>NC_081304.1:5224200-6524626 GCF_030435805.1 Mustela lutreola | reverse complement strand
CGGGTTCTCCGGCATTGGTTGATTGCAGAGTGATGGGGTAACTGGGCCAGCCTCAGCTGCCTTACGCAAGCGGCAACAGCCAGGGTTTTGTAGCAACGTATTAGAACAAATCGTAGTGGGGGTGCCTGGGTGGCTCAGTCAGTTGAGCGTCCAACTCTTGGTCTCAGCTCAGGTCATGCTCTCATGGTTGTGAGATGGATCCCCATGTTGGGCTCCATGCTCAGGAGAGGAAAGAAGACTCTGCAGAAACTGTGTGCGACTCTCTCCCTCTGTCCCACCCCTGCTCATACCCCCCCCACCTCAAATAAATAAATAAAATCCTAAAAAAGAACAAATTGTAAGGACGGTGGCCAAGTACCAAACAGACACACTAACTGTTTATTTTTTTAAAAATACTTTATTTATTTATTTGACAGACATAGATCACAGGTAGGCAGAGAGAGAGGAAGGGAAGCAGGCCTGAGCCGAAGGCAGAGGCTTTAACTCAGTGAGCCACCCAGGTGCCCCCCAGTAACTGTTTACTAAGGAAAGAATGAAGTTGGCATCTATGGGTGAATGTGTGCAAGCAGGTGAACAGAGAGATGATGGGTTAGAAGAAGAAGCAGGGAGCTTGGGTTGACAAGAGTCTGTGACACCTGACGCTCAATGAGCTGAATTCAAGATCAAAGGCACCTGCAGAAGGTCCGTTGGCCCAGTTGCCTTCCTGTGCACAGAAGCAGAGATGCTCTCACAGTATAGGACTGGTCTGAGCAAGAGGGTCGAACATGCCCTTCACTTGTCAGATTATCAGCCTCATGAGCTGCCGGCTAATCCCAAGGATTAGGTCAGGAGCAGGTCTGCATAGAATTTTCCATGAGTGTCAGAGAAAGAATTCTAGGACAATAAAGGCCATTTCTACTCATGTCCCAAATGAAGGGGAAACTGCTTCGTCATTACTCAAACCAGAGCTGACCACTCAGGAAAAACTGTGAGAAGAGAGACCAAGAGCCAGGGAGGGGTGTTGGTGTACTGGGGGCACAGCACGGGGGCTTCCTGATGAGAGGGATGACAGCCGTGTAATAAATCATCTGTAAGGGGCGCCTGGGTGGCTCAGTGGGTTAAAGCCTCTGCCTTTGGCTCAGGTCATGATCTCAGGGTCCTAGGGTCGAGCCCCCCATGGGGCTCTCTGCTCAGCGGGGAGCCTGCTTCCCACCCCCCCCCCCGCCCCCACCGCCTCTGCCTGCCTCTCTGCCCACTTGTGATCTCTGTCTGTCAGATAAATAAATAAAATCTTTAAAAAAATCATCCGTCAGATGGTCCTTTCCCCTGAGCCTCCTTGTTCAACATTTCATTTGTGAGACACTGTCTTTTTATTCGGCAAACTTATCTACAATTCCTACCAAGTGTCGTTCGGGATCCTCTTGACGGATTCCCATTCTGATTCTTCTAAAGTTATGAGTTAGCAAGCTCTTCAGACATATGAATCCGATGTACCCAACCTGGACCGACCCGACTAACCAGGTGCTAACGGTCATGAATCTGGTACGAGGAGGAGGAGTTGGAGGAGGACATCATTCATTCATGTTTCCATTCATTTGTTCATTCATTCATCCACTAACCCATGCCCGTGGAGTTTGACTATGTGGGGACACAATCCAGAAGGAACTCAGAGACTAGTTAGAGAGACTGACACTTAAATGTGAAAATCTTATAAAAAAAAAAAAAAACACTGTAAGTTGCAATGAGAAAGATATACACAGTGTCTTAGGGAGCAGAGAGGTTGGGCGTGTATCCTGCTATGGTGGAGAGCAAGGAGTTTTTCTGGAAGCTTCCTGGAAATGACTTTTTTTTTTTTTTTTAAAGATTTGTTTATTTGGGATGCCTGGGTGACTCAGTCAGTTGAGCATCTGCCTTTGGCTCAGGTCATGTTCCCCGGGATTCTGGGATCAAGTCCCGCATCAGACCCCTTGCTCACCAGAAGGCTGCTTCTCCCTCTCCTGCCAACCCCCCTGCTTGTGCTCTTTCTCTCTCCCTGTCAAGTACATAATAATAATAAAAAAGATTTGTTTATTTATGTGAGAGAGGGAGCGTGAGCAGGAGGAGGGACAGAGGGAGAGAGGGAATCTCAAAGGGACTCCCTGCTGAGCACAGAGCCCGATGTGGGGGCTCGATCTCACGACCCTGAGATCATGACCTGAGCCAGAATGAAGAGTTGGACACCACCAACTGAGCCACTCAGGGTCCCCAAAGATGACTCTTGAATGAGCAATGGAGTCCTAAAAGTGTCACATTTAGGTGAACCAGTTGACATGGAAGGAAGCGGGCAGCGAGCGAAGAGGACCGGCCGGGGGACAGAGCTGCTGGGCCTACTACTGGAGGACAAAGTGAGAGGCAAGGGTGATAAGAGCTAGACTGGACGGGAGACCAGGTCTTCAAACATCTGCTACGGGACACCAAGAGGGGCCTAGATTTTATTTTGTAAGTAAGTCAGGAGCTATTGAAAGTTAACAGTTTTTTAAAAATGATTTTTACTGGGGCACATGGGTGGCTCAGTGGGTTAAGCCTCTGCCTTCGGCTCAGATCATGATCCCAGGGTGCTGGGAGAGCCCCACATCGGGCTCTCTGCTCAGCGGGGAGCCTGCTTCCTCCTCTCTCTCTGCCTGCCTCTCTGCCTACTTGTGATCTCTCTCTCTGTCCAATAAATAAATAAAATCTTTAAAAAAAAAAAAGAAAAAAAATTATTTTTACTATGCAAGAAATATATATTCATCATAGAAAATTTGGGAATGGTAGACAAACATAAAGAAGAAAGTAATAAAATGCCTGCCTATTTACATTTTTCCTTACTAAATATGGGTTCAAATCACCTCTTCTAAGGTTTGTGCAATATTCTCTTCTAGGAAGGTAATTTAATTGATGTAGTCACTTGCCTGCCACTGTACAGTTTGGTTGTTGGCAATTTCCTGCTACTGTTACTCCTGAACATACACATTTTGCACATAATTATTTCTATAGGGAATTTTAAATATGCAAAATCTATCCTTCTAGAAATAGCCATGCTAACATAATACATAATAATATTATTTATTTTCCCATCAGCTACACAGGAAAATATGCTTTAACATATCCCATGGCCAACATTGGGGGTGTGTGCCAAAAAATAGTTAAACCTTTGCCAAATCGACGGAAATGATATCTCATGGCTTTTCATTCAAACATGATTACTTTAGAAAAGTCTTTATAATTCTATCTCCAGATAATATCTCTGAAGCCAAAAACAAAGAAGGAAAGGAAAGAGAAAGGGGCCCATCTGAATTTCTCACCAGAGACAAAGCAGTGAAGGAGATACATATTGTCACTTCTTCTTCTACCTAGTTCTCCAGTGGGGGGTGGACAGATTATAAACATAATCAGCCCAGTCAGTTACTGGAGAAGCTTGGGCAAGGTGTCTGGAAACAAGTATCCTGTCGTGGCTCAGAGTCGGAGCAGTTAAGCTGGAAGAGATGCAAGAGGTCCTGCATCACCCATTTCACAGATGTGAAGACTGAGGTCTGGAGAAGCGAAGGGATGTGCCCTTGTCCGCACGGTTGGTACAGAACCTGGATTCAGGACCAGGTTTTAAAGGGGTCTGAGTCACCTTCTTTGAAGATTCCTTCACCAGAGAAGTGGGCTTGAGACTAGCCTGCCCACCTGCCAGGGCGGGAAGAAGGGTGTTGAAAGGGGTGTGCCGGCTCCCCACGTGCTGTGTGCTCATGGGACTCGATGCCAATGGTGACCCGTGCTGTCACTTCCCTTTCCTCCCCTGATCATCTGCTCACGGATTCTTTCTGATTTCCGTCTTGCGGGCATTTCTATTTTCTTGTGAATTTTTGGCTCAACACAGTGATTTAACACGTGGGGGTGGTGCTGGGGTGGAGGGAAGGAGAAATGTGTGAGCCGCAAGAGGGCGTGGCGCTGGCGGGCGGACAGAGGTGCGGGGCCCCTTGCAGATCGTTCTCTGAGGTTATTGTGTGGGCCAGAGGGCCCCTGGTTTCATTTGGCTGGACCAATCCCCCAGGCGCTTTTGAGGTTAATGGAGTCAGGAAATGATTTAAGAAACGAGAGATTCTGAAACATGAAACATCACTTCAGTGAATTTACCCAAGTCTGGTCTTCATCCTTACAAATCTAGAACCCAGGCTCCAGGCAAGGGGAGATGTTTAGTTCTATGAGACTCGGGGATTTACTGGGCGAACATTCTTTCCCAGGGATCTGAATGCCTTCACAGGTGTCCCAGCACGTCCTTCTCCAGGTTTCTGACATCAGCTCCGTGCCGGGTGGCCTGAGTGGGCAGAAGGCAGCTCATAAGCCTGGTCAGGAGCAGGTGTCCCTGAAGGCCTCCCCTTCCATGGCGAGACTGGCCTTGAATGGCCCACTTGGTTGGTTTCCCTCCCTTCCTTCCTTCCTTCCTTCCGTCTGTCCGTCTGTCCGTCCTTCCTTCCTTTTTTTTCCTTTCTTTCTTTCTTCTTTCTTTTCTTTCTTCCTCCCTCCCTCCCTTCCTTTCTTTCCTGTAAAGATTTTATCTATTTATTTTTGAGAGAGAGTGTGCACACGCATTGGGAGGAGGGGCAGAAGGAGAAAAAGAATCTCAGGTAAACCCCTTGTTGAGCAGGGATCAACAATCGGGCTTACTGCAAGGCCCGATCCCATGGTCCCAGGATCAAGACCTGAGCCAAAGGCAGATGGTCGACCAACTGAGCCACCCAGGCGCCCGGTCTCCATCTTCCTCTGGGTTCCATCACCAAATAATTTTCATCGAGAACAGTCTCTCAAACTCGGCACTATTCCGTTGATTTTTGAGTGTTTGTTTTTAAAGATCTAATTCCATTCAATCAAGTTCACTCTGTGGTTCTTGGCATATTCACAAAGGGCATGACCACCACCACGGTTCAATTTCAGAACATCGTTGTTATTCCAAAAGCCCCACCCCGTGCCCATGAGCAGTCACTGATTTACCTTCTGTCTCGACATATCGCCCTCTTCTGGACACTTCATGTACATGGAATCCTACAACAGGTGCCTGTGGGGTTTTTAAGGTTTAACGTTTTCAAGGTCCATTCATGCTGTATTGGGGGTCAATACTTCGTTCCTTTTTATGGCTGAGTCATACCCCTGGTAAAGAGTAAACCATGTTGGGTGCCTGGGTGGCTCAGTGGGTTAAGCCTCTGCCTTTGGCTCAGGTCATGGTCTCAGGGTCCTGGGATCAAGCCCCGCATCGGGCTCTCAGCTCAGCTGGGAGCCTGCTTCGTCCTCTCTCTCTGCCTGCCTCTCTGCCTACTTGTGATCTCTATCAAATAAATAAATAAAATCTTAAAAAAAAAGAGTAGACCATGTTTTGTTTATCCTTTTATCAATTGATGGACATTTGGATGCTTTTTGACTATTGTGACTCTTGCTACTATGAACATTCACGTACACATTTCCGCGTGGACATGTATTTTCACTGCTCTTGGGTATATACCTAGGAGGAGAGTTGCTTGCTCCTATGTTAATTCAATGCTTGGTTTTGTTTAACTCTTGACATTTTGGATGAGGTCATCCCTTACCGTGGAGGACTGTCCTGCGCATTATAGGACATTTAGCAGACTCTCTGCTCTTGACCAAGCAGACATAAGTAGCACCCTCCCTAAATGCACACCAATGGTGACAGCCCAAATAGCCTCAAACATTCACTAGATGTCCCTTGGGGGGCAAAATGGTCCCTGGCTGAGAACCTCTGGTTTAGAGGGCTACTTTGGCTTTTTAAGGTAAAGTCAAGTCATGACACTCATCCTTTGGACTTGGAAAACATTCTCTGTGTCCTTCAAAACTTCCCCTCGCAGCAGCCCCATTGCTGAGTTTTAATTTAAATTACCTTGTCCTTCCCACCATGGAACAGATTCCTAAGAACAAACAACACGGTGTGGCTGATTACCAGAGGGGAGGGGGTGGGGGATGGGTGAAACAGGTGATGGGGATGAAACAGCGCCCCTGTGTGAGCCCTGGGCAATACGTGCAAGTGTTGAATCACTGTATGGTGCACGTGAAACTAATAGCATACTGTGTGCTAACTTACTGGAATTTATTTGTTTATTTGGAATTTAAATAAAAACTTCAAAAAATAAATTACCTTGGGTGCCTGGGTGGCTCAGTTGGTTAAGCATCATCTGACTTGTTGAAGACATGGAGAAGACTTCAGAGAAGACTCTGACTTGTTGCTGACTTGTCTTCTCTATCTCCCTCTGCCCTTCCTCCTGTTTGTGCGTGCTCATTCGCTCTCTCTCTCTCTCAAAAAAATAAGTAAAATCTTCAAAAAAACAAATTACCTTGTCTTTCTCAGAGTCCGAGTCCCCCATACAGAGAGGTACCCCCTTTTCTGTCATTTCCTCCTTCCCTTATTCAGCATCTACTTGCTACCTGGGTTGGGTCCCAGGGGTTGCCTGCACACAGGAGGTGGAGAAGCAAACAAAATACACAAAAGTACTGCTTTATAGCTTTCCTCTTCCTCCTTCTGCTCATCACCACCAATAACAAACATTTTTTGGTGCCCAACGTACAGAAAGAGGGATCAAGCGTTCTTGAACTTTAAGATGAAAAGACTTCTTAAAGTCTTCTTGGAAAACTTGAAGACATTCTGTCTGTGCCCTCACGACTCATAGGACATTGAAAGGACAGAAGCAGGGAGATCAGAGGAGAAGGACACACCAGCACAAGGACCAGGACCCACAGGTCCTGACCCCACAATAGTGCTCTTTTGCTCCCATTACTCAGAATTGGGTGTCTCTGTCCTGCTATGATCAACCCCCTAGGCCTTCTCAGGGTGCTTCATGAACCCAGCCTTGTCAATTGGTGAGCAATCCAAGGCTGGGTTTTTTGTTTCTTCTTTTTAAAACTATTTTTAGTCTTAAAAAGTTTCTTTTTGAGTCTAAAAGGATTCCAGAGAGTTACCCAGGAGAGGAAAGACTAGAAAACTTTACAGTACCCATCCTGATTTTATTCTCAGTTCTTGATCTTAACTGAATGACCTTAACTCTCTGACCCAAACCTGCTCCTCTAGCCTCATGTCCCCTCCTCCTGCCCTCTCGAGAAGCCCCCCCTTCCCAAGGTACTTCCTCAAGCAGCGCTGGCAGCAGGCTCAGAATCCTCCTTCTCTGGCTCCCGCTTCTCCTGGCAGAAATAGGCAGCAAATCCCAACATCGTGTGGATGTTACCCCCAGCACTGTCTAGTAGATATAATGGGAATCACACGCGTAATTTAAAATTTCCAGTAGCTACATTAAGAAGGCTTTTTAAAAAGGTGAGAGTAATTTTAGTAGTACATTTAATCTAACCCAGTACCCTCAAAATATTATCATTTGATGATATTGGAGATATTAAACATTTTTTTTCATAGAACTTCTTCGACACCTAGTATATCTTCAACACCTAGATGTACACTTACGGTACAGCTCAGTGCCGACCACCCCCACTGTCACACGCTCAGTAGCCACGGGCGGCTTGTGGCTGCCAGAGTGGTCTCAATGCTCCTTACCCAGCTCCCAGACCAAATCCCTTTCATCTACCTTCTCCTCCCACACCTCCAGCTGTGTCTTAATTTCACATATTAGAAAAGGTAATGGTGACAGAAATTTCAGAGCTGGTTGAGTTTGGGAAACTTAATAAGCAGAATGCATGCAAAGTTCCAGGTGTGGCAACCTTCTACTTCTTGCACTACCACTCCCGACTCCCTGTCACAGCTTCGTCCTGCCTCTGGCCAGCCGCTTTCCTTTCCAAGGCTTTAATTTCCTTTCTTTGTGCCCTAAAAATAATTTTTCTGAGGGTGACAATTCTGCCCATCTTTCCTGTTTGACAGTGAAGTTACGATTCATGTTGGATTTTTTTCTTTCCATGTTGGCTTTATCAGGATTAGTTTCATCAGTGTTCATTCTGTTTTGGGGACATTGGTGCCGTATCCTGGGTGGTGGAGACACGTATGATTCTGGGTCAGTGTCTGTGACACCAACATCGGGAACGGCTGTCAGTTCTCTATTATTAATCTATTATTAATATAATCTACATTTTGTTATGTTTTCCCCAGGGCTGGTTGGTGTGAGTAGCAAATTGCAGGCACACATCACCCCATGAGACACTGAAGACACATCCAAAAGTTCTCCACTTCTTGCAGGAACTTGAGATTCATATGTTGATAACACCTTGTGGGTCTCTGGCTGCTCTGTTTAAATAGATGGTGAACAGTAAATGAGCAGGGATGTCTCTGAGGCTCAACTGGGTATCTCTAACAAAGGATCAGACTAGACTCTACCACCACGTAAAGGGGACCTCCTAACTGGGAACTCTGGTCTGTGCCTTGTATGATTTCTCATTTTTCCTGCTCCCACGTCCAAACCAACAATGCCCCATCTTTCCTCGGCTGATGTCAGCTGCGGATGTCCTGAGCACATCCTTCCCTGGGAACTGGGAAGAAAGCTGAGCCAAAGGTCATTGGTACTTGAAGGGCAGTTCTTCCCTGAGAAATCTGGAAAATTTTAGGAGAGAAATTGGCATCCGAATAAAGCATTAGTACTTTTTTTTGTTGTTACCAGGGCCATCATCGCCTGAGTTTAACCCTAGAACCTGGAAAGAGAGACTAGCTAATGCAAGACTGGAGCTTTGAGGAGCTTGGGCCCTCCAGGAACCTGTTTGCAAAGAGGGAGTTGTCCTTGGCCCGGAGGAGACTGATCTGGCAAACCCAGGAGAGGAAGAAAGGGTCACACTCCCAAAGCTGCAGCCCACAGAAAGACCCAGGTCTTGAGAGGTGGGTGTGGGAGCAGGGAGTGTGTCATGTTCACATAAACTGAGGTGCAGGGATCCAGGAATACAAAAGATGAGCCAGAAGTAAAGTGGGTTCTTGGAAGGTTTCCACAGCAGACATCTGGGTGGCTTCCTACCCAATTTCTGGGTCCCCCCAAGATGGAGCCACCATCTTGCCTGGCAATCCCCCTTCCCCATGTGAATGAGTGATTGGTTGAAAGTGGTCCCCTTTGTCTGAACCAGCCAGTGAGGTGTCAGGGAGAGCTGGTGGTCAGGGCTCCTGGAAAGTTTCTCAGAGCAGTCTCTTGGTTTTCTTTCCCAGAAGTCTTGAGTCTGGGTGTGACCTCTGTTTGCTTCATACTCCCTGGGGGAGAATTGGCCACAGGATGAAGGCAATGCTGAGACCATGATGCAAAGAGAAAAAAGCAACTTGCACCAACCAACTCCAAGGGCATCCCCAAAGGCCAAACAAAGCAACTAAACCCACAAAATGAATAGTTACCAGAGAAACCAGAGAGGAAACTGTGGCTGCTTCCAGCTAAATGGTCTTAAAAAGGGATCAGGGTTTCAGAATGAACTTGGAGTTTGGGTGCTAACAGGCTCAGCTCAATGAACAAGAGCTGTACCTGTGAGACCACTTAGGACCGGAATCCTTAAAGGGTCCATGTCCTCAGAAAAATAGTAGTTTGGGAATTACCTGCTTATAAACAAAGTGAAATGCATAAAATAGTAATAGGAATAATAATGAATAACAACGGTAGCCTCTCTATATCCCAGTTTCAGGGAGCAAAAGTTATTAGCAATCATGCTAATAGGAACAGAGCCCCTTGAGAATTGTAAGCATGGGGTTGGGATTCAAATTTACCCTTCCCACACACGTAGGAACACCCAAAGCAGGAAAACTTAAATTACAATGATGCCCCGCAGAAGCAAACATAGATACTTCCCAGAAGGAAACATCTTCCATTCCCATTTGGCTACAAAAAATTTAGCCAAGTACAAGCTCCACCTGTATTACCCGGCATAGAAGAAAACTAGTCACAATAAGCATCAGTAGAAACGAACTATAGATTTGAATCTCTGAAGACTTCTGCTGCTGAATTGGTCTGATGAAGAACATAAAGTCTGTTGAATGGGCTTAAAGAAACCTAAGAGGACATTGCAACTATGACCAAGGGAGCAGAAACTACTCAACATTGACCAGGCAGGTTTGAAATTATTATATGTCTCTCCTTCTTGCATAGGACATCTGGAAGGAGAGACATATAATAATTGAAATTAAAAACACAATGGTTGTGCTATATAGCAGATTTGTGACCAGAGGGGACATTTTGATCTGGACAGGTCCCCGAATGTAGGCATAGAGACAAGCAGAGGACACCCATGCAAGGGAGTCTACGAGGCACAGAAGCCAGAATGGAAGACCGACTATGTGCCTACTCCAGTGGTTCTCTTCCAGGAGGATTTTGCCTCAAGGGAATATTTGACAATGTTGGGAGACAATTTTTTGGTTTTCACCCTTGCTAGGGGTGTTCCTGGCTCCGAGTGAGATGTTCTAATAACTTTTCTTCCCTACCAGGCTATAGACTTGAGAACTTAAAAAGAAAATTCACTGAGGTATAATTTATAACACAGTGAAAATCTCCATTTGTAAGTACACAGTTGGACGAGTTTTAGTAAATGGTCTAACTGTGGAACAGCCACCATACTCATAATATGGAAATCCTCCATTATTCTGGGAATTTCACTTGTGCCCTTTTGCAGTCAGTCCACAGCTCCTCCTCCAGTCTCTGACAACTACTGAACTGCTTTAAAAGATTATAGATTTTTCCTCCTTGGTATTTTATGTGGAATTCACCTAAAATATGAATTTTAGATGAAATTCACACAACAGAAAACGAACCACTTTATAGTGGCATTTAGTATTTTCGCAATGTTGTATAACCACCACATCTATTTTGCTCCAAAACAATCTCCTTTTTTAAAAAAAAAAAAAAAAGATTTTATTTGTTTATTTCAGAGAGAGAGAGAGAAAGATCACCCATGAGCAGGAAGAAAGGCAGAGGAAGACAAAAACCATCTTGAGCAGACAGAAAGGATCTCGAGCAGACTCCTCACTGAGCATGGAGCCAGATGCTGGGCTCGATCCCACAACCCTGAAATCTGACCTAAGTCAAAACCAAGAGTCAGAGGCTGAACTGAGTGAGCCAGCCAGGCACCCCGCTCCGAAATAGTTTCATCGCCACAAAGGAAACGCCATGCAATGGTCACTCCCTGTTCCCCTTTGCCCTGGCCCCAGGCAACCACCAGGTTGCTTTCTGTCTCTATCACCGCTGTCGTTTTGCCTCTTCTAGGATTTTACTTGAAGGGAATCATGCAGACTTTGTCTTTTGTGCCTGGCTTTTCTCACTTAGCACAGTTGTTTTATAATTCTTCCGTTTTAGAGCATCTCATAGGTTCCTCCTTTTTAGTGCCAAGCCGTTTCCCTTAGTGTGGACAGGACTTGTTTATGGGCTCACCAGGTGATGGGTGTGGGGGTGGTTTCTTTGGTGTCTGCGTCATCGGGGGTCCCCTGCAGTGTCCCCTGCAGTGCTTTGTGCCTGCTTGGCGGTGCCATACAAATGTGCACAACAGAGGAATGAGATAATTAATGAAGAGAGAGTCTGAGTGCACCAGACGGGAGATGGGACCCAGGAGGGCTGGTGACTTCATGGGGCTCCTGGGCCACCCCACCACACTCTGGCTGGGATGGGGGCTAGGACCAGGGAAGGAGTCTGGGGCTGGGTGAGGGGCCCAGGTTCATCTCCCCAGGAGGAGGGCAAGCAGTGGCTCGGTGGGCTTTACCCTCAGCAGGAACCACTTCTCGGGTTGATGGTGGGGCAGCCTGAATCCTCCCCAGAAGCCAGCTTTCTTCTTCCAGTCTTGTCACTACACGCACAAGCAGATGACACGAAACTCTCGGTTCCCAGTTCCGCATATGAACTCAAGGGCTCACCTTGGGCTGCCACCACAGAGCACTTCCACCTGTGGGATCTAGAAACTTGTGTTTGACCTTGGCTTTGTCCCCACCCAGCTGTCTCCTGAATCTTCCAAACCATTAATTCCCTCTTAAAAAGGAAGTGGCTTTTCATGAAACCAAGGTGTAAAAGGCGTAGCTCATTCCCATGAATTCAACTTTGTCTTGGGGACTAACTTAGCACAGAAGGATTTTTTTTTTAAATGTACTTTCTGTTTTACCTGCCAGTCTAGATGAACTCCTTTCTGAGCCCCTTTTCAGGTCTTTTCTGGTCTGGCTTCAGGTAGTTTAGTGTTAAATTGTGTCATCTATGAGAAGCCAGGGAAGCCTCTCTCCTATGCCAGGGAAGAGCTTTTAAAGAGGCTGTGTGGTCCTGTGTTCTCCCCGACTTCACCAAGCACCTCTTCTTTCTCCTCTCTCTCCCCCTCCTCTTCCTTCTTCAAGATTTTATTTATTTCTTTGACGGAAAGAGAGTTCACAAGCAGGGGGAGCAGCAGGCAAAGGCAGAGGGAGAAGCAGATTCCCCGCTGAACAGGGAGCCTGATGTGGGTCTTGATCCCAGGACCCTGAGATCACGACCTGAGCCAAAGTCAGATGCTTAACCAACTGAGCCACCCAGGTGTCCCTTCACCAAGCACTTCTGAGAATGGACCGAGGGCTCTGAGTGAACGTTCGACTAGCAGAGTTTTCTTGAATCCTGCAGTCATCCCCATTTTACAGGTAAGGAAATAGATGGTTAGTGAGAGCAAATGGTCCCAGATGGCAGGCAAGGAAGCTGCAGAGCTGGGACGTGAACTCAGGTCTGTCCAATTTCAGAGGCCATAATGTAAACCATCACCGTATAAAGTTTCCCTCTCAACTTCTTTGTCTTCAGACGTCTGTTCTTTGCTGTGCCTGAGCTAAAGATACCTTCCTCTCTCTTCTCTCTGTTGACATTTCTTGGTAACTCTTTAAAGCCTATTAGTAAGCTTCTGGTTCACTGTAAATGCAGCCTCTCCCAACTTCTCATTTCCTTGTTATGAGAATTTCTGTGGATCGCAGACACTGTGTGGGGGCGTAGAGGATGACTGGCTGATGAAGGGAGTGATTTTTCTTTTTTCTTTTTTAGAGAGAGAGAGAGAGAGAGAGAGAGCATGGGTGTGCAAGCAAGTGGGGGAGGGGCAGAGGGAGAGGGAGAGAGAGAATCCCAAGCAGGCTCCATGCTCAGCACGGAGCCCAAGGTGGGGCTTGATCTCACAACCCCCAGATCAGGATCTGAGCTGATATTAAGAGCTGGATGCTCAGCTGAGTGAACCGCCCAGGTACCCCAGGAGATAATTTTTCTGGCATCCCAGATGATGTGCTGAAGCCTCCAGTGGCAGAAGCTTTGGGAATCAGGTGTGATCTGTGTCACCCCTAAAAGCTCCCCATGGGAGGAGGGAGACCCAAGAGCCCCGGAGCAAGTGAGGCTACGTTCTACCCCAGAGGAGGCTCAGGGTCAGCCCGAAGAAGGTGGGGCTGCCTCTATAGTTGCTTTAGAATTGGGGACTTACATTTCCCCCAAAGTTTTCAGTATCCCATGCAAGGTCTTCATCTTCTCACTAGTCTTTTCATTTTTGTTTTCTCTAGTGGGCTTTATTTTTCAGACCAGCCTTACATTCACAGCAAAGTTGAGCAGAAATACGGAGTTCCCATGTGCGCTGCCCTCGCCCAACCTCCCAACCATCAACCCCTTGCTCCAGAATGGGACGTTTGTTACACATGACTGATGAGCCAGCATTGGCATGGCATGTCATTACCATACTAGAACATAGTTTTGTTTTGTTTTAAGATTTTATTTTTATATTTGACAGAGAGAGAGCAGGAGCGCATAAGCAGGGGGAGTGGCAGAAGGAGAGGGAGAAGCAGGCTTCCCGCTGAGCAGAGAGCCCGATGCGGGGCTCCATTCCAGGACCCTGGGATCATTACCTGAGCAGAAGGCAGTTTACTTAACCAACTGAACCATCCAGGCACCCCAAGAACACAGTTTACATTAGAATTTACTCTTGGTTTTCTACATTCTGTGAGTTTAGACAAAGGTGTGTCCGTGATTACGGTATCCTTCAGAGCAGTTACACTGCCCTAAAAATCCTGGTGCTTCCTCTCTTCCTCCTTCTCTCCTTCCAACCCCTGGTAACCACTGATCTCTTTACTGTCTCCATAGTTTTGCCCTGTCCAGAATGTCATATAGTTGGGATCATACAGTATATAGCCCTTTCAGATCGGCTTCTTTCATTTAATAGTAGAACTTTGTGTTTTCTCCATGTCTTTTTGTGATATGATAGCTCATTTATTTGTAGGGTTGAATAATATTCCACTGTCTGGATGGACCACAGTTTATGTGTTCATTCATCTACTGAAAGACGTCTTGGTGGTTTCCAACTTTTGGCAATTGTGAATAAAGCTGCTGCTATAAACATTTGTGTGCAGGCTTTCGTATGGACATAATTTTTCAGTTGATTGGAGCCCATCTCAAGGATTGCTGGGTCACAAGGTTAGAGTATATTGACTTTTGTGAGAAACCTCCAAACTAACTTAAAAGTGCTTGTACCCATTTTGCATTCCCATCAGCCATGAACAAGAGTTCCTGATGCTCCACATCCATGTCAGCATTTAGTGTTGTCGGTGTTTGGGATTTTGGCCGTCCTTTTTTTTTTTTTTTTCTTTTTAACTCTTTAAAAGTTTAAAATCAACTAATGACATATAAGCATTATTGGTTTCAGAGGTAGAGGTCAGTGATTCATCAGTCTTCTATGCTACCCAGGGCTCACTACATCATGTGCCTTCCTTAATGTCCGTCACCCAGTTACTCCCACCCCCCACCCTTGGATTTTGGCCATTCCAGTAGGTGCGTAGCGGGATCTCATTATTGTTTTAATCCCAAGATGTGTTTTCTAAATCATGTTCCATGCTGACTGCCACAGGAGAAACCATGATTTTCCTGCTCAGCTGCAACCTTTCTCTTCAGTGTTAAAAGGAGAGCAGCTGATGAGAGAACAGGCCCTCGCATTTCTATCTAAATGTGTAGAAGGAGACAGCAAGGGGCTCCCCTCATTCATACAATAGTCCATGTGCTCTGGAACCAGTGCCTAGACTTCACAGGCACTTCAGTTACATTTGTTGAAGGAATTCATGGGTAGATGAATAAGGGAGCAGTAAGGATTTGACCTGGCCCCAAACCCATGCTTTCAATGGGAACAACAGCCTTGGCCCTAATTCCCCCCCAAATCATCCTCCCAGCTCCCCACTGGACAGTGGTCACATCTCTTGGGGACTGAGGCTGGCCTCCACCTTCAGCACGCCTCCTGTCCTGGCCATGCTGAGTTGGCTCCAATCATGGGACTGCAGAGACTTAAGGGCGATTCAGGAAATATTTTGGGATTGGCAGGAGGTAGACAAGAGGGCTAAGTTTGAAGTAAGGTGATCAGAAAATTAGGAGCTGGGTTGGAGATGATGCAGGGCAGCAGATGGTGCCCTTCTAGTGGGAGAATGAGACAGTGGCACCCAGAGAGAGCCCAGACCAGACCTCTTCCCTGGTAGCCTTCACAGCATGGGCTTGAGGGGAGGTCACAGAGCTGCCAGGGCTGTACCTGGACCCTCATTCTGGTGGATACTTGACTCCCCGACAGCCCAGGTACAGAGCAGGGGTGGGGGGGACATAAACAGACCAGCCATGGGGATCTAGAAAGCCTGAGCATGTGGAAAAAGGCAGACCAGTGAGCTGTAGGGGGAAATGCTTCAGAGGGTAGGCGGAAGGTGCTAGAAACTTCCTTTAACCTCATTTATTAAGAAAACACCATTCAGGACATAGCCAGCATCAAGAAGAACTAACCCCGTGTCCCAGGTAGTGGTAGGGGCCCTTTCCACTGGGGCGTCCTTTCCGGATGGGGCTGTCGTTGATTCTCCTGACACTGACCAGCTTCTCCCTGCTCTTGATAAACTTCCTCTGTGGTTCCAAAGCTTCTCAGAAGTGGGGTAATGGGGGAAGCTCCATTAAAAAAAAAAAAAAAAGGAAGTAAGGGCTCACAAGGAGGAACCCGTGGGGAAGGAGAAGTTATGCTTTCTTCTCAAAAGAGCAGTCGACTCTTGCTCTCTCCCCTTCTCTGCCTCTACTAACTCCTGGTTATCGTGTGTGCCCATGTGAGAAGGTGAGGAGCTGTCCCCATCCAGAGCTGTTTGCAAGCACAGGGGCTTGGGCACCAGGCTCCTAGTGGAAACTCATTTGCTGGAAAATTCTATCCTGCCCCAGTGGCTAACTTACAATTTTTGTCTTTCTCCCTACCTTGGACAGCGAATGTACGAGGCAAGTTTTGCTTCACCATTTTCATGGGAACCCAAGGGGCAGTTTCCAGAAGTGTGTGTGTGTGTGTGTGTGTGTGTGTGTGTGTGCACACACACATGTGTGATGGGGGTGGTGTTCAGGACAGACCCCCAAAGCCTACTCCAGTGCATTCTCTTTGATGATGTCCTGAGAGTAAAAGCCCAACCACAGATTCTCCAAAGACATAGGGGTTGTTCAATATAAACAGGAAGACACTGTGGGTAGAGCATGGACCAAGGCAGCGATTACCAGGGGCCTTGCACCCGTTTGGGCCAGCTGGTGAAGCTGCTGGGCCTTGGCTTTGCCCCCCAAGGACTGCTTGTCACCCGAGTCTGTTTGCATCTTGGAAAGGCTGGATCCAAGGATGTATCTGCAGTCCATAGCTGGTGGACTATGGACCTTGGTCCCCAAGCAGGGTGATTCAAAGCCTATTAGTCTGGCTCAAAGTTTATCCTTTCTGGGGGCAGTGAAAGTGGGAGAAAGTTTCTCATTGGCTAAAGGGCAAAGAGAGGGGACTCTTGCTTCCCGGTGGGGAGGGGATGTTCCGGCTACCATGCTAAGGACAGGGATTCCTGTCTCCTTTTTCCCCGGGTGAGCCACCTTCCCATGGCTGCCTGAGGCTCAGAACCAAGGCCTACCTATGGGGACAAAGGACAGGGTGGACACGTCCTCCCAGGTGTTCCGAGGGAAACATTCCACATAGAACCAAGGGCTGGGGCACAGGACAAAATGGGGTGCTGTTTCTCAGAGGGCACAAACTTTCAATTATAAGCTAGGTTCTAGGTTTAGAATAGTGCATACAGCCTGATGACTATGGTTAGTAATACTGTGTGGTATACCTGAAATTTGCTAACAAGGTAGATCTGAAGTGTTCATCTCACATCAAAAAAAAAAAAAAAGAGAGAGAGAGAGATAAATATGTAAAATGATGGGTGTGTTAATGAACTAGGTTGTAGTGTTTATTTCAAGGAGTTTATATATGTTAAATATATAACATATATAAATCATCACTTTGTGCCCCTTTTAAAAAAGCACATTTACACCTTAAATATATACAATTTTATTTGTCACTTATAGCTCAATAAAGCTGCAGGATAAAACAAAGGGAAACATTCCAAATGGATGTGTTTGTGTGCGTTTGCTTGTGGGTGGACACATCTCAAATGGGGGGTGTTCCTTCTTACATGATGTGACAGTCCCTTTGGTGGGAGGATCCACGGCCCATAAGGTAAAGTGACCGAGTCCATCCAAATGGACAAACCAAAAAAAAAGTCATTTATCATGACACTTTTAATGATTAAGTTTATTTAAACAAATTAATTATTAAGATTATTAAAATATCATCATGCTGGAGAGACCATATCATTTTCCTCAGAGTTTTCCTGACTGGCCTCCCCAACCTTGAAGGAGTTTCTGAGGCCCAACTTGACTGGCTTATTAAAAAACCCTTATGTATCAGAAGCTCAGACATAGAGAGTGCTGAGCTGGTCTCAGCAATGAAGGAGACCAGGGCGTGGGCAGGGCTCCATCTCTCTGTCTGTCTGCACCCCTACTGCTTCTCTCTGTGCTTCAGTCATTGGCTTTGTGCCCCCAACTTCTTAGAAAAGAGGTGGCTTGGGTTCCACCCCAATAGCTCTGACCATGAGCCCTGGCCCCATGTTGGGTAGCATGGGGCATTTTCAACCTGAAGGAGGGGGAACAAGTCCAAGAAGCCATGGAGCCTCAAGAGGGTCCTGAGTTGGGGCACCTAGGTGTCTCAGTGGGTTAAGCCTCTGTCTTCAGCTCAGGTCATGGTCTCAGGGTTCTGGGATCGAGCCCCGCATCAGGCTCTCTGCTCAGCGGGGAGCCTGCTTCCCTCCCCCTCTCTCTGCCTGCCTCTCTGCCTACTTGTTATCTCTGTCTATCAAATAAATAAATAAAGTCTTTTTTTTTTTTTTTTTAAAAAGAGGGTCCTGAGTTGTGTCCCAGAGCTGTGCAGAGCCAGGAGGGTGACTGGCCAGCCCGTCAGCACCCCCAGCATCAGTCATTGCTTCCCGAGGACCCAGAGACATTTCTGCCACAGCCTGGGTCTCCTCTGGAAATGGGGTCCAGGAGTGGAAGGTTCTGCTCGTCCGTCTGTCTAAGGGGCTGTGTCTCCGACGAGATCAGAGGACAAGTTCCTATAGACGGACAGTCTCTGCTGAGACCCCTTCAACCAAAGGACAGCAACGACCAACATGAGCAAGACCGGCGCCTTCAGGAAAACCAGGAGAATGTAGTGGTTCCTGCAAGAGAGGACAGAGCTGTCAGAGGCCTAGGTGCCCAGGCCCTGTCACTCCCCGTACCCTGACCGGAGGGAGCATTGGCCAGCCCTGCAAAGCCTGAGATTCTGGACCTGGAAGCCCCAGGTCAAAGATCGCCATGGCTTTGGCTCAGTGGCTCAACCATGAGAGCTCCTCAGAAGGAACCTCACATTGTCGGTTTTGCTTGGCTCTGGGCCCACCTTTATTTCTAATCACGCCTCCTGCGTTTCCCCTTTCCTGAAGTGAGTCTCAGCACCCTGGGGTGGCCCACGACAGGCTCTGTGCCTTTGCTGCTCCTGAAAATGCCAGCTCCAGGTGGCTGAGCCACACTCCCGCTCCGTGGCCACCCGACGCCTCACATGGTGGGGATTTTTTTCTTATCTCCCCTTGGCATGCTCTAGGTCATCAGGACTTTGTTGTTGTTGACAACTGAACATAAAGAAAGGTTCTGGGGGCGCCTGAGTGGCTCAGTGGGTTAAAGCCTCTGTCTTTGGCTCAGGTCGTGATCTCAGTGTCCTGGGATCGAGCCCCGCATGGGGGGGGGGGTCTCTGCTCAGCAGGGAGTCTGCTTCCCCCCACCCACTCTGCCTGCCGCTCTGCCTACTGGTGATCTCTCTCTCTCTCTCTCTCTCTCTCTCTCTGTCAAATAAATAAATAAATAAAATCTTTTAAAAAAAGAAAAAGAAAGATTCTGCAGAGTAACTTTCTTGGGAAGTTGGAATGGGGGGATGGGGGTAGGGGCAACATGGGTGGGAGCGAGTTGTTGGGAGGGGTAGCGGCTTTGGGCCTTCACTCTGGCTGTGACCGCTCTGGTGGCCCGTGAGGGTGCAGAAGCAGAGTAGGAGAGGCCCCATGTAGGGGCAGGGGCAGGATGGCAGCCACTCACCTGATGTAGGAGTCGGATGTCCCCTCTGTACGTCTGCTGGTAGTTGTCCTGGATCTTGGGCTCGCCGAGGTGCTCAGAACCATGTCCACTAGACACAGGCAGAGTTGGCCACAGGTTATGGGGACAATGACTGGGGCTCATGGGTGGCTCCCTGCTGGGCCCCGTGGGAGCCACCCTGCCCCTCGACTAGGAAGCCAGATACAGCCCCCAGGCTTCTCCCGTCCTACTGAGTTTCCTTTCTCTTTCTTTCTTTCTTCCTTCCTTCCCTTCGTTCTTTTTTAAGATTATGTTTATATATTTTAGAGGGGAGTGGAGAGGCAGAGAGAGAGAGGGAGAGAATCTCAAGCACATTCCACGCTGAGCACAAAGCCCGACACGGGGCTCAGTCTCACCTCCCTGAGATCTTAGCCTGAGCCCAAACCAAGAGGCAGACACTTAACAGACGGAGCCAGCCAAGCGCCCTCTGCCCGAGTTTTCTGAACCACCACTCAGTCACTTTCCATCGACTCAGGTAGAAATAAAAAGGAAACAGGAGCCTGTGCTGTATGTGCTTCTGGGGCGAGAGATCCATTCTTTCACTTCTTTCCACTTCCCCCTCTAGGTGGGACTTTAGCCAGATGGGGGCCGGGGCCAGACGGGGTCCTCCTCCAACATCATTGGTCCTAGAGCAGTGCCTGAGCTGGGCTCAAGGACACGTGGTTCTGGAAATGGGGCAGCCAGTTACTGGCATGGTGAGGAGGAGGAGGAGGACTCTGGAGGGCTGGTGAACAAGAGGGCACATTCTGGTTCTATCGAGAGCAATGGCTATGATGAATTAAACATCTGTATGAGAAACTATGAAGACAGTTTATGGTCGACTACTTGGTCATGGATTCCTGAGACCAGCTTGGCGCTGACTGTCCATGAGCTATTTTTAGTTGAGTCCTAGGCCTGTGGAGACCCCAGGACAGCCAGAGGGGTCCCTGATCTTGGCATAATGGTCAAATCCTTCCTTTCTGCTTACAGCATCCTCTGTTACCTGAGCCCCTTCTTGGGTCCCTCTAACTCCTTGCTCACTCTTATGCAGCCAGAGAAAGTAGAGGGCAGGGTGGCTGGAGGCCCAGAAAGGAGAGGCATTGTCACATGCCCAGAGCTACTCTGGGTTGGGCAAGTTCCTGGGGTTCAGTGCTGGGACCCTCTGGGCTTCCCCAAGTATCCCCTCTGCCTCTCTCTCTGTGTAGTGATGGGTCAGGAGTGTGAGTACCAGTGACCACTTCCTGGAGCCATGCCCTGGGACCCAAGGCATCCAAGGTCCACCCACACATCTGATGAGAGACTGGGGGACTGCCAGGGTTGTGGGTCCCCAGGACAGCTGGGCTGGACCACGGGCAGTGATGCTGGGGTCCATGTTCTTACCTCTCCCCCAAGACCTGCCAGCCCTGCGTGCATCATCTAGATACCTCAGGTGACCTCAGGGACTGTGATGGGGACACTGTTCCCAGCTACTCAGCCATTACCCTTCTGCCCTTGGGGAGGGGGAAGCGGAAACCCTCATTCTTTCTGTCCTAAGCAAGAGGGTCTCACTGTGTAGATGAGAAAGTTCTTACCTGGGTCAATGGTCACTTTGATAGATGCCCCAAGGTCAGGTCCAGATCTGTTAATCCCACACCAGTAAGTGTCTGTGTCACTTTGCCTGACCTCCTCCATGGTCACTGTGAACAAGAGGTGACTCTGGTTGTCCCTGATGGACACACGATCTACCTTCTTTTCTTGCTCTGATCCATCGGTTTCAACGAGGTTGTGGCATGACTCCCACTCTGCTCCGCGACACCACCACTTCTTGTAATTCTCCCATCCTGGTGTATATTGGCACTGCACGCTCACCGAACCCCCCTCCAGGCCCCTCACGGACTCTGGGCCTTTGATGGAGAAACAGCCTGGAAAACAGAATCCCAAGATAAAACCCCTGCCTCCTGGAGCCAGGTCTGGCCTGGGAGCCCCAAGGGCTCAGGTGGCCCCAGATTGGTATCCAGGGACTGAGCCAGGGTCCTGGCCTTTGCAGCTACCCACTAGCTGACCCCCACAGGTCCACCTCCTCTGTCCAGCTTCCCCATCAGCTCCTGCGGTGATAATGTCCAGCCTGTACTGTCCTCACATTCCTGGTCCTTCCTGCAGTGGTGACACTCCTGACTTTCTGACACTGTCTTTCTTGGCTTCACAACTTGGTCCTCTTCCACACTCTCCTTCTCCGACTGCTCATCTCTGAGGCTTCTACTGATTTCTCTTCCTCCCTCTTTAAATCTTGGTGCAAAAGGGGCTTATTGGTAAATACTTAACAACTAACCCTCCGGGGAAGAAAATCTCCATTTGTAACATTTTCCAATTTCTGTAGTGTAAATATTCCCACCCTGGGTCGATCTCAGGCAGTCAGTGCCGTGTCACTGGACACACAGCTGAGAAAAGTCGGTTCTTGCCAGCCAGTGTGAACCAGTCCCAGAGCACTGCAGGAGGAGCCGGGGGGGGGGGGGGTGTCTCTCTCCAGTCCTCATTTTGTCCCATTTTACTACACCCCCATGGAGGAATTCTCCCTTCCTATGATTTTGGTTATTGCCAACATGCTGATAATTCCCCAAATTCACATTGATGGCCCACATTCTTTCCTTAGCTCCAGCCTATTGTTTCCAAATACACACTGTACATCTCTACCCCAAAGTCAGTAGTCCCAGGACTAAATCCTCCTTGAACTTGGTCTGTTTCAGTATTTCCTCTCTCCCTTGGAGAGCTCATGTGGTGCACTAGCAAAGGTCTGTGGGGAGTGGGATGGGTTCGGGGCAAGCAAGAGTTGGAAGGGTATCGTGCTGCTCTGGGGATTGACTCCAGTCAAGCTGAGTATATGTGACTGGACAGACACTCTTTGTGCTTGGCAATGACCTCTTGTGCTTTGATTGCATGGAAGTGAAAAAGCAGGGAGAAGCAGAGAAACACAATAGAAGCCTCTCCTGACTGTCTTAGCCCGAGAGCCTCAGGATCATCCCAGAGGGGTGAGGGGTTGTCTTCTGGGGGCCGCAGGAGTCAGGTCTGTTGCACCAGGAAGGTGCACCTCCTCATACCCTGTACCTTCTTCCTTTCAGGTCACTTGAGGTTTGCATTTGTGCTCAGTAGAATTATGTCTCCCAAAGATGTTGATGTCATAATCCCAAGAACATGTGAGGAGGGGTAATTATCCTGGATTATATAGTTGGGTCTAAAGTCATCAGAAGGGTTCGTATAAGATGAAAATGAGTTAGTGGTCAGAGTCAGAGGGAGATTGGAAGATGCTGTGCTGCTGGCTTTGAAGATAGATAAAGGTATCCTGAGCCAAGGAATGCGGGCGACCTCCGGAATCTGAACCAGGTGAGAACACGGTTTCTTCCCCAGAACCTCCAGAGGGAATACAACCTTGCCCACAGCAGGATTTTATCCAGGAAGTCCATTTTGGACTTCAGACTTTCAGAACTGTAAGATAATAAATTTCATCATTTCAAGCCAGTTTGTGGTTTGTGGTCATTTGTTACAGCAGCCATTGGAAATAAACTCAGTATTCCATGAGCAGAACTAACTCTACTCTCTTCAAACCAACAGCGTTCCTAGTGCACCTGACGGAGAACTTGACATCTCCATTGAACCTGTCCTCCTCTTCTCCCTCGACAACTGATTGGTGAGCCCTTGAGTCGACTCTACCTCCAAAATGCTTCTTAACATGATTTCTTTCTCCCCCCCACCCCCGTCCTGTCACAGTTCATGATGCCAGCATGACATAGCAGAAAGAGTGAATTTGGACAGAGAAAGTCACGTCTACCACACACTACTTGGGAAGTCTTGGGTAAGCTACTTCACCTCCCTGGGTCTTGCTTCTCAATTTGCAAAATCGTTTCACTACTTTCGAACTTTGCAGGTTGTTGTAAGACTTGGGTCTTGGCCAAAACGCAGATCTTCTGTTGGGGGTTGCCCCCTCAGTGAGAGCCTTTCACCAGGTCAAGAGCCCATCTGGTGCCTGGATCATGGCCATAGCACCCAGAGAAGCTTCTCCAGTTCCTGTTACACTCCCTTCTCCACTATTCTCTGCATATCACTGTTGGAGCTTCATGCTAAAATAGTCCCCACCTTGTCCTCAGCAGTACTTGCCATGAGCAGGGTTTCAGGATCTCTTCTGCAGCTGCTCCCCACTGCCTCAGAATGATTTAAAATGCTTTTGTTGGACTTCCAACTTTTTTATTCTTCTAAATCCAAGTTCTCTGTCCAGCACCATTTCCTGCTCCCCCTTGCCTTCCACTGGACCCTATAACCCCCACCCCCCACTTTTCTTTTCCTCTGACCCTGGTAGGCCCTCCCAAGAGCTATGTCACTGCTCCCACCCTTCCTTCCACCTGGAAACCCTTCTCTGAACCCAGCCTGCCTACTGATCACCTTAATTCCTTTCCCAACTAGAACTGCTTCCTTCCATTGCTCCATGACCTCACGGAACCCGAGCGCCACACTGGTGTTTTATGATCACTACCAGTCTCTCTCTGTCTCCTTTACTAGGATGCTCTGTCCTGAAGGGAAGAGACTTTGGGTGTGCATTCTCCCTCTTCCCCGTCACCAGTCCCCGTGTCTTGCATGGTATCTGGATCCTGGAAGGTACCAATCAAGTTTATGATCATTTTTGCAAAAGAGCTTGTTGTCATGCTCTTGGACATTTTGATTTGATTTTGGACATTTTGAGTTGACATTCTGATTCTGGCATGAACTATAATTTCCACACCAGGGGGCACTGAAATATAAGGCTGATAATTGCAGTGCTAACATAAAACACAGTAGAGTCTGGAAACAAATTCAAACACCATTACTGGGAGATTGGGCTAATGAATTACCGTCCTCGCACATCATGGTTAAAAGAAGACAGATCACAAATGATAACAGGGAAGACATCCCTGATACATCAGTATTAAGTTTTTAAAAAGTTGCCTAACAGAGTGTTTAGATTCCATTTCTGTGGTTCTTCTGTGGCCCATGCATAGAAAAAAATAGGTCAATGAGTGTTCGAAACTCTTGACAGTGGTCAGTGCTGAACCTGGGACTTGGGAGGAAATTTCCCTTTCTAAATCATACATTTCTATTATGTGTAAATGTTCACAATATCATCAACTGATAAAAAAAATTACAAAGAAAAAATTTTAATAATCAAAAGGACCCCATTAGGAAAAAGATTGCTAAGAAACAGTAATCACAAGAGTTGGCAGAAAAGGTGGTTTTCTTTCTTAAGACAACAACAGCAACGACACAGCTACCATCCGAAGCTGAGGGTCAGTGTACATGGTATTTTCAACAATCATAAACAGAATTAGAGATGTTGCTGCTCTGAAACAGAAGTTTCATCAACCCCAACTTTGCTAATTTAATCTTGCAATTAAGCATTCATAATGTGATTAGGCTTGTTTTAGAAAGAAATACATGCAAAGTTTCCATAAATGCATACTGTGATGGGTGGAACTATTGATCAGGTCTGTGTGTTTTGTGGAGAGTTGGTCTGAAGGAAGGTGGAGATGTTGGGACAGCAGTCAGCTGGGAGCAGAACTTGGGCTGATGGGTTTTAAAAGCATAAGGCTGTTTGAATCTCAATTTTTCCTTTCCCTGACTCTGAGATGTAACCTCTCTCCTTCATGTCAGTCCTTCGGGAAAGTCTGCCCCTTGTGCACATCCTTGCGTGAATAGTCTTGTGTCAAAGTCAAGAGAACAGTTGATAGCTGGGTTGATAGCTTCCTGTCTGGGTTGATAAATCCCTGTCTGGTTTGACAATTTCCTGTCTGAGTTGATAGGTCCCTGTCTGGGTTGATAACAAGGCAGCCAAGGGAAGCGCTCAGAGCATAGGGGCTCATGGGGTGTGGGATGTACAAAGGGGTTTGAATATAACTTGTTTTGCACTGATGGAGCAGGGCGTCCCTGCTGGTATCCCTAAGCAGCCATGCCATCTCAAGCGCCAAAGAGTAATTTCTGGGGTACAGGTCGGTGCTCCTGTTCCCCCACTTGCAAACATTCCCTGAGCACCCATCAATGCCAGTGGCCTGCCTTCCCCTCAGGGCTGCTGTGGGATTGGGTACCAGAGCCAACAAGAGCGTCTTATGGGAAGTCGGGTCTTTCCAACTTCCCTCCATCCACTTTCTCTCCTTTTCATTTCACAGAAGAAACCTGAAGGCTGTCAGTTAGTGGGGTCGCTTTCCTTGCATCACTGACTACTTTACCCCCTTCTATTGTGAAATGGCAGAGTTGGAGGAGGAAGGACACCCTGTCTTGTTTCTGCAGCCAAAGCCACAGAGTAGCCACTGTGAGTCTCAGCCTTCATCTGGGAGAGAAGATTCTTTGTGTGGGTCTGGGCATGTAAGGGACATTGTGGGTGAGTGTGTGAGTGTGTGTGCGCACACGTGAGTTTGTGTCAAACTCTGTAGGAGTGTGTGAGCACACAGATGTGAATGGGGGACATGCCGTGTGTGTGGGAGCTCAAGAAGTGCACCCTTCCCCTTGGCCTCTGGGTGAGCTGGGTGTTGGGATTAAGAGAAGGAGCAGATGGGGTTCTTTGAGCTCAGATGCAAAGCTAGAGTTCAGGGGGAGAGGCAGACATTCTGAACTGCTGTTTCTTGGGAATTCTGGGCTGTTTGGAGTCCTGCCTAAGGACCATAGTGGTCACAGAGAAGCCACTGCCCTCCCCACCTGTCTACAGGTAACATCACAGGGCCTCTGTCATGATAAAATCAGAAATGGCCTTGATAATTTGAGAATGACCACAGTCCTTGTCTATTTATATCTGATCTGAATAGCAGAGTCTCCCAACATTACAGCTAGAAAGAGCATCAGAGACCTTCCATTCATACCAGAAATCCAGGTCTTAGAACAAGGAGGGGGCTTGCCTGTGTCATGTGCTGCTATCAGAACTGGAACTCCAGCCTCTCAACTCCCTGGCTATGTCCTTTGTGGGGAATCCCTGTGGACCCGTTTGTTTTGCTAGAAGGTCTGTCTCCTGGCTCATAGACAAGACTGTGTGTGACCCACATGTACAGCATACATTGTGCAAACTTTTGGACTGACCTTAATGCTCTCTCAGTGTATGCAGTGGCTTTCCATAGAGAAGATACATGACCCCCTCCTATCTCCCATCTGGGTTCCTGAGCAATTTTCTCTTTCTTAGAAAGTCTCGGTTCCTGGCCATGGTGTCCAAGAGCCTTCTTAATCTTGTCTTGTGCTTTTTCAACCTCATGACCTACCAGTCACCCCAAGGCCTCCTGCACACTGAGACCCTTTGTGCATGAATGTACCATCTTTTCTCAAGGCTCCGTGTCTTCGTCAAGCAGTCCTCTCTCCATGGAATGTTCTTCTACCTTCTCTGTTTAAAGGGTTGATCCCTTTCTTCAAGGTTCATCAGATGGATGGTGTCTGTATGGGTTTCTGCAGCTCCTGCTCGGGCCTCTGAGTACCCCTCCATCAATTCCTGCCATTGTTTGTTCTTTATCTGCAAGTCTTACCATCTGAGCTGTCTGGGGTCCCCTTTCTAATGACTAATCCTGTTTCTTTTTTCCCTTCAAGTCCTCAGGGCCTAGTGAATGCCTGACACAGAGTAAGAACCCATTTTTTTTTTGCTTAATAAATTATAAATAATAAGTTATATTATTATATATATACATTATATTATAAAAAATAAATTATATTAATTTATAATAAATAATAAATTTTAAAAACCACATTTCATTTCCCCAGAAATCATATCCCCTGCTGCCTGGACTAGCTCTTGGTCCTCTGCCCTGCCACAGGGGTACTAAGTCCCCAGAACCCCTCCACACTCACCTGGGAAGTTGAGCAAGAGAAGAACTAGCCACAGCCTCATGGCTTCACCTCCCAGACTCCTCGCCCCTCTGTGGACAGTGGGAGGGCACACTTGGATCCCAGCTGGACTCTCGCAGCTCTGCCTGGGCCCAAGATTGCACTCTGAGTTTCTGGCCCTTCGAGTTTCTGACCCACTCACTTCCTTTTGTAGAGTATTTCCTGCTTTTAATTATTCAGCAAATTGAATGTCATTTCTTGAAAGGGATGGGGCACAGGGCACAGAAGTCGCCACTACATAAGAAAGAGGAAACTGGGCTGTGTGAAGTGGGGAGGGGCAGGATATGGGTCTGCAGCAGGGCTAGAGCAGGGGGCATCTGGTCTACCAGGCTTTGGGTCCAAGGGGTACAATAGTTTGGGTGTCAACTCTCCAGAAATGTTTCTCTAACACAACAGTGGGTCCCAGCAGCAGGGAACACGTGAGCAAGCTTGGCTTACCTGGAGATGCATTTGTTCAGGTGTTATAACCAAGGGCATAAAAGTGTCGGCTGGAGGGTCAGACACACCTGGACTCTCATTCTGAGCACCACTCACAAGCTGTGTGACTATGGACAATTACTGAACTTTTCTGAGCCTCAGTTTGTGTATCTGCAAACTGGGCTGTGATGGAGTAACAGAAGAGTTGTTATGGGAATGAAGTGAGAAAATGTATGTGAAGCTCTGAGATCACAGTCCTGGGATAGGGCTAGCACTCTACATTGGTGTCAGTGCCCGGGGCATAACTTCACATGCTGGATGAAAAGTCACATAAAGCAAGCCCAGGACAGGAGGCCAGGGGAGCAAGAAGGCGATGGACTGGGTTTCCTCATTAGTAATAAGGAAAATTCTACCCCTAACCTGACATAATTTAATTAGCATCCTGATTTATAACCCAGTAGCTAAAATTCTTGAAGAACAGTTTGGGGAAGCAGATGAGTGTCTGGCCTGGTGTCCAGGCCAGGCTGCAGAGGAAGGAGGTCTTCTGGAGGTCTTTTTTGGGGGAACATTCAAAAGGCTGAGAGGAGGAGGAGGGCTCAATCCTATAGTGACGTAAATCATATTACAAGTAGGAGTCAAAACAGTATGGTACTGGCATTAAAAACATATAGATCAGAATTGGGGGTGACTGGCTGGCTCAGTTGCAAGAGTATGTGACTCTTGATCTTGGGATTGTGAGTTCAAGCCCCATGTTGGGTGTGGAGATGACTTAAATAAATACAATTTTTAAAAAACCATAAACCTATAGACCAGAATTGAAAGCCTACAAATAAGCTCCCACACATAAAGCCAATTAATACTTGACAAAGAAGCCGAGAATAGCCCATGAGGGAAAGTGTAGTTCCTTCAAGAAATGGTGATCAGAAAAGTGGAGAACCATTTGCAGAAGAATGAAACTGCACACCTCACAAATATTAACTTAAAGTGGATTAAGACTTAAATGTAAGACCCAAAACTGTGACCCTTATAGGAGAAAATAGTGGAAAAGCTCCTTGACATTGGTCTTGGCAATAATTTTTAGGTGTGACACCAAAATTGTAAGCAATGAACGCAAAATTTAATTAGTACAATGGCATCAAATTAAAAACTTGTGTACAGCAATAGAAACAATTAATAAAATAAAAAACCTACAGAATGGGAGGAAATATTTGCAAATCATGTATCAGATAAGGCGTTAATATCCCAAATATATAAAGAGCTCATACAACTCAAAATCAACAACAACAAAATAACAATTTCTATAATGTGATTGGTCTCATTAAAAAAATTATATATATATATATATATATATATATATATATATATATATATGTCAGGGGTCCCTGAGTGGCTCAGTCAGTGAGATGGCTGACTCTTCGTTTTGACTCGTGTCACAGTCTCAACGTCCTGAGATCGGGCCCCATGTTGGGTTCAGCACTCGGTGGGGAGTTTGCTTGAGGATTCTCTCTCTCCCTCTCCTTCTGCTCTCTCTCTCATAAATAAGTAAATCTTAAAAAAAAATATGTGTGAAGTTTTCATAAACACAGACTGTGATGGGTGGCACTATTAATCAGGTCCATGTGTTTTGTGGAGAGTTGGTCTGAAGAAAGGGGGAGAGGGTAGAATGACAGTGAGCTGGAAGCAGAACTCAGGAACAGGGCTGATGGGTTTTAAAAGCATAAAGCTGTTTGAATCTCAATTTTTCCTTTCCCTGACCCTGAGATGTAAACTTTCTCCTTCATGTCCATCCTTTGGGAAATTTTGCCCCAATTGCACCATCCTTGTGTGGCCAAAGGTAGTCAAGGGGCAAGCTCAGCCCCAAAGGGCTCATGGCAGTGTGGGATATGCAGAGGGGTTGGAGTCCACTTTGTCTTGCACAGATGGGTCAGGGCATCCCTGCTGGTGTCCCCATGCAGCCATGCTGGCTCAAGAGTTATTATTGGGGTAAGGTCTGTGCCCTGCTCTTCTACTTGCAAATGCTTACTGATCACCTACTCACCAACTCCTTTAACCAGGTTAGAGTTCCCCTAATAGTGCACTTAGGTTTCCATTCCTCCACATTCCTGCCAGTGCTTGCTCTCTCTTGTCATTTTGGTGATAGCCATTCTGACAGGTGTGAGGTGATGTCTCATCATGGTTTTATTTGCCTTTCTGTGATGATGAGGGATGTTGAGCACTTTTTTATGTATCTGTTGGCCATTTATATGTCTTCTTTGGAAACTATTTAGTTCCTCTGCTGATTTTTTTAAGAGATAAAGAAAGAGAGAGAGAGAGAGAGAGCGCCTGAGTGGAGGGGAAGAGAGAGAGGGAGAGAACCTTAAGCAGATTCCACGAGCTCAGTGTGGAACTTGACGAAGAGCCTGACATGAGGCTTGAGCTCATGAGCCGAAATCAAGAATTGGAGGCTTAACCAACTAAGCCACCCAGGCACCCTTCTCTGCTCATGTTTTAACTGGATTGATCAAAGGATACAAACTTCCGATTACAAGACAAATACATTCTAGAGACCTAACATATAGCATGAAGACAACAGCTAATAATATTCTGTTATATACTTGAAAGCTGCTAAGAGAATACATGTTAGATGTTCTCACCACGAAAAAGAAATGGGAGTGATGTGGCGTGATGGCAATGTTAGCTAACCCCCCAGTAGTAATCAGTTGGCAATATATATGCATCAAATCAACATGACCTACACCTTCAGCTCATATAATGTTATGTGTCAGTTATATCTAAACAAAGCTGGAAAAAATAAAAATAAAAGTAAACTTGGGAGGGGCACCTGGGTGGCTCAGTTTTAAGTGTCTACCTTCAGCTCAGGTCATGATCCCAGGGCCCTGGGTTCGAGCCCCACACCGGGCTCCCTGCTCAGCAAGAAGCTTGCTTCTCTCTCTCCCACTCCCCCTGCTTATGTTCCCTCTTTCGCTGTGTCTGTCTGCCAAATAAATAAAATCTTTTTTTTTTTTAAGTAAACTTGGAGACTGCTAAAAAATACAAGTATATAGATTGAAAATATATATGCATATATATGGCAAACCCATGAAGAAAACAAGAACATGAATGTAAGATTCATAATTGGTTTCCTCAGAGGGCAGCTTGGGACTTCAGAAATATTAATGATGTTTATTACTTAAGCTGTGAGGTGGGCACCCAACGGTTGAAGAGTACTGGGGCTGTAAGGAGTATGCATTTATTGAGAACATTCTTTTTGTCTATGAAAGATTGCAAGGAAGTTACAAAAGAGTTCACAGAGTATTCGGAATGAGATAAGGACAGTGGCTGGATGTGTTGGTCAGAAGGCGTTCCCATCCATCAGATGGGCTGTGCTCCTGGGTGGGTCATCAAGGGGCAATTGGTGTTACTGACTTTAGTTATTGGGCTGATGCCGCCTCCCCACCCCAGATCCCTTCTGATGCCTGTTCCCTCAGAGGACAGCACTGAGCATACTTAGGACCAGGGGCACCTCCAGGAAGACCAGGAGCTGGAAGTAGATGCTGCTGAGCAGGGACCTGTGGGGGACAGTGACAGGAAGTGAGCCACGTCCTCAGGGAGATACCCTCGTACCTTCCACTTTTCTTCTGTCCCTGTGCCCATGTCCTGAGGCTACAATAGTCCACACAGAGATCAGGCCCAGGTGGGTCCATGGGCAAGACAGCCCTACATAACAGATACTCCCATGACCCCCAGGCTAACAATTGCCCTTGAGACAGGACTTTGAACATGGAGAGGGCCTGGCTATTGGAGTGACATAAGGGAGATCGCAGGGAGCAGGAGGGACCTTAGATAAAACCTAGGAAAAGGATTCTAATTAAGTCCTCCCCATTGGGGCTTATCCTATCTGTGGACTAGAAATCAGCACTAGGTTACTTGTCTAATGTCTGCTCTCCCATAAACAGTAGTTCCCATGAGGGACTGGGAGTGTTTGCTTTAGTCCTAGGGTCCGTCTGGCACCTGTGTGGTGCCTCCAAACCTTACCCTTGAGATTCAGTGGTTAATGATGGAGGGAACGAATGACCCCACTCACCTCTCCTCTCCCTTAGAAGCCTGGTCTTCAATAGGATGACTCCTAGGTGAGGACCTGTGGGGTGGAGAGCAGGGGAGAGACTGCAGGGGCCCCCAGAACACCTGGCCTGGGCCAGGAGCTGAAGGACCCCTTTGCACAACATTGGCACTTGTCTTCCTTGTCCCTGGAGACCAATTTCTGCAGATACCTGAGTGCGGGCTCCCCCAATCCTACAGGTCTCCAGGGGAATGTCTGCCCAGGACTCACTGGCCAGGACTCCCTGATCATTGTGCATTGAAGAACGGTCCCGCCTTCCATCACTAACCACACCATGCTCTCCTCAACCCATCTGTCCTAGTTTCCCCAAGCACTCATCATGAGCTGGCATGTCCTCTATTGATGAACGTGTTGACTTCTTCACTGTGTGAATTTCCCAATTTTTGTCAGAGCCGGACTGTGTCTCGGTGACCAGGGCTATATCCCTAGAAGAGGGCCTGGCACATGGTAGGACTTCCACAGTGAGGTGGGGAATTGGTACCTAAGTGTGGGACCAAGGCCATGACAGTCACACCCACACACCTCAGCCCTCCATGTTCCCCAGAAATCACCCAGCTGTCAAAGGTCTCCCACAGCTAGCCCCTTACCCAGGATGTTGTCTGGAACTGGGGGACTCCTGCGAGGTCGCGGTCTTCTGTGTGGGGTCTGGCAGGGTCCAGTGAAGACCTGTTGTTGATGAGGGAGGAGAAGGCAGGCTGAGGACAGGCCAAAGCTGACACCCCACAACCCCACCCCCCATACTCCTGGGTGGGACAGGTGACACTCCTCCAGGAACTTCCCAGCTGTCTTCATGGTAATGCCTTCCTAGAGGGAAAAAGAACCCTAACACTGACAATGGCAAGGCCTCCGATATCCTGGGAGTCTTCTTTAACACATGAAAAGCCTTCTGAAACCTCCCCTTTCCCTTACCTTCCCAAACTTCCAAGTATACAATTAGCCATCCCTCACTAGCCCAGGCAGCAGCTCTTTCTGCCCTGGGGTCCTGTCCCTGAGCTTTAATGAAACCACCATTTTGCACAAAAGATGTCTCAAGGATTCTTTCTTGGTTGTAAGCTCTGGACTCCACCCCACCAAACCTCACCCACATTCCAAAACCACATCAAGGGTACTGGGGGCCCTCTTGAAGTTGGGGGCTGCGGTGCTGGGTGAGGGAGAAGCACATGTCAGGCCTGCTGTCCTCCCCCGGGCTCTCCCACTCTCTGGCAGCTGTGTGGTTCCAACTCACATAGTCCTGGTCACTCAGGACATCTGGACAGGTGTCCGGGCTCCACATCCGCTCACAGCCACACCCAGGCCTGCCTGGAACTCTGGCATCCCCGGCCCCCTCTGCAGGTGCAACCTGCCCAGATGGGCAATTTCAGAGGCAGAGCATCCTCCCAGCAGGGCATGGGACAGTATGTGGAAGGAGCTCAGGGCTCTGGGCTCAGCCACCCCGCCCCTGGTTTCTCCTGGCAGAGGATGGCCTGAGCTTTCCTCTGCAGAGATTGATCCAGAGCTGGGAGTGGGGGCCGGGTCCTCAGGCAGGGCTGATGTCTGGAGTGAGGACCATGAAACAGAACCCCCACATTAGGGTCTGGGGCTCCTTCTTGGGCCCCTGTCGAGACTGCTGCAGACCCCCAGGATCACAGCTGTGAGGCTGGTGCTCAGGAGTCATCCAAGACACAGTGATGTCCTATTAGAACCCCGGGGTCCTGGGCAGCCAGTAAGGGAGAGAAGCCAAAGCCCTAGGGTCCCGTTCCCCATTGGAAGGACAGAGAGACGTCCAAAAAGAGGCTCAGGACACTTTCAGCATGGACAGGACCCTTGTCAGGACAGGAAGGCAGACAGCTGTCCCCAGACTCAGGGCCATTCCCACTGCCCATCCTGGGAGAGCTTTAGGCATGAGAGTGTGACAGGGCGGGGCACACTGAGACGCTTAGGTCAGCTAGAGGTGTGCATGTGCTTGTGTGAGTGTGCAGACAACACCTGCACACACACTTAAACACGCAGACATAAACACAGACCAAATGCACGACATATGCACACACACACACACACACACACACACACAGGCACACCCCCAGTGTCCTGCATCACCCAACCCATCCTCACCCCGCTCTTCTATCCCACGTCCCACCACTTTCCTGACAGGGTCGGGGTGATCAGCCCCAGTCTCAGGCAGCCCTAATGCTGGTGTCGGGGGAGGGGTGTGCACAGCTCACCTGGGGTCACAGACAGCACAACTCGGAAGTTGAGGTCGAGCAAATATTCTGGGAGCAATGATGTATCGATCCCACACCGGTATGTTCCTGTATCACTTTCTGTGAGGTTCTCCAAGGTCACTGTGAAGGTGAGGTTTGCAGGATGGTCCCTGATGGACACACGGCCACTCCTCACTTCTATATCTGCTTCTTTGGTCACCACAATATCCCCCAAACATGGGCTTTTGCACCAGTACTTGACATTCTCTGTGAATTCCTCTTCGTACTGACACTGCACACTCAGGGATCCCCCCACGGTGCCCGTCACAGAGGTGGGGCCACTCAAACACGAACAGCCTGGAAAACACAGCCACGTGTGACCCCTCACCAGATGGGCCTGGGTCAAGGGGATCTGTGGTCAAGGTGACCATTGATTCCCTGAAGGGACCTAGGGGTCTGGAGGAGGCCTTGGCAGGAGACAGGCCTTCCTGAGATTAGAAAGCAGATGTACCTTCCTCCTCAGAGTGGATCAAGGTTTCCTTGGTGTGTCTTGGTGTGTGTGTGTATGTGTGTGTGTGTGTGTGTGTGTGTGTGTGTGTGTGTGTGTGATGCACTAAGACCTTGTTTCTGACTATGACACTACAGTGGTCACAGGAGCCCCTCCACTCAGGGCTGTTCTGTCCACTATATTGGACATGACTCACCTGCTTTATGCACTGAATCCTCCTGGTCTTTGCTAAGGCACTGCTGGCCGATCCGAGAACCTTCTCTGCTCTCCCTCCTCCCTCCCATGTCCTCCTCCCCTCCCCTGCCTCCCACCCCCATCCCCCACCCTCCCTCCCTCCCACCCAGGGCAGACTTCCCTGCCCAGCTCAGCCCCGCTCACCTGGGACCTGCAGAAGGAGCAACGCTGCAGGCAGCCACAGCCTCCCGTCCCCTGGGGTCATGTCTGCAGCACAGATGTCACTCACAGAAATGCCAGGCTCGTGATGGGGGACAATTTCAAGTCTCTCACAGAGGGTCCTCTCTGCAGGGCCCACTTCTGCTTTCTGGGGTCTCTTTGCTTCCTCGTCCTGCCTGTGTTTGGTCTCACAATCTTCTTCCACACTGACTCAAGCTGGTTGGGGTGCAGGAAGCTGGGGGACAGAAGCAGCACAAGCTAAGGCAGAGTCCTGGACCTGGTGCACAGGATCTGCTCAATCCCAATGACAAGACAGCTCCTGGTCCTGGACTGGACTGGGATTGCCGTCCCCTTCCACAGCCAACATCTGCTCCTCTCACTGTCCACACTCGCCCAGAAATGGAGCAACACGGGAGCATTTCCTGCTCAGTGGAATGTCCGCCACCCTGTGACGTGTCACTTCCTTCTGGTCAGGATGGACCATGTCCGGGGTGGAACCCCCAGTAGCCCATCTTCTCAGGCATCAGTGGTGACCACAGTGGTATTAGGACCCCCCAGCCTGCAGCTCCAAGCACCCACAGTCCCCGTGAGACTCTGACCACACAAGTTGACACTGTGAACTCTGATGCTTTCAAAGGTTCCATTTGGGTTCTGGGTTCCGAACCAGGGTACTAATTCCCCAGGTGTGCTTCCCTCCTGTGTGTTTGCCTATTCTCAAGACACGGACATGGAACAGCCATCACCAGTCCCATGTGCACCTCATTTTTGAATCCTTCTTGTTTGGAATGTCCACCCTACTGTGACTCTCAGGGCAGAAGACTGCCAATGGACAAGAGGGTCCAGAGACTGAAGGAGCTGATGGGACGTTGGGGACATGTGAAGCTGAGACTGGGCTTCTTCTCTCCATCCAGTGGCAAGAGGAACCATTGTGTAAGAAGAGGATGGTCTGACAAAGCACTGGCTGCCGGTGTCCATTTTGGGTTCACATGGTGACCGGGGGCTTCTTCCAAGAGCAGAATTGGGGGATGGTCCATGCCAGGAGGTGGGGAGGTATGTCTGTCCTAACTCAGAGTGGCTTGTTCTCATGACATGATGGGTTTGGGGTGGGTTTACTCTGGAAATGGTAAGGAGGTGAGTCACAGTGCAGAGTCTTGCCTGGGTTATGCCAACTCCTCAAACTTATCAGAACAACCAGGTCAATCAATTTCCCCCTAAACACTCTCTGCCCAGATCTGCTCCTCCTCCACACTATCTTATCCCGATCTAAGGCCACAGTATTCCCAGAGTTATTGCAATCAGACCCTGTCATCTGGGATTCCTCTCTATGCTCCTCCCCATTATTATTTCTTCTAGCATCTCCATCTGCCCATATCCTCTCTTCCTCCTGACATAGCAATCCTCTCTTCTCTCAGTGTAGTAGTGCCATCCCTGTTCCTCCCAGTCCCCTTATGCTTTGTCCTCCCTCTGTTCCACTCATCAGCAAGAGAGCTTTTCAACAAAACTCAGAAGTAGCCAGTACACCCTTGGTCCCATGCCCTTCAGACGAAACCCCCTCTCCATGCTTGGCTTACATGGTCTGAGTGGCCCAGCTACTGCTGGGTTCTGCATTTCTATCTTGCTCCCCCACCACAACGTGCTCCATGTTCTATCCACTGTGCCCACCCTTCCCCAGGGCCTTAGCACCTGCTTGTCCCACTCCTTGGGTCCTCTGCCCACCTCTTCACAGTGCTTCATCCTTCTTACTCTTTAGATTGCACCTTGGATGTACTCCCTTAGAAAGGTCCCCCCGATCACTCTTCCTAGGGTCACCCTGTTGTCTCAATCACCAACCCTTGCTTGTTTCCTGCATAGTTCACTGAATCTTGTCATATGTTTACTTTTGGTGGTCTCTGTGCATCTCCACCACTGGGATAGAGCTTATATCATAGCAACATTCTGGGTCTGTTTCATTCTTCACACAATGACTCAGTGGCCAACTGCACTTTGTGACCAATGGTTGACTTCTGATAACTGTTCATAGAATGAGTGAATGAATGATTGAGTCAATGAATAAACACTGCATTGGCTGCAGACATGGCCCTAGACAACTGTGGTCCAACGAGATGCAATATCTATGGTGGTATAATGAATTCCCCCAGAACTTGGTGGCTGAAAACGTATTTATTATCTCACACTTGCTGAGAGTCACAAATCTGAGAGTGGCTTATCTGGGTGGTTGTGGCTCAGTGTATCTCTTTCACAGCACTGTGGTCAAGATGTTGACCAGGCTATACTCACTGGAAGGCTGGACTGGCCTGAAGGATCTGCTTCAGGGATAACCGTCCACTTGGGGGTTAGCAGGAGTCCTTAGCTCCTCCCCCAATACAACTGCTCAAGTGTCTTCATGAGGTGACATCCAGCTTTTCCCACGGAGAGTGATCCAAGAAGAGCAAGGCACAACATATTTATGATTTATCCTTAGAAATCGTGTACCATTGTTTCTGCCATATCTGGGGACTACACACCCACCCTGACACAATATAGAGGGCCCCTGCCAAGGGATGTGGAGATCTGATCTGAGTGGAAGCTATGAAAGGATATGATTCCTAAAATATCAGATATCTCTGTATTTATATTTCTGCAATTTCCTGTTCCCCTGTGACACTCCAATAGAAGATTTAAAAACTAAACATCAAAACATGAAAGTAAAGCTCTGAAACTTTGCTTGATTTGGGTGGGGGTTGTAGATGTTCATTGGTTTTCTGTCATATAGCAAAGAATTTCCATAATCTTCCCCGCTACTAGTTACCCAGCCTAAAGCTCAGACATTGATAATCTAACCAGATGATATCAGGATGGAATGCAGATTCCTCTGGTTTGACTGCTCAAGTACCTTTCCTCCAGACCATGATGCTGGCAGGCAGAGAGTGGCCAGCAACCAGCAAGAGGGAGAAGCACCATCTTCAGACCCAGGAGAGGGTCTGCAGAATGAGAGGGTTTGTCAGGCAGCTGCTGGCCATTGTAACACATACTGGGAAACTTGACAAGAACTCACGGTTTCTTCAGTCTTCTCAGCCCACCACCTTCTCTTCCATCTCTCCTTCATTTCCTGGTGCATCTTCCTTTTCTACAAACTTGAGTTTCTGCAGCTCCTGGCTGAGCTGAGAAGTTGGAAGACCCACCAGGTGCACAGAGCAATTACAACAGAAATTTGACTTCAGGTTTGAGTCCGCGGTGTGATGGTTCACGGTTATGGGTTAACTGTCCACGGGCGGCTCAGATGGAAGATGATCTTGGGTGTGTCTAGGAGCATGTTTCTGGAGGAGATGAGCCTTTGAATCCATGGACTTAGTGAGGTGGGTGTCCTCTCAGCAGACTTTTGCTTTGTGAAGCCCTCAGCGTCTGAAGAAAAGAAGGATATCAAAGTAGGGTTACAAACATTCTGGGCTATTTGAGAGTGGGAAGAGGAAAGTGCTTGGCTTGGGTCCCAATGTTAGCTAGGAGGATGAAGAGTTCCATGGCCTGCCTGCACATGGAGCCTCAGTGTCCCCAGTCGCTGACAATGTCCTCATGGGCCCCAGCTTATCTCTAGGTCACCGGGAGAGGTGCCTGCGCTGTGTGCCCACGGCCTTTGGGCGTGCTCATGAATCAACTTTTGGACATGCAAGTGGTCATAGGGCATAAATAATTGGTCTAGAAAAATGATTCCTGAATCACAAAGTTAGTCCACTTGTGGTTGGTTGGAATAAGACACATGAAGAAATAGCAGGATGAACATCTAAGTCAGTGCAACCCTGTGATTGTAGTGATAATGCAATTTAGACATAATGTTAAAGATGAGTTTTGAAGCTGTTAATGGGAGGCCAGGCCAGAGCCAAAGGGCAGACTTTTCTCCCTGCACTGCAAGATAGATCCTCACACCCCGACCTCCTGCCCATTTCTGCCCATCTTCTTGGTCCTGGCACCTCTGTCTCCTTGTTTCCCATCCCCTCAGCCACCTTTCCTTAGACCTCGCTGGCACGGAACCCAGGGAGTCCTTGAAAGAGCTGCTTCCCTCACTTCTGGGCAATAAGAGGAAGCATTGCCAGATGTCACCATACCAAGTTCCATGTCAGCTGACCGTGGTCAGGAGGGGGCACTGGGTCTATCGACCTCTTCCAGGGAGTATGGATTCCAGAAGAGCCATGTAGGCACTGCTTCTTAATAAAGCTTGAGGGGCTGGGCTAGAGTCCGAGGTGTCCTGTCTCTCTGCCTGGTTGTGTACCCTCCCCTGGACACAGGTGGTGAGGGTCCTGACTTATTCTTGTCTGAACTACCCTTTGGGCTCCAGATCCCTGCTTGCATCTTGAGCTCTGGACTGTGAATGTCTCAGCCCACCTCTAGTTGAGACCAAGCAGACACAGTGATTCGAAAGCCGACAGCTCAGGCTGATGCGCAGCATGGGGCTTGGAAAGGGAAGCAAGCTATAGGACTGAGCCAGAGGAGGAAAGGTCATCAGGATACAGTGGGTTTAGTTCTAACCCCTGGGGTGGCCAGGACCAGCGTATTTGAATCATCTGGGGGGACTCAGCAGCTAAGAAGCAATCCTGTTAGAGGAGAATTATTTTTAAGTCCTTGAAGGGGCTGCCCAGAAGCTCTGCAAATGGTCACTATCGCCATCTTTTGGTGACTTGAAGAACTGCCCCAAGTGTGCTCTGGATGTTACCTTCTTCCTCATCCTGGAGGTTGGGAACTAGAAATGCCTTTTGTGCAAAACATAAGAGATTCTTGAGCATAGGAAACAAACAGGTTTGCTTAAGGGAGTGGGTTGGGGGAATGGGGTAACTGGGTGATGGACATTAAGGAGGGCATGTGATGTAATGAGCCCTGGGTATGATGGAAGACTGATGACTCACTAACTCCTACCTCTGAAACTAGGAATACTATATATGTTAATTAACTGAATTTAAGTTAAAAAGCGAAAATTGAGAAATGTCTTTTGGGGGTGCCTGGGTGGCTCAGTGGGTTAAAGCCTCTGCCTTCGGCTCAGGTCACGATCCCAGGGTCCTGGGATGGAGCCCCGCATCCGGCTCTCTGCTCAGCAGGGAGCCTGTTTCCTCCTCACTCTCTCTGCCTGCCTCTCTGCCTGCTTGTGATCTCTATCTATCAAATAAATAAGTAAAATCTTTAAAAAAAAATAAAAAAAAATGTTTTTAAAAAGAAATGTCTTGTGTAGTTGAATATCAAGGCCTGTCATGATCCCTCCCGATCCCTCCAGACAGAGGACCAGAGCTCACGGAAATTCTGGAGCCCCATGGAAGAAGGATATTTGGTTTTCAGTCAGAAGGAGGAGAACTCGGGTTCAGGGAGAATGGCCTTCTATTTATATAAATTTTCTTTGATTTCCGACAACAGCAGTTTGTCATTTTGGACATCCATACCCAGGACATATTTGGTTCTGCTTATACCTAAGGATTTCATTTTCTTTGGAGTAAGGGCACATGGAATGCATTTTCCATATGTTCACTTGTTTCCTTATGTTTCCATATGTTCACTTGTTAGTATATGGACATGTGATTGACTGATGTGTGTTCATCTTGTATCCTATGACCTGCTGAACTCACCTCTTAGTTCTATGAGGTTTTGTAGATTGCTTAAGATTTTCTTTTTTTCTTTAAGTCTTTATTTATTTATTTGACAGTAAGACAGCCCAAGTCGACGGAGAGGCAGGCAGAGTGAGTGGGGAAGCAGACTCCCTGCTGAGCAGAGAGCCCGATGTAGGGCTCCATCCTAGAACCCCCAGATCATGACCTGAGCTGAACGCAGAGGCTTAACCCACTGAGCCACCCAGGCACCCCTGCTTGAGATTTTCTACATAGACATTTATGTCATCTGCACACAGGGACACCTTTATGCTTTTTTTTTTTTTCATTTATTTTCAGCATAACAGTATCATTATTTTTTCACCACACCCAGTGCTCCATGCAATCCGTGCCCTCTCTAATACCCGCAACCTGGTACCCCGACCTCCCACCCCCCGCCACTTCAAACCCCTCAGATTGTTTTTCAGCTTTATTCTTCTTTTCCATCTTCTATCCCCTCATTTCTTTATCTGACCTACTGCAATGGCCAGAATTTCCATGGCTGAGATGACTACATGGTGAGAGCGGGCATTTCTACTTGCCCAGGGTCGTACAGGGAAAACTCAGTTTTGATCACTAACTCTAATGTTAGCTGTATTTTTCTTTTAGCTGATCTTCATCATGTCGAGGAAATTCCTTCTTTTTCCTTGTTAAAACTAAGAAATTCCTTCTTGAAAATACTCTTATTTTTATGAGTTTCTTTTTGATCATGAGTGGGTATTGGAGGTTGTCATAGGCTTTTCCAGTGTCATTTGATATGATTCTATGATATTTTTCTCGTTACTTTGGAATGCTGGAATACAGTGATTCACTTTTCAACGTTGAAGCAGCCTTCTCTACCTGGAACAAACCTCACTTCCTCACGGTGCATAATTCTTTGCTGGATTCCATCTGCTGGCCTTGCCTGTCCATCTACCTGACCCCCAGATTCTTGCCCACTGGCCTCTCAGGACCCTCCCTTGCCCTGAGCTTTGCCTTTGTTCAGACCATTGACCTTCCCTCCCTCAACAGCCTGAGGCTCTCACCCAACAGAAGACAAATAGTGAGAGAATATGGACTCTGGGAAACAAAGGGAGGGTTTCAGAGGGGATGTGGGTGGGGGAATGCAGTAGCCCGGTGATGGGAATTACCGAGGGCACGTGTTGTGATGAGCACTGGGTGCTCCATGCAACCAATGAATCACTGAGCACTACATCGAAACTAATGATGTGCTCTACAATGGTTAACTGAACATCATCCTCATCATTATAAAGAGTCTACACCTGTCACCCCATTCATTGAACACTCATCCATTCCTCTTCAAGACACTTCTTCTTATAAACCAATATTCTTTATTTAGTTTTCAAAAACACCCATTCAAATAGAAAGGCCTTGTTTTGTTGATTGCTTTCTTCCCAGCACCTAGAAACTAGGCTGGTGCTACACAGGCTTTAGGTGAATATTTGGTGAGTGGTTGTAGGAAGGAAGGAATGTTGAGTTGAGAGCCAGCACTGGGGGTTCTCAGGATGACAAGGTCATGGACAAGCAGGTCTTCCCTCACCTCAGGCTCTCTAGTCACCTGGGCTGTGCACCAGCAAGCTACGAGTCCTAGGGCGTCCCTCCTCCATTCTTCCCAGCAAAACACCACACACATCGACTTGTGTGAGTGATGGATCTCATTGCTTCACTCAAGTATTGAATGATTTGTTTGTTACCAGTTTTTGGCAATAAGGGGAGAGGAGACAGGTCTCGGGCCAGAAGTTCTTCCTCTTCTGGTCTGCGTGGTGTTGTCTCTGGACAGGATATCGATGGGCAAGGAGGGCTGCAGGTTGTCTTCATCAGGCTGACTCTGGTGCCCACAAATTGCCCACTGAGGCCTGTTGACCCAGAACACGGCACTGAGCATCATCAGAAACAGGGGCACCTTCAGCAGAACGAGGAGCAGGAAGTGGACGCTGCCCAGCAGGGACCTGTAGGAGGGACACGGTGACTGGCAGGAGTTTCTCCTGGACATGAGGCCCAGGCTCTGTCCCCACCTGCCTTTGTGCTCAGGTCCTGTGGCCTCAAAAATCAATATCAGCCTCAAAGCTGGATGGACCAGCACTGAGGCCCAGAGTCCTGTCCTCCATTCAAGACTTGACCTTGAGCATCAGGACACGGCAGACACTTGAGGTGTGGTGGGAAGGAATGGAGAGAGAGGGAGAAGAAGGGACCCAGGAGGCTCTGGCTCCCAGAAACAGCCCTCTGAACCCACAACCCTCAACACTCCCTTGCTCCTGCGGGGGCAGATTTTGAGGGTGAAATGCTCCCTTATAAAAGCTCTCCTCTCTCAACCTAGTCTGGACTCAGTTTCAATATGATTGCTGGAGAAGCTCTTCTGCTGAAACTGCTTAACAACCTCCATCAGCCTCCAGATGTGACCACCCCAAGCTCAGCTCATGGCCAGTCCCCTCACCTGTGGGTCCCAGTAACTGTCCCCACACCAGCTCCTCACAAATGCTGTGTCCCCTCCCTACACGGGACCTTTCTAGAAGCTCTCCACCTCGCCAGCCCCTCCCCTGGCTCTCAGCCTATGGTTTGGCGGTGTCCTCTCCAAGGTCACATTGGGACCCTCTTGCACACCCGCCTGGCACCCTGGCTCATATCCTCTTTGCCCACTTGAACTCCAGGCCAGCTCTGGACAGTCTTGGACCGGCCAGTGGTTTCCCCCCTCCAGCTCCCTCACCTCTTTGCCTGAGGACTCTCTTTAGCTATAGGAGAGTTCAGCTTGCTGAGCAGAATAGGCCAGAAATGCCACAGAATCCATGTCCCCAGGAGGGACCCTCTGCCTGCCAGACTCTTTCTTCAGATGAGGGGCCTTCCCTCATCACTCTGTGAGAGTATAAGAAGCCTCTCTGCCTGCACTACTCTCTCTAGATAAGGGGACGTCCCTCATTTTCTGTGAGCAACAGGAAGCCCCACCATCTTCCCCACATGAGGACAGATGGATGTTGCTCACTGTCTCAGCTTTCAGGGCCGGTGGGACATCTGTGGGGTGCGTCCTACACAGCACATCCGAGGATACCCAGTGACGGAGCCCAGTTAACCTGTGGTAGTTCCTCCATCAAAGCCCGCTTCATTGGCTTTACCCATCCCCTCGTTCCCTTTTTATGCTTCCCGGGATCACCATTCCATAGACTAATCGCACCTAAGTCCTTGTCTCCCCATCTGATTTCAGGAAATCCAAACCCAAACAGGCTCTTTGTCATTTGGTTTCAATGAATCTGGATTCCTTTCTCATGCCCACCGTCTTCCCGTGCACCCCATCTTCCTATCCTTTAATGGGCAGTTGGCATTACTGGCTTTATCAGGCTGAAGCCACCTCCCTCTAGATGCCCTCTGAGGCCTGTTCCCATGGAGGACATCACTGAGCATGCTCAGGACCAGGGGCACCTCCAAGCAAGACCAGGAAGGAGAGGAAAGTAGATGCTGATCAGTAGGGACCTGTGGGGGACACGGTGACAGGCAGTGAGCCCCATCATTACAGAAATGCCCTGGTGCCCTGCATTGTCCCTCTGTCCCTGTGTCCATGTCCTGAGGCCACAGCAGTCCGGAAGGAAATCAGGTCCAGTGGGTCCATGGCTGGGATCGCCCCATTATCAGACCACTTCTGTGACCCTCAGGCTTACAATTGCCCTTGAGACAGGATGTGGACATGGAGAGGGCCTGGCTATTGGAGTGACATGAGGAGACCCCAGGAAGCAGGCAGGACCTGGCCTGGGAAAAGTGTTCTATCTAATCCCTCCCCATGGGCAGTGACCCTGTGTATGGACTAGAAATCGGTGCTGGGTTCCTTGTCTAATGTCTGCTCTCCCATAACCGGTACTTCCCACGAGGGAATAGAGTGTTTGCTTTAGTCCCAGGGTCCATCTGGCACCTGTGTGGTCCCTCCAAACCTTAGCCTTGAGATTCAGTGTTTAATGATGGAGGGAATGAATGACCCCACTCACCTCTTCTCTCCCTCTGTGGTCTGGTCTTCAATAGGATGACTCTCCAGTGAGGGCCTGGGAGGAGCAGGGAAGAGAGCTCAGGGCCCACAGAGCTCCTGGCCTGGGCTAGAGCCTGAAGGCCCCCTTTGCACAACCCTGGCACTCTTCTTCCCTGTCCCCGGAGCTCGATTTCTGCAGATACCTGAGTGCAGGCTCCCCCAATCCTACAGGACTCCAGGGAAATGTCCTTTCACCGGCCAGGACTCCCTGATCATTGTGTATGGAACAGCAATCTCGCCCCATGGCTCCCCACACATGCTCTCTCTGACCATCTGTTCTCAGGTTGAGTCGTCCACGGTGTGAATTTCCCAGCTTTTGTCGGAGCAGGACTGTGTCTCGGTGGTCCCTGGCTATATCCGTAGCAGGGCGCCCAGCACTCGGTAGGACTTTCACCCGTTAGGTGTGGAGTTGGTAAATAAGTCTGGGACTGAGGCCATGATAGTCACACCCACACAACCCTGTCCTCCGTGTTCCCCAGAAATCACCCAGGTGTCAAAGGTCTCCAGCTGCTAATCCCTTACCCAGGACGTTGGCTGGAAGTGGAGGACTCTTGCCGGGTCGCAGTGTCCCATGTGGGGACTGGCAGTGTCCTGTGAAGACCTGGAGTGCTGGGGGACCTCACAGAGCTGGGGGTTGCAGTGCTGGCTGCGGGGGCGGGGGGAAGCACATGTCAGGCCTGCTGTCCTCCCCTGGGCTCTCCCATTCTCTGGCAGCTGTGTGGCTCCGACTCACATAGCCCTGGTCACTCAGGACATCTGGACAGGTGGAACTGCCTGGAACTCCAGCCTCCCTGGCCCTCTCTGCAGGTGCACCCTGGCCAAGTGGGCGATTTCAGAGGCAGAGCATCTCCCAGCAGGGCATGGGACAGTGTGTGGAAGGAGCTCAGGGCTCTGGGCTCAGCCACCCCGCCCCTGGTTTCTCCTGGCAGAGGATGGCCTGAGCTTTCCTCTGCAGAGATTGATCCAGAGCTGGGGGTGGGGGCCGTGTCCTCAGGCAGGGCTGATGTCTGGAGTGAGGACCATGAAACAGGGTGCTCAGCAGAGTCCACACTGAATGATGGGTCAGCCCGGAACTCTCAGACAGAACTGTGAACCTGGGTGGCCACCGGACAAAGGATAGACAGAAAGAAAGACCTAGTGAGACAGACACACACCCAGGGCACCACACAGAAAGTCCCCTGTCCTAGAGCCAACTAGACAATGGTCTTTCTCTTCCAGGCGGTGGTGTCCGAGGACACTCAGCTCCTCACTGTTAAATAGGAGCCCACAAGGGGCCTGGGAGGGCAGTGCCCCGTGTGAGAGAGACGCCCTGCAGGAAGGACGTTGGAGGAGCCAAGGCCAACATCGGAGTAAGAATACAAGACCAAACCCTGAACACTCAGAAGGATGACCTCCATGTGGGTCTCAGGAAACAAAAACAGGGTTCTAGTAAAGAATTCTTCGCAGTACATAGAAGTATATTTGGGGCCATCGGATCTACGAACTCCTTTTTCTCATTTTTCCCCTCCTTTGTCTGAGCGGAGCTTTCAGCTATTTCTCTGGGTTCCCTCCTATGGAAATGACGGAAGGCATGGAGAGCGTCAAGCCAGAGGGAGGGGTGTTCCCCAAATGCTCACAGAAGCTCCAAATCAGGGTACTAGGGCTCCTTCTTTGGCCCCTGTCGAGGCTGGTGCAGAACCCCAGGATCACAGCTGTGAGGCTGGCACTGAGGAACCATCCAGGACATAGTGTTGTCCTGTTAGAGCCCCGGGGTCCTGGGCAGCCAGTAAGGGAGAGGAGTGAATGGCCTAGGGTTCTGTTCCCCATTTGGGAGGACAGAGAGAAGTCCAGGAAGAGACTTGGGTCCACTCCAACATGGACAGGGCTTTGTCAGGGCAGGAAGGCAGCCAGACATCACCAGACCCGGGCCATTCCCGCTGCCATCCCTGGGAGAGTTTTAGGCATGAGAGTGTGTCAGGGCACACAGAGACACCCAGGTCCGCCAGAGGTGTGCATGTGCTTCTATGAGTATGCAGACAACACAACCCCTGGACACAGAAATGTACACCCACCTAGACACACACGGACATATACACAAACAGACACACACACTCACACACACACACACACACACACACACAGAGGCTCATCCCAGGTGCCTTGTGTCACCCACCCATCCTCACCCCACTCTCTTCCCACATCCCACTGCTTTCTTGCCAGGGTTGGGGTGATCAGCCCAAGTCTCGGGCAACCCTGGTGCTGGTGTGAGCAGAGGGGTGTGCACAGCTCACCTGGGGTCACAGACAACACAACTTGGAAGGTGCGGTCAAAAAAATATCCTGGTTTCCCTGATGTATCGATCCCGCACCAGTATGTCCCGGCATCATCCTCTGTGAGGTTCTCCAAGGTCACTGTGAAGGTGAGGTTTACAGGATGGTCCCTGATGGACACACGATCCTTCCTCCCTTCAATGTCTGCCCCTTCGGTCTTTAGCGTCCTCCTCACACATGGGCTCTTGCACCAGTATTTGGGAGTCTCTCTGAATTTCTCCTCGTACTGACATTGCACGCTCTGGGATCCCCCCACAGTGCCCGTCACAGAGGGGGGGCCATGCAGAGACCAACAACCTGGAAAACACAGCCGAGTGTGACCCTTCACCAGAGGGGCCTGGGTCAACGGGATCTCAGGTCAAGTTGACCGTTGAGTCCCTGAAGGGCCCTTAGGGTCCGGAGGAGGCCTTGGCAGGAGACAGGTCTTCCTGAGATCAGAAAGAGGGAACGTAGGTCCTTTTCTGGAGCGGCACAAGGTGAGTGTGTCCCTGATGTGTCTGTGTGTGTGTGATGCACGGAGATGTCATTTCTGACTGTGACCCTACAGTAATGCTGGTCACAGGCCCCACTCTTGTCAGGGCTGCTCTTTCTGGCACAGTGGTCACGACTCACCTGCTTTATGCACTGAATTCTCCTGGTGGTTGCTGAGACAGTGCTGGCCGATCCGAGAACCTTCTCTGCTCTCCCTCCTCTTTCCCAAGTCCTCCTCCCCTCCCCTGCCCCGCAGACCCATCCCCCACCCTCCCTCCCTCCCATTCAGGACAGACTCCCCTGCCCAGGCTCAGCCCCGCTCACCTGGGACCTGCAGAAGGAGCAGCGCTGCAGGCAGCCACGGCCTCCCGTCCCCTGGGGTCATGTCTGCAGCACAGACGTCACCCACAGCAATGCCAGGCTCCTGAGGGGGACAATTTCAAGTCTCTCACAGAGGGACCTCTCTGCAGGGCCCACTTCTGCTTTCTGGGTCCTCTTTGCTTCCTCGTCCTGCCTGTGTTTGCTCTCACAATCTTCTTCCACGCTGACTCAAGCTGGTTGGGGTGCAGGAAGCTTGAGGACAGAAGCAGCACAAGTTGAGTCAGAGTCCTGGACCTGGTGCCCTGGATCCACTCAATCCCGATGACAAGACAGCTCCTGGTCCAGGACTGGATTGGGATTGCAGTCCCCTTCCACAGCCAACATCTGCGCCTCTCACTGTCCACACTTGCCCCACACAATGGAGCAACACTGTGAGCATTTCCTCCTCAGGGGAATGTCCCCACCCTGTGACGTGACACTTCTTGTGGTCAGAATGGATCATGTCCAGCGTGGAGCACCCAGCAGCCCATCATCTCAGGCATCGGTCATGACCTCAGTGGTGTTAGGGATCCCACAGCCTACAGCTCCAAGCACCCACAGTCCCCATGGGACCCCTGCTCTCCTCTGGCCACACAAGTTGGAACTGTGACCTCTGGTGCTTTCAAAGGCTCCATTTGGGTTCTGGGTTCTGAACCAAGGTACTAATCCCACAGGCTTGCTTCCCTCCTGTGTGTTTGCCTGGTCTCAAGAATGGAAAGGGAACAGCCATCACCAACCCCATGTGCACCTCACTTTGACTCCTTCATGTTTGGAATGTCTACCCTACGTGACTCTCAGGGCAGAAGACTGCCAATGGACAAGAGGGTCCAGAGACTGAAGTAGCTGATGGGATGTTGGGGACATGTGAAGCTGAGACTGGGCTTCTCCTTTCCATCCAATGGCAGAAAGGGCTGTTGTGTAACAAGAGGGTGGTCTGACAAAGCACTGGGGGTCGGTGTCTCTTTTGGGTTCACATGGTGACCAGGGGCCTCTTCAAGGTGCAGAGTTGGGGGATGGTCCTTACCAGGAGGTGGGGAGGTGGGTCTGTCCTAACTCCGAGTGGCTTGTTCTCATGACATGATGGGTTTGGGATGGGTTTATGCTGGAAATGGTAAGGAAGTGGGTCACAGTGCAGAGTCTGACACTTCCCTGGGTTACGCCAACTCCTCAAACTTGTCAGAACAACCAGGTCCATCAATTTCCCCTTAAACACTCTCTGCCCAGATCTGCTCCTCCTCCATACTATGTCTTCCTGATCTAAGGCCACAGTATTCCCAGAGTTATTGCAACCAGACCCTGTCATCCGGGATTCCTCTCTCTGCTCCTCCCCATTAATATTTCTTCTAGCATCTCCATCTGCCCATATCCTCTCTTCCTCCTGGCATTACAGCAATCCTCTCTCCTCTCAGTACAATGGTGACATCCCTGTCCTTCCCAGTCCCCTCATGCTTTGTCCTCCCTCTGCTCCACTCATCAGCAAGAGAGCACTTCAACAAAACTCAGAAGTAGCCAGTACACCCTTGGTCCCATCCCCTTCAGATGAAACCCCATCTTCTTGCTTGGCTTACATGGTCTGAGTGGCCCAGCCACTGCTGGGTTCTCCATTTCTATCTTGGTCCCCTTCCCCAGTGTGCCCAATGCTCTAGCCATGGAGCCCATCCCTCCCCTTAGCATCTCTTTGTCCCTCTCCTTAAATCCTCTGCCCACCTCTTCTCACTGCTTCTTCCTTTTTACTCTTTAGATTTTACCTTGGGTGTACTCCCTTAGAAAGGTCTCCCCGAACACTCTTCCTATGGTCACCCTGTTGTCTCAACCACCAATCCCTGTCTGTTTTCTGCATAGTTCACTGAATCTTGTCATGTGTTTACTTTTGGTGGTCTCTATGCATCTCCACCACTGGGATAGAGCTCATATCATAGCAGCATTCAGGGTCTGCTTCATTCTTCACACAATGACTCAGTGGCCAGTTGCACCTTGTGACCAATGGTTGGCTTCTGATAACTGTTCACAGAATGAGTGAAAGAGTGATTGAGTTAATGAACACAGAATTGGCTGCAGACATGGCCCTAGGCAGCTGTGGTCCAATGAGATGCAATATCTATGGTGGTATAACAAATTCCCTGAGAACTTCGTGGCTGAAAACGTATTTATTATCTCACACTTGCTGAGAGCCACAAATCTGAGAGTGGCTTATCTGGGTGACTGTGGCTCAGCGTGTCTCTTTCACAACATTGTGGTCAAGATTTTGACCAGGCTATACTTATTAGAAGGCTGGACTGGCCTGAAAGATCTGCTTCAGAGATGACACGTCCACTTGGGGGTTAGCAGGAGTCCTTACCTCCTCACCCAATACAACTGCTCGAGTGTCTTCATGAGGTGACATCCAGCTTCTCCCGCGGAGAGTGACCCAAGAAGAACAAGGCACAGCATATTTATGATTTATCCTTGGAAGTCGTGTGCCATTGCTTCTGCCATATCTGGAGACCGCACACCCACCCTGACACAATATAGAGGACCCCTGCCAAGGGATGTGGAGATCTGGTCTGAGTGGAGACTTTGAATGCATATCATTTCCTGAAACGTCAGTAAATTGTGTATATAGGATATGTGCAATTTCCTGTTCTCATGTAACACTGCATAAAAATTTAAAACACAGAATCCAAACCATGAAAGTAGACCTCTGAAACTTTGCTTGATGTCCGAGGGGAGATTTTCTGTTTATTGGTCTTTTTTCACATAACGAAGAGTTTACATAATCTCCCACACCCCAGTTACCTTGCCAACAGCTCAGTCAACAAAATGACCAGAAGCTTATCGTAAGTGATGATGGTAGGATTTGAACCCAGATTCCTCTGGCACAACTCCTCAAGTGTCTTTCACTCAGACCATGACTCTGCAGAGACACACAGTGGCCAAGAGCCAGCAAGAGGGAGAAGCAGGAAGCAGAATGAGAGGGTTTGTTAGGCAGTTTGTGGCTTTTTCTTCAGTCTTCTCAACCTGCCACCTTCTCTTCCTTCTCTCTTTCACTTCCCGGGGCGTCTTCCTTTTCTAAAAACTTCAGTTTCTGCAGCTCGTGGCTGAGCTGAGAGAGAAGTTGGAAGACCCACCAGGTGCACAGAGCAATTACAACAGAAATTTGACTTCAGCTTTGAGTCCGCGGTGTGATGGTTCACAGATGGGTTAACTGTCCACGGGCGGCTCAGATGGAAGATGAACTTGGGTGTGTCTGGGAGCACGTTTTTGAAGGAGATGAGCATTTGAATCCATGGACTCAGTGAGGTGGGTGCCCTCTCTGGGGTGGGTGGGCCTCATCCTATCCAATCTGTTGAGGGTCTGAGTAGAAGTGGATGACCAGCAGAGGAAGGAGGAATTCACCCTTTGCTGCCTGATGGCTTCAGCTGGGACGTCCGTCTTTTCCCACATTCTGTACTCCGGGCTCTCAGGCCCTTGAACTCAGAATGGATTTCACCACCAGCTCTCTTGGGTACTCCTCCGCTCCCATCACCATGGGAGCCTATTCCTTTAATGAGCTCTTCATAGGCAGGCTTCTCCTACTGGTTCCATTTGTCCAGAGAACCCTCACTGATACACGTGTGTATTTGACCCTGTGGCAATTGACTTCTTCAATGCCAAGCCTGCACACGAGGACCTCATTCAGGAAGATCCCTGTGAGGACTCAACAGGAAGATCCAAAACCTCACCACTTCCTCTCACCTGCAGCGTGGCCTCCCAGGACATCTCCTAGAGTTGATGGAATGTAGGTGTTTCAAGGGCTGCTACACAGAAACAGAGAAAACACTCAGGATGTCAGCATGCTGAGCATGGAAGAGCATGGGGACCCCCCCCACACACCCCGTGAACTGGGTCTGCGTTTTGAGAGGGAAATAGTGATGAACAAAGGCCAAGTTAGAGGCAAATGTTACTGCCTTTCCTTCGGCTGGAATCAGAAGGATCTGCTTTACTCCTCTTTGGCTTTAGGCCTCTGTGAGGCTCAGAGACGTCTGGGAGACTTTTGTTTTGTGAAGCTGTCAGCATCTGAAGAAAAGAGGGATGTCAAAGTTGGGTTACAAACATTCTGGGCTATTTGAGAGTGGGAGGAGTAAAGTGCTTGCCTTGGGTCCCAATGTTAGCCAGGAGGATGAAGATCTCCCCAGCCAGCCTGTACCTGGAACCTCAGTGTCCCCAGTCTCTGACGGTGTTCCCATGGGCACCAGCTTATCTCTAGGACACCAGGAGAGGTGTGTGCCTATGGCTCGTGGGCATGTGCATGAATCAACTTTTGGACATAATTGATTGGTCTAGAAAAATGATTCCTGAATTAGAAAGTTAATTCACTAGTGGTTGGTTGGAATAAGACACATGTCAAAATAGCAGGATGAACATATAAGTCAGGGCAGCCCTGTGATTGTATTGATAATTCAACTTAGACATAATGTTAAAGATGACAACTGACGCTGCTAATGGGAGGCCAGCCAGAACCAAAGGGCAGGCTTCTCTCCCTGCACTGCAAGATAGATTCTCCCACCCCGACCTCCTGCCCATTTCTGCCCATCTTCTTGGTCCTGGCACCTCTGTCTCCTTGTTTCCCATCCCCTCAGCCACCTTTCCTTAGACCTCACTGGCACAGACCCTAGGGAGTCCTTGAAAGAGCTGCTTCCCTCACTCCTGGGCAATAAGAGGAAACATTGCCAGATGTCACCATACGAAGTTTCATTTCAGCTGACCGTGGTCAGGAGGGAGCACTGGGTCTATCGACCTCTTCCAGGGATTACGAATTGCAGAAGAGCCACAGGGGCACTGCTTCTCAATAAAGCTGAAGCCCTGGGCTAGAGTCCGAGGTATCCTGTCTTTCTGCCTGGTTCTGTACCCTTCCCTGGCACAGGTGGTGGGGGTCCTGACTTCTCGTCTGAACTACCCTTTGGGCTCCAGGCCCCTGCTTGCATCTCAAGCTCTGGACTGTGAATGTCTGCGTCTACCTCTAGTTGAGCCCAAGGGAGACACAGCTCAGGCTGATGTGCAGGATGGGACATGGGGAGGGAAGCAGGCTGTAGGACTTAGCTTGAGGAGAAAGGTCATCAGGATACAGTGGGTCTAGTTCTAACCCCTGGGGTGGCCAGGATCAGAGTATTTGAATCATCCCAGTGGACTCAGCAGCTGAGAAACAATCCTCTTAGAGGATTTTTTTTTTTTCAATTTCTTTTCAGTGTTCCAGAATTTTCCAGAATTCATTGTTTATGCACCACACCCAGTGCTTCCTGCAATACGTGCCCTCCATAATACCTACCACCAGGCTCACCCAACCTCCCACTTCCCTCTCCTCCAAAACCCTCAGTTAGTTCCTCAAAGTCCACAGTCTCTCATGGTTTGTGTCCCCTTCCAATTTCTCCCAACTCCCTTTTCCTTATTTTTTTTATTTATTTTTTAAAATTAAATTTATTTATTTTCAGCATAATAGTATTCATTATTTTTTCACCGCACCCAGTGCTCCATGCAATCTGCGCCCTTGAAGAGGGGTTGCCCAGAAATGCAAATGGCCACTATCGCCATCTTTTGGTGGCTTGAAGAACTGCCACAAGTGTGCTCTGAGTGTTACTTCATCCTCATGCTGGAGGTTGGGAACTAGAAATGCCTTGTGTGCAAAACATAGGAGACTCTTAAGCATAGGAAACAAACAGGGTTGCTGGAGGTGAGGCAGAAGGGATGGGGTAACTGGGTGATGGACATTACGGAGGGCACGTGATGTAATGAGCCCTGGGTGTGATGTAAGGCTGACGACTCACTAACTCCTACCTCTGAAACTACTAATACAACAATTGCCTTCCATTTATATAAATTTTCTTTGATTCCCAACATCAGCATTTCGTCATTTTGGGCATCCATATCCAGGACATATTTTGTTACACTTATACCTAAGCATTTCATTTTCTTTGGAGTAAGTGTGTAAATGGAATGTATTTTTTTCTAATTTTTTAATTTATTATTATTTTTATAAACATATAATGTATTTTATCCCCAGGGGTACAGGTCTGTGAATTGCCAGGTTTACACACTTCACAGCACTCACCACAACACATACCCTCCCCAATGTCCATAACCCCATCCCCCTCTCCCGACCCCCCTCCCCCCAGCAACCCTCAGTTTGTTTTGTGAGATTAAGAGTCACTTATGGTTTGTCTTCCTCCCAATCCCATCTTGTTTCATTTATTCTTCTCTTACCCCCCAAACCCCCCATGTTGCATCCCCACTTCCTCATATCAGGGAGATCATGTGATAGTTCTTTCTCCAATTGACTTATTTCACTAAGCATGATACCCTCTAGTTCCATCCATGTCATCACAAATGGCAAGATTTCATTTCTTTTGATGGCTGCATAGTATTTCATTGTGTATATATACCACATCTTCTTGATCCATTCATCTGTTGATGGACACCTAGGTTCTTTCCATAGTTTGGCTATTGTGGACATTGCTACTATAAACATTCAGGTGCACGTGCCCCTTTGGATCATGACATTTGTATCTTTAGGGTAAATACCCAGTAGTGCAATTGCTGGGTCATAGGGTAGTTCTATTTTCAACATTTTGAGGAATCTCAGTGCTGTTTTCCAGAGTGGTTGCACCAGTTTGCATTCCCACCAACAGTGTAGGAGGTTTCCCCTTTCTCCGCATCCTCGCCAGCATCTGTCATTGCCTGACTTGTTAATTTTAACCATTCTGACTGGGGTGAGGTGCTATCTCATTGTGGTTTTGATTTGTATTTCACTGATGCTGAGTGATGTGGAGCACTTTTTCATGTGTCTGTTGGCCATCTCGATTTCTTTGCAGAAATGTCTGTTCATGTCCTCTGCCCATTTCTTGATTGGATTATTTGTTCTTTGGGTGTTGAGTTTGCTAAGTTCTTTATAGATTTTGGACACTAGCCCTTTATCTGATATGTCGTTTGCAAATATCTTCTCCCATTCTGTCAGTTGTCTTTTGGTTTTGTTAACTGCTTCCTTTGCTGTGCAAAAGCTTTTGATCTTGATGAAATCCCAATAATTTATTTTAGCCCTTGCTTCCCTTGCCTTTGGCGATGTTCCTAGGAAGAAGTTGCTGCGGCTGAGGTTGAAGAGGTTGCCACCTGTGTTCTCCTCAAGGATTTTGATGGATTCCTTTCTCACATTGAGGTCCTTCATCCATTTTGAGTCTAATTTCATGTGTGGTGTAAGGAAATGGTCCAAATTCATTTTTCTTCATGTGACTGTCCAATTTTCCCAATTTATTGGGAAAATTTATTGAAGAGGCTGTCTTTTTTCCATTGGACATTCTTTCCTGCTTTGTCAAAGATTAGTTGACCATAGAGTTGAGGGTCTATTTCTGGGCTTTCTATTCTGTTCCATTGATCTATGTGTCTGTTTTTGTGCCAGTACCATACTGTCTTGATGATGGCAGCTTTTTTTTTTTTTAAAGATTTTATTTATTTATTTGACAGAGAGAGATCACAGGTAGGTAGAGAGGCTGGCAGAGAGAGAGAGAGAGAGAGAGAGAAAGAGAGAGAGAAGCAGGCTCCCCGCCAAGCAGAGAGCCCCATGTGGGACTCGATCCCAGGACCCTGAGATCATGACCTGAGCCAAAGGCAGCGGCTTAACCCACTGAGCCACCCAGGCGCCCCGATGATGACAGCTTTGTAATAGAGCTTGAAGTCCGGAATTGTGATGCCACCAACTTTGGCTTTCTTTTTCAATATTCCTTTGGCTATTCAAGGTCTTTTCTGGTTCCATATAAATTTTAGGATTATTTGTTCCATTTCTTTGAAAAAAATGGGTGGGATTTTGATAAGGATTGCATTAAATGTGTAGATTGCTTTAGGTAGCATAGGCATTTTCACAATATTTGTTCTTCCAATCCATGAGCATGGAACATTTTTCCATTTCTTTGTGTCTTCCTCAATTTCTTTCATGAGTACTTTATAGTTTTCTGAGTATAGATTCTTAGTCTCTTTGGTTAGGTTTATTCCTAGGTATCTTATAGTTTTGGATGCAATTGTAAATGGGATTCACTCCTTGATTTCTCTTTCTTCTGTCTTGTTGGTGTAAAGAAATGCAACTGATTTCTGTGCATTGATTTTATATCCTGACACTTTACTGAATTCCTGTATAAGTTCTAGCAGATTTGGAGTGGAGTCTTTTGTGTTTTCCACATATAGTATCATATCATCTGCAAAGAGTGATAGTTTGACTTCTTCTTTGCCAATTTTGATGCTTTTAATTTCTTTTTGTTTCTGATTTCTGAGGCTAGGACTTCTAGTACTATGTTGAATAGCAGTGGTGATAATGGACATCCCTGCCATGTTCCTGACCTTAGTGGAAAAGCTTTCAGTTTTTGTACATTGAGAATGATATTTGTGGTGGGTTTTTCATAGATGGTTTTGATAATATTGAGGTATGTACCCTCTATCCCTACACTTTGAAGAGTTTTGATCAGGAAGGGATGCTGTACTTTGTCAAATGCTTTTTCAGAATCTATTGAGAGTATCATATTGTTCTTGTTCTTTCTTTTATTAATGTGTTATATCACATTGATTGATTTGTGGATGTCGAACCAATCTTGCAGCCCTGGAATAAATCCCACTTGGTCGTGGTGAATAATTTTTTTTTTTTAAGATTTTATTTATTTATTTGACAGAGAGAGATCACAAGTAGACAGAGAGGCAGGCAGAAAGAGAGGGGGAAGCAGAGAGAGAGGGAGGAAGCAGACTCCCTGCCAAGCAGAGAGCCCCATGTGGGACTCGATTCCAGGACCCTGAGATCATGACCTGAGCCGAAGGCAGTGGCTTAACCCACTGAGCCACCCAGGCGCCCCGTGAATAATCCTTTTAATGTACTGTTGAATCCTACTGGCTAGTATTTTGGTGAGAATTTTCACATCTGTGTTCATCAAGGATATTGGTCAGTAATTCTCTTTTTTGATGGGATCCTTGTCTGTTTTGGGGATCAAGGTGATGCTGGCCTCATAAAATGAGTTTAGAAGCTTTCCTTCCATTTCTAGTTTTTGGAACAGTTTCAGGAGAATAGGAATTAATTCTCCTTTAAATGTTTGGTAGAATTCCCCTGGGAAGCTGTCTGGCCCTGGGCTTTTGTTTGGAGATTTTTGATGACTGTTTCAATCTCCTTACTTGTTATGGGTCTGTTCAGGTTTTCTATTTCTTCCTGGTTCAGTTGTGGTAGTTTATACGTGTCTAGGAATGCAATGGAATGCATTTTTAAAAAAGATTTTATTTACTTATTTGACAGACAGAGATCACAAGTAGGCAGAGGGGCAGGCAAAGAGAGAGAGGGAAGGAAGCAGGCTCCCTGCTGAGCAGAGAGCCCAATGCAGGACTCCATCCCAGGACCCTGAGATCATGACCTGAGTTGAAGGCAGAGGCTTTAACCCACTGAGCAACCTAGGCACCCAATGGAATGCAGTTTTAATTTTGATTTCCATATGTTCACTTGTTACTATATGGACATATGATTGACTGTTTTGTGTTCATCTTGTATCCCATGACCTGATGAACTCAGTTCTGGAGCCCAAAGGGTAATTCAGATGAGAATAAGTCAGGACCCTCACCACCTGTGCCCAGGGGAGGGTATAGAACCAGGCAGAAAGACAGGACACCTCTGACTCTAGCCCACCTCTTAGTTCTCTTAGTTTGCCTCTTAGTTCTAGGAGGTTTTGTAGATTGCTTGAGATTTTCTACATAGACAATTATGTCATCTGCAAACAGGGTCAGCTTTATTCTTCTTCTTCATTCTCTATGCCCTTATTTCTTTATCTGACTTATCGCAATGGCCAGAATTGCTCTGGCTAAGATGACTATATGGTGACAGTGGGCATCTCTGCCTTGCTCAGGATCATACAGGGAAAGCATTTAGTTTTTGATCACTAACTATAATGTTAGCTGTATTTTTCTTTTAGATGATCTTTATCAAGTTAAGGAAATTCCTTCTACTCTTTTTATGAGGTTTTTTTTTTTTATCATGAGTGGGTACTACAGTTTGGCATATGCTTTTTTGGTGTCATTTGATATGATCCTATGATTTTTCTTCCTTAGTTTGCTGTGGTGGGTTACAGTGATTCATTTTCAAAGTTGAACCAGTCTTACATACCTGGAACAAACCTCACTCCATCAGGGTGCATAATTCTTTGCTGGATTCTTTTGCCTGCCCTACCTATCCACATCTACCTGACCCCCCAGAATCCTGCCCCACTGACTTCTCAGGACCCTCTCTGCCCTGAGCTTTGCCTTTGTTCAGACTTTCCACCCTCCCTTCCTCACCTGCCTGACGCTCTCTCCCAAGAGGCTGTCCCTGTCCTCTGTCACCCCGTCCTCTGAACTCTCATCCATTCTTCATGACATTTCTCATAAACTAATATTTTTAATTTATTTTTTGAAAGTACCCATTAGAATAGATGGCCGGTGTTTTGCTGACAGCTGTATCCCCAGCACCTAGAAAGAAGCCTGGTGCTCCAGAGGCCCTTGGTGAATATTTGGTGAATGAACGGAGAAAGGAAAGATAGTTGAATTGAAAGGCTACACTGGAGGTTCTCATGAGGGCAAGACCACCAAAAAGCACACTCACACCTTGGACTCCCTTGGCCAATCAGGCTGTCCTTGGCGCTCTCTACCTGCAAGTTAGGAATCCTATGGAGTTCTTTCCCCATGCTCCCCAGCAAATCACCACACATATTACGTGTGTGTGTGTGTGTGTGTGTGTGTGTGTGTGTGTGTGTGATGGTTCATTGCATCCATTTAAGTAGGTATATATGTATGTATAGTTACCAGTTTTTGGCAATAAGGTGAGGAGAGACAGGTCTGGGGCCAGAAGTTCTTCCTCCTCTAGTCTGAGCGGCAGTGTGTCTGGACAGGATATCGATGGGCAAGGACAGCTCCAGGTTGTCTTACTCAGGTTGACTCTGTGTCCCACAAATTGCCCACAATTGCCTGTTGATCCCAAAGGACTGTGCTTGCCCTGTAACCATCAAGCCACTGATGCTTCCTATGGCTATGACTTGTGAAGATGCTGCCTTTAATAATCTTAAAAAAATAATAATTATAAAGGGACCTCAGTCTCCTGCCTATGAGCATAAGAGCAAGTAAATGGCTGGACTGATTTACCTCTTTTAGAAGCAGGAGGCTGGCTTAGCTTGAGGTCTCTTCTGGCCCCCCTGCTGGGCTGTAGCAACTTGTCCACAGCATCTCTATTCCTGTAAGGTCACAGTCTAGAACCCAGGCTCATGTGTTTTCCCTTTGTCTGCCATCAGTCTTCCTACTGGACAACCAGCTCCTGTGCATTTTCAGACTCAGGCTTACAGACCAATTGAATCATAACTCTCCTTAATTACAGAAAGCCTTCTCAATATCATTGAGATAAAAAGTAGGACAAGAGAAGCTTGCATTGCTGGAGGCTGCCTTCAAGAATGAGACTTCTTCCCTGAATTCTTCACCGTCCCCATGCCAGAGCAATAAACCAAAAGGATCCTATTCAGTATGACCTAGTTGAGAGTCAGTACAATTTTTTTTTTTCATCTAGATGATCCCAACCCTAAAGGGCAGTGGAGCTGTGTCTTTTCATGCCTGAGACTCCAATGTCACTCTGTAGGACACACATGCTTGATGTGGGCCATCTCAGATTTGTCTTAGTAAATGTAACAAATTACTTTTTAGATCCTCAAATTTATAAGAAAATTACTTTACCTTCCCAATCACCAAAACTTGGGTGTTTTTAAGGAGCTTTATTTTTAATTTTTTTTTATTTAATCACCTCTTTAAAGCATTACTTTATTATTATTTTGAGAGAGAGTGAGCAGAGGGAGGGTCAGAGAGAGAATGAGAGGGAGAATAATTCCCACTAAGCAGGGAGGCTGATGTGGGGATTGGCTGCAGGGCCCTGAGATCATGAGCTGAAGGCAAATTTTCAATGAAATGAGCCATCCAGGAGTCACACTAAAGCATTATTATTTAACAGTCAGTCAAGGTTTAAAGTTCTAAGATGTGCTTTTCTGTTCAGACAGCTTTATCTTCCAGAGTTTCTTTATGTTCTGAGATTTAGTGTCCTGTTTTGGGAGTAATATTTTTAAGGGTTTTGGTGGACCTTGATTAATACAGCTAGAAGTGGGGAAAATGGGATTAAGGTAATAAAGATTCTTTCCTACTTGGGTTCTGAAGGTTGGCTCTGACATCAGATTACTTTGTATTCTAATTGCTGCATTTCATAAACACAGTTTCCCTCTCTCTTTTTTTTTTTTAACACTGGAAAGAAAATATTTAATTATAAATTTTAAAAAGTAAATGATAAAATTAATAATTTTAAAGAATCAAGACAATTCACCAGTTTTCTCTGATCCTGTCCAAACACAAGTGTAGCACAACAAACCTGTGAGTTGTCTTGATTTTTTTCTCCCATTCTCCCATTCCCAGGCCTGTCAGAGGCATAGGGACCCCATCAACACCTGGAATACATAAACACCATTCACAGGGAGGCTTGTGCAATAAGTGACCTTTTTATTATATAAAAAGGGTGATGGCTTGGGAAAGAAGTATTATAAGAAGACCAATCACCTTGGAAATAAAAGTTGTTTTGTTTTGTTTTTTTTTAACTTTGGTGCCTTTTATGAACTGACCTAGAGTAAATAATTTGCAAATATGTGGCAAACCCATAAAGAAAACAAGGATAACATGACTGTAAAATTCATAGTTGGTTTCCTCAGAGGGACTTCAGAAATATTCACGATATATCCAAGGGTTGAAGAGTATTTGGGCTTCAAGGAGTATGCATTTATTGGGAACAGTCTTTGTGTCTATGATACTTTGCAGGAAAATTTACAAAAAAGTTTACAGAGTATTTGGAATAAAATAAGGATGGTGGCTGGATGTGTTGGTCAGAAGGCCATTCCCATCCATCAGATGGGCTGTGTTCCTGGGCAGGTCGTCAATAGGCAATTGGTATTACCAATAGTCATTATCAGGCAGATATTGCCTCCCACCAGATCCCCTCTGAGGCCTGTTCCATCAGAGGACAGCAGTGAGCATGCTCAGGACCAGGGACACCTCCAGGAAGACCAGGAGCCAGAAGTAGATGCAGCTGAGCAGGGACCTGTGGGGGACATGGTGACAGGTGGTGAGCACGTCCTCAAGGAGATGCCCTGGTACCCTCCACTTTCTTTCTGTCCCTGTGTCAATGTTCTGGGGCCACAACAATCCACACAGATATCAGGCCCATGTGGGTCCATGGCTGGGACCGTCCTATCAACAGACCACTTCTGTGACCCTCAGGCTAACAATTTCCCTTGAGACAGGATGTGGACTTGGAGAGAGCCTGGCTATTGGAGTGATGTGAGGGAGACCCCAGGGAGCAGGCAGGACCTGGGCCGGGAAAAGAGTTCTATCTAAACCCTCCCCATTGGGAGTTACCTATCCGTGGACTAGCAAATAACTGGGTTATTTGTCTGATGTCTGCTCTCCCACAAACAGTAGTTCCCATTTGGTATCATAAATATTTGCTTTAGTCCCAGGGATGATGTGGCAGCTTCTAAATCTTAGCCTTAAACTCAGTAGTTAATGCTGGAGGTAATCAATGACCCCACTCACCTCTCATCTCTCTTAGAGGCCTGGTCTTCAACAGGATGACTCTCCCAACTGTAGGGCCTATTCAGCCAGAGTGGCCTCACCCCGGTTGAATGGCCTTTTTGTTGTAAAACTTAAATTGACCTTGCCCCCCACCCCCAGGGGAACTTATTTAAAAGCAAGTCCGGGGAAACCAGTCCCAGGTAACAAAGTCCCAAATTCAAGGGTGGGTCAGGCCAGGTGTAGGTATTCAATCAGTGGGGGTGCATACTGTCTCCTAGCTACTGAGGAGTATGGGCCCCACCATTTGGGCACCTTTTGGGCGCCAATTCTGAACTAGGTGATAGGCTGGTTCAAATGTCTAATAGGGTAAATTGTAATTCAGTTGGTCACCTAGCATCACTGTGGAGTTTCCTGTGTGTGTCACAATCTCATTGGCCACCTGTGTGTGGCCAGGCCCAACCACATGGCCTTTGCTCTATAAAAAGTTAGTTTGAAAAGCAGAGAGGGGTCACCCTCTCTGTAAGAGGTGCGGCCCTGGCCATCCAGTTTGACTCCTGATGCTTGGTGTGAAATAAAGCTTTGCTTGACCTTCGCTTTGTATCAGTCTCACTCCTTTAATCACGGACCCATTATTGGGGTACCCAATTTTGGGGGGACCCAATACAACGAGGGTGTGGTGAGGAGGGGGAAGCAGAGAAGAGAACCAGGGGCCCCCAGAGCACCTGGCCTGGGCCGGGACCTGAAGGCCCCCTTTGCACAACACTGGCACTTGTCTTCCCTGTCCCCAGAGTCCAATTTCTGCAGATACCTGAGTCCCAGCTCCCCCAGTCCTACAGGTCTCTAGGGAAATGTCCTCTCACCGGCCAGGACTCCCTGATCATTGTGTATTGAAGAGCAATTCCCACCCCACCCCCGCACCCCCCACCCCTGCCGCCCTATGGCTCTCCTGCACATGCTCTCCCCCACCCATCTGTGCTAGTTCCCCCAAGCACTCATTAGGAACTGGCATTTTGTCTATTGATGAACGTGTTGACTTCTTCACTATGTGAATTTCCCAACTTTTGTCAGAGCCGGACTGTGTCTTGATGGCCCAGGGCTGTATCCCTAGAAGAGGGCCTGGCGCATGGTAGGACTTCCACGGTGAGGTGTGGAATTGGTAAGTAAGTGTGGGACTGAGGCCATGACAGTCACACCCACACACCTCAGCCCCCCGTGTTCCCCAGAAATCACCCAGGTGTCAAAGGTCTCCCACTGCTAGCCCCTTACCCAGAATATAGGCTGGAGGCATAGTAGTCGTCGGAGGCTTCGGTATTCAATGTGGGGTCTAGCAGGACCGTGTGAAGACCTGGGGTTGATGAGGGAAGAGAAGGCAGGCTGAGGATAAGCCAAAGCTGACACCCCACAACCCCACCCCCCATACTCCTGGGTGGGACAGGTGACACTCCTCCAGGAACTTCCCAGCTGTCTTCATGGTAATGCCTTCCTAGAGGGAAAAAGAACCCGAACACTGACAATGGCAAGGCCTCTGGTATCCTGGGAGTCTTCTTTAACACATGAAAAGCCTTCTGAAACCTCCCCTTTTCCTTACCTCCCCAAACTTCCAAGTATACAATCAGCCATCCCTCACAAGCCCAGGCACTGCCCTGGGGTCCTTCCCTGAGCTTTAATGAAACCACCATTTTGCATTGAAGATGCCTCAAGGATTCTTTCTTGGTTGAAAGCTCTGGACCGCACCCCACCAAACCTCACCCATATTCCAAAACCACATCAAAGGTGCTGGAGGGGGGTGGCTCACGGAGCTCGGGGTTGCAGTACTGGCTGGAGGGGAAGCACATGTCAGGCCTGCTGTCCTCCCCCGGGCTCTCCCATTCTCTGGCAGCTGTGTGGCTTCGACTCACATAGTCCTGGTCACTCAGGACATCTGGACAGGTGTCCAGGCTCCACATCCGCCCACAGCCACACCCAGGCCTGCCTGGAACTCTGGCCTACCCGGCCCCCTCTGCAGGTGCAACCTGCCCAGATGGGCAATTTCAGAGGCAGAGCATCCTCCCAGCAGGACATGGGACAGTGTGTGGATGGAGCTCAGGGCTCTGGGCTCAGCCACCCCACCCCTGCTTTCCCCTGGCAGAGGATGGGCTGAGCTTTCCTCTGTAGAGATTGATCCAGAGCTGGGGGTGGGGGCCGTGTCCTCAGGGAGGGCTGATGTCTGGAGTGAGGACCTTGAAACAGGGGCTCAGCAGAGTCCACACTGAATGATGGGTCCTGCACTCAGTGCACTCAGCCCCGGAACTCTCAGCCAGAACTGTGAACCTAGGTGGCCACGGGACGGAAGGATAGACAGAAAGAAAGATCTAGTGAGACAGACACACACCCAGGGCACCACACAGAAAGTTCCCTGTCCTGAAGCCAGCTGGACAATGGTCTTTGTCTTCCAGGCGGTGGTGTCCAAGGACACTCAGCTCCTCACTGTTAAATAGGAGCTCACAAGGGGCCTGGGAGGGCAGTGCCCCGTGTGACAGAGACGCCCTGCAGGAAGGACGTCGGAGGAGCCAAGGCCAACATCGGAGTAAGAACACAAGACCAAAACCTGAACACTCCGAAGGATGACCTCCATGTGGGTCTCAGGAAACAAAAACAGGGTTCTAGTAAAGAATTCTTTGCAGCACATGGAAGTATATTTGGGGCCATAGAACCTGAGAACTCATTTTTCTCATTTTTTTCCCTTCCTTTGTCTGAAGGGAGCTTTCAGCGGTTTCTCTGGGTTCCCTCCGGTGGGGACAAGATGACGGAAGGAACGGGGAGGATCAAACCAGAGGGGCAGGGTGTTCCCTAAATGCTCACAGAAGCCCCCCCATCAGAGTCTGGGGCTCGTTCTTGGGCCCCTGTCAAGGCTGGTGCTGACACCCAGGATCACAGCTGTGAGGATGGTGCTCAGGAACCATCCAGGACACAGTGATGTCCTGTTAGAGCCCCTGGGTCCTGAGCAGCCAGTAAAGGAGAGGAACCTGTACCCTACAGTCGTTCCCCATAGGGAGGACAGAGAGAGATCCAGGAAGAGGCTCAGGTCCCCTGCAACGTGGGCAGGACCTTGTCAGGACAGAAAGGTAGACAGCCGTCCCCAGACTCAGGGCCATTCCCACCGCCCATCCTGGGAGAGCTTTAGGCATGAAAGTGCACACTGAGACGCTTAGGTCAGCCAGAGGTGTGCATGTGGTTGTGCGAGTGTGAAGACAACACACAACTCACACACACACACTCACACACCTAGACACACACAGACAAATACACAGACACAACACATGTGCACACACACACAGGCACACCCCTGGTGTCCTGTGTCACCCACCCCATCCTCACCCCACTCTTCTGTCCTATGTCCCACCACTTTCCTGCCAGAGTCAGGGTGATCAGCCCCAGTCTCAGGCAGCCCTGGTGCTGGTGTCGAGGGAGGGGTATGCACAGCTCACCTGGGGTCACAGTCACCACAACTGGGTAGGTGAGGTCGAACAAATATCCTGGAAACTCTGATGTATCAATCCCACACCGGTATGTCCCAGCATCCTCCTCTCTGAGGTTCCTCATGGTCACTCTGAAGGAGAGGGTTGCAGAAACATCTCTGATAGACACACGGCCATTCCATGCTTCTACATCTGGGACTGCGGTCTCCACAATCTTCCACAAACATGGGCTTTTACACCAGTATTTGGTATTGTTTTCGTAGATCTTCTCATATGGACATACCACACTCACGGATTGCCCCACGGTGCCCACCAGGGAGATGGGACTATTCAGAATCTGGGAAACAAAGCCTGGAAAACACAGCCAAGGGTGACCCTTCACCAGAGGGGCCTGGATCTGAGGTCAAGGTTACCCCCACGTCCCTCAAGGGCCCTCAGGGTCAGGAGGAGGCATTGGCAGAAGTCAGGGCTTTCCTGAGATCAGAAAGAGGGGATGTAACTCCCTCCTCACAGAGTGGCACAATGAGTGTGTGTCCCTGATATGTGTGTGTGTGTGTGTGTGTGTGTGTGTGTGTGTGTGATGCTGATGAGGGAGCAGGAGGCTGGCTGAGGACAAAGCAAAAGCTGGCGCCTTGCACCCCCTCTTCACCCTTTCCCCTCCATAAGTGTAGCATCCCTCAGGCAGCCCTGACTGCCATGAACAAAAAGCAAATAGTTAACTTGCAGAGCTCACAATCCTGCTAGACAGGAGTCTCCCTTGGCTTACAAATGTCCTAAATCTCACTAACAAAGACGATTGATAGCAGGATTGTGAGACCCCACCAAAAAGTCTCCCAAAGATCTTAATGTTAATGGCTGGTCTAAAGACAACATTGATCCAGCAGCAAGGGCAAGGCCTCCCGCAGGCCTGGAACATCCTGGCACCTTGTAGGCCCTCTTTAGCATATGAAAACTCCACTGAAACCTCCCTTCCCCTCACCTTCCCCCAACAGCAGGGTACAGAACCTGCCATCCCTCACAACCCCGGGGCAGCAGCTCTTCCTGCCCACGGGTCCTGTCCCGTGCTTTAGTAAACCACCATTTTGCACCAAAGATGTCTCAAGAATTCTTTCTTGGTCATCGGCTCCGGACCTCAGCCCACCAAACCTCACCTAGGTTCTAGAACTTCATCAATGCAACAAGATCTTGTTTCTGCCTGTGACACTACAGTAATGGTGGTCACAGGAACCCCTCCACTCAGGGCTGCTCTGTCCACTATAATGGGCATGACTCACCTGCTTTATACACTGAATCCTCCTGGTCACTGCTGAGGCAGTGCTGGCCAATCTGAGGAGAATCTCTGCTCTCTGTCTTCCCTCCCATGTCCTCCCTCCGTCCCTCCCCTTGGGCTGCCCTGCACCCTCATTCCCCTGTCTCCCTCCCTCCCACTCAGGACAGACTTCCCTGCCCAGGCCCTGCTCACCTGGGACCTGCAGAAGGAGCAGCGCTGCAGGCAGCCAAGACCTCCCATCCCCTAGGGTCATGTCTGCAGCACAGACGTCACCCACAGCAATGCCAGGCTAGTGAGGGGGGATAATTTCAAGCCTCCTCACAGAGGGTCCCCTCTGCAGGGCCCACTTCTGCTTTCTGGGGTCTCTCTGCTTCCTCGTCCTGCCTCTGTTGGGTCTCACAATCTTCTTCCACGCTGACTCAAGGAGGTTGGGGTGCAGGAAGCTTGGGGACAGAAGCAGCACGAGCTGAGGCAGAGTCCTGGGCCTAGTGCACCAGATCTGCTCAATCCCGAGGACAAGACAGCTCCGGGGTCCAGATCTAGATTGGGATTGCCATCCCCTTAAACAATCAACATCTGCTCTTCTCACTGTCCACACTCACCCCACACAATGGAGCCACACTAGAGCATTTTCTCCTCCGTGGGACTTCCTCACCCCTGTGACATGTCACTTCCTTGTGGTCAGGATGGATCATGTCCAGCATGGAGCCCACAGCAGCCCATCCTCTCAGGTATCAGTGGTGACCACAGTGGTGTTAGGACCCCCCAGCCTGCAGCTCCAAGCACCCGCAGTCCCCATGGGACCCCTGCTCTCCTCTGGCCACACAAGTTGGCTCTGTGACCTCAGAGGCTTTCAAAGGTTCCATTTAGTTCCTGGGTTCCGCACCAGGGTACAAATCCCCCAGGCTTCTTCCCTCCTGTGTGTTTGCTTATTCTCAAGACATGGACATCACCAATCCCATGTGCACCTCAGTTTGGATTCTTTCTTCTTTGAAAAGTTCAATCTACTGTGACTCATAGGGCAGAGGATTGACAACAGACAAGAAGGTCCAGAGATTGAAGGGGCTGATGGGACGTTGGTGCCATGTGAAGCTGAGACTGGGCTTCTCCTCTCTATCCAGTGGTACAAGGGGTCATTGTGTAACAAGAGGGTGGTCTGCCAAAGCACTGGCTGCTGGTGTGCCTTTTGGGTTTGCATGATGACCAGGGGCCTCTTCAAGGTGCAGAGATATGGGATGGTCCATACCAAGAGATGGGGAGATGGGTCTGTCCTAACTCACAGTGGCTTTTTCTCATGACATGAGAAACATGGTTTGGGGTTGAGTTTATGTTGGAATTGGTAGGGAGCCAGGTCACTAGTCATTAGGAAAATGCAAATTAAATCCACGAGGAGATAACACCGCACACCTGTTAGAATGGCCAAACTCAAAAAGACAAGAGATAACCAATGCTGAAAACGGATGTGGAGAAAAAGGAACCCTATAGTGGTGGTTGGTGGAAATGTAAATTGGTGCAGCCACTACAAAAAACAGTGCAGATGATCCTCAAGAAATCAAAAATAGGAGCACCCTAGTGGCTGAGTCGGTTAAGTAATTGCCTTCAACTCTGGTCATGGTCATGGGGTCCTGAATTGAGCTCCACATTGGGATTCTTGCTCAGCCAAGAGTCTGCTTCTCCCTCTACCTCTGCTCTTTGTCCCACACTGGCCCATGCTCTCTCTCTCTCTTTCTCTTCCTGAAAAAAAAAAAAAAAAAAAAAAAGTAAAATCTTAACAAAAAATACAAGTTTAAAAAAATTAAAAATAGAAATACAATATGATCCTGTAATTCCACTTTTAGGAATATACCTAAACAAAATAAAAATAGCTCCAGGGCCTGGAGATTATGACCTGAGCTGAAGGCAGATGCCCAACCACCCGAGCCATCCAGGTGCCCCTATTCAGAAGCTTTTGGGTTTCATGTAGTTCCACCTATTTCTTTTTTTATTTTGTTGCTTGTGCTCTGTTTGTCCAAAAGATCATTACCAAGACCCATTTCAAGGAGCTTTGTTCCTATGTTTTCTTTTTCTTTTTTTTAATTATGTCATGTTAGTCACCATACATTCATTAGTTTTTGATGTAGTGTTCCAAGATTCATTGTTTACATGTAACACCCAGTGCTCCATGCAATACGTGCCCTCCTTAATACCCAGCACCGGGCCAACCCATCCCCCCACCCCCCTCCCCTTCTAAAACCCTCAGTTTGTTTCTTGGAGTCCACAGTCTTTCATGGTTTGTCTCCCCCTCTGATTTCCCCCCTTCCTTTTTCCTTTCCTTCTCCTAATGTCCTCTATGCTATTCCTCATTTTCCACAAGTAAGTGAAACCATATGATAATTCTTCTAGGAGTTTCATGGTTTGGGGTCTTATATTTGTCTTTAATTCTTTGAGTGGTGTAAAAAAAAAAAAAAAAAGGAGTCCTGTTTCATTCTTTTACATGGGAATATCCAGTTATCTCTGCACAATTTGCTAAAGAGACTGCCTTTTCTCCATTGCATATTCTTTGTTCCCTTGTCAAATATTAGTTGACCATATAGGTTTGGGTTTATTTTTGTTCTATTCCATTGGTCTATTTGTCTGTTTTTATGTCAGTATCATACTGTCTTCAGGACTATCACTTTATAATATGGCTTCATATATAATCATATATCGAGTCATATATATATGTATGACTAGATATATAATTGCTATATAATATAGCTTAAAATCAGGAAGTGTGATGCCTCCTGCTTTGTTCTTTTTTCTCAGAATCCTTTTGGCTATCTGGGGTCTCTTACAACTCTACAAAAATTTTAAGAGTTTTTTGTTTGTTTGTTTTGCCACTATAAAAAATGCCATTGGAATCTTGATAGAGATTGCATTGAATCTATAGATGGCTGGTTCTTGGTAAAGTAAGTGATTTTTCTATTAGATCCTGGACTTTTTAGATACTATATTATGAGTCTCCCAGTCCTATTAGTCTCCCTTTTTATTTTTCTTTTTATCTTTCTTCTAGTGTTTTCTAAAAAAAGGTATAATGTGGAGGGGCTTTATATGGCTATCATGGTTAGGACAATATGGGAACAAACACAGATAGGTAAGGAGCTTGATTAAATAGCATAGAGCCCCCATAAACAGCCCTGTTTTTACATGGACACTTGATATAACTCGTGTAAATGAGGAAAGAAGGAGAACAATAGATACGCTGGAGGATATGATTATTCATGCGGGAAAAAAGAAAGTGGCTCCAACCTCACAACATGTAAGGGAAAAAAATTCAATCCCAGATGGATCCAGGACTTTAAGTATTTAGAAAAAACATAAGAAGATATTTTTATAACTTTGGGATAAGAAAGGCTTCTTGAATATGGTACAAAATATACAAACCGTAATACTCTGATGAATTCAAATACTCTAAAGTTGTGGTGTATTTGTGAAAAGACTCCAGAATGAAAAGACAAACCCCAAATTCTGTGAGCCCATATTTGAAAGGCATCAATGATAAAACTTGACCAGTGAGAGTGTGTGTCCTATAATTCAGGAAGGAAAAAGAGAAACCCAAGAAAGATGGGCCAAATCTGAACGGAAGAGGGAATGCAACATAAGTGAAAATGTGCTCAGGATGACAAGTGGAATGCGTTCAGCCACACCGCCCACACGGGCCGCTGAGGGGATGCACCCACCATGGGGGAAGGATGTACCACCTGATCCCTCCCTCTCTCCTTCTGCTGTAAGGAAACTCTGCACACTCTGAGCCTGTGTGCATGTTGTCTGTTCTCATCGACTTCAAAACCTGCACTGGCCTTTTTCCTTCTCACACTTAGCTACTTTTGACCATGGGCTGCACTGCCTAGCCACCCTGTAGATGGTGCAACAAAGAACTATTTCAAACTGGCAAAAGTTAACAATTAAAATGTCTGATATTCTAGGAAGTCACACAGAGAGGCAGGGCAATAGGAGCCCTCAGTCAAGCTGATGGGGCCATGAATTTTGGGTTTGGAAAATCACTTGGCATTATCTAGTGTGGTTGAGTGTGCACAAACCCTAAACCCCAGCAATTCCATCCCTAAGTATGTACCCTAGTGAATTCATGTCACATATACACTAGGTGACCTGTACAAGAAAGTTCATGGCAGCACTCACTGTGGAATAGCCCCAGCGGGCAGCAACCCTAAGCCATCAACAGAAAAATGGGTAAATCAGATGTGGTGAATCTTCTCTTCTCTCCTCTGAAGAGCTGTGTGTCTGGACAGCATATCCAAAGGCACGAAGGGCTAAAGCTTCTCTTGGTCAGGGTCCCCACAAGGAGAGAGGACACACCAAGGACATCAGTGAGCATGGTCAGGAGCAGGGACACCTTCAGGATGACCAGGAGCAAGAAGTGAACCCTGCTAAGCAGGGACCTGGGAGGGAAGGACACAGGGACAGACACTGAGCTGCCACCTCAAGAGGAAGGCCCGGGTCCCTCCTTTCTGCCCCCAGATGTCTCTGATCCAAGACCCTGGACACCTAATAACCACATTTGGGCCAGACTTTGATATCTGGACATATACTCACCCCAACCCCTCAGCTTAGTAGTTGACTTTGGACATTAGATGGTCCAATATTGAGAAGAGAGAGAGGGTTTGCCTGGGCAGGACCGGGCTCCACAAACAGCTGCTTTGTCCTAAGCCCTGCCCCTCCTTCTACCATCCACGCTCCCAAAAACCCAGCTCAGGCTGGGACTGTTTTTTGTGATTTCTCATAGGTCAATGTCTATATAGGCTGGTGCTACATCGGTTCTACATTCGGATGGAGGAAGAAAGGAATGTTGAGTTGGGAGGCTGCCCTGGGGGTTCTCAGGGGGGCAGCATCATTGAAAAGCAGGCCCTCACCTTGGGCTCCTCTGGCCAACCAGGCTGTGCTTGACACTCTCTGCTGGCATTTAGGGGTCCTATGGGATGCTTTCCCCCTTCTCCCAGCCAAGCACTGTGCACTTCTACGTTATACACACAATTGTGTGTATGTGCATGTGGCATATTTTATTGCGTTTTCACAAGCTTTTCTTAAATTTACCAGTTTTGGGGAACAAGGTGAGAAGAGATAGGAGGCTTGGGGACAGAAGTCCTTCCTCTTCTAGTGTGAGTGGCAGTGTCTCTGGACAGGATGTTGATGGACAAGGAGGGCTGCATGTTGTCTTCATCAGGCCGACTCTGTGTCCCACAAATTGCCCATTGAGATCTGTTGACCCAGAGGATGACACTGAGCATCATCAGAAACAGGGGCACCTTCAGGAGTATGAGAAGCAGGAAGTGGATGCTGACAACCTGGGACCTATAGGAAGACACAGTGACTGGCAGGAGTTTCCTCCTGAACAGGAGGCCCAGGCTCTGCCTTTCGCCCCTGCCTTTGAGCTCAGATTCTGTGGCTCTAGAAGTCAATATCAGCATCAAATCTGGTTGGTACTGGTGCCAAACAGCTCTGGGCTGAGTGCCCCAGACTCCTGTCCTTCAGCTCAAGACCTGACCTTGAGCATCAGGACAGAGCACACACATGAGGATGTGGTGGTGAGGAATGGAGAGAACGGGAGAAGAGGGGACCCAGGAGGCTCTGGCTCCCAGAAACTCTCAGAGTTCACAAAGCAGAGGGAACTCAGGGAAGGAGCGGCACAGAGCTTCCGGGGCCATTATCTCCCACTAGCCAGACCCAGGGCTGGCCAGAGTGTGGTGTAGCCCCATTCAACACCATCCCAATCTGCTCAGCAATGGATGTATCATAAACCAGGACCAGAGAATCATCACCTTCCCCATCAAGCATTACAGCGTCCCTCATCTCACTGGAAACGAGAGTGTTTGAAAGTTGGCACTGGAGCAAGACCTCAGGTCCCAGCCCCAGACAGTGCATCCCCCTGCCTTGTCCACCCTGCCAGAAGACTGCAGAGGTCACTTCAGGAAGTTTGTTAATGGGACACACAACCCTGGAGGACAGGAGGGTATACAAGCTGCCTGGATTCTAATAGAGATGCATAGCCCAGAACTCCCCTTGTGGACACCACCCTCAGAGTCCCCGAGGCCCAAGGCTCTTGTCAGGAGACTGGGCTCATGGCAGGGACCTTGGATGTCACAGTCCCGCCATCCTTCATTCTCAGGGGCTTGCACACATACTCTCTCATGCATACAAGCACACACACATTCTTTCACACTCCTGTGCACTCCCACCACTCACATTTCTCTCACACTCACACCCACACAACCCACTTGGTCCCCAGTCTCTGAGCCACAAACACCAGGCCTCGTTCTGCACTCCTCAGATGCTCTGCAGGGATTAGCTAGATCTCTTCCCCTATGGCAGCAGAGAAAAGCAGGGTCTTACCTGGGGGAAACAAACACTTGAACCTGGAAGAAGAGGTCAGGCAGGAAACCATGGAGTCCTTCTTCTTGCAGTATCGTTGCGATCCCACACCTGTATTTTCCTGCATCATCTGCAGTGAGGTTCTCCAAGGTCACTGTGAAGGTGAGGTTTTCAGCATGGTCCACAATGGACACGCGGCCACTCCTCATCTTTTCCTCAGACCTTCCGGTGGCCACAGTCTGGTTCCAAGATGGCAAGCATGGTTGCCGGCACCAGTATTTGGTAAATGTCTTGTACTTCTCCTCGTACTGACACTGCACGCTCAGGGATCCTCCCACGGTGCCCATCACAGTGCTGGGGCCACTCAGAGACAAAGAGCCTGAAAGACACCATCAGTATTTTCTTCACCTGGAGACCTGGGCTGGAGGTGCATTGTGGGGTCGGGCCCCCTGGAAGCCCAGACGTCACCCTGAGGCTGGAGGAGGGAAGGGTTAGGAACCAAGGAGGCATGGGCTGTTAGCCTGAGGTCCTCCGGACACAGGTTTGTGGTTAGGGGGAGTGGGGGCATCAACACTCAAACTTCTCTGTGCAATTGCTGCCAATGGGGGCTAGGGGTGCCTGGTGGGGGTGAGTGGACCCTTCAGAGCAAGCTTCCCACTTTGCCTCCTCTTTCAGTTGCTTATGGCCCAGCCTTGAAGATGTGGGGCTGCTTCTTCGGGGCTGGATGAGAAAACGTTATCAGGGACGCTCTGTTACACCCAGACATGACCCTGAGCCAGCACGGTGTCCCCCTCACCCACACTCCACTCCTCTACCCCCACAGCAGGCTTCCTGCCCACCAGGGCCTGGGAAAGAAACTCCTAGCTCCCAAGGGCACTATAGGACATTCAACAAAACCCTTGGCCCCTCCACACTAAATACCAGTAGCCCCCTTCCCCCAGTGGCAAGAGCCAAAATTGTCAACTGGCATTGCCTAATGTCCCCTGGGAGTAAGTCATCCCTGCTGAGAGCCACCGCTTTAGAAGAGGAGGGTTCATCCAGGAGAACCTGGGGTAGAAATTCCCAGGCAAGAGGATGGACTGTGGGCTCCTGTCCTTGGCATGTCCTCTGTCCTGGTGAGCATGCTATATTCGCAGCTGTTCTTTCCTGGCATCTCTTCCCCACCAGCTCAGTCCTGAAGGGTCGTGGGTCATGGTGCTCTCTGCCCTGTGTCTCAGCTGTCTCTCAGGGGCTGCTTACTCCTCTCCCGCCCCAGGTTCTTTCTAAGATCCCAAGGGACCATGTTTGCTCTGTAACCATCAAACCCTGATGTTTCTTACAACTTGTAAAGATGATGCCATCTATATAATCTTAAAAATAATCTTAAGAGATAATTATAATCTTAATATATAATCTTTATAATCTTATAAATATATAATCTTAAAAAATAATTATAAAGTTAGAGACCTCGGGTTCTGTGCCTATAAGTGTAAGGACAAATAATTGGCTAGACAGAGAGGTTTATCTCCTTGAGAAGCAGGAGTCTGGCTTAGCTTGAGGTTTCTTCTGGCCCCCCTGCTGGGCTGTGGCGACTTGTCCACAGCATCTCTGTTCCTGTAAGGTCACAGTCTAGAACCCGGGCTCGTGTGTTTTCCCTTTGTCTGCCGTCAGTCTTCCTACTGGGCAACCAGCTCCTGTGCATTTTCAGACTCAGGCTTACAGACCAATTGAATCATAACTCTCCTTAATTACAGAAAGTCTTCTCGATATCATTGAGATAAAAAGTAGGACAAGAGAAGCTTGCGTTGCTGGAGGCTGCCTTCAAGAATGAGACTTCTTCCCTGAACTCTTCACAGTCCCGATGCCAGGGCGATAAACCAAAAGGATCATATTCAACACAGACGGGACTGGAGGAGATTATGCGAAGTGAAATAAGTCAAGCAGAGACAGTCAAGTATCATATAGTTTCCCTTACTCGTGGAGCATAAGGAATAACATGGAGGACATTAGGAGAAGGAAAGTGAATTGGCGGAAACTGGAGGGGGAGACGAACCATGAGAGCCTGTGGCCTCGGAGAAACAAACTGAGGGTTTTGGAGGGAAGGGAGGTAGGGAGATGGGTAGGCCTGGTGGTGGCTATCATGGACGGCCCGGATTGCAAGGAGCACTGGGTGTGGTGCATAAACAATGAATCTTGGAACAGTGAAAGAATAAAATTAAATTAAAAAAAAAAAAAAAAACAACAGATGGGGCACCTGGGTGGCTCAGTGGATTAAGCCTCTGCCTTCGGCACAGGTCATGATCTCAGGGTCCTGGGATCGAGCCCCACATCGGGCTCTCTGCTCAGCAGAGAGCCTGCTTCCTCCTCTCTCTCTGCCTGCCTCTCTGCCTACTTGTGATCTCTCTCTCTCTGTCAAATAAATAAATAAATTCTTAAAAAAAAAAAAAACAGAAAGAACCCAAAAGGGTCCTATTCAGTATGATCTAGTTGAGAGTTTAATTTTTTTTTCATCTTGCTGATCCTATTCCTAAAGGGCAGTGGGGCTGTGTCTTTTCATGCCCAGGAAGCCCAGTGTCACTCCGCAGGACACCCCTATTGGCTGTAGGCCAACTCAGATTTATCTTTGTAAGTGTAACAAATTCCTTCTTAGGTACTCAAATTTATAATAAATTTATATCGGCTCTCCCAGTCACCAAAACGTGGTGTTTTAAAGGCGCTTTATTTTTTAAATTTATTTTTTAATTTTATCACCTCCCTAAAGTATTATTATTATTGTTGTTGTTGTTGTTAATTTGAGAGGCAGAGAGAGAAGAGAGCGTGAGCAGAGGGAGGGGCAGAGGGAGAAGGAGAGGGAGAAGCAGAATCCCCGCTGAGCAGGGAGCCTGATGTGGGGGTCTAGGCCAGGACTCCAGGATCCTGACCTGAGCTGAAGGCAGACATTCAACTGACTGAGCCACCCAGGGGGCCCCCTAAAGCATTATTATTTAAAAGTCAGTCAAAGTTTAAAATTCTATGATGTGTTTGTCGGTCCAGTCAGCTTTATCATGCTGAGTTTCTTTTTTCTTTTTTTTTTTTAAAAGATTTTATTTATTTATCAGAGGGGGGGGGGGTGGAGAGCGAGCACAGGCAGACAGAGTGGCAGGCAGAGGCAGAGGGAGAAGCAGGCTCCCTGCTGAGCCAGAAGCCAGATGTGGGACTTGATCCCATGACGCTGGGATCATGACCTGAGCCGAAAGCAGCTGCTTAACCAACTGAGCCACCCAGGCGTCCCTCATTCTGAGTTTCTTTATGTTCTGAGTTTTAGCGTCCTGTTTTGGGAGTGACATTTTTAAGGGTTTTGGTGCACCTTGATTAATACAGCTAGAGGTGGGGAAAATGGGATTAAGGTAATAAAGATTCTTTCCTGCTTGGGTTCTGAAGCTTGGCTCTGACATCAGATTACTTTGTATTCTAATTCCTACACTTATGCTTGCAGGATCAGAGCAAACTGGTAGGTTGTCTTAATTTTTTCTCCCATGTATAATAAAATATTCTCCTTCCAGTGTTTAAACACAAGAAAGAAACTATGCTTACGGGAAGTCTCAGAACACACCACTGTTGATGGGAACTCAGAGTAGGACTGCGCACAAGTGCCCAACACTTTCACCTTCGAGCAGCTCCTAGTGCAGGGCCCCTGAGGCCAGCCCAGGCCTGTCCGAGGCCCAGGGACAGTATCAGCACCTGGAATACATAACCGCCATTCACAAGGAGGCTTACGCATTAAGTGACCATTGTATTATTTAAAAAAAAAAAAAAAGTGATAACTTGGGAAAGAAGTATTATAAGAAGAGGGAGGATGTTGGAAATAAAAGTTGGTTTTTTTTTTTATCCTTGGTGCCTTTTATGAACTGATCTAGAGTAAGTAATTTGTAAATATGTGGCAAACCCATGAAGAAAACAAGGAGAACCTGACTGTAAAATTCATAGTCGGTTTCCTCAGAGGGCAGCCTGAAACAATAGTAATGATGTTTATTACTTACGCTGTGAGGTGGGCACCCAAGGGGTGAAGAGTATTGGGGCTGTAAGGAGTATGCATTTATTGAGAACATTCTTTGTGTCCATGATACTTTGCAGGAAAACTTACAAAAGAGTTCGCAGAGTATTCGGAATGAGGTAAGGACAGTGGCTGGATGTGTTGGTCAGAAGGGCCGTTCCCATCCATCAGATGGGCTGTGCTCCTGGGTCGATCGTGAATCGGCAATTGGTGTTACTGGTTTGAACTATTGGGCTGATGCCGCCTCCCCACCCCAGATTCCCTCTGAGGCCTGTTCCCTCAGAGGACAGCACTGAGCATGCTCAGGACCAGGAGCAGCTCCAGGAAGACCAGGAGCTGGAAGTAGATGCTGCTGAGCAAGGGACCTGTGGGGGACAGTGACAGGCAGTGAGCCACGTCCTCAGGGAGATGCCCTGGTACCCTCCACTTTCCTTCTGTCCCTGGGCCCATGTCAGATGGGCTGTGTGCCTGGGCAGGTTGTCAGGGGACAATTAGTATTACTGATTTTCATTATTGGGCCCCTGACAAGGCTGCTGCAGACCCCCAGGATCACAGCTGTGAGGCTGGTGCTCAGGAACCATCCAGGACACAGTGATGTCCTGTTAGAGCCCCAGGGTCCTGGGCAGCCAGTAAGGGAGAGGAGCCAATGCCCTAAGGGGAGGACAAAAAGAGGTCCAGGAAGAGGCTCAGGACACCTTCAGCATGGTCAGGACCCTTGTCAGGACAGAAAGGCAGCCAGCCAGCCAGCCAGTGGGCCATTCTCACTGCCCACGCCGGGAGAGCTTTAGTCGTGAGAGTGTATCAGGGCTGGACACACAGAGGCGCCTAGGTCAGCTAGAGGTGTACATGTGCTTGTGTGAGTGTACAGAAAACACAATGCCCGCACACACACTTACACACACATGGACATGTACAGAGACACACATACAGACTTGTAAACAGACACAACACATACACCCACACACACAAACGGACACATACACACACATCTGCCATGCCCTGCATCACCCACCCCATCCTCACCCCGCTCTTCTATCCCACGTCCCACCACTTTCCTGACAGGGTCGGGGTGATCAGCCCCAGTCTCAGGCAGCCATAGTGCTGGTGTCGGGGGAGGGGTGTGCACAGCTCACCTGGGGTCACAGACAGCACAACTCGGAAGGTGAGGTCGAGCAAATATTCTGAGAGCCATGATGTATCGATCCCACACCGGTATGTTCCTCCATCACCTTCTGTGAGGTTCTCCAAGGTCACTGTGAAGGTGAGGTTTGCAGGTTGGTCCCTGATGGACACACGGCCACTCCTCACTTCTTTGTCTGCCTCTTCAGTCTTCATAATATCCCCCATACATGGGGTCTTGCACCAGTACTTGACATTCTCTTTGAATTTCTCCTCGTACTGACACTGCACGCTCAGGGATCCCCCCACGGTGCCCGTCACGGAGGTGGGGCCACGCAGAGACCAACAACCTGGAGAAAACAGCCACGTGTGACCCCTCACCAGATGGGCCTGGGTCAAGGGGATCTGGGGTCATGGTGATCCTGGTGTCCATGAAGGGCCCTTGGGGTCTGGAGGAGACCTTGGCAGGACTGGCTTTTCCTGAAACCAGAGGGAAAGGATGTAGCTCCCTCCTCCCAAAGTGGCACAAGGAGAGTGTGTTCCTGGTTGTGTGTGTGTGTGTGTGTGTGTGTGTGTGTGTGTGTGTGATGCACTAAGACCTTATTTCTGACTGTGATACTACAATAATGGAAGTCACAGGAGCCCCTCCACTCAGGGCTGTTCTGTCGACTGTAATAGACACGACTCGCCTGCTTTATGCACTGAATCCTCCTGGTCACTGCTGAGGTAGTGCCAGCCGATCCGAGAATCCTCTGCTCTCCGTCATCCTTCTCATGTCCTCCCTCCCTCCCCTTTGGTCTCCCTGTACTCCCATCCCCCTGCCTCCCTCCCCTCCACTCAGGGCAGACTTCCCTGCCCAGCTCAGCCCCGCTCACCTGGGACCTGCAGAAGGAGCAGCGCTGCAGGCAGCCAAGGCCTCCCATCCCCTGGGGTCATGTCTGCAGCACAGACGTCACCCACAGCAATGCCAGACTCCTGAAGGGAGATAATTTCAAGCCTTCTCACGGAGGGTCCAGTCTCCAGGGCCCACTTCTGCTTTCTGAGACCTCTTTGCTTCCTCGTCCTGCCTGCGTTTGGTCTCACAATCTTCTTCCACGTTGACTCAAGGAGGGTGGGGTGCAGGAAGCTCAGGCACAGCAGCAGCACTGGCTGAGGCAGAGTCCTGGACCTGGTGCTCGAATCCATTCAATCCAGATGACAGGACGGCTACTGGTCCAGGTCTAGATTGGGATTGCCATCCCCTTCCACAGCCAACATCTGCTCCTCTCACTGACCACACTCGCCCCACACAATGGAGCAACACTAGAGCATTTCTTCCTCAGTGAGATTTCCTCACCCCTGTGACATGTCACTTCCTCGTAGTTAGAATGGACCATGTCCGGGGTGGAGCCCCCAGCAGCCCATTCTCTCAGGCATTAGTGGTGACCACAGTGCTGTTAGGGCCCCCACCCCCGGCCTACAGTTCAAAGCACCCACAGCCTCCATGGGACCCCTGCTCTTCTCTGGCCACACAAGTTGGAACTGTGACCTCAGATATTTCACAAGTTCCGTTTGGCTCTGGGTTCACGACCAGGATATTAATCCCCCAGGCTTGCTTCCTTCCAGTGTGTTTCCCTGTTCTCAAGACATGGACATGGAACAGCCATCATCAACCCCCTGTGCACCTCACTTTGACTCTTTCTTCTTTGGAATGGCCATTCTACTGTGACTCGCAGGGCAGAGGACTGACAACAGACAAGAAGGTCCAGAGATTGAAGGAGCTGATGGGACGTTGGGGACATGTGAAGCTGAGACTGGGTTTCTCCTCTCTATTCAGTGGCAAGAGGAGCCATTGTGTCACAAGAGGGTGGTCTGCAAAGCACTGACTGCTGGTGTCCCTTTTGGGTTCACATGGTGACCGGGAGCCTCTTCAAGGTGCAGAGATGAGGGATGGGCCTTGACAGGTGGTGGGGAGGTGGGTCTGTCCTAACTCAAACTGAGTGAATGGCAAAACACTGCATTGGCTGCAGACATGGCCCTAGGCAACTGTGGTCCAACAAGATGTAATATCTATGGTGGTATAACAAATTCCCCCAGAACTTCGTGGCTGAAAACACTTAATATTATCTCACACTTGCTGAGAGTCACAAATCTGAGAGTGGCTTATCTAGGTGGTTGTGACTCAGAGTGTCTCTTTCACAAAGTTGTGGTCAAGATATTTACCAGGCTCTACTCATTGGAAGGCTGCACCAGACTGGAAGATGATTTTTGTGTGTTCATCTTGTATCCCATGACGAACTCACCTCTTAGTGCTATGAGGTTTTGTAGATTGCTTGAGATTTTCTACATAGAGAATTGTGCCGTCTGCAAACAGGGATAGCTTTCTTCTTCTTTTCCTTTATCCACGCCTGTATTTCTTTTTCTGGCCTAGTGTAAGGGCCATAATTTTCAGTGCTGAGGTGAATAACAGTAGTGAGAGTGGGCATCTCTACCTTGCTCAGAACCTTAGAGGGAAAGCATTGAATTCTTCATTGTTATGTATGTTAGCTGTATTTCATTTTTAGATGATCTTCATCAAGTTGAAATTCCTTCTATGCTGCTTTTTATGAGTTTCTTTTTTTATCATGAGTGGGTGTTGGAGTTTGTCCTATGCTTTTTCAGTGTCATTTGATATGATCCTATGATTTTTCTTCTTTAGTTTGGTATTGGGGTTGCAACGATTGATTTTTCCATGTTGAGCCAACCTTGCACACCTGGAATTAACCTCACTCCATCATGATGTATAATTCCTTGCTGGATTATATTGGATAATATTTTGTGGAGGATTTTTGTGTCTATGTTTATGAGACATAACTGGCATTTTCATCTTGATTTGGTTTTTTTTTTTCCCACTCTTCCCCTATGGTCCTCTGTTTTTCTTTAAAGATTTTGCTTATTTATTTGACAGAGAGAGAGAGAGAGATCACAAGTAGTCAGAGAGGCAGGCAGAGAGAGAGGGGGAAGCAGGCTCCCCACTGAGCAGAGAGCCCTGATGGCTCAATCCCAGGACCCTGAGATCATGACCTGAGCCAAAAGCAGAACCCACTGAGCCACCCAGGCGCCCCCTCTGTTTTGTTTCTTAAATCCACCTGTCATGAGATCATATGATAGTTGTCACTCTCTGATTGACTAAATTCACGTAGCATAATACCCTCTAGTTCCATCCCCATTGTTGCAAATAACAAGATTTTTTTTTTTTTTTTTTTTTTAATGGCTGGGTAATGTACCACATCTTCTTTATCTGTTTGTCTGCTGATTGATCTGGGCTTCTTTCACAGTTTGGCTATTGTGGACGTTGCTACTACAAACACTGGGTTGCAGGTGTCCCTTCAGATCACTACATTTGTATCTTTGGGGTAGATACCTAGTAGTGCAATTGCTGGGTCATAGGGTAGCTCTATTTCAACTTTTTAGGAACCACCATACTACTTCCCAGCTTGGATTCCCACCAATGGTATAAAAGTGTTACCCTTCCTCCACATCCTCATCAACATCTGTCATTTCCTGACTTGCTAATTTTAGCCATTCTGACTGGTGTAAGGTGATCTCATGGTGGTTTTGATTGTATTTCCCTGATGCCACGTGATGTGGAGCATTTTTTCCTGTGTCTGTTGGCCATTTAGATGTCTTCTTGGAGAAATATCTGTTCATGTCTTCTGCCTATTCCTTGACTGGTTGATTTGCTCTTTGGGTGTTGAGTTTGGTAAGTTCTTTATAGATTTTGTTTATTAGCCTTTTATCTCATAAGACATTTGCAAATGTCTTCTCCCATTCTGTCAGAAATCTTTTGGTTTTGTCAACTCTTTCCTTTGCCGTGCAAAAGCTTTTTATCTTGATGATGTCCCAATAGTTCATTTTTTTGCCTTTGGAGATGTGTATAGCAAGAAGTCACTGGGGCCGAGGTTGAAGAGGTTGCTGCCTGTGTTCTTCTCAAGGATTTTGTTGGGTCCCTGTCTCACATTGAGGTCTTTCATCCATTTTGAGTCTATTTTTGTGTGTGGTGTAAGGAATGGCCCAGTTTCATTCTTCTGTATGTCGCTGTCCAATTTTCCCAACACCATTTGTTGAAGAGACTGTCTTTTTTCCATTGGCTATTCTTTCCTGCCCTGTCAAAGACAGTTGACCATGGAGCTGCGGGTCCATTTCTGGGTTCTCTATTCTGTTCCATAGATTTGTGTGTCTGTTTTTCATGCAGATACCAGGCTGTCTTTATGACGACAGCTTTGTAATAGAGCCTAAAGTCTGGAACTGTGGTGCTGCCATCTTTGGTTTTCTTTTTCAACATTCCTTTGGCTATCTGGGGTCTTTTCTAGTTCAATACAAATTTTAGGATTATTTGTTCCAGCTCTGTGAAAAAAACTTGATGGTATTTTGATAGGGATGGCATTGAATGTATAGATTCCTCTAGGTAACATAGACATTTTGACAATATTTGTTCTTCCAAGCCACAAACAAGGAACTTTTTTCCATTTCTTTGTGTCTTCCTCAATTTCTTTTATGATTGTTCTATAGTTCTCTGAGTACTGATCCTTCGCCTCTTTGGTTAGGTGTGTTCCTAAGTATCTTATGGGTTTTGGTGCAATTGTAAATGGGATAGACTCCTTAACTTCTCTTTCTTCTGTCTCATTATTAGTGTATAAAAATGCAACTGATTTCTGTGCATTAATTTTATATCCTGCCACACTGTTAAATTCCTGTATGAGTTCTAGAAATTTGGGAGGGGGTCTTTTGGGTTTTCCACATAGTATCGTGTCATTTGGGAAGAGTGAGAGTTTAACTTCTTCCTTGTTGATTCAGATGCTTTTTATTTCTTTTTGTTGTCTGAAGACTGAGACTAGGCCTTCTAGTACTCTGTTGAATAGCAGCCATGATAGTGGACATCCTGACCTTAAGGGGAAAGATCTCAGGTTTTCCTCATTGATAATGATATTCGCTGGGGCTTTTTGTGTATGGTTTTATTATACTGAGATATGTTCTCTCTATCCCTACACTGTGAAGAGTTTTAATCAAGGAAGGATGCTTTACTTTGTCAAATGTTTTTCTGCATCTATTGAGAAGATCATGTGGTTCCTGTCTTTTCTTTCATTTATGTAGTGTGTCACATTGATTGATTTGTGGATGTTGAACCACGCTTGCAAACCAGGAATAAATCCATCTTGGTCGTGGTGAATCATCCTTTACTGTTGGATCTTATTGGCTACTATCTTGGTGAGAATTTTGTCATCTGTGTTCACCAGGGATATAGGTCTGTAATTTTACTCTGTGATGGGGTCTTTGTCTGGTTTTGGAATCAAAGTAATGCTGGCCTCAAAGAAGAGTTTGGAAGTTTTCTTTCCATTTCTATTTTTTGAAACAGTTTCAGAAGAATAGGTATTTATTCTTCTTTAAGTGTTGGGTAGAATTCCCCTGGGAAACCATCCAGTCTTGGACTTCTGTTTGTTGGGAGATTTTTCTTTAAGGTTTTATTTATTTATATGACAGAAAGAGATCACAAGTAGGCAGAGAGGCAGGCAGAGAGAGGAGGAAGCAGGCTCCCCACTGAGCAGAGAGCCTGATGTGGGGCTCAATCCCAGGACCCTAGGATCATGACCCAAGCCAAAGGCAGAGGCTGTAACCCACTGAGCCACCCAAGTGCCCATGTTGGGAGATTTTTTATTACTGCTTCCGTTTCCTTGCTGGTTATGGGTATGTTCAGGTTTTCTATTTCTTCCTGTTTCAGTTTTGGTAGTTTATGTGTCTCTAGGAATGCATCCATTTTTTCCAGATTGCCTAATTTGCTGGCATAGAGTTGCTCATAATATGTTCTTAAAATTGTATTTCTTCAAAGTTGGCTGTGATCTCTCCTCTTTCATTCATGATTTTATTTATTTGGGTCCTTTCGGTTTTCTTTTTGATAATTCTGGCCAGGGGTTACCAAACTTATTCTTTCCAAGAACCAGCTCCTAGTTTCATTGGTCTGTTCTACTATTCTTTTGGATTCAATTTATTAATTTCTTTCTAACCTTAATTATTTCTCTTCTCCTGCTGAGTTTAGGCTTTATTTGCTGTTCTTTCTCCAGCTTCTTTAGGTGTAAAGTTAGGTTGTGTATTTGAGACCTTTCTTGTTTCTTGAGAAAGGCTTGTATTGCTACATAATTCCAGGTTAGGACCACCTTTACTACATCCCAGAGGTTTTGAACACTTGTGTTTTCATTTTCCTTTGTTTCCATGAATTTTTAAAATTCTTCTTTAAGATTATTTATTTATTTATTTATTTGACAGAGATCACAAGTAGGCAGAGAAGCAGGCAAAGAGAGAGGAAGAGGGCACCTGGGTGGCTCAGTGGGTTAAGCCACTGCCTTTGGCTCAGGTCATGATCTCAGGGTCCTGGGATGGAGTCCTGCATCGGGCTCTCTGCTCAGCAGGGAGCCTGCTTCCCTCTCTCTCTCTCTCTCTGCCTGCCTCTCCATCTACTTGTGATTTCTCTCTGTCAAATAAATAAATAAAATCTTTAAAAAAAATCTTAAAAAAAAAAAAGAGAGAGAGGAGGAAGCAGGCTCCCTACCAAGCAGAGAGCCGGATGTGGCGCTCGATCCCAGGACCCTGGGATCATGACCTGAGCCAAAGGCAGAGTCTTTAACCCACTGAGTCACCCAGGTACCCCAAAATTCCTCTTTAATATCCTGGTTGACACATTCATTCTTTACTAGGATGCTCTTTAGTCTCCATATATTTTAGTTTTTTCCAAATCTCCTGCTGTGTTTGAGTTTCAGTTTCAAAGCATTGTGGTCTGAAAATATGCAGAGAATGATCCAAATCTTTTGGTACCTGTTCAGACCTGACTTGTGGCCCAGTATGTGATCTATTCTGGAAAACATTCCACGTGCATTCAAGGAGAATGTGTATCTTTTGCTTTAGGATGGAATGCTCTGAATATATCTGTGAAGTCATTCTGGTCCAGTATATTATTCAAAGACCTTATTCCCTTGTTAATTTTCTGCTTTCATGATCTGTCCATTGCAGTGAGGGGTGTTGAAGTTCCCTATAATTATTGTATTGTTATCAATGTGTTTCTTTGATTTTGTTATCAATAGGCTAGTATAATTGTCTGCTTCCATGTTAGGGGCATAAATATTTACAGTTGTTAGATCTTGTTGGATAGGCCCTTTAAATTATGATACAGTGTCCTTCCTCATCTCTTATTTCAGTCTTTGTGTTAAACTCTAATTTGTCTGATATTAGGATTGCCACTCCAGCTTTCTTTTGATGTCCATTAGCATGATAAATTGTTTTCCACCCCCTCACTTTAAATCTGGAGGTGGATTTGGGTCTCAAATGAGTCTCTTGCAGACAGCATGTCAGTGGGTCTTGCTTTTCTATCCATTCAGATACCTTGTGTCTTTTGATCAGGTCATTTAGCCCATTTATATTCAGAATAACTATTAAAAGATAGTAATTTAGTGACATTGTATTACCTGTGAAGTCCCTGTTTCTGTATGTTTCTATTCCTTTTTGGTCTATGTTACTTTTGGGAGCTCTCCTTGCTTAACAGATCCCTTTTACTATTTCTTGCTGGCCTGGTTTAGTGATCACAGATTCTTTTAGTTTCTGTTTGTCTTGGAAGCTTTTGTTCTCTCCTTCTATTTTGAATGACATCCTCGCTGGATAAAGTATTCTTGGCTGCCTATTTTTCTCATTTAGCACTCTGAATATATCATGCCAGTGCTCTCTAGCCTGCCAGGTCTTGTGGATAGTTCTGCTGCCAGTCTAATGTTTGTACCTTGTTGTTTACAGACCTCTTGTGCCGAGCCTCTTTCAGGGTTTTCCTTTGTCTCTGAGATTTGCAAGTTTCACTGTTGTATGTTGGGGTGACCTATTTTATTGATTTTGAGGGGTGTTCTCTGTAACTCCTGGACTTGAATCCCTGTTTCCCTCCCCATATTAGGAAGGTTTTCTGCTATAATTTACTCCAATATTCCTTCCGCTGTCCTCTCTCTCTTTCATCTACTTCTGGGATCTTAATTATTCTAATATTGTTTTGTTTTATGGTATCATTTATCTCTTGAGTTCTCCCCTTGTGATTCAGTGGTTGTTTGTTTTTCTGTTTCTTTATTCTCCACCATTTTGTCTTCAATATCACTAATTCTCTCTTTAGTCTCATTTATCCTAGCAGGTAGAGCCTCCATTTTTTATTGCATGTCATTGATAGCTTTTTTATTTCAACTGGATTAGATGTTAGTTCTTTTATGTCCCCACAAAGGGATTCTCTAGTGTGTCCTATGCTTTTCTCAAGCCCAGCTACTGTTTTTATAATCATTATTCTGAACTCTAGTTCTGACATTTTACTTATATCCATACTGATTATGTCCCCAGCAGTCAGTACTGCCCTTTATTCTCTCTTTTGATGTGAGTTTTTCATCTTATCATTCTGTCCAGAGAAGAATAGATGAATAAGAGAACAGAATACTAAAATGACAACAATGACCCCAGAGAAATATACACTAAGAAAATCAGAAGAGACCCGAACCAAAAATCTAAATAAATAAATAAAAATAAAATTAAAAATAGAGAGAAATGTTCATCAGAAAAGTGAACAGGACAGAGAAATGCACTGGGTCCTGTGTGTATGTATGCTGGTCTGTTTGTTAGAAAACTTGATCCCTAGATTTCAAAGAAAGAATAACTTATATATGTACAAAAATAAAATTAAATACACTGAAATGATAAAATGTCACTGTGAAAATGAAAATTAAAAGACAAAAAAAAAAAGAAAAAATAATGCATATCAATAGACAGGTGAACAGAACAGAGCAATATATGATATCCTGAGTGTATTTTGCTTAGTTTGTTAGAAGAAATTACATCTCAAAAATTGTAAAGAAAGAAAAGCTTATATATGTATACAAAAATAAAATTAAATATACTGAAAGGATAGAATGTAACTGTAAAGATGAAAATTTAAAAAGACTTTAACAACAAAAAAGAGAAATGATATCATCAGACAAGTGAAGAGAACAGAGCCATACACTAGACTCTGGGGGTATTTTGGTCTGTTAGTTAGAAGAAGCTATATCCCAAAGCTGTAAAGAAATAAAAAACTTCTCTCTCTCTCTCTCTCTATATATATATATATACACACACACGTATATACACGTACATACATGTATATATACACTTATTCATGTATACACATATGTACATGTATGTATATACATATATACATGCACGTATATGTATACATATATGTATACATATATAGAAGTTTTTAAATTTTTAATTTGTTTTTTGGTATTTTCATATTTTGTATTTTTTAATTTTTAATTTGTATTTAATTTTATTTGTGTGTGTATATATACATATATATATTTTTTAATATTTTAAATTTTTATTTTTATAGTTACATTCTATCCTTTCATTGTATGTAATTTTATTTGTGTGTGTATAAATATACACATGTATATGTATATATGTACATATATGTATGTATATACATCTATATATGTGTGTGTATATATATACACATGTATATGTATATATGTACATATATGTATATATATAATCTATATATATATATACACACACACAAATAAAATTACATACAATGAAAGGATAGAATGTAACTGTAAAAATAAAAATTTAAAAATATTTTTTAAAAAAGGAGTTGATACTATAAGAAATTCATTGAAAAAGGAAAGAGGAAAAACATTAAAATTAAAAGACTAAAGACTCGTCGGGGAAAACCCATGAATTACATGTATTATTTTCTAAGCTCTGGAGTTTTGCAGTTCTCTGTGATTGGTAAACTTGGTCTTAGCTAATGTTTGCTGATCTTCCGGGGAGGGGGCCTGTTACACTGATTTTCAGGTGTCTTTGCCCCGGGGGGAATTGCACTATCCTTGCCAGGGGGGCATGATAATTAATCTGCTTCAGATTGCTCTGTGTGGCTTTTGTTCCCTGAAGGCATTCCGGAGGGCATTAGAGACTGAGAATGAAAATGCCTGCTCCCAATCTCCAGTCCTCCAGCTGAGAACTAGGGGCCCCACTACTCAGTGCCTCCTCAGGGAAATACAGTCAGTCACTCCTGTCTCCCTGGTCTGTTTCTGCCTTCTCTGCTCAAACAGCCTGTGACTGAGCATTTGTATCTCAGGCACACAGCCCAGTTTTGAGTCTCCAAATCCTGCAGACTCCTGCAGCTCACACTGAGCTGCTCATCCTGTGGTGGGTGGGGGTGGAAAGGGAGGGGGATCTCGCTGGTTCTGCCACTTGCTGGGCCCCGGCTTGGAAAGCAGTCCCCTAACCATGCTGCGGTTTGTGGTTTATGACAACCACAAACTGAGAGCCAACGCCTGGGCTTGCTGATTGCAGCCAGCTTCCTCACTGATGCCTGGGAACTAGGTGACACTGAGGCACTTCTGGTCTTCTATGATCCTGGGGATCCTGAGACCACATTGTCCCAGTTAGGATTCTATTCTTCTTTACCACTTGAGCACCTACAAAGCATGGATTTCCCTCACTGGAGCAGACTTCTAAAATCTCTAACTTTGTGCTCTGCTACTGTATCACTTCCTGGTGCTGGCTGATGGAGTCTCTCTCCCCCTGTGGTTTATATTCTAATATATCACATCAGATTCATTTCTCCACACCTCTACCTTGCAGAAAAGAAAAAGCCACCAATTATGGAAGCACATATTTGAAAGGCATCATTGATAGAATTTCACCAACCAGAGTAGGACTCCTATGCTTCAGTAAGGAAAAGAGAAACCCAGGAAAGACGGGTAAGACTTGAACAGAAGAGGGAATGCAATAGTAGTGAAAAGATACTCACCATGAGGCAGCCAGATAAACTCAAATTAAAACACTGGAAGATTGGGAAAGGCAGCCTCCTCCTTGATTCCTGCTTGGCCACATGGAATATGTCTGGGGCCAGAACACTTCCTCGCTGAGAGATAAAAAACCCACAAGGACAGTGCTGAGCTTATTGTCTGTTGTGGGAATACTTTCCAGGCTCCGTGAGGGCTCCTCTGTTCTGCTTAAATGCATGAGCCAGGGACCCTCGGGTGTACCATTAGGGCCGGGATTCTACCACAGGACAAGTGGAATGCATGCAGCCACACGGCCTACACTGGCCACTGAGGGGATGCACCCACCATGGGGGAGGGTGTACCACCTGATCCCTCCCTCTCTCCTTCTGCTGTAAGGAAACTCTGCACACCCTGAGCCTGTGTGCATTGTGTCTCTTCTCACCGACTTCAAAACCTGCACTGGCCTCTTTCCTGCTCACACTTAGCTACTTTTGACTGTGGGCTGCACTGCCTGGCCACCCTGTAGATGGTGCAACAAAGAACTATTTCAAACTGGCAAAAGTTAACAATTAAAATGTCTGATATTCTAGGAAGTCACACAGAGAGGCAGGGCAATAGGAGCCCTCAGTCATAGCTGATGGGAGCTAAGTGGGACCATGAATTTTGGGTTTGGAAAATCACTTGGCATTATCTAGTGTGGTTGAGTGTGCACAAACCCTAAACCCCAGCAATTCCATCCCTAAGTATGTACCCTAGTGAATTCATGTCACATATACACTAGGTGACCTGTACAAGAAAGTTCATGGCAGCACTCACTGTGGAATAGCCCCAGCGGGCAGCAACCCTAAGCCATCAACAGAAAAATGGGTAAATCAGATGTGGTGAATCTTCTCTTCTCTCCTCTGAAGAGCTGTGTGTCTGGGCAGCATATCCAAAGGCACGAAGGGCTGAAGCTTCTCTTGGTCGGGGTCCCCACAAGGAGAGAGGACACACCAAGGACATCAGTGAGCATGGTCAGGAGCAGGGACACCTTCAGGATGACCAGGAGCAAGAAGTGAACCCTGCTAAGCAGGAACCTGGGAGGGAAGGACACGGGGACAGACACTGAGCTGCCACCTCAAGAGGAAGGCCCGGGTCCCTCCTTTCTGCCCCCAGATGTCTCTGATCCAAGACCCTGGACACCTAATAACCACATTTGGGCCAGACTTTGATATCTGGACATATACTCACCCCAACCCCTCAGCTTAGTAGTTGACTTTGGACATTAGATGGTCCAATATTGAGAAGAGAGAGAGGGTTTGCCTGGGCAGGACCGGGCTCCACAAACAGCTGCTTTGTCCTAAGCCCTGCCCCTCCTTCTACCATCCACGCTCCCAAGAACCCAGCTCAGGCTGGGACTGTTTTTTGTGATTTCTCATAGGTCAATGTCTATATAGGCTGGTGCTACATCGGTTCTACATTCGGATGGAGGAAGAAAGGAATGTTGAGTTGGGAGGCTGCCCTGGGGGTTCTCAGGGGGGCAGCATCATTGAAAAGCAGGCCCTCACCTTGGGCTCCTCTGGCCAACCAGGCTGTGCTTGACACTCTCTGCTGGCATTTAGGGGTCCTATGGGATGCTTTCCCCCTTCTCCCAGCCAAGCACTGTGCACATCTACGTTATACACACAATTGTGTGTATGTGCATGTGGCATATTTTATTGCATTTTCTCAAGCTTTTCTTAAATTTACCAGTTTTTGGGAACAAGGGAGCCAGAAGTTCTTCCTCTTCTAGTGTGAGTGGCAGTGTCTCTGGACAGGATGTCGATGGACAAGTAGGGCTGCATGTTGTCTTCATCAGGCCGACTCTGTGTCCCACAAATTGCCCATTGAGGTCTGTTGACCCAGAGCACAGCACTGAGCATCATCAGAAACAGAGGTACCTTCAGGAGTATGAGAAGCAGGAAATGGACGTTGCTAAGCAGAGACCTACAGGAAGACACAGTGACTGGCAGGAGTTTCCTCCTGAACAGGAGGCCCAGGCTCTGCCTTTTGCCCCTGCCTTTGAGCTCAGATTCTGTGGCCCTAAAAGTCAATATCTGCATCAAATCTGGTTGGTATCAGCACCAGACAGCCCCTGCTGAGTGCCCCAGACTCCTGTCCTTCAGCTCAAGACCTGACCTTGAGCATCAGGACAGAGCACACACATGAGGATGTGGTGGTGAGGAATGGAGAGAACGGGAGAAGAGGGGACCCAGGAGGCTCTGGCTCCCAGAAACTCTCAGAGTTCACAAAGCAGAGGGAACTCAGGGAAGGAGCGGCACAGAGCTTCCGGGGCCATCATCTCCCACTAGCCAGACCCAGGGCTGGCCAGAGTGTGGTGTAGCCCCATTCAACACCATCCCAATCTGCTCAGCAATGGATGTATCATAAACCAGGACCAGAGAATCATCACCTTCCCCATCAAGCATTACAGCGTCCCTCATCTCACTGGAAACGGGAGTGTTTGAAAGTTGGCACTGGAGCAAGACCTCAGGTCTCAGTCCCAGACAGTGCATCCCCCTGCCTTGTCCACCCTGCCAGAAGACTGCAGAGGTCACTTCAGGAAGTTTGTTAATGGGACACACAACCCTGGAGGACAGGAGGGTATACAAGCTGCCTGAGTTCTAATAGAGATGCATAGCCCAGAACTCCCCTTGTGGACACCACCCTCAGAGTCCCCGAGGCCCAAGGCTCTTGTCAGGAGACTGGGCTCATGGCAGGGACCTTGGATGTCACAGTCCCGCCATCCTTCATTCTCAGGGGCTTGCACACATACTCTCTCATGCATACAAGCACACACACATTCTTTCACACTCCTGTGCACTCCCACCACTCACATTTCTCTCACACTCACACCCACACAACCCACTTGGTCCCCAGTCTCTGAGGCACAAACACCAGGTCTGGTTTGCACTCCTAAGTTACTCCGATGCTCTTCAGGGATTAGCTCAGATCCCTTCTTCTGTGGGAGCAGAGAAAAGCAGGGTCTTACCTGGGGGAAACAAACACTTGAACCTGGAAGAAGAGGTCAGGCAGGAAACCATGGAGTCCTTCTTCTTGCAGTATCGTTGCGATCCCACACCTGTATTTTCCTGCATCATCTGCAGTGAGGTTCTCCAAGGTCACTGTGAAGGTGAGGTCTTCAGCATGGTCCACAATGGACACGCGGCCACTCCTCATCTTTTCCTCAGACCTTCCAGTGGCCACAGTCGGGTTCCAAAGTAGTAAGCATGGTTGCCGGCACCAGTATTTGGTAAATGTCTTGTACTTCTCCTCGTACTGACACTGCACGCTCAGGGATCCCCCCACGGTGCCCATCACAGTGCTGGGGCCACTCAGAGATAAAGAGCCTGAAAGACACCATCAGTATTTTCTTCACCTGGAGACCTGGGCTGGAGGTGCATTGTGGGGTTGGGTCCACTGGAAGCCCAGACATCACCCTGAGGCTGGAAGAGGGTGGGACAGGAACCAGGGAGCTTATGGGCTATTGGCAGACACAAGTGGGGAGACCTGAGGAGATTTTGGTGTGGGATTCTGGGATTCAAGAGGCCATGTCCAGCCTTCATGTGGTCAGTCAACCTGGAATGTGGGGGAAGAACGATTTTGGGTGGCCCCAGACAGGTTCTGGGTCCCCAGACATGTCAGTAGTGAGAGGAGATAGCTATGCCCATCAATCGCCAAGACCTGAATGACACTACAGAGCATACTCTGAATAGATGGATGGATGGATGGATACATGAATGCATGGACACATGGATGGGGCATGGATGGATGCATGGATGGACGGAGAGATAGACAGTTGAAATAGGAAAAAGGAAACAAGAATGGGAACCAAGAAAAAAAAAAAGAATGGGAACCAAGAAAGTCCAGCTGAAGCACAGAATTGAGAGCTAGAAGGAAACCTTCAGGTTCTGACTACATCCCCTTCCCAAATGATCACATGTAGGCCCCAAGCTTATAGCCCCCTCTTGTATAGGTGGAACCTCCTGCTCACAGTCTGGGTCACTCAAGGGAAGCCTATTGACCAAAGGGTATAAAGAGGCAATCAGGAAGGGGTTCCTTTTGGCTATGATTTAAGGACAACTTCCTCCTTATTTCTTTCCTGGAACAGAATCCTGTGACAACACTTGCCATCACCTAACATCCTTAGGGACTTCTTGCCCCATGCTGCTCCTTCCCCCACCCCTTGGCAGCCACCTACCAACTTTGGCATGTCCTGGCCTCATCTCTAGCTCTTCTGCCACCTTCAAGTTTTTTTGTTTTTTAATATATCTATTTGACAGAGAAAGAGAGAGCACAAGAAGGCAGAGAGGCGGGCAGAGAGAGGGGGGAATGAAGGGGGAGCCCCGATGTGGGGCTCGATCCCAGGACACTGAGACTATGACCTGAGCCGAAGGCAGACGCTTAACCCACTGAGCCTCAGGCTCCCTGTGCCACTGCCAGAGTTTTGACATTGTCTTCCCTCATCTAGACACCCTGGAGGCTCCGGTTTCAAATAATCAGGATGCAACCCCCTAAACTCTAGCTTCCTGCCTAGAGAGCCATGCCTGCCCCAGACACCCAAGGGGTTCTCATTACTCCAATGCATGGCTCTTGTCTGACCTTCTCTTAACAAGGAAGGGTGGTAACCCAGGGCAAAGGGACACTGAGAAATAATTTGGGCAAAATACCAAACTTCTGAAAAAGAACTGTGCATGTCCTCTACTTACCTATCATCCATCTGTCTGTCTGTCTACCCATCTTTCCACCCATTCATCCATTCTTCTCTCCCTCTATTCACCTATCCAGGCAATATATTGTCATCCATTGAATGTGAGGCTTTCCTATCTTTTATGCTATAATTAGAAGAAAATTTGTATTTTTTGTTTCTTCCTATTAAATACCTTACATTTTCTCACTGCATTTCCCAGCAAGTAAGTTCAAGTGACCTACTGACAGATATTCTCCATCACAAGGCCATCTGTCTCTCCCACCAATAATCTGAAAAGCAGTGGCTCTCAACCAGGGGTGACAGTGCTCCCCCGAGAGACATTTGACAATGTTTGAAGACATTTTTGGTTGTCACAGCTTGAGGGGTGGGGAGTGGCTACTGGCATCCAGGGAGTAGAGGCCAGAGATGCTGCTAAACATCCCACAGGGCACAAGACAGCCCCTCAAACAGAATGATCCAGTCCCATTGTCAGCAGTTGGGAGGTTGAGGAACTGCGCTCAAGAGGACGAAATGCCCCAACTTGAGGTCCTCCAGACACAGGCTTAGAGCTGGGGGAGTGGGGGCATCAACACTCAACCTTCTCTGTGGTTGTTGCCAACAGGGGCTCAGGCTATAGGAGTGCCTGGTGGGGGTGAGTGGACCCTTCAGAGCAAGCTTTCCACTTTGCCTCCTCTTTCAGTCGCTTAAGGCCCAGCCTTGAAGATATGGGCCTGCTTCCTCAGGGCTGGATGAGAAAACGTTATCAGGGATGCTCTGTTACACCCAGACATGACCCTGAGCCAGCACCGTGTCCCCCTCACCCACACTCCACTCCTCTACCCCCACAGCAGGCTTCCTGCCCACCAGGGCCTGGGAAAGAAACTCCCAGCTCCCAAGGGCACTATAGGACATTCAACAAAACCCTTGGCCCCTCCACACTAAATACCAGTAGCCCCCTTCCCCCAGTGGCAAGAGCCAAAATTGTCAACTGGCATTGCCTAATGTCCCCTCGGAGTAAGTCATCCCTGTTGAGAGCCACCGCTTTAGAAGAAGGTTTATCCAGGAGAAGCTGGGGTAGAAATTCCCAGGCAAGAGGGCAGACTGTGGGCTCCTGTCCTTGGCATGTCCTCTGTCCTGGTGAGCATGCTGTATTTTGCAGCTGTTCCTTTGTGGTGTCTCCTGCTTATTACCTGTCAGTCACGGAGCATGAGAGCACTCTCCCCTGTATCTCAGCTGCCTCTCAGGTGCTGCTCAGCCTTCTCCCACACTGGGTTCTTTCCAGGATCCCACAGATGGTGCTTGCTCTATACCCATTAAACCCCTGATGCTTCCTACAGCTCTGACTTCTAAGAGACCTCGGGTTCTCTGCCTATGAGTGTAAAGGCAAATATTGGCTAGATAGAGAGGTCTATCTTCTTGAGAAGCAGGAGGCTGGCTTAGCTTGAGGTCTTTTCTGGCTCTTGTGTGTATGGCCTCCCTGCTGGGCTGTAGTGACTTGCTCACAGCATCTCTGTTGCTGGAAGGTCACAGTCTAGAACCCAGGCTTGTGTGTTTTCCCTTTCTCTGCCATCAGTCTTCCTACTGGGCAACCAGCTCCTGTGCATTTTCAGACTCAGGCTTAAAGACCAATTGAATCATAACTCTCCTTAATTACAGAAAGTCTCCTACATATCATTGAGATGAAAAATAGGAAAAGAGAAGCTTGCACTGCTGGAGGCTACCTTCAAGAATGTGATTCTTCCCTGAACTCTTCACCATCCCCGTGCCAAAGCAATAAACCAAAAGTATCCTCATCAGTATGACCTAGTCGAGAGTCAGTTTAATTTTTTTTTTCCATCTGAATGATCCTATCCCTAAAGGGCTATGGTGTTGTGTCTTTTCATGCCTGAGATGCCCAGTGTCACTGTAGGACACACGTGCTTGATGTGGGCCATCTCAGATTTGTCTTAGTAAGTGTAAGAAATTACTTTTTAGATCCTCAAATTACTTTACCTATCCTGATCACCAAACTTGGTGTTTTAAATGTGCATTTTTTTTAATGTAGGTTTTAATTTAATCACTTCACTAAGGCATTATTATTTAAACGTTGGTCAAGGTTTAAAAGTCTAAGATGTGTTTGTTCAGTCAGTTTTATCATGCAGAGTATCTTTATGTTCTTAATTTTAGTGTCCTGTTTTAGGAATAATATTCTTAAGGGTCTTAGTACACCTTGATTAATACCTCTAGAGGTGGAGGGAAATGGGATTAATGTAATAAAGATTTTTTTCCTACTTGGATTCTGAAGGTTGGCTCTGGTGTTGGATTACTTTGTATTCTAATTCCTACATTTGTGTTTGCATGGGATCAGAGCAAACTGGTGAGTTGTCTTGATTTTTTCTCCCATTTATAATAAAATATTTTCCTTCCAGTGTTCAAACACAAAAGAGAGAGAAAATTGTGTTAATAGGAACTCTCAGAACCCACAACATTGTGGGAGCTCTCAAAGTAGGATTGCTCACAAGTCCCCAACAGTTTCACCTTCAGGCAGCTCATAGTGCAAGATCCCTGAGGCCAGCCTGGGCCTGTCAGAGACACAGGGACTCCATCAGCACACAGCATATATAAACACCATTCACAAGGAGGCTTATGAAGTAAGTAACCAATGTATTATTTAAAAAAAAAAAAAAAAAAGGTGATGACCTTGAAAAGAAGTATTATAAGAAGAGCAATGGCCTTGGAAATAAAATTATTTTACTTGGAACCTTAGCTGCCTTTTATGAATGGATCTAGAGTAAATAACTTGCATCTCTCTGCATCTTGGTCTCTTGTTTTCAAGGATTGTGATAAGAATTGGATTCGGTTACAGGGAAAGCCAGGTAGTACAGGATTAGTCAATTCCTGTTAGTTTTCTGCTCCCCTCCCCGGGATGGTGCCTAAGACAGTATTCCCATTTTTCAAAATGGTGGGAATGATGATTCAAGGGGCCAATTTCTTTAGCGCTCAGTATGCGCTCTCCTGTGGGAATCATCTTATCATCCATAACTCCTCCTCTTTGCCTGGGTGAGGTATCTCCGTGCTCACCTCCTCCCCGCTTTGCTTATCTCCTCATCTCTTCCCTTCCCCATCGCCAGCCTTGCCCCACACCATTGTCACCCCGACCTGCCCAGCCCCGCTCACCTGGGACACAGAGGAAGAGAAGAGCTAATGGCAGCCTCATAGTCTTGTCCCACTGGTGTGTCTCCAGTTGCAGCTGGAGCCGCCTCATCTGGGGCCCACTCACCCCATCTCCCTCTTCTGCTTTTCTTGGCATTTCTCTGCTTCCTTCTTTAGCCTCTTAGTTTTTTTCTCAGAGCTGCTCAGAAAATGGAGGAAGCGAGGAGCTCAGGGCATTGGGAAGTCAGCTGACGGCCTGCTGAATTTCATCCTCAGAAACACATTTGAATGCACAGTTCTTGTTTCTGTTCCCTCTGAGGATGATGCCTTTACCATAACTTCACCCGCAGCTGACACACCCTCGAGCCTTTGGCCAGGCTGTCACATTGACTTCTATCTAGATTTTCTGAGCCAGCTTCCACCCCTCCCCAACCCCCATCTATGGATGGTAAATGTCCTGTGGCTGGTGTGGCTGGCATGAGCAGTCCTGAGAAGAAAAGGCATGACCAAGACTTCTCTGGACAAGACCCTCTATTTGCAGGGCCCAGTGCAAAATGAAAATGCCTTTGTCCCATTTACCAATAATATCAAGATAACAACAGTGGAGTATTAACTCAAGACCTTCCGAGTGCGGGCCTGGTACGTCTGCAAAGGTGCACCTCCATGGGCCAGACCTGTCTCTAACCCTTGCTGGAGCAGAGTGTGAGGCTGGGTCCCCTCTACGGGTATACTCTGCTCCTCTCAGCTCCCAGCCCTCAGTCTGGCCTTCCGCCAGAGACCTTGAATGGTTTCCTGTCTTGGTCATGCACTCTTGACCAGGGCCCAGCACTCTGGCACCAAGCCATGCTCAAGCCTCACCTTTATTCTGTGTGGTTAAATGAGCCCCAAGATACCCATGGCTACAAGAGTTTCAGTATATTGAATGGTAACTCAGGTGCACTTAGCCAGAAATGTGCCCAATGACATGACAGCCATGGGGTACTTATAGAGGTAGGTGCAAATTTGGGATGTCTTAACCAAGAACCCAGGTTCACATAAATAGAAAAGTCTAAAATTCTGGAATCCTATTGCCAAACATTCTTAGCTGGATGTTTCAGTAAATAACTTGCCTGCTTGCTTTTGCTGTACTGGTAGACCTCATACAGTCTGATGTTTTGTGTGCATGTGCATGGGTGTGTGTGTGTGTGTGTGTGTGTGTGTGTGTGTGTGTGTATGCACCTTCCCCTTCGTGGTGGAAAGTCATCTCCCGCACCATGTGTTCAGCAATGACATGGAACTGACAGAGCTAGAGAGGAGGAAGTTTGCCAGAAGCTGAAGGATTCTCCATTTCATTAGCTTCCATTTACTTGGGAAGTAAGACCCTTAGGGATTGGGTACCTGAAGAGGTACAAAGATTCATATTCATCTTTTATACCCTTATTTCACTAGTCCTTGTGACATTTTGCCTGAGAATTATTATTTTCTTTTCAACATGACCTTGAAGGAAAATCATTCCCCGATGTGATCTGTGACATGCCCAGAAAGTTCCATCTTTCTATTTATTAGCTGGGGGATCCTAAGCAAGTCACATGATTGCTCTCAGCGCAGGATTTGAATTCCTCCTTCTCAGCTCACCCCACCTGGATGCAGTTGACAGTAGGTGAGGGTGTGTGTGCATGGGTGTGTGTCCCTTTTTGAGCCCCAAGATGGTTCCATCCGCAATAGGCTCAGACAGCTCAGACAGGCTTCTTAGGGACATATCTGTCCTTTCTGTGACTGTTGTCTGCCAGTGAGAGGCCACTCTGCCTCCACTACCCATTTTACACCACCAGCCCTGTCAGGGCAGAGCCCCCAAGAGCTTCTCATGGCCCTGGAAACAAGGAAAAGGGCACCTGCTCCTTAGTCTCCTGGGAGGAGCCCCTTTGGGTCAAGGCAGGTTCAGGGAGCACTACTTAACTTTCCTTCCTTGGAATGCAGTGTCTGAGTCTGTGAAGGGGATAATTCATAGCCACAGACTTTCCCAGAAAGGCACTCTCACCATCCACATTCTGAGCAAATGTAGGGCTGTTGAACTCATGGCTGTATCAGTCAGCTTTTTCTAAGTGATGCTGCTATAACAAAACTCCCAACCCTCAGAATGTTGGAATCACACAGGTTGCTCTCTCACTCATGTTACATGTCTGCAGTGGGCCACCTTTACTTAGGAACCCACTCTAAAGAAGACCTCCCTGTCTGCAACAGGGAGAGGGAAACCACACAGCAGCTCCCAGAGCTTTGGCTTGAAGGGGCACATGTCTCTTGGGCTCTTCGTTCATTGGCCAACCCTGATGTCAACAGGACAAAGTAGCATAATCCCCTCATAGGGACAGATGGAAGGAATTGCAAACCTGCAACCAGAGGTTTCTATTAGCTTAGCTGGAATTTTACTCCATGGCATGCTGGCGTCATGGCTTCCTCTAGGTCTCAGGTCAAGGCAGGAAGAGGTTGCAGGGTCTACTTAGCCAACCCAGGTTCATTTCCTCAGCCACAGATAGGACACTTGGCTGTATGCAAAGGCCATGGCAATAGGACAGGAACCAAATTTATTTTTTAAATTTTTTTGTGTGTTAACAACCTCTTAGATTGTCTTACGAGATATTAATACATAGCTAATGAACATAATATTATATAATAGAAGTCATGACAAAGTGTATATTAAACCTAAAATGGCAACTGAATTATAATTATAACTTTTTAAATTTCCCTTAGAGTTACCTTTTCTAGTTTTAAAATTTATTAATTTAAATGGATTAATTAACATATAGTGTATCATGAGTTTTAGAGGTAAAGGCCAGTGATTCATCAGTCTTATATAATACACAGGGCTCATTACCTCACATTCTCTCCTTAATGTCCATCACCCAGTTACCCCATCCTCCTGCCCCACCCCCTTCAGCAACCCTCAGCTTGTTTCCTAAAATTAAGAGTCTCTTATGATTTGTCTAGCTCTCTGATTTCCTCTTGTTTTATTTTTCCCTCTCTTCCCTTATGATGCCCTGTTTTGTTTCTTAAATTCCACATATGAGTGTGATCACACGATAATTGTCTTTCTCTGATTGACTTATTTAGTTTAGCATAAAACCCTCTAGTTCCATCTATGTCATTGCAAATGGCAAGATTTCATTTTTTGATGGCTGAGTAGTATCCAATTGTATACATATATACACCACATCTTCTTTATCCATTGATCTCTTGATGGACATCTGGGCTCTTTCCATAGTTTGGCTATTGTACATTGGGGTGCAGTTGTCCCTTTGGATGCCCACATTTGTATCTGTGGGGTGGGTACCCAATAGTGCTCTTGCTGGGTCATAGGGTAGCTCTATTTTCAACTTTTTGAGGAACCTCCATACTGTTTTCCAGAGTGGCTGGACCAGCTTGCATTCCCACCAACAGTATAAGAGGGTTCCCCTTCCCAGAAACCAATTTTAAACCAGATGCACAATGTGCCTTCAAGAGAGATGACCCCTGGTGATGGCACCAAGGAGCAACTTGCCAGGGAAAATCAACAGTCACTTTCACAGTAGGAGAGGTCTCATTTAATTTCAAATATCCACTGCCTGCATTATCAGGAGAACCTCCCTGAGGTTCTCCATGGTATTGTGAAGGTCGGGTCCCAGAGATGGTAGTAGATGGAAAATCAACACATTTAAATTATCTATTGATTCCATGCCTTAAAAAGATGAAGACTTTTGCATCTCACCCTTTGTCCACCCTCCTCTTTCCAGTGCTGTTTTTGCTAGCACAGTGCTCTTTGCACCTATGTTATTTATACTCTCTTCTGTAATACTTCCCGCCATTGCTTAGGGGTTTTCTCTTTTTAAATACATTCATCGCTGACCACAGTTTCTCTTTTTTTTTTTACATTTAACTTACCCCTTTGTTGGCAAAATTTTATCATGATATAAATTTTCTATTTTTAAAGGGCTCACGGGTGCTGTATTTCATAAGGACTGTCTGTTGTCAGAATATTCCCAGGATATTCTCTCATTTGCTCAGAGCATGTAAATTTTCCTTGACTGTTTCTGGAAAGGGGTGTGGTTATCATGTCTGAGGCTAGCCTATTTGTGTCGCACACAATGAGCTCCTTCTGGTATGATCTTCTAATTCGATCACCGTTGCTGATACCAGCCCATAGATTCTGTCTTTATCCTCTGTAACTTTATAATATTCCAGGTGTGGATCATCTGTATAGTCCTTTCCTGGGTCACCATGTGGGCTCTCAGTTACAGCCTGAAACGTCTCCTTATTTCTGGTTAGTTTGTAATTCAATTGTTTACTTTGGCTTCTCTCTTCTCCAAGGCAACAGCCAGTGTGCATTTGTGGAATCACCTCCCGGTCTCCTATACCTAGTTTTCTGCCTCTCCACATTTTTTTGTATTGTGCTCATTTAAAGATTTTATTTATTTATTTGAGAGGAAGAGAATGAGAGAGAGAGAGAGCATGCACAAGAGGGGGAAAGTCCCAGGGAGAAGCAGACTCTCTACCAAGCAGGAAGTGCAATGTGGGACTCGATCCTGGAACTCCAGGATCATGACTTGAGCCAAAGGCAGTCGGTTAACCAGCTGAGCCACCCAGGTGCCTATTGTGTTCACTTAAATCTCCCTTCATGAACTTTCCCAAAAAACCACATCTGTGTGTGCAGACATGCTTAATCATTGACTTCTGTGGTTCCTTCCCCTCGCTATTTCTTCCCGGCTACGCCCTGTCTTGCTCTTCTGCTCCTTCTCTATCCGGAGGTTGGCCTGCCTGCTTCTCATTGCCCTATTTTTACTGCAGTCTCTTTACATTTCTAGATTCATCCCATTCTCTGTCATTTCCTTGAGACTAAATAGAGCTGTTTATATGAGCAGTTTTCCTTTGGGCATTTCCGCTCAGGATATATGCTCTGTATTAGTTTTGTGCTAGTATTCTTCTCTTTTCTTGCCACCTGTAAGCTTTGGAAGGTGCTACTCCCCTTTTGGATAAAAGTTGGTACTTGCTAAAGACAGTGTGGGGAGGGAGGTGGCTGGGAGGGTCTGCAACCTGGAACCTCCCCTACCCTGAGGACAGGTGTCCCGTTGGTTCTCAGCCCACCCAGCATCACCTACCTGGTGGCTCCTGCTTGGTGCCTATCGCTACTCCTTCTCCCCACTGTCCTTCACCCCCAACCCCTACAGTGCTCTCCTCTGCCTGGGAGCCCAGGTCACATGCTGTCAACATGCCAAGTCTGCCAATCAGAGTGTAAGACAAAAACTTGACGACACCCAATGTTGGGGGTGGGAGCTGACTGTCCATTAACAGATTCAGACAAGGGTAGAAATGTTTACAACCTTTATGAAAAATTGGAAAAATGCACCAACCAATAATACAGCTATTTTTTTTTGTAAGAAGATACCCAACAGGCATAGCCATAAATGGATATCAAGCCACATACACAAGAGATTCATTCCACAATTGCATGTAGTTGCAAAAAACCCACAACAATGGATATGCCCATCAGGAGCAAAAAAAATAAAACAAATCATGATATGTAGATAGCATGGAATGCAGTGAAGCCATTAAAACATGTATGGATACTGATATGGAGTGATTTTCAAAATACATTCAGTGAAAATAGGCAAGCTTCAGAAGAATACATGTTGTTTTTCTTTGAGGGAGGGAAAGATAAATACCCTTATGTATGCTTTAGATGCATAGAACTTATACACACATACACACACACATTGTTGTTTTATTCACCCCAAATGGTCATGGAGAATGTGTGTTTTTCCTGATTGATGGACACAATGTTCTTCTTTAACTCTGATCCAGAGGTTTGAACAAGGATACTTCACTGGGTAGGGTGTCCCTTTCCAGGGTGCCTGAGGAGCTGGGAAGCCGGCAGCCAGCAAACCAGGTGACACAGTGCAACAGGGACCAGATACCTGACCCTCAGAGTGTGGGTCCAAGGAAGTGATGGAGACACATTGGGTTTGCACGTGGGGAAGAGCGCAGTGCTCAGGGCTTACACTCAGCCTTGCTGGACACAAAGCCCCATCTTAAGTCTCTTTCTGGGCAGCCCACCTGAGGGCATCCCAGACCACCCCTCTCTCCCTGGGCCCTGGTCCAGCCCTGAGTCTACCCTTCCCTCTGAGTCTTCCTCATGAGGTCCTGAGTCTTTCTGACAGGTATCATGGGAGATTTTAAGGAAGAAGAAGTAGCCTTTCCCCATCAGCCTCATTGTGGCCTAGATGCTTCCTCTGCCATCTTTTGGCGTTACTTCCCCTGACTGCGGACTAAGACCTCTTCCCAGCCCCAGACTGCTTGTGCTAATGCCCTCCTAAGTGCTTTTCCCACAAAGGTCTCCTCATCCTTCACATGTCCTCTCCTCCCTCTGTCCTCTGTCCCCTTTCCCTCTCCACTCTGAGTCAATTCTTCTGTCCCCTTTTTGCTTTTATGTTTTCCACATTTGTCAGCTTAGTTCTACCTCTTGGGAGGATTTGGTTTGGTTTTGTGTATTTATTCTCTCTTCCAATCTTTGGATGAAATGTTTAGTTTAGGAACTATTATTTCATTTGAAAAACTCCTTTCTTGGGGGCGCCTGGGTGGCTCAGTGTGTTAAAGCCTCTGCCTTGGGCTCAGGTCATGGTCTAAGGGTCCTGGGATCGAGCCCTGCATCAGGCTCTCTGCTCAGCAGGGAGCTTGCTTCCCCCTTTCTCTCTGCCTGTCTCTCTGACTACTTGTGATCTCTCTCTCTGTCAAATAAATAAATAAAATCTTTTTTTAAAAACCTCTTTTTTTGTTCTCTGCTTGCTGATGTTTTCAAAACTCTCCTCACTGTGTGGTCATGTGTTGAGTTTGGTCTGGTCTGGTTTGGTTCTTTTTTTATATCCCACATATGCCTCACATGACTGATCACTGTTGGTTGTCTGACTGTAATGGAAAATGAGCCAGAACATAGTTGATCAAGGCTCTGAGTATGTGAAACAGGGGGTTAGAGGGTGCCAAATTCTTTGAGCTTCCATTCTTTCTTGAACTATAAGCTATGCTTTCACAGGTGGTGACAGGGGGTCTTCTAAATTCCAGAATGAAGAGAACTGATGGTGGCCCCCAGCATCCTCTCTAGCTGCCTCGGTTTCCCCACATATTTTATGAAGTTAAAGAACCTCCTGGGCTATGGGAACGTTTGGTTCTTGATCTAAGTGCTGGTTCATGGGTTTGGGTCTTTTATGTGCAAATATACTGAGCTGTGCTCTTCTGATGTGTGCGCTTTCTGTGTGTACTTTATACTCCAATGAAAAGGTTTTAAATTTTACCATGAAATCTCTCCAAGCCTGTGCTTACTTAATCCTTTAAATAGCAGCCTCAGTATTCCATTATGTGGCTGTAGCATAATTACCTATTCCTGTTTTGTTGGCATTGACCCTTTCCATCTCTCCTCTTGCAAATCTGTGCTACGGGATTCCAGATAGGTGAGATGACGTTATCACATGCCACAGACTTCTTCCCGGACTACAGCTAAGAACCCAGACACATTATACGGACCACCTACCTGAGCACTCGGCAAAATGAACCCTATCAGGGGCCCTAAGAGCTCAGGATGAGTAGAGAAAATAGGCCCTAGGGAAGAGGGGTCAGAATCCAGGAGATTTCTTGGGGTTTATGTTTTCTTTCCCTCCCACCAGGTCCCCAGCAAGCCTCAGGACAGAAGCTGTAATTCCACCTGCCGCCGCTGGGGGCCGATAGCTAGAACGCGGAAGGAGGAGAGTCCTGGCTGCCCAGAACAGTTAGGGTCCCAGAACCTGGAGGGGAAACCACCACTGCCTCTTCTCTCTCTTTGTTCTCCTTCTGCTTGGTCCTGGAAGAAACCCCAATCGCAGGAAGTACGCAGCAGACTGGGGAGAGAAGAGCCCCAGCTTGCCAAGCTTCCCAGCCAAAGGACCAGGAAGGGGCGGGTGGAGGCTCTGAAAGCGAGGTTGGGCCTTAGGGGGACGGACAAGAGGAAGCCCCTGAAGAAAGTGACCCTAGATCTCCCAGACTTGCGGCCCAGCTGTGCACATCTGATCAGGCCCTGGAAGGAATACCCACTTTAAAAGCTTGGGGAAGACCCTCTCTGGTCACAGACTGGCCACCAGAGGTTGCACGTGGGGGCACATCTGGGGAGCACCTGCAGGGCTCCAGAAAGCTGAACCAGAGCACGTGGGAACCACAGTCCACAGAAGCCACATCAGCACTTGAAGTCCTAACCTCACCAGGGGGTCTGCCTGCCATTAGAGAAACGGAAGTCTTCGTTAAAGAACTTTCTGGCAAGGGGCTAGCATTGCTTTGTATGTGTGCGGTGGTTCCCTGAAATGGTGTGTATGTGAAACACATAGAACTGAACACCACTCCCAAAATCGTACCACATGTAAAATTTGGAAAAATGGTTCAACCTATATACTTTAGAAGGATGTGGTTTCTTTTTTTTTTTTTTTTTCTCCTTACACCTCACTAAAACTTAATAGAGAAAGAGTGGGAGGGGTAGTTTTGAGGGGAGGTGGATGATGCTGCCCTCCACTCCTTCAGAAACTCTTTGCCTCAGGCAGAAACCCCAGGGTTCACTGAGATTCCCCAATCGTAGGAGAAGGCTCAGTTCTACAGGTGAACACAAACAGAGGTCTAGGGCCTGAGTCAGGCAGCCTGAAGATGGGCCATTTTGTCATTATTTGGAGCTAAAGGCCCTCGAGACACTGCAGGCTCCAGAGTAACTTTTGCCCCTCCCTTAACTACATAGAGGAATCTCAGTTGCAGGGGCTTTGCTGAATAAGGATTATTATCAGGAATAAATCTTATCTGAGTAACACAAGCACATGGCAGGGCAAAGACTTGACTACCAAACTTACTGATTTTCCTCTTCCTGTGAATCGCTTTCCTTCTCTTTGAAGACCCAAACCCCTACCCCCTTCTTTTAATTCAGGATGGCATTTGTACCCCATTATGTCTGACTGCCATGTCTGTGTTTGTTTCCCAAACATATGCTATTAAATTGATAGTCTCCTGTTAATCTGTCTCACATCAGTTTGATTCCTAGCCCAGCTAGAAAGACCTTGAAGGATACAAGAACTCTTCCTCCTCTTCACTGCCTGGAGCTGACCCACCCCACCCTCTCCTCCTCCTGCTGGCAAAGCCCTTGGATGCTCCAGCTCCTGTCCCCCCCATCCTGGCAAGGCCTTCTGAGGGCAACAGATGTCAGGAAGACCCCATGGGCTTTGTCTTAGGAAGGCTAGTCTGGTGGAGGCAGGTGGAGAGGGAGGCCCTGGATGCATGGACCAGGTGTAGGGACAGCCTGACTTTAGGAGTGAAGATGACATGAAATTGCATTTTGAGCACATTTGAGCTGCTAATATGGTAGACAGCTCTACAAAGACACCAGAAGCCAATGGAAGTCCAGACCCGGGCTGAGGGATGGGAGTGGCAGAAAGTAGGTACCCACAGACTGAAGGTGGTGCTAGAGACTGAGGCAGGGAACCTCCTGAGAAGGTCACTAGGGACAGACTCCAGGGGATGCTGCAGTGAGGGGCCAGAGGGAGAGAGCACACCTCATCACGTAAGCCATACACTCCCCAAATGACCCTGCCTTTCTCCTAATTTTGAAGTTAGGAAATAACAAAAGAAAAAAATTAAGAACATAGATGAGAAAATATTTAAAAAAATTTTTTTTAGAAAAATAGAAGGCAGGTTGCCCCTGAGTTCAGTTCCAGACACTGGAGAGCAGCAGGCATCAGCTGAGCACCAGGGAGACAACCCAGGCAGGCCGGACATGTGGCTTCTCTGAGTTCTGCTTCTTCTCCTCATCCAAGGTGAGTGGGGCTGGGGCTTCAGAAGGGAGCACTTCCAGAGCTGGGGCAGGACAAGCACAGGACCTGTCCCAGGGGAAATGGCAGAGCATTTCACTCATCCAGACACTTATTCATTAAAAAAACATTTTTTAAAGTTTTGTTACGTGAAAACAAATAAGTTTTGTGTTGGGGAAAGAAAATAAAAATGAATAACACAAATAGTGTCCATTTTCTAGTGCATTACTTGTCAACCCTGGCAGAGAGATGCATAGAGAGTTAATGAGTGGATGGATGGTTGGATGGATGGATGCATGGGTAGATGATAGACACATACATGCACACATATGTACACACATATATAAATGCATGAATTCAAGAGGAACTTTGAAGGAGACCAGAAGCCCAGCCTCCAGCTGATACCTACTCAGTCAAAGTGAGGTTCAGACATCTGGATCATTTATAAACCTGCATAACTGGTCTTGACTTGTAGCTAGAGCTGAGATCTTCTTTTCTGAAGAGCTCAGATACAGGGAGCAAGACAGGCAGCAAAACCTGGGTGTGACAGGCTCTCTGGAGACTTGCTCAACCCCACACATCAGGCTGCCTGAGTCTTGCTCTGCATGAGCCAAGGACTAGACCACCATCCAGTGTTGTAAGCACAACAATGGAGACAGGGACAAATGCTCTGATGGCACCAGGAGTGACCCAGTTGGCTGCAGAATCGTAGACACCATAGAAGAGACACTGTTTGAGCCAAGCCTTGAGGGGTGAATATAAAGGCTTGATTCTTTCAAGCAGAGAAGAACATTCCAGGCAGAGGGAACAGCTTGTGCAAAGGTGTGGAAACTCAGAAGAGCAAAATGTGTAGTAAAATAACAAGCAGTCACCTGTGTGAGTGAATGTGTGTGTGTTAGTTCTGTGCCACATGTTGATTAGAAGGTGAAGTATTTTAAGTGTTTAGGGGTTAGAGTGCCAGGGGGTGGGTGGGGAGGGGTCTCTCTGTCTCACCAGCTCTCGGATTCAGAAGTACACCTGGGACTGCAGTGTGGGCTTTGCGCTGCTGGGGAGAGGAGTTGGTCAAGGCCAAGGGAGGGGTGGTGATCAGTAGCTGGCAAGTGAGGACAGGATCCTGTATTGAGGAATTAGGAGCCCCAAGAGGAACATCCAAGAGAAGAGACAGCTAAAGACATACCACAGGGATGAAGGAACAGGAGGAATGTGACATAGACAGAGACCAGAGACTCCTGGCCTGTCCTCAGGGCAGCGTCAGACGCTCCAGAAGCATCCAGACCAGCCCAGAGCTCAAGGGAGGATGAGACAAATATTGGGTTTCTGTCTTCTGGGACACTTCTCCATCTGCCAGGAGGGGATGGTGAGGGGCACAGAGGGGAGGACACTGACCACATTCTATGAGTATGGCCAAGGATGGGAACCCTACAAGAAGTGGTGGTGCTGCAGGAAGAGCTGGATTTCCTGCAGAATCCTTATAAAAACCACCGGGACAGACAAACTGGTGAAGAATGGCCGAGCGTCCACCCAGGACAATCCCAGCCGATGCACATTCACCATGACCTTGGAGGAACGCCATCGAGATGACGCAGACACCTACTGGTGTGGGACTGAGAGAACAGACGCTGACCCGGTGTACAAATTATCTGAGATTGTCGACCCAGGTAGGCACTACTCTCTTCTGTGCTCGGGGACCCTGGTACCACCTGCAGAGGAGTCAAACTGCTCTTCTCTCTTCCCCAATGGACGGAGAGGAGTCTGCAAACAAGCCTGAGACTCCACGCGTGTCCTTGTGTGTGCCTGTGTGTGCATGTGCAAGCATCATTAGAGGCACCAAGATTCTGGGAAAGACTGGAAGAAAGAGCGAGCCCCACATCTCTGCATGTCTCCACCTGCTCTCCCCAGAGGCAGCAGAGAAGCAGAGACTCGGCTAGACTTGTCCGGGGAAGGCAGCTCCTCTTTCCCTAGTCACAGTATCCCCTTTCTACCCCAGGCTGAGTGGGGCCTTGTCAGGTGTGCAGGGAGAAGTGGGTGCTAGAAAGCTGTGATCCTGATGGTCTCAGCTGCAGGACAAGAGACCCTCTCCCTGCCCACTCCTTCTCCCTCTCCCTCCTCTGGCAAGAGAAGCACAAAGGAGCAAGAGACTCTGAACCCATTTCTGGGAGAAGGAAAGGCAGACTCCAGCAGAGGGCAGGGGCCCCCTCTCTGGCTGCCTCTGAGCCTTGGAGGGGACTCTGGGCTCCCCCACAGCTGTCCCAGAGGCACTAGGGCCTCCCTGGAGAAAAGCCTCGATAGGGTGTTCAGCTGGGCCCCCCTCCACACAGCCCCACTTCTGGACCCCTCAGTCTTCTCCCCAACATGCAGACACACAGACTAAATGGGAAATACATCTGCTACTCGTTAGTCTTCTCACAGTTAGCATATGCAAATATGGTCTGTGAATGTGGGCAGTGGACAGCTATGCTGGTGTAGAATGTTCCAGAGATTAACTGAAAAAGAAAACAAAGGTGGGTGGATGTGTACAGGAGTGCAGGAGGAGCTGGGGCCAGAGACATGAAGTCTGGATCCTCCAACCAGACAAGCCTTCGCTGGCAGGCCTGGTGCAGGAAGAAAGGCCCCGGCGAGGTGCACAGGACTGAGGGGACAGCGGGGGCTCCAGGCTCTGGACAGCTGCAGGAGACAGGGGACCCTGGGCCAGTCAGCTCATGGGTCACAGTGCTTCGAGCAAGGCTGAGACACAGAGAAAAGCTGATTGAAAGCTCCAGGGTTGGGGACGTGGCTCAGACATGCTCAGTGATGCCAAAAGGAGATTGAGCTGATTTTAATTGCTACAGCGCTCCCCACCCCCCCCACACCTCCCACAGTGGTGAACTGGTGTTTCCCTGCAAATGACGTAATTGCAGGTTTGGGGTGAGAAACCAAAAAGATGCAAGAACAGACCAATGTGCCTGAGCGATGTCCCTAAGACAGAAGCTTCTCAACCCTGGGGGTGGGGAGTGGAGAAGGCCATGGGAGCCACCTGCGACACTCTCACAGCCTTGCTCTGCTCTGTGTGTTTAGAACTGGATCCAACAGACTCTCCCAAGCCTGTGCTAAGCAGCACACCAGCCAGCTGGGACTCCTCACCTCTGTTTACCCAGGGCACCAACAACAGCCAGCCCATGACTCCAATCAACCCCATCAACAGGTGAGCAGGGCATTAAAAGATGGGGCTTTCTATGGCAGCCCTGTGACCACTCCCCTCAGGACAATCTACCAAGGAACCCGCCCCCTTGGCCCCACTGATGTTTCCTGGGAGGGGAGAATCAGCAAGGTCTACACTGACCTCCATCCTTTATACCTCTGAGCACTTAAAGAACTCCCCACACCCTATGAGGAAACTAACAAAGTGCCTTAGCTGGGCTGTGGGAGAGAAGGCTCTGGTCTCCTTCTGATCTGCCTCCCAACCCACAAGAACCTCAAAGAGAGGTAGTTGGTTCCAGCCTCGAGTATGCCAGAGGGAAATGCTCTGTATTCTTTTCCTGTGGCTTCTAGAACAAATCACCACCAACTTGGTGGCTTAAGACAAATAGTTTTATGACCTTATGGTTCTGGAGATCAGAGGTCTGCAATAAGTCTCCCTGGGGTAAAATCAAAGTGCTGGCAGGGTTGGTTCCTTCTGGGCACTCTAAGGGTGAAGCCCTTCCTTGTCTTTTCCAGCATCTAGAAACCGAGCACCCCCTGGCTTGGAGTTCTTTCCATCCTCATAGCCAGAAGTGGCAGTCAAGTCCTCCACACACCACATTACTGGGACACTGGCTTGGCTCTCCCCAGTCCTTATACTTATAAAGACACTGGTGATGACATAAGGTCCACCCGATAACCCAGGATAATCTCCCCATCTCAAGGTCAGCTGGTTGGCAATCATCTCCATCTGCATCATGAAATTCCCCCTTGCTATTTAACCTAACACATTCATGGGTCTGGGGTTTACAACATCTCTGGGTGGGGGGTGGTTACTATGCCCACAGACACTCATGGGTGGGCACCTGTTCCATGGATCCAGCCCTGCCCTCCCCAAGCGTTAAGGAAATGCTGGGAAGGAGGGGGAAGCTGGGATTCCTGCTTTCTCACATTCCCAACATGGCCGAGAGGCTGGGCCATCAACCTGAAACAACCGCCCCCCCCCCTCCCCGGGCGAAGAAGCATCCAAAGGCAGCCAATTTGCTCTTTCATCAGAGGGCAAACACACTGTCTCAGTTTCACCCCATCAGAGACCAGGGTGAAGGTGCATTCCCTCTCTGGGTCCCGTCTCCCAGAAACACCCTCCACCAGCTCCTTTCCAGCTCCAGTCCAAGTTCTTTTCCTCTCCAGGGCCCTATTCCTTCGAACCTGGCCCCTGTAGACAGTTTGTTCAGTCAATCCTCTGAACGAGGAAAGCACTGGGTTCACGCTTGACGATGAGCTTCTGTCCTGCTGGTGACTATTGGAGACCAGTTGTTCTGTTGAGTGGGGAGTGACAGATGCAGGATTTTTAGGAGACCAAGCAGCACAGGAAGAAGCCTGTGGGGTGGAAAGACGGGATAGCATCCCCAAAGAGATTGGAACTTAAGAAAAGAACACAAGGCCTTAAAGGATATTTTAAGGAAAGGCAAAGCAGCATGCCCCTCTCTCCAAAAAACCACCTGTGAAATCCACATGACCCATAATGCTCATGGATGAAGGACAGAGCAGGGCTGGCCTGCAGGGCATCCTGGTCCTGCTTGTGGAAGAAGACTTGAGGTCAAGGGTGAGGGATCCAGACTCTTGGATACTGAGAGGGACCACCAGGGGGACACATGTAAGCAAGACCCATCATCCATCTAGAACCCTGTACACTATACAGGATGTATGAGCGTACACCCCATAATGCTACCATGGGGGGTGTGAAGCTGGGAGAGACCCCTCCCTGGAGAACCCTGAAGGTTAATAAATAGATGGACAGGGGTGGGGGAATGCTCCTCTGCTTCAAAGAGGTAATATTAGATGACAGAAGGAAATTTGGGCAGAATTGACACAAGGTAGGACACAAGTAGGATGAGAAAGATGGGCAAAGGCAAACCCTTCAGCTTGGCTGACCTGCAAGAGAGGTGGAGATGAATTGTGGGAGAGGAGTCAAAAAGCAGGATGAAATCAGGGGCAGATCATCAAAAATCTCCAAACAAACAAGAGCCCAGGGCCAGACGGCTTCCCAGGGGAATTCTACCTAACATTTAAAGAAAAATTAATTCCTATTCTCCTGAAACTGTTCCAAAAAATAGAAATGGAAGGGAAACTTCAAACTCGTTTTATGAGGCCAGCATCACTTTGATCCCCAAAACAGACAAGGATCCCATCAAAAAAGAGAATTACAGACCAATATCCTTGATGAACACAGATGCGAAAATTCTCACCAAAATACTAGCCAATAGGATCCAAAAATACATTAAAAGGATTATTCACCATGACCAAGTGGGATTTATTCCAGGGCTTCAAGGTTGGTTCAACATCTGCAAATCAATCAATGTGATGCAATACATTAATAAAAGAAAGAACGAGAACCATATGATACTCTCAATAGATTCTGAAAAAGCATTTGACAAAGTACAGCATCCCTTCCTGATCAAAACTCTTCAAAGTTTAGGAATAGAGGGCACACACCTCAATATTATCAAAGCCATCTATCAAAAACCCACTGCAAATATCATTCTCAATGGAGAAAAACTGAGAGCTTTTCTGCTAAGGTCAGGAGCATGGCAGGGATGTCCATTATCACCACTGCTCTTCAACATATTACCGGAAGTCCTAGCCTCAGCAATCAGACAACAAAAAGAAATTACAGGCATCAAATCGGCAAAGAGGAAGTCAAACTATCACCCTTTGCAGATGATATGATACTATATGTGGAAAACACAAAAGACTCCACTCCAAATCTGCTAGAACTTATACAGGAATTCAGTAAAGTGTCAGGATATAAAATCAATGCACAGCAATCAGTTGCATTTCTTTACACCAACAACAAAAGAGAAGAAAGAGAAATTAAGGAGTCAATCCCATTTACAATTGCACCCAAAACCATAAGGTACCTAGGAATAAACCTAACCAAAGAGGCCAATAATATATACTCAGAAAACTATAAAGTATTCATGGGAGAAATTGAGGAAGACACAAAGAAATAGAAAAATGTTCCATGCTCATGGATTGGAAAAACAAATATTGTGAAAATGTCTATGCTACCTAAAGCAATATACACATTTAATGCAATCCCTATCAAAATCTCATCCAGTTTTTTCAAAGAAATGGAACAAATAATCCTAAAATTTGTATGGAACCAGAAAAGACCACAAATAGGCAGAGGAATATTGAAAAAGAAAGCCAAAGTTGGTGGCATCACAATTCCAGACTTCACGCTCTATTACAAAGCTGTCATCATCAAGACAGTATGGTCCTGGCACAAAAACAGACACATAGATCAATGGAACAGAATAGAGAGCCCAGAAATAGACCCTCAACTCTATGGTCAACTAATCTTTGACAAAGCAGGAAAGAATGTCCAATGGAAAAAAGACAGCCTCTTCAACAAATAGTGTTGGGAAAATTGGACAGCCACATGCAGAAGAATGAAAGTGGACCATTTACTTACTCCACACATGAAAATAGACTCAAAATGGATGGAGGACCTCAATGTGAGAAGGAATCCATCAAAATCCTTGAGGAGAATACAGGCAGCAACCTCTTCGACCTCAGCCACAGCAACATCTTCCTAGGAACATCGCCAAAGGCAAGGAAAGCAAGTGCAAAATGAACTATTGGGATTTCATCAAGATCAAAAGCTTTTGCACAGCAAAGGAAACAGTTAACAAAACCAAAAGACAACTAACTGACAGAATGGGAGAAGATATTTGCAAACTGACATATCAGATAAAGGGCTAGTATCCAAAATCCATAAAGAGCTTATCAAACTCAACACTCAAAAACAAATAATCCAATCAAGAGATGGGCAGAGGACATGAACAGACATTTCTGCAAAGAAGACATCCAGATGGCCAACAGACACATGAAAAAGTGCTCCACATCACTCGGCATCAGGGAAATACAAATCAAAACCACAATGAGATAGCACCTCACCCCAGTCAGAATGGCTAAAATTAACAAGTCAGGAAATGACAGATGCTGGCGAGGATGCGGAGAAAGGGAAACCCTCCTCCTCCTGGTAGGAATGCAAGCTGGTGCAACCACTCTGGAAAACAGCATGGAGGTTCCTCAAAAAGTTGAAAATAGAGCTCTCCTAAAACCCAGCAATTGCACTACTGGGTATTTACTCTAAAGATACAAACATAGTGATCCAAAGGGGCACATGCACCCAAATGTTTATAGTAGTGAGAATAAGACCCGACCATACTAGAGGGTCTGAAGTGAGTCTAAATCCAACACTAGAGTCACAATGTGTCCAGAAACTGGGAGGTGGGAGACAATAGAAGGGAGAGACCTGGATGATGCCTTTTAATCCCCTCCAAGACTTCCCAGTGAGGGCTCCCCTCCTATAGATGGGAAATTTCATTGATAGCCAGGAGTGGATAAAGAAAAGCATAGGGACTTGGGTTTGAAGTTATTTTCTGTGTTTCTGTTAGAGAGAGAGTGGGCATGCGAGCTGGAGGAGGAAGGGACAGAAGGAGGGTGAGAATCCCAAGCAGACTCCGTGCCCAGCATGGAGCCCGAGGCAGGTCCCCATCTCATGACTTTGAGACCATGACCTGAACTGAAATGAGGTGCCCAAAGCTTAACTGTCTGAGCCACCCAGGTGCCCTTTGTTTTCTGGAATTTTCAAAAAGAGTATCATGGTATATATATACCTCACATATTGAAAGCCTTCACAAGCCAGATGTGTAGTGAATGAGGAATGCTTGGTTTACTGTCACTGCAGTCAAGATCTTAATAGGGATGCAGATAGAGGACTATAAATCAGTCAAAACTAAGTGAAGTTTCTTTTTCCCTGGTAAGTAGTTAAGTGTTTTGTGGCGAGGGGCTTTGAAACAATGTACATAGCCATGTGTCACTCTATCTATATTGGTGGCCTCCAAAGACAGGGGACTCACCCGGTGGTCACAAGAACAGTTCATTTCTGTCCCTCACCTTGTCCCTTAGCCTCTCTGGTCCTTTAGGTGCAGGGCTCCAGGGACAGTCTGGACGTTTCCATCCAGACAGGACAAATGAGGGCTCAGATCTGTCCGCTTCATGCCTGTGATGCTGTCCATCTCCAGTCAACTCAGACCACATCACTTCCTCCTGGGTTTCACCTGAACTTTGCCCTGCCCACCCTCCCATGCTCCCCAGCAGAGCAAGGGCAAGACAGAATGCTGGTCCCTTCCTGTTTAACTTCCTCCCACGCACATCAAAAATAACGCAAGTCTTGTCCTTTTCTAATTTTCAAAGGCATACATATTTCCTTCCAATAAAACACTGGGGCATTGCCAAAGCTGGTGTGTCGGGTTGGGGGTGGGACATTCTGCAGCAGCGGGTGGCTTCTGGTGGGGAACACCTCCACCACATGCCTACAACTGCACCCACACTGTTCTGGGTCGCCGGTCAGGAAACGGTGAGACCTCAAAGCCCAGCAGCCTGTGACTTACCATGTGGGAGCTCCCAGCCTCGGTCCCCTTTGCAGGGCTGAGTCCCAGAGGGGCTCTTTGCAGCAGCCAGCAGCCTCTCCACAGCCCTCCGTGCCCACGGCAGAGGTATCACCTTCCTCTTTACCGTCTTGCCCGACCCTGGAACGGACAGAGCCAAATGGTTCCGTGATCCATACTTAGATTTTCCTTGTGACATAAAACAGCAATCATTTTGTCATGTCACAGATTCCGCGGTCAGGAATTCAAAAGGGCTGAGAGGGGACAGCCTGTCTCTGCTCCCTCATGTCTGGGGCCTCAACTGGGATGACATAATGCTGGCGGGGTGACTCACATGGCTGGGTGCCACTGTCATCCAGAAGCTTCTTTGCCCGTGTGTCTGGAACAGGAGCCAGGGTGACCCAACACGGAGCCCAGTCCTGACTGTGGACCCAAGACCGTACAGGTAGCCTCTGCATGGGGCCGCCGGGTTCTGAGTGGGACAGTCCCCAGCACCAGCATTTCTAGAGCCTGAGCAAGGAGCTACGGGATTCCTCCTGGCCTGGCCTTGGATGTCACACAAGGTTACTGTCCCCAGGCTCCATCCGGGTCTTCCGACGGGGACGAACATTGCTTCTTGGAGGGTGAAAACATTGCTACTCTTTTCATATACAAAACATAGATGATCCATTGGTAGACGGATCGACTGATGGACAGATCAGTAGAATATGGACATATACAGCATGTCTTTAGTACTAAAATTTCATAGCTTGGTGAGGGGCATTTCTAGGAAGAGAAAATGAGTAAACAGGATCCTTAGAAGATAATCATGGAAAAAAGTTGGGGCAGCGCTTCTCTGGGCTTCTGTCTGCAGCAGCCACAGCCCATCCAGACCCAGGGGTGGGGACATACCCCCAACTCTTAATAAAATGAAGTGTCAAGAAATTTGCAGCCCCATGTTGGAACTGCCACATGGAAGATTTTTTTTTTTTTAAGATTTATTTATTTATTTATTTGAGAGAGAGAGAGAACCCTCAAGGGCAGAGCCGAGGGACAGAGCAGCAGAGAGGGAGGGATAGGAGAAGCAGATTCCCCAGTGAGTGGGGGGCCCCATGCGGGTCTCGAGCCCAGGACCCTGAGATCATGACCTGAGCCCAAACCATGAGTCAGATGCCCAAGTAGCTACGCCCCCTGGATGCCTCTGGAAGAATATTAATTTAGTGTCTTCATGTCACATTATAGAACGAGGAGGAGCCCAGAAGGGCTGAGGCCCCGGCCCCCGTCGTAAGGCCCGGGAACAGACTTGGATCTGCCCCAGAGCCGGCCTGGGGCTCGGCCACGCGGCGTCCCTGCGAGCTCATCTGTGGACTGGAAAGGTCAGTTCTCAAGCCTGCCGGGCTCCGTGCGGCCCCAGGTGCAAACACTAGGCAGACACGGCGACGTCCCGCCATTTCTCTGCTGTGCTCACAGGTCACAGACTACACCCATCAATCGCATGAACTTGTGAAATGTTTTGTTTGGGTCGCAATTTTATTTTTTTTAAATGGAGTTTGTTGCCAACAGGAAAACACAAAAAATTTCACTTCTGGTTTCTCTTTTAAAAAGCAGAAATGCTGGGCGCCTGGGTGGCTCAGTGGGTTAAGCCTTTGCCTTCGGCTCAGGTCATGATGTCAGGGTCCTGGGATCGAGCCCCACATTGGGCTCCCTGTTCAGCAGGGAGCCTGCTTCCCCCCCCCTCTCTCCCTGTCTCTCTGCCCACTTGTGATCTCTGTCAAATAAATAAATAAAATCTTTAAAAAAAAAAAAAAAAAAAAACAGAAATGCTGGAGAACAGCAGGTCCTGCATGGCCACCAGAGTGTCTAAGACTTTCCAGCTGCTCCCTAGGGTTTCTAGAACACTATGAAAGCTCACAGACTAGAAAGAAATAAAACTGTCCCTTTGTGCGGATGACATAATTATGTAGAAAAACCTAAGGATTTCACACACACAAAAAAAAATATCAGCTGCTAGAAATAAAAAGTGAGTTTAATGAGTTACAGACAAAAAGATCAACAGAAACGCATATACACATACACACGTGTACACATATGTGTACACACACATATGTGTACACACACAGAGTCCTATTTCTATACTAGCAACAAGCCTGTAGAAACTGAATTGAAACACACAGTGTTAGTCACAGCTGCTGGACAAGAAGAAGAAACACGGGCTGCAGATCTAACGGAATATATGCCGCATCCATGTACTGAAATTTACAAGACTCTGGTGACCGAAGACAAGAACTATTTAAACAAATTGCGAGAGGTACCACATTATCAACACAGGAGAGATGTGTTGATATCAATATCAATATCAATCTGTAAGTTTAACACGATTTCTATCAAAATCCCACCAAGATTGTCTTGGTAGAGAAAGACAAGCTTACTCTAACATTTACACAGAAAGGTGACAAAACTAGAGTACTTAAAAATGAGTTTGAGAAAGAATAAAGTGACAAAACTAGAGTACTTAAAAATGAGTTTGAGAAAGAATAAAGTACATCACAAGCTTCTCTCTTGACCAGCGTTGTGTTTCCTACATCCCCCCTCTGTGTGTTTTATCTCATGGCCCCTCTGTGTCTCTGTGGCTGAATTTCTCCTTCGGCGGAGTCCTGGACCAGTGCCAGCTCTCCTCAAAGTGCCAGGAGGGCGGAAGCCATGCCAGGGCTCAGATTCCGAGCATGGCCTCCCTGCCTGCACATGCAGCACTGAGGAGCTCAGAGTGTTTTCTGGAAACTGGCATCACTGGCTATGCATGGGGGCGACAAGAGCGCTGGTCTAGATTCGAAAAGCTGAATGGAACTGGGGACACGTGCTTGTGACAGACTGTGTCCCTCCCTGCACACTGCTGGAAAGGGGCCATTGACAAGCATTTGAAACCATCTGAGTCCTTTCCAGGGTCATGCGTCAGCACCTCGCCCTCCTTGGGCTTTGACGTCCTACGCCGACCTGCCTCCCACGTGGATGCCCTTCTCACCTCTCTCAGGTTCTGCTGCCCCGGCCTGGGCTGAGCCCAAGTGGGAAGGGCTTCCTCTCAGCCTGCTCGGACCCTGACATCCACGCCCGGCGACCCCCCCACTGGGATGCCCTCCGCAATTTTTCTGGACACCGACCCTTCCCCCATGACATCTTCCTTCTAACAACACATGTAAACTATCTGTTGACTCGTGCCTTCAAAGAGGGAGATTTTGCGTCTCACATTTTGGCCATTGTCCACTTCCCTCTGCTAATTCGGTCGGCGCAGTGTTCTTTGCACCTGCATACCTCTGCTCTCTTCTGTAAGACTTCCCACCCTCGCTCTTGGGGGGTGGGGAGCGGTTCTCATTTTAAATGTGATCGTTGCTGACCACAGCTTCTTTTTTTTTCACGATTTAACTTATCCCTTTGTAGGCAAAATTTCGTCATAATGTAGATTTTCTATTTTTAAACGGGTCACGGGTGCTGTATTTCATAAGGCCTTGCATGCCCGTGACTGCTTGTTTCCAGGATATTCTCTCATTTGCTCAGACCATGTAAATTTTCCCTCACTGTGTTCTGGGGTGGGATGTGGTTATCACGTCTGAGGTTAGCCTATTTGTGTCACACACAACGAGCTCCTTCCCGTATGATCGAATCCGCTCTCCATTTCTGGTACCAGCCCATATGATTCTGTCTTTATCCTCCAGGTGCCGTAACTTTATAATATTTTGGGTGTGGGCCATCTGAAGAGTCCTTTCCTGGGTCACCGAGTGGGTTCTCAGTTACAGCCTGAAAGACCTCCTTATTTCTGGTTAGTTTCTAATAATTGAATTACAAATTGAATTCAATAGAAATTGAATTTACGTTTGGCTTCTCTCTCCTCCAAGAACACAGCCAGCGTACATTTGTGGAATCACCTCCCGGTCTCCTGTACCTACTCTTCTACCTCTCCACCCTTTTTATATTGTGTTCACTTAAATGTCCCTTCATGAACTTTCCAAAAGAAACCGCATCTGTGTGTGCAGACATGCTTAATCATTGACTTCTGTGGTTCCTTCCCCTCACTGTTTCTCCCCGGCTACGCCCTGTCTTGCTCTACAGCTCCTTCACTATCCCGAGGTCGGCCTGCCTGCTTCTCATCGCCCTATTTTTACTGCAGTCTCTTTACATTTCTAGATTCATCCCATTCTCTGTCATTTCCTTGAGACTGAATAGAGCTGTTTATATGAGCAGTTTTCCTTTGGGCATTTCCGCTCAGGATATATGCTCTGTATTAGTTTTGTGCTAGTATTCTTCTCTTTTCTTGCCACCTGTAAGCTTTGGAAGGTGCTACTCCCCTTTTGGATAAAAGTTGGTACTTGCTAAAGACAGTGTGGGGAGGGAGGTGGCTGGGAGGGTCTGCAACCTGGAACCTCCCCTACCCTGAGGACAGGTGTCCCGTTGGTTCTCAGCCCACCCAGCATCACCTACCTGGTGGCTCCTGCTTGGTGCCTATCGCTACTCCTTCTCCTCACTGTCCTTCACCCCCATCCCCTACAGTGCGCTCCTCTGCCTGGGAGCCCAGGTCACATGCTGTCAACATGCCAAGTCTGCCAATCAGAGTGTAAGACAAAAACTTGACGACACCCAATGTTGGGGGTGGGAGCTGACTGTCCATTAACAGATTCAGACAAGGGTAGAAAAGTTTACAACCTTTTTGAAAATATCCATGAAAATTTGAAAAATGCACCAACCAATAATACAGCTATTTTTTTTTTTGTAGGATACCCAACAGGCATAGCCATAAATGGATATCAAGCCACATACGCAAGAGATTTGTTCCACAATTGCATGTAGTTGCAAAAAAACCACAATAATGGAAATGCCCATCAGGAGCGAAAAAAATTAAGCAAATCATGATATGTAGATACCATGGAATGCAGTGAAGCCATTAAAAACAAAAATCTGTAGATACTGTTAAGGAATGATTTTCAAAATACATTGAGTGAAAACAGGTAAACTGCAGAACAAAATGTGATATTTTTCTTTGAGGGAGGGAAAAATAAATACACTATATATGGTTTAGATGCATAGAATTTCTCCACATCATACACACACACACACATACACACACACTCACACACACACAGTGGTTCCAGACCTTACCTTTGGGTAGGGGATGAGGGTAGAAGACAGACGATACCATTTTACTTCACATTCTGTGTACTTTTTAAATTTCCTTTCCTAAAAAAGTCACCTATTGCATGGAGCACTGGATGTGCTGCATAAACAATGAGTCTTGGAACACTGAAGAAATAAAATAAAATTTAAAAATATATAAAATAAAAACAAAAACAAGAATCCACAGGGGCACCTGGGTGGCTCAGTGGGTTAAAGCCTCTGCCTTCGGCTCAGGTCATGATCTCAGGGTCCTGGGATCGAGCCCCGCATTGGGCTCTCTGCTCAGCAGGGAGCCTGCTTCCTCCTCTCTCTCTCTGCCTGCCTCTCTGCCTACTTGTGATCTCTGTCTGTGTATGAAGTAAATTTTTAAAAAAATCTTTTAAAAAAATCCACAAATAAATATAAAAGTTCGCATCTGCTCAGTATTTCACTAGCTCCCTCTTGCCAAGGAGACGGCAAGTGGTGCACGAAAGAAGAATGTTTCCCTGGGTCAACGGTCAGGTTCACTTGGACACACAGTCAGCTTTGGTCTCCTAATCCCACACCGGGACGTGTCTGCATCCAATGACTGAGTTCCTCCACGGTGTGTGTAGAAGACGGAGCTGGTGTACTGTATTAAGAATAAGCTGAACGACCTGCTGAATGGGAGGCAAACACCACCCACATGGGTGTGCAGGGAGCTCCCTCCACAGCCAGCCTCCCATTTTGGGGACATAAAACAGGGTCGTGTTAATGGAAGGCACAGTTTTAATACAGCCACACAAAGGAAGGAGAGTCACAATGTTTATTGCTTACAGCCGTAGGGGAGAGGCGCCCAGTGAGCCTAGGAAGGGCGGTCCTCCATCCCAGACCATGAGGGAGCAAGAGCCCCAGAGCAGGGTGGCAGGTCCTCTTACTTACACCATGGTCAGGACAGAGGTCACTGATTTTTCCTGGGCTCAACTCCAAGTGGTTATTTCGAAATGTGACTCAAGAAAAGTAAAGCAGGAACTTATGGAGGAGTTCTAGAGAGCCTTATCTAAGCTCTAGATTTCCGGAGTGAGCAGGGTTGCCCTACTATAAAATGCCTGGGCAGCAACTCATCAGAACAACAGCGGATTGTTTTCAAAACTTGTTTCACTCGCCCCAAATGGTCATGGAGAATGTGCGCTTCTTCTGATCAATGGACAGCTGGTTCTTCCTCAGCTCGGGTCCGGTGGTTTGAACAAGGATGCGGCAGCTATTCAAATCCCTGTCCGGACACCATGACTTCACGAAGGTCTCCCAAGCCGGGCTGTAGTGACACTGCACGGTCACTTGCAGATGGAAGTAGAAGAAAAGAAACGATGAAGAAAAGAAAAAGGTAATGAATTAGAGCTCAAATATAAAATAGAGAAGATCAAAAATCCAACAATGGGCTTTTCGATGAAGCCAACCCCTCTCAGGATATTTGTGATGAAAGGAAAGGTCTGAATAATCAATAATCAAAACAGGTACATCACACAATATCCCGGGCCTAGTAAAAAGAAGGAAAGGCAATAAGGGGACAGGATAATAAAAGGATATCTAAACAACTGTAGGCCAATAAATTTGAAGCTTTAGGGAGAATAAACAAATTTCTAGCAAAAATAATGTGATATCCTAAAAGATATTCACAAAAAGAAACAGAAAACCTGAATCCTCCATCAGCTATTTCAAAGAATCAAATCAATTATTAAAAACCTCTCCAAGGAGCCCCTGGCTGACTCAGTGGGCAGAGCGAGTGACTCTTAATCTCGAGGTTGGGAGTTCAAGCCCCACCTTGGGTGTGCAGATTACTTAAAATGAATGAATGAATGAAATAAAACATCTCCAAAAGAAACTCCAGGCCTAGGGCACCTGGGTGGTTCAGTGGGTTAAAGCCTCTGCCTTCGGCTCAGATCACATTCCCAGGGTCCTAGGATTGAGCCCAGCATCTGGCTCATTGCTCGGCAGGGAGCCTGCTTCCTCCTCTCTCTCTCTTTCTGACTGTCTCTCTGCCTACTTGTGATCTCTCTCTGTCAAATAAATAAATAAAATCTTTTAAAAAACGAAAGAAGAGAGAAAGAAAGAAACAAACAAACAAACAAACTAGCTAGCTCCAGGCCCATAGAGCTTCAAGAGAGATACCTTCTAATCATTTAAGGAAGAAAGAATGTTTGTCCTAAACAAAAATTTCCAGGACATAGGAGAAGAAGATGCAGTCCTAAATCCTCTGAATGAGACTAGCACACTCTTGATGACAAAATCTGACAAGGGCAGTACAAAAAAGAAATCTTATAGGCAAAAATCACCCATAAACATAAACGTCAAACTCTACATCAAAAAAAAATCAGCAAGCTGAATCCTGGGATATAAAAGCAAGAAAATAGTTCATCACTAAGTTGGATTTATCCAAAGAATGTGAAATTGTTTGAATAAGAGAAAACCAGTATGTATAATATGCCACATTAATAGAGTCAAGGAGAAAAATCACGTGATCATTTCACAGATGCAGACAAAAGTCTTTGATAGATTTTAAATAGTCCTTTGACTAGGAAGGCCTTTCTAGACCTTAGGACTCAACCACAGCACCCCGACTGTGCTGGGCCTCTTCCCTCTGAGACCAGAATATGGAACAGGGAGTGGGAATAGCCATTAGGACATCTGGCCCCAAACTCCAGAATGAGCAGGGACCCAGGGGCACCAGAGGTCCAGGAAAGCATTGACAAGAATCGGGGTCTCTGGGTCCTGGGGAAAAAGGTCCCTTTGGCCCAAGGACTGAAACTGGGACCATCACTTGCATCTCCATGGACAAAAGACTCAGGCACTGGGATGCACAGAGAAACACCTGCCCAGAGAGGCTGGATCCCGTCCTGGAGGAGGTGGCAGGAGCTATGAGAGCATCAAAGAGAAGCCCTCTCCCTCCCAAACCAAGGGGTGCTTTGGGGTCCTAGAAGAATTCAGGACTCAACCACTTTGTGTGACAGTTCACTCCAAGTGACATAAGTCACTGGAGAGAAACCTCAGGGAGCATCACAGAGCAGGTCCTGAAGACACATACATACACACACACACACACACACACACACACTCTTACCTGGGTCAATGGTCACTTTAACTGTGACCCCAAGATCAGTTCCAGCTCTCGCAATCCCACACCAGTAAATGTCTGCACTGTTCCACCTGAGGTCCTCCATGGTCACGGTGAATGTGCGTGATTCCCAATCGTCCTTGATGGACACTCGGTCACGCTTCACTTGCCGCTCTGATCCGTCAGTTTGAACGAGGATATGGCAGTCACTCCACTTGGCTCCTTGACACCACCACTTATAGTAGGTCTCCCACCCATGTCCATAGCGACACTGCACAGTCAGTGAACCCCGCAGTGGGCCACTCACTGCACTGGACACTGCTGTGAGGGCAGATGAGCCTGGAAACACAAACCAGTGCTTGTCACACCACACCCTACCCACTGAGGGCAAAGCCACAACCTCCTGCATCACAAGTAGCCCCAAGAAACCCAAGTGCCTGATGAGTTGAGTGACAGTCAAAGAGGGAATACACCTTCCACAAGACAGACCTTTGTCCTTCAAAACTCCACTGGGTCAAAGCCACTGCAGAAATCACCTAAGAGCACAACTCTACCCCTCAGAGAAACAAGAATGTCCCCACGGAGCAATGACAGCTTTCGATAACCCACCCCTCCCCCTCCCTGTGGTCAATGTCATCTGGAAGCAAATGACCCAAGCAAACACATGGCCCCAGTCCACTTCAGCCCATTGTCCTCATGCGAGATGTGGGCTCTGTGGTTTCAGACCTTGTCGTTTTTCTAGAGTAGCCAGGAATCTGGATTTTGTGTGAAACCTCTCAACTTGAAAATACTGGTTTCATTAGAAAACTTTTTTTACCCTAAGTTATTAATTTCTCAGGAGAGACTGACTACAGAAACCTTGCCTGCTAGCTCACCCTAGCTTTCAGTCCTCAGCTCCAGCTCTATAGTCCTAAAGAAGGTTCTTTTCTGGAGTTATCTGTGCTGTCTGCTGAGGTCCGATATCAGTGATGTTCCTTTCGCACAATTAATCTAGAAGATTTCTATCGTTTCACGTGCTGAGATCAAAGTGAACAAAGGAATTCCTGTGTCTTTAGACTCCTAAGAAATTATCGAAACTGGAAAATTCATTATTGGGACAAATTCTTTGGTTTCTGGAAATTGTTTTCCGCGGAATATTGACTATTCAAGTTCTTTGAGGGTTCCTGATCTGTTCTATTGTTTTATTTTGGTTTTTTTTCCAGAATGTCCTGCATTATGTATGAGCATAAAGTCCTGCAATTAGAAAGTATCCTTTATAATGAAAATGTTCACATATGTTTTAATTCCATGTTCTGACCATAGGTGCTGTGTGGTTTTGGTGTATTACACCTGCCGCAGGATGTCCTCCTCTTCGTTTCTACTCTCCTCCCACATTTTTTACACATTAATTTTTTACACATTTTGAAATTAGCTTGTTTTATTTCCTAAGTTATTAATTTCTCCTATGGATAATTTCATTCCTTTTCTTTACTCCAGATTTCCACATGGGCTCTTTTTCCAACTGGTTACGTGAAAGACAGAGGTCATTTTCTTCCTTTCTAAAATGAATTAAAGTGTGTGAAAAGCCAAGAACTTACTTTTGTTGACGGTAGAGACTCAGATCTAATGCCCTTCTCATGAATTTGAAGTGTATACCTCAGTGGTTTTTAGGATATTCACAGAGTTGTGCCAACATCACCTCTAATCCCAGAACATTCGGTCGCCGCAGAAAGCCTGTACCCCTTGTCGCTCCCCGCTTTCCTCTTCCCTGAAGCCTTTGATGACCACTCATCTACATTCTGTCTATTGAGTTCTCTCTTCTGGACACTGCCTACGAACAGAATCCTATGATCTTACCTTCTTCTCTGGCTTCAGTCACTTAGTAGAATGTGTGCTAAGGCCCAGTCTACGGGAGGGAAGGGCACGTTTATCTTATCCATTCATCAGCGGATGATATGTGAGTTGTTTTGACTTCTTGCCTCAGTGAATAATGTTGCTATGAGCAGTTATGTACTAGTGTCTGTATTGATTCATGCTGACACTGTGTTCACAGCAGAAGTTCCAGGATGGGTTTTCTCAAGAGCCCATAAGAAGCTGCTGTGATTCTGAAAATTCTCTGGGAAACTCCCACCCATTGTCTTCAGCCTCCACCAATAGAGTAAGGGTTCCCAAGAGCGAGACAGGAAGCCACCCTGAATCTCTCCTCTCCCCATGCACACTTCAGCTGCCCGCAGACAGTAAGGCTGCTCTCCCGCCTTCCAAATCTCGGCAGGTGCTTCCAGGGACAAACTCCAGCCCACACAAGGAAGGTGACTGGAGAGAAGGTGATTCCCAGGTTTTGCCCAGGGATGCAGAAGAGGGCTTAGGAGGGACGGTAGTGATATCAACATCAACAGAGGAGCTTACGCTCTCTGCCCCTTGATCAATTCTGCTCCTATATTGTCGAGGACTGGATGTTTCTGTTGCCCCACGATTCCTGTGTTGAAGTCCCAAGCTCTAATGGGATGGTATGTGAAGCTGGGGCTTTGGGAGGGCATCAGGGCTAGAAGAGGTCATGATGGGGATCTCAGGGTGGGATCAGTTCTCTCATGAGAAAAGACACCAGAGAGCCTCTCTGTCTTTCTTTCTCTGTGTCTCTGTCTCTGTTTCTCACTCTCTCTGTCTCTCCTCCCTGAACACAAGGTGGGGGTCCCCGTGAGAAGGTGGCTGCCTGAAAACCAGAAAGAGAACTTTCATCACGAACTGAAATCAGCCTGCACCTTGATCTTGGACTCTCTAGCCTTCAAACTCTGAGAAAAGAAATTTCTCTAGTTCAAGCCCCTCAGTCTCTGGTATTTTTGCTCTTTGCTCTTATGACTCATACGCATTTGTAACTCTTTTATGAACTTCCAAATTAAGAAAATAGTAGCATACAAGGCACCTGAGTGGCTCAGTCGGTTCTGCAGCCAACTCTGGATTTTTGACCCAGGTCATATTTTCGGAGTCCTGAGGTCAAACCTCATGTCGGGTTTCATACTCAGCGTGGAATCCGTTTGAGATCTCCCCCTCTGCCCCTCCTCCCACTCACCCTTTCTCTATTTCTCTCTTTCTCTGCCTCTAAAATTTTTTAACAAATTGCAAAAAAAAAAAAAAAAAGAATATAGTAACACGAACGCTTTCCCAATAAAGATTCTGCGTGCAAATCTCTCATTCAAATTGCTTTACCTCTGCACATAGGATGAAGTCAGTAGGTGAGTCAATGGGGTCTTTTTATTTTCCATGATGTCCTCCTTCCCAGAAGGGACACTGTCTGCCTCCTGCCCCAGCAGCCATGGTTCTGGAGGATGAGAAGCAACAGAGCTGGGGCAGCGAAATTGTCCTGTCTTACTAGCTCTTGTCTTCTCCAAGCATCAAGAACCAGCTGCCCTCCAAAGATTTGCCATCCAGCCCAGAAACAGGAAACTTCTTATCTCTGGTCTTCCCTCCCGGTGACACCACTCAGTAAGTCTCAGTGGTTGTGCTAATGACGCTGGACATCGGTCTGGTCCTTGTCATCCAGAGCAGAGACTCAGGCGGCCTGATGTGCAGGATTGAACAAGTCTTCAGAGGACCTGTCACACCCTACTTTTCTGCTGGTCTTCCTCCCTCTACTCTGAGCTCTTCCGAAGAGAGGGTCTTAGCTCTAACTACAAGTCAAGGTCACTGTGCAAGCTTTTAAGTGATCCAGATGTCTGAACCCCACTTTGACTGAGTGGATCTCAGCTGGAGACTGAGCTTATGAGCTCCTTCAAAGCTCCTTTGGAATTCATGCATTTATATATGTGCGTAGATATGTGTGCGTATGGTTTTATCATCTCTCTGTCTATCCCTCCTTCCCTCCCTCCAGCCATCCAGCCATCCATCACCTATCTAGCTAACTATCTGCCAGAACTGGCAAACCGTGCCCTAAAAAACAGACACTGTGTTATTTACTTTTGTTTCCCCAACACCTTACTTAGTACCTGTCCAGTAGCAAAAACTCTGAAGGTTTTTTTTAAAAGAAGTAAGTATCTGAGTGAAAGGTCCTGCCATTTCCCCTGTGAAAGACACTGTCTGTGCCCTACCCCAGCCCTGCAGGTGGTCTGGCCTGGATCCCCCACACCACTCACTCACCTTGGATGATGGGAAGGAACAGAACCAGGAGCCGCCACATGTCCTGTCTGCCTGGGTTTTCTTCCTGATGCTCAGCTGATGCCCGCTGCCCTCCAGGGACTGGAACTGAGCTCAGAAGCAAACTGCCTTCTATTTCTCAAAATTGTTCTTTTATAGTTCCTCTCCTTTACTTCCCATAATTTTTTATTCAGTTACTTTCTAATTTGTTTAATTAGGAGGAAAGCAGTGCCATCCTTTGGGACCCTATGGTTAACACGGTTTTTCTCAATGATTTGGGAAAGCGAAGTGTGGTTAGGGTGCCACTTGCCAGTATGTGTGAGGAACGGGGAAGTCCGCAGACGGCAAACCAGATGACACATGCAACGGAGCCTCAGAGTGTGGGTCCAAGGAAGGGATGGAGACACATTGGGTTTGTACGTGGGGAAACCCAATGCAGTGTTCAGGACCCACACCCAGTCTTGCTGGACACACAGCCCCATCCTAATCTTCCTTCTGGGTAACCCACCTCAGTGCCTCCCAGACGACCCCTCTTTCCCTGGCCTCTGGTCCAGCCCTGAGCATGACCCTTGGGTCTCTCCTTCTCAGGCTTCCCACCGTGGTTCAGAGTCCCTCTGAGACAGAGGGGTCATGGGGAGATTTTAAGGAAGGAGAAGTAGCCTCTTCCCATCAGCCTCATTGTGGCCTAGAAGCTTCCTCTGCCATCTTTTGGTGTATTTCCCCTGACTGTGGAATGGGGTCACTTCCCAGCCCCAAACTGCTTATGCTAATGCCCCCTAAGGGGCTTTCCCACAAGGCTCCCCTCTTCCTTCACGTGTCCTCACATATCCTCTGTTCTCTGTCCCCTTTCACTCTCCTCTCTGAGACAATTCTTTTGTATTCTTTTTTCTTTTATGTTTTCAACATTTTTGAGCTTGGTTGTATCTTAGGAGGATTTTGTTTAGTTTTGTGTTTTCAGTGTCTCTTCCAATCTTTGGATGAAATGTTTAGTTGAGGAATTGTGGTTTTTTTTAAATATTTTATTTATTTATTTAAGAGGGAAAGGGAGAGTAAGAGGGAGAAACAGACTCCCCACTGAGTCAAAAGCCTGATGTGGGACTGTATCCCAGGACTCTGGGATCATGACCTGAGCCGAAGGCAGACGCCCAACAGACTGAGCCACCCAGGCACCCTAGGAATTATATTTTCATTTCAAAAGCTTCTTTTTTGTTCTCTGCTTGCTGTAGTTTTCAAAACTCTCCTCACTCTGTGGTCATGTGCTGGTTTGGTCTAATCTGGTTTGGTCCTTCTCTTTTATATCCCAAACATGCCTCAAAGACTGATAGTTGTTGGTTGTCTGACTGTAATGGAGAATGAGCCAGAGCATAGCTGATCAGGGCTCTGAGTATGTGGGGGCAACACAGCATGCGAAGCATGGGTGTCGTAGTGTTCCAAATCCTTTGAGCTTCCATCTCTTCTTGAACTACAGGCTATGCTCTCACACGAGCGGGCAGAGGGATCTTCTAAACTCCAGAATGACAAGGACTGAAGGTGGCCCCCAGCATCCTCTCTAGCTGCCTTGGTTTCCCCATGTATTTTATGAAGTTAAAGAACCTCCTGGGGGATGGGAGTGTTTCTTTCTTGATCTAAGTGCTCGTTGCATGGGTGTTGGGGTTTTTTGTGCAAATGTATTGAGTTGTCCACTCCTGAAGTCTGCACTTTCTGTGTATATTTTATACTCCAACGAAAAAGTTTTAAATTTTACCATGAAATCTCTCCAAGCCTGTGCCTACTTAATCCTTTAAATAGCAGCCTCGGTATTCCATTATGTGGCTGTAGCATAATTACCCATTCCTGTTTTGTTGGCATTGACCCTTTCCATCTTAGCTCTTGCGAATCTATGCTACGGGACTCCAGATCGGGAGAGATGACGTCATCGGATGCCACAGACCTCTCCCCCCGACTCCAGCTAAGAATCCAGACATATTATGTGGACTGGACCACCTACCTGAGCATTCTGATAAATGAACCCTAGCAGGAGATTGGGGAAGGAAGCCAGACCAAGAATAGGACCAATCCAGGTGTGAGTTTTTTGGTTATGCTTTCTTCTCTAACCTCCTGCCTGAGCATGAACCCTGCGGCTCACAGCCTGAAAATGCACACTCAGCAGGAACCCTAAGAGCCCAGGATGAGCAGAGAAAATAAGCCCTAGGGAAGAGGGGTCATATTCCGGGAGTGTTCTTGGGGTTTATGTTTTTTTCCCCTCCCACCTGGTCCCCAGCAAGCATCAGGACAGAAGCTGCAATTCCACCTGCAGCCGCTGGGGGCCGATAGTTGGAAAGTGGAAGGTGGAGAGACCTGGCTGCCCAGAACAGCTAAGGGTCCCAGAACCGTGGGCGGGAACAATACACTGCCTCTTCTCTCTCTTTGGCCTTCCCTCCGCTTGGCTCTGGAAGAAACCCCAGTAGCAGGAAGTACGCAGCCAACTGGGGAGAGAAAAGCCTGAGCTTGCTAAGCTTCCCAGCCAAACGACTAGAAAGGGAGGAGATGGAGGCTCTGACAGCTAGCAAGGATGGTGGTGGGGGAGGGGGGGAATGGAGAAGAAAGGGACCCTCGACTTCCCAGGCTTGCGCCCCAGCTGTGCACACCTGATCAGGCCCTGGAAGGAATACCCCACTTTAAAAGCTTGGGGAAGACCATCCCCGGCCACAGACTGGCCACTGGAGGGCGCACGTGAGGCACATTTGGGGAGCACCTGCAGGGCTCCAGAAAGCTGAACCAGAGCACGTGGGAACCACAGTCCACAGAAGCCACATCAGCACCTGAAGTCCTAACCTCACCGGCTGGACTGCCTGCCATTAGAGAAACGAAAGTCTTCGTTAAAGGCCATTCTGGCGAGGGGCTAGCATTGCTGTGTATGTGGTGGTGGTTTCCTGAAATGATGTGTGTGTGAAACACATAGAACTGAACACCACCCCAAATTTGACCATATGTAAAGTTTGAGAAGTAGTAAAAAAAAAAAAAAAAAAAAAAAGAAAGAAAGAAAGAAAGAAAGAAACGCGTTTCAAACTGTGCACTTTAAATGGGTGCAGTTTATTGAAACCCTTGGTAAAACTTGAGAAAGACAGAGTGGGAGGGAAAATTTTGAGGGGGAGGACCAGAGTTCCTGCCCCCACCCCTTCATAAATTCCTGGCTTCATAAGTTCTTCATAAATTTAAGGCCCAGGATTCACTGAGACCCCCACACAGGAGAAGGCTCAGCTGTCACACATGAACACAGAGGTCTAGGGCCTGAAGGCAGTACCCGCCCCCCAAAGAACATGGGGCAACTTTTTTTAAAGATTTTATTTATTTATTTGACAGAGAGAGATCACAAGTAGGCAGAGAGGCAGGCAGAGAGAGAGAGGAGGAAGCAGGCTCCCTGCTGAGCAGGAGAGCCCAATGCGGGGCTTGATCCCAGGACCCTGAGATCATGACCTGAGCCAAAGGCAGTGGCTTAAACCACTGAGCCACCCAGGTGCCCCATTTTTTATGAAGATTATTCGGAGCTAAAGGTCATCAAGACACTGTAGGCTCCAGAGAAACGTATGCCCCTCACTTAACTTCATAGAGGAATCTCATTGGCAGAGTCTTTGCAGAATAAGGGTTATTCCCAGGGATAAATTTTATCTGAGCAACCCAACTACATGGCAGGGCAAACATTTGTTTACCAAACATGTACCAGTTTTCCTCTTCCTGTGAGTAAATTTCTTCCCTTTGAAGCCCCAACTCCCTACCCCTTCCTTTAATTCAGAATGACATATGTGCCCCATTATGCCTGACTGCCTTATCTGTGTGGATTACCCACACTTACGCTATTAAATTTTATTTTCTCCTGTTGATCTGTCTCATGACGATTTGATTCCAGGTCCAGCTAGAAGGACTTTGAATGGGACAGGAACTCAGACTACCCAAGAATGCGATGGGACATTTTTGCTCACTGACACTTGGTGCAATCAGCAGAATACTTTAACTAGTGGGACACCGCTCACCCCCCGACACTGCTGCAGCTGGGAAGTTCTTGGGATATCTGGCAGAGAGATAGCAGAAGGTAAGATTTCTCGCCATGTCAGACTCCTGGAATCTCTATCTGCACAGACTGGCAGAACGAGAGAGATCAGGGTCCTTTGTCTCCCTCTCAGTTTAGATCAGCAAGTTGTGGAACTAGTTCCTTGGGCTTAGTGACCCTTTGGCTCAATTTGGTTGAGTACTCTTTGGTTACTGAAACATTTCATCCCAGACATGGTCTCTGTTTTCCTTGGTCTATGTCATGTATGTAGTTTGTCATCTGTTGGTAAGGGACATCTTGGAAGCCAATGTTGCAAAATTAGGGGACACAAGTAGATCACTTAAAACGTATCAGATCATTCACCACCCAAGAAGCTTCCCATGATAGGATGAGATGGTCATGGAATGGGACACACGGACACTAGTCACCCCCCAGCTTCAAGAACCTCCAAGCAACAAGGTACACTGTATGAACCCATTGTCCCCCAACCCCATGGCACATTCTTCCTTGGTGTTATTTTGGCTCCAAGACAACAAAGGTTTAGAGAAACCTGGTAGATGTTTCCTTTGGTTTTCCTCTATGTACTAAGAGATTGGCTTTATGACCTCTGAGGATATTCTCTTTGGTCTCCACCATTCAGAGGATGCACTCACTGGGGTATACTTTGGAGGCCAGTGGAACACTCTGGGCATCCAAGTCTCTTTCTCTCTGTCAGGTTGTGCCACTTTTCAAGGTGTCTGTCATAAGAGGTGTCAGAACCATGAGAACCTTTGTGGTCTCGACCCTCAGTGCTTGTTGGTGCTGGAAAGTCTCATTCCAGAAGCACCTAGGGGTTGTCACAGGTGAGAGGTCTGTGAGTGGAGACATCTCACATTTTCATGGGGGGCTGAAGACACCATTGCCACTATACACCCTCACTGCCTGTGCACTGAAGGGCTTTGCTTTTTTAGTAAGGAAGGAGAAGGGGAGGAAGTAAGGAGTAAAGGGGAGGAAGCTTCTGGATCATGGAGGCTGCATTCCGTATGCCCTCTCTGGACACCTCTTGTTTCCTGGGCCCAGTCCCTAAAAGCCTTATTGGCTTGTTGCTAATAAGCGATCCCCCTCATCAATGGCCAGATGATGGATCCTTTAAACTACCAAACAACATCTTGAAAAACTGTATATTTTCTAAAGGGCTCTCAGTTGTCCTATTAGTATCATTGCTAGCCTTAAGGACTCCCTTGACAAGATAGAAGAAGTTCAACTTTAAGACAAAAATAAGGCTTCCCAAGCAGTGTAAATTTCCCTTCCTCTCTTCCTTGTTTCTTTTAGTTTCATTGAGTTTTTCACTGACATTACAGTAGCTTTTTGTTTTGTTTTGTTTATGTTTTGTTTTACTTCTTTTTTTCACTATTTTTTTTTAAATTTTCAGCATAACAGTATTCCTTGTTTTTGCACCACACCCAGTGCTCCATGCAATCCGTGCCCTCTCTAATACCCACCACCTGGTTCCCCCAAGCTCCCACACCCCGCCGCTTCAAACCCCTCAGATTGTTTTTCAGAGTCCATAGTCTCTCATGGTTCACCTCTCCTTCCAGTTTCCCCCAACTCCCTTCTCCTCTCTATCTTCCCATGTCCTCCATGATATTTGTTATGCTCCACAAATAAGTGAAACCGTATGATAATTGACTCTCTCTGCTTGACTTACTTCACTCAGCATAATCTCTTCCAGTCCCGTCCATGCTGCTACAAAAGTTGGGTATTCGTCCTTTGTGATGAAGGCATAATACTCCATAGTGTATATGGACCACGTTTTCCTTATCAATTCGTCCATTGAAGGGCATTTTAGTTCTTTCCACAGTTTGGCGACCGTGGCCATTGCTGCTATAAACATTGGGGTACAGATGGCCCTTCTTTTTGCTACATCTGTATCTTTGGGATAAATACCCAGGAGTGCAATTGCAGGGTCATAGGGAAGTTCTATTTTTAATTTCTTGAGGAATCTCCACACTGTTCTCCAAAGTGGCTGCACCAACTTGCATTCCCACCAACAGTGGAAGAGGGTTCCCCTTGCTCCACATCCCCTCCAACACATGTTATTTCCTGTCTTGCTAATTTTGGTCATTCTAACAGGTGTAAGGTGATATCTCAATGTGGTTTTATTTTGAATCTCCCTAATGACTAGTGATGATGAACATTTTTTCGTGTGTCTGATAACCATTTGTATGTCTTCATTGGAGAGGTGTCTGTTCATATCTTCTGCCCATTTTTTTATATGATTATCTGTTTTGTGTGTGTTGAGTTTGAGGAGTTCTTTATAGATCCTGGATATCAATCTTTTGTCTGTAGTGTCATTTGCAAGTATCTTCTCCCATTCCGTGGGTTGCCTCTTTGTTTTCTTGACTGTTTCCTTTGCTGTGCAGAAGCTTTTGATTTTGATGAAGCGTCACTCAGTCTCACCACAGGAAGTGGACTCTTCATGCCCTTCCTCTGCCCCACACGGCCTCCACCCACCTCCCCTCTGGCAAGCATTCACTTCTTCATTGAGGTAAGAGTCTGGTTTCTGGTTCTGTCTCTCTCTCTCTCCCTCTCTCTGTTTTTTCTTTATTCATTTGTTGTGTCTCCCTATTTAATCTCTGGCCTCATGTCCCTGTCTTCACTTCCCTTTCCCTACAAGATTTACAGAGATCTCTCTGGACTGATCTCTAGGTGTCTGCATCCAATGCCTGAGTTCCTCCACGGTGTGTCTAGAAGACAGAGCTGCTGTACTGAATTCAGAATAAGCTGAATGACCTGCTGAATGGGAGGCAAACACCACCCACATGGGTGTGCAGGGAGCTCCCTCCACAGCCAGCCTCCCACTTTGGGGACATAAAACACCCAGGGTCATTTAATGGAAGGCACAGTTTTAATACAGCCACACAAAGGAAGGAGAGTCACAACGTTTATTGCTTACAACTATAGGGGAGAGGCGCCCAGTGAACCTGGGAAGGGCGGTCCTCCATCCCGAACCATGAGGGAGCAAGAGCCCCAGAGCAGGGTGGCAGGTCCTCTTACTTACACCATGGTTGGGACACAGGTCACTGATTTTTCCTGGGCTCAACTCCAAGTGGTTATTTCGAAATGTGACTCAAGAAAAGCAAAACAGGAACTTATGGAGGAGTTCTAGAGAGCCTTATCTAAGCTCTGGATTTCCGGAGTGAGCAGGGTTGCCCTACTATAAAATGCCTGGGCAGCAACTCTTCAGAACACAGCTGATTGTTCTCAAAACTTGTTTCACTCGCCCCAAATGGTCATGGAGAATGTGCGCTTCTTCTGATCAATGGACAGCTGGTTCTTCCTCAGCTCAGGTCCGGTGGTTTGAACAAGGATGCGGCAGCTATTCAAATCCGTGTCCGGACACCATGACTTCACGAAGGTCTCCCAAGCCGGGCTGTAGTGACACTGCACGGTCACTTGCAGATGGAAGTAGAAGAAAGGAAACGATGAAGAAAAGAAAAAGGTAATGAATTAGAGAGCAAATATAAAATAGAGAAGATCAAAAACCCAACAATGGGCTTTTCAACGAAGCAAACCCCTCTCAGGATATTTGTGATGAAAGGAAAGGTCTGAATAATCAATAATCAATAATCAAAATCACACAATATCCTGGGCCTAGTAAAAAGAAGGAAAGGCAATAAGGGGACAGGATAATAAAAGGATATCTAAACAACTGTAGGCCAATAAATTTGAAATTTTAGGAGGAGTAAACCAATTTCTAGCAAAAATAATTTGATATCCTAAAAGATATTCACAAAAGGAAATAGAAAACCTGAATCCTATTGTAGCTATTTCGAAGAATCCAATCCGTTATTAAAAACCTCTCCAAGGAGCCCCTGGCTGACTCAGTGGGCAGAGCGAGTGACTCTTAATCTCGAGGTCGGAGTTCAAGTCCCACCTTGGGTTTGGGGCTTACTTAAAATAAATAAGTGAATGAATGAGTGAATGAATGAATGAATGAAACATCTCCAAAAGAAACTTCCAGAACGTAAGAGCTTCCTGTTGGGTATCTGCTAAATATTGAAGGAAGTAACAGTGTCTGTCCTAAACAAAAAATTCCAGGACATACGAAAGGAAGAGGCAGTCCCAAATCCATTTAATGAGACCAGCATGCCCTTGATGACAAAATCTGACAAGGGCACTGCAGAAAAGAAAAGTTAGAGACAACAAAATCAGTCTCCAATGTAAATCTCAAAGTTCACAATACAAAACCAGCACACTGAATCCAGAGACTTAAGCAAGATAATACACCATTGCCAAGTTGGGTTTATCCCAAGAATGCAAAGTTGTTTGAATGAGAGAAAACCAGTATGTATAATATGCCACATTAATAGAGTCAAGGAGAAAAATCACGTGAGCATCTCACAGATGCAGACAAAAGTCTTTGATAGATTTTAAATAGTCCTTTGACTAGGAAGGCCTTTCCAGACCTTAGGACTCAACCACAGCACCCCGACTGTGCTGGGCCTCTTCCCTCTGAGACCAGAATATGGAACAGGGAGTGGGAATAGCCATTAGGACATCTGGCCCCAAACTCCAGAATGAGCAGGGACCCAGGGGCACCAGAGGTCCAGGAAAGCATTGACAAGAATCGGGGTCTCTGGGTCCTGGGGAAAAAGGTCCCTTTGGCCCAAGGACTGAAACTGGGACCATCACTCCCACCGCCATGGACAAGAGACTCAGGCACCGGGCTGTGCAGAGAAACACCTTCTCAGAAAGGCTGATCCCGTCCTGGAGGAGGTGGCAGGAGCCATGAGAGCATCAAAGAGAATCCCTCTCCCTCCCAACTCAAGGGGTACTTTGGGGTCCTAGAAGAATTCAGGACTCAACCACTTTGTGTGACAGTTCACTCCAAGTGACATAAGTCACTGGAGAGGAACCTCAGGGAGCATCACAGAGCAGGTCCTGAAGACACATACATGCACACTCTTACCTGGGTCAATGGTCACTTTAACATCGACCCCAAGGTCCGTTCCAGACTTCTCGATCCCACACCAGTAAGTGTCTGCACTGTTCCACCTGAGGTCCTCCATGGTCACGGTGAATGTGCGTGATTTCCAGTTATCCTTGATGGACACTCGGTCACCCTTCACTTCCTGCTCTGATCCGTCGGTTTGAACGAGGATATGGCAGTCACTCCACTTGGCTCCTTGACACCACCACTTATGGTAGGTCTCCCACCCGGGTTCATAGCGACACTGCACGGTCAGTGAGCCCTGCAGTGGGCCACTCACTGCACTGGACACTGCTCTTAGGGCAGAGCCTGGAAAGACAAGCCAGTGTGCTTGTCACACCACACCCTACCCACTGAGGGCAAAGCCACAACCTCCTGCATCACAAGTAGCCCCAAGAAACCCAAGTGTCTGATAAGTTGAGTGACAGTCAAAGAGGGAATACACCTTCCACAAGACAGACCTTTGTCCTTCAAAACTCCACTCATCAAAGCCACCACAGAAATCACCTAAGAGCACAACTCTACCCCTCAGAGAAACAAGAATGTCCCCACGGAGCAATGACAGCTTTTGATAACCCACCCCTCCCCCTCCCTGTGGTCAATGTCATCTGGAAGCAAATGACCCAAGTGAAGGCATGGCCCAAGTCCACTTCGGCCCATTGTCCTCGTGCGAGATGTGGGCTCTGTGGTTTCAGACTTTTCATTTTTCTAGAGTAGCCAGGAATCTGGATTTTGTGTGAAACCTCTCAACTTGAAAATACTGGTGACCAGCACAGAAACAGAGCAAAGGAATTTCTGTATCTTTAGAATCCTAACAAATAGCTACAAAACTCTCTGGCAAATTCTTGACTGAGACAAATACTTTGATGACTGGAAATTGTTTTCCCCTAAATAATGACTATTCAAGTGCTTTGATAATTCTTGAAACTCTTCTAAAGTTTTGGTTCTTTTTTCCCAGAGAGTTTGTCTATTCCATGAAGTATGTGTTAGCCGAAAGTCCTCCATTTAGAATGTATCCTTTATAATTAACATACTCATATCCGTTTCAATTACATGCTCTGACCACAGGTGCTGTGTGATTTTTGTGGATTACACCTGCTGCAGGATATCGTCCTTCTGCTTCTACTCTTCCTGCACATTTTTACACATTAAACCAGTTTTGAGATGAATTTGTGTTACTGTTTTTATTTCCTAAATCATTAATTTCTCGTGTGGATAATTTTATTCCTCTTCTTTCCTCCAGATTACCACTTGGGCTCTTTTTCCAGTTTGCTGAGTTAAAGACAGAGACAATTTTCTTCCTTTCTAAAAAGAACTAAAGTGTGTCAAAGGCCAAGAACTTACTTTTGTTGACGGTACAGACTCAGATCTAATGCACTTCTCATGAATTTGAAGTGTAGACCCCAGTGGTTCTTAGGGTATTCACAAAGTTGTGCCAAGAAACCCTGTGCCCCTTGTTGTTCTCCATTCTCTCTTCCCTGAAGCCTTTGATGACCACTAACCTACGTTCTGTCTATAGATTTCTCACTTCACACTTCAGCTGCCTGCAGACAGTAAGGGGGCTCTCTCACCTTCCAAATCTCGGCAGGTGCTTCCAGGGACAAACTCCAGCCCACACAAGGAAGGTGACTGGAGAGAAGGTGATTCCCAGGTTTTGCCCAGGGATGCAGAAGAGGGCTTAGGAGGGGCGGTAGTGATATCAACATCAACAGAGGAGCTTACGCTCTCTGCCCCTTGATCAATTCTGCCCCTATGTTGTCGAGGATTGGATGTTTCTGTTGCCCCACAATTCCTGTGTTGAAGTCCCAAGCTCTAATGGGATGGTATGTGAAGCTGGGGCTTTGGGAGGGCATCAGGGCTAGAGGAGGTCATGATGGAGATCTCAGGATGAGACCAGTGCTCTCATGAGAAAAAACACCCAAGAGCCTCTCTGTCTTTCTTTCTCTGTGTCTCTGTCTCTGTTTCTCACTCTCTCTGTCTCTCCTTCCCTGAACACAAGGTGGGGGTCCCCGTGAGAAGGTGGCTGCCTGAAAACCTGAAAGAGAACTTTCATCATGAACTGAAATCAGCCTGCACCTTGATCTTGGACTCTCCAGCCTTCAAACTGTGAGAAAAGAAATTTCTCTAGTTCAAGCCCTTCGGTCTCTGGTATTTGGCTCTTAAGACTCATATGCATTTGTAACTCTTTTATGAACTTCCAAGCCCAGAAAATAATAACATGCAAGTTTTCCCAATAAGTCTTGTACATGTGTTATCTCTCCCTCAGAGTGTTTTCCTTTTACACATATCATGAAGAAGCCAATGGATGAGTCAATGGGGTCATTTTATTTCCCATGATGTCCTCCTTCCCAGAAGAGACACTGCCTGCCTCCTGCCCCAAGCTATGTGATTCTGGAGGAGGAGAAGGAACAGAGTTGGGGAGTCAGATGGTGCTGCCTTACTAGCTCCTGTCTTCTCTCAGCCTCAGGAAACTGCCTCCAAGGATTTGACTCACATCCAGCCCAGAAATAGACACCTTCTAACCTCTGGTCTTCCCTCCTGGTTACAACACTCAGTAAGTCTCAGAGATTGTGCTTATGACACTAGACAACCATCTGGTCATTGTCATCCAGAGCAGAGACTCGGGAAGCCTGACGTGCGGGACTGAACAAGTCTTCAGAGAGCCTGTCACACCCTGCTTTTCTGCTGGTCCTCCTCCGTCTACCCCAAGTTCTTTAGAAAAGAAGGTCTCAACTCAAGCTACAAGTCACGATCACTGCACAGGCTTTTAAATGATCCAGATGTCTGAACCCCACCTTGACTGAGTGGGTCTCAGCTGGAGCCTGAGCTTCTAAGATCCTTCTAAGTGCCTTAGGAATTGATGGTATGTGAAGCTGGGGCTTTGGGAGGGCGTTAGGGCTAGAGGAGGTCATGATGAGGATCTCAGGATGAGACCAGTGCTCTCAACATAGGGGCATCATGTATGATGTATATATTTGTGCACGTTTAAGTCTGTCTCTTATCTACCCATCCATCCATCCAGCATCTAGCATCTGTCTATCCGTCTGTCTGCCAGAGACGGCAAACAGTACCCTAAAAACAAATACCATATTACTTATTTTTACTTTCTTTCCCCAACACCTAACTTAGAACTTATCAGGAAAAATTTTATTTTAATTTTTTTAACAAGAAAAGTTCTGGATGAGTTAAAGTCCCTGCCATTTCCCCCCAGGACAGACCTGGTCTGTTTCCTGCCCAGCTCTGCAAGTGCGATGTCCTGAAGCAGCCAGCCCACTCACCTTGGACGACGGGAAGGAAGAGAACCAAGAGCAGCCACATATCCTGCTGCCTGGGTTGTCTACCTGCTGCTCAGCTGATGCCCGCTGCCCTCCAGGGACTGGAACTGAGCTCAGAGGCAAAATGCCTTCTATTTCTCTTAATCGTTCCCCTCTACTTCCCTAATTTTTTATGCAGTTCCTTCCTAATTTATTTAATTAGGAGAAACACAGTCTCCTCCTTTAGGAGTCTATGGTGACATGATTTGTCTCAATGATTTGGGGAAGCCAAGTGTCCCACTGCCCAGAACGCCATTTAGCAGGATGCGTGAGGAGCTACGTAGCCCGCTGCCAGCAACTAGGGCACACAGTGCAACAGGGCCCAGACACCTGACCCTCAGAGTGTGGGTCCAAGAAAGTGATGGAGACATGTTGGGTTTGCACGTGGGGAAGAACGCAGTGCTCAGGGCTTACACCCAGCCTTGCTGGACACACAGCCCCATTTTTAGTCTCTTTCTGGGCAGCCCACCTGGGTACATCCCAGACCACCCCTCTCTCCCTGGGCCCTGGGCCCTGGTCCAGCCCTGAGCCTGACCCACAGACCCCTTCTTCTTAGGCTTCCCCCCAAGGTCCTGATTACCTCTGAGAGAGGTGCCATGGGGAGATTTTAAGGAAAGCGAAGTGAAGCCTTTTCCCATCAGCCTCATTCTGCCCTAGACGCTTCCTCTACCACCTGCTGGCATATTTCCCCTAACTGTGGACTAGGACCTCTTCCCAGCCCCACACTGCTTATGCTAATGCCCTCCCAAAGGATTTCCCCACAAGGGTCTCTTCATCCTTCCCATGTCCTCTCCTCCCTCTGTCCTCTGTCCCCTTTTCCTAACCTCTCTGTGACAATTCTTCTGTCTCCTTTCTTCCTTTATGTTTTCCACATTTGTGAGGTAGTTCTACCTCTTCGGAGGGTTTAGTTTGGTTTTGTGTTTTTACTGTCTCTTCCTATCTTTGAATGAAATGTTTAGTTTAGGAATTATATTTTCTTTTCAAAAGTTCCTTTTTGCTTTCTGCTTGCTGATGTTTTCAAAACCCTCCGCACTCTGTGGTCATGTGCTGGTTTGGTCTGGTCTGGTTTGGTCCTTCTCTTTTATATCCCAAACATGCCTCAAGGACAGATCGTTGTTGGTTGTCTGACTATAATGGAGAATGAGCCAGAACTTAGCTGATCAGGGCTCTGAGTATGTGGGGACAACACAGCATGTGAAAACGTGTGTCAGGATGTACCAAATTCTTTGAGCTTCCATCCCTCCTTGAACTATAAGCATTGTTTTCATGGGACTAGGCAGAGGGATCTTCTAAATTCCAGAATGAAGAAGACCGAAGGTGACCTCCAGCACCCCCTCTAGCTGCCTTGGATTCCCCAAATATTTCATAAAGTTAAAGAACCTCCTGGGAGATAGGAGTGTTTGTTTCTTGATCTAGGTGCTGGTTGCAACATATTGAGCTGTGCACGTCTGATGTGTGCACTTTCTGTGTGTATTTGATTCCTCCAATGAAAAAGTTTTAGATTTTACCATGAATCTCTCCAAGCCATTACACCTGTGCTTACTTAATCCTTTTAAAAGCTTCCTTAATGGGGCCCCTTGGTGACTGAGTCAGCCAATCGGCCAACTCTTGATTTAGGCTCAGGTCATGATCTCAGGGTCCTGGGATGGAGCAAGAGTCTGGCTCTGATCTCGGTCCACAACCTCTTTGAGGATTCTGTCCTCCAGCTCTTCCTCCACCATCAAATAAATACCTTTTTTTAAAATAGCTGTCTTAATGCTCCTTTGTGTGGTTGTAGCATAATTAACTATTCCGGTATTGGTGGCCATTCACATGTTTCCCTGCAGCAGCAAATCTACACTGCAGCATTGCAAATCCGGTCAAATGATGTCATCAGAAGCCACAGACCTCTTTCCCAGACATCAGGTAGGAACCCAGACAGAGTACTTACAGATGCTATCCGAGCATTCTGCAAAATGAACCTGAGCAGGAGATTGGGGAAGGAACCCAGACCAAGAGTAAGAGCAACACAGCTGTGAGTTTTCTCGTCATGTTTCCTTCTCTAACTTCCTGCCTGAGCATGAACCCTGCAGCTCACAGCCTGAAAGTGCATACTCAGCAGAGACCCTAAGAGCTCCAGATGAGCAGAGAAAATAGGGAAGAGGGGTCAGGTTCCAGGAGTTCTCTTGGGGTTTATATTTTTTTCCCTCCCACCAGGTCCCCAGCAAGCCTCAGGATAGAAGCTGTAATTCCACCTGCCGCCGCTGGGGGCCGATAGCTGGAACGGGGAAGGAGGAGAGTTCTGGCTGCCCAGAACAGCAGGGGTCCCAGAACCTTGGGGGAGGGAGCGGGGAGGGAGACTAACTCTACAGTCTTCTCTCTCTTTGGCCTCCCTCTGCTTGGCCCTTGAAGCAACCTTAATCACGGGAAGTATGCAGCCGACTGGGGAGAGAAAAGCCTCAGCTCGCCAAACTTCCCAGCCAAACGACCAGAAAGGGGAGAGTGGAGGTTCTGAAAGCTGGGAGGGGCTGTTGAGAGGATGGAGAAGAGGAAACCCCTGGAAAAAGGGACCCCAGACCTCCAAAGCCCGCGCCCCAGCTGTGCACATCTGATCAGGCCCTGGAAAGAATACCCACTTTAAGAGCTTGGGGAAGACCGTCCCCGGCCACAGACTGGCCACTGGAGGGCGCACGTGAGGCACATCCGGGGAGCACCTGCAGGGTTCCAGAAAGCTGAACCAGAGCACGTGGGAGCCACAGTTCACAGAAGCCACATCAGCACTTGTCCTAACCTCACCAGCTGGACTGCTTGCCATTAGAGAAACGGAAGTCTTTGTTAAAGAACTTTCTGGCAAGGGGCTAGCATTGCTGTGTATGTGTGCGGTGGTTTCCTGAAATGATGTGTGTGTGAAACACATAGAACTGAACACCACCCCCAAACTGTACCATATGTAAAGCTTGAGAAGTAGCAAAAACAAGAAGAAAAACGTTTCAGACTGGGAACGATAAGCAGTTGCGGTTTATTCTACCAAATTACACCTCAGTAAAACTTGAGAAAGACAAGGGAGGAGGGAAAAGTTTGAGGAGAGACCAGAGTTCCTGCCTCCACCCCTTCACAAGAGATTTGTCTCAGATGGAAATCCCAGGTTTCGCTGAGACTCCTAGTGGCAGGAAAAGGCTCAGCCTTCACAAGTGAACACAGAGGTCTAGGGCCTGTCTACGCACCCCGCCCCCACCCAGAATATGCGCGACTTGGGCATGAAGAGAACATTTTGCCCCTCCTTTAACTGCATAGAGGAATCTCAATGGCAGAGTCTTTGCAGAATAATAGTTACTTCCAGGGATAAATTTTATATGAGTAACCTAATTACATGGCAGGGCAAACATTTGTTTACCAAACATTTACTTGTTTTCTTCTTCCTGTGAATTGTTTTCCTCTTTGGAGTACCAAGCCTCTTCCCTTTTCTCTAAACTCTAGATGACATATGTATCCCATTATGCCTGACTACCATGTTTGCGTGGATTTCCCACACTTATGCTATTAAATTTGATTTTCTCCTGTTGATCTGTCTCATGATGATTTGATTCTAGATCCAGCTAGAAGGACTTTGAATGGGACAGGAACTCAGACTACCCAAGAATGTGATGGGACATTTTTGCTCGCTGACACTTGGTGTAGTCAGCAGAATACTTTAACTAGCAGGACACCGCTCACCCCCGACACTGCTGCAGCTAGGACGTTCTTGGGACATCTGGCAGAGAGAAAGCAGAAGGTAAGATTTCTCGCCATGTCAGACTCCTGGAATCTCTATCTGCACAGACTGGCAGAACGAGATAGATCAGGGTCCTTTGTCTCCCTCTCAGTTTAGATCAGCAAGTTGTGGAACTAGTTCCTTGGGCTTAGTGACCCTTTGGTTCAATTTGGTTGAGTACTCTTTGGTTACCGAAGCATTTCATTCCAGACATGGTCTCTGTTTTCCTCAGTCTATGTCATGTATGTCGTTTGTCATCTGTGGGTAAGGAACATCTTGGAAGGCAATGTTGCAAAATTCGGGGACACAAGTAGATCACTTAAAACCTGTTAGATCACTCACTACCTCAAGAAGCTTCCCATGATAGGATAAGATGGTCATGGAATGGGATAGACAGACACTAGTCACCCACCAGCCTTAAGAAAACCTCCAATGTTCATAGCAGCAATGGCCACAGTCACCAAACTGTGACTGCCCTTCAAAGGATGAATGGATAAAGAAGATATGGTCCATATATACAATGGAGTATTATGCCTCCATCAGAAAGGATGAATACCCAACTTTTGTATCAACATGGACAGTACTGGAAGAGATTATGCTGAGTGAAATAAGTCAAACAGAGAAAGACAATTTTCTTCTGGTTTCACTTACTTGTGGAGTATAAGGAATAACATGGAGGACACTGGGAGATGGAGAGGAGAAGTGAGTTGGGGGAAATCAGAGGGGGAGACATACCATGAGAGATTGTGGACTCTGAGAGATAAACTGAGGGTTTTGAAGGGGAGAGGTGGGGAGTGGGGTGAGCGTGGTTGTGGGTATTGGGGAGGTCATGCATTGCATGGAGCACTAGGAGTGGTGGTGCACAAACAATGAATTTTGGAACACTGAAAAAAAGTAATCAAATTCAAAAAAGAAAACCTCCATTCAGCAAGGTATATTCTATACAACCCACAGTCCCCAACCTCATGGCACATTCTTCCTTGGTGTTATTTTGGCTCCAAGACAACAAAGGTTTAGAGAAACCTGGTAGATGTTTCCTTTGGTTTTCCTCTATGTACTAAGAGATTGGCTTTATGACCTCTGAGGATATTCTCTTTGGTCTCCACCATTCAGAGAATGCACTCACTGGGGTACACTTTGGAGGCCAGTGGAACACTCTGGGCATCCAAGGCTCTTTCTCTCTGTCAGGTTGTACCAGTTTTCAAGCTGTTTGTCATGAGAGGTTCCAGCCCATGAGAACCTTTGTAGTCTCGATCCTCAGTGCTTGTTGGTGCTGGAAAGTCTCATTCCAGAAGCACCTTGGCGATATCACAGGTGAGAGGTCTGTGAGTGGAGACATCTCACATTTTCATGGGGGGCTGAAGACACCATTGCCACTATACACCCTCACTGCCTGTGCACTGAAGGGCTTTGCTTTTTTAGTAAGGAAGGAGAAGGGGAGGAAGTAAGGAGTAAAGGGGAGGAAGCTTCTGGATCATGGAGGCTGCATTCCGTATGCCCTCTCTGGACACCTCTTGTTTCCTGGGCCCAGTCCCTAAAAGCCTTATTGGTTTGTTGCTAATAAGCGATCCCCCTCATCAATGGCCAGATGATGGATCCTTTAAACTACCAAACAACATCTTGAAAAACTGTATATTTTCTAAAGGGCTCTCAGTTGTCCTATTAGTATCATTGCTAGCCCTAAGGACTCCCTTAATGAGATAGAAGAAGTTCAATTTTAAAACAAAAATAAACATTCCCAAGCAGTGTAAATTTCCCTTCCTCTCTTTCTTGTTTCTTTTAGTTTCATTGAGTTTTTCACTGACATTACAGTAGCTTTTTGTTTTGTTTTGTTTTTGTTTTGTTTTACTTCTATATGTCACTCAGTCTCCTCACAGGAAGTGGACTCTCCATGCCCTTCCCCTGCCCCACACGGCCCCCATCCACCTCGCCTCTGGGAAGCAGTCACTTCTTCACTGAAGTAAGAGTCTGTTTCTGGTTTGTCTGTCTTTTTTTTTTTTTTTCTTTATTCATTTGTTGTGTTTCACCTTTTTAAACTCTGGCCTCACGTGCCTTTCTTTACTTTCCTTTCCCTACAAGATTTACAGAGATTGCTCGGGACTGGATCTGGATCTGGGCTGGACTGGATCTCTAGGTTCAAAGCATCCAGGTTGCTCCTATCAATGCTGAAAGCCAGAAAGCGAATTTCACAAGAGCATCGGAGACTGGCAGCAAGGTTTGCTTTGCTCCTCCCTTCCAGGGCTTGGTACTCCGGCCCTGCCAGCCTCGGGAATTCTAATACAATATGTCTACGGGTGTATCCTCGACCCCCGCCTCAAAAAATTCATGTCCCCTGGACAGCAGCAGGGCTTTTAAGTTATAAAGCCTTTTCACTTCCACTTTGAGACGGTCCAACCAAATTTAGAGAGGGATTACAAAGATTATTTGACTAGATTTACAACCTTCTCTTCACAGAGGAAAAAATGACCAAAAGTTCTTCTGTGTCCTTTCACAAATGATCAGTTGAAGGCCAATAGTCAGGTGTAATAGAGCCAAACTTACATTGCATATCCAGAAAAAAGGGCTTTTGTTAAAATGCTTTAGACAGACTTCACAAAGGCATAAATCTTTTTGGTTTCCGTTTTAGGCAGATTCTCCATAATATAAAGAAGACAGTTCACTTAACAAGATGGGGCAGTGGCTTGATATGCGGGCTATAATCAGGTCTTTGAGGAATGAGAAACTGTCCTTCTTGTAGCAATCTCTACAAAAGGATGACTACAGCTCTAGAAACAAGTTAAAGCTCCCTTCTAGCTCTCTCAACTTCCAAACCTTGCCTATTACTCTCAAAATGTTTCTGAATATTGTCAAAGATCAGGGAAGGGGTACCTGGGTGGCCCATCAGTTAAGTGTCTGCCTTTCGCTGAGGTCATGATCCTGGTGTCCTGGGATGGAGCGCGGTGTGGGACTCCCTGGTTTTCCCTCTCCCTCTGCCTCACCGTACTCCTGCTCTCTCTCTTGCTTGCTCTCTCTCAAAGATATAAATAAAATCCTGAGTAGTGACTAACTAAATAAATAATCAGGATATTGGAGGAAAATATTCTGAATTTTCTTAATGGAAATTTTATACACCAATAACCCTGAAACTCAAGAAAAACAATTATTTTCAGGTTCAGTCCCATGAAATCATAAATCTCATCATATCTTTGAAATGTAAACACAGCCCACAATCTCCTGAGACTGAAAAGAAAGGAATAAAGAGGGGAAAGAGATTAAGGTAAACTTAGGACAAAGTTTTTAGTGAAAATAAATAAATAATCGAGGAAACTATTTAAAAATTGTGCCTATAATGCCCTCTTCACAAATATAGGTATAAACAAAATTAAGATTTTATGTGCATCTTCTCTGTGTATTTTGTGTGTGTGTGTGTGTGTGTGTGTGTGTGTGCGCGTGTCTCCGTATAAGTTGTAAACGTGAGATATTTTCTCTACCAATGGGAGGTATTGTTAAAAATAATCTTCAAGGAGTGCCTGGGTGGCTCAGTGGGTTAAGCCTCTGCCTTTGGCTCAAGTCATGATCTTAGGGTCCTGGGATCGAGCCCTGCATCGGGCTCTCTGCTCAGCAGAGAGCCTGCTTTCCCCCCCTCTCTCTGCCTACTTGTGATCTGTCAAATAAATAAAATTTTTTTAAAAAAATTTTTTCAGAAGAGCTCTATTTAGTTAGTTTGAGGGCAAGCACTCCTAAGCATTGGGCATTCTATACTCAGAAAGGTAAAAACTCACCCAAATGTTTTTCAGGTTCACACAATCTGGGATAATATTCAGTAAAGCAAATTAAGTTTGTTGGTTTACTTAAAATGAATATGTCTTTAGAGTTATCACCATTAAATATAAAACTTTTATTCTGCTTCTGTCTACTAAAAGTCAAATAAGATCATGGAATCTCTGTTGCAAACTGCCCAAAAGAAAAACAAACCTTAGAATAGTTGTTGATTTTAACCGAATGCCTTGTTAAGTTTTAGGGGCAGTCTGAGCCTAATTGTTAAAAACAAGTAAATTAAACAGATGTAAATAAGATTAAATAATGAACAGAAGTTTATCTACTTTTGTCTTATTATAGAGAGACTAAAAGTAAATGTGGGTCTATTAATAATCAGATTTCAAGCTTTATTGAAAGACTATATTATGAAAGCAGCACATTTCTAAATTACAAAATGCATTCATCAATTTGCCCATCTAAAGAATTCTGTTGTGACAGAGCTCACAGTTGCTTACAACTTGGTTTTCATGGGACATTAAAGTTTTGAAGCATGGGAATTCTGAGAAACATAATTAAGACTACTAGAAATAAGAACTCTGTACATGAAGTAAGTAAAATATGTGTTGTTGGTAAGAAAAAGCATGAAGAAGAAAAAGACATAAATGTTGGGGGAAAAGAAAATAAGTTTGTCCTTACGTGAGGCCGGTTATTTCAAGAGGAAGCATTTAGGACAAAAAAAAGTTCTAGAAGGTTTACAAAGAAAGGATCTTTGGAAAAAAATTGTGGCCAATACTGGTTAAGATTATGATATGTTTAAATAAGTAAACGAGTTTTAAAGATTTTTTTTTTAATTTGTCCTAAGTTTACCTTAATCTCTTTGACAGAGATCACAAGTAGGCAGAGCAGCAGGCAGAGACAGAGGAGAAGCAGGCTCCCCACTGAGCAGAGAGCCCGATGCGGGGCTCAATCCCAGGACCCTGGGTTCATGACCTGAGCCGAAGGCAGAGGCTTTAACCCACTGAGCTACCCTGGCGCCCCAGTAAATGAGTTTTAACATCAAAAGTGCAATGGTGCAAAGTTTTTGTTTTGTCTTTGTTAAAAGTACAGTTTTCTTGAACTATTGGTCTGCTCTCTGTAAGAAATTGTAAGCAAAATTTTTTCTTGGGGCACCTGGGTGGCTCCGTTGTTAAGCATCTACCTTTGGCTCAGGTCATGATCCCCGGGTCCTGGGATCGAGCCCCACTTCGGGCTCCCTGCTTCTCCCTCTTCCATTCCCCCACTTGTGTTTCCTCTCTCAGTGTGTCTCTCTCTGTCAAATAAATAAATAAAATCTTTAAAAAAGTTTTTTTCCTTATCACTTAAGTTATCTGCCTAAAAAACTATGATTCTAGTTGACAAAATAATTTCCTCTGTTTATCACATCTTTGATTACTTAAGAAAATTGAGTCTTAGTATGAAGGGAGTTACATTTTGCTCACAACGCTGTAACTTTCTGGGTTTGCCTTGAGTATCTTGTACTGTCACTTCGGTTAAAAGGATGATTAAACATTGTTTCATAATGATTTGTGATCCTATTCAAACATTCAAACAATTTTGATATTTTGTGACATACTTCCCAAAATTAAATTCTAAAATAAAGTCTTTTTTTTTTATTTCTTTTCAGCATAACAGTATTCATTGTTTTTGCACCACACCCAGTGCTCCATGCAATCGGTGCCCTCTCTAATACCCACCACCTGGTTCCCCCAACCTCCCACCCCCCGCCCCTTCAAACCCTCAGATTGTTTTTCAGAGTCCATAGTCTCTCATGGTTCACCTCCCCTTCCAATTTCCCTCAGCTCCCTCGAAAGAACCAAGATGCCCTTCAGTGGACAAATGGATAAGGAAGATGTGGTCCATATACATTATGGAGTATTGTGCCTCCATCAGAAAGGATGAATACCCAACGTTTGTAGCAACATGGACGGGACTGGAAGAGATTATGCTGAGTAAAATAAAGTCTTTTGACCACAGTCTGGGTGTTCCAAAGAGCCCGTGGAACATTTCAGAGATTTTGTGACATTAAACTAATGAGTCTTATTTGGTACCTTACCCTCTATGGGAAGCATTGCCGAAGAAGTGATACAAATTTATGTAGATAAAGTATTAAAATACTTGTCCTAAAAGTTATATGAAACTCTTAGAAATCTGATGTCTTGGTGTGATATTATCTCAAAATTGAGGAGAGTTGGGGGTTGGGTGAGCCTGGTGGTGGGTACTTAGGAGGGCACGTATTGCATGGAGCACTGGGTGTGGTGCATAAACAATGAATCTTGGAACACTGAAAAAAATAAGAAATAAAGAAATAAATGTTGTGTGTCACAGAAATAATCAGGTTTCCTTGTTGGCTGCACTGGAAGAACTCTAAGCAGATCTCCAACCTTGGCCATTTCTAAGTCTTTCCTCATTTACGGACAGTTACACTTACTCTCAGATGTCTCGATAAATGTGCAGATATGCTTCCTTTCCCATGAGATTCATGGAAGAAACTCTGAGAACAAGTTTCTGATAACCTTAGGACCGTAAATCTGAACTAAGTGAAAATATCCAGAAGTAGTACAAAAACTGGATTCAAGCAGAAGAAGAATTAATAACACAACTCTGAACAACTTGAGAATAATTATACTCTTTATGACTTTTGGGTTGAAACTTTGTTACTTCTTTAATGCTTTGCTTTTGCAGATGTAAGGAAACTTTGTCTCCTAAGCTGACTTGGAGCGATTGGATAAGATATACCTTTGTGAACAAACGGAAGCATTTCCCTTTTCTCTTCAACTGAACCCTCCAAATTTCTAGAACTGTCAGTGAGTATTCTTTAATTTTCACGGCCATCTTTTTATTTGCCTCAGTTCAGTAAATCTGTATAGTCTCGTGACAGGACACATTAGAAGTGTGGACGTCTGCTCCCTACTGCCTGCCTTGAGAACTCAGAACCTGGCTTAACATTTCCTCCCATCATTATTCATGGTATTATTTTGTTTCCATAGAAACGCCTCTTACTTAACACCTGATGATTTACTCCATAGGCCTGCTGTTGTGAATCCAGCGGCATCACTGTCTTCTGAAATGAGTCTGCCTAAACCGACCTGGTGTCGGGACTAATACACTGGTTTGAAGAGAAGAAACATCCTACCGGTGCAACTTTTAATGTGTGAAACTTCAGAGAGGTTCAAATTTAAATTTAATCTGAGCAACTCTTCTATCTGGCAGAGGAAACGAAACATTTGCCTACCAAAGATTTACTTGTTTTCATCTTCCTGTGACTTTATTTCCTTCCTTTTGAAGTCCCAAACCCCGACCCCCTTCTCTTAATCCAGGATGACATTCAAACCCATTGTGTCTGACAATCATATTTCTGTGCATTCCCCATATATATGCTATTAACTTGTTTTTCTCCTATTAATTTCTCTCATTTCAAGTTGATTCTTAGTCCAGCCAGAAGGACCTTGAAGGGGACAGGAACTCTTACTCCCCTTCGCTCCCTGCACCTGGCCCACTATACCTTCTCTTACTTCTGCTGGTAAGCCTTTGGCTGCTACATCCCCAAGAACCCCTTCCCAGCAAGGCCTTTTGAGGGTGGCAGGTGCCAGGAAGGAGACCGCCATGGGCTTTGTCTTAGGAAGGTTAGTCTGTGGGGTCAGGTGGAGAGGGATGTGCTGGACCCTAAACTGACTTTAGGAATAAAGATGACAAGAAATTACATTTTGAGCACCTTGGAGTAGCTAACATAGTAGACAGCTCTACAAAGACACCAGGAGCCAATGGAAGTCCAGACCCGGGCTGGGGCTGGGGATGGCAGGAAGTAGGTGTGCACAGACTGGGGGTGGTGCTAGAGACTGGGGCAGGGGCTCTCCTGAGAAGGTCACCAGGGACAGACTCCAGGGGCTGCTGAGCGAGGGACCAGAGCAGGGAGAGAGTACACCTCATCACGCCAACAATACTATCCAAAGACGGGCACTGCCTTTCTCCTAATAAGGAAAGTAGGAAGTAACTGAAGAAAAAAAAAAAAAATTAAGGGAAATAGATGACAGAAACTAAAAAGGATTAATTTAGAGAGAATGAAGGCAAGTGGCCTCTGAGCTCAGTTCCAGTTCCCGGAGGCCAGTGGACATCAGCTGAGCGCCAGGGAGACAACCCAGGCAGGCAGGACATGTGGCCGCTCCCGGTTCTGTTCCTTCTCATCATCCAAGGTGAGTGGGGCTGGGGCTTCGGGAGGGAGCACCTGCACGGCCGGAGCGGGACACAGACAGGATCCATCCCAGGGGAAGTGGCAAGCAGGGCCTTCCACTCATCTGGACACTCAATCTTTAAAAAAAAAAAAAAATTTTTTTTAAAGTTTTGTTACCTGGCAGGTACCAAGTTGGTGTTTGGGGGAAATAAGAAAGTAAACAACAAAAACAGCATCTGTTTCCTAGGACAGTGCTTGTCAGCCTTTTCAGATAGAGATAGCTAGACAGGTGATGGATGGATGCACGGTAGATGATCGAGGGCGTATACAGGCACACATTTGCACACATACACGTAAATGCATGAATTCCTGACCAACTTTGAAGGAGCACAGGGACTCAGTTTCCAGTTGAAATCCACCCACTCAAAATGGGGTTCCAGTATCTGAATCATTTAAAAGCCTGCACAACTGACCTTGACTTATTCCTAGAGCCTGGATCTTCTCTTCTGAAGAGCTCAGATACAGGGAGGAGAACAGGCAGCAAAACCAGGGTGACAGGCTCTCTGAAGACTTGCTCAGTCCCACACATCAGGCTGCCCGAGTCTTGCTCTGGATGAGCCAAAGACCAGACCACCATCCAGTGTCGTAAGCACAACGGAGACAGGGGCAAATGCTCTGACAGCCCCAGGAGCCACCCAGTTGGTTGCAAAGTTGTAGACCCCATAAAAGAGACAATGTTTGAGCCAAGCCTTGAAGGATGAATATAAGAGTTGATTGCCTTCAAGCAGAGAAGAGAGAATATTTCAGGCACAGGGAACCGCTTGTGCAAAACTATGGAGACTCAGAAGAGCCAGGTGTGAGGTAAAATAACAAGCAATCGTGTGTGTGCGTGGTAGTTGTGTGTGTGAATTTAATGTGTGAGTGTGTCTGCTTAGTCCAATGCCATGTGTCCATTCAAAGGGTGAGGTGAGAGGTTTTAGTTGTTTGGGGGTTAGCGTGTCAGCGGGTGCGTGGGGAGGGACCCTCTGTCTCAGCATCTCTGGGATTCGGAAATACACCACGGGCTGCTGTGTGGGCGCTGCGCTGCTGGGGAGAGGTGTTGGCGGAAGATGCGAGAAGGGTTGATGGTCAGTAGCTATCGATTGAGCAGAGGCCCCTGTGTTGGCAAAGGGGACATCCGAGAGAGGGGACAGCAAAAGTTATACTGCAGGGGATAAAGGAACAAGTTGGGATATGGTGATTAGACAAAGAGCAGAGGCTCCTGGCCCATCTTCAGGTCAGCACCAGATGCCCCAGAAGCAGCAGGACCAGCCCAGGGCTCAAGAGAGGACAAGACAAATGTCGGGTATCTGTCTTCTAGGCCACTTCTCCAAATGCCAGGATGGGGTGGTGAGAGGCACAGCAAAAGGCACACTGACCACATACTGTATGTATGGCCAAGGATGGGAATCTTACAACAAGTGGTGGTGCCGTGGAGAAAATTGGATGTCCTGCAAGATCCTTGTAAAAACCACCGGGTCAGAGCAACTGGTGAAGAAAGGCAGAGCCTCCATCCAGGACAATGCCAGCCAACGCAAATTCACCATGACTTTGGAGGATCTCCGGTACGACGATGCAGGCACCTACTGGTGTGGGATTGAGAGAATCGGCTCAGACCTGGGGTCGAAATTTTCTGTGATTATTGACCCAGGTATGCATTACCCCGCTCTGATCTGGGTCCTGGTACCCCCCAACAGATATTCCAGGACTGTCCCTCTGTCTTCTCTATGGAGGGAGGAGAGTCTCTTAACATGCCCGAGAATACACGTGTATGTTTGCTTGTGCAGCTGTGTGCACGTGCAAGCAAGTATGGGGGGGGCACCAAGATTCTGGGAAAGACTGGAAGAAAGAGCGAGCCCCACATCTCTGCATGTCTCCACCTGCTCTCCCCAGACGCAGCAGAGAAGCAGAGACCCGGCTAGACTTGTCCGGGGAAGGCAGCTCCTCTTTCCCTAGTCACAGTATCCCCTTTCCGCCCCAGGCTGAGTGGGGCCTTGTCAGGTGTGCAGGGAGAAGTGGGTGCTAGAAAGCTGTGATCCTGATGGTCTCAGCTGCAGGACAAGAGACCCTCTCCCTGCCCACTCCTTCTCCCTCTCCCTCCTCTGGCAAGAGAAGCACAAAGGAGCAAGAGACTCTGAACCCATTTCTGGGAGAAGGAAAGGCAGACTCCAGCAGAGGGCAGGGGCCCCCTCTCTGGCTGCCTCTGAGCCTTGGAGGGGACTCTGGGCTCCCCCACAGCTGTCCCAGAGGCACTAGGGCCTCCCTGGAGAAAAGCCTCGATAGGGTGTTCAGCTGGGCCCCCCTCCACACAGCCCCACTTCTGGACCCCTCAGTCTTCTCCCCAACATGCAGACACACAGACTAAATGGGAAATACATCTGCTACTCGTTAGTCTTCTCACAGTTAGCATATGCAAATATGGTCTGTGAATGTGGGCAGTGGACAGCTATGCTGGTGTAGAATGTTCCAGAGATTAACTGAAAAAGAAAACAAAGGTAGGTGGATGTGTATAGGAGTGCAGGAGGAGCTGGGGCCAGAGACATGGAGTCTGGACCCTCCAACCAGACAAGCCTTCGCTGGCAGGCCTGGTGCAGGAAGAAAGGCCCCAGAGAGATGCGCAGGACTGAGGGGACAGCGGGAGCTCCAGGCTCTGGACAGCTGCAGGAGACGGGGGACCCTGGGCCAGTCAGCTCATGGGTCACAGTGCTTCGGGCAAGGCTGAGACTCAGAGAAAAGCTGATGGAAAGCTCCAGAGTTGGGGACGTGGCTCGGACATGCTCAGCAATGCCAAACAGGACACGGAGATTGAGCTGATTGTAATTGCTACAGAGCTCCCCACCCCCACACACCTCCCACAGTGGTGAACTGGTGTTTCCCTGCAAATGACGTAATTGCAGGTTTGGGGTGAGAAACCAAAAAGATGCAAGAGCAGACCAATGTGCCTGAGCGATGTCCCTAAGACAAGCTTCTCCACCCTGGGGGTGGGGAGTGGAGAAGACCATGGGAGCCACCTGCGACACTCTCACAGCCTTGCTCTGCTCTGTGTGTTTAGAACTGGATCCAACAGACTCTCCCCAGCCTGTGTCAAGCACCACACCAGCCAGCTGGGACTCCTCACCTCCGTCTACCCAGGTCACCAACAGCAGCCCGCCTGTGACTCCAACCAACCCCATCAGCAGGTGAGCAGGGCATTAAAGGATGGGGCTTTCCACGGCAGCCCTGTGACCACTCCCCTCGGGACAATCTACCAGGGAACCCCCCTTGGCCCCACCGATGTTTCCTGGGAGGGGAGAATCAGCAAGGTCTGCCCTGACCCCCATCCTTTATACCTCTGAGCACATAAAGAACCCCCCCACTCCCCACGAGGAAACGAACAAAGTGCTTCAGCTCGGCTGTAGGAGAGAAGGCTCTGGTCTCCTGATCTGCCTCCCAACCCACAAGAACCTCAAAGAGAGGTAGTTGGTTCCAGCCTCGAGTATGCCAGAAGGGAAATGCTCTGTATTTTTTTTCTGTGGCTTCTAGAACAAATCACTGCCAACCTGGTGGTTAAAGACAAATAGTTTTGTGACCTTATGGTTCTGGAGATCCGAGGTCTGTAATGAGTCTCCCTGGGCTAAAGTCAAGGTGTTGGCAGGGCTGGTTCCTTCTGGAGGCTCTAAGGGTGAAGCCCTTCCTTGTCTTTTCGAGCATCTAGAGACCCAGCACCCCCTGGCTTGGGGTTCTTTCCATCCTCAGAGCCAGCAGTGGTGGTCGAGTCCTCATCACACCACATTACTGGGACACTGGCTCTCCCCTGTCCTTATACTTATAAACATGCTGGTGATGACATAAGGCCCACCTGGTAACCCAGGATAATCTCCCCATCTCAAGGTCAGCTGGTTGGCAATCAACTCCATCTGCATTATGAAATTCCCCCTTGCTATGCTATGTAACCTAACACATTCACAGATCTGGGGGTTAGGACATCTCTGAGGGGTGGTGTTATTCTGCCTACAGCTGGACGCAGGTGGGCACCTGTTCCATGGATCCAGCCCTGCCCTCCTCTAAGTGCTAGGGAAATGCTGGGAAGGAAGGGGAAGCTGGGATTCCTGCTTTCTCACATTCCCAACATGGCCGAGAGGCTGGGTCATCAACCTGAAATGCCCACTCAAAGAAGCGTCCAAAGACAGCCAGTTAGCTCTTTCATCAGAGGGCAAACACACCCATCAGAGACCAGGGTGAAGGTGCATTCCCTCCCTGGGTCCCACCTCCCAGAAACACCCTCCACCAGCTCCTTTCCAGCTCCAGTCCAAGTTCTTTTCCTTCTCCAGGACCCTATTCCTTGGAACCTGGCCCCAGTAGACATTTTGTTCAGTCAGTCCTCTGAACGAGGAAAGCCCTTGGCTCATGCTTCATGATGAGCTTCTGTCCTGCTGGTAACTGTTGAAGACCAGTTGTTCTGTTGAGTGGGGAGTAGAGGATGTAGGACTTTTCGGAGGCCAAGAGACCAAGGAAGCCTGCAAGGTGGAGAGATGGGATAGCATCCCCATAGGGAGTGGGAAAAGAGTACAGTGTCTTAAAAGACATTCTGAGGAAGGGCAAAGCAATGCTTTTGCCCCTCTCTCCAGAAAACCACCTGTGAAACCCACATGATTCATCATGCTCAAGGCAGGACGAAGGACAGAGCAGGGCTGGCCTGGAGGGGGTCCTGGCCCTGCTTGTGGAGGAAGACTTGAGTTCAAGGATGAGGGGTCCAGACTCTTGGATACTGAGAGGGACCACCAGGGGGACACATGTAAGCAAGACCCATCATCCATCTAGAACCCCGCCCCCTATGCAGGATGTGTGAGCGTACACCCCATACGTGCTACCGTCGGGGGTTGGGGGCAAAGCTGGGAGAGACCCCTCCCAGGGGAACCCTGAAGGTAAATACCCAAGTTGAACAGGGATGGGGATCCTCCTTGCTTCAAAGAGGTAATATTAGATCAGAGATGGAAATTTGGGCAGAACTGACACTAGGTAGGACACAAATAGAATAAGAAAGACAGGCAAAGGCAAACCCTTCAGCTTGGCTGACCTGCAGGTGAGGTGGAGGGGAATTGTGGCAGAGGAGCCAAAAAGCAGGATTAAATCAGGGGCAGAGGTGCTGACCCCAGGCTAAGCCTGCAGGGAGGTCCTAAAGGCTTACCCTTGGTTGAGCAGCTTGGCTGTGCCCTCAGAGGGGCTTCCGAGCAGGGACCAAGGCTTGCTTGTCCTGCAGGCCTGGGCTCAGACATCAGGTCAGGGAGGAAGGGGCTGGGGTTGTCCCTGAAGAGGGAGCTCACTGCTGTCACCCTGTTCCCTGCACAGGGCCCTGCTGTGCAACCTTCACTTTGTGCTCTTGACCTTTGTGAAGGTGCCCAGGCTTGGGGTCCTGCTGTGGACTGTGGTGGGGCTGAGCCAGGGTCAGAGGGACCCAGGGAGAGAACAGAGTCAGTCTGAACAGGAGAACCACAGCTCCCATGACACTGATGCTCCTGTACCCTCTGACCTCTGAGCAGGGATCAGGCGGTGTTGCAGCTCCAAGAGAGATCTGATCCCCGTCAGGTGGGGACTCCTCTCGTCCTGACCTCAGGCATAAGCTCTGGCTCCCTCCCTGCTCCGCACAGGTCGGGGAAGATGGCCTCCTCTGTAGCAGCCAAGAAGCCTCCTGTGTGGACCCTCCTGCTGCCTCTTTTCCTTGTGACCCTGGAGGGGCTCTGCCAAACATGATGGACCATTGCAGCATGCAGGACTCTGGCCAATGATGGGTTTTAAATTTCCCAACCAACCAGTAACTATAAAAACCAGAATTAAACCAAAAAGCTTGAGGGGGTTGCACATGGCCAGAGACCCCTGAAGGCCAGGTGTACAGAGTCCTGCCGATCCTACCTACTGCCCCTTCGGTGCCTCCTGGAGTTAGAGTCACCCGAACATCATCAGATGGAAGACAAGGTTCAACCATCTCCGACCCACATCCCATCTGTTCGCTCCATACCTTTGCTATTAAATCTATGGCTTTTCCTGGGCTCTTTTGAAATTATTTCACTGGGACACTATTTCAGTCTTTTATATGTGAGAATAAGACCCGACCATACTAGAGGGTCCGAAGTGAGTCTAAATCCAACACTAGAGTCACAATGTGTCCAGCAACTGGGAGTGGGAGAAGGGAAGAAGGGAGAGACCTGGATGATGCCTTTTTTTTTTTTAAGATTTTATTTATTTATTTGAGAGAGAGAGAGACAGAGTGAGAGAGCATGAGAGGGGAGGTCAGAGGAAGAAGCAGACTCCTCATGGAGCTGGGAGCCTGATGTGGGGCTCGATCCCAGGACCCCAGGATCATGACCTGAGCCGAAAGCAGTTGCTTAACCAACTGAGCCACCCAGGTGCCCCCTGGATGATGCCTTTTAATCCCCTCCAAGAGTTCCCAATGAGGGCTCCCCTCCTAGAGATGGGAAATTTCATGGATGGCCAGAAGTGAACAAAGAAAAGTATAAGGACTTGGGTTTGGAAGTTATTTTCTGTGTATGTGTTTCTTTCTTTCTTTTTTTCCTTAATTAGGGGGAGAGAGAGAGAGAGAGAGAGCATGCGAGCTGGAGGGGGAAGGACAGAAGGAGGGTGAGAATCCCAAGCAGACTCCGTGCCCAGCGTGGAGCCTGACGCAGGTCCCCATCTCATGACTTTGAGACCGTGACCTGAACTGAAATGAGGCGTCCAATACTTAACTGTCTAAGCCACCCCAGGTGCCCCTGTTTTCTGTATTTTCAAAAAGAAAATCATGGTATATATATATACCTCACATATTGAAAGCCTTCACAAGCTAGGTGTGCGGTGAATGAGCCATTTTCAAGCAGCAATACTTCGTTTTCTGTCACTGCAGTCAAGATCTTTTTTTTTTTTTAAAGATTTTATTTATTTATTTGACAGAGAGAAATCACAAGTAGATGGAGAGGCAGGCAGAGAGAGAGAGAGGGAAGCAGGCTCTCTGCTGAGCAGTGAGCCCGATGCGGGACTCGATCCCAGGACTCTGAGATCATGACCTGAGCCGAAGGCAGCGGCTTAACCCACTGAGCCACCCAGGCGCCCTGCAGTCAAGATCTTAACAGGGATGCGGATATATGACTATAAATCGGTCAAAACTAAATGAAGTTACCCTTTTTTTTCTGTGTAAGTAATAAGTGTTTTGTGGGGAGGGACTTTGAAACAATGTAAATATCCACATGTCCCTGTATCTCTATCAGTGGCCCCCAAGGACAGGGAACTCACCCGGTGAGAACAAGACCAGTTCATTTCTGTCCCTCCCTTTGTCCCTTAGCGTCTCTGGTCCTTTAGGTGCAGGGCTCCAGGGACAGTCTGGACGTCTCCATCCAGACAGGACAAATGAGGGCTCAGATCTGTCCGCTTCATGCCTGTGATGCTGTCCATCTCCAGTCAACTCAGACCACCATCACTTCCTCCTGGGTTTCACCCTAACTTTGCCCTGCCCCCCCCATGCTCCCCAGCAGAGCAAGGGCAAGACAGAATGTGGGTCCCTTCCTGTTTAACTTCCTCCCACGCACATCAAAAATAACACAAGTCTTTTCCTCTCTTAATTTTCAAAGGTATACATATTTTTTCTCAGCAAAGGTTTTGTTCTTTGGTTGTTGCTGGTTTTTTTTTTTTTCCCCTCCTGTCTTCCACTTAATATTTTTCCTCTTTTTTGTGTCCATATTTTTTGAACCATTAATGGGGAACTATGGTCTCTTTTCTGAGCTCCTTTTCACTGAGGTCGTTGTCTGTAATTTCTCTGAGAACAAGCTGCGTCCTGGAGCATTTCCTTTCTTATTGTTCTTTTCTTTTTTTTTTTTTTAATTTCTTTTCAGCATAACAGTATTCATTGTTTTTGCACCACACCCGGTGCTCCATGCAATCCGTGGCCTCCATAATACCCACCACCTGGTTCCCGCAACCTCCCACCCCCCGCCCCTTCAAAACCCTCAGATTGTTTTTCAGAGTCCACAGTCTCTCGTGGTTCACCTCCCCTTCCAATTTCCCCCAACTCCTGTCTCCTCTCTAACTCCCCTTGTCCTCCATGCTATTTGTTATGCTCCACAAATAAGTGAAACCAGATGATAATTGACGCTCTCTGAAGCAAATTTTGCTGGCACTCTGTTCCTCTTCCTGAGCCCCTTAGAAAAGGTGCTGGTTTGTTTTGTCTGGAGTTTTCCTTTGAAGGAGGTCAGGGCATCACTGAAGCTGGTGTGTCAGGTTGGGGGTGGGGCGTTCTGTCACCGTGATGAGGGAGCAGGAGGCTGGCTGAGGACAAAGCAAAAGCTGGCGCCTTGCACCCCCCTCTTCACCCTTTCCCCTCCATAAGTGTAGCATCCCTCAGGCAGCCCTGACTGCCATGAACAATAAGCAAATAGTTAACTTGCAGAGCTCACAATCCTGCTAGACAGGAGTCTCCCTTGGCTTACAAATGTCCTAAATCTCACTAACAAAGACGATTGATAGCAGGATTGTGAGACCCCACCGAAAAGTCTCCCAAAGATCTTAATGTTAATGGCTGGTCTAAAGACAACACTGATCCAGCAGCAAGGGCAAGGCCTCCGGCAGGCCTGGAACATCCTGGCACCTTGTAGGCCCTCTTTAGCATATGAAAACTCCACTGACACCTCCCTTCCCCTCACCTTCCCCCAACAGCAGGGTACATAACCTGCCATCCCTCAACAACCCGGGGCAGCAGCTCTTCCTGCCCACGGGTCTTGTCCCCGTGCTTTAATAAACCACCATTTTGCACCAAAGATGTCTCAAGAATTCTTTCTTGGTCATCGGCTCCGGACCTCAGCCCACCAAACCTCACCTAGGTTCTAGAACTTCATCAACAGCAGGAGTCTTCTAGGGGGGAACACCTCCTCCACAAGCCAACGCCTGCAGCCACACGGTTCTGGGTCGCCGGTCAGGAAACGGCGAGACCTCAAGGTCTGTGACTTACCATGTGGGAGCTCCCAGCCTCTGTCCCCTTTGCAGAGCTGAGTCCCGGAGGGGCCCTTGGAAGCAGGCAGCAGCCTCCCCACAGCCCTCCGTGCCCACGACAGAGGCAGGACCTTCCTCTTTACCGTCTTGTCCGACCCTGGAGCGAACAGAGCCAAATGGTCCTGTGATCCATACTTAGATTTTCTTTGTGACATAAAACAGCAATCAGTTTGTCATGTCACAGATTCCGTGGTCAGGAATTCAAAAGGGCTGAGAGGGGACAGCCTGTCTCTGCTCCCTCATGTCTGGGGCCTCAACTGGGATGACATAATGCTGGCGGGGTGACTCACATGGCTGGGTGCCACTGTCATCCAGAAGCTTCTTTGCCCGTGTGTCTGGAACAGGAGCCAGGGTGACCCAACACGGAGCCCAGTCCTGACTGTGGACCCAAGACCGTACAGGTAGCCTCTGCATGGGGCCGCCGGGTTCTGAGTGGGACAGTCCCCAGCACCAGCATTTCTAGAGCCTGAGCAAGGAGCTACGGGATTCCTCCTGGCCTGGCCTCGGATGTCACACAGGGTCACTGTCCCCAGGCTCCATCCGGGCCTTCTGACAGGGACGAACATTGCTTCTTGGAGGGTGAAAACGATGCTACTCTTTTCATATACAAAACATAGATGATCCATTGGTAGACGGATCGACTGATGGACAGATCAGTAGAACATGGACATATACAGCATGTCTTTAGTACTAAAATTTCATAGCTTGGTGGGGGGCATTTCTAGGAAGAGAAAATGAGTAAACAGGATCCTTAGAAGATAATCATGGAAAAAAGTTGGGGCAGCGCTGCTCTGGGCTTCTGTCTGCAGCAGCCACAGCCCATCCAGACGCAAGGGGTGGGGACATACCCCCAACTCTTAATGAAAGGAGTGTCAAGAAATTTGAAGCCCCATATTGGAACTGCCACATGGAAGAATTTTTTTTTAAGATTTATTTATTTGAGAGAAAGAGAACCCTCAAGGGCAGAGCCGAGGGACAGAGCAGCAGAGAGGGAGGGATAGGAGAAGCAGACTCCCCAGTGAGTGGGGGGCCCCATGCGGGTCTCTAGCCCAGGACCTTGAGATCATGACCTGAGCCAAAACCATGAGTCAGATGCCCAACCGACTATGCCCCCCCAGATGCCTCTGGAAGAATATTAATCTAGTGTCTTCATGTCACATTAAAGAATGAGGAGCCCAGAAGGGCTGAGGCCCCGGCCCCAGTCGTAAGGCCCGGGAACAGACTTGGATCTGCCCCGGAACCAACCTGGGGCTCGTCCACACGGCGTCCCTGCAAGCCCATCTGTGTACTTGAAAGGTCAGTTCTCAAGCCTGCTGGGCTCCATATGGCCCCAGGTGTAAACACTAAGCAGACGCAATGACGTCCTGCCATTTCTCTGCTGTACTCACAGGTCACAGACTACATCCATCAATCGCATGAACTTGTGAATGTGTTTTTTGGGGGGTCACAATATTATTTTTTAAATAGAGTTTGTTGCCTACACAAAACACAAAAAATTTCACTTCTGGTTTCTCTTTTAAAAAGCAGAAATACTGGAGAACAGTGGGTCCTGCGTGGGCACCAGAGTGTCTAAGACCTTCCAGAGGCTCCCTAAGGCTTCCAGAACACTATGAAAGCTCACAGACTAGAAAGAAAATTGTCCATTTGTGCAGATGACATAATTTTGTAGAAAATCCTAAGGATTTCACACACACACACACACAAAAATACCAACTGCTAGAATTTAAAAATGAGTTTAATGAGCTACAGGAGAAAAGATCAATACAGACACACATACACATATACACACACAAACATACACACATACATGTACGCACACACACACACACACAGAGTCCTATTTCTATACTAGCAACGAGCCTGTAGAAACTGAATTGAAACACACGGTGCTAGTCCCAGCTGCTGGACAAGAAGAAGAAACACGGGCTGCAGATCTAACGGAATATATGCAGCATCCATGTACTGAAATTTACAAGACTCTGATGACCGATGACAAGAACTATTTAAACAAATTGCGAGAGGTACCACATTATCAACACAGGAGAGATGTCAGTTCTCCCAATATCAATCTGTAAGTTTAACACGATTCCTATCAAAATCCCAGCAAGACTGTCTTGGTAGAGAAAGACAGGCTTCCTCTAACATTTACACGGCAAGGTGACAAAACTAGAGTACTTAAAAATGAGTTTGAGAAAGAATAAAGTACATCACAAGCTTCTCTCTTGCCCAGCGTTGTGTTTCCTACATCGCCTTGTGTGTGTTTTATCACATGGCCCGTATGTGCCTCTTTGGCTGAATTTCTCCTTGGTTGGAGTCCTGGACCAGTGCCAGCTCTCCTGGAAGGTGTCACGAGGTGTCCTCCCCTAACAGAAGCCACACCGGAGCTCAGGTTCTAAGCATGGCCTCTCTGCCTGTAAATGCAGCACTGAGGAACTCGAGTGTTTTCTGGAAACTGGCATCACTGGCTTTGCGTGGCGGAGACGAGAGGGCTGGTCTAGATGCAAGGAGCTGAGTGGAGCTGGAGACGCGTGCTTGTGACAGACTGTGTTCCTCCCTGCACATTGACATGCACTCAAAACCACCTGAGTCCTTCCCAGGACTGGTGTGCCCCATGGTGGCTGTGGCAACATGCCATCCCAGGGAGCCTCCTGGCTGCAGGAAGGAGGTGGTTATTGCCCTGGGGGAACACTGAACCCAGAAGCTTTTGTGGCAAGAAATTCTTGCCCTTGGGAGGTAGGCATGAGGGCAAGGAGCTAGCGGATCGGGGGTGGAGAACGGAGGACCCTCGAGCATGAGCCCGGGAGACTCATTCTTCCTGCACCTGAGGATTTGGAGCAAATGTCCTCTGAGAACCAGGATTCTCCCTCGAGACACAGGACCCCTACCCCCAAGAAGACCTGGGTCCCTCCAGGATCCAGGCACAGCAGCTCCCCCTGCCCAGGAGTCTGGAGTTTGAACATCTCTCTTGTCCAGTCCAAGGGGCTACGTTCCTGGACAGGGCCTTCCTGGGGACGGTGCACTACATTGTGGATTATCTTCCTTCGGCTTTATTCCTCCACAGCCCCTCAGAGGCCTGTTCACCCAGAGGACAGCACCAACCAATGTCAGGAACAGGGGAAGCTTCAAGAAGACCAGGAGCAGGAAGTGGACACTGCTAAGCAAGGACCTGTGGGGGTACGTAAGGAGAGGAAATGACTGCCTCCTCGGGGGGAGGTCCAGGATCCTTCTCTCCCAGCCTGTTCCTGTGCCCTGACCCTAGAGCCCTCATAACTCAGGATCAAACTTGGAAAAGATGTGCCTGGGCAGCCCCTCTCTGGGGCCCCATCACCTCCCCTCCCCTGACCGTGCACTACTCCTAGGAATTCTGTTAAGGAGAGGTGATGGGGCAAAGAGAAGAGGCGCCCGGCACTGCCTGCTTTCCAGAAGCTTCCTCTCTATCCCTTGCTCTCACATTTCTCCGTAACAACCTACTTCTTGAAAACTACCCCCCACCCTCACTTTAAAGCCCTGACCCTTATCCTTGGCCCTACAGAGCCTGAGAGCAACATGGTAGCCCTTTCTGGGTATCTTTGGGAGGAGAAAAGCAGCCTGGAGCCAGCTCATCTCTCTCCAAACCCCCACAAGAAGCACCTGGATCTCTGGTTCAGCAAAGACCTTTGGAGGTAAGCCCGAGTTAGGGCTCCAGAACCAGAAGCCAGAGTCCAGAACCAGAGGGGGAAGGAGAAGGGGAGGGGTGGACATGGGCGGAGCCGCATGTGCACGTGAGCCAGCCTCCTGTTCCCCTGCAGCTGCTGCATGGGGACAACGTTCCCAAAACAAGTGATACTTTCCACACGAAGTCCCCACGCAGCCACTGAGAATGTAAACATGGTGACCCAAACTGAAGCAAACCCAGCAGAGAGGTAAAAAGCTCACGGTGTGTTGCCAGCCCCCACCCCAGGGTCCCATAAGGCTGCTGAACCCCATCTTCTGTGGTCTCTAGGCTGGGGGCCCTTACCCTGAGCAGCAGGTCAACAGCTCCTCCGTGCTGAGGTTCTGCTTGGTGTTCAGCCCCGGAAAGGCAGCAGGTACAGCCTGACATGTGGTCCTCCCTGTGGTTTTACTTGGTGCTGGAGAAAAATCCCACATGAGGGGCTACTCCCTCCCCAGCCATCTGCTACGTGCCCGTTTGGACCAAACGTTATGCACGACGGCCCACTGGAAGAAGGGAATTGAGAGATGCTCCGAAGCTAGCGTCAGGCCACTTCCAGGATGGCGTGAGCTGCTCAGGGACCAAATGAGACTTTTCCAGAACTGGTCAAATGAGCCACCTCAAGTAAGTGTCGGATCTTTCTTTCCATCCCAAGTCTGACTCTGCCTATGGAGAGAGCAGGGGCAAGCCTGGAGAAGATGGCCCTGTGGCCCAGGAGCCTCAGAGAGACTGTAGGAGGGGGCTCACAGCACCTTCAGATGGAAACTAAGGCCACTTTAACTCCCTGCTAGGGAGGAGCTAAGCCTCAGGTGTCCGGGCTATTAGTGTGACCAGTGTCTCTGCCCCAACCTCATGACTGCCCGAAAAAAACAAGCCTCCAGAGCCTTCGCCCTCCCAGGGCTCCCAGGACAGGCTCCGTTTCATCCAACTACAGCCCTTGACATCTTGGCCACTGAGGATTCACTGACGTATGTGGCACCATCCCTGCCCTCACACAGAGCAGAGGCATCTAAGTTGATGGGCTCAAATCAATAGAGAGAAGGCAGAGGGGCAGCCTGCCATCAAATACAGAGAGCACAGAAGGCTCAGACCTCAGGGGCCATCCGGGCAAGCAGAAAGGAGAGAAACAAGGAATGGTGACACCTAGAGGAGGCCACGGGGATTACGAGATATTTTTAGAACAGGAGAGAACCCAGCGTGTAGTTCTGGGCTGAGGGGAAGCAAAAGCATGGATAATTGATGGAGGAAGATACAGATGAGCAAGGAGGGAATTTGACTCTAGGAGACAGGGAGGTATGGAGCTCCAGGGTGAGGAGCCAGCCTCAAGAGAATTGTTCTCGAACAGGGGGATGGAAACCGCCCTCAACCTAGAAGGGAAAGGGGGAAGAATGAGTTAGGCATCACAGAAGTTTGTAGGGGGAGAAGAAAAGAAATTGAGAGAGTTCGCGTCTGATATTCCGTGCGCCCTTGGTAAGAGAGAAGAATGGGAGAGTCATATTAGAGACTGCTGAACTTGTATGGACACCCCTCATCACCGGCTATGACTTCTCCAGCGCTACTGCAGCAGATAGATTTTAGGTGGGAGATCGATTTGCCCTAGACTGCCTAGGATCTGACCCAGTTTTAGCACTGAAAGCCCCACATCCCAAGAAATTTCTCAGTCCTAGGCAAACCCCAATGGTCGCTCACCCTAATTTTAGGGTGGATCCAGGGATGACGGTTTCGAGAGGCAGGTAGGAAAATGGTGCATGACAGGTGAAGAAAATGTAGTCCTCCTTGAGAGTAGTGCCTGGCTTAGGAAGGAAGTGAGATCAGGGCAGGGGAGGCTTAGGAAGGAAGTGAGATCAGGGCAGGGGAGGGGTAGGCAGTAAGTGGGGAGAGAATGGAGAGAGGGATCCAAGGGCTGGAAACGTATGTGAGATTGCAAGTAGGGCCAGGGGGGTGAGGGTGTGGGAAGACTGATGCACAGAAAGTTGTCTGGGAGTACAGCGTCTTCAGGTAGGGTTCTGGGCATGGACCAGTTTGGGGTGACAGCAAGATGTGCAATGTTGCCATGGAGTGGCTGCAGAGTGGGAATGCAGGTCACTGCAGTTGAGAAGGTCCTGGAAGCTGAGACAAGTTACTTGTTAAAAACTCCCAAGACAATGACAGGAATTAGGGGTGTCGGGGAGTAACCTAGAAGCCAATGGAAGGTCATGCCAAGGAGAAGTAGAGGATGCGTGTGGTCATGTGACACAAATGTTAAAGGAACAGGTAGGATAGTGATAGGTTGTGGTGGGGGACCGGGAGAATTTGAACATAGCTTCACCACCCTATAGCACATGGAGGTAGGAAAAAGAGCAGCTTGCACTCAAGAAGCCTGTTTCTTGAAATGAGAGGAGTGAGGCCAATTTCAGGACAGTATAGTCGAGAGAATATTGTATGAGTAAGCTGAAGATGTATGTATGAAGAATTTGTTTCCTTTGGTACAGATTCCAAAGGTCATGGTGGAGATGGTCTTGGTGCAGCATGGAGGGGCCTCCCGCAGTGGAGTGAGGTCCTGGCCCTCTGAGAATGAGGGTACCTTCAGCTACACACCCACACCCATGCCAAGGCTAAAAAGACAGCTGTCTCTCACCCTGCCCTCAACATAGGGTCTTGCCAATACTACTGGGATGAGGGCTAGACGAGACCCAGAGACAAGACCCATAAGCTCTGCTGGTGGAGTGAGAGGATCTCTTACCTGTGGAAACAAACACGTTAACGTGGAATGAAGGGTCATGTGACCACACATCCAGGAGCCATACTGTCTGAATTCTGCACCAGTAGGATCCAGCATCGTCTGCAGTGAGGTTCTCCATGGTCACTATAAAGGTGAGGTGATCAGCGTGGTCTCTGATGGACACACGCCCACTCCTTTCTTCTTTCTCTTCTCCCTTGGTCTCCACAATCTTCTCACATGTTGTGTCATACTGTCCTCGGCACCAGTATTTGTTATACCTCTGGTATACCTCCTCGTACCGACACTGCACACACAGAGAACCACCCAAGGTGCCTGTCACAGAGCTGGGGCCCATCAGGGACAAAGAGCCTGGAAGACATAAGCCACATCCCAGGGCTCCATCTCAGTGTCCCCCTACAGCAGCTGTCTGCCTGAAGCCCAAAGGGAAAGTTGCCAGGGAGGTGTAGACAGTTCTGGGCTCAGAGATGTGGGCCTGGAGGGACATCAGAGCTTAGACTTAAGCCAGAGGGTAGGAGAAAGAGCTTCCACTCAAGAAGCCTATTTCTTGAAATGAGAAGAGTAAGGCTAATTTCAGGACAGTATAGTAGAGGGAATATTCTGTGAACAACCTAAAGATGTATGAAGAATTTATTTCCTTTGGTACAGGTTTCCAAAGGTCATGGTGGAGATAGTCTTGGTGCAGCATGGAGGGGCCTCCCAGGCAATGGAGTAAGGCCCCAGCCCTGTGAAAGTGAGAGAGCCTTCAGCTACACACCCCCACCCATGCCAAGGATGAGGAGACAGGGGAGAGTCACCTCCCTCCCTGCCCTCATCATAGGCTCTTCCCAACACCACTGGGACTGAGGACTAGACAAGACCCACAGACACTCTTCAGCATGACATTCAACCTTGTCTCCATGTTCAGTCATATCCCCTAAGATCTATTGGTGAAGTGAGAGGATCTCTTACCTGTGGAAACAAACACGTTAACGTGGAATGAAGGGTCACGTGACCACACATCCAGGAGCCATAGTGTCTGAATTCTACACCAGTAGGATCCAGCATCGTCTGCAGTGAGGTTCTCCATGGTCACTATAAAGGTGAGGTTATCAGCGTGGTCTCTGATGGACACACGCCCACTCCTCTCTTCTTTCTCTTCTCCCTTGGTCTCCACGATCTTCTCACATGTTGCGCCATACTGTCCTCGGCACCAGTATTTGCTATACCTCTGGTATACCTCCTCATACTGACACTGCACACTCAGAGAGCCACCCAAGGTGCCCGTCACAGAGCTGGGGCCCGTCAGGGACAAAGAGCCTGGAAGACATAAGCCACATCCCAGGACTCCATCTCAAAGGCCCCCTATAGCCGCTGTCTGCCTGAAGCCAAAGGAGAAAATTGCCAGGAAGGTATAGACGGTTCTGGTCTCAGGGATGTGGGCCTGGAGGGACATCTAGACTTAAGATCTAAGCCAGACAGTCTGGAGACTAGGGCCAGCAAGAGAGGTAGAGATCTGTGCCCTGTGAGCCTAGAAACACTGAGTAACCACACAAGGATCCTGCCATGTGGGGATAGGGAGAATGAGAACAAAGCTGGAGAGGGAGCAGCATGGGCTGGCTGTCCTGCCCTGTCTTAGCCTTTGCAGGCATGAGATTCAGTGTGGCAGAAAAACACTTCCCTTTGCAGTGAACCTCTGCATTCAGGTTTTCTGCAATTCAGAGTTGCTCTGTAGGAGCACAGCTTCTTGTTTACTCCACTCTAGAGGTGCTCTCAAGAGCGGAAAAATAAACCCCTGGCCTTCCTCCAGCCCCGAAGGAGGAGCGACACACAGCTAGGAAGGGCTGGGTCCCAAGGAGACTCTCACAGGCTCCTGGACATGAGTTTGGGGCATGAACGGACCACCCCTAACCCCATCACTGTCCCCAGGACCTTGCCATCTTTCTTTACCACCTTTCCCCCTTCTTTTCCTAAGCTAGCCATACAGCCCTCCATAAATGTAAAGTGGTCACATTTTTCCAACATTTGTAACCGCAGGTGTTTGTAATCCCAAAGGGGAGGGGGTGAGAGAATGCTGGAACAGAGAGTGGGGAGCGTAGCCAGGAGCTGGGATGGGAAAGAACAAACAAACAAACAAAAAGAACCAAAACTTCAGTCTCTACAAGTGACTCCAAAGCTTTTATCAGGACCCAGGAGGAAGTCGAGCTGTAAATGGACATGAAGCTGAACCTGTGGCCTCGGAGAGACCAGCCAGTCCACGTGAAGGGGTGGGAAGAAGTTTCCATCTCTAGTTTACCTGCACCCAAGCAAGGGCATTTAGGCAATTGTATCAGAGTTAAGCAAGCAGATGTGAGGAAGCCGTGATCTGCTGGTAAACCAGCTCTGGGCAGGGAGCAAGGCGGGGCGCAGGCGAGTCAAGGAGAAGCCTTGGTTCAGAGCGTTTCCCGGTTTCTGTGGCGTAAACACGCTCACTATGACGAATTTCATGCTAACCATATGCTGCCACCGGTTGTAGGGTTGGGGAAATAAGTCCGTGATCAGCTCTTGTGAGTGGGTGCGAGCAGACTCCAGCCACTGCTGCTGTGGTGCCCATTTCCTTAATTACAGCGGCTCAGAAAAAGTCCATCATCAGGAGGAAGAAGAAGAAGAGGAGGAGGAGAAGGGGGAGGGGGAGGGGGGGAGAAAGAAGGGGGGAAGGCGGAGAAGAAAAAGAAGGGGAGAAGAGAAAATATCCATTATTATTTTCATCCTCATTTAAGACATTTTGAGCGTCTCCCATCTGTAAAAAGATACATCTCTTAAATGTCTTTCTGAGTCTAAGATCTCAGTGATGAGGGCCCCAGGGGACCTTGAAGACCATCCCATCCGCTCCCCTGTGTTACTGAGAAGAAAATGACATTTTGGCCAGTGTCACCCAACTGGCCTTCTTTCTTGAAACCTCTGCCTTTCCCGCCCACTATTCTGGGACAGTCCATCATTATGTTGGGCAGGTTCTATGTCTTACCCAACATAAAAATTACTCTACAAACATGAAGAATACCACCTAGTTTTTACCCTGAACTTACTTTCCACAGAGAATGGGCTCTCCTGCATGTTGAATGTCTTTTTTTTTTTTTTTTAAGACTATCTCCTCCAAAACGATTGTATTTACCTAACTGCACAACACCTTGTTCTAGCAGGGGTTTAAGATGCATGCTGAGGGTACCTCTTTGGTCCCTTCTTTAATTCCTGCTAAGAAACCTTTCCAACCCCTTTAAACTAAGTTCTGACACATTCTAAACTATTGCTAATGCCTGAACTGTCCATGATCTTTAAAGAGATTGACACTTTCACATAAGCTATTCTCTCTTTCCACTCAGCAAACTCATTCATTCTTCAAGACCAAAGTCCAGGGAAGCCTCCATAAGGACTTGCACTGGGTCAAGAGCAGTGTTTGGGGCCCCTGTTGTGCAGCTCCACACCACATGAACAAATTTCTACACAAAGTTCTATGCTGTATCACAGTGACTTGACTCCCTCTTTCAACCGTGAGTCCCTGAGTGCAGAAGTTGCTTTCCTGACACACAGCTGGTCCTGGAACACAGCTGGTGCTCAATAAGCATATGCAAATCTGTGATGAATGCTTCAGTGGATAGAAGAATGTACAGATGGATGAATGGATGTGTCTTCCTTGTTTCTGCTGAGATCTCTGGCTTGAACCCAGGACAGACATTCTACCCACTGTTCCACCCCCTCCAATAACAAGTGCCCAAAACCCCAGCCCCACTCACCTGAGAGGCAGAGAAGGAGCAGAACTGGGGACAGCCACATGGTCCTGTCTCTCTGGCTGGCGTCCCCAGCAAATCCAGGTCCCCGCTGTAATCCAGGTGTTTGCGACAGAGACTGCGGTGTCCACTTTCTACTTGCTCAAGTTTCCTATGTGTTTCTGTCTCTCACCTACTTCCTTTTTCATCTCCTAGATACTTCCTAGTTTGAAGCCCTACTTGGGAGAAAGGGAAGAGTGTCAAGAGATCAGAGAATGGACTAAGAACAAGAGAAATCTGCTGTTTTTTTTCTTCATTTAATGGCAATATAATGTTTGGATCATACCCCGAGTCTTCATGCAAGTCATGAAATCTCCAACAGAGGAAAGCCTTTGTCCCCATCTCTCATTCTTCTTCCTGTCCAAGGCTACTTGCTCGACCTAACCAGCTGTCCCTTCTCTCTGACTACATACTTTTGGGTCATAAAACACCCCACTTAAATATCTGGGGTGAGGACTCCCCATGAATCTCTCAACCACTACCTCCATGTGGTTGATCTCATACCTCTTCCTCTAACCTAGTCTCTCTTCTGGGCTCTGGACCCAACTTTTTGACGGCTTGTGGGGAAGCTCCACCTGCTTGTACACCCTTAATCTAATTCAGTATTAAGGTGTTGGTGAAGGGCAGAGATCCCGGAGTCATGCGGATTTAAATCCCACCTCCATCATGTACTAACCATGTACCCTTGGGCATGTTGCTACATCACTCTCATCCCTAGCTTCTTCATCTATAAAATAGAGCCATAGTAACCATCCTCATCTCACAGAAATAAAGGAGTGAACAAACATAAAGCACTTGTCACAGTGCCTGGAACATAGTAACTGCTCAGTAAACGTTAACTCTTTAGAATAGTCCTGGATCAGGACTACTTCTCATCTGGTCTGTCAAACAACTATACACTCCCTTCAATTCAACTTGAACATCAGAAACATATTCTTCTCGAAGACACAGGTATTGGTTTTGCCCAAATTATTTAAGTTTACAACAAAGGTGTGAGGCAGATACCATTATCCCCACTTTAAAGATAGGAAGACAGAGGCACAGAGAGGTCCTGAAACCAGACATCATCAAATCAAGTCCATAAATCCTAGTCTAGTTTGTTAGCCGTAGGGATTTGGGGGGAAAGCTGTCTGGTGTCAACCAATGCCCAGATCCATTCTGCTTGGGGACAGCAGGAGGTCCATAGGGCTCTGGCCTGCCCACCCACACCAGCAACAGTCAGAAGCTCCTGGAACACATACATTTGGGAGAAGAGGCTTAACTCCTAGGAGAAAAGGCTCATCTTATCACTGTCTGCTCCACCACACCAGAGAGGAGGTAGAAGCGGGGCAGTCCAAAGCTGAGCACAGACAACAATATTAGGGAAATGCAGCCATCAAGGAATGCAGATCAAAACCATGGTGAGACACTACTTTACACCTGCTAGGAAGACTACCATCAAGAAGTCAGATAGTAAGTCTTAACAAAGATGTCAAGAAGTCAGAACGTCCATATACGCATTCATGGGAAGAAAAGTGGTGCAACCATTTTGGAAAACAGTCTACAAATTCCTCAAAGGATTGCACGTAGAGTTGCCATAAGACCCAGCGATTTCACTCCTAGGTGTACACCCAAGAGAAATGAAAACATAGGGGCACGTGGATGGCTCAATGGGTTAAGTCTCTGCCTTCAGCTCGGGTCGTGATCCCAGGGTCCGGGGATCGGTCCCGCATCAGGCTCTTTGCTCAGCAGGGAGCCTGTTTCCCCCTCTCTCTGCCTGTCTCTCTGCCTACTTGTGATCTCTGTCTGTCAAATAAATAAATAAAATCTTTAAAAAAAAGAAAGAAATGAAAACATATGTCCACACAAAAACAGGTACACAAAGGTTTTTAGTAACTTTATTCAGAATAGCCAGAAGGTAGAAACAACCCAATGTCCATCAGCAGATGAACAGATAAACAAAATGTGATCTAACCTCACAATGCACTATTACCTAGCCATTAACAGGAATGAAACCTGCTAGAAGGTAAAGCTGAAAACATTACGCAAAGTGAAGGAAGCCAGTCACTGAAGACCTTATAGTATGTGATTCCATTCATTGCAAAGACGAGAACAAGGAAATCTATAGATACAGAAGTCATGTAGTTGTTGCTTAGGACTTGGGGAGATTCAGAAAGGGAGGATAGCTAGAAAGTATGGAGTTTCCTTTTGAAGATGATGAAGATGCTCTAAGATCGGGTGTGGTGATGGCCGCACCTATCTGTGAGTACGCCAAACGCCACTGAATTGCATACATTACAGGGGACAGTTGCATGATATGTGAACTATATCTCAATAAAGCTTTATTTATTTATTTTTTTTAAAGATGAGCCCAGAGAGGCAGGAGAGCGGCTGGTGAGTGGGAAGGGAGAGGTAGGGATGGGAGATGGGTCTCAGAATGGTGTTTTCCTCTGCACCCCCACACCATTCCATGTCTTTATTCTTCATCCACAGCCCAGCACATGGGCCTGGAAAAACCAGGCTTTTCAGAGCATCAGCAGCAGGAAGTGAAGGGACCAGGGTACAGGAGATGGCATCACGCAAGAGAGTTGCCTCCCAGAGACAGGTGTCTGGACCTCTCTTCCCACCCTCAGCAATGAGCAACTCATACATAGGAGAAAAGTCAGAAAGCTCAGCTCCAAAATTAGAAGAGAAAGAATAAGACACCTGCCCACGTAGGCACAGCTGAGCAAGGGAAGGATGAAGCAGTGACGAGGCCCAGCTCGTCCATAATTTCTACTACTAACATTTCCTTTATTAAAAAAAAAAATCCACACACCTCTTGAAAGGCAATCAAGATAGAGTTCTAGGAAATAAAATAATTAAATGACAAATGCATTTTGAAAACGGAGGAAAATTTGGTGGACTTTGCATCAAACAATGGAGAGGAAGAATTATGTGGGTCAAAACCCTAATGATTAAGGAAAGGATTTCTCTGGGGCCCGTCCAACTCCTGAGAGGACAAGCCACACAAGCACTAATAAGCAACTAGCATGGAAATAGAGCCTGGTGCTGGGTATCAAGGAAGCTCCCGTCCTGCATGGCGCTCTGGGTGGGGTGCATCAACAATGAATCCTGGAACTCTGAAAAAATAAAATTTTTTAAAAAGAGAGAAAGAAATAGAGCCTCTGGAGTGGAGGTGCGATGCCCCTGAATGGGTGTCAAATCCGGATGCCAGTGTGTGAGGAATGCAGACGTTGCTGGTGCTTTTGAAAGAAAAGGAGGAAGCTTTGAAATCTGATTCAGTGGCTTTCCGGCTTTCAAAATTTCGCCATCTCCCCTTTGGCTACAGTCAAGTCCAGACCCTGCTGTGATACACCAGACCCAGCTCCTGGCGGGCCTCCAGCCTCTCCCTGTCCTCCACAGCTCACACTCTGGGCCCCGGCCACTGTAAACGACTTCCAATGCCCAACAGCAGGTGCTCCCTTGAGCCAACAAGCCAGGGCACATGGTGATCTCTCGACGCCCATCCAACCTCCCATCCACCGGCCCGGGCACATGTACCCTCTCAGCTTCCTTCGAGATGCAGATAAATCCTCCCTCCCAACTTGGGCACTGGCAGACTTGACCCCTGCCTCTGAGCCACGGCCCCACCGGTGTTCATGTCATTCTCTCCTAACCCTGCCCCAACATGCTTTCTCGGGTTTTCTGTCTTCGGTGTTGCTCTGTTTTGTTTTGTCTTGGGAGGTTCCCTCAGGTCCTGCGGGTTGAGTTCACAGGCCCAGGAAAACCTACCCTTCACCAAACTTGTCCTTTCTTTACTTGGTGCTTTCAGTCCTGTTCCCTGTTCACACACCTCAGAGACGAGCCTTCAGTGGATGTCCTTGCCTCCGTATGATGATGAAGTACATAGGCTTGCTTTGTAGGCATATGCTTCAAACCACACGGTTTCGGGCCATCCATCTCATTCTGGTGTTACTTTTTTTATGCAGCACCGGGTCCTGAAGCCTCATCTCTGTCACTGAGTGTCCACTTTACTGTTTTCAGCTTCGGCTTCTCCTCCGCGGCAGGTGCCCGAGGCCACTCATCAGTGCCCGGTGCTGGACGTCTAGGTGGCCCCCAACTCCTTGCCTCCATGAATGGCACCTAATGAACATTCTCTAGCACACACCCCCTAGGGGCCTGCAGAACATGTTCCCGGGATATACACCCAGAGCAGGGTTTCCAGGCCCCCGGGGTAAACATACCCTTAACCTGACAGATTGCTGACCAGAATGGCCATATTGGGCAGTCAGGTCTCATTCCTTGAAGCCAAAGTTTACAGTCAGAACCTGTTTCACTGAGGGGAATGGAGTCTTCACCAGCTGTGCACTGTGATCCCTGTGAAGTCTCCCCACCCCTTGATGCTGGCCAGCCGTTTGGTCTGGATTTATTCAGTCAGGTAAAAAAAAAAAAAGTATATATATATGCAATGGTTTCTCAACTCTTACTGAAATCTCTCTGTCTAGACTCTCCGCAGCTTAAGAACAATTCAGGATTCTTGTTTGGCCTCTCAAGGGAAATAAACCAGGGCCACCCACCAGGACCTTCGGGTGCATTATCCACAATCGCTTCCTGCCTGCACACACCACAGAGGACTCTGGGCGTCTCGTGGCTGCACACCCAAGCCGTCACTAATGCTGCCTGAAGTGGCTCATTCTCCCAACCGCCCCCTTACTGCCGCCCCAGACAAGCTGTGCTACTTCATCAGGTCTCCGGGGACATGGGGTCTGCTCCTCTGAGGCCCCGCACACCCCAGCACCAGGCCTCTGGCTTGTTCTCCTTCTGCTCGTCGTGGGAAGCTTGGCTGTTGTCCCCCTAACTGCCGGCCTCCCACTCCTCCAGAGAGCACCCCTCTCCCGCCTGGCACCTCTCTAGCTCCCCGTTCCTTCATTGGGATGGTGGAATCCCCCTCCTAAGGACTGCTGGGAGACACGAAGGAGATCCCTGATGTCAAATGCTAGGCACAGACCCTGGCACAATGTAGCAACTGATATCACACACACACACACACACACACACACACACCCCGTGAGCTGATGAAACGTCCCCCGCCTCTGTGTCGGGCGGTGAACAGCCGTGGTCTCCATATCCTCCCGCCCATCTGGGTGGGTGGAAATGGTTTCCTGGGACCCGTGTGTCACCTCTCCCGAACTCACTCCATTCTTTTCTCCAGGGAAGGTTCAGTAAGTGACAAGTCCCAGACCCACTCACCTGAGGCAGAGAGGGGGCGGAGCTACAAGCAGACTGGCGGTCCAATCTCCCCAGCCCCGGAATGTCCAGATCCTTATCTTCTGACATCTGGCCTAGGAGCTCCCGGCCTCGATACGGTCACTTCCCATCTGTATTTTGTTATTTGCTTCCTTCCTCTGCCACTTCTTCATTTTGGGTTGCAAAGTTATTGGGAAAGGGGAAGAACCTGCTGAAAAAGAGAGTGAACCAAAAGCAAAACGGCAAGGGGAGCTTGGTGGCACCTCGTCCCCTCACCTGCTGAGGGCAGGGCCCATGGCAGGGCCCACCGGGCTGGATCCCAGGTCGCCCTTGCCTCTCAGCCCCATGGATCCACAGCTCCAGCCCTGCCCTGAGGGAAGCAACTGCCCACCATGGTCACAGCACTGGTCCTCTTGGGGGGCAATTTCTGGTCCAGCTGTGACCAAGGTTTACATCCTGCTCAGTTCAAAGCTTTTTCAACCTGGACGCTCCCCTTCGGGTCACACGGAGGAGTGGGGACATACTCCAGTCTTACGGTTCTAGAGGTTGGAAATCCGAAATTAGGTTTGCTGGGCCAAAGTCAAGGCGTCAGCAGGGCTTCATGCCTTCGGAAGCTCCAAGGCAGACTCCACTTCCTTGCCTTGTGCCACCGGCATGAGACCCCCACCACTCCACCCTCGGCTTCCGTCAGAATGTCTGCTTCTCTGACTCTGAACCTTCAGCGTCTATCTTATAGGAAACTTACGATAACATTGGGCCCACTGGATCACCCAGGATAATCTCTCCATCTCAGGATCTTTAACTTAATCCCATGTGTAAAGTTCCTTTTGCTGAGAAAGGGGTAACGTGACACACATTGCAGAGTACGTCGTTCAAGTGACGAACCTTGAGGTCCAACCTGGTTGGAGGAGAAAGTGAAGAGAAGGGACCTGCTGTACTGGTCTGGATAAGTGATGTTAGCTGCTGTAACTGGCAGCCCTAAAGTCTCAGGGGCTCCACGTGAGGTTGAGGTTTCTTTCTCACTTACTGCATACTCCAAGGAAAGTCAGGGAGATCGCTAAGTGGAAGGATCTAGACTCTTTCCAGCATGTGATGCCAACAGCTTCAATACTGGTCCCTGTTTTTACCATGCAGTGTGTGTGTGTGTGTGTGTGTGTGTATGTGTGTGTACTACATAGACGTCTTATGGCCTGGCACAGAAGTGGTGAAACTGACTTCCATCCACATCCAGAGGAACCACAAGACAGAGGCTCTGTATTGGAAAGTCATCAGAAACAAAGTAAACGAATTCTATGCCCGCTCTTTAAAAACATGAACTTTGTGGTGCCTGGGTGGCTTAGTGGTTTAGACATCCAACTCCTGATACCAGCTCAGGTCATGATTTCGGGGTCATGAGATCGAGCCTGAATCAGGCTCTGCACTGGGCATGGAGGCTGCTTGGGATTCTCTCTCTCCCTTACCTTCTGCCCCTCCCCTCCCCTCCCCTCCCAGGAAGGTAGTCTTTTTCCCTATCCCTCCGACTAAGGACAACTAAACCCTGAACATGACACATAAAACAAAATAAGAAGGTTCTTAAAAGTGGAGAGAAAGTAGACTGGTAAGGTGCCTTGGGAATCAGAATTTTCTTTCGCTTCATATATCCAGACTGGAGAAGCCAGCAACAGGAAAATAATAACAGGCACGGGGTGGGGGTATGGCGGGGGGTGGTTGGTGGGGGGGATCACACAGAAGCCATCTCTCTTGGCAAAGAACCAGGAAAGGGTCAACCTAGCAAAACTAAAGCTTAGATAGTAACTTCTCTACCTCCAGCCAAACCACGGAGAAAGTAGGGGCCACCACCCACCCAGGGCAGCACAGGCAGCACAGGGGGAGCAGCTGCTAGGCACCGAGCCCCTCCCAGCCAGGAAGCGGAGCAGTGGAGGCCCAGGAGAGAGCCAGAACACACTGCCTCACCCTTCGGGGTTCAGACAGCCTCCAGGGCGTGCCGGCTGGCTCATACCACGCTCTGTGTACTTGTACAGGTCCGCACACATTCCAGCATGAACTCGAGGGCACTGTCGGTCCAGGTGGCGTCATCTGCAGCCTGCACTGCTCTGACCAGGGCTCTGCCTGGTTCACTCCCGGGGGGGTCTCCAGTACCTGGCCCGAAGAGGGGGTTGGTTCATGAGCACAAATTGAAGGGAGAATGAGAGGGAAGACAGCAGCCTGGACACAGTTGGGGAAAGCCAAAAGAATGTCCTGTCAACGGCATCAGGCTATTTTGCATTAACCAAGTGTTAAAACACAGAAATTCAGCGAATACATTGGAAGATCTTAGAGGCTTTATTGTTCCTTATTATGAGCCAAGGAAGAAGGAGCAAAGGCCGGACTTCGCTGCAGCTGGAAGCCTCCAGGCCGCCGGGCTGAGGCAGAGAGGTTGTAACTCTCTATAGCTCCCTCCAGGAATGCCTTTAATGGTTTATGGCTTTGCTCTTGTTAGTGTTGCTTCCCTCTGATCACGGAAAATGACCGCCTGCAAGACACACATTGGCAGCCCTCGTTCAAACACACGGCCCGCTGATACACATCTGAAGGGTCTCACCCCTGATGTTTTCTGACACAGTGGTAAATAAACTTATCTGAAGAGCAGTTCAACTTATCTGAAGAGGTCCTGGAGACCTTGCTTCTAACATGCACACATTCCTTAGAGACCTACGCTATGCCCTAACCCCCGCTAACTAAAAGTATATAATCAGTCACTCCTCACAAGCCCAGGCCAGTTCTTTCTGCCCATGAGTCCTGTCCCTGAGCTATTAAAAAAAAAAAAAAAAGAAAGAAAGAAAAGAAAAAAGAAAAAGCACCTTTGGGCACAAAACCATCTCAAGAATTCTTTCATGACTGTTATTATTATTGTGAATCATGTGGGGCGTTGCACGGTGGTGGGGGCTGGTGACCCAGCATGAAAGAGTCCCCCAAGGCAGAACAAAAGAGAAGTTTATTGAATACAATGCCAGGCAGCAGGCAGCACAGCAGAGGAGAGGCCGTCTGCCACAAGGCAGTGGCCACAGTTATACAGTGGAGTGCGAAGTTATGGAACATACAGCATTTTCCCCTTTCTGGTAATCTTAAGAACTGTGCCCCAGGCACAGTTCTGGGTAAAAGCCTCTGCCTTCAGCTCAGGGTCCTGGCATCGGGCTCTCTGCTCAGCGGGGAGCCCGCTTCCTCCTCTCTCTCTGCCTCTCTGCCTACTTGGGATCTCTGCCTGTCAAATAAATAAATAAAATCTTAAAAAAAAAAAAAAAAAAAGAACTGTGCCTGGTTGTAACTGGTCGGTGAAGGCTTATGGCTATTTTGAGGTGGGTCGCTTCACGAGCCTGTGGGCCCTCCTGCCTCGCTCAGTTTCTAGTGCTGAAGCCTGTTGCCTAAAAGTTACCTCTATAAGTGAGGCTGAGCATCCCTCCGAGCGGCATCCCACCTGAGAGCTGCACAAAATGGAAGGTTTTTAAAACAAGGAGGGCGGAGCAAGGAAGTTACTAGCAAAAGAAAATAAGGATTGTCCCAGGCAAGGTCACCTTCCCTGCAAATTCGCTCACCATCTCAGACTGATTGGCGTAGAATCTGCCTGCTAGGAGAGCCGGATGCTGCTGTTAGGTTGGACTCCAAAGACTGTTTCTTTGTAACACAAGCAACACGCTGAAGTTAAAGGAAATTGAAAACAGATCAAAACCCCATTTGCAGCCTCAAACAATGAATTCATAGAAAAAGACCTCTCTGCTCTCTTTTGACTTGCAAACTTAGCTCCCCTGGGAAGGGGGCTGGTCGCGGGGGGGGGGGGGGGGGGGGGGGGGGATGCCCTTCTGGGCTGACTTCAGGTGTGTGAACATACATATTCAGCACTCACTTTCCCAGGCTTTCTTGGGAAGGATTTCATTTTAGAGGACCACAAAAACTAGCTTTTATACATAAATTTGTTTTTTTAATAATTTAATACCACTTTAGATGCTGCCTCACTTTTTTACATAAAACTTCATCTTTATTTAAGGAAATTCGTTCGATAAATATCAAAGTTATTTCTTTCTTGCTATAACATATCATGCATGAATCACAGTTGGAGGCTCATGGAAGCAGAGCTGCTGGTTTGCAGAGGGACCAACCATGCCAGAGAAACTTGTGCTTTTGCCCCAGGTCCCACAGCTGCAAGACTGTGGAGCCAGGAGCAAGCCAAGTCTTTGCACTGCTGTTTGTTGTCTAAAAGTCAATCATTGAAGGTGGAAGGGGAAACTAGTCATCATCAGAACACCTTAATGGGCATTAGAAAAGGGGGAATGTGTGCCTTTCCTCACCACGCAGGGTTTCTCCAGACAATACAGGAAATGGGGAAGGAATTCCAGAGAAGGAAGCTGTGAGTAGGGACCAACACAATGGGCACATGCATGAATCTCCTGTTACTGGCTGAGTTGTATCCTCCCGGACTCTTATGTGGCAGTCCTAACACCCAGGACATCAGAATGCGACTGTGTTTGGAGATAATCCTCAAAGAGGTGATGGGGGAGGGGGGCAGTGGCACTGGGTGGCTCAGTCAGTTAAGCACCTAACTCTTGGTTTCGGCTTAAGTTGTGATCTTGGGGTTGTGAGATGGAGCCTTGAACCAGGCTTGAGATTCTCCCTCTCCCTCTACCTCTCCCCACACCTCCACCTGCTTTCTCTCTCTCTCTCTCTCTCGCTAAAATAAATAAATCTTCCAAAAAAGATAAAATAAAGAGGTGCTTGAGGGTAAAATGAGATCATCATCATTGGTCCTAATCCAATGTGACTAGTGTCATTATAAGAAGACATTAGGACACAGAGAGGGAAGATGGTGTGAAGACACAGGGTAAAGATGGTGTCTACAAGCCAAGGACCAACGCCTCAGGAGAAACCCACCCTGCAGACACCTTGATCTCAGACTTTCATCCTCCAGAACTGTGAGAAAGTCAAATTCTATTATTTAAGCTACGCTGGCTCTGGGGCTTGGTTACAATAGCCTGCAAATAAGCCAGTGTCTGTGACTCTCCTACCCCTCAAATATATATGTTGAAATCCTAATCCCAGTGTGGTGGGAAGGCCTTTGGAGGGTGATCAGGTAGGAAAATGGAGCTCTCATAAATAGGATCATACCCTCATAAGAGGCCAAATAGCTCGCTCACTCCTTTTCTGCCATGTAAGGATACAAAGAGAGGTCAACCATCTGCAAGCCAGGCAGAGGGCCCTCCCCAGAGCCCAGCCTTGCTGGCTCCCTGATCTTGGACTTCTAGTCTCCAGAACCATGAGGAATGGCTATTGGTTCATAAGCCACCCTATCGGTGGCCCTTCGTTAAGCTGCCTGATCTCACGGAGACACTCGGCCACATACAAGGTGGAGGGAGCACGTGGAGCTCTAGATCAAACCATCAGCCTGTGTGGCCTGGCAGGGAGACACACACCAGCCCCACCCCCACCCCTGCGTCATCCTCAGGAAACAAGGACAGGAAAATTCTTTGCAGGTCACCAATGGGGAAGTGACCCATGCCACAGCAAATGTGGCACTTCTGTCAAGTTAAGAGGCTGGGTGACAGGGGACACTTGGAAAAATCAGCTGCCAGCAGTACTGGGTGTTGTTTTCCTTCTGACAAAGCAGAGGAGACTCGAACTGTGGCCACTGCTCTCAAGCAGAGAAGGCAGAGGCCACCTGTTTCTTGTAAGAGACACACAAGTCTGCTCCAGGGAGAAGGAATAGCCTGTGCCAACCCTGATGTAGAGCCATGTAGAGCCCCTTTGTCACCAGTTAGAGCCCCAAGTACACCTGCTTGGACTTTCTAACCTTGGTCTTATATTTTCCCTTAAGCTCTTCTTTCTGGCTTTCCTCTTAATTCAGGCAAAGGAAACCCAAAATCACTCTTCAGGGGACAGCCCTGTCCACCGGCGCCTGGGCGGCTCAGTCGGTTAAGCATCTGCCTTCAGCTCAGGTCATCATCCCAGGGTCCTGGGATCAAGCCCTGCATTGGGCTCCCAGCTCAGCAAGGAGTCTGCTTCTCCCTCTCCCTCTGCCAACAGCCCCCACCCCACTCATTTCACTCACTCATTCACTCTGAAATAAATAAATACAATCTTAAAAAAAAAAAAAAAAAAAGACCTCCCTCCAAAGGCCCAGACCACCTGACCTTTTGAGCTAACCAACGCCCCAACTCATTGACCATGCAATGACCCCCTAGAATGACCTACCATTACCTTTACCTCATTATAATACTAAAATGTCTACCCAGGGAGGAGCCTCAGCCTCATTTATATAACATACTATGTATGCATAGACAGGTTTCCTTAAGGCGCATGTGCTATCTCATGCCTACCTCTACTAGGATGGCAAGGTTTCCCTATCCAAATAGCCATCCTAACCCTGAACAAAAGGAACCCATTCACCCTCTCCTGGGGAATCACGGCTTTGGAAGCCATTGCCTGTGATCTCCTTATTTGCTGCAAATAAAGTTTGCTTTGGGCCACGACTCATCCTGGTGCAGTTTCTGAGTCACCCGGGAGGGAAGAAGTCACGTTGCCTCAGTTACACCGTGGGCTCAGGATGCCCTTCCCTGCGGCCTCCGATGTCCCTTTCTCTGTAACTCAGTATGGGAGAAACCTCGCAGCACCCAAGACCAAGGTTAAAACCGGACCTCAGCACAGATGGAAACTGTGTTTGTGTTTCATGTGTCTCTGCACCAGAGAAAAAAATATTAATTTTTAAAAGCGGTGGGGAGGGAAGTCAGAACACCCTTTCCCTGCTGGAATCAGTGTGCAGTACTTCCCCCAGAGGTTCTACCACCCATGGCACAAAGGCAAAAGCCGTTGTTACTCCTGACCTCCCCACCTCCACTGGCTGAGCAAGACCAGCTCAGGGGTCCTGGACACTTATCAGCATTGAAGCTTCCCACCCTCATGTACAGGTGAGAAAGTGGAGAGACGCCCAGAGAGATTAAGATTTTTTTTCCCCCCAAAGGGCAAAGCTAGAAACTTTCCAGATTGGGATGGAACAGAACTTTGGCTTGGCTTGGGTCTCTGGATTGCTATCATCAGGACCACCAACCACCTGGAGTTGGCGCCTGAATGCTGGGCATCCCTCGGATGGCGCTGTTCTCTCCCTAGTGAGTCCCTGCTCCCTCCACCTCCCCGGCTCCAGCTCTCCAGGCGCGCTCCTGGTGCTAGAACTGGCCTCCCACCACCCTGGGACTCGGAGAAGCAGAGTCAGAACCCTCACTGTTCTCACTGCCTCGACTGCCAAAATTTAGGGAGCATCTACGTCAGCTGGACTGAAATAGCTTCCATTTTTCTTCCTGCTTCCTTATGGCTCTTTTTTCTACACTTCAGTTTGTTTTCCCATCATATCAAAATTTGGGAAAATACAGTTTTTCTGAAAGAAAACAGGAAGGAAAGCTATTAACAGTGACAGAAATGCTGTGGCTTTGACTCTCTTAATAATTAGATTCACAGGGCACCCAACTTCTACAAAGAATCCCACAACTTCCCAAAACAGATAAGTCACATTTTTATTTTTCACTGTGTCCTCAAATGTACTGACCACACAGATTTTTCCGGAGTCAGGACTGAAGCTGGATCTTTGCAGAACAAATCTTTTTTTTTTTTTTTTTTTTTTTTTTTTTTTTTTTAAAGATTTTATTTATTTATTTGACAGAGAGAGATCACAAGTAGGCAGAGAGGCAGGCAGAGAGAGAGGAGGAAGCAGGCTCCCTGCTGAGCAGAGAGCCCGATGCGGGACTCGATCCCGGGACCCCGAGATCATGACCTGAGCCGAAGGCAGCGGCTTAACCCACTGAGCCACCCAGGCGCCCTGCAGAACAAATCTTATTAGAACTGCTGACATGGGGGTGCCTGGGTAGCTCAGTTGTTGAGCGGCTGCCTTCAGCTCAGGTCATAGTCCCACAGTCCTGGGATCAAGCCCCACATCAAACTCCCTGCTCCTCAGGGAGCCTGCTTCACCCTCTCCCACTCCCACTGCTTGTGTTCCCTCTCTCACTGTGTCTCTGTCAAATAGATAAATAAAATCTTTTTTTAAAAAACTGCTGACATGGACCTTAACACATTCTATTATTATTAATTTAACAACCATTAAATGAGCATCTGCTAGGTGTCAGTCCCTGTGGGTACACAGATGAATAAGAAATGGTGCATCAGCCAAGATCTTGGTAGCAGGTAGATGGCGCAAGCAAAATGGTATGATTGAAGATAATATAATGAGGGGAATATTTACAATGATCCAGGAAGGAGTTAAGGGAAATCAACAAAAGGGCCAGCAGCAGCAGAGAGCCCTTACCACCTCTAATTCTAAAGGAGGGCAGAGAGGGGATAAAAACCAGATCCCAGCAGAGCCCTTGTATAGACCTCCCAGGAGTTGAGGGTGTGGACCACCCAGCAGGAGTGGAGTGGAGGGACACAGATGCTCCCAACTTAACAGAAACACCTTTCCTTCTGCCCTTCTACCTCCCACTGTCCACTAGCTGAACCCAACCAGAATTTAGAGAGTGAGGTTATGCCTCCTCTCCAATAAGACCCCCTCCAGAATAGGTACCATGTTTGATTCATCTTAATAGTCCCAGGATTTAGTATAGTGACTGGCTCCTAGCAGGTGCTTAGTAAACATGTGCTGTGTGAATACATGAATGAATGAATGTCCATCTACCTGGTGACCAAAGGCAGGGTTCAGCATCCACCTGATAATTGCCTTCCAAAACGATGTGAAATGGTACAATGATCCCCAAGCATGCCCACAGAATTAGTTTGCAACCTAGCTGCCCGACAGAAATAGGCCATTCAGACATAGTCACCCAACCACCTCATATAAACATGACAGGTGTCCCAGTTCAAGTTGTCCAGAGACAACGCCAGCCAGGTCTGATGAACCAGAAGGCAGGCAGACTCCAGGTGGACTCCAAGGGTCCATCTACATTGGAGAAGGGAGCTTGAGATCAGAAGAAGCAGGGGAGGGGGATGACAGCCAAGGATCTCTCAAAGCCCTTCTTCCTGCACCTGATCCTGGGAGGAGGGTAGCTACAGGTGGCAGCTGGTGAAGCTGTCCTCACCAGTCCTCTGTGACATATGGAGGGACAAGGAACATTGCCTCCAGGGCCTCATGCCAAAGTGTGATTCAAAAACAGAAAGAAGGACACAGCATGGCCACTCTGGGACCCGAGGGCCCAGCAGATCTGAGCTTGTCTGGAGACACTGACCCTGGTGTCCAGGGACATGCCAGCTGCCTTGGCAGTGGTGGTTCACTTAGGCAACTTCAATGAGCAGAAGCAGAAGATGACCCAGGATCTGCTAACTATTGCTGAGACATGCCTGGGGCACTGCCAGAAGAACTGAAACTTGTCCATGTTGGTTTGATCAAGCAGAGCCTTAGAGTCTTACACCAGAGTCATCCCATATCATCGTCCATGTGGGAAGTCGTACCACTGCCTTAAGCACAAGATGGTGGTGGTTTGATCTTGGCCACTCACCAAGCGCCACAGGTATAGATGAGTCATCAGCTCTGACTACCCTCTTAAGCCCATCAGAAACAACTGAGTGCTAAGGGTCACAAATTTGGCTCTTTTAAAGAACTGGCCTCAGAGAAATGTGATAAGGAAAGTTTCCCAAAGGGAGCAGTCAATAATATCAAATGGGACAGATGGAAAAGTTGACCTTCTTCAGGTCTAGCATGAGGATGTCACTGGAGATCTTGACTGCCAGAGGTCAAGGTAAGAGGGGAAAATTGAGATGAATACCAGAATGAGGTTTCCCTGTTATTTTCTTCTTTCTTACCATGGGCTTCCGGTGCTCAGGCCCCACCACCTTCTCTTACACTTGGAACTTCCTCCCCAGTCAGGAACACAGAAGCGTTTTAGCTGGGTCCAGACAAGCCTCTTGCCCTCCTGTCCCAATATCCACAGTGTTACAGCCCTAGTGAAGTAAACCCCACTCTGTCCCATCTTGAAGAGTCTTGTACTGGATAGTGCTACCATTGGCTCCTGCTCTGCCTCTGCTTCTGTCAACCCATTATCACTGGACAAATTGGAACATTGATTGGTACCTGCCTCTGCCACCCAACACCATGACTTAACTTGTCCCCATAGGAACCTAGCAGAAGAGGAACTCAGAAATGCTGAGATGAGAATGGTGCATTCCCATAATCTGGTTTCTCAATGAGCGCTGGAGGCCATCACAAATACCAAGAGAGCGCAAGGAAAGAAAAGCCATCAGAGACACTGATTCAAGCTTTCCCTACCAAATCATGAATGCCAGCCTTGCATAGTTCACTCCCTGACAAGAAATCTGGGTCAGGTAAGGTCAGGATTAGCACTGTTGTTATTTCTGAGTAAAGAAACCAGATCAAATAAGTGTCTTGTTTAAAAAAAAAAAAAAATGTATCTTCTCTCCTGACCTCCATACATCCCTACATCAACCCACACTTCTCCCTCCAGTTCTCCCTCCAGAGGAGTTCCTGTAGAGTATCCCACCATAGCCTGGAGGGGTGGAGGCTCACTGACCAACAAAGGAGGTCAAGAGCCATCAGAGGTGGTGCCACATACAGCATAGGTCCACCTGAAATTAAGACGGACATTTATGAAAAGTTGCTTGCTGTTGCCAGACACTGCTCAAAGTGCCTCTGAGGCCATCTTGTTTAATCCTCTCAACTCTGTGAGCAACCTCACTTTAAGAGATAGAGAACCGGGTTCAAAGGAGTGGTTCTCTCAGGAACTCACAGCTCATGAGGGAAGAGCTGGGGTTTGAGTTCAGACCCGCCAGGGTTAACCTTCATACCACACTCCCCTTCTCTGCAGCTTCTTTCCCACCTTCTTATGCAACCAGAAGTGGATGACATTCATGATGGTCATCATAAGACACATGGTCACCACACGCTGCAGGGACCCAAATTTGTCAAGAAAATGGGTAATAGAGGCAATGCCAATAGTTCTTCTTTCCATGCGCACCTGCTGAAGACCACCTGCCCCAAAATTACTCTAGAGAGAGAGGAAGAGAGAATCAGATCCCTCAAGTACTTTTCTATGGTGTGCCAGTAAGTGTCAACAACACCAACAGTCCTGCAGATTCTCCATGGTGACAGGGTAGGTGTGCTGACTGTGATCATCTGTAATGGAGACCTGATCTCTCTTCTCTTTGTCTCCAGTTCCTTTGGTCTTAATGATGGAGGAACAGGACTCCCAAGTGGCTCTCCAGTACCAGTGCTCCCCAAACAGCTCCCAGCCCAGCCATGCTGGCATTCCGTTGACCCTTCTTCAGGCCATTCTCCTAGCCACAGCGTCCCACTAAGAACTGACCTGAAAAACAAATGCCCACATATCTTCTCGATCCTCACAGTGGTCCAGAAATGCCACACTCTGACAGCAACACACACACACACACACACACACACACACACAAATTAAACAGGAGGGATGGTAACTTATGAATGGAAAGAGAACCAACATTTGTTGAGAGCCTGCTATATGAGAGACCTCGAGGCAGCTCTCCATGAGAGATACTGTAACTCCGTTGTACTGATGGAGAAACCGAGACTCAGGGAAGTTGTATGACATGTCCAAGTTCACAATGACCCACAGTGAAAGAGGAGGCATTCGAGACAACTTCTGCCTGACTTCTTGTTTTGAACACCAGAATTTATCATGGGGCCAAGGGACAGGAGGCACCTGCAGCTGCTGGATGCTTTAAAATCGATGTGCTTAGTAAATGCTCATTAATAATTATAAAAATGACTCATATTTATTGAAAGTTTGTATCTATTATGTCACTTCTTTCTGACAATAGCCCTATGAAGAAGGAACGATAATTATCCCCATTTCACAGATGAGGGAATTGAGTCTTAGTGAAATTAAGTGCTTTATCTACAGTCAAAAAACCAAGATGTAGCAGAATCAGAGTTCAAATTCGCTTTCCTTTCTCCCCAAACCTTGTGCTATCAGCCAGTTTATTTTCAACCTCTATTGGTCAAAAAAGGCCCGTGAAGATAAAAGAACAGCCATTCCCCTCCCGACCTTTCTCTGAGTAACCACTCTGAATTAAGGGTGCTGTCAACAACACCTCCGTTCATCGCCTTCTTTTTAGAAACCCCAAAAACAAAGATGGGACTCCAAGGATCACAATGGTTCTGCATTTCTTCAGGCACATGTGCAAGCTTCTACCCACAGACCCGAGTTTCCTAGTTGGTGAGCCCCATAGTAGAACACATATCAATACATACAGTCAAATACAAAGGACTGCCACACATGCTCACTTACTAGTCCACACTAGTCAGCAAGAGAAGAATAAAAAAAAACGAGCGTTTAATCCAGAAGCCACAAAGATCTACACAAGTGGTATCTTGGGAACTATTCAACATTGCATAGTTGCTTCTATATCTGGCCTATGTAAAGTTTTTCTGGCGAGATAAACACAACACCAGGCAAAGTGGGTGCAAGGCAAGATTTATTAAAAACACTCTCCAGCGAAGTTTTAGGGCCCAAGAGAAGGGGAGCCAGGAAAGTTGTGCCAGGAGGAGTTGGGCACCCTTGGGCGAGGTTCCGCGACTCTGGAAAGCAGAGTGGCAGAAGTCGCGACCAAGGCAAGGAGAAGGGGGCTTTTAAGGCGTCTTGAAGGGAGCTCAGGGGTCTTTTGGCAAGTTTCCCTTATTCGGGTATCTCTCCTGCTCGTCAGGGTCCCATTGGTCCACTGGAGCCCAGGGCAGGGGTCTCAAATTCCTGCTTGGGCCTTTGTTCTCCTGTCCGAGTTCAGGTTTTGTGGCGGGAACTTTTGCCATCTTAAGTAGCCCTTTCTGCCAGCCCAACAGTTTTGATTCCCAGAGTCCATAGTTTCAGTGTGAGCTCATGTTAGGGAGCAGAAAAAGGGGATGCAAGAGGAAGGCATCCCTGAGGGATGCTACTTGGGGCTTTCTCTGCTCATTGGTTAGGAGGTTGCAGACTTAATTGTTTGTTGTCACCCTAAATCACCAGGCAGCGTCTTTCTAATAGATCCACAGAACTGTATAGAGACTCCCAAAACAAACTCACATATACATGGCCAATAGATTTTCTATCAAGACACCAAAAGCAGGCAGAGGATCTGGTAGTCCTGCAGATATGTCTCTTGCTTCAACTGTGTTTGGACAAAACAGACCCAGGGATGCCCCTTCAACCAGCCAACGACCACCCTCCAACTTTTTTTTCAGTCGCAACCTTGGGACCCATCTTCTTGGCCACCAGCTGACTACAGGACCAGACAACAGCCAATTTCATGCTTACCTCAAATCAACCATGAGCTCCCAGATTCATCAGAATTTTTCCACCAAGGTAGAGACCGCCATCAACCACCCAGTCAACGTGCATCTGTGGACCTCCTACATCTACCTCTCTCTGGGCTTCTATTTCCACCATGACAATATGACTCTGGAGGGTGTGGGCCACTTCTTCCACAAGCTGACTGAGGAGAAGTGCGAGGGTTCCCAGCATCTCTTGAAGATGCAAAATCAGCATGGTGGCCGCACCCTCTTTCAGGATGTCCAGAAGCCATTCCAAGATGAGGGGGGGGAAACCCTGGACACCACGGAAGCTGTACTGGTTCTGGAGAAGAGCCTTAATGAAACCCTTCTGGATCTGCTTGCCCTGGGTCCTGCCCGCACAAACGCCCATCTCTGTGACTTCCTGGAGAACCACTTCCTAGATGAGGAGGTGAAACTCATCAAAAAGATGGGTGACCACCTGATGAACCTCCACCAGCCCCCAGGCTGGGCTGGGCCAGTATCTCTTTGAGAGGCTCACTCTCAAGCATGAGTAGGAGCCTCCAGAGACCAGCAGCAACCTTTGAAGGGGCCTCTATGTCATCCTCTGGTGCCAGAGCTTGCGCCTTGGCCTCTCCCTAAAACCACGAGGCAGCTTTTTAACCACCCTGGAACCCACTCCCAAGCTCTGGACCAAATGGAAACAATAAGGCTTTTTGCAGAAAACAAACCAAAAACAAAAAAACAACCAAACAAACAAAAATAAATAAATAACTCCATGCAAAAGGAAAAAGTGCCAGAACAACAGAATATTCACATGGAAAAAAAATAAACCTTGACTTCTACTTACTCCATACACTGGAATTAATTAGAACTAATTCATTAATTAATTTTAAAATGATCACAGACTTAAACATAAAAGTCAGACCTGCAAGGCTTTAAAAAAAAAAAAAAAAAGGCTTTAGAGAATATCTTTCCAACCTTGAAGTAGGCAATTACCCTTTTAGGACACAAAAAGCACCACCATAAATTAAAGATTGGATTTCATCCAAACTAAAATTTTCTGTTCATTAAGTTAAATCACTTAGAAGAGGAAGAGGCAGGGGAAGCATATAAGCAAGACCTGTGTCTCGCCACAGACGGTAGACATTGAACATCAAGAATACATAAAAACCCCTTATAAATCACTGATAACAAAGGCAAACAACTCAGTTTTTAAAAATAGGCCAAAGACTGGAGCAGATGCTTCACTGAGGAAGATGAATGAATAGCTAATGAGCTTATGAAAAGGTGTGCAGCCTCATTAGTCATCAGAGAAATTGGATTTAAAGCCACCTTGGGAGATGCACCTAGGTGTCTCAGTTGATTAAGTGTTCAACTCTTGATCTCAGCTCAGGTCTTGATCTCAGAGCTGTGGAGCCTACTCTAAAAAAATAAAATAAGGGGCTCCTGGGTGGCTCAGTAGGTTAAGTATCTGCCTTTGGTTCAGGTCATGATCTCAGGGTCCTGGGCTCGAGCCCTGCTTTGGGCTTCCTGTTCAGCATGGAGCCTGCTTCCTCGTCTCTCTCTGCCTGCCTCTCTGCCTACTTGTGATCTCTCTCTCTCTCTGTCAAATAAATAAATAAAATCTTTAAAAAAAAAAATATATATATATATACATCTTACCACAATTTTTTTAGAAAAGGACAAGAAATGGGCACATACCTGCTTAAGAGATTACCTCTGTTTGAAAAATCATAATCTTCACAAAAATGACTGCATACACACATGCAACACATGCAACGTACTCCTCCTGTCTTTCTTCTCAGCTATTTGATCTTTAGTGCCATCACTAACTTCAATAATTTTATATATTTATTTCACAGACAAAGTAGGAACATAAATAAGCTATTAACAGATAAGATATTAATATTAATTTCAACAAAAATTTTAAATGTATCTCCCACACACATAAAACCCCACAACAAGAGGCCATTTCACAGCCCCTTGAATGACAACGAAAACTCGGGCTTCCTGTGTCCTCATCAATAAAGTGGGGGGATCCTTATCTCAAGGCTGTGAAGTCTTGTCCCATGAACTCCTACATTATAACATTAATGGCCATAGAAATCAATCCTCAATTTCCTCCAAGCGATGACGCCCACAGCTCATTGTCTCATGCCATGATCTATGAAGTTCAGTTGCCTCCTGATATGTTGCCAGGAAGTAGCTAAGTGAGAACAAACATAATTATCAGGAAAGATAAACAACCAAGAACTGTAATGGCAGAGCATTTGCAGGAGGTCCGACCTGGGGCTTACACACTATCTTATTCAGTCTTCACATCTGCCCTATGGAGTTACTTTCTGACAGTGCACAGAACCAAATCAAACAAAGTTCAGCATGAGACTCTGACTTTGGCTTTTTTTTAAATTCTTACTTTGTTTTCTGTCTTCTCCTCTAACCTCATTTCCCCTCCCTTTCACTCACACAAACGCCCTATCTTGAATATTTATTTTACATAAATTTGGAATTGGTCAGCATCACATCCCATGGCTTTTTCAGCCACCCACCAAAATTCTAAGTTTTTTCCAGGAAGCTGAAGATCATTCCTCCATCATTCCAGATCCCATATTTTATTGGTTCTTCCTCTAGTAACATGCCATGTCTCACTCGTTGCCACCATAGTCCGTGCTGGGGTTATCCTTGTTCTCATCTCAGCCTGTGTCTGTGGCCAAGAGCCACCAAGAACTTCCCTGAGAATAGTCTCAGCCCCAATTACAGAAGAAGTAGAGGGTAAGTGTCTACATGAGTCAAATGCAGAGCACCAGATTGCTGAACGCTCACCCTTCTCATCCCCAGGCACTGTCTCCAAGCCATGAAGTTGGACTTGGTTGGACAATCATATCTAATAACCAGAAAAGAATCCAGAAAAAATAGTTGGGAGTAATGACATGTTAATGTCTCACCAGCAGACCGTGACAAGCCTATTACCAAGACAAACATAGTACACCATTAAAAAACAGAGCAGGCTGAATGAGCTTAACATAAGCAACTTTTGACGGTACCCATTCCTGGTTACTAATTCAGTTTTCATCAAGCAGTGTTCAGACTGATCATCTGGTCTCCTGAATAGACCTTCCACCTGGTAAGTAAATATAACCAGTTATCATGCCATGAATATTTCCTGTTCCAAATAAATAAATTAGAAACTGGCTTAGAAATGAGTCCCTCCGGGGATATGGATGAGGTGAAATATTCTCATCGTTGTCACTGATCAACTCTTCTCATTGAGAGTAAGTCTTACCGCCTTTTCTCTACCACAGGACTAAAGACTTAGATGAGCAGATTTTTGCTGAAAGGAAAAACAAAATTGATTTCTCTTCCATCGAAGTCAAGCTCTGCCCAGAAGCATGGTGGTGTTCACTGAACAGAGACTACCCCATAAAGCCCCGCCTAAAAGCAAGTTGGCTCTTGCCCATCCTTGTCTACCACTTGCTACCTCCACCTGAACACCTTCTTCTGGGCATGCCCCCCTAGATGCTGTCCTCACCACCCACTCACCCCCACCAGTCCTTTCACTTTCTTCACTTGCCCCTGGCCTCAGGCAGTTGGGAGGAGCACTAGATTGGGAGTCAAAACCCCTGTGTTCTAGTCTCAGTTCTACTGTTCACATGCCAAATGACATTGGGCAGGTCAAACACACTCTGAGCCTCAGTTTTCTCATCTATAATGGCTTTGAGAGTTAAATGAGTTGATGAATAGAAAGTTCTTGGAAAACTAAAAAACGTCATTATTATCTAAAATTTCAAAATAAAAAAATTTTTAAATGCTATATACAGGTGAGGATGGTTGGAATTAACAGTCCCCGGGATAATACAGTTGATATTATGAGTTCCTCTACTAGCACCTATGAAGGGCTGCAAAAATAAACAGAAAGTCTTTGCCATTTCAATTGTTCCCCTGGTACTCAACATGTTTACTCATTTTTCCATCGACACTTCTGCCCCAGCCACTTGGAAGAGAGAGTAGGAAGGTGGCCACAAACAGGTTCGTGGCTCTGACCACAAAACTCACTTCTTCCCCCTACACAGCCCAGCCATGTCAGACTCTATCTGGGTCAAGTCCACAAAGACCAGGACTGTATTCTCTTACTTCTGCTTTCATGCCTATCTCTCATCATTGTGGCTTCCATTCACAAACCCAATCATTTTTTATTCTGCTGCCTTTTTTTTGTTTTTGTTTTTGTTTTTTTTTTTTAAGGAAGAAACTGAGAAACAAGTGTTAGGCAAGCCAGTGCTAGAAAACAATCATATGGCAATCTCCTTCTGTTCTCAGAGCCCAAAAAACCCCCAACAGCTCTGTGGCCATGGAAAGGAAATCAGTGTGCCCCAGGCCCCATGCACTGGTTGTAAGGTCTCCTTGAAGTGTTAAAAGAGCACCTTGAACACAAATGTCTATAGTGGTTTTGTTCATAATTGCCAAAAATTGGAAGTAATCAAGATGTTTTTCAGTAGGTGTGTGGCCCATCATGCAAAGGAATATCATTCAGTGATAAAAAGAAATGCAAAAGACCATCATAATGACATCTGACCCCACTCCATTTTATCTCAACCCCTCCCATTTTTTAAAGACTTTATTTATCCATAAAAAAATAAAAAAATCTTTAAAAGACTTTATTTATCCATTTAAGAGAGAGAGAGAGCACAGGCAGGGATAGGGGCAGAGGGAGAGGAAGAGGGAGACGCAGGAAGAGTCTCCCCACTGAGTGGGAAGCCTGACATGGGGCTCCATCCCAGGACCCTGAAATCATGACCTAAGCCAAAGTCAGTGCTCAACCAACTGAGCCATCCAGGCACCCTTTTAGCCCCCCTTTTAACAACTAAAAATTAACATCTATTCAAAAACAGTAGTGCCTCTGTGGAAGTTGTGAAATCCAGTACCATATAACAAGAGACCCAGGAGGAATCTCACCCACCCACCCTGGGTAAAAGGCAGACAGATCTCCATAAAGTCTGCAGAACCAGCAGTATGAACTGGGCCCCACCCTCTCCAGCTGCAATTGGGGAACATCTGGAGAGTGCTAGTGGGCAGATACCCACAGATGAGAAAGCTTTGTAGAAGTCCAGTCTTCCCAAGGACAGATGCCAACTCCACTGAATGAAAAAAAAAAAAAATGTGTATATATATATATATATATATATGCAAGTTTGGACCCATTGAAGAGGATGAGGAACTTTGTCAGCAGAACCCCTCCCTCAAGACAGCACAGCAGTCCAGCTGAACTAGCCTACAATGACCCCTCTCGAGGGGATAAGGGAGACAGTGAGTGAATGCCTGACTTCCCCAGCTGTGTGGGACACTTACTGGAAAAAAAAATTTCTTTAGGGCGCCTGGGTGGCTCAGAGGGTTAAGCCTCTGCCTTCGGCTCAGGTCATGGTCTCAGGGTCCTGGGATCGAGTCCCGCGTCGGGCTCTCTGCTCAGCAGGGAGCCTGCTTCCTCCTCTCTCTCTCTCTGCCTGCCTCTCTGCCTGCTTGTGATCTCTGTCTGTCAAATAGGTGAATAGAATCTTTAAAAAAAAAAAAAAAAAAAAAAAAAAAAAATTTCTTTATAGCAGCAACCAAACTTTTGAAGCAGGTTCTCTGTGACAGGGTGAAGAAAGAAACCAGGAAAGAAGCAGATAAGAGTATCAAAAAGCATGAAAGGGATGTGGTTCTTGCTTGACTGTCTTCAGGTCTCCAACAGGAAACTCTGCCCATAACCTGATGAGAGAACCTCAGGAAGGAACCTCCAGCCTGGACTGTGGGAATCCTAAAGACCCCAAGTGTTGGGGCACTTGGGTGGCTCAGTGGGTTAGGGTCTCTGCCTTTGGCTCGGGTCATGGTCTTGGGGTCCTGGGGTGGAGCCCCGAGTCAGGCTCTCTGCTCTGCGGGGAGCCTGCTTTCCTTCCTCTCTCTCTCCGCCTCCCTCTCTGCCTGCTTGTGATCTCTGTCTGTCAAATAAATAAATAAAAATCTTAGAAAAAAAAAAGAGCCCCCAAGTGTTAAACCCACACCTCCCTGCCCACTCTGCAGCCAGCTCCCTGGGCACATTCCCAAGTGTAGTGGCAAGAGCAAGCTCTGGCGGACAAGGAGTGGACTCCCAAAACAGGCCAGGCTTTATGGGAAACGAGAACTACAAACTTGAGCTATAGCGCCAGCTTCTGGAAAAGAAAAGAAGTTTCCAAAAGCCAGTGAGTTTCAAGATAGAAGAAACACAAACCTAATTCTGCCACAAAAGGGAGCAAGAAGCAGGAAGCAGGTGTAACTGTACAAGGTTGGAGAAAGCCCCTAATACAAGCAGAACTAACGAAAAATATCTCCAACCTGAAGCCAACTGATAAGATTGGAGGAGGTGATTGCCACTTCAAATGTGAAAACAGCAACAGAAATCTCCAGGGAACATGAAGAATCAAGGACACACCTCTTTAAAACAATACAATAATCCTCAAGTAACCAAACTCAGACGCAAAATTCTGCATTCTACCTGATAAAGAATTTGAAATAGCTGTTTTGAGGTCTCAAACAAAACACAAGATAGCAATTGAACAAAATCAGGAAAACAATACATGGACAAAATAAGAAATTTAAACAGGAGATAGAAATCGTTTTTTTTTTTAAAAAAGGAACCAAATAGAAATTCTGGAACTGAAGAATTCAAAGAATGAAATTTTAAAATGCAATAGGAGAACATCACAGCGGAAGAGACCTAACGGAAGATAGAATCAGTGATGTACCGGCTAGGAATTTTGAAATAATCTCAGAAGAGAGCAAAGAGATAAGAATGAAAAAGAGCAAAAACGTCTACATGGTCTATGAGACCCCATCAAAAGTACAAACATCAGAATAATTGGAGTTCCATAAAGAGAAGAGAGGTAGTCAGAGGCAGAAAGTAAATTTAAAGAAATAATAGCTGAAAACTCCCAAACCAGAGGAGAGACTTAGACATACAAATTCATGAAACTAATAAATCATTTTCTCAATACAAAATGAACTTTCCCAAGACACATTATAATAAAACTGGAAAAATGCAAAGATAGAGAAAATTTCTAAAGCAGTGAAAGAAAAAAAATGATTATAACCTACAAAGGAACCCACATTAAGTTATCAGCAAATTTCTCAGCACAAATTCTACAGACCAGAAGAGAGTGGAATGATACATTCAAGGCATTTAAAGAAAGACTTTATCTGGTGAATTCATCTTTCAGAAATAAGGGAGAAATAAAGACATTCCCAGACAAAAAGCTGAGGCAGATCATCACCACTTTATCTGCCTTACTAGAAATGCTGAAAGGAGTTCTTTAAGCTGAAATGGAAAGGTGTTAATTAGTAACATGAAAACATATGAAAATATACAACACACTGGCAAAGATAAATACACAGATTTAGAAAACTGTAATTCTGTAATATGATAGAGTGCTAGTCACTATGGTATAAAAGTTAAAGTGAAAAAAGTATTAAAAATTACCATGACTAGGGACCCTGGGTGGCTCAGTCAGTTCAACATCCAACTCCCGATTGCATCTCAGATCACAATCTCAAAGTTGTGAGATCAAGCCTGGTGTCAGGCTGTGCATTGGGTATGGAGCCTGCTTAAAATTCTCTCTCTCGGAGGTGCCTGTGTGGCTCAGTGGGTTAAGGTCTCTGCCTTCAGCTCAGGTCATGATCCTAGGGTCCTTGGATAGAGCTCCACATCGGGCTTTCTGCTCAGCAAGGAGCCTTCTTCCTCCTCTCTCTGCCTGCCTCTCTGCCTACTTGTGACCTCTGTCTGTCAAATAAATAAACAAATAAATAATCTTTTTTTTTTTTAAAAAAAGATTCCCTCTTCCTCTCCCTCTGCCCCTCCCCCACTACACTCTCTCTCAAAACAATTTTTTTAGTTTTTTTATCTATGTTTTACGAAGATCTCATGGTAACCACAAAGCAAAAAACTCTGGTAGATTCACAAAAGATAAAGAGACAGGAATTAGAGCATGCCACCATGGAAGATCACCAATTCATAAAAATAGGCCAAAAAAAGAAAAAACAAAAGAATGATACTACAAAACAGCCAGAAAACAATAAGATGGCATTATTGAGTCCTTACATATCGATAGTTATTCTAAATGTAAATGGATTGAATTCTCCAATCAAAAGGCACAGACTGGCTGGATAGATAAAAATAAGATCCAACTAAGTGCTGCCTACAAAAGATTCATTTCAGTTTTAAGGACACATATAGGCTCAAAAGTGAAAGAGTGGAAAAAGATATCCCATGCAAGTGGAAACCAAAAGAAAGCAGGGGTAGCTATATTTATATCAGACAAAATAGACTTTATATCAAAAATGGTAACAAGAGACAAAGAAGGTCTATAATGATAAAGGGTTCATTCATCAAGCACATACAACAATCATAAATATACATGTACTGAACGTCAGAGTACCTAAATATATTAAGCAAATACTAAGAAATATAAAAGGAGAAATAGGGAACATAGTAGAGGACTTCAATAATAGGAGAAGACTTCAATACCCCACTTCCAACAGTGGATAGATCATCCAGACAGGAAGTCAACAAGGATATGTTGGACTTGAACCAAATGGACCTAACAGACATACAGAACATTCCATCCAACAACATCAGAATATACATTCTTTTATAGTATACACGGACCATTCTCCAGGATAGATTGTATGTTAGGCTCGTCTCCAGAGAACCCCTTGCTTCAATTAAGATAGCTTCCAAACGAAATTTCATTTCAACAAGAAGTTCAGCAACAAAAAGTAGACTATTAAATATTTTATACAAAGTATTTTGTATAAATATATAGTATGTGCAACCTATAAGTAAATGATAAAGAATAATAATAAAATGCACACTTGTGTGCCCCCACAGCTAATGAAGAAAATTTCCTTAGTTCTTTTTTAACTCTTGTTTCTTGATTTAAATGTAATATATATTCACCACAGAATTTTTGCAAGATCCAGAAGGTAAAAAACAAAATCCCCACAATCCCCTTTCCTCACTGCTGATATTCTGATAACAATGCTTCCCTGTTTATTCTGGATGTGTATTATTTTTTCTGAAATTGAGATCCTACTATACAAATTGTCTCCCTTTTTCCATCATGACCATTTTCCTTAGAACACCTAAGTTCTTACTATCCTTTCATCCCCAAGATTCCAAGAAACAATCCCTAAATATGCTTACTTTTGAATTGAGAGTTGCTTTTTCCAAAAAGAAGTAGAAGCAGGAATTGATAGATGGCTTCAACCTGAAATGTAAACTAAATTAAGAGGTTGATAAAATGCATCCTGTGTGTCTGGCCCAGGGCGGTATCTGGAGAGTAAATGTTGATTGATGATTGAGTCTCAGGAGGCTGAAAGCATCTCTGGAGATAAGAGCAAAAACAAAAACCAGCACTTCCATGAAAAACAAAAACACCCAAGAAGCCTTCTTTAAAGTCCAAACCAATTCTGGGTCCAGGATGGATTCTCAACATGTACCAAGAATACGTGCCTTGTCATTGCATCTTATTTAATCATTATTTACCCAGAGGATAAGACACAGTTCTGAGTGCTTTGATGGAAGCAATGAAGAAACCAGCATGGGTATTGCTCTAAAGGAGTCAGCAATCTGGTGGGGCAGGTAGGGCATGCAGACAAATGACTCTATACCATGTGGCTCCCTGAGTACAGTAGATGCTCAAGGACACAGTAATAGGAGACTCACAGAGCTTTACTACTGGAAGTATCTTAGAGTGGAAAGAGACCTCAGAACAAGTGCTATCTCATACTTTTACCACCTGCCTATGTAATGGGACCAATAATATGTGTCTCCCTTGATTTTATGAAGACGAAAGTGACAGTGAGCATAAACTATAAAGGTGTTACAAATGTAAGATATAATTGTCCCACCTCATTTCCAATTTGAGAAACAGGGAAACTGAGACTCAGAGGAGCAATAACATGTCTTGCCCAGCAAGTCAGAAGCAAAGTGAGTTCTGGAATTGTGGTCTCTAGATCCCAAGTCCAGAGTGAATCATCGGGTGTGCTTGCTAAGAGCAGCAAATTATCCTCAGCTCCTTCCTAACCCCTCCCAGATTCAGGTGTTCTTTCCTTCTTTCCACTGTTTCCTATGGATCTTGATCATGGCCCTTTGGATTGGCTGTTGTCCCATGGAAGCCTGAATAAAGTCCTAAAGTGGAGTCAGGAAGTGCTTCCATTAATGAGGTTTGGATTCTGGCTCTCCCACCACCTCCATGGCTTCTAAACATTCACTGTAGATTCTGCTATACCTGACCCCACTGACCATGTACACTCTGCCCCAGGGGATCGATGTTATTAGCAAAAACCTTACTGCTCTGGGTCCACATTCATGCAACTGAGCTGCTGGAAACAAAATGGAAATTCATGCTAAGAATGCAAATGATGGGGTGCCTGGGTGGCTCAGTCGGTTAAGCATCTAACTCTTGATTTCAGCTTAGGTCATGATCTCAGGGTGGTGAGATTAACCTCTGCATTGGGCTCTGCACGGGGCATGGAGCCTGCTTAAGATTGTCTCTCTCCCTTTCCCTCTGCTTCTCTGTCTCTCAAAAAGTAAAAAAATAAAAACGTTTTCTAAACGTTTTCAAATAAATCCTGCACTTTATAAACTTTACATTTATAGGTGTTTTATGATTTCAGTGGTTAATCCCCCTAGGACTATGTGTACCGGGCAGGCAGATTTTGTTGCTCCTCGTTTTTTTTTAAACATTGCCAATTTTATTTATTTTAAATTTGGAAAAACTGGTCATTATTTTCCGATTATTTTATTATTCACTCTGGTCTCTATTTTATTGATTTACGATTTTTCCTTATTTCCTTCCTCTACTAAATTTTGTTGCTTCTCATTTTATGAAGAAACTGACTCTCAGGGTCTGGGATTGCTCAAGGTTTCATGGCCAGTGAGTGCCAGAGTTAACGCAAATCCAATTCTCCTAACCCTCAGTTGGGGTCTCTGTTTCCTTAGACTCTACCTCTGGCAGAATCTATTTCAGGTGCAGATCTCAGAAACTGAACTAGAACATACTTAGGCAAAAGGGGGCATGTATTTTTTTAAAAAATACTAGGATATTATATATAATTCAAAGATAATCCATGGGGAATGCAAAGATGCAGCTCAATCTTGGGGACAACTGGAACCAGACAATCAAGTATGCCTTGAACCCTCTCTCCCTGCTCCTCTGTGGGCTCTTTAACAACAGCTTCCTTCAGGAGGAGGGACATATGGCCACTGACATTTCTCAAGTCTACCATCTTATGGGTTTCCCTCCCAGAGAAAGCCCTACTCCCTTCCTGAGTCTTGGTTAAAAGAAAAGGAAGTCAGGAAGAACTGAGATTGTCCTGGTTTTCATCAAGTATCCATTTATGGACCATTCAATTATGGCCAAGTTGGCAGGGTCATTTAAAATGGTGCCACATCCCCCTTCATTATAGACATGCATCTGGGGGATAACTGAGACTGAAAGTAATGATGATTCTCACTAAGAACAGGGGAGTTTTACCTGGGTATTTACCCCAAAGATACAGATGTAGTGAAAAGAAGGGCCATCTGTACCCCAGTGTTTATAGCAGCAATGGCCACAGTCGCCAAACTGTGGAAAGAACCAAGATGCCCTTCAATGGACGAATGGATAAGGAAGATGTGGTCCATATACACTATGGAGTATTATGTCTCCATCAGAAAGGATGAATACCCAACGTTTGTAGCAACATGGACGGGACTGGAAGAGATTATGCTGAGTGAAATAAGTCAAGCAGAGAGAGTCAATTATCATATGGTTTCGCTTATTTGTGGAGCATAACAAATAGCATGGAGGACAAGGGGAGTTAGAGAGGAGAAGGGAGTTGGGGGAAATTGGAAGGGGAGGTGAACCATGAGAGACTATGGACTCTGAAAAACAATCCAAGGAGTCTGAAGTGGCAGGGGGGGTGGGAGGTTGGGGTACCAGGTGGTGGGTATTAGAGAGGGCACGGATTGCATGGAGCACTGGGTGTGATGAAAAAATAATGAATACTGTTATGCCAAAAATAAATTAAAAAATAGATTAAAAAAAAAAAAAAAGAACAGGGGAGTTGTAGGCATGAAATGGCTGAGATCACCCAGTGAGTGTATAGAAAGAATAGAAGGAAGGGAGGACAGAACCCTGGGGAGTGGGGGCGGCGGGAGGATGAGATTTCAAGAGTGAAAAGATAGGAACCCAGGAAAGAAAGAGGAAATGAATGGCAGAACATACAGATGGACAATGAGGAGAACCCAGACGGACAGGAGCCAAGTGAGTTTGAAGGAGGAAGGAGAAATCAGCAATGTTGAGGTCGAACAAAATACACAAAGAGTGGCCTTGGGATCTGGCAGAGCAAGGATCATTGGTGATCTATCCAAATGCCATTTCAGTGGAGGTGGAGGAGTGGAAGCCAGTTGAAGATGCGAAAATGCAGACTGTGAGTATAGTTCTTGAGGAACTTAGATAGGAAGGATGGAAAAGGATTAGGAGATGAAGTGACAGAGGTGAGGGGACAGTCCCCTCTATCTTAACCACATGGGTTTAAGGAGCAGATATTTCTGGACAGTAAGCCCTATGCATGAAACTCCCCATTAGGCAACCAAACATCACATCAAATGCTCACACTGGGCAATGTAAGAAACTATTTCTAATAATAATGGCTAATTTTATTGTCATAAATCACACAGATGGGACTCAAAGCTCACATTCTCACCCATTCTTCCCACTACCTTTCCATTGGTAGATGGAATGTCAAGGTGTAAATTATCCAGAGGGAGATGATAGATCAACAGATAAGCCCCTCTCAACCAACCCCTTTCTTGAAGACTTTCCCTAAGGGGGAAGAAAATGGCCTCTTCTCCTATGTCTACTACCATCTACCTCCAATCCTACCAAGACTCTCTCCTATCTCTCTAAAAGAAACAAAGCTCTATTCAAATTATAATTTCAGACACAACCATTAATTGTGGACCAATCAGCAATTCCAGACAACTGAAAGATCCGGCGGGCGGCTCTCTATCCTCATGACCCCTCCCCCCAAGTCTGGATCTCCCCTTCTCCATGCCTTGAGCTGTGGAAAACTTGAGGGCAGGCAATGAGGTCATGTGAAGACTGACTCTACATCAGACATAGGCAGAGCTAGACTCTGGGGATTTTTCCAGACTGACTTCATTCAGTGTGTCTCACAGCCCCTGATCTCCGGGCAGACTGTGGTGGCGTAGAGAATAGGACTAAACAAAACACCTCCAACACCAACATTGACCTCCTGCAAATGGGAAGAATGTGAGACCCAAGTCCCCTCCTCCAATCTCTCATAAAAATAGGTTCCCCCTAGTTCAGACACAGCCAAAGCCTGTGACCTCACTTCAAATACGGCTGTGAGGTGTCAGGTTGCTGATGCTCTCCTGACTGTCACACGTCCCTGCCCTTTGTCACATCCCCCCCATTGAGTTTTCTCATCAGTGTTTTTCTCTCAGTCTATCCCTGATTTGTACAGCAGGTAGATGAAATAAGACCTTCCATCTGTTGCCACTAATAAAATGCCAAGCATAAAGAAATATCCTCTCTGAATTAAAAACTTTCCATGTTGCACTATGATCTTGAAGGTTACTTTTTTCCTTCCTTTTTCCCCTTTTCTCTTTAACTTCCTTCTCCTATGATTCCTCTCTGCCCAGCCCAGCCTACTCTCTCCTCTCTTTTTTTTCTAAAGAAAAATTATACATATCTTTTTTTTTTTTTTAAGATTTATTTATTTATTTATTTGACAGAGATCACAAGTAAGCAGAGAGGCTCCCTGCTGATCAGAGAGCCCGCTGCGGGGCTCTATCCTAGGACCCTGAGACCATGACCTGAGCTGAAGGCAGAGGCTTAACCCACTGAACCACTCAGGCGCTCCTACATATCTTATTCTTAAGTAGAAATATATGCATCTGTTACTCTGTTTCAGGAGGACTCATTTTATAGTGCACAGTGCTGGACGCTAGGGGACTGGGGGTCAACCCCATTGTAAGGTGCTCCCTAGAGCGACCTCGTGTGGCCATAGTGCTGGACACTAGGGGACTGGGGGTCAACCCCATTGTAAGGTGCTCCCTAGAGCGACCTCGTGTGGCCATATGCGGTTATGTACCCCCTCTTCTAAGAAATCTAGACGCACCTCGTAATTCCACCCAGTAACCTCCTCCTGCTCCAAGGAAATTCTCCTAAACTCTCTTGGGGGAAGTGAAGTCCTTCTGAATGGTTTCCCAAAGCACAAGGGCTGAAATGGATGTGAGAAGCCACTAATCCAGTAGTTTGTAAAATCTGTCTTCATGCCAGGGTCACCCACAAAACTTTATAGTCATGCAAATTCCCAAGTGTCACTCCAAGAGATTCTTATTCAGAAAGTGTGGGGACATCCATATTTCTGATAAGGGCACCCAACCTCCTCAGTCCTATAGGAGCCCATCTGAAGTCTCTATTGGGAAACATTCATAGACCACTTCCCTCCAAATTCAGTGTTTGAGTCTCCTCCATGGTGTCCGGGCTCAGTGGACACTCAGCCTATGCAAAGAGCTCACATTATATCCCAGGCTAATAAGAGCAGCTGCCATCTTTTGAGCACCTACTGTGAGCCCAGGCACCGCACAAGGAGTTATGGATTATCTCATTTATTCCGCATAAAAGCTTCTGAGCTCAGTATCATCACTAACCTCCACAGGGAAACAGAAACTCCACAAATCAGGTGCGATGCCTGATGTTATAAGCTAGCAAGTAGAGTGTGCTAGTACCGTGTGAGCTCTGATGTGCTGACTCTGGGGGCACACTCACAGCAATGCTTTGATGTCTAATTTTTCCCTTTTTCTTCTGTGTTACCCTCCATTTCCAATTACAACTTAAATTCCTCTAAAATTGAGAATTGCATGCTTTAATTCTTTATTATAATAATTTAATACAGTATGTGTCATATATATGGTATTGTATAGTAATGCTAGCATGGGGGGGGGACAACATAAATGAAGCATGTAAAAATGAGCATATAGAGACCACCAACTGTATGCTAAGCATCCTTTTACCCATTTATTCCTCATGACCCTGTGAGGAGGCACTAATTGCTCCCCATTTTAAAAATGAGAAAACTGAGGGGCACCTGGGTGGCTCAGTGGGTTAAGCCTCTGCCTTCAGCTCGGGTCATGATCTCAGGGTCCTGGGATCGAGCCCCGCATTGGGCTCTCTGCTCAGCAGGGAGCCTGCTTTCCCCATTCTCTCTGCCTACCTCTCTGTCTACTTGTGATTTCTCTGTCAAGCAAATAAATAAGATCTTTTTTTTTTAAATGAGAAAACTGAGACTTAAAGATGTCAAGAAATAGTCCAGTTCACACACCTGGTAAGTGGCTCAGGTGGCTCTTGGATGAAGACTGTCTGAATCAAAATCCCAGGTTTGTTTTAATAGGTCTCACCCTTTTCCAGCAGAAAGCCTCGTAGCCCTATCCCCCCAACATGGTTTGGGGATTTTTTTTTTAAGAACTGATTTATTGTTTTCATCATTTTATTTTTAGAAATATCTAGAACCTATCACCCCAAGATGAAAATTCCCATGATCTACCAACTGAGCCAGCCAGGCACCCCACACCCTCGATATGATCATGGTCATGGTTGGTATCCTTATCAAAAATATGGATTTCTCCAGGTATGAGGAATGCCACACTCTCCACCAAGACCAAGGCAGCACATGCAGTGGGTTTGAATAAATGCCTCAAAGATGGAGAAATAAAGATAAATGTTTGCACATGTACAAAAGACATATGTGTCTTTTGTAGAACAGTGCTTTTCACAACAGATTAAAACCAGGAACAGCCCAGGCCTCCAGCAGTGGAAGAACAAATTTTTTTTAAAAATTGTCATCTATTTACTCAACCAAACATACACAGCACTCAAAGCAACAACCTACAGCAACACACAAAAATAATGATGATTCTGAGCAATATAATCTTAAATTTAAAAAAAAAACTAAAGTGGAGGGCCTGGGTGGCTCAGTTGGCTAGCTGTCTGACTCTTCATTTCAGCTCAGGTCTTGATCTCAGGTTTGTGAGTTCAAGCTCTGCACCGGAGGAAAAAAATTATAAAAGATGTATTTTTAGAAATGCATGCAAATTCAACAGAACAACCTAAAAAAAATGGGAGTAATGGACCCAGGAATGAGGATGATCACAATCTCAGACGGAGGAATTGGAGGAGTGGGAGGTGAAATACGGTGAAATGGAGATTATTGTCAAGGCCTTAGCTTTTGTTTTGAGATTCTTATTACATAATAAGGAAGGAGGAAGGAAGGAAAGAAGGAAGGACCATTCGTGGATGAGTCATGAATGTGTCAGACTTCTATTATTTTGATTATCCCAATGCAAGGCACCCTGAGGTCCAATTTTTAAAAAAAATTGGCTATTAGATACATAAATGGTTTGGTACCCTTCTATTATGAGCTCTTAGAAGGAGAGATTGAATTTTCATTTCCCAGTTTTGATACTGAGTTGTGTGCCTTGAGGAGAAAATCACAAAAGCTAGAACAAAGGAACCCAGAGTACCTTCTGCTTCTCCTGGAAAATACGTGAAATTGACTACACTGATCCATGCAGGCAGGTGGCAGGCGGTGTAAGAGGGCTGGCCAGAGTCAGACCATGGCCAAGTGTGACTCCAGCAAAGACAGATCCTCAAAAATATGATGTCTCCTGCACAGAGATGCGCGCGCGCGCGCACACACACACACACACACACACACCTGCTACTGACTATAGAAAAAATCATTTCTCATGTGGAAAAGAAGTTAAGCTACACAGGGGCGCCTGAGTGTCTCAGTGGGTTAAAGCCTCTGCCTTTAGCTCAGGTCGTGATCCCAGGGTTCTGGGATCGAGCCCCACGTCGGGCTCTGTGCTCCGCAGGGAGCCTGCTTCCACCTCTCTCTCTCTCTGCCTGCCTCTCTGCTTACTTGTGATCTCTGTCAAATAAATAAATAAAATCTTAAAAAAAAAAAAAAAGAAGTTAAGCTACACAGAGAGGAGATAAAACAGAATGGGGCAGCTGAGAAGAGTATAAGTAAACTTTATTGACTTTCTCATTTTGTCTGGGCTTCCCTCTCTATTGGGCAAAAGAAGCTCATCTCCCTGGGCTATGAGCTTAGCAGTTCTCCAGTGCACAGTTGCCAACTTCTGAGACCCTGCCAGGGATAAATGTAAATGTCCACAAGGAGGAGAACATGAGCTGCAAAGACCTTTGAGCCCAGTAGAGGGGCGGCGCCTACCTGATTGTTGGGTTGGTCCCAAGGTCGGCAGTTGCTGGCTTGTGTGTAAGGCAAGAGAGAGCTCAGTACTAATGACCATTACAAGGACCACCAGTGCATGGAGTCCTAACCCCTGGGGGTTGTCCTACTTCCCCAGGCTCCTGGTAAGACAGGCACTAGAACATCACTCTGTTCTTTGTGGCATTCACATTACATACCAGTAATTGGCACAGATCTGGTGAGAGCACCAGGCACTTCTGTACGTGTGGAGAGGAAGACCCCTTTTGCTTCTCTTCTCTGCAACCCTGACTGAGTGGCAGAGAAGGTTGAAATGTAGAATAAAAAAAAAATCCTGTATGCCAGGGAGTTTTTCCATCTATAGAGCTAAAAACACTGTGTGAATCTCCCCAGTCCCTTCCTGAACCACAATTCCTGGTTGAGGAGTCCACGTGAACAAGGCAACTGCAGGATGTGGGAAGTCTATCGACTTCAGGCCACACTGATGGGGACTGAACCTCCGCTCTGTCTGCCACCTGCATGATCTCCGTGATGGATTTGATGTCCCTGAGCCTCGCCTCCACCATCCGTATGATGGGAGGAAGAGTTGCCTTCTCCAGAGGATTACTGGGTAAGGTTAAATTAGGTAATACATTCAAATGAATCTGGCATATGGTGCACATAATAAAAGTTCATTCACTCATTATTCACCCTTGTCTCTCCCAGAAAGCATCCAATAAAGAAGTTGGGAGAAGACAAGGCAACAAGAAATCTGCACAATCTTAAACAGTTGCTTTTGCTCAGGTCACGATCCCAGGGTCCTAAGATCGAGCTCCACATCCGGCTCCTTGCTGGGCAGGGAGCCTGCTTCTCCCTCTCCCTCTGCCTGCCTGCCTACTGCTTCCCCTGCTTGTTCTCTCTCTCTCTCTCTCTCTCTCTCTCTCTCTGTCAAATAAATAAAGCCTTTAAAAAATAAATAAGATGACTGGGTGGCTTCGTTGGTTAAGAAATCTGCATAATCTGTTATTGTGGAGAGCTGCCCACTTGGCCTTATAGAGAATCTCCCTTATTGGAAGCTGTTTGTCAACTCTCAACAATGCGACCCCTTGGGGTGCTGGGACAGGGGAAGACACCATACGGGGGCATTTCTCTGGAAAGAAAATTTGGTGCCAAGAGGCCCCTTCCTAAGTAAAACCCTCCCTGCCTCCCCCCTTCCTCCTCATCTCCAGGTGGGCAGAGCTGGTGACCCCCTTCTCCAGACTTGGAGCATGCTCAGTCCATATTATCCAGAGTGATAACTCCCCATATGAAGCATATATACCAGGCACTGGGATGAGCACTTCCCATGCCTTATGTCTTTTAATCCTCTCATTAACCCTATGAAGGAGGAAAATGAAGGTTAATGAAGTGAATTAATATACTGAGGTACAAAGACAAAAGATGGCAGAACTAGAATTCAGACCCCTGTCTGCTGGCTCCAGTGTTTTAAGCCACTGCACCACACTGTCTGTCTCCCTTGTACCCCATCGTGGTCCTTATCCACGTGTATATATGCTGTATATATCTGTTAGTCATGGTGTATATATCTGTTAGTCATGCCTAATAGGCTGTCAGCTCTTCAGAGACAGGAACTGTGGCTTTTTTATCTGTTTGCCCCAGCATCTAGCACAGTGCCTGGTGAAGAATGAATGAATAAATGAAAGAAGGAACCATCTTCTCCTGAGTCAAAGAGAGAGACATCACCGCTGTTCTTCCTAGGAAGCTTTGTAGGGTGAGGAGAGGGCAGGTGTCCAGAAGTACAGGTTACACCTTCCCTGAAGTGCACTGCTCACTCACATTAGGAGCCCAAAGCTTAGCCATGAGAGGGATGCCAAGCCCTTCGCTAGAAGAGAGAAGTTTACTGGATCTAATGCTAGAAAACCCACCCCATCCCTTCATTTCACAATTTTTTGTGGCATTAAATCCTCATAGAATTTATTCTGGATATTTCCTTCAAATCCATTGAACTGAGCCATTTTCTTGTTTCATATTCATTACTGTGGTTTACAGATTATTTCCTTAGTGATCCCAAATGAAACTGCCACCTAATCCCTACAAGAGGTTCTGCTCAAAATTTCAGAATGAAAGTAGTATATTGGTTAAGAGTATGGAACCTGAAGTCACATATTCCTAGGTTCAAATTCCAACCTGCTATGTAAGTTTCTTAAAATTCTTTAATCCTATTTTCACTTCTATAAAATGGATACAATAATAATTTCATAGAATTACCATTGAGATTAAATGTGATATGTATAAAACATTTAGCATAGTGTCTGGCACATAGTAAATGCTCAATAAACATTCATTTTTAAAAGTTGGGTCTAGAGGGCACCTGGGTAGCTCAATAGATTAAGCCTCTGCCTGTGGCTTGGGCCTGATCTCAGGGTCTTGGGATGGAGCCCCACATCGGGCTCTCTGCTCAGGAGGGAACCTGCTTCCTCCTCTCTCTCTCTCTCTCTCTGACTGCCTCTATGCCTACTTGTGATCTCTCTCTGTCAAATAAATAAATAAATAAAATCTTTAAAAAAAAAAAAAAAAAAGCTGCTCCCACCACTCGGCATCAGGGAAATACAAATCAAAACCACAATGAGATACCACCTCACACCAGTCAGAATGACTAAAATTAACAACTCCAGAAACAACAGATGTTTGGTGAGGATGTGGAGAAAGGGGAACCCTCCTACACTGTTGGTGGGAATGCAAGCCACTGCAGCCACTCTGGAAGACGGCATCGAGGTTCCTCAGAAACTTAAAAATAGAGCTACCCTACTACCGAGAAATTGCGCTACTATGTATTTATCCAAAGAATACAAACAGTGATTCAAAGGGGCACATGCACCCCAGTGTTTATAACAGCAATGTCCACAATAGCCAAACTATGAGAAGAGCCCAGATGTCTACCAACAAATGAATGGATAAAAAAAGATATGGTGCATGCGGGTTGTGTAATGGATTATTACTCAGCCGTCAAAAAATGAAACCTTGCCATTAGCAACGACATGAATGGAACTAGAGGGTATTATGCTAAGTGAAATAAGTTAGTCAGAGAAAGACATATACTATGATTTCACTTATATATGGGATTTAAGAAACAAAACAGATGAACATAGCGGAAAGGAAGGAAAAATGAAACAAGATTAAAACAGTGAGGAAGACAAACCATAAGAGATTCTTAACAATAGGAAAAAGCAAACTGAGTGTTGCTGGAGGGGAGTTGGGTAGGAGGATTTGGTATCTGGGGATGGGCATTAAGGAAGGCACTTGGTGGAATGAGCACTGGGTGTTTATATGCAACTGATGAATCATTAAATACTACCTCTGAAACTAATAATACACTATATGTTAATTAAATTGAATTTTAAAAAATCTTTTAAGTTGGGTCTAGTACAGGGACAACTAAGGTGGTCACAGAGGTGCTGGCACTCCTAGGATAGAGTTCAGTTCACTCTGACATTAGGGTTCCCTCACATTACCACCAACTCCATGACCAATCGTCTAAAAGTTTAACCTGCTATCAATCCTGCCCACACACAGAGATCTCAGAGCCATTCTAATGCCTCATTCGTAAATATGAAGGTAACCAAGAATCCTTAGGCACTGTTTTTAAAACTCTGCAACATGAAAGAGAAAAACCAAAATAAATAGCAAAATTGACCTAACAAAGCAGAGACAATTTAAGGAACAAGAGAGAAGTGTTTAAAAAGAAGATTTGAGAAGATACGGCATCCGTAATACAAAGGTATAAAAAGGAATTAAGCATAGTAGTTCCTCAAAAAATTAAAAATAGAATTGCCACATGATTCAGTAATTTCACTTCTTCGTATATACCCAAAAGAATTGAAAACAGCATCTCAAAGAGATATTTGTACACTGATGTTCATAGCAGCATTATTCACAATAACCAAAAGGTAGAAGGTTCCCAAGTGTCCATCAGTGGGTGAGGGAAATATGGTATGCACCACTATGTTTACTGCAGCAATATTTACAATAGCCAAAGTATGGAAGCAGCCCAAGTGTCCATCGATAGACAAACAGATAAATAAGTGGTGTGTGTTTCTGTGTGTGTATACATATGGCAGTGTGTATATACATCTATAATGGAATATTATTTAGCCATTAAAAAATAATGAATCCTTGGGGCACCTGGGTGGCTCAGTGGGCTAAAGCCTCTGCCTTTGGCTCGGGTCATGATCCCGGGGTCCTGGGATCGAGCCCCGTATCCGGGCTCTTCACTCAGCTGGGAGCCTGCTTCCTCCTCTCTCTCTGCCTGCCTCTCTGCCTACTTGTGATCTCTGTCTGTCAAATAAATAAATAATCTTTAAAAAAAATAATGAATCCTTGCCATTTGTAACAACATGGATGGAGCTAGAGAGTATAATGCGAAGCAAAATAAGTCAATTGGAGAAAGACAGATACCATATGACTTCTCTTTATGTGGAATTTAAGAAACAAAATGAACAAGTGAAGAAAAAGAGAGAGAGAAACCAAAAAACATACTCTGAACTATAAAGAACAACTAACAGTTACAAGGGGAGGAGGGTCAGGTGATGGGTAGCATAGGTGATGGGGATTGAAGAATACAGTTACCATGATGAACACTGAGTCATGTATATAAATGTTACATTCTATATCGTACACCTGAAACTAATACAACACTGTATGTCAACTACACTGGAATTAAAATTAGAAACTTAATTTTAAAAAAAAAAGATTAACAAAAAATTGGAGAGAAAACAAGAATATGTGGCATGTACGTACAATAGAATATTATTCAGCCTCTATAAGGGAGGAAATTCTGACATATGCTACAACATGGATAAGCCTTGAAGATACTATGCTAAGGGAAATAGGCCAGTAAAAAAAAGACAAATACTCTATGATTCCATCCCAATGAGCTACCTAGAGTAGTCAAATTCAGAGACTGAAAGTAGAGTGGTGGTAACCAGGGCTGGAGTGTGCTTCATGTGTACAGTTTCCTTTCAAAGATAAAAAGAGTTCTGGAGATTGGTTCCATAACAATGTGAACACACTTAACACTACCAAACTACATACTTAAAAATGGTTAAGGTGGGGGTCACCTGGATGGCTCAGTGGGTTAAGCCTCTGCCTTCGGCTCAGGTCATGATCTCAGGGTCCTGGGATCAAGCCCCGCATCAGGCTCTCTGCTCAGCGGGGAGCCTGCTTCCCGCCTCTCTCTCTGCCTACTTGTGATCTCTCTGTCAAATAAATTTTAAAAAATGGTTAAGGTGGTAAATCTTATATTGTGTGTATTTTATCACAATTTAAACATGGTAATGGGGAACAAAAATAATTGAAAAAAATTGAAAGGAATGTTGCTAAAACTTTAAAATGCAATGTGCTTAAAGATGAAGTTGAGGAAATGTTTTAGCTCATAGAACAAGAGGACAATGAGATTAAAAATATGAGATTTTTTAAAAGGGCAAAAGGAACAGGGGCGCCTGGCTGGCTCAGAGCATGTGACTCTTGATCTCAGGGTCATGAGTTCAAGCCACACGCTGGGCATGGAGCCTATTTAATAAATAAATAAACACACACACAAAAAAAAGGAACCATCCAGAAGTGCAACATCTCACTCCTTGGGAACTTCAGAAAATTATTAGTAATAATAATTAAGGAGAGAAAAAAAGTTAAATCAAGAGACTTTCCCAGATAGGAAAAATGACACACATCTTCAAACGAAAAGGATCTACTGAGTGCCTAGCACAATAGACATAAAAAGGTATACAATTAGATAAATTAACATAAAACTTCAGAAAACCATGGATCAAGACAAGATCCTAAAAGCTGTCAAAGAAAAATAAATAATAATACAACTTATTCCCAAAGCTGAAGAATTAGTCTGACAATAGACCTTCTGTTAGCAACACTTCCAATCAGCAATACACTAACCTCCTGTTAGTGTACAGAAGACAATTCAGTAATGTCTTCAGGCTTGCAGGAAATCGCCTTCATTGTGAATTCCAAACCCAGATGAAACTGAGTAAGAATAGAACAGGTGCATTTGCAGATATGCAAAGACGCAGAAACTCAACCTCCCATGCCTCCTTTTTTTAAGAAGTTATATGAGGGTGCCTGGCTGGCTCAGTCGGTAGAGCATGTGACCTGAACCCAGGGTTGTGAGTTCGAGCTCCACGTTGGGTGTAAAGATTACTTAAGAATAAAAAAAAATTTTTTTTAAGTTATTTGAGTACATTCTCAAGTAACTTCCTCAAATACTTCCCATGAGAAGTAAACCAAGAAAAGTGCACCAAACTCATGTAAGAATAAATGAAGAAAGAGGAAGTTAGGGACAACATGGAACACTGAACCCACATAGGAATGAGGTTGAATCAAGTTTATGGCTGTGTAGCAGCCCAGAAAGCAACCAGCTCAGACTGAAGCAGGAAAATAAAGTCCTATAGCAGAGAGGTTTATGAGATTGTATAGGAAAAAACTTGGAAAACAAGATGAGCGTGTGATGAAGCCCCAGCATTCAAATTTTAAAAGCAATTAGAAATTCAGTGGGGAAGGAAATATAAGAAAATTATTATCTAAATAAAAAAAGAAAATGAAACAAACAAAAAACAAGAGTTCAGGGATGCCTGGCTGGCTCAGTCAGTAGAGCATGCGACTTTTTATTTCAGGGTTGTAAGTTTGAGCTCCACATTGGGTATAAAGATATTTATCTTTAACAATCTAAATAATCTAAATTTAGATCTAAAGATCTAAATATATTTAATAATCTAAATAATCTGAAGGTGGTTTAAAAATAAAATCTTTGGGGCACCAGGGTGGCTCAGTGGGTTAAGCCGCTGCCTTCGGCTCAGGTCATGATCTCAGGGTCCTGGGATCAAGCCCCGCATCGGGCTCTCTGCTCAGCAGGGAGCCTGCTTCTCTCTCTCTCTCTCTCTCTCTCTCTCTCTCTGCCTGCCTCTCCATCTACTTGTGATTTCTCTCTGTAAAATAAATAAATAAATAAAATCTTTTTAAAAATAAATAAATAAATGAAATAAAATCTTTAAAAAACTGTGTCAGAACAGGAAGTGACTGAGATTCAAGAAAAGAATTAAATGGTTATCAAGGGAGAAGGATAGTGAAGAGATGGAAGAGATAAAAGATACAGTGAAGAAGGTATGCATTTCCTCTCCCAACAAATAGAAAGGCAATCAGAAACTTCAGAGAAAACAACAGATATATAAAATGGCAATGTACAGATTAAAACAGTGTATGATTTTAGCAATGGGTTTTTATTTTTAAAAAGAATATTTTTTAGGTTGGTGATATAAGCCTTTGAAAATGAAACACAATCATAACATGCTATTTGGCCCTGCAAGTAAACCTGTGTTTGTCTAAAGATAGCAATTTAAATACTGAAGGTTTGGGAAAGCGTCCACACTTTAGAATAAATCTATAAAAATTACAGAAGATACAGGGAGCCTGGGGGGCTCACTGGGCTAAACCTCTACCTTCCGCTCGGGTCCTGGGATCAAGCCCCACATCCGGCTCTCTGCTCAGCGGGGAGTCTTCTGCCCCTCCTTCTCTCTCTGCCTGCCTTTCTGCCTACTTGTGATCTCTGTCTGTCAAATAAATAAATGAAATCTTTAAAAAAAAAAAAAAGACAGTTGGAGTAGCTATATTAATTTCAAACAAAGAAGACTTGAGAACAAAGAAAATTATCACCAGTAAAGGGGGCACTATATTATGATCAAGGAGTCAGTTCTCCAAGAAACGTATGCATCTAAAAACAGTGTCAAAATACACAAAGTAAAAAACAGAACAAAAAGGAGAAAAAGATGAATCCACAGCTATAGCTGGAGACTGCGAAACCCTCTGTCAGTAACTGATAGATCTAGCATGGAGAAAATTATAAAGATATAGTTGCCATGAAGAGCACTATCAATCAACTTGATCTGCTTGATAATTGTAGAATACTCCAGCCAATGAAAAAATACACATCCTTCTGAAGTTCATCTGCAACATTCACAAAGATAGATCACAAAACACACCTTAGCAAATTTAAAAGAGTAGAGATCACACAAAGGACGTCATTTTAAATTAATATTAGTTATTTGAACACAAACAGCTCTAGAATGAAGAAAATTTATCTTTTATTCTATTACATCTTATCTTTTTTAAGGTTTTATTTATTTATTTGACAGAGAGATCACAAGCAGGCAGAGAGGCAGGCAGAGACAGAGGAGGAAGCAGGCTCCCTACTGAGCAGAGAGCCCGATGCTGGCCTCAATCCCAGGACCCTGAGATCATGACCTGAGCAGGAAGCAGAAGCTTTAACCCACTGAGCAAACCAGGCGCCCCATTCTATTAAATCTGAATGGACATATTCCTTAAAGAATATCTACTTTCCTTTACTTTTTCAAAGCTTTTTATTTTAATTCCAGTATAGTTAACATACAGTATTATATTAATTTCAGGTGTACAATATAGTGACAATTTTCCTTTTCCTTTGCTTTCTTTGCTTGCTCAACATTAAGCCTTCTGATATCCTCTGCCTGGCCAATTCCTATTTATGATCAGTCCAAACTTAAAAATTAAAAACTTTAATATAGTATAACAAAAGCATAAACAAAGTTAGTAGTTGAAAAAATCTATAGAACATAATGAAATATTTATGACATAAAGGATTGATGTCCTTAATATATAAAGAGCTGTGTAAATCAATAAGAAAAAAATGAGCACATTTATTCTTGGCTCTTAGCCCACACAGCAACAAGAATAGTATCTTTAAACCCCAAACTCCCCTACTTAAAGTTCTTCAGTGACTCCTCATGACTCTTAGAATAGAATCCAAAACCCTTCACACAGCCCACATGATCCGGTCCTTACCAACCTCTCTAGACTCTTCTCCCACCATCCCTCACTCCTCCCTCTCTGGACTCCAGTCAGGTTGGTCTTTTTTCAGCTCCTTGATACCATAACATTTTTGTACATGCTGATCACTTTTTTTTAGAGTCACACCACCATTCCCTTCCCCTGACTGATGCCTACTCTTTCTTCGGATCTAAGCTTAAATATCATTTCTCAGGGAAATCTTCTGTCATTGATCATTTTGGATCCTCTATTGTATGTGCTCTTCCTAGCCCTTAAGCCAACAGATGAAATCGTGTTTCTGAATCCTCAGAGCTCAGAGCCATACCCTTACCCTTCCCAGGAATGTGAGGCTTGGGACAAAGCAACCATTAGCTTCTGGAACCTTCTTATCCACAACAGTCATGGATGATGAGGAAGCCCAGGAGAAAGTTATGATAAGACTTTCTCCAAGCTATTAGTCCTTAAGTTCTTTAGAATAGGTAACTCTGGGAACATAATGAAATCTATGGGACTTCTCCCCAGAAAAATGCTCATAAGTGAAACTTTTCATAATGTTTTCATGGGTTCACAATTCCCTAAAGTCCATCTATTCACCTCAGGTTAAGAACCCCAATTGTAGGCCTACTGAAAATATACACACAAACACACTGGTTACTGGCTTTGTTCATGTAATCACTATTTACTATCAATAGTATAGTGATTCCAGTAGTAATTATAAATAAAATTTTATTTTATTTCAATTTATGGTTTAAAAGAAAAGACATATTTTATGTACATTTTCTCATTTACTCTTCATAAAAACCGAGATAGGCACACATTCCTCTACCTATTTTACAAATAAGAAAATATAATCCCAAAGACGTAAGTGATATAGCTAAGGCCACTAGCCAAAACGGAACTAAAATCCAGAAGTAAACTACACCCTTTTAACCTTAGGCCTGGCCCTTCCCCTCCATATTGGTCAATGGCCAGTGGTAATAGGACTTGTACCTAGTGATATAGCTGCCTGCTGAACATCAGGGTCATCATATGAGGATAACCCCCAAGGCCAAAATCTCAGCTCCCATTCCCATGGTCTCCTATTCTAGATAGTGGTGTAACTGCAAATGGGGGAGGGGGAGTCCCAGCAGAAGAACTCCCCTAGTGCTTAGAGGAAGTAGCCAAAGCTTCCCATCTCCCTGCCCAGAGTGCATAACAGCAAACATCCTTTGTGTTCTTGATTCATGCCAGACATCCTTCCATGCTATTTACATGAATTAACTTAGTAAATCCTCAGAACGACACCAGTGCGTAGGTACAATTATTATCTCTATTCTGTGGACACTTAGGGAAGGTTAAGTAACTTGCCCCAGGCTACACAACTAATAATTTTCAGAGCTCACATTTGAACTCTGAGCCTGTACTCTTAATCAAACCGTCATTCTGCCTCTCCTGAGCCAATTGTTCCCTACTTTTGTGGGTCACGCGCACCCTGGATAGCCCCTCTCCCTGGGAAGATGCGGTTAAGCAGAATGTTGCAAAGTAATTCAGGACTTTAAGGACTTACAAGCCCCATCATCTATGAACCTCATACACACTGGAGGGAGCTGTCCAGGGACCAAAAGAGAATCTGCACCAGCGCCGCAGGACTTCGCCCCTGCAAACGCGGGAGAGTTGAGCGGTGCGGTATGACGGGGATGCTCTTTCATTGAGAATCAGGGAGAGTGAGCTCCCGGGACCGCAATGCCCTGGAAACGCAGCCGGACGCTGAGCCTCCGAAGTCAGGTAGCTGAACCAGAAACGCACCCACCACCGGTGAGACTGAAATCTTGCGTCTCTGCCAGCACCTTGGAGTCACAAGACAGGCATTTTGAGCGGACAGGATCTCAGAACGCGGGTCCCAGGCGGAGAGGGACACTATCGCTGTAGCTGGTGCTGAAACGCCATGGTTGCGGAGGGGAGGGGCCGCCTGTCCGCCCACCCCCACCCGCGACCACGTCCTAGGTACCGCGCAGCCACCGCCGCGGGAGCTGTCCAGTGCTGAACCCGGATGCGGCCCGGCCCGCGGGGCTAGACCCGAGCCTGCCGCATTCAGCCGACCCTGGACCGAGCTTCTGGGAGCGCTGACGCAGAACGCTGGGAAGGCGAGAGGCAGTGGACTCCACGCCGGGCATGGACCAGCAGAGACTGGACTCCTACCAATGGGGACCTAGCCGCGACTTCAATGAGCACGTCCTGCATAAGGTAAGAATCTCCTGCAGTCCCCTGCCCCCATCCCAACGCTGGGAGAGGGCGCCGTCAACAGTTCTCTCCGCTCCCCCGACTTGGCTTTGGGACTTAAAGAGAAACTAGCCGGTATCTGTGAGCCTGGAACGCTTTCTGTTTGATCCTCTTTCCGGCTCAAAACACATATGCGTAAACACTGGGGGAGGGGCCGACGCCAGAGGCTCGGATTATCAGGAGCTCCGTTCAATTCTTTTAAATCACCTGTATCCTGTTCTCACTCGCTTCCTCCTGCCTCTCATCCATCTGCACTCCTGTGTCGCCTGAGCACCCTGGCCGTCCGTGACCCTTCTGGGAGGCTGTTTGCCCTCTCACCCCAACCGTGCCTCCCAAGCTCCAGCCCTGTCAGGTTTGGCCGTTGTGGTCAGAGACCTGAATTCTGGGGTGAAATTAGACATCAAAATGATCTACAGCAGAAACAAACTGTTATTATAAAATTAGACTGCCTTCTGGTTCCGGAAAGCTGCCCTCCAGCCTCGACTCGTTCAGAGCCTACCAAAAGTGTTTGCTTATTTCAAAGCTCTAACTCATCTCTTGCTTCCCTCTTTCAAATTTCTTATGCAACTCAAGTCTCAATAATGTAGGTTTCCTCTTGAAGTGCTTGTTGGGGAAAAGTAGCAACCTCTGTCTAGACAATTCTTTTAACCCAAAATCCATCACTTCGAAAGAATCAGAGCCTTGTACTCCCATAAGAAATCGTGGATTGCTCCCCATCCCTTGCGTTGCCCTCCTCACTGAGCCCTTAAATATCCTGCTGTGCTAATACCAATTTATCTGTTAGTCCCCTGAAAAGCTGTGCATGGTCCTATACTTGGAGATTATTTAAATCAAACTATCACTCTAAAAATTGGGGCACCTGGCTGGTTCCGTCAGAAAAGCATGTGACTCTTGATCTCAGGGTCCTGAGTTTGAGCCCCTTGTTGGGCAAAGAGATTACTTAAATAAATAAATAAATTTTAAGTAATAACAATTCCATGAATGCAAGCTCTTAAGTAACCCGATTCACCCTCTCCCCCATTACACAGTTTATATTTGAGGAACTGAAAGTCCAGAGAGGGGAAGTGACTTGTCTAAGAAAACAAGGTAGTAAATGGCAGAGCTGGTCCTAAAAGCCTGTAATTCTGACTCCAAGTCTAATACCTTTTTTCTCTCTACAAGGGTGGTCCACAGGCCAGCAATACTGACATTACCTGAGAGCTTGGTAAAAATGTGAGGGCACCTGGGTGTCACAGTCACTTAAGTAACCAACTTTCAGTTTCAGTTCAGGTCATAATGTCAAGGTCATGAAATGGAGCCCTGCATTGGGCTCTGCACTGAGCACGGAGTCTGCCTGAGAATTTCTTCCTCTGCTCCTCCTACTCACACACACACTCTCTCTCTGTGTGTCTTTAAAACAAGTAAATAAATCTTTATTTTAAAATGTGAAATCTAAGGCCCCACCCCGGACCTACTGAATCCGAATTTGTATTTTAAAACAATCCCTAGGGGCACCTGGGTGGCTCAGTGGGTTAAGCCTCTGCCTTTAGCTCAGGTCATGATCTCAGGGTCCTGGGATTGAGCCCCGCATCGGGCTCTCTGCTCTGCAGGGAGCCTGCTTCCCCCTCTCTCTCTGCCTGCTGCTCTGCCTACTTGTGATCTCTCTCTGTGTGTCAAATAAATAAATAAAATCTTTAAAGAATAAAAATAAAGTAAAATAAAAATAAAATGATCCCTAGAACATAAATATGCACAATAAAATTTCAAATGCATGGGCTTGTGTCACACTGGCTAATTCTGACACAAATGAAGGAAAATCAAGTACTAAGAGAAGTGCGTTTGTAAATTTGAATAGTCTATGTGACTTCTCCCTCCAGGTCCCTAAATCCCCGAGGTATAAAAAAAAGAGAAATTCATAACAATTGCTCCAGCCAGGAAGTTTTAAAATGGTTGCAGTTTGAAGTGAACTAGAATAATATCTGTGTTCTTTGAGGCTGTGAATCTAGACCCAGTAGAAAGTGCATATAAGCAAAGGAATATAATTACAAATCAGTTACAAAAGCATCCTGGTAATTAGATATCTGGGTTTCTCCAAGTTTAAGCTATCTTTTAAAGATGTAGATATTCGTTTTGGCACCTAAAGATTTGCAGGTCAAAGTTTTCAAATTATTGATAAGGGTGGTCTTTCCTACCTCAGTGACCCACATATGAAATGCAGGATGTAGCCGACAAAACCTTCACTTCCTTTGAGTTTATTTATCACCGAATTGAGAAAGAGCCTGCTTTCAACAACTTCCGATATATTGAAGACAAGTGTCTCCTTACTGCTAGTGAATGCGGGGTTTCTTCAGTGTGGTTGTGAACATCTTGAGAGCAGAAGCTGGACTAAAACCTTCTGGGGTGCCCAACAGAGGAACATGTGTATAGAAAATTTTCTTTTTCATGTAATGTTGATCACCTCCTTTTAATATTATTTTATTATTGTGAATGACTTTTTCTTTAATTTTTTTAATTTATTTTCAGCGTAAATGTGAATGACTTTTTAATGTGATCCATCCAAGAACTTTTATGTAAAAGGGTAGAGTGTCAATGTATTTGTATTATTTTTAAGTTTGCTATATAATAGAATCCAAGAAATTATTGTTGATTCACTTGAACATATTGGCCATGAGAAGTAGGACTCCCCTCCAACATTCACTGCTAGGAAGAATGATCTTTTAGATCAAGATTTTACTGAAGTATAACAAACACAAGAAAACCCCAAATCATATGTGCATACCCTTATTATTATCACAAAGTAAGGACCTCTGTGCAACCACTACCAAAATAGAGAGAATATGGCCAGCTTCCCAGGAACCCCCCACATACTCCTTTCCACACACTACCCCTGCTGGTCCCCAGAGGTTACATTTATAGAGGAGGGAGTACCATTTAATATTTTGGTGGGGCTACCAGAGTTTTATGTAGACTAGTTTTAAGAACTTGCTAAGGATGAAACTTAGCTCTGTGGTGAGCTAATGTTCTATGGTGGTTAGAAACCCCAGGCTGGGAATCAGACAGAACCTGATATAACTTTGAATGACATCTATGAGCCTTATTTTCTTATCTATAAAATAAGAATAATATTATCTGGCTTATTGTCTTTTGAGGGAAGATGTTAGATAATATAATGTAAACATGTAGATGTAAATATATGTTTGTCTGATATATAGAAAGCATTTAATAAATGGTGGTTGTTATTAGGGCGCATATCTCCATCTTTGGGGCAACTTCAATAGGTGTCACATTGAGTGTCACCTAAAATAATGAATTTTTGTGAGAAGAGCAGCAGCTCTATACACAGACACACATGCTTACATGCATCCATTCTTCACGGGCAAATCCCATGGGATTAAGCTCACACACCCACCATCAAGAATTCCATGTGAATATCCCAACTCTGATATCCTCAGTAGAATATTCTTTTCTCTGGGAGGTGAAGCATGGGACCCAATAACATGTCTCATTAAAATTCACTTATATGAAAAACATATGACAAATATCCTCAGGATTGGATGGCATTGGCACTTTAGCTAGTCCCAAGAGTTAGAGGGTGACCCAGATGAGCCTGAGTAACTCTTAGCATATCCCTGGAGTGTGGGCTGGAAGCTGGGAACTGCTTGGAAACATTGAGTTCATCCATCACATGCTTGGAGTTTTTAAATAGAGCTGCTGTTGTTCTCACAAATCTGAATATTTGATGCAACTAAATAATTTAAAACATGTGAACAACCTTGCTGCTCTTTTGCTGAGAGAACTCATAGACCAGTATAGTCTTGAGAGCCATCAAGGACAATGGTGTGACCTGGAAGTTCAGGAACAGCCCACAGACTGAATTCTTGCGGTGCCAGGACCAGACCATAAACTCTAGGAAAAATGAGGCACAGAATTTTGCCCCAGATGCTAGTGAATCAGGACACAGAGACTTCAGTACAAGAGCTTGCTTCCTAATTCACCATCACCAGCACTCTGATGCACACCCACATGCCACTGTTGTTCCGATAGGGACAAATAATTACTAAACCAAAGTCACTCTCCTCTGTAGCATCTCAGAAAGACCACTGACCAGGGGGCAAAAAAATGTGGCCTGTCCATCCATTCATTCAGGGCTTGGTCCTTGTTGAAAATAAATTGAATTATCAAGGTCTCTGTACTACAAGGGATTTCCATTCCCTCTGACTCTACTCTAACACCTCTTCTAGCCAAGTAAGGAAGGCTAGAGATCATCTCTAGTACCCGCTCTTGACTTGCACTGCTTCTTCACCTCCTCTGTCTACTGGTCATCCTGTGATTTCTGTACCTTTAAGTGGTACACACATCTTACCTGTTTATTCAGCAAACATGTATTGAGCATGCTCAAAGCGTAAGAAATTGTGCTGGGTATTATAGAGAAAACACACACACACACACAGATCGTTTCCACTTTCAGTAAGCTTGTAACTATAAGACATGCACATAAGTTGCTATAATACTGTGTAGACTCTCACATGTGCCCTCAGAAAGATACAAGGAGATACATAGGGATAACCCAGGAATAAAGGGTTACTTCTAACCCCTATTTGAAATGGCCTCTGATTAAGAGTTAATAGCTAAGAGAGCCAGAGTTCCACAAACCCGCCAACCTTGCTCTCCCACTGGGCCATTGCCCACTGATCCTGGAGAAAGCTCTGGATTCAGCAGTATTTTACTTCCCTGACAAAAAATTTTACCAAGGATAGAGCCATCCTTGCAAAGGCCATACCCACTACTCGGTCTCCCTCTACCATTCTTTATCCCTTGGGAACTTTTTTTTTTTTTTTCAATTAAAGAGTGTTCATGGAACACAAATTTGTGGTAAAAGAATCTAATTCCACAGGAAAACCTGTACTCCATAGGTGAAGAGATTTTACCTTCAAGTGAATTCATCATACCTCAATAAACCAGTTGTGGGGTTTTGTTTTTTGTTTTTTGTTTTTTGTTTTTGAAGAAAACATATGGGGCACCTGGGTGGCTCAGATGGTTAAGTATCTGCCTTTGGCTCAGGTCTTCATCTTCAGGTCCTAGGATCAACCCCCACACCGGGCGCCCAGGTCAGTGGGGAGTCTGCTTCTCCCTCTCCCTCTGTCTCTCCCCATCCTTGCGCTCTCTCCTTCTCTCTCCCTCTCTTAAATAAATAAATATAATCTTGAAAGAAAGAAAGAAAGAAAGAAAGAAAGAAAGAAAGAAAGAAAGAAAGAAAGAAAGAAAGAAAGAAAGGAAGGAAGGAAGAAAGAAAGAAATGTAAAACCAGAGTGAGAGCATGATCTCCAGGATTGCCAGATTTCCATCCTCAGCTCAGGAACAAGCAAAAAAAAAAAAAAAAAACGAGGAAACACTAGCTGCCCACTGTCAAATGTTTCCATTTGCTTGTTTTCCTTTCTTGCTTGCTCTGGAGGCTTTCGGATAAATAAATGAAGTGTGTGTTATGTCACCGAGGATCTCAGGCCGTCTGGGACTCTTTTGACTGATCTGTGCGTCCTGCCCAGATCCCAGGGCAGGCAGCTGGCTTGGGGAGTGGTGCTGGTTGGTTCTCTTGGGTAACCTCAGCAGGAAATGAAGGTGACTCGGTGCGACCTCCCAAAGTCCGTTTCCCAGATTCTTCAGGCTTTCCACCCCAAGCATTCGTCGCTCTAACTTGGGGTTCCTGGGTCTTTGGGGAGAAAATGTCTGAGACTCACTAGTGTTGGTCCACTAGTATTTCCTCCTATAAGCTGTTCTGGGGAGTGGCTTTGACTTCCTTCGTTTCAATGGCAGGAAACTCAGCTTTACTGGAAGTAAGCAGACAGTGGCAAGCCCCAGGCTGGGGAACTGTTAAATGGGAAATCTGAAGTGGCTCTAAACCTATCCCAGGATGCTCCTTGCTTCCCGCCTCCCCTTCCCAGGCAAGAGAAGCAGTCCCTGGAGATGGCAAGTGGGAATGGAGCTCACAGCTCCTTTGCCAACTCACAGAGCTCTCGGGCAATACACTTCCCCAGCTGGGAGCAGCCCTGGACCGTCCTCCCACCCACCAACCAGGGGAGGTCTTCTGAGGCCAAGTGAGAGAGCTCCAAGCCAGCAGCAAACAACAGTTTTGGAAATGTTAACCCCTCACTGGCCCTACCAGTCAAAACCTCCCCAGACCTCACCCAGATCCTCAAGGCAGCAAGGTTCTATAATTGTTAAAACCGGCAGAGCTCGAGAATCCCCTAGCAGGGGCACTTGGGTGGCTCAGTGGGTTAAGCCTCTGCCTTTAGCTCAGGTCATGATCTCAGGGTCCTAGGACTGAGCTCCGCATCAGTCTCTCTGCTCCGCTGGGAACCTGCTTCCTCCTCTCTCTCTGCCTGCCTCTCTGCCTGCTTGTGCTCTGTCAAATAAATAAATAAAATCTTTAAAAAAAAAAAAAAAAGCTCTAAAAAAAAGAATCCCCTAGCAGATGCTGGCTGTTGCACTGACCTTGATGCCAAACTCTGCTCCCTCCTTTCTTACTTGTGTTTCTGCTTATTAGTAGACGGTTTTGACCCATCCACATGAAGCTGTTATTTAATACTTTGTGCTTCTGCAAATGGCCTAGTTTTTTTTAAGATTTATTTATTTATTTGAGAGAGAGAGAGAGCGAGCAAGGGAGAAGCAGAGGGAGCAGGAGAATCTCAAGCAGATTCTGTGCTGAGTGCGGAGCCTGATACGGGGCTTAATCCCACCACCCTGAGATCATGTCCTGAACTGAAACTGAGAGTCGGGTGCTTAACCAATTGAGCCACTCAGGCGCCCCTGGAATGGCATACATGTAGGTGTCTTGAAGCACTCGTCCTCTGCCCTTGGCGCACGCGCACGCGCGCGCGCGCACACACACACACACACACACACACCCTCCTCTCACAAGCTTGGCCATCATCAGCCAGTGATGATGATGCGTTCTTGGTCTATATCCCTCCTTATCTTTTGTTGTTAAGCGTCTTTTAAAGGCAAAGCAAACCTTTCTCTTCCTCTGCCTCCTCCTCCCTCTCTCATTTGAATTTTGCATCCACACCCCTCCCAGAAATCCTGCTTTCTAAAAAGCACATCTGCCCAGTATCGGAGCAATACCCCCAGGGGACCGTCAGGAACCTGTAGACCAGCTTCTTCGGGCCCTTCCCAACTTCTGACCCAGAAGCTCTTAACCTTGGAAAGGAATGGTGTTGCTGGTAGAGACTCAGCCCAAAGGAGGCAGAGCCCCTTTCAGCCCTTCAGGATGCTGCTTCCTCTGTGGGGGGCAGTCTGCACCCAGATTCTTCCCTGTCCCCCTTCTCAGGTTTTATTAGGTTGTGAACCGAGATGTATAAAATCATCTCTGTGCTATAATCTAGAGGGACTCAGTGAGACTAATAATTGTTAGTGATAAATGATAAAAATTAACACATGGTTCATCAGTGGAGGATTTTACAGTTTACAGAACACTTTAATATATGCTATGACACATAACAATTACCACATGCTTTTTCCAGGAGATGTTATTATCAATTTCATATTATAAATAGGGAATAGAGGCCAGATAGAAAAAAAAAATTAAGTTACTTGCTCAAGGTGACAGCAAGTAGGTATTGTGGGAATTTAAATAATAGCAGCAAACGCCTAAAAGCAGTTAAGTGCCAGGCACTGTTCTGAGCCCTTGACCGCATCAATCCTACAACAACCCTATTTTAATCTCATTTTAAAGATGTAAAGTCATAAAAATATATCATATGTTTATAAAAATAAAAAATAAAATAAATAAATAAAGATGTAAAGTCAACAAGGGGTCGCCTGGGTGGCTGAGTCAGTTAAGTGTCCGACTCTTTATTTCAGCTCAGGTCATGATCTCAGAGTCGTGAGATCCAACCCTGCATCGGGCTCTGTGCTCAATGCAGAGTCTGCTTGAGTTTTTTTCTCTCTCTCTCTAATAAATAAATAAAATCTTATAAAAAAGAAAAAAGATGAGTAAACAAGCCACAGAAACATTAAGAAACTTGCCTGAGGTCAGCCAGCTCATAAGTGGCAGAGCCCAGACTCCAACACCAGGCAGCTGGAGATCCAACGGGGCAGGGGCAGGAGAAAGCCAAGAGCTTTGCCAAGGGGGTCACATGACCATGGTGGGGTGGGGGTGGGGGGGTCACAGCATCACATGTAGGGTGTCGACAGCAGCCCGGTATGTAGCCCCCAGCTCTGTAGGACTGCCGCCTGGTTTTGTTCACTCACACAAGAGTAGATCCATCTCTCCAGGCACGCTTGTGTTAATCAAATTCGCAAGACTGATGCATTGCTCTAGATGCCAAACCACATTATAATCAGGGGATTGTTTGCTAAGCACGAAATCCAGAAAAAGAGAGACGTGGAGGATTCATTTGTCTGATGAAACCAGGCTGATGTGGTGTGATGTTTAGCTACATTATAAGCCCAGCTTGGTTGTGCAACTCCTATAGCCGCCCCTTTTACCTCGGGGCCTCTCTACCCTGACTCCTGCCTCCCCAGCTGTACTTAACCTTAGTGTCAGTTCAAGGGAGTATGTGGTTCTCTCCAGATTTCATTCCCTGCACCCCTTTAGGAGCCAGTTGCCTTTGAGACTGAGAATGCCCAGGACTTGACCTGGTTGGGGGAGAGGAGGTGGGGATGGTCCCTCTTTGGGAGCCTCGATCAGATGCACTGACATTTGTCATCTTATATCTCTGTCTCCATTTCTCTCAATGCCCTTGTCAGGGCCTTAGGGATTTGGATTTCAAGGGAGAGAACCATGAGAGAAGAAAAAGGTGGTTGGGGCCATTTTCTCACATCCCACCACCACCCCATAACACATGCCCTCCTTGAAACTGGATGTTGCTGTTGAGAATCTTGAGAATGAATTCAGCCAACTTCTGCTGGGCACCGTGTGCTTCTGAGGGCCTGGAACAGGGCCCATTCCCTGCCCAAAGGAACTGAATGTGACAGGCTGGGTAGGTCCCTGGGCTGGCATGTAGATGACTCAGGCCACATCTGACTTTAGGCCTAAATGACACATGAACTTCAGTGTCTAGAAAGACGACTTAAAGGTCATAGGAAGTGGTAAGTGGGCCCTTGGGAACCAGGTCAACTGTTTGCAGCTCCCTCAGGGCTACTAAGTTCTGAGTGCTGACTCAGGGACTGATCTGAAGGGCTGTAAAATCCACAGCTCCAGGAGAGGGTCCCAGCGCTGAAGGTCAGAATGACTCTGGGCCCCCAAGGTAGGAATTCCTTTAAGTCTGTGTCCAAGACAAGGAGGAACTCTCCAGTGGACTACTGAGAAGTGCCTGAAATAAAGAAATAAAGACTGATGACCCAGACTTGGCAGATTTGGATAAGTAGAAGCAAAACTGGCACCACCTCCCTGAACATCTTCAAAGGTCTGAAATGATGAGTATCCAAACCCAAAAATCCCAGGGTTCTGATCCCTGCAGATGACAGGTTGACCAAGGAAGAGACTCTTGGGAAAGACAAAGGCAAGGGGCCAGGTGAGCTCTGCAGTCATGCCCTCAAGAACCCTCACTCCTCCATGCCCGAAAAGCCAGGTCTCCTCCAGACATCATAGTGCAGCACCACAAACACATGAGAGGACCATACAGAGTAGACCCTGACCACCACCTGTCTGGCTCACCCTCTGCTCTGTCCACTACCTACCCTGTCCACCCCTGCTCTGTCCATCCCCTGACTTGTCCACCATGCCTTGTCTATCCCCTGTCCTGTCCAACCCCTGCCCTCTTCACCCTCTCCCCTCTCATTGATTTGCTTAGAGCAAGAGGCAGCTCATTAGCTAAAGAAAAGAAGGGACTTGGGTGTTGAAAAGACTAGGCTTCTCTCCTGGCTATGGTCCTCGCCAACTGTACTTCCTTGGTCATTCCATTCAAACAGCGCTTTACAGTTTGCAGACACTTGCATATACGCAGTCTCCTCTGATTTCCACAGCACAGCGCAAGCAGCCCAGACATCACTGTTGCTTATAAAAGGGGAACTCTCATGGTCAGGACCCTTTTGGTTGTCAGTGACAAAACCCAAGTCAAACCATCTAAACCAAGAAAGAAAATTCATTGGCTCCTGTAACTGAGAAGCCTGGGGATGCTGTTCTGTTGGACCCAGGGATTCAAACAATGACATCTGTCTCTCTCTGTCTCTCAACATTCCTCCCTTTAACTCAGTGTTATACACAGGAAGGCCTCTCCTGAAGGAGTCACATGACTGCCAGCCGCCCCAGGTCACAGCCCCAGGGCTGGTAGTTTCCACTAAAGTCCTAGATCTAATGCTTATTGGACTGAAATGAGTCATGTGCCCACCCCTGGAGGAGAAGTCGGTCCCACCCAAGCCCTTCAGCCACAAGTGGAAGGGAGTGTTTTCCAAGGAAAATGAGGGTGTGTTAGCTGTAAGCTAGTCATGCAAAAACAAGAGGACCCCATGGTAATCCCAGGGGAAGCTGGGTCCTGATATAAAGATATAGATATAGATAGATATAGATATAGATAGATATATTTTAAATAGGCTCTCCTCCCGGTGTGGACCAAGACCTGGGCTGAGATCAAGAGTGGGTCGCTGAACCAGGTGCCCCATCCGTTGTTGTTGGGGTTTTTTTTCCCCTTTTTTCAGTATTTTTAAATCTGAAGTGACTGAAAAAGAACTGAACTTGTCACTCTCCCACTGGGCTAGTTGTGTCCCATACATGGTGTCACTTAAGACTGGATATCCAAACTTAGATAATTAATAGCCAGACTTAGGTAATGAGCTGATGTCACCCTATAAAGCTTATTGGGGCTGTGGAGCCAGGCCTCACCCTCTGGGTGGGAGTAGACTTTCCTATAGAGGAAACAGATGACCCAACTTTCAGCCACCCGGGAAGGAGGTCAATGGGGGGGCACTGGATGAGGACACAGGTTGGAACGAGAAGAAGCTCTTCCCCTGGTTTGGGGACCAAGATCAGATGGTGTGAAGACACCTGAATTTTTCCAGTGGGGGTAAGGCATGAGCATTCTACGGCCACATGAAGGCAGTGATAACTGAGATGGCAGTCTCCCAAGTAAGTCCAGCTTCATGGTTGGACAGTCACCTTTGGTCTTCACCTTTGGAAGGGCCCTATGATTGTTTCAACACCATATTGTCACTGTCTGGGGATCTTCTCAATATTTTTGGACAAGGAGTCCCATGTTTTTATCTGGTGTTAGACCCCAAACTGTGTAACTGTTGCTGCTGTCAAATAAGCATCCTTAGAGGATCTGGGCACCTGGGTGACTCATTGGGTTAGGGGTCCAACTCTTTTTTTTTTTAATAATTTTTTTTAATTTTATTTATTTGACAGAGAGAAACTAGGCAGAGAGGCAGGCAGAGAGAGAGGATGAAGCAGGCTCCCTGCGGAGCAGAGAGCCCGATGCGGGGCTCGATCCCAGGACCCTGGGATCACGACCCGAGCCGAAGGCAGAGGCTTTAACCCACTGAGCCACCCAAGCTCCCCAACACCCTCATTATTTTTAATAATTGCATGGTATCTCATTGTGTGAACACATGAAAATTAACAGTAAATCTGAAATGTTGAAGCTTATCAAAAGGTAAGATAATACTGTAACAAAAAAAGAAATGCCCCTGTATCCACTACCTGTATTTACTAAATGCTAGCATTTTGCTTTAAAAAAAAAAATGCCTTTAAGGAGCCTTCTATGAGGCATGTGAGTGGTAATTCCAAGGGACCTCTCAAAACTAGATGGGATCTGCTGGAGAGATGTGGGTGCGGACCCAAGCTATTACAAATCGGGAACCAGAAGGTTACCGTGGTTGTTTTGAAATCACAGGCCAGAGGGTGTGGCACTTTGGTAAAACTCCATTATGCAAAGGAGTCAATGGACCCCAAGAGACAAGGCCACTCAGCAAGAAAATAAAACACAGAAGCCCACCCTAGGGTGTCTGACCCCAGGTGCTGAACTCTTCTGAATTTGCATGCTGACATCACCCTCCCTGGACCCCCCGGGGTTCTCAGGGAAAGCAAGGCTTGACCTGGAAGCTGCCCCTTCTGATGCTGACTTCCCGCAGTTCTAGTGCAGCCCTGGTGACAATGTCAGCCTGGCCCAGGACACACACTGGAGCAGAGTCAGTGCCGGTGGAGGACATTCATTCGCAATGCAGATTCAAGACTCGCCTCCAGAGCTGCCCAGATGCCACTGGAAAGGAGCTTACTGCAGTGAGTCACCAGTAATTGGGTCTCAAGGGCAAAGGAGCCTAGCAACATTACCTCCTGGGGATTTGCCTCCATGAAACCCAACTTCAGGATAGCAACCCCAGGAAAGAAAGCCTAGATTTAATGGACACCAGCACCACCCTGGGGAAGATTCGCCTTCATTTTACCTCCACTTCCTCTCTCTTCTGTTCTCATGTCTCACTGTGTTTTAAGAGAAAATACTTTACCTCTCCACAGCTCCTACTTTCACTTGCCAAAAGTTTCTGGGGAAGGTCACAGGGTCTCTGGGATTCAGTCATTCTGCTTTTCTGGCTTATTATTAATCTTGCAGAGGCAGTGTGAAATTTTGAAATGAGGTCATTGTCTGAACTTTGCAACTCCTTCCAATGACCAGAGGACTGGCACCAGGCTGAGTCTGAGACCAGAGGCCGTGATCTTTTACTTCTTTGTCGAAGAAACTCTCACCATCCTTGACAGAGGGCAGCACTCTGTGGGGGAATGCCAGAAGGAAACTCTGTGTGACTGCTTTTCAAATGGCAAACCAACTGCCAGATCCTGAAATAACACAAAGTCACAACTGGGCATTGGTTGAGAATGAATTAAGGGAGGAAAAATAATATTAAAATAAGAAGAGCTGCATAGACTTGTCAGTTTGTACAGAATACCCCATGATGCAGACCAGCTCACTTGATGACCTTGCTAATTAACATGAAGCACGGAAAGTGGGTCCAGGGTTGTGAGGGACCCCCAAGCCACCTTTCCTCCTTGGGAGGAAAAAAAAAAAGGCAAATAATGAGCTGTGTCGCTTTGGTAGCACTGGTAAACTCCATTTCTTCAGTAGAGTGACAGGTACATGGGTATTTGTTTCATTATGTTTTATAACATATCTACACATTATATAGACACATCAAATATTTTATATCTTGAAAGAATAAGCTAAAAGGGGGCGCCTGGGTGGCTCAGTGGGTTAAAGCTTCTGCCTTCTGCCCAGGTCACAATCCCAGAGTCCTGGGATCGAGCCCCTCATGGGGCTCTCTGCTCAGCGGGGAGTCTGTTTCCTCCTCTCTCTCTCTCTGCCTGCCTCTCTGCCTACTTGTGATCTCTGTCTGTCAAATAAATAAATAAAATCTTTAAAAAAAAAAAAAGAATAAGCTAAAAAAAGGACAGGATTGGGGACATCTGTGTCTGAAACCCAGAATATAGGAAGGTGATGGGAAAGGGTGTGGGAGGTTTCAGAAACTCCCCAGGATGGAATTTTTATGCTGGTAACTGTAGTAGACACCTGCTCTCTGCTGAGTGGATGCTCTACCACACAAAGGTCTAGAATGTCTCTTCTGCATCTGTGACCTTAGGAGCAAAGTCTCGCCCCTTCTTTCATTCTGAACCTGTCCTCAGGAATTCCTTCAACAGAACTGAGTCCTTCACTCTCTCTTGATGCAAGAACTGCACACCCTCAAGACGGGGCCATGTGAGTTTGTGGTCACAATGGACTAGTTGGGGGAAGGGCTTGTGCTGGGCAGGGGGAAATCTGATTGAAGAGGCCCTTTTCCCAACTGATGTAGGGTTACAGGTCCCTCGTGAACCACAACCTTAGTCTGCGTCCAGATGCATTTGATTACTAGAGGACTCTGAGGGACCCTAGGCCACAATAGCTGGGATGTAACGGAGAGAATCCATGTCCAGAGAACAGCGTAAATGAAATCAGTGGCTGCCAGTCCTTGGTCCACATGTGAGTACCAGCCCTGGACAAAGTATCAATCAATTTGTAGGAGATTACACAGACATCCTAAGCCATACTGGCAGAAAGCCATCAACTGTCCTTTCTTAGGAAACCTGCCCACTATGCTGGCTTGGGCATACTCAAATGTCCTTTCTTTTATGAAATTAGGGTCATAATAGATAGTTTAATAGAAACGTTCTTAACCAAACCCTCTCTTAAACAATGTGCTGGATTAGCCAACCCTCTTCAATCTTTTGGTCAATCATACACACTAATGAGAATTATGTCAATTAATCCATATATAAAGTAATCAATTAAAAGTGCAAACAGGACGCCTGGGTGGCTCAGTTGGCTGGACGACTGCCTTTGGCTCAGGTCATGATCCTGGAGTCCCGGGATCGAGTCCCACATCAGCTCCACGGGGAGTCTGCTTCTCTCTCTGACCTTCTCCTTGCTCATGTTCTCTCTCACTGTCTCTCTCTCAAATAAATAAATAAAATCTTTTTTTTAAAAAAAGTGCAAACAAAGGAACACCTGGGTGGCTCAGAGAGTTAAGCCTCTGCCTTCGGCTTGGGTCACGATCTCCAGGTCCTGGGATCGAGCCCCGCATTGGGCTCCCTGCTCAGCGGGGAACCTGCTTCCCCCTCTCTCTCTCTGCCTGCCTCTCTGCCTACTGTGATCTCTCTGTCAAATAAATAAACAAAATCTTTTTTTAAAAAAGTGCAACAAAAAGGATATTGACCAATGTCATAAGAGGGTAAACAAACAAACAAACAAAAAAACAGTCATTTCTACAAAAACTAGATTGAATGCTTTGGAAACACTCAATAAAAGCACGTCATTTAAAAAGTTGTCCAAAAAAATGCTAACCAAGTTAGGAATGAGCGAGAGAACTGTAAAATATCAGGAGGAAAAACATAAAAATGAAGCAAGGTTTTGCAATCCGATTGCTTCACAAGTGTCTAGAGTGTCTTGCTCCATGTCAGAGAAATTGGAACAAGACCATACCACGTGGGCGGTTTGTGCAAAAAACAGTGATGAGCTCTTCCTTCAGCAGACCCGTAAGCAAAGAAAAGGCTTAGGTCTACATCTGACCACTAGCAAATTACTACACATTTAGATATTTTTGAGTAGAATGAAGTCACTTAAAGAAAGAACATACCTCTTTTACAGTGCTCTCATTTCAGCAGCTTTTTCAATGATCTGACCAATTCTCGGTTCCATTACATCGGAAAAGAATACACCTACTTGGTAAAAGAAAAGGCTGACCCCAATAGCAATCCCTCCCAATCTAAAAAAATATTGGTACAGGATATCAGCTGAGTCCAGCAGTCTGGCCTTCTCCAGGCTAAGTGGCTATGAACTCTGTTTCCAAGGTGTCAAGGGAACATAGGTTATCAGTCTCACTTCAGTGCAACATTTATCTTAATCGTGTATTTTGAGATTACTGGCTCCGTATATTTCTCTCCCTCCACTAATTCTCAAGAAGGCTCCATCTTTGGGGCACCTGGGTAGCTCAGTCAGTTAAGGGTCTGCCTTTGGGTTTAGGTCACGATCGCAGGTTCTGCCCCCCAACTGGGCTCTCAGCTCAGCAGAGAGCCCGCTTCTCCCTCTGCCTGCCGCTACCCCTGCTTTTGCTGTCTTGCTCCTTCTCTCTCTGTCAAATAAATAAATGAAATTTTGGGGAGGCTGGGGGTGGGGGGAGAGACATCTCCTTCTTCTGGAAGCCAAGACTATGTTGAAAGGAGACTGCCCAACCCTACAACTTTCATAAATGAGATCTTTAAATATTAATAATTTAAAAAACAAAGGAGGGAAACCCCAGCAACTTTAGACAGGCTATAAATAATTAGGCATTCAGTCAGGGCTGAATCGTAAAATATCTTGGAACTTGTCTGAACAGAATGTGCTTTCCTAGAAACCGTACAGCAAAATCGCCCTTGCCACTCTCACTCAGACCAGAGGAACCATATCTGAACTTCCTCATTCTTACAGTAAAGGTGCTAGTCTGGTACTTACAACCTGCCTTAGCAAAATCTTTACTGAGTGGCCGGATATGACCGAGACCACACCAAGATACCAATCTATAAACATTATGAAACAGTTTCCTTTCAAACAGCTTGCTTGTGTGTGTCTGCCTTCCTTCCCCTGGCCCTGACTACTTCCTCCCCAGCACTCTCTAAATTTCAGTTCAAGCTTGAACAAACTGGGCTGGATGCAGGGTGGATCCCTACAGACATGACCCAGACCCAAAGAACCCAAACGCTTCCCATGAGGACCACCAGTCAGAAGTCTGCTCAGTCCAGCTGCCGAGTGTAGAATGGGCCAGACAGCTTTCACAAACATCATGAGCAACAACCCCACCTCTCAGGACATGAAAAGGTCCCTTTTCAGACAGCCACTCACCCAGGTGGCTGGCATTTTGGATAAAGACATTATCTCCAGTGATATATCCAGCAGACATCTTTTGGAAGCTTGAACAAGGCAACCAAAAGTGATCAGAGTGGATCTTTCTTTCTAAGTGGATTCACCTTTCCTCAATTCAGCTAGGCTGCCAGAACCTTCCATCTCCAGCCCATATCCACCATTGAGATAAAGGCAGAATCAACCAGACTCTTCCAACCAAACCAAAATGAGCTAAATTCTAGTCTTCCCTGTTTTTTTAGATTTACATCAGAACTGTCAAGGCACTAATTTTCACTAGTGTCTGTGATAGATTGCCAGAAAGGATAAGTTCCTCACTATCCAGAATAACCATGTACTTACAGGTTCTGTTTGTTGCTGGCTGCTTAAAAACTCAACAATAAACTACTTTATGCACGATAGCTAAAACGGCACACGATACACTGGCCCAAGGCTTGCTTGCTTTCTTTTTTTTTTTTTTTAAGATTTTATTTATTTATTTGACACAGAGATAGAGATCACAAGTAAGCATAGAGGCAGGCAAGGGAGGGGGGAAGCAGGCCCACTGCTGAGCAGAGAGCCTGATGTGGGGCTCGATCCCAGGACCCTGAGATCATGACCTGAGCCAAAGGTAGAGGCTTAACCCACTGAGCCACCCAGGCGCCCCCCAAGGCTTTTTATTATTCTTATACTTCAACTCACTCTAGTCTTGCTCTGCTTTGAGCTTTTTCACTTAAAAACCCTTCTAAAGCCACTTCTTGCTCTGGATCAAAACAGTCTCACTGACCCCACCAGCTTAAATGACCAGCACGATAATATTAAGTTTGCCTAGGCTCTGCAAATTTCCCCAGGATGGCAAAGCGCTTGGGGTTCTAGGGAATCATTTTTCAGGGATTGGGAGCAGGAGCAGAGAACAGCTCATGCTAGGATGGACATCCACCAAGGCCACCTCCCCCAGACCACCTGGGGTGTCCATAGAGAAATCAGCAACCCCAGGACACACTAACAGCCACCCATAAACATGATTACCGCCCCTGTACCTGCTGGGGCACCTGCGTGTAGCCCAAGGCTAGCTCATCATTTCTTCCCAAGCCATGACTCCTTTCCCCAATGCTTCATCCAAGTCCCCACCAGAAGAGACCTAAGTGAAGTGATAGACCTTTGTCCTCCAGTCAGGAGGAATCATGGCCCTTTCTGTCTCTCCTGGCTTTGGGAAAGGAGAAAGAAATTTCTCCACTTTGTGTTTCTGGGAGTTTGATGCTGAAATTCCTTAGGTTGTCCAAGTAGCCCAGGACCCTTTTCGTAGAATGACAGACACAGGTGTCCCTGCTCCTGAAAGCTTGTCCTGTGTTCCCATGCCTGGACTCTCGCGTTATTTATTCATTCAAGGCAACATAAAAACATTCAAGAATCCACAGCGTACAAGACCTCAAATCTAGGCACGGGGAATACAGCAGTGAATGAGACTAAGTCCTCGCCTTCAGGCAACCTACAGCCTCGTGGAGAGGGGGAACAATAAACTCACGTTCCAATAAACAAGTTCATAAAGCTGGGCCTGCTATGAAGGAAGTAAAACAGGGCAACAGGACAGAGAAACTGGAGGTGGCAGCAGGAGTTACTGCCATGAGGGTGGGCGGGGAAGTCTACTCTGGGAGGGGCCATTTGAGTTAAGATGTGATGATAAAAGGAAGCTAACTGGTCACACATCTGTGGGGAGAACATTCCAGAAAGAAGAACCAGCAAGTGTCAATGCCCTGAGAAAAGAGAAATCTTCATTTTTTTTTTTTTCTTAAGCTTCATCTTTTCAAAAAGAGAGTAGCTAGAGCTGGGATCATAGGGGCAGGCAGGGACCCGTGCATCCCCAGGGATGTCCTGGGCTACAGAAGAACCCATCTGAAGGTGATAAGCCACAAGTGACGGGTCTGTGCCTTAAAAAGATCATTCTGGCTGCTGGAAGGAGAATGGTCTCTGGGGCCGGAAAAAAAAAAAAAAGAGGGGCAGCAGGCAGGGGACTGGCTGGTTGCTTGGGCTCGGCTGGTAACCACGGAGACAGAGAGCCATGCCACCACGCTGGGATGTGGGACATACTCTGGAGGGTGGGCTGCCAGGACTCTAGAACAGAAGTGGTAAGCCTGGCACCCTGTGAATACCCGTTAATGATCCCTGCACAAGTAGCCCACAGACCCCCTCTTCCTTAGACATGTCGTGCAGGACAGTGTCCCAGACACCGGACTCAAGAGCCCAAATGCCCAAGTTCAAATTTCCACTCATCTGCTTCCGAGCGACAAAACTTGGTACGTCACTGAACCTTTCCAAATCTTGATGCTTCATCCGTCAAATGGGGGCAATGATTAAGACACCCTCATAGGGTTGTTGAGAGGATTCAGCTGGTTACTGGGGATAGAGCATTTAGGGAAGGAGCCTGCCACACAACATGTCTGTTTCCTCTTGACGCCGTAACAAATGACCACATGTTTACTGGCTTCATTAACACCACATCAGTTTATTCTCCTACAGTCCTGAAGCCCAGCAGGACAATCTGTTCCACTGCACTAAAGTCAGGGTGTTGGCAGGGCTGGTTCCTCCTAGATGCTCCAGGGGACACTCCATCACTTGTCTTTTCTGGCCACATCACTCCAGCCTCTGCCTCTATCATCAGCTGCCATCTCCTCTTATGACCTTGTCTCCTTACAAGGACCCTGGCGATTACACTTAGGGCCCCGCTGGAGAATCCAGGATACTCCCCCCATCTCAAAATCCTCGACGTCCTACATCCACGTGACTCCTTCTGCCATATTCACAGGTTCTGGGGATTGGGACACAGATAACTTTGGGGGCCATTATCCACCTCACCACATATGGTAAACAATAAATAAAGGTTAATTATTATTATAATCATTATTATTATTACTCCCTTGGCAGCTGCAGAGTATATATCCCCAACCCCCTTCCAAGCTGTATGGGAGAAAAGCCAGCTCCCTCCCGAAAGCCCCCTGAGACCAGGCTTCAGTCACCGGTTGGTCCCCGTGAAGCGACTAGGGGCAGGAAGCAGACAGAGCAGGAACAGGCTCACAGGCCTTATGTGGGGTGGGCGAGGGGCGCCTGGAGCCCAGGCTTAGATCTCCTGATGCTGCTGTATTCCATGGATTCCTCGTGGCTCCTGCTGGGAACGTGGGCAACGTGGAAGCTCATGTTGCAATAGGTTGCGTCCTGATTCAAAAGCTCCCAAGAAAGATCTGCATAGGGAATCTCCTCCTTCTGGAGGGGGGCCTGGAATGAAGAAGCCCAAGGGGTCAGAGAGGCCGGCGAGAGGCTTTGCCCATCGAAGGAGGAGGCCTTGGATGAGGTGGGAGCACAGAGCCTTCAGGGAAGGCTACGCCCACACCCTCCAGCTCGCGCCCCTTTGGCTCCGCCAGCTCCCGGAGTCCAGCCGCAGCAGGAGACCCTCCATCCCCTCCACGCGAGGGCAGCATCCTTCACGTGGAATTCGGGGCCAGTCCGGGTCCCTGCTGTCACTACAAGGGCCATGTCTACTGGGACTCAGGGCCCCCAGTGCTGAGACCAAAGGGGGACCCTCCCAAAAGCCCAAAGCCTGGGGGAGTTGCACAGGCAAGTCTTTCAGTGGCTGTGGCTTGGCCCAGCACCCGCCCCTCCTCCTCTGTGCCCCCGCGGGCGGGAGAAAGCCCACCCTCAAAGCGAGGATAATGGCAGATCTGGCTCCAAACCCCACAACAGCCCCACCGAGAACACACCATGGTGACATATTCCACTTCCGGCTCGTCATCCTGGGCAGAGGAGGAGGGCTTTGTGCAGCCCTTCTTCTGGGAGGACTTGTGGGAGGTGCTGGTTGACTGCAGGGCCAGGTTTGCATAGCAGATATCCGCCTCCCCCTCCGGGGGCTGGACCACCTTGGAGAGAAAGCCCAGGTCCTCTTTCCCGCTGGGTCACAGACCTTGTGCTTCCCTTTGTCCCCCTCTCCCAGCTTCCTCTGAAACCCCTACACCTGCCCCCTTCTGGCTGTTTCCAGCGTCACTACCACCCCCCGCCCCCCATCCCCCCGGGCCCTGCAGCTGGGCCGGGAGACACTTGGGCACATAGTTTGTGTGATACATTTGGAGCCCAGTGCTTCTGGGAGAAGGAAAATGAAGATGGAGAAAAAGGAGCTGTCTGGGGTCTCTGGTCTGACCTCGGGGACTCTCTTACCTGCTCTGGGGATACCCCAGCAGCTAAAAGACAAAAACAATCAGAATTAGAAAGCCCATCCCTAGACTCTGAGGACTCCCCCAGGCCTGGGGAAAAGAAATCTGGGGGGGGGGGGAGTGAATTAGGTTCCAGGCTCAGAGAGATGAGACCTGGTTCTAATTTGGACTCCCCAGATGACACACTGGGTGACATTGCTCACTTCACCTCTCTGAGCTTCCACCTGAGAAACAAGGAGACCTCGCCCCCCCCCCGCCTCCCACTCCCCCACCCCCCCCACCACCCGTCACAGAAGGGCGATCAGCTGATTCAGTGGCCCTGCCACCAATGGGCCCCCGTGGGGTTGTTTCTTTCTGCACAACTGCAGACTCAGACCAACTTCCCTCCCTGGAATGCGTGCATTTCCCTACTGGGCTGGTCATTGGGGAGTCAACTCAAAGTCACACCTGCCTCCCCAGCTGCCCAGGAGCTGCATCCCCCCCCCCCTCCCCATTTCCATGGTGTTTGATTTATATCTGTCTCATCGCCTTTGTCCTACTGAATTCCAGTTAGTCCTCCGGTGGGCTGCAGGCTGCTGGGCGGCTGAGCCCGTCCCTCCTTGCATCACGGGTGCCTGGCCAGTCCTAGAACACAAGTGTCCCCTCCAGGCTGCACCCTGAGTGGGGTGCACAAGCTGGGTCAGCATCTTATGGACCAGCTTTCAAGTGCCTGTGGTTCCTGGTTCTCTCTGCCCACCACTCCCTCCAATTTTAGAGCCAACAGAAATAAGTTCCAGCTCTGGTTTTTTTGTTTCAAAGGCCTAGATTTTGAGAAGCACAGAAAGTACTTAATACTTTGGTCTCAGACATACACTGGGGAGGAGGTGTAATGAGCAAGAATGAGTCCTCCCCCCGTCCTTGGCTACAAGAGTCCCCAGGCTGTGGTGGGGGAGGGGTGCTGGAGAGCACCCCAAAAGAGCTGAGGCCCTGGTGAGTTCTGAGGAGGGGGTTACATTTTCCATGAGGATGTGGAAGCAGAGCCAGCCATCCGCCCCACACTCAGACCCACACTCCAGCCCCTAGGCAGCGTCCGCCGTATCTGATCACCTTCGTTCGGTTGCCTCATCTTCCTCAAAGCCAAGAATGAGGCCGCCACCAGGAGAAGCAGCAGCACAGCCACGGTGAGGGGAATCAGGATGCTGAGCTTCAGGGAGTTAGAGCTGAAAACGATAAAATAGCACCATGCGCCCCGCCCCACCTCCTGCTTCAGGGCCGCACCCCAGCCACCTAGTAGCAAGGAGGGCCACACACCTTTTGACCTGCGGACCTAGGGTTTCTAGCTTGGGAACCCCATTCCTGGGTGCCTTCAGAGATGGTTAAAAAAAAAAAATCTCTTTTTTTTTTTTTTTTTTTAAAGGAGAAGAGGGTTCCACAAGGTTTCTTTGGGTCTAGACACCTAACTGAAATTGCATGGCAACAGGGTGTGGAAAGGTCTCTCTGCTTCTACACTTGCCCCTGCTGTCCTGGAGTAAGGAGTGTCCCCCACCCCCACAATTCAGGTTCATTCAGAACCTGTGAAGGTGACCTATTTGGAAATCAGATCTTTGCAGATGGAATCAAGTTAAGACGAGGTCCTACTGCATAGGGAGGGGTTCTAATCCAATGGATGGTGTCCTCACAAGAGGGAAGGTAGCCACACACAAATACACGAAGGAGGAAGGCCGTGTGACAACAGAGGCAGAAATTGGGGTCACGGTGTCACAAGGCAAGGAGCCCCAAGGATGGCCAGCGGAGACCATTTTCTCCCTTTAAGCCCCAAGAAGGAGCCAACCGTGCTGACACCTTGATCTCAGCTTCTGGTCTCCAGACTGTGTGTAAATAAATGCCTGTCCTTGAAGTGGCCTGGGATGGGGTGCTTTGTTAAGGCAGCCGGAGTCTGAGTCTAACGCAAAGGCTATCTCTTATTCAACACTAGTCACAGTATTTGTAGAATAAACTCATCAATCAATGAATTAAGTAACTCTATCTGGCACCTGAATTCTCTCTCCACTGCAAGTATCTGGAGGGCAGACAGCTTGATCATTCTGTTCGTCCTAGTATCCTCTCGTACTCCCCAAGACAGTGAGGGCATGAGCGAGAGCTCAATAATTATTTGTTGAATGAATGAATGAATGAAACCATCTCACACTGATCAAAGACCCAAAAATACAGCTTTGATTCATAACTATTGCTTATTGAAAGCAGGTTAGTAAAAAGGAACTTTTGAAACAGAGGGCAAATGGGAGAGTGGGAGAGCAGGGGTCCTGGGTGGGGACAGAATAACTGGGGACCTCCCGCCCAGATTCTACAAGAAGGTCCAGCAAAAGGAGATCACAGCAGTTCTAGACAAAGTCAAGAGGGCCAAGGAGGAGACAGAAGGAGGTCTCTCAGCTTCCAAAAAGCTACTTCAGCTGCACTGGCTGGGCAGAGTGCTAAGAAGCATGAGAGAGACTCAGTTTCTTTCTCTATAAAATGGGCAGTTGTATCTGCCTACTTGTCCTCATGAAGCAGGTCAAGAATGAAGAGACACTGGACAGAAAAGCCCTCTGTGAGCTGGCAGGTGTTCTCGAGATGGGGCAAACCAGGACTGCTGCTCTTGCCATAATGGTAATTAGGGGAAACAGGATGTCCCCAAGCCCTTCCTGTTCTCCTGGTATGTGAACCAAGAGCCATCCCTGTGGCCCCACAATGCTGGTGCCCCCCACACACAAACACACACGGGCCATGCCATCTGCATTGACTGCCTGCTCATCAGTCTCCCTCCCTGCACTCTGAGCCCCTGGGGAGAAGCTCCCTGTTTATGCCTCCAGAGCTTAACAAGGGGCTGGCCATGGAGAAGTTACCTCAGTAAAAATGAGATGGAGGAATGAATACACCAGCACATCTATAAACCATACTGGGCTCCAGGAGGAAGGATCTGGGGAGGCTCCAAGGACAATGTAGGGCCTGATAGCAAGTAGGAAGGCTTGCCGTCATCCTCACCTTCTCAAAGGAGGCGAAGAGGCTAGGGACAAGCTCTGGCTGTCTGGCACCTGGGACTACAAAGGTTCTTCCCTCCCACCCCCAGCTCCACAACTGGAAGAATTTGGGCCAAGTAGACCACCGGAAACAATGCACCGGAACTGGCTTACCTGTCACTGGACTGGTAGCTGCTCGCAGTCTCTGCTGTCCCAGTGGACATGGTGGTTGAGGGGGTAGTGGAGGTTGGTACTGTAGTTGGTGCTAGGCATACAGACCAAATTATACACTGTTCAGCCTGCTAACCTGTCTGCAGCCCTGCCCGTGGCTTTGAACCTGCCTGGGGGTGGGGGAGCGCGGGGAGCCTGGAGCTGGGCCATGGGAAGAGCCTATAGCCTGGACTGCTCATATCTCCCTGGCCACTAGGAGACTCAGCCTCAGAGGCAGGAAGGGCTGAGTACGGGTCCAGGGAGGATGTCGAGCAGGCCCTGGAAGGGTTAGAGGGGGCCTAATGTTACCTGGGGGCAAAGGCAGCTGGAGCTGAGCTGGACTTAAAACCCTCCCACTGCCCATGACAAGGCCTCTGCCAAGGTCTCCCCCAGTGTCATTGATCCAGAAAGGACAGAAGCAGAAGGGGGTGCTGGTCCGGTGGCTAACACTCCCAAGATCTGTGACTCCTAAGGTCAGGACCACCCCTAAACAAACTCAAAATGTCCTTTGCCTTTGTTTGGGCAAGTTATTAAGCTTCTATGGGGAGAAGAGTCACTTCTCAGGAACATTTTCCAGATTCAATAAGACAGTGAATGTGCTGTGCTTTGCGACGGTCACACGCCTTGCAGGTTCAGGAAGGGTGGGGTTCTGTGGACTCTGCGCTGTCCCCTTGCCACAGGTCCCTGTGATCTGGTGCTGCCTGTCCAGAGGTCAGAGAAGCAGAGCCCAACAGACCAACTCATTCAAACCAAGGCAGTGGGACCTCTGAGCTGTACTTCCCAGGAGTGTCTGCGTTCTAGAAGTACTGAGGAAGAGAACATCATTAAGCCCAGATGTGTATATGGCTTGTAATGAGATTTCAGGCACCAGAAATGCAGCCCTTTGAATGGGATGTCTTTTCGGACCTCAGGAATCAACCACAGTACCCTGACTGTACTGGGCCTCTTCCTTCTCAGCCTGGGTATGGAACAGGAGGAGGTGGGAATAGTTACTCTCAAGTCCTGGCCCCAAACTCCAGAACAAGCAGAACTCCAAAACACTGGCAAGAACTGTCGTCTCTGGGTTACATAGAAGAAGATCCCTTTGGTCCACGGACTGAAACTGGGACCATCACCTTGACCTCTATGGACAGTGGATGCAGGCGTGGTGCTGTGCAGCGAAACACCTGCCCAGAAAGGCTAGATCCCATCCTGCAGGAGGTGCTGGGAGCCATGAGGGCATCTAAGAGAGGCCCTGTGTCTCCCAAGCCATGGGGTCAGTCGGGGTTCTGGGAGTACTCAGGACTCAACTCCCCTGTGTGACAGTTCACTCTGAGCGACACTAAGTTATGAGAAAGGAACTTCAGGGACCAGGACAAAGAAGACCCTGAAGAGATCCATCCACACTCATATACAAACTCTTACCTGGGTCAATGACCACTTTAACTACGACCCCAGAGTCAACTCCAGTCCTTTCAATCCCACACCAGTAAGCGTCTGTATCGTTCCACCTGAGCTTCTCCATGGTCACCGTGAACATCTGCGATTTCCAATCGTCCTTGATGGACACTCGGTCATGCTTCGCTTCCCGCTCTGATCCGTCGGTACGAACGAGAATACGGCAGGAACTCCACACAGCTCCTCGACACCACCACTTACGGTAGATCTTCCACCCGGGTTCATAGCGACAGTGCACGGCCAGTCGGCCCCCAACGGGGCCTCTGACTGCTGCTGGACCTGTGATGTCAGCTGAGCCTAGAAAATACAAACCCATGTGCCCGTCATATCCCACCCGACCCACGGAGGGCAACGGCACAGACTCCTGCATCACAAGTAGCCCCAGTAAACCCAAACGCCTGATGAGTTGAGTGACAGTCAAGGAGGGAATACACCTTCCACAAGTCCTTCCACTTTGTCCTTCAAAACTCCACTGGGTCAAAGACACCATGGAAATCACAACTGATTTCCACCATGGAAAGCACAACTCTACATCTCAGAGAAACAAGAATGTCCCCACGGAGCAATGACATCTTCTGATAATCCTCCCCTCCCCCTCCCTGTGGTCAATGTCATCTGGAAGCAAATGACCCAAGCGAAGGCACGGCCACAGTCCGCTTCAGCCCATTGTCCTCGTGCGAGATGTGGGCTCTGTGGTTTCAGACCTTTTCGTTTTTCTAGAGTCGCCAGGAATCTGGATTTTGTGTGGAACCTCCCAACTTGGAAACACTAGTGACCAGCACATAAACAGAGCAAAGGAATTTCTGTGTCTTTAGAATCCTAAAAATTATCTACAAAACTCTCTGGCAAATTCATGATTGGGACATACACTTTGATGACTGGAAATTGTTTTCCCCTGAATATTGACTATTCAAGGACTTTGATGGTTCTTGAATCCGTTCTTTTTGTTTTGGTTTGTTTTTCCCAGAAAGTTAACCTCTTTCATGGAGTATGTATTAGCATAAAGTCCTCCATTTAGAAAGTATCCTTTTATAATTAAAATGTCTGTATCTGTTCTTATTACACGTTCAGACCACATGAGGTCTGTGAGTTGTGTGGATTACACTTGCTGCAGGATATCCCCCTTCTGTTTCTCCTAACCTCCTTGTTTTTTCCTGCATTAAACCACTTTTGAGATTAGTTTTTATTGTTTTTATTTCCTAAGTTATTAATTTGTCGTATGTGTGATTTTATTCCTCTTCTTTCTCAGAGATTACTACTTGCCTTTTTCCAGTTTGCTAAGTTAAAGGCAGTGATAATTTCCTTCCTTTCTAAAATGAACTAAGGTGTGTTTAAGGCTAAGATTTTACTTTCGTCCATTTTAAAAATTGAGATATAAATCATGTATCATGAATTTTACTCTTAATTTTAAAGCATCTATCTGGGGTTCTTGGGGTATTCAGAGAGTTGTACAGCCATCACCTCTAATTCCAGAATGTTTTTGTTACCTCAAAAGAAACCCTGTGCCTGATTCACCCCCCCACATAACCTATGTCCTGTCTGTAGATTTCTTTATTCTGAAATCTACATTTCATGACCACATAGTCATACAATGTGTGGCCTTTTGTATCTGGCTTCATTCACTTAGCAGAATGTCTTTTAAGTTCATCCCTATTGTAGCGTGTGTGGGCACTTTGTTCCAGGGTAAGGACAGGGACATTTTGTTTACGCGTTCGTCAGTGGAAGCTATTTGAATTAATTTCCCTTTTTGGCTATGTCGATTAATGCCTCTCTGAACATGTATGTACTACTGGTATTTGCATGGAGATATGTTTCCGTTCTCTGGAGTATAACATACCATAGGACACTTAAAACGGTAAATGAAGAGGGGAAGGGTTTCCCACAAGCGTGGCTGGATCCTGTCCCCTCTCGCCATGCTCCACTTAGGTCAATGCAAGGAAATTAAGAAGGCCAACATAAAATAGCAAATCACTTCTTAAACTAGAGGGACATAGAAGTGAGCCTTTATAACATCTCTGAGTGAAAGGGAGCACTTTCAGGGTGCCTGAGTGGCTCAGTGGGTTAAGTCTCTGCCTTCAGCTCAGGTCATGATCTCAGGGTCCTGGAATCGAGACCCGCATCAGGCTCTCTGCTCAGCGGGGAGCCTGCTTACCCCCCTCTCTCTGCTTGCTCTTCTGTCTACTTGTGATCTTTCTCTCTCTGTCAAATAAATAAATAAAAATCTTTAAAAAAAAAAAAAAGACTCCATTTAGGTTAAGGAGGGCATGTATTGCATGAAGCACTGGGTGTGGTGCATAAACAATGAATCTTGAAACACTGAAAAAATGAAATAAAAGTGAAAAAGAAGAAAGACTCCATTTAGAAAGTTGGTAAGGGGCAAGAAAAGAAAAGGCACAAAGAGAAAATTCAGGTGGATGATAAAATTGGAAGTGTTCCATTTAAACAATCTAGCAAATGAAAATATTTTAAAGTGATGTCATTTTCACATATGAAGCAAAGTTAAGTTTTTTGACTACTATATCGCTGACATGGGTGACGTGACATGGACAAGAGGAGCAGCTGCTGTTAGAGATGTAACCATTCAACCATTACGGAAGGCAATGTGGCAATTATGTATCAAAATAATCATGCCCTTTGCTCCAGTGATTATATGTCTAGGATTTGGTCCTCAGGAAATAATCAGAGAAGCTAATAAGAACATATGCACTAAGATTCATTACATAATTATTTAAATGGTTTGTCTTTTGTTTTTGTTTTTTAAGATTTTATTTATTTATTAGAGAGAGATCACAAGTAGGCAGAGAGGCAGGCGGGGGTGGGGCAGGTTTCCTGCTGAGCAGAGAGCCCAATGAGGGGTTTGATCTCAGGCCCCCGAGATCATGACCCGAGCCGAAGGCAGAGGCTTTAACCCACTGAGCCACCCAAGCACCCCTCATTACATAATTATTTAAGGAGCAAAACTGAATGAGGTTAACATCCATCAATTAGGATAATAAGTAAACAACAAAATATAATGCAGATACTGTTAATTATGATTAGAAATACTGTTAATTATGTGGAAAATCCTATGAGGTGAAAATATTTTTTTAAACATCATATACAGCACAGTCTCAACTAACTTTTAAAATATGCGTAGAAGATGGGGCACCTGAGTGGCTCAGTCATTAAGAGTCTGCTTTCGGCTCAGGTCATAATCCCAGGGTTCTGGGATCAAGCCCCACCTTGGGATCCCTGCTGGGAGAGAAGCCTGCTTCTCCCTCTCCCACTCCCCCTGCTTGTGTTCCCTATCTTGCAGTCTCTCTCTCTCTCTCTCTCTCTCTCTCTGTCAAACAACAACAACAAAAATTCTTTTTTAAAAAATATGCATAGAAGAATAGATTAAAAGGAAACCAGTAAATATTAAATGAACATCAGGTTGCCTTGGGCATTAAGATGAGGAACACAGAATTTTTTATTTTTCTGGACTCTTCATTTTTTCTGTACTTTCCTAAGTATCAACAATGAACATTAACTATTTTCAAAATGATGGGGCAGGGGGGCGGAATAATGCCTGGGCGGGGCTGTTTCGCGGCCTGGTGAGCAGAATAATGGCTTCTTACGGATGTCTACATCCTAATCCCCAGACCCTATAAAATACTGTAAAGCAGCTCACACATCAAATGGGACTTTGCAGATGTGACTAAATTAAGGGTTTTGAGATGGAGAGAGAATCCGGGAGCGTGGGGCGGGGCCAAGGACCTTATCAGAGGGAAGCAGGAGGGTCAGAGTCAGAGAAGAAGGGACACTGAAGGTCAGGTGGGGCCACACGCCAAGGACGCAGCAACCTCTGGGCCGTGGAAAAGTCATTAGGAATCTGATTCTCCCTCAAAGCTACCAGAAGGAACGCAGCCCTGGTGATCCTTTAAGACTCTGACTTCCAGACTGTAACATTATAAATTTGTGTTCTTTTAAGCCACTAGGTGTGTAGTCATTTGTCGTGGCAGCTTTAGGAAACTCCTAAGGTGACATTAGCCCATCTCACCTGAGCGCAGACGTTGGGCCTGACTCTTGAACCATCTGCTCCACTAGCTTCCTGGAAAGGTCTGTCCGGGGGCCCACTCCCCCACCAACCTCGGCAGAGCACTACCCTGCTGTCTGAACCATCCTGACACCGGAGGCAGCCCTGATGGGGCGTCTGGGGGGCTCCGTCGGTAAAGCATCTGCCTTCGGCTCAAGTCATGATCTTAGAGTCCTGGGATCAAGCCCCCAGGTCCAGCTCCCTGCCCGGCAGGGAGTCTGCTTCTTCCTCTGTCTGCTGCTCTCCCTGCTCGTGTCTCCTCTCTCTCTCAGATAAACAAATTGGCAGCCCTGAGCCCCAGGGAGCAGCACCCCCAGCAGGCATGGTTATTTCCAGACTAGTCGATCGGGAGTAACCCTAGTTGAGGAAGAAGATGAGGAATGTTTACGGGCTCACCGTCAGGGAGGCACAGGATGGACCCCAACTCCAGCATGGCACAGGACGTCAGCCAGTGACCACTCCGTGGGTCTTGTCCACGTCCACCACCACTTAGGGTGAAACCAAATGTGGACAAAGCAACTAATATTTCTCTGAAAATAGCAGCCACAAATCTCTTCCTTTCTCACAAAAAATGAAGGCTGTAAAGCCAGTGGGAGCTCTGGCTGGTATTTGTTTCTTGTATAGCTTGGAAACAAGGAACTCTTCAGAGTGAGAAGCCATGCAGGGTAAATGGGCGTCTTGTTATGGGAAGTTCCCGGGAGAGGCTGGTGAGGGGGCACAGGTTCACAGCACAGACCAGGTTCCTGCTGAGCACACAGCTGTGCCTGCTGGCTTCCAACTGACATTTCCACTCTGCCTCGGTCACACCCATACACCTGCACATGCACACACACCCCAGCATTATTCTCACATCTGCTCACCAACTTCCCCTGTTTCCAGATGTCAGGGGGAAAAAGAAGCAGTCCTTTATGTGCATTCGCTGCCCTGCTGACTTGCCCCCTAATGTCTCGCCCAGAATCGGCTTCAACATCCCCACGACCCATCCTCAGCTTTGCCTTTACAAACCTTGCGGTCCTGGACACGTCACTTTCCTCCCCTAAGACTTTTCCCCCAGACACAGTGATATCTTCCCAATCTGCCCCTCCGGGCTGCTCTGAAGCATGTGAGGAAGCCACACGGCCCATCCATCTCTCAGGCCCGCTCAGGGTCAGGTCAGCAGGCTCAGGCCCCTATCACAGCCTTTGTGCTCGCTGACGCGCGTGTCCGAAAGTCTGCCTGCGATCCTAAGTGCCTGCTCCTTCTCAACCCCTGGGCCTCTGCTCAGGCATCTCCTCCCAGAGGCTCCTTGCAGTAGCCCCCTTCATCAACAGCGCCACCCCCCTCCGTGTGTCCTCCGAGGCTCACAATGTCAGGTCCCCGAGCTCAGCTCTCCTCACAGCACCTACCACTTCTTGGAGGTATCATTATCACTTCTCTAACTGATGGCATGAATGATCAAATTCGACCACAGAAAGGACCATCCACTTGCCATGAACACCTGCTTCCAGAGCCTCAGATCCCTACAATGCCAAATGCTACCCAGAGATTTTTCTACCAGGAGAAGTCGACTGCTGCTGATTCTCCCCTCTGCTCCTTGATGACGTTCCTGCTCACATACGATTCCCTTACCGTACAATTCGCCCTTTTATAGTGTACAGCTCGGCGGTTCCTGGACATGCACAAAATTCGCAACCATCACTACACCGAATTCCTTTCTATCACCCCAAAAAGAAACCCCTTACTCATTAGCATTCACTCTCCTGATTCCTTCCACCCAGCTCCTGGCAACCACTAAATGTACTTTCCATTTCTATGAATTTAGGCATTACGGATATTTCGTAGGTATGGAATGATACAATAGAGGGGCTCTTGTGTCTGGATCCTTCCGCTCAGCATAATATTTCCCAGGGTGGTCTGTGTTGCAGCATGTGTACGCGTTCATTTGTTTTTATGGCTGAATAATGTTCCCTTGAATGAGTATGCTGCATTTTTTTAAAATATTTTATTTATTTATTTGACAGAGAGAAATCACAAGTAGGCAGAGAGAGGGGGTAAGCAGGCTCCCTGCTGAGCAGAGAGTCCGATGGGAGACTTGATCCCAGGACCCTGAGACCATGACCTAAGCCGGAGGCAGAGGCTTACCCCACTGAGCCACCCACGCACCCAGTATGCTACATTTTATTTGCTCATCCGTCAGCTGATGTACATTTAGGTTGTTTCCAGTTTTTAACAATTATGAATAATGTTGCCATGAACGTCTGCATACAAGTTTTTTTTTTTTTTTTAAGATTTTATTTATTTATTTAATTGTCAGAGAGAGACACAGAGTGTGTGCACAGGCAGGCAGAGGCCGAGAGAAAAGCAGGCTCCTTGGTGAGCAAGGAGCCTGATGCGGGCCTCGATTCCAGGACCCTGGGATCATGACCTGAGCCGAAGGCAGTGGCTTAACTGACTGAGCCACCCAGGCGCCCCTGCATACAAGTTTCTACATGAGCATATGTTTTCAGTTCTCTTGGGTATACACCTGGGAGTCGAATGGCCGGACCATGTGGTAATCATGTGTTTAACATTTTGAGGAATGTCAAACTGTTTTCCAAAGCAGCTGCCCCATTTACATGCTCACAGGCAATACATGTCCTCTGTAATTAATGGCAAGAGTCCCTGTGTTCAGTTCTTTTTTTTAATTAACATATAATGTATTATTAGCCCCAGGGGTACAGGTCTGTGAATCATCAGGCTTACGCACTTCACAGTATTCACGATAGCACATACCCTCTGCAATGTCCATATCCCCACCACCCTCTCCACGCCCATCTCCCCCAACAACCCTCCGCTTGTTCTGTGACATTAAGAGTCTCTTATGGTTTGTCTCCCTCCCGATCCCATCTTGTTTCATTTATTCTTTTCCTGCCTCCTAAACCCCCCATATTGCATCTCAATTTCCTCATATCAGGGAGATCATAAGAGAGTTGTCTTTCTCCAATTGACGTATTGCACTAAGCATAATACCATCTAGTTCCATCCCTAGTGTTCAGTTCTATGGAAAAGAAAAGTTGGGGATTATGGCAATCATATTCTTTTCCCTCTCCATGAGATACATTCACTCACTCAACTAATACTCGCTATTTGTAATCTATACCTGGTATGTTTGTAGGAACAAAAATTCCTGCCTTCCTAAGGCTTATGTTCTCTCAAGGTGGGAGAAGGGAGGAGTCAGACAGTAGAGAAAAATAATGCAAGGGAACTGCTATTTTAATGAAGTTTCTTATCAATGAAGGCCTGAGTAAAAATCAAAGACATGCAGGATATGAGGGACTGGAACATGTGGTTATATGAAGAAGAGCGTTTTGGGCAGAGAACGGCAAGTGCAAAGGCCCTGAGGCAGAAGTGTACCTAACATGTTCAAAGACCATGTAAGAGGCCATTCTGGCTGCGGTGGGTTGAGCCGAGAGAGCAGAGTAGAAGAGGCGATCGGGGAGGTGATGAGGTCAGAGAACCAGGTGGTAAACCTTTTAGCTTCTGTAAGGACTCCGTGTTTCTACCCTGAGTAAGACAGGAAGTCATTAGAGGGTTTTGACCAGAGGAAGGACAGCATCTGGCTTGCATTTCCCAAGGATCATTGTGGGATATGAGAGATGAATGCCCCCAGCTTTTGCTTGAGTACCTAGAAAAGATGGAGTTGCTAAACACAAAGATGGGAGAGAAAGGAATTTGAGAGGAGAAGATATGCTGAGGTCACATCCGAAATGCCAACATCTTAGTGGAGAGTTGAGTGGGCACTTGACTAAAAGATTCTGGGGTCCTGGGTGATGTCCAGGCTGATGATACAACATCAGGCATCATCTGTATAGAGGTAGTATTTAAGCCAAGAGAGGAGAGGAAATCAGTGAGGGAATGTCTTTAGAGCTCTAGAAAGAAAAGCCCAAAACTGAGCCCTGTGGCCCTCCAGCATTTCAAGGTCAAGAAAATCCCTTAATTTTTAATCCAAATGGTATCCATCTGCTCACAGTTTCCTTCCACCACCATCCCCATCTTAGCCGCTCAGCAACTTCTACTACTTCCTTCTACCCCAAGCACCTAGAACCACGTCTTCCTCCCTGTCTGGCAAACCCCCAGCTTTCCTTCCTCCAAAGCCACCTCCATACTCACTCCTTCCCTTCCTCTAAGACATTCTCGAAGGCAACAGCTCTCCCAAGCAACCAGGGCTCCTCTGCTTCTCCTACACCGGAGGACCCCTTAGTCCAAGTCCCTCCGGAACAACCGGCCCCTGGGTGGTCAGGAATTACACGCTGTGCTGGGGTGGCCGACACACACAGACTCACTACTTCGAGACACTGCTTAGAAACACGGCCTGCTTCCAGCAGGACCCGCGGCTGGGCCCCCGCCTCCCTCCACCAGCCGCTTCATCCTGCCCCAGAAGCTCTTCTCCAGTACAGACCCAGGCCCCACTCACCTGCAAGCCGGAAGAGGAAGAGGAAGGACAGCAGCAGGTACATTCTCTCTTCACACAAGCCCCCCTTGGTGGAGCCAGTCAACTCCGACTCAGCCCCAGCATCTTCCACCCTTCTGCTCGCCCCACTCCGGCACTTCCTCCTTCGGCCACTTCCCACTGGTGAATAAGCAAAAAAGAGGAAGGAGCGAAATCTCAAGGCAACAGGCAATGCAGCGCGTCTCGGTGATCATGAATAAGCTTTTGAGAAATGCTCTCCTGTCTGCAGCCATGAAGGAGTGTCTTCAAAGAGGACTTTGCCACTCCTTCTAGGCCTTGGGGAAATTTGCAGACGCAGACCCAGGGAGTGGGGCTGGCTCTTACTCAGTCCTTCTCCTCAGGTGGGAAGACTGGACAGAGGGATGCCGGCTCCATCACAGAGGTCTTGCAGAGCCGAGGTTGAGGGACAAAATACTAGACACAGGGGATGTCAGGGTGTAGCCTTGGGAGTCCAAAGGCCAGGAGTGTGGCTGCGGGGGGACAAAGTCCGAAAGCCAGAGGAGAGATTCTAGACCAGAGTGGAATGAGGGGGAAGAGAATATCAAACACCAGACAACAAAGAAAGGCTCTCAAAGAGTAGGGATATGTGAGCAGGGACCTACTGGTCCGATGGGCAAGAGGGGCCGCTGTCCTCAGAACATACTGGAAACTCTCACTGCTGTGCCCCAGACCACCAAGTAAGAGCCTGTGGATATTGATACCGGCCAGAATCCTCCAGAAACTTGCCGCTTAGACCAGGGCCTCCTTCCTGAAGAAAGCTGCTCCTTGCTCCTGGCGACTACCCCCTCGCTCCTCACCCCTCGCCTTATCATAACTACTTACAGAAGTAGGAAGAAGGTCAGCCCCAGCTTTGCCCGTCTTACTCCTTCTTTCTGCCAACTTTGTGCCCATCGCCCATCCCTCCCACCAGGACCCCAGCAAGGCCCGGGGTGGAGCACAGAAGCCAGGACATGTTGGGCCCTTTCTCATATTTTGCCCCTGGAGCCACTTTTGCTAAGTGTCACACACATACCCTGTGACATCTTGAGAAGCAAGTGAGTCCCAACGAGGGACATACGCCCCTTACAGCCTGACCAGGAATGAGTGGGTGTGCAAGCGGCCTATTTGCACACACACAAAACCACAATGGCTGATCAGCCAAGCTTTTCCAGGATGTGGCCAGAGACAGCCTTCCACTTTACATATCTCCAGAGCATAAAGTAAGGTCAACGACTAGGGGTTAGGGCTCGGTCAGCCCTCCGTCCCCACTCTCACCAAGCCCATAACTGCACAGTTATGCTGAGAGACATCGGCCTCTGCTGACAAGGACACTATTTGGCTCCAGGGGAAATGACCTAGGAGTTAAGCAAGCTGGGACATCCCTGAAAACCAAGGGGTCAGATGTTTTGAGAGTTGTAGGTAAACTTTCCTTTCTTGCGAACAGGCGGTAAGGAATGACAAGCATCTGAGCAGCTCAAAATCCTGCCTGGGGCCCAGCCCTCTGCTCCTGGGCCCAGCTTACCCAAGTGTTAGGAGTTAGTTGGACAATTAGGCAATCAGGGTCAGTGTCCCCACAAGAAAATAGGACAGCTAAGACGAAACTGTTCCAGCATCCTGTCTTACAGCTTAGACAGGACCACCATGGCCTCCTGTCCCAGCCTCTCTGCCGGAGTCCCTTTTGCAAAAACATCCTGAAACAATTAACCTTAAATCATTGGTCACTATCACAAGTTGAGGCAGCCCATCTCCAGACGTCTGCCCAAAAGATCAACACGTGAACAATAAGCCAGTAGGTAGACGGGTGTCTGATCAGAGCCCTGATTCACAGGGACCCAGAGTCAGGATGCCCAAGATACATCTGTGGAAGAGCTTAGCACAATCCCAAGATTTGAATGCCAGAGCGGCAACCCTCTCGGGTCCCCTCCCTCTCCGGGGGCTTTGTCCTCTCACTCAATAAACTCTGCCTCGCCGCCCACCACTCTCCCTCTGGTCTACCTGTTCACTCTTCCAGCAACGTGACCAAGAACCGTGGGCACTGTGGGAATAAAAATCCTGTCATACAAGGAGGATTCCCTTTAGGGTCAAGAACAGTATCATCTGAGGGTCTCTGAATGGTCCACACAGATCCTTGGAACAAGTGCCTCTGAGCACTACAGGAAAGTCGGGCTGTTCTGTGGGTCCTGCATCCTCCAAAACCTAGTGGAGGTTTTGCATAAGTCAGCTCCCTCCCTGGGCTCCCGTGTCTCCACGGGAGAGAAAGGACTGGATGGCTCATCTGAGGTGCCTCTGCCCTAAAACACCTGTGGATGTGTGTGTGCATAGAACACACATGCTCATGTGTGGGTATGAGTGCTTGTGGAGATGTGTGCATGCATGGACGAACATGTGTGGTGTGTTCGTGTTTGCATGTAAGCATGTGTGGGAGCTGTATATACATGTGTGTGTTTTACTGCTAGAGCGATGTGTGCACACATGGATGAGTTGTGTGTGTGTGTGCACTGTGTGTGCTGTAGTGGTTTATGTGTATACATGTTGTGTGTATACATGTGTATCACACATGCATTGATTGGGTTCTCCTGGTTACAAGGGGCAGAAACTTGTTCAAGCTACTTCTCATAGTCACTTTGGTCTTGCAAACTGCCGTATTTTCAGAGCTCGATCTATTTGTGGGGGAAAGAGATCTTGTTCTGAAAGGTCTGGTTTTATTGGGTCTCTCCCCCTCGGGATTAGAAGATCCATGAGGACTGTATTCCCAGTGGCTAACACCACCTCTGGTACATAGGAGATGCTCAATAAATAATTGTTGGAAAATGAATATACATGGGGCGCCTGGGTAGCTCAGTGGTTTGGGCTGCTGCCTTCAGCTCAGGTCATGATCTCAGGGTCCTGGGATCGAGCCCCGCATTGGGCTCCCTGCTCCGCAGGGAGCCTGCTTCCCTCTCTCTCTCTCTCTCTCTGCCTGCCTCTCTGCCTACTTGTGATCTCTGTCTGTCAAATAAATAAATAAAATCTTTAAAAAAAAAAAAAAGAAGAAGAAAAAGAAAATGAATACACAAATGAATTGTTTTTACTGCATTGTCGTTCTTCTCCTGGCCCTGGAAGCTCCGTCATAAACCACAGCTTTTCTTAGCAACCATCCTGAACTCAGTCTGCTTGGACCCAACCACACATCATCTTTTCTACCCACTGCATGCTACGCTCCATATTTTACATAGTTTTCACATGAAATCCTCACTACAAATATACAGGAGAGGCAATGTTATTCCCATTTTTCAGACAAAGAAATCTAGGCTTAGAGAGCAAGTAACTCATCCAAAGTCACATGCTAGTAATGGGCAAAGCCAAGATTCAACCCTGGATCTGGCTCATAAAGCCGACCATCCTGCCTCTGGCTAGAGAGGCTGAGACAGAAAGCAGCTGCCCTTTGGTCCTGCTCAGTGCTCGCAATGAAGAGGGAACCTGACAGCCAAGAGTTAACAAGACAGCACATCCTTGAGCTGGCTGTCAGCCGAGTGTCCACTCCACGGCTATTTCTAAAACAGGTTCCCCCAAAGTGAAAGAATGTCATGTTGTCTTGAACTGGAAATTGGTTTTGAAAAGCAAGTCACAGATAACAACAACCTTAACCCTTTCCAGATCTAATGCCACTTATCCGCAGTCTATGGAATGGGAAACTGGGTCTCAACCAAGTTCTTATCCAGGCACTCAGGCAGACGCAAAGTGTGTTTTTGAGGAAAACACAGGTCTCCAAAGTGTGGGTTAACCCTCTGGAAGGACAAGGTGAAAGAGCTCTGTGGTTTTCGGGTCAGGGTGTGAGCTGCTTTGCCTCCTACCCCTCCAGTATCTAAGGTAACACTCGCTGAAATCGACAAAGTGAAATTGGGGCTATTCAGGCTCCCTCTGTGCAGACGACCTGATCTTTTCTTAAGCACTGTTTAGTGGGCTGGCTTTATTTGGAAGAAATAAAATTAAGCATTTGTTCAGCAACAGTTAGGCTAGACATTGGCCTTCCTCTTTGCTTTTACCTGAGTTACCCAGCATGGCATGCCTCCCCAGCACATATATAGACATAGTTCTTTCTTTTTTTTTTAAGATTTATTTATTTATTTATTTATTTATTTATTTTGACAGGGAGAGAGATCACAAGTAGGCAGACGGAGGTGGGGGAAGCAGGCTCCCTGCTGAGCAGAGAGCCGGATGCGGGACTCAATCCCCCGACCCTGAGATCATGACCTGAGCTGAAGGCAGAGGCTTAATCCACTGAGCCACTCAAGTGCCCCATATATAGGCATATTTCTGAATTACAAAGGAATGTGTGTTCATTACCAAAGGAGAATGGAATATAAATGAACATAAAGAATCCATTTTAAATCAGTCCCGATCCGCCCCCCATGCAGAGACAACCACTGTTTAATATATGTATGTGTCCCCAAAACCAGTGTTTCACTCTTTTCTGTGGAAACGCTATTTATTCCCATTTAAGCAAAGGATCACTCATGAGTTTACTTCATCAACCAGTTTATTACACGTATTAGGGACTTTTGATACAGAAAAGTACAAAAAGAAAACATGGCCCATGATGCCCACTCTCAAATACTCCCAGCGAACACCTTTTTTTTTTTTAAGGTAATGCAAGCAAAGTTTTGGAGAAGACGGGGAGAAGGAAGGATGGAAGGAGAGAGTGAGAATAGTAAGAGATAAAGCAACAAGTGAAAATCTTCTCTTCATTCCTCAGAGGTAGTCACAGTCACCTCTGCTGCCTCCCTGAAAAAAGTTTATGCATAATCAGTATATACACCCAAGTGAAGTCAACATAAGTCAGCACACAAGCATACCTCTCTGCCCTTTCTTTTACTCCATGATTATCATTTTTCCCAAACAGCACATACAAATCTACCTCATTCTTTTCTTTTTTTTTTTTTTTAAATAATCTCTACACCCAATGTGGGGCTTGAACTCATGACCCTGAGATCAAGAGTTGTGTGCTCTATGGACTGAGCCAGCCAGGTGCACCTACCTCATTTTTCTATGGGTTCCACAGCATTTCATCACATGGATATTCTACAGTTTATTTAAGCAGCCCCAGTTGCTGAATTATTGGCTCTTACACATGCTACCATGAGCATCCTTGTACACACATCTTGGTGAAATTTTGCAAGTAAAACCATAAAACTGCTGAGTCAAAGGAATTTGCATTTGTAACTCTGATAGATATTGTCAGTTGTTCTTCAAAATGCCCCAGTGGGGTGCCTGGGTGGCTCCAATCAGTTAAATGTCTGCCTTCCTTCAGGTCATGATCTCAGGGTCCTGGGATCAAGCCCCACAGTGGGCTCCCTGCTCAGCAGGGAACCTGCTTCTCCCTCTTCCTCTCCCTCTGCCCATAGCCCTGCTTGTGCTTGCTCTCCCTCTCTCTCTCTCTCTCTCTCTCTCTCAAATAAATAAAATCTTAAAAACAAAACAAAACAAAATGAAATGCCCCAATGTATCCTCTCACCAACAGTGCATGTAGGAGCACCTACTTCCCCAAATTTCAACCAATATTGACCATTATCATACTTTTATCAAAGCATTAGGTGTTATAATATATCAGAGAAACAGTGCCAGTATAAAATACATTGGGAGAGATTTCATTCAAGGAACTGACTCTGGGAACCTGGCAAGTCCAAAATCTGCAGGGCAGACTGGCAGACTGGAAATTCTCAGGCACAAGCTGATGCTGCAATCTTGAAAAATTGCTGCAATCTTGAAAACCATAAGATACTCTTAATAATAGAGAACAAACTGAGGCTTATGGAGGGAGGAGGGTAGAGGAATCTTGAAAAATTCCTTCTTCCTCAGGGAAACCTCAGTTTTGCTCTCACTTCCTTCAATTAATTGAACGAGGCTCACCCAGGTTATTGTAGACTTACAAGTCAACTGATTGTAAATTTATAATAATATCTATAATGTATAATCTATATACCCCTAATATACCTTCATAGCAACAGATAAACTAGTGCTTAATTAAGTAACTAAGTGCTACCGCCTAGCCAAGTTAACATATAGAACTAACCACATTTACAAACACACACAAAATATACCTGTTCATATTCTTTGTTCACTTTCCTATAGAGATAATCTTTTGAGAGCTCTTTCTATTACTACATGTATTAACCCTTTGTCTGTCTCACAAATATTTCCTCTCTGTCATTTCTCATTTGATTTCGGTATGTTCTGTCATTATTTCTGTGCAGTCAGATCTACTCATCTGAATTTGTCCTGTTAAGAAAGTCACTCAGAGCCACTTTTGGAGCCATGGTAACTACCCCGTTCACCTAGCCCTTCTAAATGTTCCCCCTGAACCACAAAGTCACAGGAAAGTGGGGTGCTGAGGCAACATTAGCCCAGTTCCCACTGAGAGGTGTTTGCTAACAAACAATTTAATGTCAGGCCCTGGTTTTAGCAAGGGTCAATAGAAAACCTAGAGGATACAAAGAATTTATCAAACTCAACACCCAGGAAAAAAAAAAAAAAAAGAAAGAAATCTAGTTAAGAAATGAGCAGAACACATGAACAGACAACAGACATTTTTCTAAAGAAGATATCCAGGTGGCTAACAGACACATGAGAAGATACTCAGCATCACTCATCATCAGGGAAATGAAAATCAAAACTACAATGAGACATCACCTCACACTGTCAGAATGGCTAAAATTAACAACTCAGTAAACAACAGATGTTGGCAAGGACATGGAGAAAGGGGAACCCTCTTGCACTGTTGGTGGGAATGCAAACCAGTGCAGCCACTGTGGAGAACAGTATGGAGGTTCCTTAAAAAGTTAAAAATAGGGCTACCCTAGGCCCAAAAATTGCACTACTAGGTATTTACCCAAAGGATACAAAAATACAGATTTGAAGGGGTACATGCACCCCAATGTTTCTAGCAGTATTATCAACAATAGCCAATCTGTGGAGAGACCCCAAATGTCCATCAACTGATGCATGGGTAAAGAAGATACAGGTTGTGTATATGTGTGTGTGTGTGTGTGTACATATGTACATGTACAATGGAATACTATTCAGCCATCAAAAAGAAAAATCTTGGGGTGCCTGGGTGGCTCAGTCAGTTAAGGTCCAACTCTTTGTTTCAGCTCAGTTCATGATCTTGTGGGTCGTGAGATGGAGCCCTGCGGCAGGCTCCATGCTCAACAGGAAGTCTGCTTGAAGATTTTCTCCCTCTGCCCCTCCCCACACTTGTGCTCAACATGCTCGCTCTCTCTCTCTCAAATAAATAAATATTGTTTAAAAGAATGAAATCTTGCTATTTGCAATAACATGGATGGAGCTAGAGTATATTATGCTAAGTCAGTTAGAGAAAGACAAATACCATGATTTTCGCAATGTGGAATTTAAGAAACAAAACAGATGAACATATGGGAAGGAAAGAGAGAGAGAGAAGCAAACCATAAAATACTCTTAATAATAGAGAACAAACTGAGGTTTATGGAGGGAGGAGGGTAGAGGATGAGCTAGGTGTGTCATGGGTATTAAGGAGTGCATTTCTGATGAGCACTGGGTGTTATATATATATGTGATGAATCACTAAATTCTACTTCTGAAACCAAAATCCACTATATATTAACTAAATAAAATTTAAATAAAAATTTGACAAGAGGGGCACCTGGGTGGCTCAGTCATTAAGTGTCTGCCTTTGGCCCAGGTCATGATCCCAGGGTCCTGGGATCAAGTCCCACATCAGGCTCCCTGCTCAGTAGTGAGTCTGCTTCTCCCTCTCTCACTCTCTCTGCTTGTTTTCTGTCTCTCATTCTCGCTCTCTCTCTCTCTCTCTGTCAAATAAATAAATAAACAAATAAATAAATAAATAAAATCATTTAAAAAATCTTTTTGAAAAGAATAAAATAAAGCTATAGGAAACACTTTGCATTTTCTGCAAAATGACAATTGCCCATTTTGTCACTTAAGGTCCCTTATATAAGAATCCACATAAGACATTCCTCTCTGCATCGCAGGAGAAAATACTCACTGATTGAAAAGACTCAACCAGTAAGTACTACATACCCCATCTGGTTTCCCATTTTATCTTGGCTGCCAGGAAATCTAGAAGCAAATGTAAGGCTCAGATATAGGTACAAGCCACCTCACTGTGGGGCAGAAGATCTCCTCAGGCAGCATCTTTATTCACCCTCTTGTATAGTTTTGTTTTAAGCCACCTCAAATTCCTTTTGGAAGTGGATGAAGCCCAAACGGAAACAATAAACAAAATGACTTAAGACATAACATCAAACTGAGGGCTGTTGGAGGGGAGGTGGGTGGGAAGAAGGGGTAACCGGGTGATGGGCATTGCGAGGGACACTGGATGCAACGAGCACTGGGTGTTCTACACAACGGATGAAACACTAAATTCTACTCCAGTATATCTCTGAATTTTTTTTTAATTTAAATTTTTTTAAAGATTTTATTTATTTGTCAGAGAGAGAGAGAGCAAGAGCAAGCACAGGCAGAGTGGCAGGCAGAGTCAGAGGGAGAAGCAGGCTCCCTGCGGAGCAAGGAGCCTGATGTGGGACTCGATCCCAGGACGCTGGGATCATGACCTGAGCCGAAGGCAGCTGCTTAACCAACTGAGCCACCCAGGCGTCCCTAAATTTTTTTAAAAAGAACAAAAACACCTGTCTCAATGGTGGCAAAGCTGGCACAAAAGTTTCTGCTAGAACCATGATTAATTAACATTTTCACAAATGCTCCAAGGGAGGGAAGGTACAATGGAAAATCTGGATCTGAGGTTGACATTCAGCTTCCCGAAGCAGGGAAATTTGGAGGCAACCTAGAGAAACTTTAGGAAAATCCTGGCAGCTGTTGTGGAGAGAGTAACCCCATTGTGTATCTAAGGTAATGGATTTAGGCAGACTCATCCCTAAAATTTGGGGGACCAAGGCTAGAATACAAATGGCTAGACCAAGGCTAGAATACCATATGTCTCAATAGTTTAATGTTCTAAATCAAGCTTTAAAAAGCTATCAAATCAAGTGTGTCCTCTCTTCCTACTCTTACAAACATCTTCCTACTGACCTGGAAGCCAGGTTTGAATACAGGATTTTCAGAAGTTCTGCACCAAAACATGGCAGCAGCATCCTGCCCCTGCCCCCAGGCAGAATTCAGCAGGACCTGGAATGCTAAACCCTGTCACCCTGGACCTTGGCCCCCCAACAAACCAAAGAAGGTCCCAAGAAGATGGAACTATTTTCACATGATGAGAGAAGAAAGTGAATCCTTCACCCTGAAAAGGAAAAAGATAAAAGGGAAAAGAGTGTCAATGGGTTATATTTTCTAGTAAATGGAAAAGGTGGACGTGGAGGGACTGACCTCTCACCTTCTGGAATAGTCTGTCTAGGAAGCACTTCTTCAAGCCCAAGGAGCTTGATTTGAGATGTAAATTATTAAAGCCACTGCACACAACAAACAAATGAAGCCCTTTAACCCAGAAGGAAATAGAAACTGAATTGAATTTGGTTTGGGAAGTGGAGGTAGGGAACAGCAGTCAGGGGACATCCAAAGTCAGCATCACAAACAATCTCATGTCTACCCTGCTGCCTATTCAATGCCACTGTCAGAGCCAAACAGTGTTGGGGCCATGGGTCCAACCTCAGGAGACCCTGTCAATCACTACGCTTTTACATTTTTGGTGTTTTTTTATCTTTATGGCTTTGTAAGTCCAGCTAAAGTTGGCATCTCTTGATTGAGATGAGCCTCTCCAATGACTCTGAATGCTTGTCTTTGGAAAGTAGCTATTGTCCATTTTGAAACTATGGCATTTACAACTCGTTCATTCATCCATCCATCCACCCATTCATTCATTCATTCATTCATTGAGAGCCTGCTGAGTACCAGCTTCCAGGTATATGTATATTTCATCTCCATTGCTTATGATTTTCTTCCAAATATAGCACCTGACCTTCCCAACTAACTCTCCCCACTACTTCCTCCAGGTACAGAAGTAGCCATTCCCTTCTTTCCCAAACTCTACTTCTCTTGAAATGCTGACCTCTCCAATGTTCCAGGGCCAAGTGCCAACTCTTCCCAAGGCATATGTCCAGACATTCTGATTTTTTTTTAATTTTTTTTAAACTCTCCCATACAGGAGACCCATTGTGTTACTCTCTCAAGAATCTGGTGCCAAGGGCGCCTGGGTAGCACAGTGGGTTAAGCCTCTGCCTTTGGCTCAGGTCATGATCTCAGGGTCCTGTGATCGAGTCCCGCATCGGGCTCTCTGCTCAGCAGAGAGCCTGCTTCCCCCTCTCTCTCTGTCTGCCTTTCTGCCAACTTGTGATTTCTCTCTGTGTGCGTCAAATAAATAAATAAAATCTTTAAAAAAAAAAAAAAAAAGAATCTGGTGCCAAAGAGAACTAAAAGTGCAGGGAATTTATTAAGGGGAATATCTATGAAAAAAGTGGGGTAGGAGCACCTGGGTGGCTCAATTGGTTAAGAGTCTGACTTTGGCTTAGGTCATGATCTCAGGGTCCTGGCATTGAGCCCCACGTGGGGCACTGTGCTCAGCAGGGAGTCTGCTTGTCTCTCTCCTTCTGCCCCTCCCCCCATTCTTTCTCTCTCTCTCTCTCAAATACATAAAATTAAAAAAAAAAAAAAATGAAGAAGTGGGGTAGAAGCCAGGAAAGGCAGGGAAATCCCACAGACCATGAGGCAGGTCTGACCCCAACTGAGGGAGACTGCCACGATCTGTAAAATCGTCCTCAAGCCAAATTCAACCATAAGGGGAATCCTGTGTCAGCCAGCAACAGGCCTGCCTCAGTGTCCCTGCCACACTCTGCCTTTGGCTGGGAACTGCCCGTGATAAGGATGGCCTTGATGCAAACACATCTATGGGGGACTCAGTGGACACAGTGGGGCCTCTCAGTCAGTTATGCCTCTATGGTGGGAAGTCTGAGAGGCAAGTTCTCATGGTCACCTCAGATGTTCATTAACGGGGGGTGAAACAGGGTCCCTTCTATGTCTCTTCAGTGACTTCAATTAGGGAGTCAAGAGTTCGGGGTGTGTGTGTGTGTGTGTGTGTGTGTGTGTGTGTGTTGAGAAGGCGCTCCCTCCCACAGCCACAATGACGTCTCCGAAGCCCAGCTCCCACTGCAGACTCTCATCCCTCTCTTGCTCCCTTTCAGACCATCCTGGTGGGTGACAGCGGCGTGGGGAAGACCTCTCTGCTGGTTCAGTTCGACCAGGGCAAGTTCATCCCAGGCTCCTTCTCGGCCACCGTGGGCATCGGGTTCACAGTAAGTGCCCCCAGACTCCGGGGCCCTGGTGTGTCTCTGTCAGGGTCCCAGCAGGAAACAGGTGGACGCTCACGCTGGATCCTTCAAGGTTTAATATGAAGACTACTTACCAAGGCGGAGGCAGGGTGTTGGGGAACGGGGTGGGAGGCGGTGGTTTGGTGCAATGCCCGTGCATAGTGCAGGGCTCCGGTCCCAGTCCTAGACTAAAAAACAGTAACAACAACAAAAAAAAAGAAAAAAAAGAAAAAAAAAAGAAAAGAAAAAGAAAAAACACAAGAGGAGCGAACTACTGCCAGAACTCAGGGACAAAAGCCTGCATAGGGAGGGCTGGCTACCAGGAGCTCTGACCCTCAGTGGAGAAACACACGCACTCCCCACCCTCCTGGAAGCTAGCCAGGGTGGGCAAGTCAGCTCCCTCCTGCCGTGCTCCCTTCCAGCTCTCCCATTTCCTCCTGGGGCTCCCCACGGGCTAGACCCAACCAGAAACTAGAAAGAATATCTTGATACAGATCGCTCGGGTCCTCCTTTCAGGGCAAGAAGAATGTGGAGAGGCAAAGGGATGACTGCAGATTTTAAGTATAGTCCAAATTTAACACTGTTGTGTGGGCCCTAGGGAACTGGCAGGCCAAGAACTAAAGTTTTATTCTTAGCACTCTGTCTCTCCCTGGATATCCTCAGGATCAGGACGGAGCAAGAACACAGGGCCGGTGGGACCACACTTAGGGCTGGGATGCAGCAGCATCACACTTGGTGGGAAGAGGCAAGAGGACCCCAGCGACTGGGCTTGCCCATTGGATCACAGGAAGGAAAGCAAGGACTCCTGATGGCCAGGGGTTCAGAGTAAAGCAGAAATGAAAGCCTGGCCAGCGTGTATGCCAGGGGCCTGGAATCCAACCCGAGACACCAGCGCCCAGTGTTTGTTCATGACCAGCCTCCAGAGTGCTGGGAAGGGCAGGGCTGAGTCCCAGGAAAGCAAGGTTGCCCAGAAAATTCCTGAGACCTGGGACCAGGCTATCAGGCCAGGCATTCCCCCCACTAGGGGCCTGTTCCCCATCTGCCCCTCAGCACATGAGGTCACAGGGGGCCCTCACAGCCACCAGCCATCTCCCCCAACTCCACACCCATCCTCCCACCTGTCAGACTCGGAGGGCAGACAGTGGGGTGGACGTGGGTGTGGATGTGGTTGGGAACACTCTGATTCACACTCCACAGACGCATAAGGGTGGGGCCTCCAAATTTTGCCGCTAGCCTGATAAGAAAAATGTGGCACCTGGCCTCTAAGAAGGAAGAAAGAATGTGGTCAAACAGAGAGCCCGAAGCAGGCTGACACAGGACAGGCCTGGCTCCCCCAAACTGACCACAAGACATAGGATGGTCTTGGTCAAGCCGACAACACAGACCAGAGCTGGAAGTCAGAAGCCCACCTTCCCCTCCGCAGGCTCTAGGAGGGGCTCCTTCCTGGCCTCCTCCAGCTTCTGGCAGCTCCCGACAACCCTTGGTACCTCTTGGCGTGTAGATGCAGCACCCCAGTCTCCAGCCCTGTCTTCCCAGAGCCTCTCCTCCCTGTGTGTCCGCTCATCTGCTTATAGGGACACCAGTTATACTGGATTAAGGACCCACCCGACTCCTGTACAACTTCATCTTAACTAGTCACATCTGCAAAGACCCCCCTTCCAAATAGGGACTAGAGGCTAGGGACTAGGGGCGAGGACAGCCACAGATGCTTTGAGGGATGTAATGCAACCCTTGCAGGGGAAGGGGAGCGAGGGCCACGCCACCCCCTCGCTCTCATTTCTCGTTGTCCATTACCCTCTTGCTCTGAAAGCCACTGCCCCTGCAGGGTTCCAGTGTGAGCACTTAAGAGCTCCGAGTGGGCTGGGGTGTTTTTCGCAGCGGGTGACTCTGGCATCCAAACAGCAGGCGATTACACACGTCTGCAGGGTACCTGACAGCTTCTCAGCTCCCATAGCTGGCTCTCTGAGGCCCGGCGCCGGAAAACAGCTCCAGCCGCTGCCAAAAAATCACAGGGCCAGGGACACATGGACACACAGTCCCCAGCAGGCCTATAGTCTCCAATAAGCCACACCTGCTTGTCTTACCCCCCCAACACCTAAGTCAAGGGGTGCAGGTGCCCCTCCCCCCATGCACCCTCAGTCAGTCCCTTTGTAATATGGCCACAGAGCCCCTGAAGCCTACTGGGAACAAAACCGCCCACACTCCCATTCTCTGTCACCAGGAGCGGCAGGATTGCTGGGATGTCCTGCTTAAAATGATCCGCGACTTCATGAATTCATTTAATACCAAACATTTAAGGCCTGCTTCAGGCCAAGGGACCAGGGCCTGGGGGCCAGGGCCAGGCTGCATAAGGCCAGCCGCCCCCACCTTCAGGAGTTCCCAGATTGGGGGTGGGAGGGCCTTTCCCAGGATGGCTCATTCTGGGCGCAGCTCAACAGGTCAGGGAGAAATGAGAGGTGATCTACACTAGAAAGGGTCAAAGTCCTAGCACCCCGCTAGGGACCGTGAGAAACCACAGTGTAAATGTGGGGCAAGGTGAATTTCAGTGGGTGAATAAAATCATATTCAGATGAGCTCGCGCTGGGGTGCATTAGCAAAGCAAAACTGCCTGAGCGCCTTCCTCGCCGCGCACGTCTTCTCTCAAAAGCAGCGCCCAGGGGTGCCTGGATGGCTCAGTGGGTTAAAGCCTCTGCCTTCGGCTCAGGTCATGATCCCAGGATCCTCGGATCGAGCCTCACATCGGGCTCTCCGCTCAGTAGGGAGCCTGCTTCCTTCTCTCTCTCTGCCTTCCTCTCTGCCTACTTCTGATCTCTGTCTGCCAAATAAATAAATAAAATCTTTAAAAAAAAAAAAAAAAAAAAAAAAAAAGGCAGCGCTCGGCCACTCTCTAGAGTCCCCGGCCCACAACCGGCACCCAGAACACCCGTCGGCCTCCAGCTGGCCGGGGCTCCGGCGCCGCCTGCAGGCCGCGCTGTGCAGCCGCAGCGAAAACCGGGGCGCCTGACCGCGGGGCCCCACAGATGCCGGACCCTGCGAGTCAGGCTGGATTTCCAGGGACTGTTACCCGGGGAACCTAACCCGGGCCGCGGGCGACCTTGGGGGACCGGTCCTGGGGCTGGATTTGGGCCCGTCTCCCCAGAGCGCGATGCCCGGCCAGTTTGCTCGGGGGCCGCTTGCCCTGCCCCCCGAGGCGCTGACCCTGCGGTAGTGCGCGCCTTCGCGAGCCAGCCTTCTACCCGCAGGTGTCGTCTGGGTGGGCGGACGGAGGGAGGAGCCTGTCGGGGTCTGGGCCGGGGCGGTGGAGGGTGGGAGGATGAGGTGGAGCCTAAAGCGGGGCGGTCCCTGCGCTGTCCCTCGCCCGCCACCAGCCCTAGCTCACCTCTGGTCCAGGGGACATGACGGGCATGTCTGGCATGTCTGGCGCCGCTGTCACTCGGGATGGAGAGGCCCCCGAGGACTCCCCGCCCTGCAGTCCGAGCTATGATGTCACGGGCAAGGTGGGTGGTCACTGCGCCCAGCGCTGGGGACTCCCCAGCCTGCTCTGAGGGCCACCCCTTCCCCACGCCCTTTGCCCTGAGACCCCGGTCCAACCCCCTTTCTGGCTGCGTCTTCTTTGGACTCAGCCCTTCCCCCAAGGAGCCGAGTCTCCCCGAGCAGGGAGGAAGGGTGGAGACAGCCCCCGGCTCTACGCCCTAGTCTGGGGCTCTGGGCTGGCTCAGCAAGGGTGGGGAGAGGGGGGTTAGAAGGACTGAAGGACTCCCCACACGGCGGACCCCAACCCCATTTCCTTTTGCTGCACCCTGATTGCTAGGATCCCCCGGAACCCCGTGCTTCTCCGTACGGGTTAAGTTCACAATCCTCCTGGGCCCAGGCACCCACAAATGCTGGAATATGGGGATGCCTGGAGACGAGGAGGGGACGCCCCCTGGCGGCGGAGTAGTTGCGGTTAATGCCTTTTCCCCAGCTAAGCTCCCCGCGGAGACTCTTAGGCCCCAACCTCCGTAGGTGGGGGGGGGGGGGGGGGGGGGCGGGGGGCAAGCTCCCGCAGCCATTTCCTCCCGCCTTCTTCCAGGAGGGTGTTGCTAACCAATTTGAAGCCCCGCCTGAGAATTTTTAGAACCTGGGAAAGATTCTCTTGGTTAGTCCCAAGTGCCCTGTGGGCTAGCTTGGGTCGCCTCTCTGGGGCTGGATCCCTCTGAAGGGGGCAGCCATGGACAGAAGCAGGTGAGGGAGGCGATGGACTCTGGTCTGTCTGACCTCCCTCTGGGCCCCTGGAGGAGGCAGGGACCAGGAACAATGAACGAGGGGCTGAGGGAGCACAGAGCTTCCACTCTTCCTCTGAGGTTGGGGAGGAGTGAGGGGCTGCCCTGTGACATGCTGCGGGGCCTTAAAGGAGGCTGGCCTCTTTCTGTGCCTCGGGGCCTCCGCCACCCCCACCCCAGGCTCTCTCTCACTAGGAGCTGGGGCCTCTACCCCCCAGTCTTTCAGGGGAAGCCACTTTGCAAGTCACCCACCCGGAGCCGTTGAGATAGGCGTCCTGTGTGGGCTGGTGGCAGGAAATGGGCCCCTGTGCCTTCAGGGGAGGGGGAGCTGCTAATGCCCAGGCCCCAGGCTGGTGGGGACCGCCTGACCTCCTGGCCTGAGAAGCCAGCTGGCCTGTTTGTCTAGGAGGTGGCAAGGCTGGGCAGTTGTGTTTGGTGGAATCGCATGACTGGGGGGCTGGGGGACTGGTGAGCATCTTTTGCTCAAGACAGCTGTGATCTGAAAAGTTTGCAGGAGTTCACCCTCCCTTCCTCCTCAGGGGCCAGGACACAGGAGCCAGGGAGAAGTGCTGGCTCCAGAGGGCTGCGCGGCCTCCAGCCCTCCGTCTCCTGTGGGCCAGGCAGCATCATCTGCAGGAGGAGCCTGGCAGAAGCTCCTTGGGCCAAATTAGAGGGAATGGGAGCCGCAGGCAGGGAGTACCCAGCCCCAGGCCACTCTTCCCTGAGTCTCAGGCACTTGACATCAGCATTTTTGGTCCAAGTCATTAACAGACTCCAAAGAGACCTCGGTGAGATTATCCTTCCTCCCTTCTAGCCACTGTGGAAAGCATGCCACAGAACAGTGAAGGAATCTTCCCGAAGTCCCCCAGTAGCCATTTACAAGCCAGGACCCCAGCCTTCACGTACCTTTTGCGCAGTCCCCTTACCTTTCCACCAAAGTTAGCTAATCCTAGTACCCCGTGCCCACAGCAGGAATGCCTTGGGCTCCGCTGTCAAGGTCAGAGCCTCAAAAATAACTCAAACCTAGTCCCTGCTCAACCCATTAAGTATCTAACCAGCCAACTGGGAAAATCCCAGCATTAGGTCCAGACCTCTGTTCTCCAAGCTTGAGGAATGACTGGACAGAAGGCTCCCTCTCCCTGTCCCTGTCCCCGCTTGTCTTGTCCCTGAAAGGAGATCATGAGCAGAGACTGACCAGACAACACGAGGGCAGGGACACACCCCACCCCACATTCCCTCCCCTAAAGTGACCCAGAGATGCTAATTTGCATCCATCTGACCCACCTGGGAGGTTTCTGCGGAAGAAACTTTAGACTCATCGTCTCCCCGTTTCGGTATAAATTTCAATCCTCCCGAGTTTATGCAACACTTTTATAAACATAAAATGTCATTAGAGACTTTCAGATAAATTCTGTGACCAGAAAAAGAAAAGAAAACAACAGCAGTGGTAATTTTAGAACGTGCCTTTGCATACAACCGTGCCTGCCCCATCAGATCTGATAGCCTTCCTTGGGTGATAATCCCTGTCCACGGTATTAACACTTCCTTTCTGGAAGAGGTGGTTCTTTGGGGCCACTGAGCACATCTGCTGACTTGTGAGTGCTGAGGTCTCAACGCAGGAAACTGGGTGAGGACAGGAGAGTCAGTGGGAGGGCCTGAGAAATGAGCTGAGCCAAGGAGTCGAGAGGAAAGAAAGGGTGAAGGCAGCATCGGGCTTTCTAGAAGCAGGTGGCCCTCAGTACTGACAGCAGCCTTCCCTGGCCCTCTGGCCCTCTTTCCAGGGTCTCGCCCTGGAAGCCCAGAAATTTGCCCCAACTCCCCAGTAACTGCCTCTGCCCCCCCCCCATCTCCTAGGTGATGCTTCTGGGAGACTCAGGCGTTGGCAAAACCTGTTTGCTGATCCAATTCAAAGACGGGGCCTTCCTGTCCGGGACCTTCATAGCCACGGTCGGCATAGACTTCAGGGTGAGGTGGCAGCAGGCTCTTCCTCCCAGCAGCAAGCCGGGGCAGGCCGGGGCTCAGGCACAGGGTGCTGTCCTCTCCCGCCCTGGCTCCTCAAAGCCGCTGTGGGTCATTCCCCAGAGGGCACCAGGGGTGCTCCCCCTTGGGACCACAGAGGGAGCCAGGTTCAAGGAGTCCAGGCATGGTGGAGGGGCTCTCTGCCCACCTACAGGATCTGAGCAATGACACACTGAGTCTTAAAATTCTGCCCCAGAGCAGGGCAGACACATCCCAGGGTGGGAGCTGAGTTTCCTGGCCTTCTGCTGTCTTGCTCATGGCCCTCTGAGCTAGGCCCCTCTGGCAAGGCCTCAGAGGTCAACAGGTCTTGAGTTCCTGGAAGCACCCCACTGCACTGGGTTGAAAAGCTAAGCTCATCAGCCTCCCTCCCTGTGGTCTCGAGGAACCCACCCTTACAAACCCGCGTCAGGGCTGTATAGCGCTCTGCCATTCTCCACCCACGGGGTCCAGGACAGTAAGGTCTAACCCAGGCGGTGGGGTGAGGGGGCAGCCATGCAGGGGCCGGCTGCCTCCCTCCCAATGGGAAGGAACCCAAGCTTCACTTAGGAGAACTAGTGAACAGCTAGAGGGAAAGACCACCCTGCAGACCCATCCTCTGCTGTGCCCAGGACGTGCGGGGTGGAGGAGGTGAGCATCTTATCTTTAAGGGCTTGGTTCTGCAGGCTGGGGCTGAGCTCCAGGAGGCACCGATGAAAGTGGGAAAGAGGCGGGGCCCCCAGTGTCCAGCCCTGAGTCACCTTCTGAGGTCAGGAGAGTCAGGCCCTGGCATGTTGTAAGAGGAGCAGACGAGTTCCCAAAAGAACTCTGCCATGGGGCGGGGTGGGGGGGGAGATGGGGTCCTGCTGCCCTGAAGAGGAAATCTGACTGGAGATGTCTAGGGGGCTCACTGCACCCCCTCGAACCCCGGGAAGCAACCAGAACAGAACGTCTGCCGCTCTGTAGGACGTCAAGGATCCAAGCCTTCCCCGCCATCCAAACCCACCCTCCCCCTGCCCCTGTCTCTTTCAGAACAAAGTGGTGACCGTGGATGGTGTGCGGGTGAAGCTGCAGGTGAGACCAAGTCCAGAACAGCCGGGGAGAGGGGAGGATGGAGGGCCCCGCCCCTGTTCTGCACCCGCCCCTGCTCTGCACCCCAACCGCAGGAGGCCTGCAGCCCTGCCCTGAGCCTGGGGCAATTTCCTGTGGGGCGCAGAGGAAACAGCTTTTGTGCTTCTGTTTGTTCAAGGAGGACGAGGAGGGTGGCCCAAAAAGCAGTTCCCAGGCACACTCTCTACTGTCAAACGCTCACAGGCCGCTCTCTCCACGTGCCTGCAGACGGGCCTGCTCTGCTCCAGCTCTTCTCCAGTTTCCCAAATTTCATCCGCTCTGGGAGACTGGACGCCCCCAAGCCCTGGGCTAGGGAAGAGGCCGCAGCCTGAATGAGCTCGTGAGCTCCATAACAGCACCTCGGACATCATCGGGTCTTCGGAAGGCCCTGAGCCCCTAGTGCAGGAAGTGTCCCCCCCACACACACAGCTGTCGGACTCCGCGTGGGTTCCCTCCACGCAGCCCGGTCCCGGCGCACTGCCTCCCTCTGACGGTCTGTCCATCCCCTCCTAGATCTGGGATACAGCCGGGCAGGAGCGGTTCCGCAGTGTCACCCATGCTTATTACCGAGATGCCCAGGGTAAGCCCTTCCCCAGCCCACCCGGGAGACCCATCCTTCTGCCCCACGTTCCCTGTGTGATCTCTCTTTCCCCCTGCAGCCTTGCTCCTGCTCTATGACATCACCAACAAGTCTTCTTTCGACAATATCCGGGTAGGTCCCCTTCACACGCCCCTCAGCAGCAGCCAAGGTGGGCCCTCCGCGAGCGAGGACTGCTTCCTGCTTTGTGGGGAAGGGGGCAGAGCAGGGAACACTGCCGCCTTTTTCAAAAGGCGCTGTGACTCAGAAGGAATAAGCTGCCGCTGGGCATCTGGTCGGCCTGTGGACGGGGAGGCCAGGCAGGCCGCTGGGTGCCTGTGCCACCTGCTCAGTCCTGGCTGTGACTCGTGAGTGCCATTCCTGACAGAGTTCGCCCAGTACCCAGCTCCGCCCTGGACAACTACCCAGGTGGCAACAACAGTGATTCAGTGAGCAGGTCTGTCCTTACCAAACTATTGCAGAGTAGGGATAAGTCAGTAAGTACAAGCACTGAGCGCGGACGGCACCATAAGGGTTTCACATCTCCCTGCTCTCAAGGGATTGGCAAGCCCATGGGGGGCAGGGGGCGCTCGGGGACCAAAACACGTAGATATAAAGCAGCTTATACAGAGGATGGAAATCCACAGCACGTGCATTGCCACCTCCAACTCCAACTCCCTACTCCTGGTAGACATCACTAATCCATCACAATCTTTCCGATCACTAAGCCCTTCTGTGTCGCTAGAATCCTCCGGGAGTCCGGGAAATCGCTGGGGACTACCAGCTGATTTAGGAGATAAAGCTCTGCCATCTGCATCTTCCATAGAACGGGGAGTTGCACACTTGGGGTTGGGTCAAGGAAGGCTGATCCGGACCAGAGAGGCCAGAACAAAGAGGCAGATAAGAGAAGGCAGGGGGCCTGTGAGTAGCCCAGGGAAAACCAAACGGGCAGGAGAAGAATGAGCCGAGGGAGGGAGAAGGCCTGGTTCTCGGGCACAGCCTGACTCAGCTCACCCTCTCCCACAGGCCTGGCTCACTGAGATTCATGAGTACGCCCAGAGGGACGTGGTGATCATGCTGCTAGGCAACAAGGTGAGTGAGCCCATCCCTGCACCTCCCCTCTCACGAGCCCTACACAAGCCCCAAGAGGGTCAGTTGCATGGCCTTCCAGCAGAGGATTCTTCCCAGACTCCAGGTCAGGGGTCAGACCTCTTTGGCAGCTTCAGCCCATCTCATCTGCCCTCTTAACGCTTTGGAAATGGCCCCCTCCAGGGAAAGCCCAGGCTGCCCTCTGAGAGACCCAGGGTGGCCGAGACGCTCAGCCCCCACTAGATCCCAGTAAAGCAGTCACAGATGAAGAGCTAAAATCCGAGTCCCAACTACGGTCACCCCTCTGAGGCTGGTCACCACACCCCTCCAAAGGAGAGTTTCCCATCTCCCCAACTGGCAGTAGGATCCCCTGGCTGGGAGTTGGGTAACTCAGCCTGAGCAAGGCAGAAACCCTGGCTCCAAGCCAATCATACCACCTGCAGTCCCACAGGCCACCAGCAGAGGGCAGGCAGTGGCTGCTCCTGCAGGTAAAGGGGCCAGCCCAGGCAGGAGAGGGGCCGGCTGGGGTGGAGGTTTCCTTCCCCAGAGTGACCCACCTGGGCTTGACAGGCGGATGTGAGCAATGAAAGGGTGATCCGTTCGGAGGACGGAGAGACACTGGCCAGGGTAAGTGACTGCCCATGGGCAGGACGAGGGGTGGGGGCAGTCAGAGGCTGGCCCTGAGGACATTCTCTTCCTGGCAGGAGTACGGAGTTCCTTTCATGGAGACCAGCGCCAAGACAGGCATGAATGTGGAGTTAGCCTTTCTGGCCATTGCCAAGTAAGAGCTGAGCACGGACGGGAATCATGTGGGATGGGGTGGCACCATCTGGGAATCCAGTAGGGCCTGGCCCCTGGCCCAGCCCCTGGCCCTACAGGCACTGTGCCTCCTAAGTCCAGTAGCCCCGGGGTCATGGGAGTCGGGAGGGTGCAGTTCCTCACTCCCTGCCCAGCCCACTGCTTCTTCCTCTTCAAGGGAGCTGAAGCACAGAGCCCTGTGGCAGCCCGATGGGCCCCACTTCCAGATCCGAGACTTTGTGGAGTCCCAGAAGAAACAGCCCAGCTGCTGCTCCTTCTTATGAATCCCAAAGGGGCTGAAAGGAGGCTCCAGAGGCCCTCACGGATGCAGCCTTCTCCCCCAGAGCTGGTTTATTCTGAACGGATGGGAATCGGGGGACCCAGGGCACAGCCCCTTCCCAAGAGGGAGCTGTACTCCCACTCTTACTTTAGTTCCTGTAGCTTCCCTACATCCTGGGGGAGGGTAAAGTATTTATTTCACTTTAATGATACATAATGTAATACAAAAAAGGAGGGGTGGGCACAAGAAAACCACGAGACAGAACGGGTGGTCCTTTCGCCTGCTGGTACTAGGACTTAGGGGCCCCAGGCTCCCTCCTTGCCTTGACAAGGGTGGTATTCTCCAGCTCAGCAGCAGAGGGCAGTGATGCACTTCTGCAGCAGAAGGGCAGGCCTTGACCCCACTGGGGCTCCACCTCAGCTGGAGAGGTGCAGCAGACCACGGCTTTACTTCCTCCAGCTCCCCCGGAATGTCTTCCCCAGTAAGATGCGCCCCTGTGCCAGACCAAGGCTCAGGGAAGATAATCGATGTGGAGATAGGGCAGTGACAGAGCTCTGTGGGTAAGGGAGAGAGGAGTAGCACAGACTAGGTCTGTATTGGCTGCCTCTGGCCTTACTAGCCCCACTCTGGGATGTACCCCTTTTCCTCCAGTCCACAGACTGAACACATTTGGTTCCTGTTCTCTAGACCTCAGGTGCCAGGGGCAAGCCCCTCTCTTCCCCCTCCCCCAAATCCCTGGTGGAGGGCTCTCTACCCTTTTGCTTGTGCCCTTAGACTCCTAAAGTCAAAGCTAGGGCAAGGTTTTTCTCCTGTCTCGACACTTTGGAGTTAGGCAGCCCCACAGGCTACTGCAAGCAGCTCCAGTGTTTCTACTGAGTTAAGAATCCGATAAGGAGGAACGCCTGACTCTCAGAGCAGGTGGGAAGCAGAACAGGCAAACCTTACCCCACACCTATCCTCCACCCACCCCCACCCCCAGCCCCGCCCTCGCCCAACCCAAGCGTGGTCTCCTCCCTGACCACCATGCCTTTTCCCCTCAGACAGACACCACCACAGCCAAAACTGCTTTGTGTCCCTTCCCACTGAACCAGGTTAAGGAGTAAGAAGAGGTCACCCATTTCTAGGTAAATCAACACAATGTGTAGAAAACAAAGTCACGCGGGTTAGGTTGGGTTAAGGAGAGAGGCGGCAAGGAGTTTATGTGGGGCCAAGGTCACCTGTCCCACAAAACCCTGACCCTGGCCATCGGAGGTGAACAGGAGACATGTGGGTCATGACCTGGAGGAGAATAAGAAGTACACACTGCACATTTCTAAGGCTACTGCATTTGCTTTTGAGGCAGAAATCTTGCTCTCTGAGCAGAGTCAGCAGCTCCGACTTGGGCCTGATAAGGAAGCTCTCCAAAGCTTCTCCCATCCAGAGCAGGGAGGAGCCTGACCTTGCTGGGCTCTTCTGGGGCCCAAGGCAGGTCGCAGGCATTCCAATCACATGGGCTGGCTCTGGGCCTCTAGCATTTGTGTTTTCAGAATTAAACTGCAGAATTGGGAAAGCACGCCCTGTCCCTTTCTTCTTTGAGGTGCGCTTGGAGAGGGGGCAGGGGAGAGAATGCTGACTGTTACTGCATGTTGGGGGAACGGTCATTGACTGTCCAAATCATTTGATCTTCATCAATGCTCCCAACTGCTCCCCTCACCCTTAAAAGACTGCTCCCCAACTTCTGTAAGCAGCCTTTCATCTGCAAGAAACTGAAAGAAGGTTTGTCTTAAGGTCCCATTCGGGCTTTTTTTTCCCCTCCTTTCCCTCTGCCCTGTACTCAAGAGATTGGTTACCTGACTCTGTTCTGCCTCTCTTCCCCTACTTACTGGCCAAACGCGGAGGCCAGTGCTCACACCCTTGTCCTAGCTGGCCTGTGTCCAGTGGGCAGCCCCGGGAAGCCTGGGCTCCCTACTGAGCCCTCATACTGTCCCAGCGAGGATGAGAGCCCGCACCCCTGTAAGCGTGCGTCCTTGGACAACGCAAAACCCACGAACGGGAAAATATCGTTATTCGAACAACCTTACTGGGTCGGAGGTGGACCCCACCGCCCCGGAGCTGGAGCCTTTTCCCCGGCAACAGCCGCTCCCCAGTCCCTACCCTCCCAACCCCTCACTCGAGTCCACAAGAGGATTTAGCTAAAGGTCGTTAAAACGTTAAGAGTCCTTTATCCGTGGGTTGGCTTGCCTCGATCCCCGCCAAACCGAGAGAAAACCAGAAGCCTAAGCGCCCCTCCGCCCAGTACCGGGAACTCGCCCCGCCCCCCGCCTCAACTTGGGCCACTTGGTAACAAACACTTCCACTTCCTGAGCCCTCTTTCTTCTCGCGCCGCGGGGCGCCGCGCCGAGCACATGACCCCGCCCCCGCGCGTTCCCATTGGCCGGCGTCGTTCACCCGGCCCGAGCGCCCCCTGCTCTTGGTCTCTGATTGGGCCGCGATGTCCACACCTTCGGTGCGGCCCCGCCCCCGGAATAAGGGGCTGGCGCGGAGTCGCGAGCGCTCAGTCGCCGCGCTGGGTGGGGATTGGTCGGCGCTTTCCGGCTTGGGCTCCTCGCTGTTACGCGGCCGCACTTCGCCGCACACCTGTTCGCTCAGCCCACCGGCGGCGCGGGGGTTCTCAGCAGGACTGCCTCCCGCCTGCCGGTCCGAAGAGCGGGGAGAAGGTTTGGGCCGTCCCGCCTCCGGCTCCCCACGGGACCCCAAGTCGCACCACTGAGCCGTCGCAGGGCGAGATGAGCGCGGACGCGGCGGCCGGGGCGCCCCTACCCCGGCTCTGCTGTCTGGAGAAGGGCCCGAACGGCTACGGCTTCCACCTGCACGGGGAGAAGGGCAAGCTGGGCCAGTTCATCAGGCTGGTGGAGCCCGGTTCGCCAGCCGAGAAGGCGGGGCTGCTGGCCGGAGACCGGCTGGTGGAGGTGAACGGCGAGAACGTGGAGAAGGAGACCCACCAGCAGGTGGTGAGCCGCATCCGCGCCGCGCTCAACGCGGTGCGCCTGCTGGTGGTCGACCCCGAGACGGACGAGCGGCTGCAGAAGCTGGGTGTCCAGGTCCGCGAGGAGTTGCTGCACGCCCAGGACGGGCCCGGGCAGGCCGAGCCCCCCGCCGCTACCGAGGCGCAGGAGGCTGGTGGCGAAAATGAGCCGCAGGCCGCCGCGCCGGAGCCGCGCGAAACCGACAAGAGCCGTCCGGAGCGGGTACGTGTGGGCCCTAACCCGGCGGCGACTGGATGGGGGGTGTGAGGGGGAAGCGAGAGGAGACCCAGCCGCCCCTCGGACGCCCAACCGCGCGCCTGCCTCCCCTTTCAGAAACTGGATCCTCGAGGGGGAGACTGCTTCCGCCTCCCGACAGGTCGCACTGGCTTGGGGCTGCGTCCCGTTACCCCCACGCCCCTTCCCAGACTGGGCTAGGACCCTGAGCGCCTTGCCTCCGGCACTGCTTGTCTCTTGGCTTTGGGGAGCGGGAGTGAGAGAGGGCGGCTCAGAGGAGCGCGCAGTCCCCTTTCTTCGGCTCTGTTGGCGGTGTCTGTTCCCGTTCTTCAGAACCCCCCAACTCTGTCCCTCCTCGCACACCCCACTCCCTGCCGCCCCAGAGGTGCCAGCTTCCTCCCCGGCCCCTTGAGGATGGTAGCTGCAGCTGGGGCGAAGCAGCCGCCACCCGACTTCAAAAAGCTAGAGGAGTAACAACTCCCAATTCTGTGCGGAGCCCCCGCACCAGGAGGAGAGGGGTCGCGGACAGGCTTCTCCAGGCAGCGCCCCACCCCCGCGGGCGGGTGCGTGTATCATTAACCTCAGCCTGGCGGGACTTCATTCTCCTGAAGTACGGTGTGACTTCTAAGGAGAGGGAGCCCCACCGGCTCCGGGCGATGTGTGGGGGTGGGGTCCGGGGAGGAGGTGCAGAGGCGTCTCCGGGGGTGGTGGCGACTCTGGCACCGGGAGGATTTATGAGTCTCAGGAATGTGAGGCGTAAGCTGGCTTGTGTCTGGGAACGGGAGGGGAGGATTCGGAGGAAAAGAAAGGGCTGGGACGAAGGTGTGGAGAGAGTAGCCTGGTGTCGCAGGGCCCTGCAGAAGCCAACAGAACTCACCAGGGACAGGTGGTCTTGCCCTGTGATTGCCTGTCTCACTTCAGTCTCCTGGACACCAAGCTGACTGGTTGCTTTTTGCCCATCTTTGGTGTTTCCCCAAACGGTCCCAGTTTGGATCAGCTGCAGGAGGGGCAGTAACAAAACAGGAGTTGTGATGAGAGCCTTGTGTCCCCAGAGAGTGAAGGAGGGGGAGGCCGGAGGGTGCAGACTAGGGAGAGCAAAGCCTGGGCCTCCCAGGGCCCGGTTGGCTTGGGCCAGCTCTCCACCTGGTGGCAGCGTGTGGCAGGGGCGTCTGTGATGCCCGCAGAAGCCTCTCTGGACAGAAAAAAGGCACCCTTCAGCCTTAAGGTAGAAGGTGGAGCCCCAGAGGACCAGCTGGTTTGGTGGAAGCAAAGGAAGTGAGGTCGCCAGAAGCCTTGTCCAGCCAGAGCTGGGCGCTGGCAATACCAGGGCTGCTAGGCTCGCGCTTCCTGCCTCTGCCAAGCTGGTGTTGGCAAGGATGGGGGAGGGGCCGGGGCATCCCTGGCAGGGGTTCTATACCAGGGAGTTGGAAACCATGACCTCTGATCCCAGGCAGGAGGATCTCGTTTGAACTTTGTGCTGAGCTGAGTGTAACAGTTTGTCATTCCCTCTTTTTTTTTTTTTTTTTTTCTTTTTGGACTTTGGCACTGGCACAAGTAACCACCTCCCCGCTCCCCATCCCCCGCCCGAGATGCCGTTATGTTCAGCTCCTCCCCTTGCCCTTTTGATTTTTTGTGGGGGTTGTTTTGGTTGGTGTGGTTTTGGTTTTTGTTTTTGTGGTTTTTTTGGTCTATCTGCTGCTGGGTGAGGAAGGATCCTAGGGGAGCTGGAGGATGCCAGGGGCCTGGTGGCCTGACCCAGCCTGTGCTCTCCCACCATGCCATCTGGAAAAGCCAGTGGAGCTTGACTTTCTGCTGTCTGGGTGACCCTCAGAATCGGATTCCCCCAGCTGGTGATGGGACATCTGCATTTGTGCATATTTCTCAGGCCAGGAGAAGTAGTACGGTACCCTCCAGCTGGTCCTGGGGACACCATCACCAGGCCTCTTGGGGTTTCAGGTCCACAGGCAAGTCACAACTTCTCTGAGCCTTGGTTCTCCCATCTGTAAAGTGGGGAGTGTTGTCATACAGTGACCCCTATTTCCTCTAGGATTTTACGAATAGTGGGAAGTACTTGAGCCCCAGGTGGATGCTGAATTGAGCACCTTCTGCCCGGGCATTTGTGCCAGTCCCTCTGGTAGGAAATGCCCATGAAATCTGGTGTGGCAGCCATGCAGGTGACCTGCCCTGTCATTGCAAAAAAAAAAAAAAAAAAAAAGTCAGTAAACATAGTAAAACTGACATTTTTCCTAAAGACATCTCACATAAGGAATTTGAGTTTTACTAATGAGTTTACTTAGCCTGAATTTGTTTGCAAAGTGGGGACTGTTAACGGTATCTTCATTGGTTCTCACACGTCCAAAAAGCGTTCAGTGGACAAGTGCCACTCAGAGATTGGGTGGCAGGTAATCTCATTGGGAAGACCACCCTGGGTGGAGAATCCTATAGGCAGAGGGTGTGGGATGATGCTTGTAGTACTGTTGGAGAAGGAGGGGGAGGGATTTGCAGCTGTGTCCACCTGCTCCATTGGTAGCTTTCCCCACCCCCTCCGAAGGAGGAGCAGCAACACTCCTGCTCACAGCACCGCCCCTGTGTGGATGGGCCCCAAGGCCTGAGCTACCTCAAGCAGGAGTGACTTAACCTAGGCCTCTGTCTCCTCCTGTGTAAGTTGGGAGCATAGGGGCGGCTACACTGGGTGGGGGTTACATGGGGAGGTCCATAAAGGCAGTAGCTCCATGCCTGGCATGGAACCGCTCAGCAAATGTTGGTATTTGAGTTGGTAAGTATTTCACAGTGATTGTTACGTGCCCACTCTTGGGCTGTCAGCCCTGGTCCTGCCCCTCCTTGGGCAAGTGCTGCTGTGTCCCAGCCTGGCGCTGTCTGAATGCTCGGTCGGAGGTCAGTGTTCCGGAATAATCAGAAGGTGCTCCACAGCCTTTCCCAGTCTGGCAGCCCGACAAGACCCTTCATCAGTCTGGGAACCTGTCACTTCTCTTCTCCATGAGGCACACTGCAAAACCATTCACAGCCCGCAGAGCCTTTTCTCGACCCTGCAGGCAGAACGAGCTTTTTCTTTGCTCTCCTTCCTCCTCCTCCTCCCTGTCCTCTGCATCTTTTATGGCTATGAGCACACAACAATCAAATCACCTGTTCATGATCTTGACCCACTGCAATGGTGAGGAGGGTGAAGGTTGTGGCTGCTTTTGTGTTTACATCCCTGGTGCTATGCCTGGCGCAGAGCAGGGAGGGGCTCACATAATTTTTGAATGAACAAGTGCATAGTAGCCATCAGGCACTTTTATCCTAATTCATCTCGGTCCAACACCCCCAGACATCGAAATTCCAGACAGAACCTACCTACTCCTTTCTCTTGCCTGCTAGCAGCTTCCGTTTGGGGAGTAGAAAGGTAAAATTGTCCATTGTTCCCTGCAAACCTCAGCTCCTACTTCTGTGAAATGGGAACACCAGAACCCACCTTGCAGGGTTTGGGGGAAGTTTGATGAGATGATAGGGGTGTGTGTGTCAGTGCCTAGCTTGAGGTACATTCTTGCCAGACCTGACTGACCCTGATCCCAGAGGCAGAAACAGTGCAGGCCGGGGACCCTGGCTGGCTCAGTCCATGGAGCTTGTGACTCTTGGTCTTGGGGTCGTGAGTTTGATCCCCACGCTGGGCACAGAGCCTGCTTAATAAATCCAGGGCACCTAGATGGTTCAGTCAGTTGAGTGACTGCCTTCAGCTCAGGTCATGGTCCTGGGATGGAGCCTTGAGCCCTGCATCGGGCCTTCTGCTCAGTGGGGAGTCTCCTTCTCCCTCTCCCTCTGATCCCCCTTACCCAGGTCAATCATACTCACTCTCAAATAAAATCTTAAAAATAAATAAATAAAATTTAAATTAAAGACAAAAGGAACAGTGCAGGCATCCCAGGCAGCAAGGTGGGTGAGTGGGTGGGCGCAATGCACTGGCAGCCTCCCAACCTCCGGCCCAGGATACGCGGGCCATTTCCCACTGGCAGGTTGGAGTTTGGGAGGGCAGAAGAGAGTCTGCGCTGTAGGATGTTTGGATTTGAAGTAGACAGGGTATGTGATGGTGTGAGTGTGGTTCCTTCTCTGAAGCCACAGATGTGAGATTTCTTCTCCCCTGGTTCCTACCTTCAGCTTCCTATGAAGTTAAATCAATAATTCTGGTGAGAATTCTCTTGGAGACAGAATGGGGCACTCTCCGTATGTCTAGATGTGGGCTGTTCTCTTCATCTCCAGAGTTCCCATCCCACGGGGCCCTAGGGAGGTGAGGGACCACTTAGGAATTAGAGATGCAGGCCTTCTGCAGACAGATGGCAGAGTTCTCAAGGCCGGTATGAGATGCTCTGCTTTTTGCTGCTCTGAGATGAAGTCAGCCCCGCGGGGAAGGAAATTCAGTTCTAGTGCAGCCTTGTGTCCTAAAGATACTGATGGATTTCCATGGTTCCCCTATGACAGTCATGCAAGTTAGGTCTTAGTTTCTCCATTTTTGTGAGCGGACAGTGATTGCTCAGTAAATGATGACTATTACTAGTGCCCGGCAGTGTGCTGTGTGCTAGACATGCTTTGTGTCGGGGCATCTGGGTGGCTTAGTCCATCCGAGTTGCTCATCCACTCGGACGCCAATCAAGCATCCGGGTCTTGATTTCCACTCAGGGTCATCTCAGGGTCGTGAGATCAAGCCTCAAATCTCTCTCTCTCTCTCACATAAATCTCTAAAAAAATAATATGCCTTATGTCATTCAATCTACAAAACTACGGCATGAGGTAGATACTAGTGCCCGTGTCCCCCTGGAAACGGAGTCTTGGTCAGTTCAGGTGGGGCAGCCCCACGTGGACAGGGGTTATTACCCCAATTCTCTCCAGTGCCTGCATAGCCACTCAGCCATGCAGTTGGGTTGTACTTGAGGGCCCGACTGTCCAGCTGGGGGTCTCTGACCATCGCATTCTGGGCTACATAAGAGCCATCACAGTGAGTGGAATACATTCACCAGCTCCTTGCAAGGAAGGGTCCCTGTAGCTTCTGTCTCTTGGGGGTATCCTTTGTGGCATCACAGGAAAGTGCGTCAGTGCAGAAGTGGCCTGGCTCCTGGCCCCACCCATCTCTGATGGGCTGGGATCTGGAGCCCACCCACCAAGTCTCTACCTTACCCTAACACCCCCCCCCCCCATCCTAAGAACCCATCCTTGCTGGCTCTGGGGCTTCCCTGCAGCACAACCCCCCCCTCCCCGGCCCCGCCCCCCAAGGCCTACCTTGACCTATTGGCCTTAGCCTTGCCTCACCCCTGAAGTAGGACAGCTCACCCTGTCTCCAGCCTTCTGGGCAATGTTTAGGTTCCTATGCCCTACAAAAGGGCCACTCCCTCATTGCTGTGTTGTCTGGAGGCTAGACCTCTGACTTCCAGAGTCAAAGGCTCCTGCCCTCCTGGGTGTGTTACAAGGTTGTGGTGCCCAATTCAAGTGTGTGTGTGTTGGGCAGGGATGATGTAGAAGTGTGTTTGGGGGCGGCACCTGAGTGGCTCCGTCCATTGAGTATCCCACTGGTGATTCTCCACGCTGGTCACGATCTCAGGGCCTTGGGATAGAGCCCTTGGGGTGGGGCTCCGTACTCAGCACAGTCCGTTCGAGATCCTTGCTCTCCCTCTCCCCCTGCCCCAACTTGCGCATGCACCCCCCAAATAAATAAATCTTAAAAAAAATTGGGGGGCGGACAGCTTGAGAGTTGGGAGTGAGACCTCTAGAATATCAGCAGACCCTGGTGGCAGCCACTGGCCACGTATGGCTCTTCTTAGCACTTGAACTGTGCAGGTCCCACTTGAGATGTGTTGGAAGTTAGAAATGCACACCAGATTTTGAAGGCTTCCTACAACCCAAAAGACATAAAATAACGCTGTTAATAATTTTGAAGTGGAGTACCTGTTGAAATGATAGCAGTTTGGGGCATATTATGTGAGATAAAGTCATTGTAATTAATTTCTAATTACTTTTTTTACTTCAATGTGACCCTGGGAAATTTTTAATTGCCTCCGTGACCGACACTGTGTTCCTATTGGACGTGCTGTTCCCCATCTGAGTTCCGAGCCTGACTTCTCCTCCCCTCCTCTGTGGACTTGAGCGGTTGATGTGACCTTTTTGAACCTGAGTTCCCTCATCTGGGAAGGAGGGCAGTCATACCTTCTTCACAATATTAGAATTAGGTTTGAATGAGAAAATGTACATATAATCGCGGTGTGGCCCTTGGCCCACAGTACGGGCTCAGTAAACAGTAGCTTCTATTTGTTATTTTAATAGAGCCGCAGTTACACAAGCTCTCTGAAGGTCTTTGTCCCTTCAGGACGGCCCTTAAATCCAGTGACTTCTGGGAAGGAGGGTGACGAAGAAGAGGGGATGAGGGAACAGTGGCTGCCGAGCGCTCGGGCTTGGGGCGGCCAGCCTGGAGGGAGTCCAGCCAGGCAGCAGCCCACGTACCAGCCTGCTCCGTCCCAGGCTTGCCCAGCCCTGGGGAGACCTGAGCCAAACTCCTTCGGGTGGCCAGCACCGGGAGGAGAGAAGCTGGCGCAGGGCCCCTGCGCGGGGCGTGGGAGAAGCAGCTCCCACTTGACCGTAGGTCTCCCTCCCAGAGCCCACCCAGTCCACCCAGATCACCCTGATGGGGTCCTGACAGGGGCCGTCCCACTGAGAAACAGGAAGGCCAAGATCAAGGGCTAGAGCTTTGTCACAAATGGAGATGGCCAACATCCCTGTCTGCACAGACCTGGGTGGGGAAGGTCCTGTGGGCACGGGTCAGTGGCCGCCGAGCCTTTTCTGTACCTCGGGTGAGGAGAAGATGCCTCTAGCCTCGAGCTCTGGCCACTGGCCAACAGTCTGAGCTCCTGGTCACTTCCCAACCTGCCCTGAGGACAGTGCCCCCTTGCTGCCCAGTCACATGTCACCCTCAGGCTAGGCCAGCTCTCGCCATCCATCATGGCTTCCTTGAAGAGCTGGCACCAGACCCGAGCTGTGTCTCTAGAGTTCTGTGGAACCACGGACCTGCCTCCCAGGGCAGCTGCTGGGCTCTTCCTAATGCCCAGCGTCCCCCCCATCCCACCCCCGCCAGAAGCACCAGGGCTCCTTCTGCCCACCCCCCTGTCCCCTTGTTGCTGGGGCTGCTCTCCCTGGGGCAGCAGGCTTCAATCTTATCTGCGTAAACAAGAGCCTTGGCTGGGCTGGGCTGGGCTGTGTTGGGGGAGGGGCAGTCTGGGAAGGTGAGGGTCACCTCTGTTGTTCCCCTAGCCACCCTGGTGGTCTGCCGGCTCTAACAGCCCATTCCTTCTGGGGCCCAGAGCTGCCTGGCCTTCTGGAAGGAGCCTGGCTGTTTTCTATAGGGCCCATCACCATGACACCGGCCAGGGAGGGGCCGGGCCCATTGGGGCGTTGGCCCCCAGCAGCCCTCCCCGAGGAGGAACAGGGAGCGGCCCTGGGCCTGCTCCCCAGAGACGGGCACTGGGATTAGGGTATCGACTTTCCTCAGCTTTCCAGGTGGTTGCTGGTGGCGCCTATTGAATTCCGTGCCCGCCGTCCGCTCCCTGGGCTGCGTGGGTGGAGGTGATTGGGCGGCCACTTGGGGCCAGGTTGGGCTCCCTGGGAGAGAAGGAGGAAAGGAGCGGATGGCCACGGGGGCCCGTGACAGGATTCGGGACAGCCTGCCAACCTGGGGGTGGGGGGAGAGGTTCCAGGAGAAGAGTCTGAAGGCAGCTGTCCTGGCAAGATCTTTTCTGGAAAACTTGTCTGGTGTTGCCTGGAAGACTCAGTCCCACCCCCCAGGCACCCCATCTCGTTTGCGCTGTCCTTTGGCCACCACTGCCTCTTGTTCCTTCCTCTTGCTTCCGAGTCTCCCCCAGGTGCCTCATGAGCAGGTCCTGATTTCTGCTTCTGACCTGTCATGGTGTCTGGGACCCCTGCCTGGCACTCTGAACGCTCTGAGGCCATGCTCCCCTTGAAGACCCCTCCCCACCCCCAGCTCTGGACCCCTCCTGAGCCCCTGGGGGCCTCACAACCAGGAGCAAGATCGGCTGGACTTTCCAGCTACCCCCTTTTCCCCAGAGGCAGAGCCCAGGTCCTACTTCAGCTCTGGGGGTGCGGGCCCAGGAGCAGCAAAGGCCAGGCTCTGCCCCGGTCCCTGCCCCCTTCCCACCAGATCCCCAGGGAGGCTGCCCCCGCCCCCCACAATTCCTACAGGACAGCCTCCACCCTGGTCTGCTGGGATGGGCTGCTTTGATGGGCTGACTCGGCATCTGGCAGGGACACCTCCTGGAGACAGCTGGGGGAGGGGTGGAGAAAAACAGCCTGGTTTCCTGGAAGGACGATGAGCCCCCTCCTCTCCCTTGGGTAGGAGGGTGCTGGATGGGGCCCTATAGGTGTCTGAACATGTCAGAAAACCCCCTGGAGCTTCCTGTCCCCCTGCTCAGACACCGCCAGAGGGTCGGAGCAGGTCCCAGTACCAGGGAAAGGGAGCAGTGGGGAGCTGAGTCCCATTTCCTCCAATCCCACGGCTTGGGACTGGCGGCGGGGAGTGAGGTTCAAAGCAGGCCCTCCGGCCTTAATGACGGGCCTCCGGGAAACATGCCCATGTGGGGGATCAGGAAGAAAAGCCTGCAGCCCGGACTGCTCTGCTGGCCAGGAGCTCTCCCCGAACCGCTAGGCTGCCCCAGCCCAGGCCTGCCCACTGCTGCATGGCTTATCCCAAGCTCGGGCTGGAGCCGTGGCCGCAAGAGGCCTTGAGGACCCGGAAGGAAGGCTGTGGTTTCATCAGCGGCCGGCCGCCTCCCAGCAGAGCCTGCGCCGCCGTGGGAGAGCAGCCCATGTTTATGACTGCTGCTGAGGCCTCCTCTCAGTCTGGACTTGGGTCCTTCGGAGCCACCCCATGGATGGTGGGAGGAACACGGGGTCCAAGTCAGAGACCTTGTGAGCGCTCCGGCTCCTCCACTGTGCAGCTCGCTGGGTGACATGGGGCCGTGGGCTTGACATCTGGACTCTGGGTTTCCCGGCCTTGAGAATGGGGGTGCCCGGCCCCAGCCAGGTTGCGATGGGAAAGATGACTCTTTGGAATGAGAGGAGGTGGGGAGGAGCGGGACGGCAGAGCTGCGCGGTTCTCAGGGTGATTGCAGGGTGATTGCGGGGCTCGGCCTGGCTGGGGCAGAAAGCTGAGCCTGCCTGTGGTGGCAACTGGTCAGACCTGCTCCTGCTCACCTGGGCCTGGGGGAGGGCTGGGCTGGCAGCTTCGTGGCGGGATTAGCTGGAGGGGAGAAGAGCCTCACTCACTTTATCAAACAGGATCCTGTGGGGGCTGCCGGGGGGGGGGGGGGGGGGGGAGGGGGGGATAAGCAGCCGCTGGGAGGAGGGGGCCCCTCCTGGAATTGGACCCTGTTGACAGGGAGAGTTGGGGAGAAGAGAAGATGCTTTGCAACCACTGGGGCTCCCCTCTGCCCCCCCCCCCCTTTAATGCTTGCTTCTCTGGCTTTGCTACTATATGGGATGAGGGCAGCCTGCTGAAGGAGAAACCAGGGAAGGGCCCACGGCCTCTGGCCCAGATCAGGGTGAGATACGGGTCCAGCCATCACCTCTTTCCTGTCTTCCTCTCCACAAACCCCACCAACATCCTGAAACACAGAAAGACCTGCCCGGGCAGTTAAAGGAAGGCAAAGTCACCCTCCGGCCACCCCCGCCCCCCATGAGACTGAAAGGGTGGGGAGCCCCACATGGCAGCTGCCTGCTGGGACTGGCAAGTTGGGGCAGGAGGCCCCTAAGCCCTCCTCTCCTTCCCTGCCTCCCCGGCCAGCCCTGCTCCCAGCTGGGGACTGGCGACTCAGAGCAGCCTGGCCCGCACCCTACCCCCCAGAATCTCCCTTCCCGGCTTAATGTGACTCATCAGTAGGGTGGCCAGCGCTGGGAAAGTCTGCTCAGGCACAGGGATTTTGAAGTTGCCAGGTGTTCCCACCTATGTGAATTCTCTCACTTGGCCTCCCCGCGACCCTGGCACCCTATGAATGAGGAACTCGAGGCGCAAGAAGGAAATTACTTGCCCCAGGTCACATAGCTAGTAGGTGGGGAAGCTGACACTGGGGCGGGGGCCTTGACTCCTCTGCTCGTGGCCTGGGGGTCACTGGGCACTAGCAGGCTGGCTGCTGCAGCTCCAGGCCTGGAAGGAGAGGGAGAGGGACCCCCAAGTCAGGCCTTGGGCTCAAGCTTCTGGCTGAGGTTTCAGTTGCTTGGCCTGCGCACACCCGGATTCCCTCCGTTGTGTAAATGGGTCCGAGGGCTGCAGCGTCTAAGCTAAGCGGCTTAAGTTGGACCAAGGATGATGAAAACCATTCTCAGCCGAGTGTACAAGCGCTGGAGAGAACTCTGCCTGGGCCCTTTCAGTCCCGACTCTGGCAGGGCCGTGGCCACAGCCACGCTGGGCTCTCCCCACAGCCCAGCCCTGCTTCTCATAGCCCTTTCACCATGCAGGCTTCCCCAGCAGGGTCTTTGGGGTTCTGCTGCTGCCTTTGCCCCCAGCCTTCTGCTGGCGGGGGTCCTTGTCCTGTCCAGGACTCCTTACTGTGATTCCCCCAGGTCTGGGGTCATCTGGCTGCCTGCTTCCTTTATGCTGGGCTGTTTGGCTTGGATGGGGAAAGGCTTTACTGTAAACACACTGACCAGCTTTCAGTAAACACCCTGTCTCCGCTGCTGCAGAGAACTGGGTACCAAGGGGCTCAGAACCCCCAGTCACCCAGCCAGGCTGGCAGCGGTGCCACCCCAACCCCAGAGGGGACCAGACAGAACTTCTACTGGGGAGGCATAAGGTAGCAATCAAAATAACACAATTAACCTCAGAACATCACAAGGGAAGGGACTCGAGTTAATCTGGTCCCGCCTCCCATTTGCCAGAAGGAGGTGACTGGCTTGGAGGGGGCACCTGGGCAGTGTGCGACAATGCCAGGTCTTCTGGGTTCCAGCCCAGCATCTCTCAGATTGCTGTGTGGGAACCGGCAAACTTGCCTTAGTCCCATGTGTTCCTTGTGGGGGACGGGAAGGGGTCTGGCACCAGGCTGGGAGGGCAGGACCTAACAGGATGGAGAATGGCCACGGATCCTCCTCTGTCCCCACAGCGGGAGCTGCGGCCTCGGCTCTGCACCATGAAGAAGGGCGCCAATGGCTACGGCTTCAACTTGCACAGCGACAAGTCCAGGCCGGGCCAGTTCATCCGGGCAGTGGACCCAGACTCACCTGCCGAGGCCTCAGGGCTCCGGGCTCAGGACCGCATCGTGGAGGTAATGCTTCCCAGCCTCTTCCCAGACACCTGCTTCCTGCCTACCTCCACAGCAGTCCTGGGGCAGCCATCACACCGCCTGCTCCTTGGTTGGCGCAAGGGGTCCAGGGAGCCCAGATGGAGGGAGGGAGGGAACCAGAGAGGGGAGAATCATGGTGGGTGGGTGGGCCGGAGGGCGGGCAGGAAGGGCGATGGATGGCCGATAGCCTAATTCCCTCCCCCCACCTTCTCTGGGTTCTTATTGACGGAGAGAGACACTCAGTAGCCCAGGATCCACCCAGCCCTTCCAGTGGACATGTGGGGTCACCTACAGAGTGTCCCTACTGCCTGAGGCCTCCGTGGTGGCAGGTGCACTCAGAACTCTTTGTGTGGTGCTCGGGAGGAAAGGAAACGTGAACCCTCTGCCATGGGCGAGCCCCAGAATCTCAGTCTTAGAACCTTCGAGCTAGAAGAACCGCTCTCCCAAGACTTCTCATTTTACACGTGAGCAAACCACGGCCCAGAGCGGGAAGTCGGACACAAGTACATAGAAACGCTCAGGCCCATCCCAGGCCTCGCCGATCTTTCCTGTCCTTCTGTCACAGCTGTGTTTGTTTAGTCTTTTCTGGATATTTTCTTTGGCTTTTTCTCACGTGTCCTGCCTCTTCATTTGATTGTCAAGTGGGAGGACCACTTGGCTTCTAGTTCAGGACTCCCAGGCCAGGTGGGTTTCGTGTCCCCAGACTGCCAGCTGGCTGAGGACAGGAAGAGGACCCTTCACACCACCTCCACCTGCCCCCCTAAAACTGTGCCAGTAACCCCTGACCTCCCCTCCCCCCACAACAGGTGAATGGGGTCTGCGTGGAGGGCAAGCAGCACGGGGACGTGGTGTCCGCCATCAAAGCCGGTGGGGATGAGACCAAGCTGCTGGTGGTTGACAAGGAGACTGATGAGTTCTTCAAGAAATGCAGAGTGATCCCATCTCAGGAGCACCTGAGCGGTGAGCAGCGGAAGCCCCGGGGTCAGGGACGTTGGTGGCCAGTGCTCTAGATCTCACTGTGTCCTGGCTGACGGGTGGACAGTTTCCTGTTTAATAGCTTCCTCCCCCTCCCTCAGGGGAGTTTGGGGAAAAGAGGGGCCTGATGTCGGGAGAGGAAGCCGGGATGGCAGTGGACGGGCTTGAGCCATCACGAGGGATGGTGAGACTGGGCGGACGGAGGTACTTATTCCCAGACCAGAGCCTCAGCACTGAAGGGAGGCCTCCGTCCCAGCCCCTGCCCCCCTAGTAGGTTCTCCAGGCAGCGCTCATGCAAGGGAAGGGTTAACTCCAGCTTTGCTTGGTCAGATCAGAGTCCAGTGACAGGGGCCCCCTGCCTCCCCTCCCTTCTCAGGTTGTCTTGGAAACCCAGGCTCACTGGCTCTAGACGCCAGTGGGTGCCTCCTTGGTCCCTGGTTCCCGGGCCCCTGCCCTCCCCACCCCACCCCCAACACGCTGCCAAGCCTGGCACCTCCCCCTGCCCAAGCCCCAGCCCAACGGGGCCAGGCTGCTGCTGGAGGGCAGGAAGGAGTTAAGCAAAGCTCTTCTCCCTGGTGTGGACTTTCTCCCTGGAGAGATGGCTCCTGGGGAAGGCGAAGTAGGGTGGGTGGGACCTCTTTGGACTTTGCAGTGGGCAGGGCCTCCCTAAGGTTGTGGGGGGTTTTTATTTGTAGGGGGTGATCCACCTAAAGGTCCTGGCACAGACTTCGCCTCTGGGTGGAGGGGTCAGGTGGACGCAGACTCCAGGCCTGGGAGGTAGAGCACCGCCGTATCCTTGTTTCCCGAGTTCACAGAAGCTATAGATAACTCAAGATAGTCGCCTTCCTCCGTGAGGGGGAGATCCAGGCCCTAGAAGCTCCATCCTTGCTCTGGGTGGAGATTCGGATTCACAGCTGCTGAAATACCTTCCCCTGAGGCCTCCAGCTTCCTTCCCCCACCTACCCCTAAGGAATCAGCCCTCAGACATTCCTTCTTCTTATCTCTGTGGCTGGGTGGGATGGGCCCTGAGAATCTTGGTGGTGATTGTGGGGATTGTAGCCTCTGGCCTGAGGAGCCACACAGGGAGGGGCCTGAGGGCAAGTATCCTTCCCAGGTATTGGGGGGGGGGTGTCTCCAGGCTGCCCTCCACTCCTCCCAGCTGGGTATACCTGCCCCCCACAGAGAAGAACGCCCTCCCAGCAGCTGCCTCCTGACCACCGGAGACAACCAGGGGGTGGGGAGTGGGTGAGGGTCCCCGTGTCCCAGCGATCCCGTGCTCAGCCACTATGGGGAGAGGGTGGGTAGCAGTAGGGGGGAAGTGGTGAGTCAGGTATGCCTGAAGTCCAGGCCCCAGGAAAGATGCACGTTGATAGGGAAGAAAGAGTCCGAAGAAACCCACACAGTCTGACCAGCCCCAGCGGTAGAACAGTCCCACCTACAGCCAGGCGGGGCCCTGCCTCAGCCCAGCGAGGGGGGACCCCAGGCTGGTGTTCTCTCCTCCTGAGCACCCCGTCAACCTGCACATTGGCAAGCAGGAGTGGGGATGATTTTCTCTTTTAGGTGAGGCCGCTGCTGCCCGGAGTCGGGGGTGTGTTTCCCACTCTGGTGCCCAGGCCTGGGGATCTGCATTTCTGACATGCTTCCCAGATGATTCCTAGGTAGGCAGCCTGGAATTTCCTCCCCCTGAAGGACAGCAGTTTTTCCAAATTGTTCATGACCCATCTGTGGTTCGTGAGATCTACCTAGCAGGCAAAGACTAGCGTACTACTTTAAACGAAACTGAATTGAAAATACAGGAGAGCATTACGAGGTGGTAAGGGTGTGTGTTGCTTTGTGAAGCTTGTTCGCTGAGGTGTGTGTGTGCCGGGTCACCAGGATGGCAGCCGTACTGCAGGAGGGCTGCAGTCAAGGGACTCAAACACTCACATAGGGCACAAGGTCTAATTACGGGCCAAACCCGACAGCTGTCCCTCCTCCTCTCCGGGCGCCACTCCAGCCACATCCCCCAGAGCTTCTGGACTCACCTTGCTGGTTTCTTGTTTTTTCTCCCCTTCTCCTAGGTCCCTTGCCTGAGCCCTTTACCAACGGGGAGATTCAGAAGGTAAAGGCAAGACCCCCTGATGCTCCTCTGGCCCGCAACAAGCCAGGGGCTGTAGGAGAAGGGTTGGAAGGCAGCACGGCTGGGACAGTGGGCCGTTGGGCTCAGGTTGCGGCCCCCTCCTGAGCCCTGAGCTGTGGAGCTGCCGGCAGTGCCCCCCTCAGCCCCTGTGTGGAGCGCTTAGGCAGGAGGGAGAGGAGAGGCCTGGCGGGGCCCCTTGCAGCCCGCTATCCTGGTGACAAGCCCCGCCTTCAACTCCCCACCGTACAGAAGAGGCCATTCTTCCCCCCAAGAACAGAGCTTCAGTGTCTGGACGCACGCTGCCTGGGCCCTGCTACTTCCAGTCTGGGTTGGAAGAACAAAGCCCCTCCTCCCCTCCTCCCTGGGCAGAAGGGAAGAGAAGGCTGTGAAGGCTGGGGAAGAGATGGTGGGGCCTGGTGCCAGCCGAGGCCGCAGAGGAACCCAGGCAGAGGCTGAGCACCAAGCTGAAGCCTTGGCCAGGACCTTCACTCTGGGACAGGCTGACTCCGAGGCAGACCACAGAGCTGGAGCTTTCTACAGGGCCTGCTCAGAGGGTTCCCATCCCCAGGGGCTACTGCGGTGGAGGGAGGGTGGCCTTGGGTCACCTGAACCTTCTGTCACCCCATCTGTGGGCCTAGAACTCTCATCCCTCTTATTCCTCCAAAGCCCTTCTTAGCTGCTTTGGGGTTAAGGTTTCAAGCTTCCTGGGGTCAAGTCCAAGGAAGCAGGTGGGCTGCAGGAAATTCAGGGAGTATCACAGTTCCCTGTGCCAGGCAGAGGCCCCTGGGATCCCCACACCCCCCTCAAAGCCCCTCCACGGTCACTGGCCCAAAAGGCTAGTTGACGCTGAAGGCTACTTTGGGAGAGCTGGGGGGTGGGTGGTGGGGGCATGTGAGCAGTTTAGCTAATCCCATGGTGGTCCCTCCCACTCGGGTGGTAGAACCAGCCTGCCCTCTGATCCTTAGAGGAATGTGAAATGTCAATCCCCAAGGCTGGCCAGCCAGCCCCCCCAACCCCCTACACTCTCCTACAGACTAAGGCAGTGTGGCTTCTGGGTCGATGGGAAAGGCTTGTGTGGGGTTTCTCAGACCAGGGCACCTGTTCTCCCTGGAACACACTTCCTTGTTGAGGACCTCCCCACCCCATCCCTTGCCAACCCACACTCCTCTTCTCTGTGCCAGGAGAACAGTCGTGAAGCTCTGACCGAGGTGGCCTCTGACAGCCCCAGATCAGCCCTGGCAAGATCCACCTCCAGTGATACCAGTGAGGAGGTAGGCTGTTGGCTGGGCGGGCAGAGGGTGGCACTGAGTTACAGGAAGCCCATTCCCAGGCCACGCTCGTTCCTGGCACACCAGCCTGCCTTGGAGGTCACATGCTGTGCCACGTTCTGTCCTTGTGACCTGGCTTCCCTGGGCACTGCCCCAAGGGAGCCACCTTGCTGAGGCTGAGGACCGGGGCGCCTGGCCGGGCACTGACTCCCTCCCTCTGCTGCCACCTCCTCTTCGCAGCTGAACTCCCAAGACAGCCCCAGGAAACAGGACTCCACGGCCCCCTCGTCTACCTCCTCCTCCTCCGATCCCATCTTGGACTTCAGCGTCTCCCTGGCCGTGGCCAAAGAGAGGGCCCATCAGAAGCGCAGCAGCAAGCGGGCCCCGCAGATGGACTGGAGCAAGAAAAATGAGCTCTTCGGCAACCTCTGAGCATCCTCCTGCCGGTGCCCAGGAAAGCTGGGCGGGCCTGGCCAGCCCCCAGGCCCCAGCCCTGCTCCCTCACCCTCCTCCTCACTCACTCCCTGCTCCTCCTCCAATCAACACTTAAATCAGCACCAGCACCCTCCCTGCCCCCACCCCCATCGGTGAATCTGATTTTTCTAGAGAAATAAGCTCTTCCCTTACTTCTGGGAAGGTGAATGTGTTTCCATCCTGCCCCGACCAGAAAGCAGACTCCTGCTCCTCCTCCGGGAGTGCTCCAGCCCCTTGCCACTCCCCAGGGACCTCACTGGAACGCACACCAAGCAAGGATGGGGGGGACCTGGCAAGAGGTCCCATTCCCTTGCAACCCCAAGTGATGACCAAGTCCGGGGTTGGTGAGGATCCCCAGTGACAGCAGTGACACTGCGGAACGGACAGGGGTCCATCTTCCTCAGAGCCATGGCTTGGGCATCTTATTTTCGTTCATTTGATTTTTTGAGTGCAGTATCAGAATTTAGAGGGATTTCTGTGTCCTTAATTAACATGATTTGTCAGGTTGTTGCATCCAGGACATAGCATCAACCTCGACCTTGAACTTCATTCCTGCCCTGGAGCCCCGGGCAGCATGGGGCAGGTCTGGCTACCCCCTGCCCAGCCACCCTAGTGTAAGGAAACTCCATCAAATTCAGCTGGCTTCCATCCTGCCTCCGCCTCTGTGTCGTCTTTTAGAGCTCTGGGTGTCCCCAGGGCGGCCTCTAACCGAGGGTGGTGTAGTCCAGGCTTCTGGAACTCTGACAGGGGAGTAGTACCACGTGGGCGGCTGTATGCTGAGGGCTGTAGCTGCCTGCGTGCTACCTGTGGGAGTGGGACCTGCCCAGCTCCTGAATGGATGCAAAGGCTGCCTGCCTACGCCCGCCCCCCCCCCCCCCCCCCCCCGGCAAACCTTCAGGTAGGACGTGGGAGGGGAGGTTGACATGCTCCGAGGACCTCATGCACTTTCTGATTCAGGAGCACAGAACTGGTGAAGGCCCCAGAGGAGCTGCATGTAGAATGCAGAGAGGGGCTTCAATCTCTTCTACTCGCGGCCAGCGGGGTGCAGGGGCAGCCTGGGGCTGGCAGCAGATTCACCATCTCATCTGGCTGTGGACACGAACAGAGCGCAGCTGTCCAGGACAGGCTCCGTGGCAGGTGGGGTGGAGGGGGCTTTCCAAGGGCAAAATACCTGCTGCTCAAGAGATCAGGTCTTTCCCACCGCTGGCACCTGAGGCCACATCCTGGACGTCTGCTAGGGTAGCCCACAAGGGCTGAGGCTGCCAGGCCCGGAGGTGCTTGGGCGGAAGGGAGGCTGATGCTCAAGGAGACCGCTAACCAAAGAGGACCCAGGGAGCCCCTGGGGTTCAGAGAAAGCTGGGGCACATCTGGTCACCTTGGCCTCTTCAGTTTAGATTCCCACCAGCCTTAAGAGAAACCATTCAAAACCTTTTCATAGTATCCTGGCCTTAGACCTGGCCCACGCCCTCCCAACTTTGCCTCTAGCCTGTGACTCCTGGTAGAAGCCCCTGCCAGGTTAAGCAAGGCCTGAAGACTGCTCCACGGGGCAGCAGAGGGGACCCTCCCCCAAACTGGGGGCCCCTGATAGAGCAACAAACTATCACTGAGGGACCAGACACACTACAAACTGTCCGTGCCCAGCAAGCAGAGTCAGACTCTAGTTTCCCATCTACATGGAAGTGTTGGAATACACGTCTGCATGGGGACGGGGCAAGGAAGGGGTGCTGGGAGCCGAGGGCCCCAGCCACGTTCTGGCTCCGCTACCTTAAGCAACGTCAATGCAAATCATCTGAAGGTTTCCCCCCTTTGAGATTATGGGGTACCTTTAAAGGTCTCTTCCATGGCCACGTTTTGAAACCTGTTTGGCCTCAACAGCCACCCATATGACGGGACAGGTGGGAGTTGAGGGATGTCCCGTGTCCTGCTGCTAGGCGGCCCCTGCCATCCGAAACCTGTGCTTCTGGCGCCCCCTTGTGGGTTTGTGAGGCGCAGCTCCTCCCAGAGGCCGAAGAGCAGAGTGTGGGGAGGTCGGAGGTCCCTTTGGGAAGGTACACAGAGCGGCTTCTGCTTTCTCCTGCAGCCCTTACAGCTCAGCAGAGGCTCCAGGGTTCACCAGCAGAGGGAGCTGCGCCCACAACGCTCCCGGGTCCAAAGAGGAGGGAGGACGACAAGGGTTTTACCCACATTCTGAGCCACCTGTCGTTCAGGGCCTAGCTCATTCCCTTCCAAACTTCTGGGATCACGCTCAGCGTGCTGCTGCAGGATGAAAGCAGACTGCGCTCTTCTTGCCCTGACCCCACCCCCAACCTCACTGCGCATGGGCCCAAAGAAAAAGCCAGACAAGGTGCCGTGCAGTGTGGTTTACTCCCAGCCAGGGCCGCCTCCACAGGGTGCCTCTGGCCTTCCCTTCACCAGGCCCCCAGTCGCCTCTGCTCCCACCACCACCCTGCCTCCTGGGGCTTCACGCTGTCCACTCCAAGTTCCAAGTCCAGGGCTGGCCAGGAGGATGGGCTGTTTCGGAAGTCACTCATCCACACGACCAGCCTGAGGGAGGCCAGAGTCCGAAGCGCCCCACAGGAAGAGTCACAGGCTACAGAGGGGCCAGGTGCACAGTGCCCCGAAGCCCCCAACAGTTCACTTTGTGTTACGGAACTCTGCTGTTCTGTGTGGTCCCAGCACCCCCATTCACATGGGGCGGCTGCTGACAAGGCCAGCTGTCACTGGGACTGCGGCGACCCATCTCCATAGCACCTCTCTTCCACGTGGCTGGTCTGCTCCAGAAGCCACTGCCGCTCATGCTCGTTCACTGTCAGCCTGAGCGTCACCTCTTGGAAGACGCTGCTCACAGCCACCTGTGTGAGCAAGGGGGGGGCGGGGGGGGCAGGTACAGCCACAAGCTCCAGCACCACCAGGCCCCACCACCTGCCTCAGGCCTTGCCCTTCCACCAGCAACATCCTCACCTGCTCAAAGTGAAGCTTCTGGAACATCCGGATACTCGGTTCATTTCCTTGCCCAATTTTAGCCTCAAATTTGGTCAGACCTAATTTGGTCACTCCTTCCAGAGAAGATGGGGGAGAGGGACGAGCCACAGAATGAAGCCAGCCCCTCACAGCCCCTGCCCTGCCCCTCCCACTTGGCAATGCAGGCATCTGTCCCCTGGTCCCCACCCTCAGGCCTGAGGAAGGCCCCTCCCAACGTGCCCCACCCCCCAACCTGGGGCCTGACCATGCCCCCACTGTCTCTGAGGCTTCCTCACCGTAAGACATCATCATGAGAACAGCCTCGGTGCCAAAGCCTCTGCGCCTGCAGCCGGGCTCTAGGAGAAACAACGGTAGTCACTGGCGGCGTGTGCGGGGCTCCACGGCAGGCAGAGCCGTGAGGCAGCCCAAACCTTGGTTCATCCTCAACTTGGACCGGCTGGTGCTATTACTGCCATTGAGCAGACAGGGAAATAGACAAAGAGAAGTCAAAATGACCCGCAAAGGGCTCCCAGCAACTCAACCCCAAAGCCGACCCTTTAACCTCAGTGTCCTGCCTCATTAGGACAGTCTTAGGGGAAGGCTGTGGACCAAGGAAGACACAGACTAGAGGGGCTCCTCCCGCAGCGTGGGGAGATCTTGGGAGGGTCCTCAGCACTCAGCGCCCCCAGCAGGAACAGGGCAGAATGAAGTCTGGAGACCACTTCCCCGCCCCCCGCTCCACAAACCAAAGGTTAAATTCACCCCTAAGCAGAGGACAGAAATAAAGCTGCCGACCAGGGGGGAATCACTGCCCGGAGAACCCTACGCAGTCCCGGCTGGCTCAGGGTGCAGCAGCTCCGCGGGCCAGAGGGAGGGAAGGCAGGGCCAGGCGGAACCAACCTGCAATCATGACCTCAATCTCCCCCAGGGAGGGGTCCCCCAGATCTGTGAGAAAGAGGTTTACGTCTCCCGCCATGCAGCTCTCTTCAGTGGTGCTCGGCCGGGCCTGCCACTTCTCTGCATCCAGCACAATGAATGTACACTCTGAAAATGAGGCAACACGGTTATCACCTACTCTCCCCGAAGAGGCGATGGGACCATAGTCTTCCTACCTAAACCACAGAACTGGAGAGCACAGTGGGCCAGGAGGAAAACGAGCCAAGCTTCCCTTAGCTGATGACAAAGCCCTAAATTTGTCTTATGCGGGAAAGAATGGAGCCCCAACAGCAGCTGTGTTCTCAGAGAGCAGGAACCACAACTGTGTTTGAGCAAGACCCATGAGGGGCAGGGCCTCCAGGTACAGCCAGAGCCCTACACACTCTTCTTTCTCCAAAATCATTCCAAGTCTGATGTTGTGAGTGGGGGCAAAAGGCAGAAGCCTCGGTCATGGGGCCTGGCTTCCAGGAGCATCAGAGTAGGATGGTTTCTGGCACCTCCCAGACTTTTCAGGAAGGGTTTTTTTCACAAAGCTTCTGGGGCCCAGAAGGCTAGAGAAAGGGAGGGAAGCCGGAGACTGCCTCGCCTCTGGAGCCAGCCCTCCCGCTGCCAGCCCGGCCCAGGGCCCGCGCTCCTCACTGTCCGCGTCCTCCCGCCAGCTCCGCTGCATGGAATGTTCCTGCTCCAGAGTCAGTGGCTCCGAGGCGGTCAGACGCCGCAGCTCCTCTGATCTCATCCACTCGTGGTACCTGCAGGGACAGGGGGATGGCCTTGGGCATGCAGGACTGACTCAGGAGTAGGGTCTGACATTTTCTGAGATGAAGAAGTAGATGGTAGGAAGCAGCAGCCCACGGGGCTAACACGGGGCTCATGAAAGATCCAAGGAGGGGCGTGCGGTGGCTCAGTCGGTTAAGCGCCCGACTCTTGATTTCAACTCAGGTCACAATCTCTGGGTTGTGAGATGGAGCCCTGCATCAGCCCAGAGCTGGGCATGGAGACTGCTTGGGATTCTCTCTTTCCCTCTGCCCCTCCCACTGCTCGCAACTTGGCGCTCATGCACGCTCCCTCCAAAAAAAAAAAAAAAACAAGGAAAGGGTTATAAAAGCTAATAAAAGCTAAGGCAAAGGGCCACAAGCACTAGCGCTAGAAGCAGGGGTGCCTGGGTTGTTCAGTCATTAACCATCTGCCTTCAGCTCAGGTCATGATCCCAGGGGTCCTGGCATTGAGCACTGCATTAGGCTCCCTGCTCAGTGGGAAGCCTGCTTCTCCCTCTCCCATTCCCCCTGCCTATGTTCCCTCTCTTGCTGTCTCTCTCAAATAAATAAGTAAATAATAAAATCTTTAAAAAAAGAAAAAAGGTCCTAGAAGCGAGCTAGTCTTACAAGAGAACAGCAGGAGGGGTCCGTTCTGTCTCTCCAGCTTCCCATGCTGTCTCAGGGGTCAGCGCTAGAGGAATCGTATTAAGGCAAACATTCCTCAAATTCCTGAGCGAAAGTCTATGGCAAGCTGTAAAGACAGCTGGACATGCCTCCACAAAGGCCAGATTGGAACCCCCAAAAAGAAAAACTACAGGAGTGCCTGGGTGGCTCAGTTAAGTGTCTGCCTTCAGCTCAGGTCATGATCCTGGGGTCCTGAAATAGAGCCCAATCGAGCCCTGAGTGGGCTCCCTGCTCAGCAAAGAACCTACTCCTCCCTTTCCCTCCGTTCCCTGTCCACCCCCCACTTGCGTGCACATGCTTGCTCTCTCTCTCAAATAAATCTTTTAAAAAAGAAAAACTACAAGGAGAGAGTATACCCCTACATCACCACCATTCCAGGCTACCAGACGTTTGCCAGCTGCCCTGGCAGGAGTCCCACCCTGAGACTCAGCTCTGGCCTTTCAGAACAGCAGACATCAGAACAACCCATCAGCTCTTATCAGCTTTTATGACAAGATACAGTCATGGCTTCAAGAACAGAGCATACCGGGGCCCCTGGATGGCTCAGTTGTTAAGTGTCTGCCTTAGGCTCGGGTCATGGCCCTGGGGTCGAGCCCTGCATCTGGCTCCCTGCTCCATGGGGAGGTTACTTCAGGATTCTTTCTCCCTCTGCCCCCTCCCCCAATCCCACTCTCTCTAAAATAAATCTTAAAAAAAAAAAAAAAAAAAGAGGGGTGCCTGGGTGGCTCAGTGGGTTAAAGCCTCTGCCTTCGGCTCTGGTCATGATCCCAGGGTCCTAGGATGGAGCCCCACATCAGGCTCTGTGCTCCGCGGGGAGCCTGCTTCCTCCGCTCTCTCTGCCTGCCTCTCTGCCTACTTGTGATCTCTGTCAAATAAATCAATAAAATCTTAAAAAAAAGAACTAAGAAGAGAAATGTCACTAATTTACAATTATGCCGTTTCTTTTCTTACACCCATTTAGTTTACATAAAATCATTCTCTGAAGAAAGTCCAAAACGGAAGCTGAAAGGACGGAAGGCGAATGCTGGGGGAGGGGTTGCTGAAGTCCTCAACCTCTGCTTCAGTGCTGGCTTCTTTCTGTAAGGACTTCTCGCAGCAATGTTTCTGCTTCCCAGAGCAAGCCGCCTCTGGGATTTGGGATGAGGAAGGCTGACCCTCTTCGCTACATCCTGGGAGAGGAGTTTGCATCCCGTGTTAGGTGGACTGTTACCTAGGCACGTGCTCTGCGGTGTAAGGTACTAGCACCACCTTCTTCCCCAGCAGCAAAGTGTTCTCATTTAACCTCATGGTAGCGACCTGCAGGAGGGGAGGGCAAACACTTCAGGACCCTGTGTTTCCTCCCCTTAGGGTGGGAGCCCCGGGGCCTTTACTTCCTCCCGGAGCTAAGTTGTCAGAAGAACCCTGGTCCTTCTTTCTTTCCAAACATTGCAGACTCTAGTCCCCTTGCGAGAAGGGGGAAGACGGCGGTCTAAAGAAAATTACAAAATCCTTGCGTCGCACCTCAAGGGGCTAAGCCTGAGCGACCACTTCTGCGTACCCCCTTCCATCCCAACTCGCGGAACTACGAAGCCTCAAACCCAAGCGCCAAGATCTAACCCCAAAGCTCCCATCACGTGCCCCTGTCCCGAGGCTCCACCCCAGGATCAACCTTCCGTCCCACTTCAAGCCTATTTCCAGCCCCTCTTCCCCGCGACCAGCCCAGGCGCCGGACTCGGACCCTCTCTCCTCCCCACCCACCAAGCCAGGTCTAACCGGGCCGCTCCGGGGTGAGGCAGGCTTAAGTTCTCAGTCCCCTCCCCTTTGTGCGGACAAGCAGGCTGCTCTCCTCGATCACCCCCACCGCCGGGGTCCCGGAGCGGTTCAGCTCACACCCACGCCCCGCCCACGAAGTAGTCCCCAGCGGACCCCGCGAACCACCTCCTCCGACCTGCCCCGCTAGCCCTCCGACCCGCGGCCCCCTTCCCGCACGCGCCTGGGAGTGCCCCTCCCCCGTTTCCGCCACGCAGACGGCAGCCGCCCCGGCCCAATCCCGGTCCCGCCTCCGCGAGGCGCCCAATCAGCGCGCTCCGTCCCGCCCAGGGCGCGCACGAGCAAGGTGGACTCCGGGCGCGGGCGCATGCGCGCTGTGGGCGCTGGTGCGGGACAGCTGGAGCCGGCGGCGGCGGTGGAGGGGCCGGTGGCGCCGGCCGCGGCGGCCGGGAGCGAGCCGGAGTGCAGGTGTCCGGCTGGACGGGAGGGTGGGATGGGCTTGGACGGCGCCAGGTTCGGGGCTGCTCCAGGAGGGAGGAAGAAGTTGGGGAAAGACCCGAAGCGGGGCCCTTGAGAAGAGAGGGAGGCTTGAGGCTGGGGAGCCCGAAGGCAGGGCAGAAAACAGGTTGGGGGGTGGGGAACGGAGGTCCCGTTAAAAAGGAGAGGTTTAGAAGCAAGGGGTTGGGTTGGGGAGCGACCTGGGCAAGCCTAGCCCTAAGCAAACAAGTTTGTTGCCCTAGGCGGAGGAGACAGTTAGTTGGACTGCAGTGTATGGTAGTGAGCTCGCCGTTCCTGGCGTGGAATGTGGACGCCCCCCCAGAGTGTACAGAGGGGACGCCCCATGGCGAGGGCGACTTAGTGGCTTGCGGGTCTCCTTCTGTCACTTGGAGTCTGAGGGGCATGAATTCCTTCATGCACCGCACCGCAAGGGAAAAGTTAGAGGAAACCACCCAGGTCTGTCTGCCAGGACTGTCTCATGGCAGGCATTGAGGCCATGTCTGTAATAAAAGTAGCAGGCGGGGGGTGGGAGGCTGCTTTCCAGAACTGGCCCCCCACGCCAGCGACACCTGTCAGAAAGTTGGAAGTCTGCTTTCTCTCCCCCTAGGGAGCCGCAGCAGCCGGCGCCCCAACAGGGAAGGAACCTGAAGAATCCCGGCTGCCCAGTGACCCTTCTTCACTTTTGGAAATGGCCGGTGAAATCACAGAGACTGGGGAGCTCTATTCTCCCTACGTGAGTTTTACTTTTAGAACCTGTTTTACCCACGTCGTTGCCATGGTCTCCTAGAGAAGGACCGTGCTTCCTAGACCATACTACAGAGGACAGCTGCTTTGAGACCCTGGTGAAAGCCAGGGAGGGGAAGGCCATTCCGCTACAGCCATATTGCTGCTGTCCTGGCTCAGAGCATGTGATGAGAGTTTGTTCACGTGTTGGATGCTGGTCAGGGTGTGTGGTCAAGGAAGCAAAGCTGACTTGCTGATTCCTTGTGATCTTGATGTCGGGGCCACCAGCACTTGTAAACTGTGCTGCTGCTCAGGGATGGTGATTGACAGCGGTTGACTCTGGGTTTGCCCATCTCAGCAGTTTGAAAGCACTTTGGTTGCCAACTGAGTTGTCAGTTGTGCAACTTTTATGGTCTTGGATGGCGTAAGAGGCAGAGAAAGCTTGCAGAGACTTCCAAGTGCAGTTTGTGGAGTCTGTAATTAGAACAATTAGAAGGATTGATTTCTTACTGTGTTGGGTCTGTGCCCCCCCAACACACACCCCACCTCCCACTAGCGTGCTCAGTGTATCTTCTTTGTGTAATGAAAGATTGGTCCTGGTTACATCACCGAGTTCTCTTGCCAGATACCTAGCTGGAGGATTAGAATAATCAAGTGATTGACTCATGGTGCTACTAAGTATCCCAGGGTCACTTAGCAGCACTGCCTGAAGTAACAAAGCCCTCTTTCTAGAATTTACCTAACCTTAAGCAGCTGCCCCTCTATGCACTTAGTTCCTAGTCTGGGAATCCCTGCTTTGTCTCTGCTGACCTCACAGACTCTGGAGCTGTGGCGCGATCGATAAGAGAGCATCTCAGAAAACAGCTGGCAGAAAGCCTTTCTGACATCACGGTCTTCCAGCTGGGTCTGTGTCTTGTGTGGATAGCACGGAAGGAGACTCCCTTTCTCTCCATAATTTAGCAAGGGAAAGTGTTTCTCGAACTTTGGACTGAATCTAATTGTGTTTCTCTCATCCGAGGAATTGTCTGACAGCTCACAGCCTCCTCTCGGGATCAGCCGTGAAATGTCCCCACCGTCCGTACAAGTCGCTGCCCTCCCTGCTGCTGCTCGGAGCGTGTATTGGTTTAGAGATGAGAGGATGAGTTATTTCTGTAACTGGGTTCTAGAAAGGAAAAAACTTTGACATGCACGGCTTTCTGGGGTCTCCAGTTATTCGCATAATCATTTCACACACATACCCACAGGAAATTAGGCAGTGAGGCCCAAGTCTCGGTGGGTTCTGCTCCCCGCCCCCAACTTTCCTGTGTGTTTGGTTTCGTTTGACGTCTGTGTTTAAGGGCATACTCTGGGCATTTGCCATAAGCAACTGCTTGCGTTCTCTTATCCTGCCCCTACCCATGGAGATGTAGAGAGGTTGGGTGATGAGGCGGCATTAGCTGAGAGTTAGCGGTCAGGCTTTGAGGCGAGCCCGCGCCTTCTTCCTGAGGTTTCCCTAGGGAGAGTGGTTCTCGATCCGTCGTGAGACCAGGAGAAGGGCATAGGTTCACCCTCCGCTGAGCCCAGGAAAGCGGTGGAACTCACTTCACTACAGACACTGCTCTGAGTCCCCTGCTCCGTGCAGTGCAGCCCGGACCTGCTCTCCAGGTCCTGGGAAACCGAAACACTGAGCACTTACTTGGTTCATGGAGGTGCATCAGCCCATGACGGGGGTTATTCCCAACGCAAAGCCCTTCTCCTGCCTCAGTGTTGCCCTGTTGTCCGCTCTTTTCCTCCTCAAGGGCGTCTGGGATGTTTGCCTTAGCTTGCATTATTCTCTGTAAATTGTGTGCAGTGGCAGGCCAGTCTCCTGGGACTCTGGCGACAGGCCCTCTCAGTGGTGGCACTGGGCTCACAGCACGGTTCAGGCCCGCCCGTCCCCCTGGAAGTGACCCCAGAACAGGTATGTCTGGGTTCCCTGTGTACAGGGACCAGGAGCGGCTCAGGGCTGCAGGGATTATGGGACCCAAATAGAGGACGGCGTGGGCTGCCGAGGGCCCTGCCAGCCCGGTCTTGTCAAAGATCGTTGCCGTTGCTTTCAAAGGAAAGGTCACTCTTTCACAGCCTCAGATCCTAGTCATTGCTTCCGTATCTCTGCTGCCTTCTGTTTCCTTTGACAACTATCACTGGGGAAGCGGACGAAAACCGCCCGTGCCGCCCACCTCGCGCCCATCTGTGGGGGAGCCCGCTGGGTGGGAGGAAAGGCAGCAGGAACTGAGCTCCCTAAGCACGGGGCGCAGGTCCGCCATCCCAGGGAGTCGGGGAGAAAGGGAGGAGGCACTTCAGCCTGGAGAGGGCTTGATTCTTCTGCTCTCAGCCGCACCTTCCAGGAGTAGTCCCCACAGAACTGGCAGGAGAGCCTGTCTCCTTCCTCCCCCTCCTCCCGCCCCCACAGCTGCCTTTGACCTGCTGTGGCTCAGCTCTCACTTGCCTCCTGCTCCATCGTCCTCGTAATTGGTCTGCACCAGCACCATTGTTGAAGGTCGAGCTGCTTTAACTCTCACCAGGGAGGTGAAGAAGTCTCACGTTACCCTGCAGGGTTCCCAGAGCCCCACTAGGCCCTGAGTTCTTACTTTGAAACTAAAAAAGAGCGATGGCATAAGACAAATGTGATTATTCATTTCTGCTCCCAACTCTCCGTCCCCAGTTAGCTTCTTTTTTTTTTTTTTTAAAGATTTTATTTATTTATTTGACAGAGAGAAATCACAAGCAGATGGAGAGGCAGGCAGAGAGAGAGAGAGGGAGGAAGCTCTCTGCTGAGCAGAGAGCCCGATGCGGGACTCGATCCCAGGACCCCGAGATCATGACCTGAGCCGAAGGCAGCGGCTCAACCCACTGAGCCACCCAGGCGCCCCCCAGTTAGCTTCTTCATCAAGTTCTTGAAGGATCTTTTGCACTGAGACTTACCTAAGGTGTCCATTGAGAGTGTGTTTATTTCATTGTTTATCCCCAGTGGTTCTCAGCTGGTGGCAGTCTTGCCCCCCCCCCCCACACAAGCACACACGCACACCCCACCCCAGGACATTTGGCAGTGTCCAGAGACATTTGTGACTGTCACAACACAGGTTCAAGGTTGAGGGGTACTGGAACCTAGTCAGTAGAGGCCAGGGATGCTGCTAACATCCTACAGTCCACAGGACGGCCCTACCACATCTGGCCCCAGATGTCAGAAGTGCTGAGGCTGGGCTGTGTGATGGACCCTTGGCTTTTACATCGCAAGACCTTTAGGCATCGCTGCATTCACAGATGCCTCTTGTACTGTTTCAGCTCCTTATAAAACTTAACTTTTGGCTAAGAACCATCACTTTCTCCTTGCTTGGATCACGAGAACCTTCACAGGGGCCGTTTTCCATAAAGAGAAAGGGTCCACCCTTCTTAAATGTTACTGCTCAGAAAAGTGATATGCAGAGAACAAAGCTGCAGGGAGCTGTAGGGACACGGTTCAAACTTGTTTTAATCCTTTTGGGATCTGTCTATGGGATCAAACGGGGACTGTGATGTTTAAAACGGGACAAAGACTGGGACTTACGTCAGAGAAGACCTGGCCAGGTCCAGTCAGCTCGGCAGAGGATTCCTAGCTGGAGACTGTGTGCCACACACCCTGAGAAGTGACACACGGGCCACGGGGAGCCTCACGGGGGGTAGTGGGGAAAAGATAACACTGAAAACCCAAACTAGGGCATAAGTGTTCTTGTTCCAAGGTTCAAAAGAGGGGAGCAGAACTGGAAGGGTTTTGTGGTGGAAGCAGCGTTAGAATGTGTCTGAGTGTTGGATGCGATTTGAGGGGCTGGGCAGGGGGCAGGGGGTAGGTGCCCTCTGCCGAGAGTAAATGGACAGTGGGCAGAGCTCTGTCCAGCACTCAGATGCGCTCTCAGCACCTGCCTGGGAGTCTGGTCCTCCCTAATCACTTCTCCCCCCAGCTCTATTTAAAATAAAAAATTTCTGACTGAGGTTAGGAAAATGGCCCCAATTTGTGTGTTTCTGATTTTTAAAAAAAATAAAAATAAAAGTCAGTACATGGTTATTTTAGAAATTTTTTAAAAATATATTAAAGTGTATATTTCTAAGACCGGGGAAGTAAAAATGAGAGATGGGTAGGTGTTCCCAAAGATGAAGTGTTCGTGTTGTTGTTTTTAACAAAAACAGGTTGGTTTTGTTTTGTTTAAAGATTTTATTTATTTATTTGACAGACAGGGATCACAAGTAGGCAGAGAGAGAGGAGGAAGCAGGCTTCCCGCTGAGCAGAGAGCCCGATGCGGGGCTCGATCCCAGGACCCTGGCATCATGACCCGAGCCGAAGGCAGAGGCTTTAACCCACTGAGCCACCCAGGCACCCCCCCCAAAATAGGTTTTTAACAGAAAAGCCAACTAAGTCTGTCAATGCCATAGAGCACAGGGAACCCAGTTAAGAAGTGGCTGTCCCAGTCCAGGCTGAAAGCAATTGAATGGGAATCGGACCCGAGATAGCCAGAGAAGCCTCTTCCGAAGGAGAATGGCTAGCGCTGAGATAGGCAGAAGGGAGGAGGCGGGGGCGGCTGGCAGACGGTGGGTCTGCGGTCTGCAGGACGGCTGGTGCCTCCGGAGAGAGGTCCGGTGGCCCTCTGTCCAGCCGTGGTGGTTAAAGCCTCAGGACTGAGTGAAGTGGCTGAGGGGGGAAATGAGAGAAGAAAAGAGACCGCTTACGTCAGAGTATGGGAAGGAGTAAAGGCTACGAAAGCCACTGGATTAGGCAAATAGGAGGTCACTGGTGATTCTGAAGAATGTAGTTTCAAAAGAGCTCTGGGATGGAAACCACAAAGTAGAAACTGGGAAACGTAGGTAGCCACTCCGATGAGTTTGGTGAAGAGAAATAAGAGAATTGTGTTTCGAAGGTGTCGAGGACACTTGGAGGCAGAGGGGAAGAGCTGGCAAGAGGAAGATTCCAGAAAGAAGGACTGAGCCCAGAAGTCTGGGTGCAGGGCTTGGAGTCCCCCAGGAGGAAAGACACAGCTTCCCTCACGGGCAGGGAGGGGGTTGGGAGGATGCAGACACTGATTTTTGAGCAAGGGGGGGAATGGGGCCACGGGCAGGGCACATCAGATGGCCTCAGTTACCCCCATAACACGGGACACAGCCTTCGGCTGAGAGCGGTGGGGTCGGGCGCTGGGGCACGAAGGGTGAGGTTTGGTGGTTTCTTGCGGGAGATGCCAAGAAGTCTGGGGTGGAGCAAAGGCAGTCAGATGCTGGTGGAGCACAGCTGAGGGAACCTTTCATTTGTTGTGGGACCAGTCATTCTAGTTTAAAAAAAAAAAAGAAAAGAAAAGAAAGAAAGAAAAAGAAAGTTTCCAGGAACTTTTAGCATCTTTGTGTAGGGAGCAGAGGAATCAGGTGCCGGGTCCATCCAAGGCTGGGGTGGGGGGTGGCACGGGGGAGGGAGTGAGGCAGGGGTAGACCGAGCTTTGAGCTTCGTGGAACTAGCCCATTGCACAGGATGCCAAAGACAAGTGACACCAGAGTGGAGGGGGTGACCTGGGGTGGGCGGATGGGGCCACCGCAGGCATCCGAGGGAATGGCCGGGGCTGCGGAGGCTTCAGCTCAGAGAAGGGCATTTCCTGGTTGAGATCCTGAAAAAGGAAAATGACAGTTAACTGCTAGAGTCAAAAAAGGAAAATGACAGTTAACAGCTAGAGTCAAGTTGGTGGGAATGAGGGTTGAAAACTTGAGGTCAGTGACCTGGCAGTTCTGCTCAGAGGCCGGTTGTCAGGGGCAGGGCGGCCGCTGCTGGTGGGTAGCTGCCTGCTTTTTGGGGGTGACGAAGTGGAATTAGGTGGTGCTGCTGGTTGTACAGCTTGTGACTGTGCTAGAAACCCCTGAACTGTGTCCTTGGAAAGAACTTTTTTATTGAGTTTTTAGTTTTAATTCCAGCGTAGTTAATATGCAGTGCTCTGTCAGTTTCAGGTGTCGAGTACAGTGACTCAGCAGTGCTGGGCGCCACTCGTGCTCCCCGAGACCGGCGCGCTGTTCGTCCCCTTCACCTGTCTCGTCCAGGCCCCGACCCACTGCCCCTCTGATGACCATCAGTGTGTTCTCTGTCGTTAAGAGTCTGTTCTTTCATTTGTCCGCCTCTCCCCCCCCTCTTTTCTTTCCCCTTTGCTCATTTGTTTCTGAAATACCCCATGAGTGAAATCCTGTGTCATTTGTCTTTCTCTGTCTTCCACTGCTTAGCATTAAACTCTCTGACTCCATCACATCATTGCAAATGACAGGATTTCGTTGGTTTTGATGGGAATGCTATTTCACTGTACATCTGTACCGTTTCTTGTTTATCCGTTCATCTGTCAGTGGACACCAGGGCTGCTTCCATAATCTGGCTGTCATAGATAACCCTGCTATAAGCAGAGGGGTGCACACATCCCTTTGAATTGGTATTTTTGTATTTGGGGAGTAAATACCCAGGAGTGTAATTACCAGAGAATAGGGTAGTTCTCTTGCTAACTTTTTTTTTTTTTAAGGTTTTTATTTATTTATTTGACAGAGAGAGAGAGATCACGAATGGGCAGAGAGGTAGGCAGAGAGAGAAGGGTGAAGCAGGCTCCCCGCTGAGCAGAGAGCCCAATGCGGGCCTCGATCCCATGACCCTGAGATCGTGACCCGACCTGAGGGCAGTGGCTTAACCCACTGAGCCACCCAGGCTCCTCTTGCTAACTTTTTGAGGCACCTCCATACTGTCCCAGTGGCTACACCAGCTTGCATTCCCACCAGCCGTGCACATCCTCACCAACACCTGTTGTTTTTTTCCCACATCCTCACCAACACCTGTTGTTTCCTGTGTTACTGATTTCAGCCATTCTGACAGGTGTGAGGTGATAGCTCTTGTGGTTTTGATTTGCATTTCCCTGATGATGAGATCTTGAGCATCTTTTCTTGTGTCTTGTGGTCATCTGTATGTCTTTGGAGAAATGTCTGCCCATGACTTCTCTCCATTTTTTTTTTTTTATGGGATTACTTATTTTTTAGCTGTTGAGTTGTATAAGTTCTTTATGTATTTTGGATACTAATCCTTTATCAGCTATGTCATTTGCAAATATTTTTAAAGAGTGAATTTTATGGCATGTGAATTATATCTCAGTTTTCATAAGAATCCCTGAAGTTAGGGAGTGGGGAGGCAGGGAGGGAAAGGAAGCAGCATGAATGTCCACATCCAGACGATGGCAAGAATGGGGGTCACGTGCTCAGAGGTCTGGGAGGAGTGGAGGTTTCTGTAGGTCAGCGCTAGGTTCATCCCTGTGCCATGTCCCCCGATGTGGCGGTGTGTCCTCTGGAAGCCTCCAGCCTGGTTGGGCAGGGAGCTAACATCCACGGCACAGCTTTGAATAATAGGAAATGACAAGGTGGTGGGTTTGTGACAGCAGAAGCAGAGAAGGAACCCGATCAGCAGAGACACCTTGGGAAGAGCGACGGAATGTGGGACCCGAGCCTTTAAAGTGTTGACGTTCAGCCGGTGGCAGAGCGCATCTCCTTTGAACCCAGGCGGAATTCTGCCCTCTGACCCGCTTCCGCAGCTCAGGTCTCACCTCCCTGCTTCCAGTCTGGCTGTCACCAGGCTCGTCTTTGGGAGTTGATCGCTCTGGGGGCTTGACTGTCACTTCTGTCGCTTGTAGGTGGGGCTGGTGTACATGTTCAACCTCATCGTGGGCACAGGTGCACTCACCATGCCCAAGGCCTTTGCCACCGCAGGGTGGCTGGTCAGCCTGGTCCTGCTGGTGTTCCTGGGCTTCATGAGGTAAGAGGCTGGCACGGGGCGGGCGGGGGGTTGTAGCGGGAGAGGCATGCCCAGGAAGCCCTGACTTCTCTCGTTAACACAAGGAAGCGTGCCTGGGGGGGCAGCCAGGTGTCCCCAGTGAATCCCAACCAGGGTGGCCCGGCAACGGGAAAGGAGACACAAAGGTCTCCAGGTCTCGTGCTAGCAGAACAGGCACACAGCCTGATCAGTTAAGAGGCCAGCCTTCTGACCAGGCTGTGGAATGTTTCATCGCGTGATGCTCACATTGCTTCCCCAGCAGGTTGACTGCCCCAGTGGTATACTTTCTTAGTGGTACCATTAATTTTTGTTCTCCGAGAAAATACCACCTAGCCCCAGAAACAGATGGGACAAATGTCTGCAGTGATAAGGGAAGTCGGTGTGGAATTTAGAACTTGCTTAAAGTAGTCCACGGAGTCGGTGGCAAACACACAGGTGCACACGTAATCAATGGTTAGCCTCACCTTGTGCCTGGCAGCAAACAGGTGCCCAGAGCCTTCCTAGGCTTTCAGGGGCTCCTGCTCCTTGAGCTGCATGTGTGGGGTCCCCTGGCTGTCCTCCCCAGAAGGGAGAGCCTACTTGAGTTTCCTCTCAGGGATTCTGCGTGGAAGTGGGGATTCATTCAGCAAGTACCCTGGGCCCATAAGGGATTTAGGACTATGTGTTACCAGGTACGAACCCACGAGCTGCCAGAAAGAGGCGAGGGAACACCTGGAAACATGCCCCAGGGGCACCTCCCCTGGGAAAGGCGACAACAGGCACTGTTCTTAGGTGAACAGAACAAAGATCACTGCTCTCCAGACTTTTCTCTCTCTCTGTGGGGAGCCATAAGGAGTGCAGATAGTAAGAGAATCGTAGAGTAAGTTGGAAGGTGATGATGGGTGATGTGCGAGAAGCCCTACAAAGCCTGGGGGGTGAGGCACAGGGGAGTTGGGGACCACGGCAGTTTTCGGCAGGTGGTCGGTGGTCACAGAGGGCAGCATTTCGGCAGACGGGAAGGAGGAAGGAGGGGTGCTCTGGGAAGGCTGACACACGGGCTATAGTTGAAGCCAATGAGGACCTCGAAGAGGCTGAATGGGATAGGAGAACACCCACATTTCTCTGCTCCTGCACCCCATTTCTTTTGGGAGTTTTGTGGCCATCCTTGGGGTACTGTTGGCTCATTACTTCCTGCGGGTCCTGGCAGCCAAGAGCCTAGAAGTCCTCGTCCTTCTGTGGCTCTGGTGTCCCCTTTAAAGGACCTTCAGCACAGGCAGCCGTCTGAATGGGAAGTGATTATTGGGGGCCCCCAGGTAGGGCCTGCCATGTCCCCTCCCTGTTCAACCCATTAATATTAGAACATGATCGATGAGTTGGCTTCATGGAACCACGAGAAGCCTCTTTATGCCTTAACTAAGATTGATTCCAGTTTTACTTGCAGAAAAAGGGAAAATCTAAAGTCCTTAAAATGGTCACTTAAGCAAGATAATGAGAAACCTTTCTAGAAGGTGCCAAGGCACTGGAATGAGAGTTTCAGAGCCAGCTGCCCTCCAGCCCCCAAGATGGAGCAAGTGCGGGCCGAGCGGTCGGGCCGAGCGGTCGGGCTGAGTGGGTGCGGACTGAGCGGTCGGGCTGAGTGGGTGCGGGCTGAGCGGTCGGGCTGAGCGGTCGGGCTGAGCAGTCAGCGGGCAGCAGGTGGGGGAGCTCGAGGAGGTCTGGGGTGAAGTCTCGGGAAGGAGACTGTGCTGCTGGGGTTTGGCGCAGAGGGACGCAGTCCCCGCGTCTACAGACAGCAGCTCTGCTGACTGGACCCCCCGTGCCACGTCCCAGTGTCCCTTTCAGTTCAAGCCATAAAAATGCAAGCTTACTTTTACGTTATCTAGATTATGAGGAAAGTAAAGGTACTGCCAAAAAAGGAAGGAAAACACATTCTGGAGCCAAATGTCCCTTTTCAGTTCCCCGCGATTGCGCTCCGGCCGTGAGTGCCGTCCCTGGGAGCTGACCACTCTCTGGGCCCCAGCAAGGAGCGGTGAGAGCTGCCCTTCCCTGCGGCTTTCAGGAGCCCCTGGAAATCGGCCTCCACCCTGCTCTGCCCCCAGCAGGCCCCTTCTTGGTGTGTGGTATCGCATCACCCCACACCCCCCTTTCCCCAGGCGCACACTCCCCCCCCCCCACCCCTGTTGCACACGCCTCTCTCCCAGGCATCCAGTCCCATTCTAAACCTAGACAGGGCCATCAAGGCAAGCGAGCCAGGCGTCACGTGCGCACACATTTTATCAGGTCGGATGCATCTCAGTTCCCCAGGGAACAGCCCTCAGAAGAGAAAACACTTTGGGCTTGCTGGTCTGGTCAGGTCTTAAAATGGTTTTTCCTGTTTCATTGTGCCACCCCCAACCCTACCTGCCTTTGGCAATTCCCGCGGGGCCCTGCCCTGCAGCTTCGTGACGACTACCTTCGTGGTAGAGGCCATGGCGGCAGCCAACGCTCAGCTCCACTGGAAGAGGATGGAAAACCACCAGGTGTGTGTATTGTCCTTGACTCCGGGCAGAGCCTGATGCGGTGCCTGGGTCCCGTCGTGCTCTAGGACAGGCAGCCCTGGGGGCCCAGTTCTTTCCCTCCCAGCAGACGGCAGGCTCGTGTCCACAGCACCACTCCGAGACCCTTGTCCCGGAGCCGAGGCTTGACAGCCACATAGCTTAGCAAAAGGTGCGGCCTCTGCTCTCAGCATCATGTCATGGGTCCCTTGAACCCTGACCTGGAACTCGCTCATCATTCTGAACCCCAAAACTGTGCTACAGCTTCAGATCTGACATCTGAGTGTCCACACCTCCTAGCATGGCAGTGTGGCGGTGCTGGGGCGGGGGGGCAGTCACACAGCGTGGAGGTGCTGGGGGGGCCCCCGGCCAGACGCCTTCTGGAAAGAAATAATAAAGGAAATGGGTTCTGCAATTTTCCATGGGTTTTCTAGAGTGTTATGTGTGCCCCTCCCCCTTCTCCCTTGCTTGTTCCCCCTCCCCGCCCCACCCCTCCTAGGAGGAGGAAGATGACGACTCTTCCACGGCCTCTGACAGTGATGTCCTTGTCCAGGACAACTATGAGCGAGCAGAGAAACGGCCCATCCTGTCAGTGCGTAAGTCTTGGGGTTCCCGACAGGCTGGCACCTCCCTCTGGTCCACAGGGTTCCCTTTCTTCATAGAGAGGACAGGGAATCTCTGCACAGACCCTCTGTCCAGAGCACGAGCCTGGGGTGCAGGCTTCACCCCGCTGGCTCCCCCACTTGCTGAAGTTTACAGCTTGGGCAGGTTACTTACCTCAGCGCCCGGGGCTCAAATAAATGTGGGGTGGCTCACTTCCTCCTCCTGTCCCACCGTGGTCCCCTCCCCGGTTCCACCCAGCAAGTCAAGGCCAGGTGTCCCAGCTCCAGCCCCCCCAGCCCCCCCCCATAGCAAGCATCCCTGGGATCCCTTTCTGTAGACTGTTTGAAAATATTTCAAGGAGGAGACATGGGAAGTTCTCACGAGAATTTGAAATGCTTCAGGATTTCCTTACTCTGGAAATTTAGTGAGCTCGGCACCTCCTCTGGGAGCTTTTCCGAATGAAAACCGCTTCTTCTTCCTTGTCTGTTTGGCTCCACAGAGAGACGTGGATCTCTGAACCTTTTTGAAATCACAGACCGGGTGGAAATGGGACAGATGGCCTCCATGTTCTTCAATAAAGGTATGAGTTCTTTCTCAAGGTGGGGTGAGGGCAGAGCTTGCGGGGGCGGGGGGTACTTCCCAACAGATCTTGGCAGGGGTAGGGCAGGGAGCACAGGAGCGGACTGTCTGCGCGGCCCCTGTACTTATGAGCGCTGCCGCCTCTCACCTCTCGAGAGCGGGCTGAACCGCTCACCTTGTTCTCCTGCGTCCAGCCGGCTTCGTCAGCGCAAGGAGCAGAGAGGCCGCCACTAGGCTCCTCCTGCTTGCCGAGGTCAGGGATCCTGAGCAACTTCTCAAGGAGGGAACCCGGTGGAGACGGCTGGCAGTCTTGTGCCTCTTGCTTGACTGCTTCTGACTTGTCTCCCTTTTCTTGCGGACGATTCAGGCCAGGACACGGCAGGGCAGGCACCTCTGAGGGTGGCAGGCTACACCGTGCCCTCCCCTGTGTGTGCACCTGCCTCTCGCTCTCATTTTCCGTCTCGTGTGCCCTGGTGGCCAGCAGAGGGCGCAAGGAGTCCATGCGCGGGTTGCTGTCTGGGCATCGAGTGTCTAACTAGGAGCCCTCGCCACCCCACCTGCTCCTTAGCGGCATCGCCTGTGGCTGAGAAGGTCCCCCTGCCCCAGTTCTGATGTTTAGTGACAACGCGGTGTACCTCCACAGCCGATGTTGTTCTTTGGGAAGATGAGCTGCTTAAGAGCTTCGCTTCTTTAGTGCCCAAACCTGCCCGTTTCCCCTTCACAGACAGACCGATCGATCTCAATAAATCCTTGTCTCTGTAAGGGTCTTTGGGAGGTTTTCTGCCCCTTTGTCTCAGCCCCTTGTTTGCAAGGGTGGCATCTCCCCTGGTTCTTTCTAATCTTGAATGTAGCTGCAGGAACTCAGAGCCTGGGGGATCATAGAAACCAGAGTCTTCAGGACTGCTTCTCAGGATATTAAGCATCGGTTTATCACTGGTGGTGTGATTTGACCGTACAGTCCGGAAGAGAATGATCTTACCCAAAGACTGTCTGAGGGTTTGGGTCCCACCCGTCCCACCAGCCTCACAGAGGGTTCCAGAATCATGAAGGCCAGATTGGTTGTGTGCAGCCCGTCCGTGTTTTTCCTCTCTCTCTATGTCATTAGATGAAGATAAGAGCATAAACATTTCCTCCTGGCAGCTGCACGCTCTCCCCCTCCAAATGTGGGCTTTGGAAGGAAGATGTACATTGGAGAGAGGACATACAGCTTTGAAACCTCCTTTCCGATTAGCGTGTTTCACAGTCTGTCCCGATTTCTTTCTTTTTTTCTTATTTAAGATTTTATTTATTTGACAGAGAGAGACAGTGAGAGAGGGACCACAAGTGGGGTGGGGGGAGAAGCAGGCTTTCTGCTGAGCAGGAACCCTGATGCCGGGCTGGATCCCAGGACCCTGGGATCATGACCTGAGCCGAAGGCAGACACTTAACGACTGAGCTACCCAGGTGCCCCCAGTCTGCCCTGATTTCTTTAACAATTCTGGGAACCAGTGGGTTCTTGTTTTGTTGGGGTTTTTTTTCTCCTCCCCTTATAGACTAGACTTCTTTATAGTTCACCCAAATCTAATAAAAAAGGAGCACACTTGTACGAGAGTAGCCTCACCCTCGGGACACCTTCTTTGCTGAGGGTTTCCCACACCTGGCACTGTTGACATCTGGCTCATTCTTTGTCGTGGGGCCTGTCCTGTGTGTTGTGGGAGGCTGAGCAGCACCCTGGGCCTCCGCCCACTTGGTGCCCTTAGCACCTGCTCATTGTGACAGCCAGGACGTCCTCAGATGTTGTCTGATGCCCCTGGTGGGGGTGGCGAGGCAGAGTCACTCTCAGGTGAAACCCACCACTCTGCCCTATTCCTAAATCAAGGGTCGTTCTCTTCGGAGGGACTGCCACCCTCCCCAACAAGCCCCCGGGGGTCCCGGCTCACTCCCTGTGGCTAGCAGTGCCAGGCGTCGTCATTGCTGTCTTCTCTGGAAGCTCATTGATCCTCCCGTTCTGTGTCTAGTAATGAAATTTATTGATCAGGGAGGGCCAATGGCCGTTGATAAACAGAGCTGACATTGCAGGCACAGGCAAGTGGACAGGAGGGTGCGTGGGGAGGGGACAGTGCCTCTCTGTGGAGAGCATTGGCGTCAGAGCAGAAAGACAAGCTGGGCACAGGTTGTACCTGGGGCCAGGGGGGTGAGCGGTAGCCCGACCCCCCGGGAACCCTGAGCTTAGACATCGGTGGTATCTGAGGCCCTCAGGGGTTCTCGCAAGGACCGTATTTTCCTTGTCTTTTTTTCCCCAGACTCCTCGGAGCAGAGCTGACCTCAAATAGCCCAGAAGGAACATGTCCCCAGCTTTCCCCTTGGGGACCCTAGAGGCTCTTCTGAGCCACCAGGATTAGAAGGGACCTGTCACTTCATTTTTCTTTCTGTTCTCAGGGAAGCCAGGAGCTTGAGACTCGTGACATCAAACACAAGCAGTCAGTCTGAACAGGAGTTTGAGACAGGCTGTCTGTGGCCATGACCCTGAGGTTGTAGGACCTGGACGCTTTTTTCAGAGCTGTTACACCTGGTCTTTAAAGATTTTATTTATTTATTTGACAGAGAGAGATCATAAGTAGTCAGAGAGGCAGGCAGAGAGAGAGAGAGGAGGAAGCAGGCTCCATGCCCGGCAGAGAGCCCGATGCGGGACTCGAAATGCAGGACCCCGAGATCATGACCTGAGCCGAAGACAGAGGCTCAACCCAATGAGCCACCCAGGTGTTCCTACACGTGGTCTTTAAAGCTGGAATCACAGATGGAATTTAGCACAGGTGGAATCCTCACTGTACAGGACAGGAGATGGTCAGGGACTGGCTGTGGCTGGGAAGCCAGGTCGGTGGCACCGGGGCTGGAGCCCGTGTCTCCAATACCTGGATCTGACCCCACTGGAGGGAGAAGGGAGCCGGGTCTGCTTCCACGGGCACCTTCCAAAGGCAGCATTCTCCCTGGCAGTGAGCTGACCATGAGCTCGTCCTGAGCGCCCCCGCCTGCTGCCCCCTCGGTCACCAGCACTCCAGTCCCACCTGGGGTTCAGTGATCCGTCAGACCCCGAATGAGGCACATAGTCTTTGGAAATCAGGGGCTTTTACCCTCTTGATTTCAGCTTTAGAAGCTGAACCATTTTTGGTTCTCTCTGCTTTTCAGGGCCTCAGTACCAGCCTTTCTCATAGAGTCCTTGGGTGGCTGTTAACAGGGCCCAGCCCCAGGTGCCCTCGGGCTCAGGTTCCCGACTCAGGGCCTCACTCCTCCTGCCCAGGCAGCCTGTCCCAAGCGTGAAGGGCCCTCCGGTCCTCCCCAGCCAGCCTCCGACTCACACTGCCCTGCACCTGCCCGTGTTCGGAGCCTCTGAGGATGCCAGCTGCACTTCGCCTCTCTGAGGGCACCATCACGGGCAGCCATGTGTCCTGCCACATCACGGTGGAGCCAGCCAGAGCAGGCCCCCAGGACTTAGTTGTTTTCTTTGTGTAGAAAGTAAACATTCTCGGGGCACCTGGGTGGCTCAGTCATTAAACGGCTGCCTTTGGCTCAGGTCATAAACCTGGAGTCCTGGGATCAAGACCACATCGGGCTCCCTGCTGGGCGGGAAGCCTGCTTCTCCCCCCTCCTACTCCCCCCACTCCTACTCCCCCTGCTTGTGTTCCGCACTCTCTCTCTCTCCATCAAATAAATAAGTAAAGTCTTAAAAAAAAAAAAAAGAAAGAAAGAAAGAAAGTGAACAGCCTGGAGAAAGGAGCGGTGTGGAGGAGGTGGAGGCCTGACCGGCAGGAAGGAACCCAGGCGCCTCTGTGGCTCCCTGACGGTGACTCTGTTGCTTTCAGTGGGGGTCAACTTGTTCTATTTCTGCATCATCACGTACCTGTACGGGGATTTGGCCATCTACGCTGCCGCCGTGCCCTTCTCCCTGATGCAGGTGACCTGGTGAGTGCCCCCCTCCCCCTCCCCCCCACTGGCTGTAACCAGACATCCTTCCTCGGCCGGTCAGGGCAGAGTTTCCGGTAGAAGCCCAGTGCCAAGCAAACATGGTGGCATCTAAAGCACGGAGAGGCCCAAGGCCGTTTTCTGTCCTTTGCAAACTCGCCCTACACCGCTGTCCCCGTCCCTGCCCTCTGGGGAAGATTATTTGGGGACTGGTGCCGTAGGAGCCCATAGCACCTGCCCCAGGACAGGAGACTGTGACTCCTGGCGAGTGAGGTGGGTGGCCCAGGAGCAGCTGTGGGGGTGCACGGAGGCTCGGTAACAGCCCATCTGTCTGCTTCCCGCTGAGCAGGGGCCGCACTGAGCCACTCTTCTCTTTACCAGCAGCGCCACTAGTAACGAATCCTGTGGTGTGGAGGCCGACAGCAAGCACAACGACACGGACCCGTGCTGGGGGCCCCTGCGCCGTGTGGACGCCTACCGCATCTACCTGGTGAGTGGCCTCGCCTCGACACCTGCCCAGCCGGGCTGGCCGGGGACCTTCGGACTCTACTCCCTGATCGGAGAGGCTCCCCAGCTTCACGCTCTGGCCAGTTGCTGGGGCCGTGGTCCTGGGCAGAAACCACATCACGTTACTGAGACCATAGCCGTACGCCCAGTCACCCGTCGCTTGGGGTTGGCATTCAGGTCATTGCCAGCTGCTGGCTGTGAACTCTTGTAAACTGAGCTCGGGGTGGGAGGGGCACCCTAGGAACAGCTCTTTAGAGTGTCAGGAATGAATTTCCTGGAGACTCGGCCATGTTCCGACCTCACTCCCAGCCAGCCCAAGAGCGAATGGGAGATGCCGGGCTTCCTGACTGGAGCAGCCCGGCTCTGTCCCTGTCTCCCCTCCTCGCCGCAGGCAGGGGTGGGGTGGGGGGATATGAATCTCCAGGCTGTTCTCCACTGCTTTGTGCCGCGGGCAGGAGGGGCGGGTTGGAGCTGGAGCTGGAGACCGTGCCCGACGGGTCTTGGGTAATAAGACACGAAGCCGAGGCCGTTACTTATCTCTGCCTTGTGTGCGCGCGACTCAGAAACGCTCCCCTCGCCCTTTTGCAGCATCTATTAATATTCTCTGCCTCTTCTTGGTCCTCCTCAGCCCTGACACAGATTTAGGTGTGCGAGGTGACACGCAGTGTGACACGTGGCCACTTAGCTGCTGTGGAGGGGGAGGCAGAGTTCGGGAGAGAGCCGAGCCTTTCAGGGAGTTGGCCTCTTGACTTAATTATCCCCATCCTGGGAAAGGTTTCTTTCTGCAGGTCCTGCCAGCTGTGCTCGGGGTCACAGTTTGTTAACCCAGGGCCACCGGAGGGCGGTTTTGCCTTCCCAGTCCCACCCTGTGGCCCTGCTGAAGCCGGCCTGTGGCCCAAGCCTGGGTGGAGACTGGTTTTCTTCTCTTGCATTGCCGGAGCGGTCAGATGGTCCGGTTTTTGTCTCGCGTGTTCACCTGTGCGTGTTCACCTGTGACCAGAAGCTTGTCTTTTAGTAGAATTTCATCTCAGATGTCCCCACCACAGGTCTGGTGGGAATTTGGTGGCGAGTTAATTCCCTGGTGCAGTTCCCCACTTCCCCTCCCCCAGCGTATGGTGGGGGGCAGCCGGGAGGGCAGCACAGCTGGGGCCTGTTAGCCTCTCAGCATTGCAACAAACAGTCATTGATAAAATTAGCAAAAGTATCAGTGACTATTAAGACCCACCTCGATCTCTAGCTGCTAGATGGAGGACATGGAGGACGGGGTACGAGGGGCTTAGCACGGACACAGGTGCATGTCCAGGGCAGAGGGACCTGCCAGAGCAACCAGACCTCAGGTGCTTTTCCAGGTGCTCTTTCCAGGAGAGGCTGTTAGGGTCTGTGCCCAGTCTGCCCGGAGTATCCCTTCCCCCAGGAAGACAGATGCCCAGTACTAGGAATATTGGCCGCTGCCATTCGCCTGGTAAATTATTTAGAGGCACGGTTATTGCTTTATTCAATTGTTCCTTCGCTATTCCTTCCACGGGAGGAGAGCCTCCCTCCCTGCATCTCGGAGGCTCCCTGGCAAACAGAAGGAGCCGTTCAGGAGAGTGGACAGATATTAATTACTGCCGTCACCGTTCGGATATTGCACTTAGAACTCCTAGGGCTGACTGCCACTCGGCCTGCGAAGGCTGCAGAGATGGGAGGGTGGGGGAAGCAGAGCCTGTTCTCGCTGGGCGGTGGGCCCCCTCCCTGCCTCCCGGTCCGCCGCTGGGGGCTTCGCCGGGTTCCGTCACCGTGTGCTCTTCTGCCTGGTCTGCAGGAATTGAAGGCAGACGGACCTCCACGATTTCTCGGGAGTTACTCTACAGCTTTGTATGTGGCTCCCAGGGTCTGTGGCTTCCGCCCCTCCATGCTGGGCACTGGGCGTCCGCCCGCAGACCTGGGAGGGATTGGCGAAAGTGGAGGCTTCCTTCCTTGGTCCTGAGCTCCTTGTTGTGGGTGACGGGCGTCCTCCCCTCCCACATCTGACCCCGGGGCTCAGCCGCGCGTCTGCATTCCATCCCGTAGCCTCTTCAGGTCAGTAAGGAGGAGGGCTGTACTTCTCTCCCCACCCCGCAGTCACTCGCATTCAGGAGGTTGTCGGTCCCTTCTAGAGGCTCCCGCTGCACCTCCTTCTACCCGCAGTTTCTGATTTTGCCGGCAGCGAGACTTCACTAAAATACGGGGCGAGGCAGCAGGCAGCTTTGAAGCCCCCCAGCCCGTGCACACGGGATCCTTGTCTCAGGTGGACAGCAGGCGTGTTTCGGGCCCCGTAATAACCATCTCTTCATAGCTATTTTGGGACGGTACATTCTGGGGAATAAAGATACAGGCTTTTATTTTGTGGTTTCCAGAAAGTCCTCTGGAAACAGTCTTTTCTGTGTCTTCCCAGAATGCTCCTGAAATGCACACATAGAATGAGAATATTTGGGGTATTAACTATACCCAGAGGCCAGCCTGTGCACTGCATCATGATAGGAAGGGAGCTTTCTCCCACCAGCGGCTACCGGTCGCCTCCCGAAGCCCTTGACCTTAACAAATGGAAAATTCCTCCTCCCCTCCACCCTGCGACCTCCGTCCACAGCCTGTGATTGCCAGTGCAGCTGATATGAGTCAGTCTCTCCCTCTCCTTCCTTGGAGTAGCCACAGAGTGGGGCGCTAGGAGGCAGGGGTCCCGTGAGTCACACGTGTTTTCCAGAGCCGTCCCCACAAGCCACTGCAGCTGGAGCCAGCAGTGACCTGGGCGCTGGCAAGAGCCCATGAGGGTTAACATCAAGACCCGCCATCAGCTGGCCTTGGATTCTCAGAACCCCACCAGCCGCCCCCACTGCTCCTTTGAAGGATCAGTGGGAAAGAGTTGGGGCATGTGGGAAACTATGGGGTCCCCCAACTCTTTCAAACCAGTAACCTTGCCTCCAAGCTGGGGGAATGTCTTGGGACTCTTTTTTTGCAGAGCTTCTCTGGCTTTGCTACGAAACAAAGTCAGAACCGAGCCCTTGGCTCTCTCCTGTGCTGTGAGAAGGAGCCAGAGACCAGTGGCGAAGTCGTGCTAGGCTTGTACATAAATCTGTTCCGTCCAGGAATCCCACCGTCCCGAGTGTCTGGGAAGCAGGGCGTGTGCCGCTGGCCCCTGATGTCCAGGGCCTGCCAAGTACTTGTTCACTTCCTGGTCCCAGCCGTGCCTCCCCCCCAGTCCCTCACCCACCCCCCTCCCAGGGCCTAGCCCTGTCCCTACCGCCACCCCTCGAGTGTCAGAGGGAAGCCCCGGGGCCACAGTGGGACTCCCTGAGAGCCGACAGCTCCTCCCGGTGCGCAGGAGCGGCTGTGGCCTCTTACAGGTGGACAGATGCTGCTGGGTCACCGGCAGCCCAGCAGGCGCCGGCTGGGCAGAGCCGGGAGTGCAGATGGCAGAGCGGAGCTCATCCTGGCTGGAGACTCAGCCACAAAGTGATGGTGTGGAGCGGGGCCCGTCGTGGGCTGCCTTGGGACAGGACAAGGTCACCCCGGCTCGCCGTCCTGCCTTGAACAGTAGCTGGGAGACCCACCTCCAGGGCCTGGGTGGCCCCAGGGGACAGATGGGAGCCTGCACGTGCCTGGCAGGTGACCTGCCACCCTTTGCGGGGCACCCCTTTGAAGAAGTGGGGTGTATGTTGGGGGTTAGGGCATTCTGCCTGCTGGGCTCTTCCAACAGGCGTAGGGCGATTCAATTCAGGCTTAGGTAGCACTGGAACAGGTCTTCCCAGGCTCTCACCGGGAGTCCCAGTTGGTTTCTCCTTTAACCAGCGAGTCTCGTTTTCTGATTCCGTCTTGGCTCGGCCTCGCGCACCAGTACTTGTCTCCGTCATCTGTAGGGTGTCAAACGGCATGCAGCCCCTTTTGTAAAACCCAGGGGTCTCTTCCTGAAATGGGTAAACGTCCCTTTTGTAAGGAGCTGGAGAGGAGAGTGACGCACCTGCCGGCCTGTGCCAGGCCTCAACCGGCCCTTCCTACGGTGGCTTTGCGTGGGAGTAACGCGTTACCGCGCACCTTCTCCTTTCCGACGGGGTCCTCCGGGCTGCGCGGTAAGGCCCGTGGTGTCCTCCCGCTTCACAGCAGAGAAAACTGAGACTTGAGGGCTGCAGTGTATACCCCGGGCCCCACGGCCAAGGCAGGGACAGGAGCCTGGCCCCCGGGGAGGGTTCCCATCCTCGTCCTCCGGCGCTGGTAACAGACTTGCTGGGCTTGTGGGCAGCCCTGCTGGTGAGGCCAGAGAGAAGGGAGAAGGAGCGGGTCGTGCCTGGTCATCGGCCCTCGGGGCTGGATGTTTGCAGAGGGGCAGGGGTGGCACTGCCCAAGGATGGTGTCCGTTCGGTGGTCCGTGCCCGCACTCCTGCCCATCTGCTCGATGGGTTTGCTGTCTGTCTCGCCGCCCCTCGCGCCTGGAGAGTGGGGCGACTTCTCACATTCGCTCAAGGAACACTAGGGCTGGCCATGTCTTCCCAAGGACGTTTCCTGTCCCTCCCACAGTCCCTCTCTGTGTTCTTCCAGCATCAGCCACTGTGCCCTGGGGCTGTGGCATCTGCTAATAAGTGGGTCACTGCTGCCATCACTTGAATATTTATTCTTACCGATTCTGGGGCAGGAGGTGGCCTAGAGGCCTTCAGGACTAGCGAGGAGGGAAACTTAGCGTGGCGCAACAAGGCTGGGCAGCCGCAGTGACTTGACAGGACGCGGGAGCTCGGGAGCCCTGCTGCACGCCTCCAGAGGCACCGCCGGCTGCCCCAGAGCACAATTCCAGTAGGACACGCATGGATGCTGCCCCTGGATTTGTCACCATCGGGAACCTGGAGTGAAGGCAGCAGCGGTTAGCTAAGGAGGGTGGCCCGAGAGGGCCTGTGGGAACTGACGGGGCCAACGAGCTGTCTCTGTGCAGGGCTCGTGGGCTGGCTCCCTCTGGAAGCGGAGAGCAGGGCCCTAAGCCCACAAATGGCCTGATGGCAGTTTCCCTACTCTGGGCCACCCTGCCCTGTCTGACACACATGAGTCGGGACCCAGGAAGGGGCTGGGAGGTGACTCCTGGCTGCGTGGCCTTGCTTACGGGGTCTGGAACATCAAAGTCCGCCCTTCGTGGGGTGGCGGCCGACCAGGGAAGCCCTTCGTGGGGTGGCGGCCGACCAGGGAAGCCCATCTTTTTTCCTTCCCCTTCATCTGCACAGTGTGCTCCTTGTCAGCTCCCCTTGGCTCTGTCTGGATGCTCAGAAAGGTCCCGTTTTTCTTGGCCTCTCTTTTCCCCACTCGTAGGAAGATGCCAGTTGCACTGGGCAGTCACAGCAGGTGCAGTGGGCCGGGTAAGCCCTCGTGACCCATGCCTGGCTGGCCCAGGAGCTTGGTGTGGTGGGTGACAGGGGGAAGGGGATGCAGACGTGCGGTGTCTTCAGCCAGCTGTGCAGAGTGTCCTCCTGAGCCTTTCCCCCTCGTGCTGAGCCCCTGCCTTCAGCCCATGATCCTGGGTCTCGAGGACGAATCATTTCTGCCCGATGCCGCAGAAACGCGTGGGCCCACTACCCCGACAAGAGCTGGGTCTCTAATGTTGAGGGAATGCTGACTTCAAACAGGCACCATTGCTCACATTGAAGTGACTGACTTGAAAGGATTAGCTTGTCTCTCCTTTTCAAGGAAATCAATAGTACAGGGACAGGCGTGTGTTTTCTTTCTTTTTTTTTTTTTCCTAGGGAGCTGTCTATATATTTCATCCCAGGGATGGCTTCTTGGTTTTTGGTGTGCTTTCCATCCCCCCGCCCAGCCCTTTCTAAACGAAACTCAGATTGCTCTGTCACTCACGCCAGCACTGCGGTTTGTCTCTCTAGCTCCTGCCAAGGGTCCCCATGAGCCCCCAGGCCCCCGCCAATCGCCCATGGCTGCTGCTGCCACCCGGGTGCCCCCCCCCTGCCCCACTGCATCCCCTGCACCTGCCCAGCTGCTGCCCAGCATTGCTCCAGTAACCAGCCCTCACCTCTCAGTGCAGACCCGGGTAGCACGTCCCTGGGCCGTGGTGACCGCTGAACCCGACCCCATCCCCAGCACCTCTGGGTGTTGGAGCCGAGCCTCCTCCTCCAGCTTCGGGAGAGGATTGTTGCTTTTATTTTTACTGTGCCTCTCAGGGACCCGGGTCCTGTCTGCTGGCTTTAAGCCCGCCATCCATCACCCCCACATCCTGCCTCTGCCACGGCCAACACCTGACACACCAGCTTAGAAAGTGACACTTTAGTCCCCAGTGCTGCCGCTTCTTCGCTCCCAGTGAAGATACCAGGTGATGGGAATTTGGCAGCTTCTGGACAGTCCCCACCGTCCCTCCCCCCCAAGTCTCAGAAGCCACCCGTTGCCATTGGTTGGGGTCCTGCATTCCTGCATGGGGGGAGCTTATATCCTAGCTCCTGAGCCAGGTAAACTGCCCAGATTCCCTCGTCACAATGGTACTTTTAGTGTCTCTCTGCCCTGATGGAATGTTCCAGGTCCCTGCCACCATATCCATTGTCTGGTGAGTCCTGAATACATTCTTACAAACACTTGCCCAGGGCAAGCTGTTTTGATTCCTGGGCGCCTGGGCGGACGTCAGATAAATTGGCCTGGATTCTCACCCTTCCGCCCTACCCCTCTTCCTCATTCAGCCAGGGAGGTGTCTCGGGGTGGGGGAAATCGTTCTGTGTGCCATCTCCTGGCCACTCCTGCCCCAGCGCCATCCGCGACTGAAAAACCCCCCTGTGTCAAAGTCCAAACGCACAAAACAAATTACGGAACTAATTACTTGTCACAGAGTTAGTTCGTTTGCAGCAGGTTTCTCTTGAGTACTTGGTTTCTCTAATGGGTGTAAAATGTTACTGTGTGAAAACGAGTTATTTCCGAATAGAGCTCTTAGAAGCCTGTTCCTCGTAAAGGGGGCCTCCAGGTGTTCACGTGCGCAGGTGCAGCAACCCAGAGCCCGGTCTGTGTGGAAGCAGGCCGGCGGCTGACGTGGGGTTGGGGTGGACGCAGGCAGCCCACCTACAAGAGAGCCCGGGGTGTGCGTGCCTTTTCTCGCTGCGCTGCCTGGGAAGCTCCGTGGGGCTTGGTCCGTGTATACCCACGGCCTGCTCTCCTGCACAGGCCAATTTGGTTGGGAAACTTCCAAATAGGTCTCCGTGGGGAGTGCTCATCCCTGCTGGGGACCTTCTGCGCTGTGCTTTTTCAGGACTGTCTTACCCACACTCCACGCTGATCCCAGGCAGCCCAAGCTGGAGCCTTGAGCGCGCCTTCTCCGTGAGCGGCTCGAGTGGGGCTCCGTGTCTGGTGCCCCTCGCTGCACAAGCATCCCGGGCTGACCCAGCACCAACCTGAGTATGTTTTCAGCCTTTCCCCTCCAGCTGCTCCACGCTGACCCCGACCAGGGTGGCCCAGGCCATCTCCATGCTCCACGCCCCCTCTGCTTCCGGCCTTCCCTTTCTGAGTAAAGAACTAAAAGTGACTTTGCTTGAAGGAGATGTCCTGGTTGATTTCACATCTCCCGCTCCCCTCGTCCCCGCTTTCTGTTTCATTTCCCCCGAAAGTGCAGGGAAAAAAAAAAAAAAAAACAAAAACCTCACCGTCTAGAAGCCAGCAGCCTGCCCGTGGTTTTAGAGGAATGGGGAGTGTTCGTAAATATTTTGGGTTAACCCGGACGGAAACCGTACCTGCCGACCCATTTTTCGCCTCCTGCCCTGGGCCCATGTGATGCCTTCGTTGCATAGAGGACGTGTGGTACTTGTGAAGGCCCTGCCGGGGTCTGTGGGCGATGCTCACTCTCTGTCACAGGGTGTCTGTTGTGAGCAGAAGCTGGTGTCTTTCTAAATAGCGCCCCAGGGCCCCAGCAGTAATTGTTTAATTAAATAAAGCACTCATTCTAAGATAATAACTGCGCTCCTCTGTGTTGCCGGCGTTCCAGCCAGCGGGGCTCGCCATGCAAACCGTGCCCAGAATAAAAGCGTCTTTGGGCGTGTTCTCTGGACCACCGGCTAACCCACCGGAGAAGGCAGGAGGCAAGGGAGTGCAGAGGGCTTGCAGCCTGCAGAGATGCCTGGGGCCCGAGCCGTGATGGGCATCAGGGGAGCTGAACAGTTAGGGTGCATATTAATGATGCCATCTGATTAATTAGCATGAGCTCGGGCTGTCTCGTGGCTGAGCTGAGAGCAGACCAAGGTACATTTTAATAAGCCTTCAAGTGCAGAGGGAGGTGCGGCAGAGCTCCCCTCCGAGCAGGTGTGAGTCTGGAGGGGAGGGTCACGGGGCACGGCAGGGCGTCCTGAGTTTGGCTGTGGGAGGGACTTCCTCCAGCCACTGAGTGAGACATTCTCCAGAAACCTTGACAAGAGGAGGAAAGAGACATCCGGACCGGGTGCAGGGTGCCGACTGGTGGGGCTGTGACGTGGACCCCTCGCCGCCATAGGGAGGTCATGCTCCAGCCATGAGGCAGGTGCGCGGCCCCCCAAGAACACCGTCCAGCTCTCTGCCTGCCCCTGGTCCGGACCATGAGCCTCGGCTGTGTCTCAAGGTTTGGTTCCAGGAACCAACTTCAGGTACTTGTTGAAACTCTACATTTCTGGGTCCCAGCCCCGGCCCACGGTAACAGGGTCAAGGCTCCGAGGCCCAGGAATCTGCACCTTTGACCAGTTCTGAGGGGAGATCTGTGTCCTCCCCCCTTTGAGAGGTTCCGCCGGCTGAGGACCTGTCCCCTGGCAAACAGTCCCCCTGCGAGAACCACCCCCAGGCTGCAGCTGTGGAGGCAGCCTTTAGGGGCTCCCTGTGCCTTGCCCCTTCCAGGGGAAGACGATGGCCCCACGTCCACAGGTGTCCTGCTGGAATTATGCCTCACGCACTCCAGTGCAGACAGAGAACAGCATCCCTCCTCTGATCAGACTGTTTGCAGGCTCTGCGTGTCCCAGGGAGAGAAGGGGCTCCAGCAGCCTCCCGTTGCTACTGCCCTCTTTGTTAACCAGGGCCAGCAGGTCCCTCCTGCATCCCTGTGGATGGTGCTCTCGGCTCCCTCTTAGAGCCCACAGCGTGCCAGCCCCACCGAGAGGCCTTTCACCCTGGCCATCGATCGACTAGAGAGGAAGCAGGGGATGTCAGTGCGGTTTCTTCTACCCGGGTGGACAGAGTTGTTCATCAGCGAGCTCGAAGCCCTGTCTCCCCTCCTTCCCCACCTCCAAGGTTACTCAGTGTCGGCAAAGACTCCTGCTCCCCCATCTGTCTATTTCAAGGTCTGACGTCAGCGGAGAAGGGGTGGAGCCAGCTTGGCCTGTGCTCCTCTCCGCAGGGCTCCCGTGTTCAGGGCACCGGACTTCCTTCCCTCCCTCCCCTCTAGCCCCAGTGCCCAGCATTCCCACTGCCATCCACTCTTCCTGCACAGAGACAGGCGGGAAGAGTGGACTGAGGAAGGGCGGACGCCAGGAACACCTGCAGCCATCAGCTGGCGCTCTCGTCGGGGGCTGCGCACAAGCCAGCCGCTGAGGTGACAGAGAGCGATGGCTCAGCCTCCGCACAGCCTCGGGACAGGGACACTAAAAGCAAGCTGATTCCAACTGGTTCCTGGAGATGCTGTCAGCTCGGCGGGTTCTGAGGTCCAGGAGGCCCATGCGCCGGCCACCCCGAGTATCCAGCTAGTTCTCCTGACCGGATCAGGTGGTTGGGGGCTGATGGCTGGGTGGGTGGGTGGGTGCTATTCTCCAAGGGAACCACAGAGGGGCAGGACGGATGGCCCAGAGGCTCCCCGCCCCCGTCCCTCACCACAGAGTCTCCCAGCTCCACTCAAGGCCTCTGGTTCTAAGGACCTCCGAGGACCAGCTGACCCCGAGCCTGCCCCGGACAGCTCTTCCCAGGCCCAGGGTCACGTGGCCAAGCCAGAAGAGTACCTCTAGCCTTCTCGTTGGTGCGGTAGAGCCCCGCCGTGGGGGAGGTTGTGCTGTCTACCTTGGTCTCCCCTGCCTTGACCTCCAGCATGCTGGACCAAGGCACAGAGCTGGCGTTGATTCCCCGTGAAGAGATGTCAGCGGTTACACAGTGAGAACCAGTACGCCAAGCCTGCAGCGCGGGAGAAGTTAATGTCTCGGCGTCTGCTCACTCGCTCTGGCTCCCGTGGGGCTCGCTGCAAGGGCCCAGGTGGCACTTTTAGCAGTTTATCGCATGGCCCTCTAGCCGGGACCTCCCCGCTGTGCCTTCTTCCTTTTGCCCCTGTAACACAGTGCAGTCCCTTTTAAGCCTTATCCCACTGGGACAGAGAGGAGTCCTCCCGAGAGGAATCAGGAGAGCTTGAGGCCGTGCTCAGCCTCCCCCAGTCCCTATAGCGCAGGCCTGGCTGCCTCCAGCACGAGACTTGCCCCAAAGCCACGGAGCTTTTCTGTTACTTCATTTTTTCAACATTGGTTTTAGGTAAATATGACTGTCCTTTCCCTGCTTAAAACGTGTTAGAAGTTCCTCTCCATAAGGCATCATTTATGCTTCTTCACGTGGTGTGGTCTGTTCCAGTCTCCTTCTGGAAGCTTCTCTCTCACCACTGCCCCACACTCGCTGGCCCCTGTCCTGCAGAGGTGCTGGGCGCTCTCACGACTTTGTGCCCATCCAGGGCCTTTCCCTTGCTTCAGAGTCTGACAAGCACTCACTCGTTCAGAACTGAACTTGGGGGCCTCCTTTCAAGACACCTGCGGCCGTTACTGTCCCCCCCAACCCCTCCCATGGCGATAATTGGATTTCCGTGTGTCTTCAGTTACTTGGTCTCCCTGGGAGCCTCTCGAGGTCAGGGCTGTGCCTGACCCACACATCTGGAACCAGCATGGGCCTCACAGAGGGCAGTTGCTCCGTGAACATCGGAAAGAGCGAGAGCACTAGGGTGTGCTGCCCCCGCGGGATCTGTGGCTGGCCCCGTGCGGTCCTTCTGTAAGCCCCTGGGGCTGCCGATGCCCGCGGCCCATCACCGCTAATGGCCACGGCCAGAAAAATTCCACGTGCAGCTGGCTTCTCTTCTTTTCCTGAAGGTACAGATCATCTTCTGTGCCTCTCTGCCGGGACAAAGTGACCCCTCAGAATGGCCTTAGGGGCACTCAGGGGGCCACAGTCAGGAGCTAAGCACATGCCAGGAAGTCTGGGGTGGCACCCCATCTGCCACCCCCTCTTTAGTGCCCAAAATGCAAGCAGTGAAGTTTTAGGCTGGGCCAGGCTCAAAGGCAGGTCTGTGTCCCAGGCAGAGCCTCAGCCCTCCTCTCACACACACCAGCTCTGTCCCGCACACCTCCTGTCATCGCTGTCCGTAAGGCCCTCCTCAGTCAAGGTCAGGCCTCTTTTCCCACCTGGGCGGGTGTGTGTGGACCCATCTCTGTCTCTCTCCTGCTTGCAAGGAGCCAGGCTGCCCTTAATAAGCCCGGATGGCATATAATCATTAAGTAAGTGACTATATGGGTTTTCCACAATATTTATCTATCCCCCCCCAAACCACAAGGGTTGCAGCTCTGGCATCAAATCCTTGGAACCCTGCCCACCACCGGGCACCATCTGGCTTTTCAGCTAAGAAACAGACAGCATAGGCACGCAGTCCTGTCCTCCAGTAGGATGTGAGGGGGATAGCGGCCATGCCAGGCTGATGCCACTGGGCCCTCCCAGCTCCCCTGCCCCTGCCCCCAAGGGAGGCAGCTTTCCTGGGGGTGGAGGTGGTGGAGAGACTTTCTGTAGGGCAGAACCAAGGGAGGCGGTAAACACTCTAAGAAGGGGACCAGCCTCGAATTCACACAGCCTAAGTTCTGATCTCAGCCATGTCTTGGTCATTACAAGGTCTTGACAAATTATTTTATCTCCTTTAGCTCGGCTTTCTAAACTGGAGCCAGTAACCCATTCCTACAGTGTTGGGGTCAAGAAGTCTTCGACAGAAGATGCTGTGCATGGGTGCTCGGGAGGTGCTTGTCCCCTGGCGTGGATTCCCTGATGTTCAAGGCAAAGCCTTCTCTAGGTGATGGCTCTGGGCAGGGAGAGGCTCTGGCGTGAGAGTGGCCTGTTCGTGGGCACAGTTCTTCTCCCTGCCAATAGCATCCCCTCCAGATGCGGCCCCAACCATCTCCCAGCGGGGGGCTTGGAGATGACTGGGTAGGGTAGCACCTGGGCCAGGTGTGTGGGACATGTCCTATCCGAGAGGCTGGGGCCAGAGATGGTGATGTGATAGTGAAGACGGTTGCCTGGGAGACTGTGCATTCTGGAAAGATGCCGTCTGTGTCCCATCACGGTCATGGCACAGGACCCATTTCTGGGCGGTGCATGGCCAGGCCTCAGACCTGAGGGGGACCTGCCATGGGTCGTATCTTGTCACTCCCTCCCAGGTAGCTCCTTGTCCCACACGTCTTTAACACAGTGCTCAGCAGCCAGGCTCCCCAGTAAGACATCACGCTCCTTGATGGTAGAAATTTGGGATGAATTTCTTGATCTTTCTTTTTTGTCATCCATGGGTTCAGGAGGAGATGCGCTTTTTTTTTTTTTTTTTTTTTTTTGCCTCCCAGAGGACAAACCATAAAGATAGATTACAAACCTCAGGTTCCTAACTGAAGATTTCTGTCTCATCTAAGTAGGGCAGGGGATGTTGAGAGCAAAGGGTTCAGAGAAGGAGGTCATTTGGGTCCTTTCCTAGATCTGCTTTGTTTCCAGTTGCCCTGAGAAAAGAGAAGCAGAAGATTTGGAGGAAGGAACCTGGGGATGCTTTCAGCTGTCAGACGGTCACAGGCGGCATTCCAGTTAGTGTGTTCAGGGAGTAACTGAGCCCAGGCAGTGCCTTGTGAGTGCCCTGGCCATCTCCAGGCTGACAGGGCTGGGATCGCTATCACCTAGGCTCCTGTGTCCGGCCTTCCCGGAACCTCGGAACTGGTGCGGGTGGTCTGGGAGCGCTCGCCCCACGCAGCCTGTGTCCAAGAGATTCTCATCTGTTCTCTTTCCTGCCAACCCCTTCGCAGCCTCCAGGAGGGGCTGTTCTGGGCTTGTGACAGAAGAGCGGTCTGCATGTTCATGGCTGGGAGCAGCCACCCCACCTGTAGCTTCTCCCCAAAATCATTTTTCCACGCTCCCCGGTGTCAAGACAAGGTTTGCACCAGTAGGCCCGCAGAACTTGTCCAAGTGCAACCTCAGTGGCCTGCATGCAGCTTTGTGGGGAGGGCGCCCAGAGCTTCACCTTCTTCCCAGTTAATTGGCAGTGGAGCACGTCTCTTCTCCTGCCCGACCTCCTGACCCTGGTCCGATTGGCTGCCGTGCGGGTTTGGTTTCTTGCCTCTGTTCTGTGGCTTCAGCCACTAGGTGCGCCCTAAGGAGTCTACCTTTCGGCTTGCTGTTGCCTTTGCTCAGAGCCCAGCACCCTCCCGTCTCGGGCTTGGCCTCTTCCAGCAAGCACACACTTGCCTTTTGCAGGTAGGACATGTCTTTGCGTTCACAGTTTCCAAGTGGGGCTGAATCGGTTGAAGCAAGTGGACTTGGTTTTCTCCTGCAGGACGTCTCAAGGTGATAGCTGGAGAAGAGCGTGTGTGCCAGAAACACGCTTCTTCAGAATATCCGGGCAGCCGCTCTCTGTTTTTATTGTCAGGCATTCCCTGAATCTCCCATCTCTCCGTGCATTCAGTAGGCCTTGCCCAGTCCCTTCTAGGAGACGGTGGCGGTGGCGCAGAGACAGTAAGATGCTGTAACTTACCCTCAGCAGCACATGGCGGCGGCGGGGGGGCGGGGTCGGTGCTCTTCTGTGCTGTGGGTGGGAAGGTGAGCTCGCTTTGTCTCCGTTACTCCTTCCCCCCAGGAACACGGAACTTAAGGGATGAGTGGGTGAAGGGCCCGCTGCTTCCCCATCTCGGTTGGGCTGGGGGAACCTGTAGCTTCCTCTCACAGAGAGGCTCTGCTCGTGCGCTGGGCCAGCCGCTCACTGGGCTGGGCCTTCAGAAGGTGGCTGCTCGGCTCTGCCCTGTGGGAGAACCCCCTTCTCCTGGAGCTTCTTGTGCAAGCACCCATCCCTGTGGGTCTGGATTCTGTGGAATTTAGATGGGGTGGTGCATCCGATCGCAGGGTTTTGGCAAATGAGCTGTGATAACGGTCCTCTGGGCTTGGCGCACAGAGGCTGCCGCCTGGGATTCAGACCCACACCTGTTGTCAGGCTCTCACCGTCCTCTGCACGATGGCCGAGCCTTTCTGTCTGGTTGGGAAGAACTTGAGCTCCCCACCAAAGCATCCGGGCCGTTATTGAACTTGGGTGCAGGTGACAGAAGTCCGGTAAGAATAGGAGCGACCTGATGTTCGTTCTTTGGCCAGAGGGCCTCACGGGGCCCCAGCTCCCTGTGTTCCTTGACCTGCGGTGTCTGGAGGACCGATGGGGTGTGAGAACGTGGGTGCCGGCTGTCGCCGTTGGGGGTCATGGGCAGGGCCAATGTTTGTCGGCCCCCTGTGCACACACGATGTGATTTGAGAGGTTCTGTCACACTCGGGGGGCTCGTGGTTAGCCAGGGCGGCGTCAGGAGGCCAACCCCAGCACTGCGTACGCCCGTGGTCCAGAAGCCCGTGGTCCCTCCGCGGCCCCTCGCTGACTCTGGGCTCCTCTCCTTTGTGGATGAATCCCCAGACGTTGTCATTCAAGTTGGGAAAATAAAACTCCCAAACCGAAATGCGCACAGCCACTTGAGAAATAAAAATAGAATCCTCGAACACTCCTTCCCGCACTCAAGGACACCTTGAAAGTTCAGTTCCCGTTAAGGGATGGGTTCATGCTGCGTTGTCATTAACCCCAATTAATTCTTAACCCCTGGCGCCCTGGAACGAGGGCCGCCCTGTCATCTGGGGGCTCGTTGCCTCTGTCACTTGGGAGAGCCTCCGGGATCCGTCCGGAGCTCAGCCGTGCCATCAGCAGGTCCCTGCCCCTGCCGGCCCCGTGCGCACCGAGTCCACGGATTCCACGGTCAGCCCCTGGGGATCCCCGCGTGTTTAGGGCAGATGAGGCAGTATGTCCCCGTTCCACCCCCTAAGACTTGTTACTTTGTCACTCTTGCTAAATTAACGGAGAAGTCCAGCCCCCACCCCACCCCAAACCCAAGACCAGGAGGCTCTGGGTGGATCCGCCGCCTTCTACACTGACACTGCGGGAGCTGAAGGGTGGGGCGCGCAGAGGCAGCTGCTGGTGGCTGAACCCTGATCCCTTAGAAGCTCCACCGTGCTGCACTGTGGGGGCCACAAGCAGGTGAGCCCCCAAACCCTCATTTTTAGAGGAACTCAATAAACCAGGCACTCCAGGACCGGGCCATCCAGCAGGTTTCTCCAGCCCCGGGAGCCAGAGAACCACAGCAGCGTTACTTTCGTTCCTTGCTGGCCGCCGCCAGCTTCCTTGACCATTTGGCCTTCATCCCCACCACGTGCTGCCCTTCTGCTTCCATCTAGGTTGGGGAACAGGGCCTCGAGGGAGCCTTCCCCGCCGGATCGACAGTCCGCGGACTTCTTCTCTGCTGGATTTTCTCACTGTGCCCTGTCGCAGGAGGTGACCGGTGATCAGTCTTTGTCCCAGGGACTGGCTCAGAGGTTCTTGGGACATTTGTGCCGTGTGGTTCTTCAGCACATCCTTCTCTCCTGCCTTCCGTGTCTCCATGAACAGCCGGCCCCTCTCTCTCCTCACCCCCACCCTGCCCTTCCTCCCTTTTGAGGGAGGGGAGATGGACTGCAGGTCTTGTGATTTTCACCCAAGTGCAAGTTCTGATGAGAAGGTGCGGTCCACTGTGTGTCTCCCCAGCAGGAGAGGAGATGCCAGCAGGCAGGATTGGGGGCTTTCGTTTTGTTTTGTAAGAGAAGAACTGGTGGGTGGGCGGTCTGTCTGGGGACGGTGAATCCACGGTCTCCCAGAGGCAGGCATGGGAAGAGTCCCTGCTTTGAAGACCTTTGACATTAGGTTCTTGACATTAGGTTTCTTCTAAGACATTGCCCTTCTGGGCGCCTGGCGGATTCACAGAGTGGGCACAGCCCACTGGGGTCCAAGCCCCTTCCTTGCTAGGGGTCCAGGGGATGCAGAGGGCAGCCGAGAGCCCTGGGCTCTTCTCAGAGCCTTTTCTCCTTATTGGGGCTGAATAGCATTCTCTCCTAAAGCCAGTGGGTCTGCTCAGAGCAAACGCTGTTTCAGTTTGCTCTTTCTAAATCAAAACATATTGATTTCACACCTGTTTGAGGAAGAGATCTTTTCCCGACACACTGAGCCGCGCTCAGGCGGAGTGGGTGGCTTGCCCACTTGTGTGCACTGCCCTCTGCCAGCTCAGATGCTGCCCGTGGCAGGAGGGGCTGGTAGAGGGTAGGAGGCAAGTCAGCAAGACAGGGGTGGCCTCTGCCCCTGCTGCAGGGTTACACCTCTCCACCAGGCGCTTCCCCACCAAATCCGCTATATTCTGCAGGTCCTCAGTGGGCATGTCACATGTGTCAAGCCCCCTGGGTGCTGGCGTGAACAAGGACGCAGGCCTTGCCGTCCTGCTGCTCGCACTCTGTCCGGGGGGCAGGGTTTGTGGACGCAAAATCAACCCATGAGGGGCACCTGGGTGGCTCAGTGGGTTAAAGCCTCTGCTTTCAGCTCAAGTCATGATCCCAGCGTCCTGGGATCGAGCCCTGCATCGGGCTCTCTGCTCACCAGGGAGCCTGCTTCCTCCTCTCTCTGCCTGCCTCTCCACCTACTTGTGATCTCTGTCTGTCAAATGAATAAATAAAATCTTAAAAAAAAATCAACCCATGAGACAGCAGCTCAGCATCTACCAGAATTAGGCAGAATTAGGTGCCCGACTGTGTGTGTGAGCCCAAGGGAGGAGCTCCATGCAGAGGACACTGGTCCCCGAGCAGAGCTTAGAAGGCAATGGAAGTGAGAGAGGGGGAGAGTGAAACTCTGCGCGCAGGTGTGGCCGGGGCTAAGCGTGGGGGACGACACGCACCAGTTGGCTCTGGCCCCAGGAAGGAGAGGACAGGGACAAAAGGACCAAGACGGATTCCGCAGGAGGACAGTCCTGTACTCTCCCCGGCCTTTTGTCTACGTGGTTTCTCCTATCTGAGGTATCCCTTTCTCTTTGAAGTTCCCCTGGGCGTCCCCACCCCAGCCCCAGCCAGGCAGGGTCAGGAACCCATGCTCTGTGCTCCACTTCCCCTGTGGGACCATAAGAAATAACATTTCCGTGGTTTTAAGCCACCAAGTTCTGCAGTCACAAGACGCTGGTACAGAGAGTGAGGAAGGAGACAGGTTGTTGGGAGCTTGAGCCAGAGCGGCTGGAGGTGAGTGGTGTGCTGCCTGCGCGGGGTTGCAGGAGAGAAGCAGCTGGATGGAACTGTGGACGAATCCAGAGGGCCACCAGGACCCTGTAGAGCCACACCCAAGCCTTGCTGCGGGGCCTTAGCAACGTGGGCTGCCTTGTGTCCATCAACACTGGCAAGGTTGCCCTGGGGCCTTTGGTACACGTTTAAACTCGGAGAAGAGTTCAGTTAAACGCAGAGAAGAGGCCCGAGCCACCCCATTTGCACCTTCGCACGTCTGTCTCAGACTTCGTTCCCGGTGACCAATTTGAAGATTTCATTAGAAACCAAAGAATTGCTCTTTATTCCTTTTTCTCCTTCTGGAACGCGTTTGGCTGCCGCAGGTTCTGTCCCTGCCTCCTGGAATGATTTGGGCTCCGAGAGTCCTTGAACAGAGGCTGAGTCTGAACTGATCAATGGCATTTGGGGGTTGAACCATTGCTCAGGAGTCGGTTAATTTATAATGTCATACGGGCTAGACGAGAAGACCCGAGAGGATAGGCTGCCTCTTGGCTTTTTATCTCCTCTTTTTGAAGAAGGAAAGGGAAAACAGGAGGTGCCACGCTTGGCTGTTCAGCATTCAGAGATGATCTCCGTCCCCGCTAGACCCTGGGCACATGGGGGCCGCTTCTCCTCCCGTGCCCCCGTTCTTCCCAGAGACCTGGCAGCAGCCGCTCCATGGCGTCCTTTCCGGCTCTGATGCCGGCCCCTGCGGGCGCCGAGTCTGGCTCTAACTAATTTGCAGAGGACACCTGTTCCTTAATTAGCCCCAGCCTGTGCCGTGTGTCTTGGTCCGGGCTCCCTCCGATGCGTGAGCTCGTGGCGGGCCAGGGCTGCCGTTGGGGGTCTATGCATGGTTGCTCCGACCACCCGGGCCCTGTGCTTCCCACTCACAGAGTGGTGGGGTCCATCTGTGTCCTGAGCCTTAAAACCACATCCCGGCCGCCGGCCCGCCACAGGTGTCTCTGCTGTTGACCAAATCTTCCAGAACAACCCTCTACTGCCAGGCCCCGCTGCCGGCCTTAGACCCAGATGTGGGAGGTCCAGGCCAGTGCAGACCCTCATTCAGAGCCCCCCTGCACTCCTGCTCCCCACGACTCCGATGGCGTCTCACGTACACTTCTTGCTCGACTCTTCAGGTGCGCCTGTATGCTTAGTGTCTTTAAAAAGAGGGAAGCTCTTGGGGGACGGGGATCCCACCCTGCAGGGTTTTATAAAATGCATCCTTTTATGGAAAACGATCTTGGTGAACAGCTGCCGGTGGGGAGGGGATGAAGACGGATCTAGCATCTGGAAGAGGACCCGGGCTGGAGCAGGATTCCCTGCCTGCCTTTGGGGCTGGTTCTGCTGCATACCTTCCCCACCTGCCACCCGCCTCCCCTGCTTCCCCTGCCTTGGTTTTACATAGTAGAACCTTCTGAAAACGAGTCTCTAGGCTTCAGAGATGAGCTCTGACCTCCCACATAAGCTGCCCGTAAGAAAATGTCCAGCGCGAGCGGTGGGCACCGTGGGTCAGAGGGGAGGCCCCCACGCCTGCCAGGGGACACAGCAGGAGTCTGGTTTTGAGCAGCCCGGCGTTGTTTGGAAACATCTGTGGCAAGTGGCTTTGTATGTGTTCTTCCTTGAGGCTCTCCCTCTTCTGCCCTTCAAGAAAGAAATCCTGTTGAAGTTTCCCTGAAGTGGTTATTCTCCTAAAGGACAAACTAATGGTGCCGCTTGCGGGCTTGCTCTGCGGCTGCAGGCCCTGCCTGAGTCTGGCCTGCAAGGGCACCAGGCCACCGCCTCCCCCGCCCCCACCCCCCCACCCCCCCACCCCCGCCCCGCTCCTGCTCCTGCTCCCACCCCCCAGGCACCCCTAGCCTAATGGCGCTTCCCCTCCTCCTGGCGGAAGCAGAGCTGGCTCCAGGCCCCCAGCAGAAAGCCCTTTCCAGAAGTCTCCCAGCCCCGGAGCCTGCCTGGAGGCCCTGTCCCCCAGCTAATTAGAGCTTTCTCCTTAAGCAGTACTTTCGTCTCTGGTGTCATCCTCACAGTGATAATGGACTTGGATAAGAGGTCACAGCTTCTCCCACTTCCCGCTTTCCTTGCGGATGATGGTGGGGGAGGGACGGGCACAGCCCCCCTTCCGCCAGCGCCCGCCTGCCTGTCACCCTGTCACGGGGCAGCCAGGGAGTGGGGGGACTGGCCGCCAGGCGGAGCAGCTGCGATGTCTCCCCCCCAGCTCACGGGGCCAGAGCCCGGCTGCTCACCACATTCGGGTCTCCGCCACCCGCTGCACCTCTGGCGAGTGTCATTAACATTAACGTGATAAAACGGGCGCCATGTAAATGTTAATAAGGTCTGTTGCGTCTGCTGCTTCCGAGTGGCAGATTGGAAATGGTACCATCATCATAGCGCCAACCAGCAGCTTTTAATTCCTCTGCTCCCTGAGCAGCCAATTTGGCATGGAAATCCTAACCTTGCCTCAGCCCCCAGCTCGGCTCTGCTGTGCCAGGCTTACCCCCACTCTCCTTTGCAGAGAGGGTTCAAATTTCCCACCGACTGGTTTTCTAAGATAGGGTATGAATTCTTTTTTTTCTGAGTAACCGCTTGGTTTTCCCTATTCTCCACGGAGGAAGAGCACTGAGCCCCAAACTCAAGCCCCACTTTTCATGGCTGCGGTTCCTTCTCTTCTTGGTCCAGGATAGTCCTCTGAGAGATTTACCCTGGAAGCCATTGGCTCTGGCTCTGGCTTTCCAGGCTTTCCCTTCTCTTGAAGTCACAAACATTGCTGATGGACGACATCCTGATCGATCCTTTCCTCTGAACCTTCAGCCCAGCGTTCTTTCCCGTGTGCTGCGCTGTGGGGGCCCCTGGGTCCCCTCCTCCCTGTGTGCGGTCTGCCCAGTAGACCTGGGGGTCCAGGGTGTGCCTGGCTTCCTCTCAGATCCCCATCTTGCTGCTGTCCCACACCTCCTTGGGGCTTGTTCCCAGCTCCGTGTAGGGCCCAGGAACCCTCAGCATTTGCTAAAGAGGAATATCAGGCAATGTCCCTGGGGTGTCCCTGGGGGTCGTGCCCAGAAAGTTGTCTCAGGACAGGAGGCGTAAGGAACAGCCAGAAAGCACGGCTCTGGGTTTCTGTTGCACCCCAGGGAATACCCTCGCGATGCTGTCAGCCGCTGGGGAGCCTCTGCTGACCCGGGTGCACACCGTGGTTAGGACCGGCCGCCAGGCAGGGGCCATGTGGACAGCGTGTCCGCGCGTCTCCGCGCGCTCCCGGCCCCTGCCCCCCTCACACGTGTTTCTGTCCCCCAGGCTGTCTTCACTCTCCTCCTTGGACCCTTCACCTTCTTCGACGTCCAGAAAACCAAGTACCTGCAGATCCTGACCTCCCTGATGAGATGGGTTGGTGAGTGAGAGACCTTTCGAGGCTTCCTTTCTCCTCTCATTCCTTCCTTACCCTTGCCAAGACGGCCGTGTGTGCTCACAGCGCAGCTGGAAGGTGGTGGGCTTCCGGGGACTCCTGAGAGCCGGGAAGGGGCGGGGGTAACACAGTCCCGACAAGGATCACGTGTTGTGGACGGAGCCCGAGCTAGGCCCAGACTTCTTCACACGCCCATGCAGTGTCCCCGCTGCCCCCAGGCTGGGCCAGGACTCCTGAAGTCCCCGGGTCGGCTCTGCCCACTTCAGGGCACGAGAATGGCACCGCTGTGCCTTCTTGTGGGTGCACCGTGTGGCACAGCCGTAAGTCCCAGCAGGCTGTGGCAGCCGCGTCTGCGTTGCCGGCCAGCAGGGTGTGAAAAGACACCCCTTCCACGATACTCTTGACTGACCGATGCCCTCCTGAGCAAGAACATCGTCCTTGGGTGGTTTGGGGGCCTCTCCCCCTAAGGCAGGTTTGTGGGAGGGAGCTCATGCATTCCACCGCACCGACCCGGAGGGCCCCGGCTACTGAGCGCAGTAGACCCAGAACAGGAGGGGGTAGGGGCCGTGTGGCCTGGCACTGGCTCTGGGATCATTTGCATTCCTCTTTTGGTCTAAAGGCAAAGAATACAGTTGCCATTGTGGCTGAGAGGTCTGGCAGAGGGCATCTGCCTCCAGCACCTCCCCTGCCCAGCACCTGCACCGACATTCCCCGGGAGCCTGAGGGCAGGACTCCTCCCTCCCGAGCTTCCTCTCGAGCTCCCGTTGCAACTGCCCCAGCACCCCTCATCAGGACTCAGGGCACACAGCCCTCAGCACAGGCCCTCAGAACAGCTTCTGGTAAAAGTGATTTCCGGCTGTTCTCACATCCTGCAGAGGATTCCAGAATCCCAGTGTAAGGAGCCAGTGCGTCACAGGGTCCTGGCATCTTCAATCGGGAGGGACCATGACTGTCATCCAATCCCCGCCCCCGCCCCCGCCCCCGCGAGGGCAGGCTCCACAAACATTCACACGGGGTGGCCTCTGGGCCAGGAGCTCCCGACGGGTCCCCTGCCCCACTCGGAAGGGTTGCTTGTCAGCACTGGGAAGTCCTGCCTTGTCTTGAGCCCAACTCGGCCGCCTGTAACCTCCTTCCGCCTCGGTCCTTCCTTGCTGGGAATTGAGAGCAGGACTGAGTCATCTGCTGCGTTAGCTTCGAGGCCTCTGTAACCCGGGACACCTGTCCTTCGTCACCCAGCCCAGCCAAGAGAGCAGGAGAACACTTGTCCAATAGGGAGCGGGATTCCTGGTCTGCCCCCCTCAGCCGGTTCAGTCCTATATGTACCTTCACGATGCTGTTTGCAAATTTTATTAACACATTTGAAAGCCGCGGGTTTAAGTAACGTGACCACCTGGGAAAAAATGAGAACTCCTGACTTAGAACACGAGGATCAGGCTGGCTCCAAGGATAAGGTACTGGAATAGAGCCCCCCACCCTGGGTCCCAGCAGGGCTCACTTCCCAGCGTTGGGATCAGCAGGGAATCACAGTCCCGGCTCCGCCTGCCCACCCTTCTCCTCCGGAAATAGATGAAAGCCCTAGAGACCTGCAGAAGGAAGAGTTTTCTCAGCAAAGCCTCCTCTTGTCCGCCTGGCCCACCTCCGTTGTCACTGCTCCTCTGCTCCCAGAGTCCCCGAGGTCCTGCCCCTCCCCCACACGGGACTGGCTGTCCTGACCCGCTGCATTAGGAGTCCTCACCTCCCCCCCGGGGAGGGCAAGGAGAGGTGGGGAGAGGTGGGGAGACTCCTGTGCTTTAGAGGGCTGCCCGGATCGTGACGTGTCCTGATGCTCCACGACAGCGACACCCCTGTTTATTGAGCAGGACAAAGGCCTTCGTGTGTCTAGTGAGTGATGAGCAGGTTGTTGAGAGGGAGGGGAGGAGGCCGGTGGTAAAGGAAGAGTGACTGTCCCAGTGTGGGGTGGGAGACCCCGCCAGACTCAGCTCCCCCGCAGAGAAGGCCTGCGCTTACACTGCCAGCAGGGCCCTGGGGGTGCCTCCAGAGCCTCTCAGAGCAGCCCCTGTGCCCTTTCCACGCTACTCTTGGAGCCCTGTCCTCCTCAGAGTAAAACCGTCCTGCCCCCTTGTGACCCCATCGTGCCTCCCCTTCTCCCAGCCAGAGCCCCTCCGGCTGGCCAGCAAGGCTGGTTACCCCCAGGGGCTGCAGCAGGGATCCCCCAAGGGGTCCCTTCCTCAGGCTCCCGGGCCCTGCGAGGTGACAGTGGCCTTGCAAGAGGCGCTTGACAGCAGGGAGGGCCTGAGGGACACAGCAGCACGTGAAGGTCACCCACACTTGTGTTTCTGCATGGTGACATTGTTGTCACTGCAAGTCATCTGCCTCTTTTCTCCCTTCGATCTGATAATCAGATGGCGCCGGCCTCTCTGCAGAGCTGGTCTCCAGAGCGTTCTGGGTGACCGGCAGGCGGTCATTCTTCTCCTGGAGAGGCTCGGGCCCCTGTGCCAGGAAAGCTAAGCTCTGTGACACAAAGCCCTCTGAAGCAGAAGAAAAATTGTCCAGTTAAGTAAACTCCAGACTGTACCCAAGGCTAGACTACAGTTTCAGGCTGGGGCACGGGAGCCGAGCCGCCTGGGCCCTTTCCTCCCTGGTGGTGAGAGCGGTTCCCCTCGTCATGGCCCCGGGGCCACTGCAGGCAGGGAGCCGAGAAAGGGGGCAGTGGGGAGGGACGAGTCCCAGGAAGCTGCCAGATACCAGCGAACAGGCAGCCCTGTTGCAGGAAGGACTGGAGTCCGCCCCGGGGGACATCTGCGAGGGGGGCGTCTCTCCTCTGGCCCAAGCTCACCCAAGTGGTTTTTTCTAGAACCCTCCAAAAAGCCCTGTTTGTCCTCTTTGGTCTGCGCCAAGTCCTCCGTTCTCAACGAACTCCCTTTCCTTTTGCTTCTGAGAAGCAGCTGTGTGGCCGTGTCCCCCCCCCGACCCTGCCTCCTTCCCCATACTCCCGCACTCCCTGCCCCTTCCCTCTCCCCAGATTAGGGCCCAGACTGTCCAAGAGAGCCGAGCCGGAGCGCAGGGTGGCAATAAGCCGACTCGGGTTCTAAGAAGACAAAAGGGAAGAATGAGCACCAAAGGGACCGGAAAATCATAAATAAACGTGCTGAGCCGGAAAGTTTCTTGCGCTTAATTAGGAATTTGTTCTGCCATCTGTTGAAACAAGGCTGGGGAAGACTGCGGAAGCCCCGCCCGAGTAGGGCCCCCGGAGCCCAGGACGAGGCCACCTGACAGCTTGAGGCCAGTTCCCTCCCGCTGCCAGAGCGGGCCTTTGCACGCGGCCACTTGTCCAGGAAAGTGTCGGCACCTGAATGACAAGTGACAGTGTTGATTCATCTCTTTTGCTCTCCAAATAAGTTCTGGGCAGCCCAGGCAGATCGGTGTGGGAGACCCAGATCCCAGGTGCCCGGATGGGCTCCGTGTCGTCCGGCGGGTGAGACTGTTGTGTAGTGTTAGCAGGCTTCCTGACCAGCCCCGCTTGCTGTCCCGTCGCTCAGCCCCCGGCTGCTGGGCTCCTGAGCCCAGGGCTTCGCTCCCGGTGCCTCGCTTATGTTCCCATCCACGTGGGTCCCGGGGCGCACAGCCAGCCCTCGGCCAGGTTCCTTGTTCAGCAGCGGCCAGGGCAGGTCCCCCCGGGAGCGGCTGGGAAGATAAAATGGGATCCGGAATCAGGGAGGGAGGGCTCTCGGCGCTGCTCCTGGCGCAGGGTCCGCTTTCGGTAGCAGCCGCTGTGTGCAGCCCGCCACCGTCCTCTGTGTTGGCCAGTTCATCCTGGGGCTGGCCTCAGTGGGAGCCTCCCTCAGGGCTGGCCATGAGATCGGGGACGTGGCCCAGGCCGCCTGCGGAAGGAGCTGTGGCTCTGGCCACGAGACCCGGAAGCCTCTCAGGTTGGCTCTGTCAGCCTTTCCTCTGCCCCACTCCGGCGCTTGTCCCCCATGCACGCCTGCACCGCCACCCCCCCGCCCAGCCTCCACCCTCACCACCTTCAAGGAAGCTTGAGCCGGAGAGAAGTGAGAAGCAGGCGCATCTCACGGAACGGCCCGGGGCTTTCTCTTTCGGCCCTGGTGCTCGCTCTGTCGGTGGTCAGTAGACCGGGGACACTTAGGAGAGACACACAGCCAGAAGTGCTGACCCGCAGGCCCAGGAGCTGGGGCCGCAGAGCCTGAGCTCTAAGCCCCAAAGCAAAGGACGGTAGACCGTCCCCAGCCGCGATGCCTGGCGGGAGCTCTCCGGCAGGAAGGGGCTGAGACGGCTCCGTTACTTCACCCCGTACCAGCTTCCGCCACAGACGCCTCCCAGTTGGGGACACACACAGCTGGCTCAGCTCGGGTGCCCCACTTGGTGTTATTAAAAACCTGATTCTTTCTAATAAAGACTGCTCTGGAGCACGGCAGCCCTCCTCGGTCTGGGCTGACGAGGACCCACAGGGCTTCTTTCTCTGATTGTGTATTCAGAGCAGCGTGGTGTCCGTCACGGCCGTCTCTGTGCTCCCCTCAAAGTGGGTCAGACGCCAGCCTCTCCGCGCGTCCGTGGGCAGACTCGAACCTCATGAAGCTCCGCGGCCCAGCTTCCCTTCCTCCCCCCAGAGAGTGCCCCAGATTTGTCTTCCAGACCGAGCCAGCAGGGGGAGGTGGGACTCCGCAGCGGTGGCCCGAGAAGCAGAAGGTCCCCAGGAGGAGACCGTCACCTAGGAACATAAGGGCTCTGCTTTTACCTGTCCCCAAAATTCTCTGCGGCCGCTTGGCTGACTCTGCTGCAGATCCCTGACTGATTCGGCAGAGCACTCTATCGCCAGCAAGAGCCAGGGGTCGTCTCTGTCTGGGCCGTCCGTTCCCCATGTCCTGTTGACCCAACATGCCGGCGTGGTGTAGGAATCCCCCCACAACCACTCGCCGCTGTCCCCTCAACCAGTGCTCCTCAGACGGCTGTGAAGGGGGTCCTTTGCCCGCCCCTAGCAGCCAGCCAGCAACAGCCTTCAGCATCACCCCGCCCACCCCCTCGCTAGACCCCGGCTCTCCGGGGCCGTGAAGCATGTGGCTTCTCGTTCCTTAGCCCGTGGAGGGAATCCAAGAAAAGCTTTTCATAGATGTCTCATTTTGGTCTTGATTCTTGTTTTCTGAAAGTTCTCTCTGCAGACACACTTTAGAGGAGAGGATGCTGGAGTTTCCTGGTCTCGGGCAGAGTGGGCACCCGGTTACGGTCTGCCACAGAGCCAGCCCCGTGCTGCCACATTGTCCCTTTTGTTCATGGAACTGACCCAAGAGCCCTGCTGGGCCCCAAGGCAAGGCCACTACATGGCCACCCCACTTCTGTGAGCAGCCTTTGTTGTCAACAGCTCTGCATTTGGCCGAGATGTGTGCTGGCCAGCCCATCAGATGGTCCCCAGAGGCTGGGAGGTCGTGGGCCAGCCGCCTGGACACTGGCAAGGGGAGGGAGGTGAGCCCCAGCTTGTGCTTAGCGGGGCGAGGCCTCTGACCAGTGGTAGGGGCTGTAGATGTGTCTCTGCACAGAGCTGGGCTTCACACAGGCCAAGGTGAGCCTCACCCACGTGTCAGAAGCAGCCCCAGGTGTCTCAGAGCTAATGGGGCCCGCAGCTGCCCAGGAGCTCCCGCACTTATGTGCAGCCTAGGGGCCCCTGAGCACCCTCGAGCACTGCTTCTGCTTGTTTTCCCCATGCTTTCTCCACCCGGGTTTGTCTGTGCATCCAGCTTCTGCGGGACGGATACCTCTGTCCGCTCAGGCTGCCAGGACCGAATGCTACAGGCTGGGGTGGCTTAAACAGTAGAGATTTCCTTGCTCTGTTCTGGGGGCTAGAAACCCAGGATCAAGGTGCTGGCGGGGTTGGTTTCTGGTGCGGCCTCTCTTCCTGGCTGCTCTTCTCCCGGAGGCTTTTCTCCATGCGCAGGGAGACTGCTCTGGCACCTCGGGCTCCTCCTGTAAGCACCCGGGTCCCATCAGATTAGAGCCCTTATGAGCTCGTTTAAGGCCCCATCTCCAAGCGGTCTCGTTGCGGGTCAGGGCTTCCGCCCAGGAATTAGAGGCAGAGATAATGAAGTCCCCAACAAGAGGAGAGACTGGGCGGCCTTCAGGAAAGGTGACAGAGCTGAAGTTTTATGTTTGCAATCTGGGAAGGAGATTATCGGGCTCCCGGCCAGAGGCCCCATGGCTTCGCTGTTGCCACCATTACCAGCTGAGCTTGGTCTGACAGCGGAAGAATGAAAAATGGAGACACTTGCCCTGCTCGCAGGGTGTGGGAAGGGGAGGAATGGAAAGGCCAGAACTCTTGATTTCCTGCTTGAGACTTGATAGCTTTAGAGACTCAAATACCTGCTCAAATACCACGGCGCCCTCCTCCCAGCACACTCGGAAAAAGGAACTCTGCTCTGAGTTCTCCAGGATAATTATTTTTCAGTCATCTCTGCACCCAGCGTGGGGCTCAAACTCACAACCCCGAGATCGAGAGTCCCGTGCTCCACCGACTGAGCTGGCCGGGCGCCCCTTTTGAAATCGACAACAGAGCCACAGAGTGGAACCTCACTCCGTAAGTTAATTATCCAGACGTCCTTCTCTTCGTCCATGATGATGACAATACAGTGACCATGAAGATGACAGAGTTGGAGTCCTCCCGTCACACAGAGGGTGACTCAGTGTGGAAACACAGCTCGATGGGCTTTGAATTCCCTCCATTCAATGGAGACACAGGTGACTTTTCATGCATTACTACAGCCAAGGCCAGGCATCCCAGAGCGTCTTACAGCCTGAGATAAAATCTGACCTAGGCCCAAGATGCATGTGCGAACAGGCACATCTGTGAGGGAACTTCTCATCTTTCCCCAAGGGGACTCCTCCCAGCTTGATAGGCCAGGAGGTCCTGTCTTCTGGGGCTGTCAAAGGAGCCCCCATCCCAACTCACAGCCTGTGCTCCGGTGGGAGGGTGACGGCCAGAGGAGGACGGACCGGTGCAAGCCCCCAAAATCCAAACGTAATTCCTTTTCAGTCTCAGTCCCGTTCGGAAAGAGCACACACCCAGGGTCCCCCCACATGACAGAGTAGTGGGGACACGTGGTCATTGTTTGGCCTTCCGCGAAGCAAGAGGGAGCTTCTTGGTTCACGGAACAGCCGTGAGCAGCCCAGGTCTGATGCCTGGGCTAGAGACACCCAAAATAGAGGGTGTTCCTGGAAGGGGTATGACTGCCCCTGACCCAGCTGAGGCAGGTGGGGTCCCTAGGATGATCCCAGGCTCCTTTTGCTACGAGGAGCAAAAGGAGAATCAGGTGAGAACTGTGGGTTGGCAGGTGCCTGCCTGCCCAGGACCAGGATTGTTGGCGGGGAGATAAGGTTTCTCGGACAGCAGTGCGCTCCACGTTCTGAGGGGTGGCTTGGGCCAGGCTCTACCCAGGTGCCTCCATGAGGTGCACCGTGACCAGCTCCATTCTTAAAGGTGGCAAAACACAGGCAGTGATAAGTGACGGGACGACCCAAGATGACAGAGTTCGGTGGCAGGGCCTGGTTGAATCCCACGTGATCTGAGAAACTGAGCTTGTTTACAGGAAGAGCAGCAGCCTCCTGGCTTCCCCGCGGGGGGTTCCAAGGCCTTAGGGCTTCCCACGGGGAGCCCCCACTCACACCCCGGCCCCGTGGGTCCCGGGGGCCTGCGAAGTGGCTCTCATCCACAGTCGGTCCTGTTACTCAAGGAACAAATGCCCAGGCACCTGCTTAAGGGCTTTGGAACTGCTTGGTCTTCAGCTGACCTCCGCTCAGCTGGGTGTCACCCCGTCGCTCCCCCCAGCCCTCCTGAATCCCGGGAGGCCCAGGCCAGCCTGGGACCAGCCTGAGGAGAGACGCATCTGTGCCCCAGCCTCCTCCGAGGGCAGCACTGTGGTAGAGGAGGAAGCCAGTGCCAGACCCTCCCCGGATCCAGCTCTGAGGGCGGGCACACCACAGCCATTCATTATCATTAGCCCTGGCATGTTGGTTCTCTGCTCGGAGAAGAGAGTACCATCCTCGTGACAGCCGCCTTGACGGATGGCCTCCGCCTCCCCTGTGTCCGAGCTAAAGCCGCTTACGGAGCTCAGAGAACAGCGAGGCGTCTGGAGCAGAACAGGCTGGGGCCCGCCCCAGTCTTGGGACGAGTGGGGCCAGGTTCAGAGGTCAGAGACTGGAGGGGCAGCTCTCCAGGAGGCAGCCCTGCCCGGGTGAGGCGGGAGACAGCCGCTGATTGCCGGAAGGCCTGGTGCCCGCAGCACCACCGGGGACATCCTGGGGACAGTGGGGGAAGGGCAGGGGGTTCCTGGGAGAGCTCTGCCCTGCCCCCATCCAGGCAAGGAAGGCCCCGCCCCAGGCTCCCCAAGGCCAGGGTGCCTGGGCAGGTGGTCCCCCTCGTGCCGGCACCATGCAGACCCTGGAATTCTGTAAGGAAAGTGGAGCCCTGCCCCGGCCTCACCCACATACCGAGAGCAGTGGGGAGAGCCTCACCAGGGCCCAGAGACCAGGGCAGTGTCTGCCACCTCTTCCTCCGCTGCCACAGACCCTGGAAGGAGCCCCTCTCTGTCCACCCTTCCAGCACAGGCTGGCCCTTCCTCACCTCCCCAGGGATGGGTTTGGGCACACAGAGGATAGAGCTGAAAGCAGAACCCCGAGCCCCTCCCTCAGACCCCTGCTCGTCACTGGCCCCCCTCCCGCCCCCCGCTCTGTCGCAAGCAAGAGCAGGTCACCTCCTCCTGGGAGGCCCTGGCCCATCTGTGACTTCCCACAGCCAGCCAGACCGCAGAAGGGGACTCAGGAGGGGAGGAACCAGCTCGTGTGGTACAAGCGCTACTGCTTGTCTCTCACTGCCCCCCCCCCCCCGTAAACTAGGACCACCCCTACCCCTGGGCAGGAGTTCAGAAGGGTGTTGGTTCACCAGACAGCCTCGAGGCCCCGCAGCTCCCTGCCGGGCTGCTTATCCAGCTCTTGCTGGTGAGAGCGAGGATCAGGAGGCCGCCTCTGGAAAGCAGGGTTTCTCTTCTGATGGCTTTGAGAGCTAGATGGTGCCTGGGTAAAGGAGAGGACACCTGGTACGTGGTGCCACCTTGACCGCCACACTGATAGTCGCCGACATCCCCGTGATAGGACGCTGACATTGCCATAGGGGATGTTCTTGTTGTAAAATTTACTTTGAACCTGGCCTCCTCCAAAAGGGAAGGGCAGCGTCTTCCCTAAGCCAACTGTCCCGGGCCCCCGAGGACTGGATGTGGGGGAGCAGGGGGCAGGCTGCGCCCCAAGGCCAGTGGCTGTGATGAGGCCAGTGGCTGGCACTCAGCAGCTGCCAGAGTAAGTGTGTGAAGGTCGCACACCTCTCCAGGCCATATCGCTGGGGTGGGAGCCTGGAAACGGGGAAGCTCCTGGGGGGGGCGCCTCCTGCTGCCAGTACCTCATCCTGGGGCCCGGTCTCTGCTGGAACCCCTGGCTGGTCTTCTTCCCATGAGCTTCGATAGGACTTGGACTCCTCCCACAATGGGGATCTCATCACCTACCCTGCAGCTAATGCGGCTGTTACCAGTTCTCTCTATTGTTGTAATTTGCCTCTGCAACTTCCATCAGTTGCCCTGGACAGTGGCCTCCCGAGAGACATGGTATCTGCTTAGTGCACTGTCCCCAGCTGCCCAGAAGTGTGCGTGGGCCTGGGCACTCAGCACAGCTTTGTTGGGTGGGTGGGTGGTCCCAGCTGGGCCATGAGCTCCACGAAACAAGTGCAGGTTTTTCACATGAGCTGTTACCTCAGCTATTTAAAGAGAAGTCTCTTGTCCTGCCTCATCACCTCACAGCTGTGCCACCCAAGGCCAGCAGCCACTCCTCATGTGACATGTGTCAGGCCCTCACCTCCTTCCCCACCACAGAATCCTCCCTGGCAACTCGCTGCATCTCCTCACCCCCTGGAGTGGGAGTTCCGGCGAGGATGCAGGGGGATGTGGGCTGTGACCCTGGTCGCCTCCCCGGGGCTCTCTGAGCGTGGCTTGGGAGGGTCAGAGAGACCCCTGCCCCGGGGAACCGCAGGCCCGGTCAGCAAGGCTTCGGGGAGCGCCCACGGCTTCGGGGAGCGCCCACCGCTCCGGGCGGTATCTGTCCACACCTCCCATCCAGCCATGGCCAGGTCGGCGCAAGAGCTTCTGGCAGTGGCCGGCCGAGTGTCGGACACCCGTGGACACTCAGAGCCCCGCTCTCTGTCGCGCTTCCTGACAGTCTGTCGCTCACGCCCATCACCCTCCTTTCTTCTTGATTTATGATCAGGCCCACTGAGTTTGGGGATCAGCTGTCTCCCAGGGACGGGACCATCAGTCTAGGAGATGGCTGGTGAACTCTGCTCCTCTGGTGGGCACGGGAGGGAGGAGCCAGGGGTGAGGGATGTGGTCGCAGGGGGAGGGGCCGGTGCCTCTAGTCCAGGACCTGGTCCTCCTGCTTCATTCCTGCCCCTTCCCTCTCAGTCCCTCTATCGCAATATGAAGTCGGGGGTATCCCTGGTTTCTTCTGAACATGCCAGCTGGGAGACCAGCCAGAACATCTGCCTTTGCCTCTCCACTCCTGAGAAGAGGCCAGCGCCCACCCTGTGTCCTCGCAGTGATGGGGGCAAGGAGGTGTGGGGGGACCCGAGGGCTACCCGGCCTCACGCTCCCACTACCCCTTCCCAGGGCTTGCCGGGGCTCCCGTCTCAGAGCCAGTCCTCAGTGCATCCAAGCCCAGGTGGCGTTCCTTGGGCACCTGCTCTGGGGGCGTGGGGTGCCCTTCCCCTGACTGGAGCCGTAAGCGGCCCCCGGCAGGCACTCAGTCAGGATCCGGGGGACGATGGAGCACCACTGCCTTCCTGTGCTGCCAAGTCACGCGGCTTATGTGAGCTTTCGAGAAAGTGGCACGGCGTGGGTCACATGGGAGTGGGGCTCACGGGAGTGGAGCTCACGGGGTGGGGGTGGCCCCCGGGGGTGGCCTGTCCCCCTCTGGGGCCCTCTCCGGGAGCTGCCACTCTTTAATGCTGGAAGCGCCTCCCAACAGCCTCTGGCAAAGATGCCTGGATGGGATCCAACATATAGCCCCTGGGGGTAGATCCAGTTTTTGGAAATCGACTCTAGTAAGAGAACAAGGCGGGAGACTAATCCGGTGATCCCGCTGTGATGCAAGCCTAAGTAGGGAAGCTGGTGAGACAAGTTTTCTTATCTCCCATAGCCATGCCTTTGTGAGCCACCTGAAAGTTCTAGAAAATGTTCCGTATCATCATTGACATAAGGACACGCAGCTCCCAAGCTGGTGACTCCAGAAGCCACCTGTCAGTAGCCATACATTGAGGATGGAGGTTGTCCACGCCTCCGTGTGCTTTAAAAACCCCACCTCCTGCCTTGGGGAACCTCCGTAAATTGGTGTATTTGCAGTTGGGAAAGCCAGGGCTGCACAGACAGCCCCCTTGAGGTCAGCCAGCCTGTGTGTCCCACCGCTCCCCGGAGGTGCGGCGTGGAGGAAGGTGGGCAGAGGGGCACTACAGCACCCGCGGCGCGAGGCAGCCGTGACTCAGTGACTCGGGGTTGCTGGCTCTCTGCCTTCTCCCACCATGCCCAGGGCCCTGAGGCCAAGCTACAGGGACAGCTTTCTCCACTCGCCTCTTTCCAAGCTGCGAGTAGCACCAGGTCACAAGGTGACACATGAGACGGTGGTGGCAGAGTGGGGTTTGAATCGCAGAAGTGCCGGCCACTGCCTCCTGAAGAATTCATCCCCAGGTATTCCCTGCGCTTCCCCTCCCCTGCTTCAGTCTGTCAGCTGCAGCCACCTGACTGCTCAGCTCGTGTTGTGACCCTTTCTGGTCCCCAGACAGACTCGCTGGCACACGGGGACCCCACCTCCACCCCGGCCCAGTGCACTTCGCTTGGTGTGGTCCTTCTACTCGGATCTCTGTCCTGCACACCCTCCTGCCCTCAGCCCCAGACACGGGACGAGCCAGACTGCCGGGGTCCCGGACTGGGCCGTCACCCCCTCTCCACCCTCCAGAGACGGCTCCCAGGGCTTCGACCCCCACAGGAGCCGGGTCGCTGCTTTCCCCTTGACCCGGCAGGGCGCAAAAGGCGGTGTCTCGAGCAGTGAGGGGGGGGGGCGCCCAGAGTCAGGAGCCACAGGGACCGGAGCGGGCTGAGGAGGAAACAAATCATCTTCTTTATTGGCGATTTGCACAGGCCTCTTCCCTTGCTCCCGCCCCGCTCCTGTCCCCTCTGTCAGACAGTTCCGATTAAAAGTAATAGATGACATTCCTGCTGCTCCCACTCCCAAGTGTCATTGCGGGAAGACCCTGGGCTGGCTTTCTGTGAATCCCAGGAGAAAGGCCTCGTTCCTGGGCTCCAGGGAGTGTGATGTGGCCTGAGGGGACAGCAGGGAGACCCCCAGCTTCCCCCACAGGGAGGGGGCCCATGCCTCAGACAGTCTAGCCTCTGTCTGAGAGTGAACCTGAGCTCTGCCCCAGGCTTGCGCCAGGCCAGGGAGTGGTAGAGGCTCCAAGAAAGCCCCTCAGGGGAGCCGAGCAGTAAACCGGGCCAGGACCACACACTCCTCAGGGAAGACGGTGTGCGGACACCCTGCCCGCTGCCCCAGCACAGCCCCTCTCAGGCCCAGATCCCCCGAGAGACACTGGGGAGAGGGAGCACAGTCCGCAGTGGCCCCAGCACGTGGCCATCAGGGTACGTGAACTTCACAATTCTCACGGAGCTCCGGGGCCCTCGGCGGACGCCCCAGACCAACAACTACCCCGGGAAGGGCCCGTTCCGCTCAGCTGGCTGACCGCCCTCTTGTCTTGCAGCTTTCGCCATCATGATCGTGCTGGCGCTGGTGCGCATCGGGCACGGGCACCGGGAGGGGCACCCGCCCCTGGCTGACCTCTCCGGGGTCCGGAACCTGTTTGGCGTGTGCGTCTACTCCTTCATGTGCCAGCACTCTCTGCCGTCTCTCGTCACGCCCGTGTCCTCCAAGCGCCGCCTCACGTGCCTGGTCTTCCTGGACTACGTGCTCATCCTCGCCTTCTACGGCCTCCTCTGCTTCACGGCCATCTTCTGCTTCCGCGGCGACAGCCTCATGGACATGTACACCCTCAACTTCGCGCGCTGTGACGTCGTGAGCTCGGCCGCTGTGCGCCTCTTCCTGGGCCTCTTCCCCGTCTTCACCATCAGCACCAACTTCCCCATCATCGCCGTGACCCTCCGCAACAACTGGAAGACGCTCTTCCACCGCGAGGGGGGCACGTACCCCTGGGTCGTGGACCGCGTGGTGTTCCCCACCATCACCCTGCTGCCCCCGGTGCTGGTGGCCTTCTGCACCCATGATCTGGAGTCCCTGGTGGGCATCACGGGGGCCTACGCGGGCACGGGCATCCAGTACGTCATCCCCGCCTTCCTGGTCTATCACTGCCGCAAGGACACCCAGTTGACCTTGGGCTACGGGACGGTCAACAAGCATAGGTCCCCTTTCCGCCACACCTTCTGGGTGGGCTTTGTGCTGCTCTGGGCTTTCTCCTGCTTCTTTTTCGTCACCGCCAACATCGTCCTCAGCGAGACCAAGGCTTGATGGCGGGATGTGTCTGCTGGTAAGAGAGGTGGGGGCTCCCATCTGGCGCCCCCGCTCACCTTCCCCCCTGCAGAGCCAAGAGCCAGCTCCTTGCCAGGGTTCCTTGAGGCAGGCGAGGCCAGACTCTCGGAGGGGACCCTCCACATCTCCGGCTGGGGGGTCTTCTCCCCCCACAAACAGGATTCTGCGCAGTCTGTGCTGCGCCTCACTCGCCAGGTGACCCTTCCCCCGGGTCCCCCCTGCGTGGAGCTGGCCCCAGCCCGCCGAGCTGTGCGGCCTGGGCACACGAATGCCCCAGACTCCACTCTGGGCCACGGCTCTACGCACAGCCCGTACCAGACAATCACCAGGCAGGCTCCTCCACCGCCGGTGGGGACAGTGCTGGCACTGCCACTGTTTATACCAGACACCACGTCCCCTCCCTTGTCCCAGCCCCTCGTGCATCCTTGTCTGGGGAATCTGCTCCACTCGTAGCCCCTGCCTCAGAGCCACTCCCAGGCCCTCACGCTGCTCCCCACGGGGATTGCCAGGGACAGACTGGTCCCACCTTCCCCTCAGACCTGGAGTAGGCCTGGCCAGCCCCTGTGACGAGAACAGGAAGTGCTGATCGGCACCCTGGACTGTTGCTGTGCGGGCCCCTGCCGTGGCTGCCAACCTGTCCTGAGCTCCTGGGCCCCTAGTGACTCAGCCCAGGAGACGGTTTAAAGCCCAAAAGCCTGTGATCCCAGAGGGATCCTCTGCTCTCCTGACTGCCGCATGCGGCCCACAGGGTCTCCTGCTGTACAGGGGGCTGTGTGTAAGGACCACGGAAGGGACCCCTCCCCCAGCCACCATCACAGTGGCTTGGGAGCTCCCTCGGCCTGAGGCGGTGCGCAGGCGCTGCTTCCCACCCCCAAGAGGTCAGGCCTGTGGGCAGCCGCAGGCTTGGCTGTCCCCGCTCCCTCTCCAGTACGAACGGTGGCTCCCTTTGAGCCAGGCTGTGGGCGCTGTGGAGTGAGATGGGGCACCATTCTCACGGAAGGAGGGGTGGGTTTCCGGCCACCTCGCCAGCTCTTCCGTGCTCCCACCCCTGTCACAAGCACGCATGCGTCTGCTGGGCCAGCCTTCGTGGAAACCCAGGTGACTAGTGAACTCTGCATTTTCAATGTGCCTTCTGCTTCAGGACCTGGGGGTCCTTCCTGACCCTCCCTGGCGTGCCCCCAGCCCTGGGCCTGGCCCACCTGTCCTGGAGCCCAGAGCAGCTTGACCTGGAGCTGCCTGTCTGGGGTGGGGTCTCAGGTCCCCAACACCCCCCCCTTTGATTTCAGTGCCTTGCTCAGCCCACATTTGGGAACCTTCATAGCTTCCTGCACCGCGCGGTGTTCATTCCTTGGACAGAGTGACCGCACTGGCTCTCCTGGGGCCCCTGGTGGTCTCGGAAGGAGAGGGAGGAAGACCTGGGATATGTAGGAACTGGGGAGTCCATGCCCCCCGCCACGGCCTCCGTAGCTTGGGAGAGCCCGGGGCTGTGTGTGATTGGCCGTGGTCTGCGTTCTCACTCTTGTCATGCATCTTAGTCCGTCCCCAAGTATTGTGATTTTCCATCCATGTGAAAACAAGACCACCATTCCGCATCTGCCATGGCGGCTTCTTCCTGGGAGGCCCCAGCCCCCGGGGGGCAGAGCGGGGAGGGCTCCCGGGGGGTGGGGAAGGGCAGGCACTCAGTGGCCCTCCCTGGAGCTGCCCCGCTGCTGGCGAGAAACACAAAACATCCGTACGTAGCCCTCCCCAGTTACATCCCCTCTTGCTTAAGGGCAAAGCAAATTAAGTCATTCTGCCACCCCAGGCTCCAAACCAAATATTGGACGTGAATTTATTAGCATTATAAAGCCCAGGTTGATTTATAGGACAGTCTGGAGGAACACAGCAGTACAGTCGGGTGCCCCGCCTCCAGCCCGGCAGCCCCAGGCCTGGAGGGACCGAATCCGCCGTGGGTGGCCACGTCCCTGACGGTGAGCCCGGGTGCTCGCCATGGCTGCTGTCTGGGCTCCTTTGCTCCTCGGCGTTCACCCGCTGTCTGACCACCTGGAGGTCAGATGAGGTCGTCTTCCTCCCTCTGGGTGAGGGAGAGGACCCCAGCAGCAGACAGAGCCCGGTGATGCCTGTTCACGCGCGGCTGCAAGTGCTTCCTTTGGGGTGGTCAGGTGGGCGAGTCGGGTCGTGACCTCCATTTTACAGCTGGGCCCCCCGGGTCAGTGGCACAGAGGGCCAGGAGGCCACAGAGGAGGCGGGGGAGCAGCGCATACACTCTACAGCCTCCACCTGGTGCCTTTCATCCAGACTGGCCCCAAGGGCAGGCGAGGCCAAGGCGGGAGTCCGTGTTCCTTTGGGCCTTGGCACCAGTGGCTCCTGCCTGTTCCCTCACCTGAGGCCAGAGAGGCGGCCGCCGGCTCATGGACGGGGCAGATGGCCGGTGACAGGCTGGGAGGCACTGCTGCGTGGTGGAAGGTGGGCCGCGGGCACCTTGCCAGGCCCTTAGTGACACAGCTGTTCTCGCCACATGGGGGCCCGGAGCAGCCTCAGCAATGGGCAGACTGAGGTCGGAGTGTTGGAGCGGGGGGGGGCGGGGGGGGGGCTGCACCCCGGCTCCCGGGAATCCAGCCCTGGGGTGGAGCCTGGCAGGACCAGGCCCTGGGGCTGTGTGACCGCGCTTGTCGTGCTTGTCCCCACCTGTCCTCCACCTGGCGTCGGATTCCCGGGAAGGGCTGACCCCGGGTGGGCCGTGCTAACAGCCACTGCAAAGCTGCTCTTCTGAAGCCGAGACCCAGGACTGCAGGAGCGAGCTTTGCAAACCTTCTCCCCCGGCCCGGGGCTGGGGCTCATGGTGTCTGTGGGACAAAGGGAGAAGAGCTTCCCGAGGGCCTGGTGTGTGCCAGGCACAGTGCTGGGTGCTTTCCGCGTGAACCTTGGTGTAATTCGGGGATTGAGAACGTGGATCAAGAAGCTGGAGCTGCCGCTTGCAGGGCCGAGCCTCCATGCCCCTCCCCGCCCTGTGTGATGGGGGGTGGAGGGGACAGGACCTGCCGCATTGACCAGTTGTGGGAACTGAAGTGCTCAATAAAGTGCTCGACAAAGCTCTTAGTCCTGACGCTCGGCTCTCTTGTCACTTGCCAGCCATAACTGTGCTCGTCGCCACACACCCAGGAGTCACCGGAGACCCTGGTTTGGGTCCCCGGCACCTGCTGGTTTCTTAGCCTCCTGAGGAATTGTCTGTGGCAACTGCCTGCTACGATTCGAAACGGGACACTGGTCTGAATTCTTCAGGGTCTAGAGGGCTTTAGGGGAGAAAGTGGTCTCTCTCTGGCTCCAGGAACTGAAGAGCCAAACTGAGGCCCAGCTGGAGAGTTCTGGCGCCAGGACTGAAGCCCAGGTGTCCTGCTCCAGGCCATCCTCCTGCTCCTCCGCCCTTGGCGAAGCCCTGCGCCCCCTGCCCACTCACAGGCCCCAGGAGAGAGGTGGGGCGGCCAATGAGCCTCTCAGGAAAGCCGGTCAGGGAAGCAGGCACGCAGCAGCGGGGTGACACCGGAGCTCCTGCCGCTGGGACGGGTGACGGAGGCCTCCCTCCCCGCGTGTCCCACCCAGAGAAAAAGCCAGCATGGAGGTATGTGGTGTCGGGGCGGACTCAGCTTGCTCTGTGCTGCATGGACCTCGTTTATGACGACTGCTCGTCCGTGGCCGTGCGACGCGGCTCCCTTCCTCTCCCCTGGCGGGCTTTCTGCCCCCCTCCGTGGTGCAGGGCCCCTTCTCGGTCCTCCCGCAGAGGTGCAGGGAGCACCACGGCTCTGAGCAGGAGGCTGGGGAGCCAGACCAAGCAGGCTCTGAACCTGGGCGAGGCGACCTCCCTGCCTCTACTTCCCGTGGGGCTCGCTTTTCCCCAGAACACATTCCTAGAGCAGGAACGAAGCAGCCAAGAGCCTGGCTCCAGGAGCAAGACTGGCCCCTCCTCGGAGCCAGTCAGCAGCAGGCTCAGCTTCACATTTGGCTTTTAATTATCTTTCCAGTTCTTGGTTATTAATGATCTTGGGCAGTGAGCGGAGAGCAGCCTGGACCTCCAGACTCCTCCCAGCCCACCGGCTGCAGCCCTCCAGCCAGAGCTGTGCTCAGAGTCAGGAAGCTGGAGGGGTCCGTCGGGTCCGGGGACCCGTAGCCAGCAGTTAACTGTCTCACCACCCGCCGCTATAGTCAAGGTCAACTCCCAGGGCGCTAGCCTCGAGCACTCACCTAGACCCACATTTACCACCTGTGGCTGAGACCTGGAAAATCCACAGGGCAGAGGACATGACATTGCCTGTAATGGACGGGGCCACCCATCCATGGCGGAGTCCGGCTGTCCAGCCGGGAAAGGAGCAGTGTTAGAAATTTCCCCCAGTCCAGGGGCGCCGCCTGGGTGGCGCTGTCAGTTAAGGGTCTGACTCCTAGTTTAGGCTCAGGTCATGATCTCAGAGTCATGAGATCAAGCCCCGCACCAGGCTCCACACTCTGCAGGGTTTGCTAAAGTTTCTCTCTCTCGTAAATAAATAAATCTTAAGAAAACGTTTCTCTCACTCCACCGTTTCAGCTGTTCTCGTGCCTAAAACCAAACAAAAAAAAACCAGTTTCGTGGCCTCATCTGCAGTCATGGACTACTTGGAGCCCAGGAAACACAAGAGCTGTGTGGGGAAGGGCACAGGGCAGGGGCAGTGGCTGCTAGTGGTGTTGGCCTTGAGCACTGCCCTCCCTGGCCCCTCCCCGGCCCCTCCCTGTTACATGGAGGTAGTTTCTGCGCTGCCTCCCCCTACTTGTCAAGGACAGCAAGGCCTCAGGCTTTCCCTGTTCACACGAACCGAGGTCTGACGGCACCAGTCACACCGTGTTTGTGGAATGAGTGGGAGAATGCAGGCTCGTTTGCAGCACAGGGTCGTTGTGGGAGATGAATGACACGAGAGGTGGGAAAGCATTGGAAATTGTAAGCAAGAGCCATCCTTCTACATGGTCCCGAAATGATGACAAGTGACAGAGCAAGGACGTGGGGGCAGGGAGCAGGGCGGGGAGCCCAGAGGGAGGATGAAGGACTGAGACATCGGGCAGATTCTCTGACCTGGGGCTCTGACCCCCCACGAGGAGCCCCGGCACCAGCAGAGCCGAGCCATGTCTGATCGCAGAAGCTGCCTGTGCCGGACTTGCAGGGCCGGCAGGTCAGTCAGGGCCCAGGAGAGCCCAGGAGGCTCCCCACAGCAGACCTCCCGTTCCCACCGCTAGCCGTCAGGCTCCCATGTGGACCCCTGGCAAGGCAGGACACCCACAGCCCCTGGCATGAGCCTCTCTTCAAGGAGATTGAAGGATGAACTGTGTCCATCGCCACCTGAGCCCCCACGCTGAGCACATTTGTCACATCCAGCTCCAGGGCCGTTCGGAGCTGCCACTGAATACCAAGTGGCTTCTGCTGCCTGGAGCCCACCCACGGCCTCCTCTCCCAGATACTCCTCCAGAGGGAGCTGCTCACCTTCCCTAGGCAGACACCCTGCCTGGGACACCCCCAGTGTGCTCCTATTGCCTGCAGGCTGTGGTGCGCCCCCTGCAGGGAGGCCGAATGAGGCAGCCAGGACCAGTGGGTTGTAAAAGATTTGTTTAATGCCCCCAGATGCTCTGAGAAGAAACTCCGGACAGGGAGAGCAAGGAATGGGACAGCCCTGCCCCAACCCTGGGGTTCCAATCTCCATGCTCCCCCACAGCAGGCCCCCAGCAATCAGGACCAAGAACAGCTACGGGCGGGTCAGGGAGAGCCCACTGCTCCTGGTGATTCCAGGACAGGTGGGAAGGGCTTTGCATGTGAGGACAGCAAGAGTCCCCCCGCCCACGCCAGAACCTGAGACTGCTGAGGTCACCGAACCGACCGTGGAAGACATCTGTCGCTGGGGGCCCACAGCCAGGATTTCAAGGCAGAAGCCAGAAAAGTCCACGTCACCTGCCCCATTAACCCTGACAGCGCCAGGCAGACAATCCAGCTGACCAGGAACCACCGTGGTTGACGCCTCACACTTCTGACTCTAAGCTGGAGATCCGCCTCCAGGTACAAGGTCCAGGGAAGCCGTGTGTCCCACAGGCCACCCTGCTGACCTCTTCCAGCCCCGCACTGTCCCTGTAGCTTGTGCTCAGCCCCAGGGTCCTGCCCCTGTGCCCCGGAGGCCCCCAGGCCCCAGTGAGCCAGGGGCTGTGGCTGGCACAGGGGGGCAGAGGGGGGCACACGGCCCCCCAGCAAAGCGGCAGGTGGGCGTGGGCGTGCAGGCAGGCGTGCTGTCTGTGCGGCCAGGCGGGGACCCTGGCCCACACGCCCTCCTGGCAGGCCTCCCGGTAGGACGGCAGCCGCGTCGCCGGCGCCTGCGCCAAGTGCGCGCAGGCCGGGCGGCCGCACCCCGCGGGCAGAGACCTGGGCCAGGCGAAGGCCTCCGCCACCGAGCTGGGCAGGGAAGCGTGGCGCGGGCGGTAGCCCCGGGCCCAGGCCGCGCGTAGCAGGGCCTCCCGCCGAGCCAGCTGCTCCGGCCCGAGTAGCGGCAGGTCCTCCGGCTCGGGGGGCTCCGGGAAGAGCGGGAGGAAAGGGCGCCCGGACCGGTCGGCTCGAGGGAAGGAGCTGTAGTGGCAGCGCTGCGGAGACAGGGGGCGCTCTGGGAGCGCGCGCCGCTCGGAGCCCGAAAGGAGCCGCCCGCCGCGCCCGGCCGGCAACTGCCGCCGCGCCTCCCGAGCGGCCCAGCCCGACACCCAGGAGACGTCGGGCAGCGACGGCCTGGGCGTCGGGGGGCGGCCCGGGGGCTGCGGGGCTCTGCGCCCCGGCGCGGCGCGGCCCCCGCCTGCCGGTCCCCAGCCCGTGGGGCTGGGCTCGGGGGACGGGCCGGGGGTCGGGCCGGGGGTGGGCGGCCGCGGGCCGGGGCAAGCGGGCGGCGGGGGCGCGCGGCGGCCGCTTCCCCAACTCTCGATGGTGCGCGCGGCGCGGTCCAGGGAGCTGCTCACGCCCGCCGTGGTCACCATGTCGCGTGCCGCCTGCAGCATTTTGAGCACGCTGGCCTGGGCCGAGCCGGCGGTCAGGTCCGGGCTGGGGGGCCGCGCGGGGCTGGCCAGGCTCTGCACCCCGCTGAAGCAGCTGTAGATGCCCTGGGTAGCCGGGAAGAGACAGCTGTGAGCGGCCAGCCCCGCTCGGGGACCGCCCACCTTCCGGTCCAAGCACCAGCCCAGTCGTCCCTAAGTTCTAGGAAGCAACTAACATTTGTTCAGCGCCTCCTATGCGCCTGGCACTGGGCCACTGTGAGCGCAATTGCCCAGGAGCAGCTTGAGGCTCCAAGAGGTTCTCCTCCGAAAGGCACACAGCTTGTCAATAGCAGTGAGGGTTCGGACCCGGTCAGCCGGGCTCCAAGATCCTGCCCCGCCTGCGGCAGAGCGGTTCTGCTTCTCATCTGCTGTGTGATGCTGGCAGACCCTCGGTTTTTACATCGGTAAGTGGGGCTGTGGCCAGCTCTGCCTTAACTGGGTGGGTGCCCCTAAAGCAGGGGCCTGCCTGGGGCGGGGTGGCGCCACCCACCCTGCTGAAGGCCAGCAGGAAGTCCAGCCGAGGTGTGCTGGGCACTGAGTGGCGCAGTTTCCAGTAGACCAGGTGCTCCCAGGCAAAGACCAGCAGGGCCAGCCCCATGGCCACCAGCAGCATGTAGAAGACGCCGGCCATGTTGTCGATGTCCAGCTTACTGCTCATCACCTCGTTCTTCTCGTTCTGGCAGATCCCTGAGAGCCACACTGTCTCCAGCTTCTGGGTCTCCCCTGGCAAGGGTGGGGATGGCAGGGGGACACGCCCGGCTCAGGAAAGACCCTCCCAGGGCTCACCAGGGTGCCCCCCCCCTTGCAGGACCAACCAGGGATCTAGCCCAGCGGGGGGCAGAAGGAGGGGGGTGGGGGTTGGGGGTTGTCAATGAGCAGGAAGAAAGGAAAGCACAGTGGGGGGCTGGGGTAGGTGAGATTTGCCTTTGCCATGCCCACTCCCACTCCCCTGCCCTGCCACAGACCCAGGAAGAGTTTGCTGACTGACTGGGTCGATGTTATCATTCACTTCCGGGTGAAACTTATTGGGTATCTCCATGCCAGGCACAGAGCTGGGCGCACAGAGACGAAAGGCCTAGGTTCCTGAGGACACCACAGCACCTTCATTCTCATCATTCTCATTCTGTGATACTGATGGAAAACTTTATCTTATGGCACTGAAGCCTCTGGGTTTGGGGGCAGCTTCAGCTGGACTGAACAGTGGACTGAACAGGTCCACAGGTTGTGGACTGCTTACACGTGTGAGCCGCTGGTACCAAGGCAAGCCTGGGCCCCCGGCTCTGGGACTGGGCAGGCCCTTGGCACTACCCTAGGTGATCTCAAGATGGAAATGGTTGAGAGGGATCTAGAGAAAAATGAAAGGATCTGAGCCTCCTCCCATAGCCCCAGCGTGTGGCCTGAGCTTCCTCCTGTCTTCCTGCCCTTCCGAGACTCTCGTGTAGTCCTCTCGTCCACGCCCTCCTGGCAAGCCCACCCCTTCCCCAGGTCTTCAGGCAGTCCCTCCAGATACCTCCACCCACAGGCCCAGCTCTCACTCCCAGAGACCTCTTCCTGCCCACAGGCCCTGGAACTCAGAGACCAATAATGGAGATGCTGACCAGCCATCAGGCAGCTGTCCCCGCCTCAGCTTCCATGGCCCACCCAGGGCCCCAAGTCCCCAGCAGCAGCACCCACCATCCCCCAAGAACTGCAGGAGCGCCAAGTCTATGGCCCGTTTCCAGTGGGAGTCCTTCTGCATGGCGATGCCATAGCCAGTGGTAGCAAAGACCTTGCCAGAGCCAATGGTGACCAGCTTGCAGCCCTCATCCTTGCCCGCCATGTAGTTGAGGACAGCAGCATCATAGATGAAGGCGTCCAGCTTCCTGGGGACAGGTCAGGGGTCACGTGAGGTGGGGACACCAAACCTGGGGCCTGACAATGAGCTGGGCCATAGGAGCCTGTTGGGCACTGACCAGGAGGGATGGGTGGGAAGAGCCTTCTCTGGTTCTCCTGGGTCCTGGATACAGAAAACAGCCCTCTCCATAGCTCAGGGACCCCACCTACGCTCCTCTCAGAGAGACCAGGGAACTCTACCCCCAGAGGACAGGCCCTCTCTTCCCGGCCCCTCCATGCCCCTAGGACCGTAAGAAGGTCACAACCACCACCTCAGGCCAAGGCTGAACCCTGGTCAAGACCTCAGCTGCATCTCTCGGCCACACAGTGGGCATCCAGTTTTGCTTGAAAGTTTACTCTGTCCCAAGACCTCCCTACCCCCTTCCCCAGGAATCCTTCAGGACACCCCAGCCTCAATGTCCCCACCTTGCATCTCTTAGGAAGGACCAGAGCTGAGGCTGGCCAACAGGGAGACATATGGGTAGAGAAGTCAGAGGGTGGGTGCAGAGCGGAGGACCCACCCCATCTTGAGGCTGGTGAGGGCGTCTTCCACGGACCGCTGGTTGAACTTGACCATGTGGGTGTGCATGTCTCGGTAGTTGCTGCGGATGTTCCGCTCCGTGCTGCCATTGGGCACCGTGCCAAAGCGGAAGGGTGGGTACTGATCTTGAGGCCGCTGAAACTGTGGGCAGAGGGCAGGCGCCATTCATCACCCTCCGTCCAGCCTTGCAGGCATCAACCCTCCCCGACCCTGTCCCCTAGGCCTAGCCCTGGGGTTTGCACCTGCTTAATGAGGGCACAAGAGCCCAAGAAACTGTCCAGGCCACCCCTGTGTTTTACACAGGGCGACACTGAGGCCAGGTCAAAAAGAAACTTACCCAAAGTCACTCAGTGGACCTGAGCTCTCCACCCACACACCGCACGCCCCAGCCTCTCCTCACCAGGCTCCCAACTCCTTCCTGCTCCCTGCTCCATTTCAGGTTCCCCTCCTGGGTCCCAGACACCCCCCTTTCCCGGCAGCCCCTGCCCTCTGCTAGTGGTGGCCCCAGGACCTTCTTATCACTGAGGCCGGACACAGTGTCAATGTATTGCTCCTGGATCATGAAGGCAGCAAGGTTGGCGGTGTAGCTGGCGAGGAAGATGACAGCAAAGAAGGCCCAGACTAGGACCATGATCTTGCTGGTGGTGCCTCGGGGGTTCTCGATGGGCACCGAGTTGTTGAAGACCAGCGCCCACAGCAGCCACACAGACTTGCCGATGGTGAAGGACGGGCCCCCAGACTCTGGGAGTGAGAGGGTGAGCACAGAGGGACTCGGGTCTTCACTCTGTCCTGGGGGGGGGCCCAACCCCAGCCATCCCCACTCCAGGGCGACCCAACCCACCTTGTTTCTCTTTTTCATGTATCTGATTGGCCCCTGCTGGTTGACCACAAGCCAGAGACCTCCCCCAAGATCCAGCCTTCTCTGCAGGGGGCCCCTGCAGCCCTGAGCCCCACCCCTCCATCCCAACCCCATGGCGCCCCCCTCCCAGGTCCGGCTGAGAGCTTACTCTTGCCACTGGTGAGGTTCTGGTTGTAGCTGACCGGGCTGAAGTACTCAAACATGAAGACCGTGATGGCCACCACAGTGAGACACATAACGAACATCATCACCCACACGGAAGGGCTGTAGGGCTCTGGGAACAGAGCGAGGCGGCTCAGAGGCCTCGCTACCATCCCTCCCACCCAGAGCCAGAGCACCGGGTGCAGGCAGGTGCCCATCAGAGTGGGGGGCCATCAGCCCCGAGGACTGAGCCAAGGGGTCTCTGACTCTCAGAGCAGCAGAGCCCAGGAGAGAACACCCGCACAGAGGGACGTCAGGCTCTCCTCTCCTCTCTGCCCTGGGACAGGATCCCATCACCCCTGCCTCCCACTCCCATCCACAACTTCCTTTACAAAAAGAGACTTTACACCCCGCGTGCTCTCCCCTCCCTTCCCATTCCCCAGCCTGCGAGGCCTGTAACCTGCTCCATCCCCCATTCTCCTCCCCCTCCTCCTCCCCACCTGGCCCGATGCCACAGAGCAGAGCCACCACGGGCTGCTTGCCCAAGGCATTTTCTCATTCCCTCTCTGCCCTCGCCTGCCAGCACTGCTAACTACACTCCTGGTCTGGACGTGCCCTGCCTGGCCCAGCGTGGACGAGCTGCTGGTTCTGCCTGGAATCAGGGTCTTTGAGATCAAATCTCACTCTTGATCCTACTGACAGGGCCGGGGAGCCCCAGTTGAGCCCCAGCCCAGCTGAGCTGCTCCGACAAGTCTGCTCGATGGGTTCAGTCTCCCTGGGCAAGGAGGCATAACTGCCGTAAGCAGGTGCCCTGATGCAATGCCCGTCCTGCAGGGTGGGGTCTGTTATCCTCTGTGTGCGGCTGAGGAACCCTGCTCAGAGAGCTTCGGTGACTTGCTCAAAATCATGCATCAGGAAAGGGATTCTCTCTACTCCTGGCTTGCCTGTCCTCGTGGCTCTCTGCAAACCTCACACTGCAAGTCCCACTACCTCTGACAGGTCCCTTGGTGAGCCAGGACCATGGCCGTATCCCCAGCAGCTCGTGTGAGTCTTGGTACAAAGGCTGAATTCCCACTAAGCCACAAACTAGCACCACTTCCCACTCTCTGGGTCAGCTCCTCCTGCTCCCTGTGGAGCTTCTCCCCAGTGTGTCCTACCCAGGAGGCGCCTCCTGAAGCCAGCCTGCCTTCCCAGCTTTCCTGCCCCTCACAATGGCCCCCCCACCCTCCTCACCGGACACTCGGGCTCAGAATGGAACACGGGCTTCACCTCTTCCCTCTGCGCCCTACGCTCCTGCAGCCTCAGGCACCCACCGCTACGCTGACCCCCTGAGGCCCGCCCCAATCTTCCTGTTCCCAGGCATCCCCCTCAGAGCCCGGAGCCCTCCCTGCCCACCCCGAGCCGCACCCAGGAAGGCCGACGGGGAGACGGTGCCGTTGCTGCGGGCCACCATCACGCTGATGCCCGTCTCCACGAAGGGCACAGAGAAGTCCACGATCTCGGAGCGCTCCTCGTTGATGGTGAGGGAGCCGATGGCCATGTCTGCCCGCTTGTAGTACACCTGGGGCCACGGGCGCCGGACCGGGTTGAAGGACGTGGCTCACCGGCTGGAGCACCCTCCCCAGCCTCCCCCAGCCACCCTGCCAGCACCCCCAGGCTTGAGTCGGCTGGTCCCATCTGGGGTCCTCAGAGCTCCGCTAGAAGTACTGGCCAGCCCAGGGAACATTACTGGTGACACCCCGTCTTCCCTGCGAGCTGGGACCAGGGAGCTGGGCCCAGGGAGCCTCGGCAGCTGGGCCCAGGCCCCGCCCTGACTGACCCCCAGCACAGGAACAAGGCAGTGGCTGAGCAATATGTGGGGCCTGGGGTGGCGAGCCAGCAGGGGGGTGAGCTCAGGTAGACCTCGGGGCGGGCCTACCTCCCCGATCATGCCGTTCCACACGCCCCGAACCCTCTTGCCATGCTTGCCATTGGTCACCAGGTACAGGTCATAGGAGAACTTGACCACCTTGGCCAGCTTCTTGAGGATGTCAATGCAGAAACCCTTACAGCAAAGCTTGGTGTAGGGGGCTGTGTCACCGCTGCTGCCACCAAGAGACCACCAGAAGTCAGAGCCCGCAGCTCCTCCCAGTTTGGCAGATGGCCCCCAACCCCCCTCACCCAAGCACAAACCACACACGGCTGCCATCGCGCGGCAGCACACAGCTCACACGGGGCCTTCCCGCACATTCTCGCGGACCTGAAGGTTTGGTTGTTCTGCCTGCGGCAAGGCACGGTGTTGGGCACACAGCCGCCCGAGCCGGGGTCAGGGCTCTCCACAATGACAAAGGGCCGCTCTTCCAGCGTGGCCACTGTCAGGTGCCGGCTGTCCACAACAGGCTGGAGAGACGCGCTATAGCGAGGCCACACCGGGTACTTCATGTGGAGGACGCCATGGTCCCAGCGCCCCACCTGCAAAGGGTGACCAGCTTCAGCCAGGGACCTCCAGCCCAAATCTCCCCACCCTCTAGGTGGGGCCTCTGATGAGCCCTGCCAGGGCCAAGAATCCCCCTCCCTAACCTAGGGACATCCGGGGCAGGAGCACTGGGGGAGCAGGAGAGTTGGGTCAAGGCGCTGGTCATGGACCAGAAGGGAGGGCTCCCTGCAGCCCCTCCCAGCCTCCGGTCCTTGCGCTTTTACGATCTAGACTCCAAAATGCTGCTGGTCTGCAGCAACATCCTGGAGCCCAGACCCGAGCCTGTCTCTCCCCACTCCCCACTCCCCCGACTCTGACCTCAGTATAAAGTCCTTCCCCCCAGTACTCAAGGCCTTCCCCACTCATGTCCACCTGACCACTTTCACCCCACTCTTCCTCCTCAGCCGCCACACCCCAAAACCATCACTTAAAAATGCTTCAAACCCTTCTGCCCCTCTGTCTACATACACCAGGCTAGTCTCCCTTCCTGATGGGCTGTCACTCAACCCTCCAGGGCACAGCCCAAATGTCCCAAATTCTTCAAATCCTTCCCCAGCTCTCTGCTTGGAAGGTAGAACTGATTTTTGGCGCTTCTCTGTACCCTCATAACGCTTTGCACTTATCTGTCCTCAAGCACTGATCTCCCTGAATTCTATTTGTTCACATGTCTGTCTGGCCAGCACAGCTGTGGGTGAGTCCCTCAGGGGCAGGACTAGGTGCCGAGCCCTTGACAGGTTCTACGGTGGAGGGAGGTGAGGGTCCGTGGGAGCCCTGAGCCAAGGGTCCTCACCCACCCTGATGCAGTGCAGATGCCTCAGCCTGAAGGACAGAAGGGACCCTCTGCTCAGCTGTGGGACAAGAGGGGCTGGGGACAAAGTGAGAGGATACCAAGGAACCCCCAGGCTCACCCCCTTCTCACCATCTCCCAGAGGCGGTGGCGGTTGAGGGCGATCACAACCATGGTGGGCTGGACCAGGTACCCACCCGGGCTGAAGGAGAAGTCTCGGCCCTCCCAGGTGACATTCAGTAGGTGCCTGCGGTGGGGGAGAGAAACCAGGGTGTCCCTGCAGCCCTGCCTAGGACCAGAGGCCCCCTCCCCCACCTTCTACCTCACCGCCATCACCACCACCAGGTGTCACTGACTGTGACCTTATTCCTGTATTGACACACGCCCGCCCTCCCCCCCCCCCCCATCCCCGACACATCCTCACACCTGGCTTTCTTTTTCCGTTGTGGAAACTAAGCTCAGAGAGGTGAGGTAACTTGGCCCCAGGGCACACAGCTAGTGGGAGGTGTGGCCAGCCAACCCAAGCTCAGTGCAGCCCAGGTCCCTGGAAGCACCGTGCCCTCTCCCATGCCCTCGGCAGGTGCCCACCTGTAGAAGGCCTCCCGGGCAGGGCTGACAGGCCCAGGGTGGCCACGGCAGTCCCCAGCCGGGGAGGGCAGGGCACCATGCTGCCGCTGGTAGCTGTGGGCGCCCAGGGCCAGGATGGCCACGCCGTCGCGGACCTTCTGGCGGAGGCTGAGGCGCCAGCTCTCGGTGACGACGCTGATGAGGCCCACGGGGAAGGCGGCGGGGGGCGCGTCGGTGCTGCCCAGCGCCAGGCTGGGCACCAGCCACACGTGTCCGGGCCCCACCAGACCGGCCTGCGCCGCCTCGGCAAAGAGCACCTCGGCCTCCTCGCGCGAGCAGTAGGCCACCAGCACCGGGGCGTCGATCTGGCGCAGCAGGCGCTGGATGTGCGCGCGCTGCCCGCCCGGGCCCAGCTCCAGCGTGAGCACGTCCAGCAGCCGCCAGCTCAGGTAGCTGGCGTCGGCCACGGCGCGCACCCCCTCCAGGAAGAGCGCGTGCCCCGGGTGCAGGCTGGTGATCACTGCGAACGCGCTCCAGTCGTACTCCTCCAGCACCTTGAACAGCACCTGCAGCTGCTGCTCCAGGGACACGCCCAGCTGCAGGAAGGCGGAGCCCGGGTCCTGGGGGCGGGGCGGGGCGGGGCCTGAGTCGGGGCGGGGGCGGCGCGCCCCGCCCCAACTGCCGTTCCCGCCCTCTGTCCCCTGACCGAGACTCGGCTCGTCCCGCGAGCCCCTGTGCCGCAACACCTGCCTCCCGCCCCCGACGTGGTTCCTAACCCCTGCTGCCCGTTAGAATCACCTGAAGGGCTTTTAAAGCCTCTCGAGCGGCCCCCCACCCGAGCAATGCTGGACCCAAGACTCGCGGCGTCCGCTGCCCCCGCGGAGCTTGTTGGAAATGCAAATTCTCAGGCGCATCGCACACCTGGGATCAGAATCTGGGGATGGAGCCCAAGAATCTGTATTTTAACAAGCTTTTCAGGCGATTCTTGAGCCCGCCAGTTTGGGAAGCGCTGCCTCAGACCCGCTGAATCAGAACCTCAGAGATGGGACCCTGCGCGTCTGTATTTTTCTAAAACCCTGTTAAGGCAGAGAACCACCATGCTGAGAGTTACTGTCCGGTCCAAAGGTAACTGGGGAAACAGCATCCTCCACGGAGCCCTGGGGATGAGAAAGTTCCTCCTCTCCACCATCTCCACCATCACAAATGCAGAGGGCACTGCCGGCTGGAGCCTGGGCTAACACAATCCATGCCCCCCGCCCCCAACTGTGGTCTCCCTGCTGACCCTGCAGGCTCCCAGGATTTCACCACACTACGACTGTCCCAATCTTTTTAAAAAGCAAATCCAGGACAACCCTACAGGACAAGTAACCCAGTTCCTCCAACAAACAAATTGCAAGAGAAAGAGAGATGCAGGAGGAGCCTACAGATGGAGGCTCCGAAGCGGCATCAGCCAATCACTAGTGGAAACCGGATTTGTTTCTTGATTTCAAGCAAATGCATTTCAGAATAAGCATTCAGATGTTTGTGAAACAGTGGGGAAACTTGAACACTGCCTGGGTAGTTGATGGCGTTAAGGAATTTTGTTTTTTAGATGAGATCATAGATGGTGGTTTCGTTTTTAAGCTCTTATCAGAGATATACAGAGAAGTACTTCCGGATGGGACAATAAGGTTTTGCCTCACAATGACACAGAAGAGGGGGGAGTCGGTGACGCAAGGGTGGGGCGGGGTTGGCAGAGGCTGGATGGTTCCTGAGGTCATTATACTCTCCTATGTAGGCTCAAATTTCTCCATAATAAAAAGTAATCATAAAAGAAAGGCAAACCAGATCAGTCTCTCCCCTCGACATCAGCTTGCACCCCTCACCCCATTACTTAGGATAAAAACCAAGTATCTTCCTGTGTGCTCAGGACCTCACCTTCCTCTCCAACCTCCTCTCAAGAACTCCAGCTCCTTCCACCTGGCTGCCATCACACCACCAGATGACTCGGGCCGGAACACTGTCCCCCCTTCCCCAACCCCCACACAACATGCCAACTCTCTCTCATCCTCCACGCCTTCAATATGATTTCTAAAGAAACCTTCTCTGACCAGCCCCCTACCCAAATGGGGGCCCTCTTCGACCCTCCCGGCATCCTGTTTTTCCTTTTAGATCACTGGTGATAGCTGAGACTGAAGACCAATGTGGGTTTGGAACTTTCTCCCCACAGGATGCAAACTCTGTGAGGGCGCGCCTTCGCCGTGCCTGGGACAGTGACCTGCCACGGGATGGTCTCCCTGCTGGTCAACTGCATCAGCTTCTCTGCCCAGCCTGCCCCTCTGCTGCTGGGTCTGGAGCTTGACCAAGGAAGGCCAGAGAAGCAGAGACCGGAGAAGTGGGACCAGGGTTGCCCACCAAAGCCAGAGATGAGCTCTCCACCCACACCCCCTCATCCAGACACAATGTGAAGGCAGCCCAGAACGTTTATCTTCTAGAACATGGGAACAGCATTCCCACAGCTCGCCCATGTCACACCCTCAGCCCCCACCTCCCTTTCCCAGTGGCCCAGAACCTAAGTCTCTCCCTGCACCAGCCTCAGCCCCACTCCCGCAGCCCCAGCCTGGCTCCCGGCCCAAGGGGTGAGAGGACATGAGTTTGGACAGGCACCTTGGGGGTGAGGACCACAGCCGAGCCCCCACTGATGCTGAGGATAGGCACATGGGTCTGGGAGGAGATGAAGTCCAGGATCTGCGCCACGGCCTCGGTGCCCACGTTGTCCTCAAAGACAATGCCGTGGACGCGCGCCACCCCGAGGAGCCCGCAGATCTGGGTGAGGAGGCTGCTGGGGTTGGTGTTGTTGACGCCCACGGTGAGCGGCTGGATCTCCAGAGGCAGGTCCATGAAGCTCTGGGAGGTGAGGCGGGTGCGAACTTGGGCGTGTGGTGGCCCCGAGCTGCCGAACACCACGGCCACTGTCATGGCTTGCTCACCCTGCCCCGGGCCCAGCCCTGCCCAGGCCCCGAGGAGTGAGGTGAGCAGCAGGGCCGGCCCCAGAGCGCCACCCATGTCCACTGCGGCGTCCTGCAGGGAGAGCGGGACCACAAAGAAAAGATGAGCGCACAGACAGGAGGTGGAAGCCAGAGTCAGAGACACACACCCGGAGGGAAAGAAAAGAGGGGAAAATCTCCCTCCACAAAGAAGCCCAGAGAGGGAGGGACAGCCAGACACAGAGAAAAGGAAGAGACAGGTTAGCTGAGTGTCCCCAGCGCAGCCTGGAGGGGTAGGGGCTGGAAGGATGTTGCGCCCCCACCGGTGCTTATTACTTCCCTTCTGCTGCTGAACAACATGCTTGACTGGAAAGGCCAGACCTTTGGCCAGACCTTGTCTGGGTTCTGCCCTGGGAAGTTACCCTGAAAAGGTTAGTCTGGTGTCCAAGTCCGTAGATTTGAGTCAGACCTGAGTTCAAGTCCCAGCTGTGTCACTTATTAGCTGTGTGATCCTGACGACGTCACTTAAGTAGGTTTTCTTGCAATAATCACGAGACATACCTCACAGCGGCAAAGAGGCTGCCCACTGCTGTCAGCGTCCTCGTCTTAGCGGCGACAGCCCCACATCCAGGGGAAGGAAGGCAGCTTCTGTGACGCTCCATGCCCTACTTCCATATTCTCCATCCTAAACCAAACCTAACATCCAGAGGACCCTGCTCTGTGTGACCTTGCGTGGCACAGAGACCCTTCTTCCCGGCCACCAGACCACCTTTCCTCTGTGGCCTCAACTAGGAGCAACCATTCCACAGGAGTGCAATACCACGGACTTGGTCGGGGTTCAGGGTCTCCTGAAACCCTGAAACTCACATGAGCTGCCTCCCCAGGCCATCGCCACTGGGCAAGATTTTTTTGACCTAACCCAAGGGCGTGACGTGTATCCCCGCTAAATAAACATCATGGCTTTGGATTGGAACCAACAGCCAAGCCGGTGAGCGCTGCCCACTGATGCAGCGCTCCCTCCCAGCTGGCCACCGGCCACAGCTACGCCACCTTCTCCATCTTCATCACAGCCCCAGCGAAACCTCTAAACGGGAGAGAGCCAAAGGGTGACCAGGGTGAACCTGGTTTAATCTGGGCTGAGAAGACAGCATTTTTGGCAGGGGAGGGAATGAATGCTCACTTCGGGGGGCCTTGAAATCTCCCCCTGTCCCCACCTCACCATGTACGGTTTCCTAGTACGCCGACCTAGACTATAAGCCCAGAGACATGTGTGAGTCTGGGACTGGAACCTAAACCATGCCAGGCCACAGGACACCTCAGCTTCTACCAATCAGGGACCTCAAGTTACACCTGCAAAGGGCACTGCTGTGCTTTCTTCTCCCTCTCCCAGAACTTTCTGTGCCCATCGCTGCCCACAGCCCACTCCCGGTAGGTTCCCTGCCTCTGGGGACAGCCCCAAGTCTGCCTCATCTCTGCCTCCCAGCTCTCAGCTCCATGTCTGTGCCATCCAGAACAGCAGCTGCCAGTCACAGGTGACTGTGGGCACCGGAAATGCGGTTCATCTGAGCAAAGGTTCGAGGTCAGTGTCAAATACATGGTGGATATGGAAGACTGAGTGTGAAAAAAAGAATATAAAGCATTTCATGTATATTCTTTATATTGGTGACATGTTGAATAACAGTTTACATACACTGAGTTAAACAAAATATACCACTAGAACTAATTTCACCTGTGTTATTTTTTACCCTTTCTAATGTTGCCACTGGAAAATTTACAATGACGCCTGCAGCTCTCATGTTGCTTCTTTCACCCACTGAGCCACCCAGGCGCCCCTCATGTTGCTTCTTTTAGACAACATGACTCCAGAGGTAGGAGCCATGCCCACCCCTGGCTCCAAGGGGGCACCACCCCAGAGATTCCCTTGATGGGAAGGTGTCGTCTGGGCTTCGGGCTGAGAAGGCGGGTTGTGCCTCTCACCAGGAGTGATCACACAATACCTTGGAGGGAGGGGCCCCATCCGGCAAGGCTCTCTGAGCTTCAGAGGGCAAAGGACAGGTTTAAAGAGATTCAGAGCCCAAAGTCTTATCACCACAGGACATCTAGCCTCCCCCACAAGGCAGGAAGGTCCTACCCCCAGCCTTGGCGCCCCAACCTGTTCCACCTCCCATCCACCTCACTCCCCCTCCACCCCCCTGGTCTGAAACATTGTCCTGGCCTCTCCACCCCTCCCCACACAGCACAGCTGCTCCAGGGTGCCCGCAGAGTAAGTCCAGACACCTTGATCCCATAACTAAGGCCCCCCATAAACACCTGGACACCAACCCATTGTCTCCCTTACCTCTCCTGGGCAGGGAAGCACCCCGCTATGCCGCTTCAGTGTTGGGCATCTATGTCCCCACTCTCTCGCGGTCTCCCACCTTTCACTAATGGGCTAAGTAAATGAACACTGGGACAGTCGCAACGGTCATTCCTCTGAAACCTCTGGCATCACCTTGAGCTCAGTGAGCACCGGCATGTGCTTAGGGTTCTTCTAGCGGACACTCAGCCCCTCACCCCCATTCCCAGGCAGGCTCCCCACCCCCCATGTGCGCACATGCGCACTCACACCCCAGACACTAGTGGCTCCCCCCTCTCCCAGGCCAGGAGCTTTGGCCCCAGGAAGGGGCCCCGCCCACCAGCTGCTCTGCTTCAGGGGAGCAGGGGGACCTGGGCTGCTCTGCCGGTTGTGCCCACTGCCCTTTGGCAAGCAGCCTCTACTCTGCCGTCGGGTTTCCTTCCCTCCGACTTTTGCTGAGCTAAATTCCGAACCCAAGCGTCAGGGAAGTAGACCGCCACTGCATCTCGCTCCCACTGGCGCCGGCACCAAAGTCTCCCTCCAAGATTAACTCACCCCCTCCCCGCTGATTCCACCCCGGCCCCCCGGGGGGCGCCCCGCCCCCTCCCCTTGGCAGGAATCTCTTACACTTGGGCTGTGAAGTTCGGGGTATTTTTAGGCCGGCGATAAATAATTCATAGGGAACGTGGCATCAGGCTCCCCCCGCGGGAGGACGGGGCGCGAGCGGCGAGAGCCACCGTCACCCGCGGCTCAAGGACACTCGCGATGCGGCGGCGGCGGCGGCGGCGGCGACTCCGGGCTCCCGGACCCGTGCCACGCCTCCTGGCGGCCAAACTGGGCACCACGTTCGCGCCCCCAACCGCGCTGCTGCACCCCACCCCCTCCCCGCAGGTGTCGCGGGATCCTAGGCCCCCCAAACCACTCATCGCAAGCCGCGCAGGTTGTTGGCGGTGGAGGACGGAGCTTGCCAGGCCGGCCGGTCTGTGGGCGGGGTACCAGACCTTGGGGCGAACCCAGAAATCTGGTTTCCAGTCCATCGAGTCCCCTTCACGCTCCTATCCAAATTCTTAGTTCGGAGTTTAGGAGCAGACTTGAAACGGACTGGCGCAGCTAGAAACTAGACGAGCAGCAAGATAGAGCACATGAGCCTTCCTTGATTTCCCTGAGGCCCGGGGTCGGAGACTGAGCCAAGGCGGTACCACCACGGGAGGGCTGGGGGACTGAGCCAGAAGTCCCTCCGGGTGAGCAAAGCTGGGACCCAGGGTGGTGAGACTGTCAAAAAACTCCGCCCAAAAAAGCTGGGATCCCCGCTTCGCTCACCCAGAAGGACCTTCCTATGCGTCCTGGGGCGCACCCTTGGGGGTTTTCTGGCTGCCTGGTGCCTTGCCTTCACAAGTCCCTGGCCCTGCCCTCCTAGGCCTGGGCACGAAACGCCTTCCGCAGCAGGAGGCTCCGGCTTTCCCTTCCCCGCCGTCGGGGATCCTCGTCCAAGCCCCGGGAGACCTGAGCACCCGCTGGCGCGACAGCCAGGGCCCAGCGCTCCGGGGCTCACGCTTCCCCCACGGTCCTCTTCGTCCAACCGTCCCTTTGCGCCCTCGGAGCCCGGGTCCGCCGGGCGCTGGGTCGGTACTCGGCCAGACCCCACCACCCCGTGAAGCCCGCGCTGATTCCCTGAGGTCAGAGGACTGAGCGTTTTGCCGCGCAGAGGAGCGGGAGAAGGAGAGCTGGGGGTGGGGGTGGCGGAGAAAGATCGAGGGGACTCGCCGCGCGGGAAGGGGCGGGGGTGTCAAGGGAGAGGCGCGCGGCAGGTGCCCCGCAGACCTCGGGAAAGCGGGGGGCCGCGCTCCCGGAGCCGCCGACAGCCCCCTTTCGTCCTCTCTGCCCAGGCCCTCTCCAGCCCCCTTCGCGCAGTGGCGGCCCCCGGCCCCCGACCCAGCTCCCCGCCCCGGCGGCTTCCAGCAGCAACAGTTGCGGGGACCGGCGGCCCAGACTCCCGCGTCCCCGCACCGCCCCTTCCCCCGCGGCGCCGCGACGCCCCGAGAAGGAGGAGCTGGAGGGCTCGGCGACCCGGGAGACAAACGTCTTGGGCGCCTCACCCCGCGTCCTTCCCTCGCGTCCGCCGCGCGCCTGTCACCTCGGCCTCCCCGCCTCGCCTCCCCTCCCCTCCGCCCGCCCGGGTCCGAACCCCAGGCCCGGTCCCCGAGGGTCCCGGGTCCCCGGCCGCCCCCTCCTCAGGCTCCGCGCGCCAGCCAGACTGTCCCCGGGAGTCCCGCGTCTGTCTCCGCCGTCCTTGCCCGCGCGGCGCCCGAGCCCAGCCCCAAGTTGGCGGCGAAGTTGGCGTCCCCCGCTCGCCACCCGCCACTCACCGGGGGAAAGGGGCGCTGCGCCCGCGCCGAGAGCCCGCGCCGGCTGCCTCCCGCGCGCTGCATGTCCCGGCGCCTCGGCGCCCGCGCGCTGGCGCGCTTCGTCCTAGCTCGGCGGGCACCGGAGCCCGGGCAACGCGGGGCCCGGGTCCGTGGCGCGGCCTGGCGGGCTGGCCCGGCCCCGTCCCCCGCGCCCTCCCGGGGTCCGCTCGTCGCCGGGCTCCGTCCCAGGCTGGGCTGCACCGCGCGCCTCCGGCTCCCAGGGCTCGGCTGCCGGCTGTGGCGGAGCGCTCGCCGCCGCCCGCGCGGGCCCGCCCCACCGGGGCCCGCCGCCTCCGCCCCGCCCCGGCCCGCCCCGCCGCCCGCTCCCCGCCGCTCCAGGCCCCTCCTCGCCTGCCCGCGCGCGGGACGCCCGGGGTCCCATCTCCCTTCTCCAGGACTGTGTCTCCAGACCCGACACTCGGGGCCAAGTTCTGCCTGGGGGAAACCCGCAGCCTGGCTGGAGCCCTGGGTTCGAGCCCACAGCTCACGAGCTGTGTGACCTTGGGCCAGTTAATTCCGAGGATCCCTCAGTCTCTAAAGTGACACCAGCCTCTTGAGACTGGCCTAAAAGACCGTGTAGTCGCCTTGTAAACTGCAAAGCACTAAAGACCGAGGTACTGTTTTTTAAAGGCTTGTCCATGTGGCTGGAAACCAAGAGATGGGAAGGCCCTGGGAGTGGACAGAGGTAGGGAAGACCCATACCAGAGGCCTGGGGTCCCGGGCAAGCCACTGCCCAGACTCCTCACTCCTGCTTTTCTCTTCTAGTTTTGCTTCTACTGAGGGCTAACCAGAAAGGGAACTGGGCCGAAAAGCCAGCAGAGCAGGCGGGCAGGGGTCCCAGGATGCCTGCTGTGGGAACAGAAGGCAGGCAGGCAGGCGGCAGCAGGAGAGCCAAGCCCAGAGAGGGACAGTGGGTTCCAGGCCTGGCTGCCAACCCCGCTGAAGCCCCCAAGAGGCCCCCCGAGCAGGGAGCTGGCTCTGCAGCGCCACCTGGTGACCGGAGGGGAGCTGTGGCTGGAAGGTGACCCCGAGCCCCAAAAGAAGCCGCACATCAACCACTGGCCTTCCATTATAGCTGTTTTATTTCCAGCCTGTTCCTGACCTGGAGACCCTCTGCAGTCTGAGACGAGAGAGGTGGGAGGGGGGGGAGAGTCAGCCCGCACCTCCACCCATCCCTAAGGTTATCTCTGCCAAGGGCAACCCTCCACCAGGAGCAAGTGCTGAGAGGCCCCTGGAAAAGAGGCAGCCAAGATCAGGTGCCAGGGTGGGCAGGTGACACAGCCATGGCACAGAGTCCCGCTGACTGACCCAGGCCCTCACCCAGGCACAGCGTGCCTTCTCTCCCTGCCAGCCAGGCTGGGATATAGGCTCAGCGCCCCAGCAGCCGCAGCATCTCCTGAGGATCCAGCAGCTTCTCCCTGGGCTTCCCAGCACCCTTGCCCCGGGACACCTCCTCGGCATCCAGCTTCTCCCAGTCCGAGAAAGAGACAGGCTGGACCCCTGTGGCACAGGAAAGATGAGTCACTGCCTCCCCTCCTCCTCTTCCGCCCCCAGCCCAGAGCACCCCCTCCCAACAGTGCAAAGGCCTAGGTCTGCCCACCACGCCTCCCAAGAGCTCACACAGGGCCCAGACCTCGGCTGCTGAGCAGGGCCTCGATGGCCGCGTAGCCAGGCCGGGGACCAGATGGCAGCAGCCCCGCCTTCAGGTCCTGCAGCAGCATCTGGCCGGTGAGGAAGCTGTCAGTCATAGTAGTGGCAATGACCCCTGTGGGCCCCCGCTTCACCCAGCCGCTGCAGTAGAGTCCTGGCAGGGGACAGCGCAGGGTCAGGAAAGGCCAGCCCGAGTCCCCCAGTTTACACACACGTGCATATGCACACATGCACACGCATCCGCACATTCCAAGTCTTCCCGGCAGCCCTGAGTCACCTGGGCCCATTGTGGCTCCCGGCCCAGCGTCCCAGACCCCTCTCAGCCTGTTCCTACCATAACACCCCTTCCCCTTCTGTCTTGCTGTCGCCTAGGGGCTCCCCGAGGGTGGGGGATGGGTCCTGCCCCGCCTGCAGTCTCAGCAGGCCCTTCGAACCGCGAACAGGATGAACAAGGAGGCAGGCATGTGGGTGTCTAATCAGACTGGAGCATCCCTGAGGACAGGGGCTGCCGTGTGATCTCCAACCCCAGCCCCGCACACTCCGAGCAGGCCCCTCAACTGCACAACGAGGTGAGCCAGCACACGTGGGCCTGTCGGCCCATCTGGGGACCATCCCTCCCAGCTCCAGCCACAGGGAGGGTAGCTGGGCCCCAGGACGGGGTCCGGGTACAGGGCCTGGCTCCAAGCAGCTTCCTAGTGTGTGTCACCGGCCGAATGAACAAACAGGAGACGCCAGCCCCTCCATCCCTGATGACAGTTTGCTGCCCAGCCTCCCTGCACCCTCTCACCTGGCACGCCTAGAACCCGGCCTTCCATATTGGGGATGACCCCAAGTTTGGGGTCAAAGGGCACGTTGGGGTCGATGGGACGGCTCTTGTACCCAACACTGCTCAGTACCAGCCCACAAGGGAGGTCCTCCGTGTCTCCCGTGGGCGCTGCGCGGGCAGCCTCACCAACACCCTGTTGAGGAGAGTGTAGGCCACACCAGGCTGGGGTCGGGAGACTTGAGAAGGGGGTGTCACTGGAGCACGCGAGACTCACCTCCAGTCTGGTGACCGCCAGGCGGATGCCAGCTACCCGTCGCCCATCTGGTGAGGGCAGCACCTGCTGGGGGCTTCGGAAGAAGCGGAGGCCCCAGGTGCGGGCGGCCGATGCCTGGCGGGCAGCCTCCTCTGCCCCTGGCTTCTCCGTGGCTGTTCGAAGCAGAAGTTCTGTCAGCCGCTTCCTCTGGCGGGGGAGCTCTGTCAGCAGTGAGAAGGGCTCAGGCAGGCCTGTCCCCAGATTACAGCCCTCTCCCCCAAAGCGCTCCCCCATGCCCTCTCTGACCTAGACCATCCCCTCCCCGGTGACCTAGGGGGCCAGGTCAGGGCCCCTCACCCTTGGTTCTGTCCTGAAGGCCCAAGAAATCCGCAGGATCCAACATGGGCCGGGTTCCCGGTAACTGAATCATCTCCCGAAGCTCCTTGGGGGTGGGAGGTAGGGGAGGAGTTCAGGGCCAGAGCACGGTCCCCTCTAAGCCCACCCCAGAGCCCAGCCTGGATGGGAGACACCACCGCCACCTACCACAGAAGGCACCAGGCCCCAGGGCCCTGCCTGGCTCCCCCCTCTTCCACTCCAGGCAGCAGCCGTCCCCGGGGGCTCGGTCCTGCCACACCTCCCCAGGGCAAACCATCTATTTGGACATGGACCCCCTCTGGCCCCAGCACCTTAATGGTGAAGGCCACTTGCAGGGGTCCACGGCGGCCCACTATCCACACCGTCTTCACCCGACTCTGCCTCAGTACCCCCAGGGCAGCCTCTGTGATGTCCGTTTTCTGGCACAAAAGGAGGCCGTGAAGTCATCAGACGCTGACAAGGCAAGGGGCCTTTGCATTCTGCAGTGTTTCTACCCTCAGCGGGGAGGTCTGCGGCCTGGAACGGCACCACGGCGCCTCCTGGCGGCCAGATGGAGCACTGCCTCCAGTTCTGCAAAGGGCTCCAGCTAGGAGCAAACCAGGCTCAGGGGCCTCATTCAACAGGTGTTTCTTCAGTGCTTAGCAAGAACCAGGCCCTAGGCAAGGGGCGTGGGGGTGGGGTGGGGTGTCAACGGTAAGCGGAAGAGACATGGTGACGCCCTCAAAGAGCTTCTGATCTGGTGGAGACGGTGATACTCGTCAGCCATTCATTAACAAGTATAAGTATAAAATTGTAGTGGTGACACCACGCTTTGGAAAAGAAGTAAACAAATCTATGAGAAGAAGGTATTACAGGGAAATGGACCTCTTTAGGTGGTACTGGAGGGCTTCCTGGAGGAAGCAACAACTGAGCCAAGAACTGAAAGATGAACACAGGTTAACGGGTGGAGGGAGTGATGTGTACACACTGAATTGCTGTTGTTTTCAAAGGTCCATCCATGTAGCTGGAGTGCAGAAAGCAAAGCAGAAACAGTATGAAGCAAGCTCAAGGGCAGCCCTTCAGGAGACCTCTGCCTGGCACCAGAGGGAAATAGAGGCACGGAGCTCAGCTTGGAGGGTGAGGTGTGGACCCTGCAGGCAGCGGTGCCCTCTCCCCGCTGTGACCCCAGCTCCACCCCTCCAGCCCCTGACCTGCCCACTCACCTCCAGGTGCCCAGGGGGGGTCAGCAGGATCCGGGCCACATCCAGAGCCACGTTCCCTTGCCCCAGGATCACGGCTGTGTCACAGCTCAGGTCTGGTGCCAGCTAGTAGGGAGACGGCTGGGTAGAGCTCCCCTAGCCTGGGCCCTAGTCAGGCTGATCTCGGCTCCGGCCCAGTCACCAGCTGAGCCCCCAGGCTTCCCCAACCCAGAAAGCCCACCCCACCTGAGCCTCAGCTGAGCCCCTGCTGTCCTACCCAGCCCCACCTTCTCCCAGAAGCCTCCCCTGCTCGACCCTCCCCTCAGGCTTCCGGGCGTCTCACATTGCATTTCCCTAGGAGCCTCCCAGGGTGGGACAGTGGCTCCCTCGTCCCCCAGTCCCCCAGCCGTGGCACTCAAGATCGGCCCCTGGCCCTGGCTGAGGAGCGGGGAGGACGAGGTAGCGGGAGTGCTCCCGGAACTCACCTCCCGGTTCTCAGGAAGCCCATTGTACCAGCCCACAAAGGCCCGGGCCGAGAATACTCCAGGCAGCTCCTCCCCAGGAATTTCCAGGGCCTGATGGTCCTCTGCTCCATAGCTCTGAAGAGAGACCCCAAGGGCTTGGCACCAGCTAAGGGCCTGGCAGACCCTGGAGGCCCCCTTCCAAGTCCTCCCGAGCCGCCACCCCGGGCCCCAGCTGAGGTTTGGGCCTCTGCCCCGCCACCTTCCACCCGCCGTTGGCACTCACCAGCACCACAGCATGGTAGGCCGCCTGCAGCTCCGACACGGCCACGTCTCTGCCGACCACCACGTTGCCACGGAAGGCACAGCGGTCCGAGCGAGCCGTCTGGGTGAAGGTGTTGATGACATTCTGCCGGGCCCCGAAGGGAAGGGGTTAGGGGTGGGGCACTCCGGGGATCTCGCCTGTGCCAACCCCACCTCCCAGAGTCCCCAGGAAGGGAACCTGCATGGCATGCGCACAGAGGGCCTGTGGTCACTCCATGCAGCCAGGAAGCTCCCTTCCATCCTTACCTTGACCGAAGTCCCCAAACCCCTCCTCTGGCCCAGAGAGACCCACCTTCACCTCGGGGTGGTCGGGTGCCACGCCAAAGCGCACCAGACCGAAGGGCACCAGCTGCTTCTCGTAGATGTCCACGTGGGCCCGGGGATGGTGCTGGGGAGAGGGTTGCAGCTGGTGGGGCGAAGGAAGAGGCGGGGCCCTATGGGTCCCCCCTTCCCCGACATGGCAGGAGAGCTTGGCTCGGGGCGCTGAGGACACAAGGAGAAAGAGAGGCCCCCGACTCCCCATTCGCCTGGAGAGCCCATCTGAGGAGTGGGGCGGCAGAGAAGCCCGGGTAACTGAGGCCTGACCTTGGGACTGCTGGCCCCATCGAGTCGGCAAGGACTCTGGCCCACTGAGGAGGAGGCAGCTCCCCCGCCCCTGGAGTCGTTTGAGGGGAACGTCTTCATCTACTTGGGTCAGGCCTGACACACAGCCCTGCCCTAGAACCCTCTGATAGTTCTAGAAACGCCCAGCCAGTCTGACTAGCGGATAACTGCCCTTTGAAATGCATACTGCCCCTAGCTCTAGTCTCCAGAACCATCCTGTTGGGAAAGGGACCACCAGGACGTGGGTGGGGCACACAGCCAGGGCTCCTGGGAGTCTGAGGGGTATGGAAATGGCTCAGTCTCCCTCTTAGGAAAAACAAGCTCACTAACACAGTGGTCTCACCTCGCCCACCCTCTGGAGCACCTAGAGGGGTCACAGGGGAGGCAAGGGGTTGAGGCTGGGCAGAGAGGTCGGGTCTGGCTCTGCCACCAACCAGCCACATGGCCCTGGCCTGTCCCAAGACCTGCCTGGGTCTCAGACTCTTGCTCTGCACACTGGGACAGATAAGAGCCCCTGCTCTGGGTTGTCGGGAAGCATCCAAAAGGTCAGGACAGTGAGAGACGCAGATCTGGAGTCAAGATTTGGGGTTTCTATGGATAGGACACTGCCCTGCCTTCGCCCCATCCTGGGCTCTTGCGGTGACACCCCAGCTCTGTGGGACTCAGGCCAAATGCGCGCCAGCCTCCCAGTCGCCCCTACAGTCACCCCTACAAAGGCTCACATTCACCTTTGTTTAAATCCCCTCTTGTGCTCGGCTCCGCTACCCGCACCTAAGTCCAGGGCCCCACCACCCATCCGCCCTTCCGGGCCTGCTCCACTCCCCACCCCTGCCAGCCCCAGATAGCGCCCGAACCCCTCCTTCACAGCCACTGGCGCTGCACCCACACATCAGGGACCAACCCAGGGAATGTTTCTGAACTTGTCGTTAAAGAGCAAGGCCTGAAGCACTTAGCCCAGCACCCGACCCACTGCGGGTGCTCAGTCCGAGCGCCGCCCTTTCCTACTACTGTTGGACGTCACCGCCTTGCCCGTGAACGTTCCCGGCCAAGGGAGAAAGTTCAAACTACTCGGCCTGGCAGCCCCTGCCACACACAGCGCGGCTTTTCGCCTTGATCTTCCATTGTTTCCTGCTATGGCTCCGGGTCACGCTGCCCTGTCCAAGGCCACCTCCACAATGCTAGGCCTGCTGGCGTGTTTACTGGACCTCTCTCCCGGCTGACCTTGTCTCCAGGGAACCCGTTCTTTCCTAACTCAGCTCCCTCCCTCTCTGGCTCTTCTTCCTCGGGCTTCTTTCCTTCTGCCCCCTTCTAATGAAAACACTCTCTGAGGTTCTTTCAGTGTGGGACCCCTCGCACCCCTGGACACCTTCCCTGGGGAAGCTCCGTCTGCTCCCTCCTGGGACCTCGGATGCCTGCAGACATGCGATGTTTCACTCTCTCCCCTGCTGGGCTGCCCCCTCCAAACCTGTCAGCCCTGGACGACACTGCAGACTCCTCAAACCCACCCAGATGCAAGTCAACTCCCCCTGCCCCAAAACTCTTTCCTCCTGCTCTGGGGTTCCCTTCCCAACCCATCCATCCGGGGCCAGAGCCAGAACCTGGGGTTCATCCCCGACTCCCCTCAGTCAATCACCTATCTCCCCCTCCCCACCGCCCCCTCAGCAGCTCTCCGTTGCTGTCCTAGCCACCGGCCTGCCTCCACACCCCACCGTCGGCCCTAGAAGCAGAGAGAGCTCCGGGTCTAAAATGGGGTGCTTGCCTAAAACCTTTCAGTGAAGCCAACTATACCCAGAGCAGCGGGCTTCAGGACCCCCTGAGTGTTCATTTAAAACTGTTAATTCCCAGGTTCCAGCCTTGGAGTCAACAGTTTGAGCACGTTGGTAACTCTCCCAAGAGGACTCTGCTGGAAAGACAGGAGTGGACAGCACCACAGGACGCTGCCTGCCTCTAAGCCTGGTTAGCGGCTTCCAAGGAACCCTGGATCTGGGCCCACCTGCCTCCTCCATCGGCCCTCCACCCTTACCCACAAGCCTTTCTTCCCCACGTCACGTGTCCCGGAAGGAGCCCTCTCCTCCCTCTGGGCCTTTGTCCATGCAGCTCTCTGTGTCTGGGACTCTCTTGCCTGTCACCCACCTCTCGTCCATCTGGCAGCTTCTGTCCTTCGGAAAGCAATGTGGACATCTCTTCCTCCAGGCTGAGCTGGGCTCAGCTCCCTGTACACCACGCCCTACACCTTGCACTATCAGAGCCTCAGTACCTGGATAAACCCTGTTCCCCTCCACACCACAAGCCACGCCCCATGAGGCTGTCATGTATGTCCTCGGGCATAGGGGCTATGTCTGTCCTGCTCGTACCCACGTTCCTAGGGTTGAGGCTATGCCTGGAACATGTCAGTGTCCAATAGCTCACTGCTGAATGGAGAGCCTCGCCTGGTACTGAAGAGCAGCTCTGACCCATAAATACAGAGAACAGAGTGGTGGGTGCCAGCAAGGAGGGGATGGGGGGTTGGGCAAAATGGGGGAGGGGGAGGAGGAGGTACAGGCTTCCAGTTATGGAACAGGTAAGTCACAGGGATGAAAGGCACAGCATAGGGAATATAGTCGATGGCATGGTAAAAGTGCTGTACGGTGCCAGACGGGGCCACACCAGTGGGGAGCCTAAGTGCATACAGAATCCTGGAGAATCGCTACATTAAACACCTGAAACTGATGTAACATTGTGTACCCGCATCAGGCTCTCTGCTCGGCGGGGAGCCTGCTTCCCCCTCTCTCTCTGCCTGCCTCTCTGCCTACTTGTCATCTCCCTCTCTCTATCAAATAAATAAAAAAATAAAATCTTAAAAAAAAAAAAAAGAAAATACATTTTAAACGTATTACTTATTTAAGTCTCTCTATACCCAATGTGGGGCTTGACCTCATGACCCCAAGATCAAGAGTCGCACGGTCTTCTGAGTCAGCCAGGTGCCCCAAAATAAAATTTTTTAATTTAAAAAAGAAAGAAAGAAAGAGGGCGCCTGGGTGGCTCAATGGGTTAAGCCCCTGCCTTCAGCTCAGGATATGGACTCAGGGTCCTGGGATGGAGTCATCGGGCTCTCTGCTCAGCGGGGAGCCTGCTTCCTCCTCTCTCTCTCTGCCTGTCTCTCTGCCTACTTGTGATCTCTGTCTGTCAAATAAATAAATAAAATCTTAAAAAGAAAGAAAGAAAGAAAGAAAGAGCAGCTCTACCATCAAACTGCCTGCACTCAGATCTTAGCGTCTTCCCTGTCCAGATGGGGACCCTGGGCAATGTTACTCAGCCTCAGTGTCCTCACTGGCAAAGTCAGAGTCATGACACCTGCTTCAAAGGTTGGCATGGGGAGACGAGATGCCATACAACGCCCAGCTCAGCTAAATGCCACTGTCCCATGTGCGTTGTGCACATTTCTATCTCGGGAGCACAGCCAGTAGCGTGGAATTCGCAGTGGGCAAGGATGGGCTGTGACGGGCCCCTCTATCCATCCCCCAGCACGTGCAAGGAAAGTGCGTGCAAGTGTGTGCCAGCGAGTGCAGGCCAGGGCCATCCCTCCCACCGGGGGCACCGAGAAGCCTGCGTGGGAGGCCCACTCTCCTCACTCCCCAAATTTCAGGCTCAGCTCTCAAGTGTACCTTATACAAAGCCCTCCAGGATCTCCCCAGACCCCGTGGGATTCCTGGTCTCCATCCCAGGGCCCAGGGCTGTTCTATCACAAATCTTTTTGTCCACGCATGACCTCCTACATGTGGCAGGTCCTCTCCAGAGTCCACGGCCTCCTTCAACGAAGCTCAAATGCACCTGCTCCAGGGAACCCTTTCTTGACCCACTGTGCCTAACCCAGCTCATGCTGGTCACATCTCAGGAATGAGCTCTATCACCCGTGTTGCTGGGAAGCCGTGTCACTTTTCAGCAGAGTGTCCACCTCATGCTGGGCTCCCCAAGGCCCTCCCAGCTTTAACACTGGCTCGATGTCCTAGGCAAATTAGGACGATTGGTTACCCCCCCTTTTCAGTTTCTGCATATATGTGTGTACAATTAATATATTCATTCTTCCTCCTGTCTCTCCACAGATACTCCAAGTCCCCCCCAAAGCAAGGGCACTGTGTCATGTCTTAGTAAGCCTGGGTCTCCCTCTTCCCCTCTCATCCATGGTTCCCCCTCCCTCCTCCCTCCCACCCAGATCTGCCCAAGTCTCAAGGGTAACCAGCAGCCTTGGGGCCCTGCCCAGCAAGGCCAACACTGTAATCCTTGAGGTTCCGGCCTTGGGGTGGGAGGAATGGCAGGTGGAGGGCAGGCTAAAAGAACAACATAGCATGGGGAGGCCAAGGCGCAACAAGGTGGCTCCAGGGACAGGAAACCGTGAGAAGAGGGGACAGCCTCAAGACACAGGATGTTGAGGACAGAGGGGAAAGAGAGAAGAAGGGAAGATGAGGGGCAGGACAAAGTCATCTGCAGGTCTGCATAAACTCTGTGAAGGGCTTGACCAAGGTGGCAGAGCAGGCCATCTCCCACTGACCGCTGGTTCCATAGCTGAGGACCCAGAGTGGGGAGCCCCGGATGCAGGTGACGAAGCATATAGGGAGTGTCCAGTCTAGATGTGCTGGGAGCCCCTTTCCAGCACATCCAGGATCCAAGAGTCCTTTTAAAACTCGAAGGGGGTGGGGCTTGCCCTCAGGATTGGAGCAGCAGGTGAATCATGGGAGAGGGAACCAGGAAAATGTAGCTTACCTTCAGCAGGTGTTGGGTGGTATAGAAGCCAGCTGGGCCGCTGCCCACCACACAGATCTGGGGTCCCTGCTCCTGTGTAGAGAACTGCTGCCAAACGCCTGGTGGGGGAGGGAAGGGATGCAGGTGAGATCAGCACTTCCCAAACCAACAGCAGCCTCAGGCAGAAGCTGGAGCTTCCCAGGCTTCACCCTAATTTGCACCCTCCTCCTCTTTTTCCCCAAAGCTCTGGCGTTTGCAGGATCCCTTACTTCATCTGAACCCCCAAAGACTGTCTTCATCCAGAGCCCGGGATTTCACCCATGAATTTCCTATGTCCACTCAACAACCCCCATCACTCCTCAAGCTGCCCTACACAGTACTTCACTTTTCTTCCAGGGTTCCTACCCAGCCAGAATACCCGGTCCTTCCAACAGCCTCTAAACGATCCCAATTGTGGACCTCCCACGATGCCCGATTGTACCTCTTCTGCCCACTCTCTCTCCCCACAGAAAGCTGCAGTGCTCATATAGACCCCTGTCTTTCCTACAGACCCCTGTTCTACCTCAGACTTCGCTCTCGGCTCCCAGACCTCCATATAACCCCCATTCACCCGGTCTCACACCTGGGCACCTCACGGTCTCTCCTTACCTTTTTGTTGACACACATCTGACCGCACAGGCTCCCCCCTGCCCCCATACACCACGTCAATCTCGTCCGTGGGAGTGGCCCCTCCGGTTTCGCCCCTGGCCCCCTCTCGCCCTTCTCCAGCCCTGCCCCAGCTCCGCTCCAGCCCCCACACTTGACCCTCGCCGGCCTCCCCGCGCTGCCGTTTAGCCCTACAGGTAGGTTCCTGCTCCTACTCGGAGTGCTCCCGGCGGGAGGCGGCCGGGTCCGACGCCACGCCGACCAGTGCCACCAGCGCCAGCAACGCGGAGCCATGGCTGGGAAGAGCAACCAGCCAGAGGATAGGATCCCGGAGACGCCCAGTGCTCAGTGCGGGGGTATTGGTGCCCCGCGCGCCTCCAGCCCCGCCCCCAACCGGCCCCCGCCCCCAAGCCCCGCCCTCCCACGCTCTGGGAACGCACAGCGTAGAGGCCACGCCCCAATCCCCGAAAGAATCCAGCCCCAAAGGAAAAGCCCGCCCGCGGATCCACCACTATCGCTTAGGGCCCGCCCCCAGGACGTCCAAGGTTTAGGGGCTTAAATTTCTCCCCCATCCAATCATCTGGAGGGCTAGCGTTGAACGAGAGCGAATCTCCATCGCTGTTTCAATGCCGTCTGATGGAGAGAGCCAATAAAGAATGAGCTTACTTTACTTAGCCTCTCCCCCTCGAAGGCGCTCGTCGCTCTCTGATGACGCAACCCCGGTCTCTTTTGATAGCGTAACCACCCTGCCTGGGCCTGGTTTTTTCCCAGCCAATCACGAGTCGAGTTCCAAAGGCGCCTCCCTGCCCTTAGCGTAAAAACCAGAGAGCCCGGAAGTCGGGGGGAAAAAAGGGCTCCTTTGGGGCCTTGGCAGCACGTGGCCCGAGTGCGGGTGTGACCCCGGCCACATGCTGTCCAGTTCTGCCAGGCAGCCTTTTTTTTTTTTTTTTCTTTTTTTCAGGCAGCATTTTCAGCCTTCAAGTTCAAGTTCCGCCTCACTCCCCTCCCCTTCACGTAGGTGAAGAAACGGGAGGAGACGCGGCTTGCCCTCGGTGCTAAGGAGCGAGCTGATCCTCCGCTCCTGTCCCAACTGGACTGGTACTAAGGGTGAGGCCGCTAAGGCACGGGTTTCGGGTGCAGAATTTCAGGGGGCCCCCCAAACCCCAGTAATTACGGTAAAAGAGATTTTAATACAAAATATATTGAGAGATCAAAATTAAAGACCACAGACTTCCCCGCTGTGCAGGCTGCCAGATGCGGAACCGGGTTCCAGGACGCTGGGATCATGACCTGAGCCGAAGGCAGACGCGTGACCGACTGAGCCACCCAGGCCTCCCTGCCTTATCATTTTTTGAAAGATTTTTATTTATTTGACAGACAGCGAGAGAGGGAACACAAGCAAGGGGAGTGGGAGAGGGAGACGCAGGCTCCCGGCTGAGCAGGGAGCCCATCGCCGGGCCCATCCCAAGACCCTGAGACCGTGACCTGAGCTGAAGGTAGACGCTTAACCGACTGAGCCACCCAGGCACCAGCCTTATCATTTTTTTTTTTTTAAAGATGATTTATTTATTTATTTGACAGGCAGAGATCACAAGCAGGCGGAGAGGTAGTGGGGGGGGGGGAGCAGACTCCCTGCTGAGCAGAGAGCCTGATGCGGGGCTCTATCCCAGGACCCTGAGATCATGACCTGAGTAGAAGGCAGAGGTTTAACCCACTGAGCCACCCAGGCGCCCCCATTTTTTAATTGTCTTTTATTGAAGTCTAACAAACAGAAAAGTGCACAAATCACAGACATATACTGACAAGGTGTAAACATATAAACCAGCATCTGGTTCCAAGAAATCAAGAAATGGGACATGTGCTTCCTTGTCACTTCCCGTCTCTCCTACTGAGAAGTAAATACTCTTTTGGCTTTTACTAAGTCATTGTATTTTGTGTCTGTCCCACTAGACCAGGAGAAAGCAAACTATGGCTTGCAGGCCAAAATGCTGCCTACCACCTGTTTTCCTACTAGTGCAAGCTAATGGTTTTTCCATTCTTAAATGGAATTGTGAAGAATAATATCTTGTGGCATGTGAAAATTACTTAAACTTCAAAAGAAGCTTTATGGGCACACAGTCATGCTCACTTCTTTCCATATTTTCTGTGGCTCAATGTGCTTTAATTAGTTGTGTTTCAGTAGTTGTGACTGAGGCCATATGGTCCACAAAGCCCAAAATACTATCTGGGGGCACCTGGGTGGCTCAGTCGGTTAAGTGTCCGACTCTTGGTTTCAACTCAGGTCATGATCTCAGGGTCATGGGATCAAGCCCTGCATGGGGCTCCAAGCTGGGTGTGGAGCCTGCTTAGAATTCTCTTTCTTCCTCTCCCTCTGTCCCTCCCTCCCCCGTCTCAAAAATAATCTTTGCTGTAAGTTCTGAAAACGTTAGCTATCATCAACATCAATATTATCACCTCCCATATACCTCTGTAAATTAGACCTTAGGTCTCTGTAGAGTCCAGGGAGGGCTTCATTCTCTCCTGTCACCTCTGCCTTCCCCCTCAAGCCCCATGCATTCCCAGCCCATATCCTTAGTGCATTGTTCTCGGGCTCCTGTGGTGCTGTCAGGTCTGGTACCGGGGCTGCCCACTCCGCACTCAGGCCCAGATCAATAACAATGAGTCATCGGTATGGATTAGGTGCTTTTGATCATTAGCCAGGACTGTGCCATGGAGCTTTTCTGACATTGCATTTTTTCATGTGGAGAATTAGCAGTTTGATTAATCCCATACCCAGACCTGAGGGCCATTTCTGAGCTGCTAATGGATTTCAAAAGAGCGGTAATAACGTATAGCAAAGCAGCGGGCTGCGGAGGCTGCCAACCTTTTGCTGTTCCAAGAGGACTGCTTGGATCCAAAACTCGGCTCTATAGGTCCACCTCCCGGCAGGAAACAGATGGCACGCTCAGAAGGGCTGACTGAAAAGAGTTTAATGAAGGAACTTTGAACTGAGGCGTGGGCAGGATCAAGGGAATGGGGAAGCACCCTTGGTTACCAACGCTGACCCCAGGCCCCGAAGAAGCAGAAAGAGGGAGCAGTTTCAGAAGTAGTGAGAGCCCCTCGCTGTCGGAAAGGGCACCCGGCAGAAGCCGCGGTCTTTTGTAGAGGGAGGCAGGCTGGAGAAGAAGAGGGGGGTAGGGCATAGATCTGGGGGGACAGCGGAGCCACACCGGAGATGGGTTGGCGTCTGGGACCAGGCTTAGAGGATGGCGCGGCCTGCTGTCTCTCCCCTCTGTCCATCCCATTTGCCGCATTTAGCCGCCCCATCAGCAGCGCTGGCCTGCCCTCCACCCCGTCCAAAGACTTCACTGGGAAACAAGGCAGTTGTGTGCTCAGAACATGACTCGCCTGGTCTCAGCCAGAGATGATTTTGCCCCCTAGGGGACAGGTCGTTGGCAATATCTGGAGACATGTTTGATTGTCACAACATGTGCTCCTGGCATCCCTGTGGGCAGAAGCTCCCTGGCTGTTCAACATCCTGGGATGCCCAGGACGGGGCCCAGGGACAAAACAATCCGGCCATGTCAGTACTACCCACGTAAGAAACCCTGCTTTGAATGAACTGCTCTGGGCTCCTGTCATAGGCCTGGCCTCCGCTGTCCCTCCCTCAGTCTCCAGCTGGGCCCATCCTTGCGCCCTGTCGTTCAGCCACTCTTTAGGGCGGCCCCCAGCCCTCACTCTAGGCTGCCCACTTCCGGCTGACTCTCAGGGGTGTCTCTAGCCCGCTGCCTCCCTCCTCTGGCTGGCATCGGTGCCGCCCTGGATCTCTGCCTCCCTCCCAGGCGGCAGGCACCTGTTCACAGCCAAGCGCTGCTCTTGACTCCAAGCCCTTGTGCCTGCGCCCTGCCTTCCTTCCTCTCCGCTCTAAGCCTGTCTGTACTCCAGGCCCTGAGCCCATCGCCCCCTCCGGCCTCGGCTACTCTCTTTGCAGTTGATACTTCTTTGAGGTCCGCCCCTTCTAAACATCATGGAACAAAGCAGACTTGTGCTCCAACTAGCCAAGGTCAAGCTCAAAGCTATTTACACTCTTATTTATGCCCTCATTGTCCCTGGAGTGCTCTCCCCACAAAACACATACACTTTGATTTCCTGACGTTGCAGGTATTGGGAGCTGCCGAGCCTGTGGCTTGAGGAGGCTTCTCTGGCTGAGACACCCAGGAAGTCTGCCAAAAGTAACCTCCCCCTGTGGTCCCCGGGGAGAGGGCTCCTTAGCAGCCAGAGCCTCAAAGGACACAGGAAGAAGCAGTGGCCAGCCAATCATGGGCTCTCCTGGCACATGGGAGGCCCTAACTGGGGGACTGAGCCTTCTCTCTCCTCGGCTCCCCCTGCACAGGGCCCACCCGGCCCATCACCTTCCCTTAACCCTACAGAGGCTCAGACACAGCAGGAGAGGAATCCAGCTGTTTAGCCCTGAGATAAGGCCGGCTGAGGTCCAAACTGACCAGAACGCCCAGCCGCTGTTACTCCTTTCCCCCGGATATCCCTCAAACCCCAGAAAAGCAAGCAAGGCAGGTTACCCCCAGAAATCCCAGCTGGAGCACTCCGCCTCACTGGCCCCAGTGCCTCCCCACTCCACCACCACCAGCAGCCCAGCCACCGCACTAGGGGAGGGCCCAGGCCCTCCTGGAGTGAAGGCAGGCTAGCAGAAGCAAGAGAGCTAGGATCGGGCCAGGGAGGGGGTGCGGGGTGACTGTGCGGCCCACCCCTCACTGCAACCCCACCAGTTCGGTGATGGGAGGGGTCTGCACCATGAACTCCTCGTAGCGGTTGAGAAACAGCCTGAATCGAGCCAGGTAAGAGTCCTCGTTGTACGGCAGCTGCTTTTCACGGAGGAACCCGGACACCACAGGCTTCACCTGCCAGGAGACAGACAAGAGGAGGAGCCGCTGAGCCAGGACTGGGGGCAGCCCCCTTCTCCTGCAGGGCTCTTCCTCCTCCCAGCCCAAGCTCCTGTGACCGCAGTGTCCCACGAGGCTCTGGAGGAGCCTGGGGCAGGGGGAATTCCTGCCTCTCCCCTCCCGGGAGGCAAGGGAAAGGGGGGGCTTCTCCCCTACCTCCTCCCCACCAGGGTGCCCAACTGGATGACAGTCCTCCTTGGCAGAGGGGATAAAAGCTGTAGTTCCCTTTGCCAAGCACGGCCTGCGTGCCCAGCATTTCAGATCCATCTCATTTCACCCTGAAAGCCTGCCAACAAGCACTGCTTACTCTCATCACCCAGGCGAGGAAGCAGAGGCTCCTGGACATTCAGTTAACTTGCCCAGAGTCGCAGTGTGAGTAAGGAACCCACAAGTCTGTGATGGGAAAGGTACACCGCTGCTGGTGCACAGGGCTGGCCTTCAGGGGACCTCTGACCAGGCCAGCTGGGGGACCCGGGCTGCACTGCCCTCTGCCCTCAGATAGCCCCTTCATCACAAGTCCGCCAGCCCGACCACCACCGACCTTCAGGCACATGTTGTCAGAGAGCCAGGGGAAGAGGTGGTGCTCCACGTGGCAGCTGATGAGGGAGTGGCCGAACGCCCAGTCCAGCACCGGCAGCCGGGGCAGGTTCAGCACGCCCAGGCTCATCATGTGAATCCGCCGGGGCTTCCTGTCCCGGGAAAACATGGGCAGCCCAATGTGCTGCAACAGACACGTGGGTCACACCCTCGGCCGAGGCCAGGCAGCCCTGGGCCTCCCCGCCCTGCCCCGGACATCCTCGCCTACCACCTGGGGACGCAGTGGGTCCCTCTGTCTCCCTCACTCCCACTCTGGCGGGACCTGGGGAGGCGAGAGGAACTGGGGACTCTCCTGTCTGTGCTCCAAGCTCCATCTCACCCATCTCTAGGCCTCTGTCTGCATCTCTACAAGGAGGGGCTTGGCTTGGACACCCCTTTGGACCCCATGCTCCTGAGATGCCTGTGACTGCCCACGGCTCGTTCTCATGCCTCTATGCCTTTGTCTCATCCTGGAGAGACCTTCTCTCTCTCTTTTCACTAATCAAAATCCTGCTCAGGGTTCAAGATCAAGTTTGTGCAAATTTTGCATTCAACAAGTATGGATAAGCGCCTCCTCTAAGGGATTCGGAAGTGATCAGGAGTGCCCGTTGCAGCAGGACCGGGCGGGGGCAGGCGGCCGGGCAGAGGTGAAGTCACCACGGGCAGCGTGGCCAGTACCGGGACGGGGGCGTGAAGGACGCTCTCACCTTCACGCATCTCGTCTTCATGTCCAGGGAGCAGAGACGCGTCCCCATGGAAATGGCCCTGGGTCTGAGCGCTGAGCCCCCAGCCTCCCATGAAGACCTCCCATCTCCGGCTCCTCCAGCCTCGCGGCCTGCACCAGGGCCTCGGTGATGGCCCACAACTCATGTCACTTGGGCCTATCACAGTAAGTGTCCGGAGGGCAGGAGATGGGGTCCTAATCACTTGTGTCTCCACAGGACCTCGTCAAGTGCCCTAGGCAGAGAAGTTTCTTAAATCTTCCATCCCCGATCCACATGTGAATGGCAAATGGCAGCCAGCGGTGAAGAGAAGCAAACTCTCTACCTGAAACCCAGACTCTGATAACCCACAGAGAGGTGGGGGCGGGAGGTGGGGGGCCGATGCCTCTCTCTCTTTCCCCAGAACCCCAAGTCTAGCCCGCGGTCCCAGTCGGGGATGCCTCACCTGGAAGATGTTGACGTGAAGGTAAGGGTGGGCCAGCAGCGATCTGCTGACGAACATACACAGCAGGGCCGAGCTGGGGCTCCTGAAGCCAGACACGTTCCGAAGCAGCCAGTAGTGAGCATAGAGGCCCAGGGAAATCAGGCCCAGCGTGCACACAGCGGACCTGAGCTCCACCTTCCTCAGCCGCTCTGCCAGAGGGAGCAAGAAATTGAGTGTGGGGGTGGGGGGGGAGGTGACGTTCAGATCCCACAAAGCCGGCTCCCTGCTGGCCCGTGGGTGCTAGCTAGTGGGCTAACTAGGGCGATCTGTTCGCCCTCACAGCCCCGAAAAGTCCATTTGCCCCTCTTATGAATAAGGAAGTTAAGCAAGTTGACGAAGGCCACTGTGCTAAGAAGCGGTCAGCGCCACCCGGGGCACTGGCTGCCCTCCAGCCCCTCCTGCCACCAGATGGTATCGCTCCCATAATATTACGACCCCTCACATGCAACACAGCACAAGGCATCCGGGAAGTATTTTTGCATCTATGACCTCACGATGCCTTCACACCCCACCTGGAGGATCAGGTAAGAACCCAAGTCAGAGCGGTCACGTGACCTGCCTATGGCCATCAGCGGCAGAGCCAGACCTGGCCCTGGGTGCAAGGCTCCTTCTGCCCTGCCTATCTCAGAAAGTGTCTGGTCTTAACTCGGGGCTCCCAGCCCTTGCCCCACGAGCAGCCTCCAGGAGGGCAGGAAGGGAAGTAAGGAACCCGCTCTGGGCAGGGCGCGGCCCCGGCGTACTCACCGACTGCCACCAGCGGGGTTATGATGGGGATCAAGAGAGGAGCAAGGAACATGTACACAAAGCGGTTGAGGAAAGGCAGCCGCCATGTGCTCGAGTCCCCCAGGCCCAGCACGTTGGTGTAACCGTGGTGCATCTTGACGTGTCCGTACTTGGCATACTCTGCGCTGAAGGCCGAGCAGACCTGGAGGAGGGCTCAGAGAGGGCACCGGGGTCCGCGGCATGCACGGTCAAGCAGAGCGGACCCCGCGAGCCTCAAGAACACTCCCCTCCCTGGGATCCTGCGTTTCCAGAGCCTTCTTGCCCTACATCCCCATCTTTCCCCGAGCCAATCGGACCATCAGCGCTCGGGTGTCCACGACAGCAGAGTGGCAGCGTCCACTTGGCGTGGCGATGCTAAGTGTTTGGAGGTGGGAGGCCAGCCCCAGCTGCCACTCTGCCCCCGACTGCCCAGGCAAGCCTGCAAGCCTCGGGGGGCTATCGGCAGGATCAGGCATGACGCAGGTATAGCTCCAACTGCAGTGACGTCATGCCTGATGCTCTTGGAAACATCATGTCGTCACAGGGCTGCTGTGCATTCGAAGCCCCCGAGCAGCAAGGGGAAGGGTGAGGAGTGGTCTGTCGGTGAGGGTGGGACCCAGGGCAAGGTGCCCCAGTGGGGGCTAAGTGTGAACGTCTCCCCAGGAGTGACTCGTCTGGCACACACCCTTGCCCTTGTGGGATTCTTCCAAACTGCCCGGGAGCAGCCACTGGACAGCGGCTCCAGCTCTAGGACTCCAACAAGGGCCATCATTCTGAGGGCAAAAGAGGTACAAAGGTGTTTCTTATGCAGATATATGCAAATTAAAATGCAGATGTCAGCCTCCTCCCATATTTTATCCAGGCCGTAAGATTTGGCTGATGTCATGGAAGAGGCTGCCCAACTGTTTCCAGAAAAACATAAAGCGTTTCCTAGTCCGGATCGCAGTGAGCCTCACGCCCCGTGTCCTGCGCTTTGCAGGGGCGAACCATTCTTCCAAGCCTAGCGAGTCAGCCGCCTTATGATCCACAGTTGACAGAAGCAGAAACGGACGCAGAGAGAGGCCATTGACCACCCCCGGTCCCTCAAGAAGGTGGCAGAGGGAGGAGTGGAACCCAGAATCCACCCAAGATAAGCCACAAGACCCCCGAGACGAGCCACTGACTACAAGTGAACAGAAACCCGGGCTTCTGGGTCCAGGCAGCAGAGGCAAAGCCAGAAGAAGACAAATCAGGGACAACATTGTCTCCAGGCCCCGCCTGCAGGGACTTTTCTCCCTTGGACTGAAATGGCGCCAAAATGTAGCCGGACACTCCCTCTGAAGGACACCGAGGGCCACAGCTAGTGACGTGACTGCCACGGTTTTACAAGAGGCCCATCCGCCAGACCAGCTCTGCCCGGGGCCCCTCGGGAGGCGGAGGCTGGGAAGGTAAGTGTCGACCCCTCAAAGCCTCGCTGTGCAGTCCCCGGGAGCAGGAGGAAGCGCTCTGCCCTCCCACGAGGTAGCTGGCCCAGGCCTGCTGGTCTCCAGGGCACGCGCCCACGGGGGCCACATGGGGGGGTCCGAGTTACCGCCAGAGGCTTCAGCGGTGGGCTCGGGGGCTGCAGCTGGGATCTGGCAGGAAGGACATCTTCCGAGGCCAGCCTGCCTCGGTCCAAGGCCTGCAGTGTGTGTTTTGAACCTCAAGGTTCTATCCCATGTAATCGGAGGAAACAACTATTTTTATTTATTCTTTTAAAGAAATCATATTTTTAAAAATATTTTATTTACTTATTTGAGAGCGTGAGCACAAGTTGGGGGGAGAGGCAGAGGGAAAAACAGAGTCCATGCTGAGCAGGGGGACTGACACAGGGCTTGGTCCCGGGTTCCAGGACCTGGAGATCGTGACCTGAGCCAACAGCAGATACTTGACAAACCGAGCCACGCAGGTACCCCAAGAAGCAACTGTTTTGAATTGCTCCTTCCATGCTTTTCTGCTTCAAGGGCCCATGGCACCTGCAGGCTGCGGGGGGACAAAGTTGCCTTTCCTTCTGGCACAACAGGCTCCCCCTCTACGCGCAGAAACCGGCAGCCCACGGCATTCAGAGTAGCGTTGCCACCAACGACCCCGCACCTAAGCAGGACTGAGCGTGGTAAGAACTTGGCCCCCAGGAGACACCTGGGTGGCTCAGTCGGTTAAGCGCCCGCCTTCGGCTAGGGGACTTGATTGGGATCAGGTCCCACATCAGGCTCCCTGCTCAGTGGGGAGCCTGCTTCTCCCTCTCCCTCTGCCTGCCTCTCTGCCTCCTTGTGCCCTCTCCCTCTCTCTCTGGCAAATAAATAAATAAAATCGTAAAAAAAAAAAAAAAAAAAAGAACTTGGCCCCCAGGGACCTGGTGGGGTCCTCTGTCAGCCACTCAGCTACATGGCCAGACCCCAGGATGGAGGTGGGGGCTGGGCGGACAAGTAAGCTACAACTCGCACTTCCAGAGTCTGTGTGTGGTGGGCCTTTTTATGTGAATAAGAACAGATTTGGGGCTCTTTCCATAACACTGAAATTCTTACTCCCATCTGGATGTTCATTCCCTGAAGGAAAGGAGGGGGCGGATCTGGGCTGGGAGAGAGGACGTCAGGCAGATCGCAGCGTGGCCCCCGTGCACGGACACCGGACACCGGACACCGAAGGGCACAGGAGAGGCTCAGTGCTGCCTGGGGAACTGCAAAACAGACTGGCCTGCTCTCCAGGGTTAGGCAGAGGTCTTGCCCGAGAGAATTCCATACGGACACCCGGGGAAGGTTCCAGAAGCCACAAGTCTGGTGCTGCTTCTTTCTTTCTTTCTTCCTTCCTTTTTCTTTTCTTTTTTTTTTTTTTTTAAAGTGATCTCTCAGGGCACCTGGGTGGCTCAGTGGGTTAAGCCTCTGCCTTTGGCTCCGGTCATGGTCTCAGAGTCCTGGGATCAAGACCGGAATCGGGCTCTCTGCTCAGCAGGGAGCCTGCTTCCCCTCCTTCTCTCTCTGCCTGCCTCTCTGCTGGCTTGTGATCTCTCTCTCTCTGTCAAATAAATAAATAAAATCTTTAAAAAAAATAAATAATCTCTCTACCCAACCTGAGATCAAGAGGCACACACTCCACCGACAGGACCAGCCAGGGGCCTCAAGGCTGGTGTTGCTTCTTGAGGTGGCCATACTCTGTGCCCCTCAGGAAGACTTACGGGCCCCAAGCTCTTAGCAGCACTCAGGTGAGGCAAGTGGCCAGAGTGTGCGTGGGGCAAGGGCCATTGTAAATCCTCTTGCTAAACATCAGGGACTCCAAGTCTCTCATCAGTGACTTCCTTCATTTACTGGTCTGTGCACTGAAGCCTCCTCAGACCTCTGCCGGTGCCCAGAGATAATGAATAGCTAAGGTAGCAGTTCGAGAAAACCTATTTTCTGGATAGGTAATATGCTTACATAATTCGGAATTCAAAAAGCCCACAGGGACAGGTCTCCCTCCTACCTCACCCCCAGCTCCCCATTTGCCTCCCGGAACCCAAGGGAAGCCCGTGATCTCTTATGTGTCCTTGAATATTTTAATTATTTTTTTTTTAAACAGACAATACTCTGCAGGATTAAAATGCATCCTGATAAAATTATGGTGCAGTCAAAGTTGGGTTATAAATAGGTCATTCTACTGGTTTGGAAGGGAGGGGCAGGACAAGACAGGGGTTGGGCTGCCGGCTGCTGGAAAGGGAACAGGACAGGCGGCATGACGGACAGGATCTGGGAAGGGGGAGGGGCGGGAGGAGCAGGAGGGATCAAGGACTATGACCAGGTCGGGTGGGGGGGCGGGGGCAGGCAGCTAAGGTGTGGCGGCTGGTGGCATCACTCCAGAGAGGGACACAGGGAAGAGGGGGCAACAAGCATGGACCAGATGGGAAAGAAAGGCGCCTGGCTGTCCCTGGGCCAGCTGCTCTCAGGGAGGACAGGCCCCAGGACCTCTTCGGCACCTCTCTCACTGCTTCCCAGGAGCTGAGGAGCCCTTTCATGTTGGCTTCAGTGGAGGAGGGCCTCTGGGGCTCCCCGCGGCTCGGCAATAGAGTGTCAGGTCATGTACAGGACACTCAGATAAATTCAAATTTCAGAGAAACAACCAGTTCTTTTCTTGTAGAGGCACATCCCAAATGCACCCCTGACCTCTACGCATGAGGTGCCCGGCACACACACACACACACACACACACACCAGTCACAACAGCAAAGATGTCGTGTCCCTGTCACGCTCTCTCTGTGCTCACGGGCTCCCACCACCTGCTCCCGGTCATGTCCCACCTGCCCCTCCCGGGCTGCACCGCGAACCACGAGCTGAGCAGCCTTGGCCAAGCGGCTGATCCTCCCAGACCCGTGTTTCCGCATCTACGAAGTGGAGGTAATAACAGCTTCCACTGTACAGGGAGGCGTGCCCACTGCATGCAGTAATCCGTGTGAAGTTCCCAGGAGGCGCCCAGTAGGTGTCCGCTGATAGAATCAGGATTTTTATTACTTCCGTGTCATTCATGTGTATCTGTTTCCCCACCTGACTCAGAGCCCCTGGGGAATGAGAAGCAGGTCTGGGTCACCGTTGTGTCCCCAGCATCCAGTGGAGGGCTTGGCGGGGAGGAGAAGCTCAGTGACGTGGGGAGCACTGATCGGCCACTGGAACTCAGCCTGGACAGACGCTGTCCCAGCCTGAAGTCCCTCCTCAAACCGGCATCCTCACAGCTGGGCAGCCGCTGCCGGGCCTTCCTCTCCCTGAGCCCTTCCCTCAAGGCTGCGGTCCTCCCCCTCGGGCTGCCGTCCACACTCGCCTGGACCTGCTCCAGGGTCCTCTGCCTCTGAGGGGCCATATGGGAGCCCACCGCGGTCCCCACCACCGGGAGCCGGGCTTTACAGACCCACAAGAGTTGGAATTGCCATGAGAACCCCCCTCTTAGAGACCTCGGGCTCATCCTTGAGGAAGCCACACCAAAGCTGGGGTCAATGGGGTGGGGGGCTTCTTGAAACTCCATTTGGCAGATCTACACATGATAAAATGGCAGAGACAGACAGACAGACACACACACACACATACACACACACACGGTACGAATGTCAATTTCCTGTTTGGCTATTGAAAGACACTTACACTAGTGTCACTTATATAAATATAAATGTTATATAAAAAGAGGTGCCTGGGTGGCTCAGTGGGTTAAGCATCCAACTCTTGATTTTGGCTCAGGTCACAATGTGACAGTCATGGGATCGAGTCCCCAGTCGGGCTCCATGCTCAGCGTGGAATCTGCTTGTCCCTCTCCCTCTGCTCCACCCCCCACTTGCTTGACCTCGCTCTAAAATAAACAGCAAAAAAAGAAATACATAAAATCTTTAAAAAAAAAAAGTGGGGGGCACCTGGGTGGCTCAGTCATTAAGCGGCCGGCTCAGGTTACGATTCCAGAGTCCTGGGATCGAGCCCCACATCAGTCTCCCTGTTCAGCAGCAGGAAGCCTGCTTCTCCCTCTTCTTCTGCTTGTGCTCTCTCTCTCACTGCCTCCCTCTGCCAACTAAATAAAGAAAATCCTTAAATAAATAAATAGATAGATAATTTTTTTTTAAAAAAAGATTATAAATGTAGCTAATGGGGGATGCTGGATGAAGGGTGCCCTGGACCTCTCTGTCCTATTCTTGCAAAGTCCTATGAATCTATAATTATTTAGAAAGTAAAGTTTGTGGGGTTTTTTTCACAAAAGTATATTTTGTACTACAGATCTAGTTTTGCCCTCCACATAAATTTTTTAATTAAAAAAAATTAAAAATTCATAGCCAGGCATACTCAGATGAACACCCCTCAGGGTTCAGGTGCAGAGAGAGGAAAGGTTAGGGAGCCCAGAAGAAAATGGCCACACTGAACTTGAGAACATTCAAGAATCAGGACCAGGCTGGGGTTTCTGAGTTCTGTTTCCACCACTACACGGGACCCCAATGAAGTCCCCTGTGTGATACCCCCTCCCCCAGGGCAGAACTGGGCTCCCTGGGCTTCCCCTGGACGCTGTGACTCCAGCCCTGCAGCACAAAGGCGACTTTAGAAGGAGGGTTTGAGGTTGAGACACACTAAAGAATTTAGTGACTGGCTTGACCTGTTCCTCCCCACTCAGGAAGCATCTTGATTGCGAGTGAAATACAGGGAAGTTCTTAAAACCTCTGATTTGGGGGTGTCAATCCTTCCCAAGCTGCGGGGATTTAAACCAAGGATGGCCCTGCCCCCCTTCACCCTGCCCCCGCCTTCCTGGGAAACTTAGAACAAAGAGGGGCAGGTGCTTCTGCAGGGTAGGCCATGGCCATCAGTGGACGGGAGAGAGGTTCAGAGGCTCACTAGCAAGAGAAATAGAACTTTCTCCTGCAGACCAGAAGTGGGTCTTCGGAGGGAAGTTCACGCCAGTGTGGGCAGCTGTGTATGACCGAGGTTACCTCAACGAAACAGCAACTAGAATGTCACCGCCCTGTCCATCCTGCCTGCCCCTCCCCCCAGATCCAAGCGGTCAGAAAGGGCCTGGCCCTTGTCCCACCCCTGGCTCAAGCCAGCAGACCCTTCGAGAAACCTGCTCAAAGCTGGGTGCCCAGGGACACCAGTAACACTCGCTGACTCCTGGGGCTCCAGACTAGAGAACTAGATCATTCTGTAGTGATGATGGCTCCTGAGGGTCAAGGTTTGGGCAGAGTGCCGGCAGCCAATGAGAGAAAGACCAAAGTGTGAAGATAACGGGACGCGGCAGAAGTGGGGAGTCAGGGGGAGGGTCCCGGGGAGCGAGAACTTGACCTTTGTGCCATGCAGAGAACAGGGGGTGGGCCAGAGCCTCAGCAAACAGTGCCCTCAGTGCACACACACACACACACACACAGGCCCACATACTCACACACTCACACACTTGGTCTGTCCAGCTTTGCATAATGCATGAAGCTTTCTGTTCAACACAAACAGCACTAATGCACAGGAACAACAAAACTGCTAACCCTCTCCTTGCAGCGGACCTCACGCTCCCTCCATTAAAAAAATAGCAACCCCAACATTTGGTGAGAATCCAAGAGTCAGGCCCAGGCCCTAAATCCAGATCTCCGTGGTCCCATTTAAGCCTCGCACGGGCTCCGCCAGCCAGGGATATCATGATTCCTGTTTATCAGATGAGGAAGCCAACCGTGAATTAAGTAACTTGCCCCCGGTCAGGTGGCCGGTAGGGCTGCACATGTGGCTTCCCCTGCAGCCGTGCCCTAAAGCCAGCCCCTGCCTGGCTGCCAAGCCCAGCACCCTGCCTGAGAACCCCATTTGCCCCACTAATGCCAGCGGTAGGGGGAGTCCCGCGCCCCACAATGGAAAGTAGACCCTCCCCAGGGACGTAGCCCGAACCACACAGTGTGGGGCAGAACAACACATTCTGCTTCAGTCTCCACAGGAGGTAAGAACCAAGCCTCCCCCACCACAAAAGACTCCTAGGCCTCTAGATGGTGACCCTTCATCAGCCGGCTTTCCCTTGCCCCCACTTCCCCTGCAGAGTCATCATCAACCAATACTGATGAAATGCCCACTGAGAGCTCAGCTCCATGCCAAGAGCTGAACCTACAAAGAGGTAAAGATGAGGTCACCGCCCTGGGGCTCGTAGGGACAAGAGAGCCTACAGCCACCAAGCTGCTTGGGTCAGACACTGACTACACACCAGCTCTTCTGCTGGGGAGCCTGGGCAGTGGGGAGGGGGGGGAGGCACTCTCCTCCAACAAGCCCGGGCCTCCAGGGCATTCAGCTGCGCTGGGAACTTGGAGGACACAGTCATCTCTCTGTACCGCCAAATCCCCTGTCGTAACTTAGTCCAAAATCCACAACACCTACTCACCATCGCTGCCGCCAGGGCTCCTGGCACACAGGACAGCTTTGAAAGGGCCACAGAGAGCTCATTCTACCCATTGTGTCCCCAGCTTCTCCCCTGCCCCTGACTACAAGCTACGGGACATCTGACCCCAGCTCCAGACCTCAGAGACTAGGGAGCATCAGCGCCCAGGGGTTCCCTGGGAAGGGAAACCACTTGAAATAGACCCTGAAGACAGGGAACCTGTTGGGCTTCTCTTGTTGTTGGCAGCTAGAAATGTGTGCCTGTGGAAGAGGAGGGGAGGGGAGAAAGGGGGAATGGAGAAGCCTAGGTAGGAAATGTGTAGCTTTATGAAATGTCATCTGTGGGTCTGCACGTGCACGTAGAGGCCTTAATAAAGTTATATAAAGTCTGGGGAGCCTGGGTGTCTCCGTCTATTAAGCGTTTGCTTTCAGCTCAGGTCATGATCTCACCCGGGGTCTTGGGATCAAGCCCTACATCGGGTTCCCTGCTCTGCAGGGAGTCTGCTTCTCCCTCTGCCTCTGCTGCTCCCCCTGCTTGTGCTCGCTCTTTCTCTCTCTGACAAACAAATAAATCAAATCTTTTTAAAAATTGTGTCAAGTTACTCTTTGAGTTCGTTGGTCACAGTAAGCCACGGCAGGAAAGGACTGCTTCTGGTGCCCGCTCTCATGTTCGCTCCTAAGGGACCTGGGCGGCCAGGTGAGGATGTACCTGGGAGGGGCGGGGAGGAGGCAAGTTGCACAAAGGAACCAGAAAGTCCTGACTCGAGTCCAGAGAAAAGGACAGCCTGGCCAGAAGCCTCTGGCTATGTCCGGAGGGGAAAAAGGTGAAGCAGAAAGTGGAGGGTACAGCTCAGGGGAAGCAAAGGTCAGGAGAACAGGAGGCTCCTCAGGCTGGCTCTGCATTGCCAGGCGTCAGAGGGGTGCACGGTCCAGAGCTGGGACACCGTCAGGCCCCTGTTACCCCTCCCTCTCTGTCAGGGGTTCACAATTTACTCCCTGACTGTGGAACCAGGAAACCTCAAAGGTTGTAGCCGGGTCCACTGGGTCCTGTGCCACAGAGAGGCAAGGAGATGCCCCCTGGAGAAACAGGGGTGCTCAGGCCAGGTCCCCTGCCGTAGGGGGACGTGCACCCGTTCCTCATGCAGCTCTCTGCCCCCAAGCGTGGACGCCCTCTGCCCTCTTAGCTAGGCTCACCTCCACAAAGAACAGCTCCCAGATCTTGCTCCAGCCTTTGGACTCTGTGAGCGCCCCGTGCGTGGCCAGGTGGCTGCCCTTGACTGTGAGTGTGTAGTGGCTCATCCCCAGGATGGTAATGCCCAGCCCCAGGGCCAGGACATTCTCAGACCGCAGGCATAAGAACCCTGTAGGGAAGATGGAGAATGGGGATGGGGGCATGGGGGTAGGCAGGGTTTTCCTTCAGCTCTTGGAGATCTGGGACCAAATATCCTGGCCCCCACCCCTACAACCCAGGCCAAAGTGGGCCAGGGGCTTGGGGGCTGCCAGAGGCAGAGTGAGCCAGGTCCCAACCAGGAAAGTTCCAGGGGAAACCCCATCCCTGGTGTCCCCATGGAACATCCTCCCCTCCCCCAGTCCCTCTCACCCCTCCCAACTCCTCCTCCCCCCAAACCCAACCGCCCTTCAGGCCCTCCGGCCTCCTCCCTTCTCCAGTGCCCCCTTCCTCTGGGGACCAGGGCAGGACACTGCCACCAGATTTTCAGATTTGGGGTGAACCCCTCCTTCCTGGGGTCCCCGGCACGCACCATCTCCTCCATGCCCCAATCCCCAGCCTCTCCACCACCCCGCTCCGCGGCCGCAGCCCGGCCCGCTGTCACCCTGTCCCGTGTTCCTCACCGGCCGGCAAGGCGAGAAGGCTGAGCGCGAGGATGGCGCAGTCCACGCCGTGGCGCTCCCACCACGAGCTCGCCCTCTCCACGTCCCGGACCAGCGCCTCCAGCTCACCCAGCAGCGCCTCGCCCCCGCCGTTCCCCAGGGGGGCGTCCCGAGCCGCCTCCATAGGCTCCGAGCGGCCGGCGGCCACCAGAGCGACCCAGGAGGACTCGGGGACCGTCTGCGGCGCCCCGCGAGGCGCACGGCGCGAGCAAGGGCGGGCCGGGGCGGAGTCACGCGCCAGCCGGGGACACCCGCCCTCGGTGTCACGGTGCGTGCTGGGCACCCGAGCGCCTCCTGCGGCGCGCGGCGGCCACCCGGCCCGACCCAGGGTCGCCTTCCCCGCTGGAGAGACCAGAAACGCCGCAGGAAGAGCGGGCGGATGCGCGCTGGCGAGGAGCGAGAAGCAGCCGGGGCTGGAGGCAACGCGGCGACCCCCGCGGAGGAGGCTGGCGCGGAGACCCCCATGGAAAGCCCCCCCCCCCCCCCAGGGCCTTCTCTGACCGCCTGACTTCAGACACCTTCCTCGCTTCTCCGGTCCCCGTACCTGCACCCTCTCGAGTCCGCTGTAGCATTTTTATCCCCCAGCCGTGTATTTTCTTAGCAGCGCTTAGCGGATTCCCACATATGACCCGGGCCTGTCCCCACTAGCTGGCTGCTGTCTGCCGACCCTTACTTTTGCCGCTCTCGCTCGGGCTGGGTCTTTAGTAACTAAAGCGGTTCTTGGCACAGAAACGTTCTTGAATTTGTGGGGCAGAAAGTTCGAGGACTCACTCTTTCCAAACAGATGGGGTGTGGGGTCCCTCTGGTCCTTGACTTTAGCAAAGGTGACCCCTGGAGAATTGGCTCTCCGGTCTAGCGGAGTGAGACACTCTAAAAGGAATAACCACAGAGGAAGGCATAACTCTAGACAAAAGACACTCAGAGGTCATCATTCCAGGTGGATCCCTCTGCAATTCCACTAGCTCAGGCGCGCTCAGGGTCATGCAAACAGCACCCACACCCCTGCCTTGGGAGCAGCACCTGTCCTAGCCCCTTGGCATCCCGGCAGCCCCACCCAGAGGTGCTGGAGGTCCTGTGGGCACAAGCCTCTGTGCTCTGCAGACTCCCTTCCCAGCATCTGGGGAGCTCTGTTTGCCTTTCTCTTTTTTGGGCTTACGTTCCCCCTGGTTTCATACTGGGTCCCTTTCAAAATGAGGTCTGGCATGGCAAGGGCAGCAGCATTTCAGAGGCGATCTTTGGGAAGGAGAAAGAAGAGCAGGAGGAGGAGAGAAGTGGAGAGAGCTGGGCGGAGGGTAGGGACCCTGATGACCGACTCCTAATGTCTACGGTGACATCTCCTTTCACGAATTCCTATGAGTTTCTCCCTCCAATTCTGCGTAAAAGGGTAAGATTTCTTGACCAGGTCAGTGTTCCAAGGGCCTAGCATCTAATAGACCAATTTTCAGGTGCGCACACACAGACACACACATGTGTGTGTTTCACCATTGGCCTCCACGTCCTTATTAAGTTTTATGTTTTCCCACAACTCCGCAAGGATGACATCATCCCCGCCTAATCCATGGAGGCCCCGAGAGATGAACTGATCTGCCCAGTATCCACCCCAAAGTCGCTAAATGGCAGACCTAGAACTCAAATCCAGGGTGTCTCCTCCAAATTTAATTATCTTTTGTTTATATCAGATTATTTTTTAAGATTTATTTATTGTTTATTTAAGATAGAGGGAGAGTGAGAGAGGGAGAGAGAGCACATGCATGAGTAGGGGAGCGGGGGATGAGGGGGGGCAGAGGAAGAGGGGGAAGCAGGCTCTCCACTGAGCAGGAAGCCCGACACGGGGCTCGATCCCAGGACCCTGGGATCATGACATGAGCTGAGGTCAGATGCTTAACTGACTGAGCCAGCCAGGAGTCCCTTTATATCAGATTCTTAAGACAGAGAAGGAGGAGGTGTTTTTCCCCCACCTTACCCTACCTCCAAGTCCCTCCCTCCCAGATATTAGAATTTTCAGGAAAAAGACATGTACAGTTTTTAAAAGCTTATTTGACATTAATATGCAGTATGACAATACTATTTTGTAAAGATGGAATTCCATGGCTTTTATCATATAAACTAGGAAACTTCCTATCAAGGTAGGAAGAAAGTACTAAGAAGCCCCCCGCTTCCTTCTGGCCATCTAAGTGATGCTGAGTGTCAAACAGGAACAGAGGCCAACATGTGTTAGAAGAGCTCCAGGAGCCAGGAATCCCCATAGGTAGGGCTGGCTGGCGGCCTCCCAGGAGAGAGGCAGACTTCGTTTGGAACAGACTCGCACCTGCCCGAGAAGGAAGAGCGCAAAGCATTCTGGGTCTTCAAGACTTAGAGAGGGTTGGGAGAGTGTTAGGGAAGGCAGGAGAGAAAGGCTGGGACCAGGTGCTGGAGGCACAGAGAATGGCAGACTGAGAGATGGGGGCTTGTTCCTGCAGGACTGGGGAGCCATAGCAGCCTTTAGAGCAAGGGAGTGACTTGTGTAGTGTGTTTGGGAAGGGTCACTGGGCATCGTGGAGTAGCCCACTGAAGTGCAAGAGACTAATTTGGAGACCGCTTCTGTACCCTGAAATAAGAGGGTACTGAGAATGTGGGTGGCAGGGGAGGGGCGCTGTAGGAAGGGAGAGAGGGAAATCAAAATCAGGAAGACTGAGGGGACCTGGGTGGTTTAGTCGGTGAAGTCTCTACCTTCAGCTTAGGTCATGATCTCAGGGTGCTAGGATGGAGACCCATATCGGGCTCTCTGCTCAGCGGGGAGCCTGCTTCTCCCTCTCCCTCTGCCACTCCCCCTGCATGTGCCCTCTCACACTCTCTCTCCATCAAATAAATAAAATCTTTTTTAAAAACCCCACAAAATCAGGAGGACTGAAATAGTCCGCCAAGGGAAATGTACAAGTGGCTAATGAGCACGAGAAGAGATGTTCGACATCATTAGTCTTTAGGGAAATGCAGATTAAAACTCCCAATGAGGTAACCCTTCAGACTTACTGTATGGCCACTACATGTGGGCAAGGAGATGCGGAGCAGCTGACCTCTCATTCGTGTTGATGAGAGGTCAAGGTGGTACAACCCTTTGGATAATAATTTGGCAGTTTCCTGTAAGGTTGAATACACACTTGCACTATGGCCCAACAATGCAGCTCCCAGCTACTAAACCAACAGAAATAAAAACAGGTATCCGCATAAAAACGTGTATCCCAATGATCCTAGCCGCGTTTGTTCATTCTAGCCGAACTGGAAACAGCTGGAACCTCCATCCACAGGAGGGTTAACAAATGGATACATTGAAACAACACACTGGATACAAAGGAGCACCTGAAACAGGCAAACCCCAGAAACGAAAGTGTGGATGGACTGACACGAATCCCACAGAACGAATGCCAAGGGAGGGAAGCCAGACAAGACAGTACTGACTGTGTGATCGCCTTTCTAGGAAGTTCAAGAACAGCAGGACATGGCGATAGAAGTTAAATCAGCAGTTGCCCAGGGAGGGGTGGGTGGGGAATGGTGTGGGGAACAGTAATTGCAAAGGGACGTGAGGAAACTTTCGGGGAGGATGGAAATGTTCTGTATCTTGATCGTGGTCGTGTTCACTTGGGTGCATATGTTGCTCTAAAGTCATCCACCTGGACCCTAAAAATGAGTGTGTTTTATTAGAGTTCACTATACTTCAGTAGAGTTGACAAAACAAAAACGGCTCAGGTCATGATCTCAGGGTCCTGGAATCGAGCCCCGCATCGGGCTCTCTGCTCAGTGGGGAGCCTGCTTCCCCCTCTCTCTCTCTCTCTGCCTGCCTCCGTGCCTACTTGTGATCTCTGTCTGTCAAATAAATAAATAAAATATATTTTTTTAAATGACACCTTTAAAAAAAAAAAAGCAAAACAAAACAGGAAGGCAGATTCTCTTTTTAAATGGAAAGAGCGCTATTAGAGCTCTCAACACAGGCATGTCCTAAGTATACCCTCAACAGAAATGCAAAGAAACATGCAGGAACATTCAGAGCCACAGAACTCCAAATAGGCAAGCCCCTGGGACAAGTCAAATATCCCCCACCAGTATGGTGGTAAATAAAATGTGGACTGTATGCAAGCCGGGGTGTATCACACAGTCCAGACCGAACGCTGAACTGAGCCAGACACAGCAGAGCACAGACCCCACTGAATTCCATTCATATAAAATTCACAACCAGGCTTAGGATGGCTCTTTTTTTTTTTTTTTAAAGATTTTATTTATTTATTTGACAGAGAAAGATTACAAGTAGGCAGAGAGGCAGGCAGAGAGAGAGAGGAGGAAGCAGGCTCCCTGCTGAGCAGAGAGCCCGATGCGGGACTCGATCCCAAGACCCTGAGATCATGACCCGAGCCGAAGGCAGCGGCCTAACCCACTGAGCCACCCAGGCGCCCTTAGGATGGCTCTTGACCCCACAAGGGGTCCTATAAGGGTTTCTGGGGGCTGGCAAATGTTTTGTTTCTTGACCTGGGTGGTAACTAACACCCAGATCATGATGTAAAGATTGTGCATGATTTGTAAAGATTCATGATGCTATACTGCTGTTTTCTATACGTAGATTTCATTTTAATTTAAACATTTGCTTTGGTGGGGTGCCTGGGTGGCTCAGTGGGTTAAGCCTTTGGCTCAGGTCATGATCTCAAAGTCCTGGGATGGAGCCCTGCACCAGGCTCTCTGCTCAGCAAGGAGCCTGCTTCTCCCTCTCTCTCTGCCTGTTGTTCTGCCTGCTTGTGATCCCTCTTTCTCTCTCTCTCTCTGTCAAATAATTGAATAAAATCTTTAAAAAATAGCTGGCACCTGGGTAGCTCAGTGGATTAAAGCCTCTGTCTTCGGCTTAGGTCGTGATCCCAGGGTTCTGGGATCAAGCCCCACATCAGGCTCTCTGCTCAGCAGGGAGCCTGCTTCCCCCAACCGTCTCTCTCTGCATGCCACTCTGTCTACTTGTGATCTCTATCAAATAAATAAAATTTTTTAAAAAATTAAAATCTTAAAAAATAAAATAATGGGGGGCCTGGGTGGCTCAGTCAGTTAAGCTGCTGCCTTCAGCTCAGGTCATGATCCCAGAGTCCTGGGATTGAGTCCCGCATTGGGCTCCTGGTCCAGCAAGGAGCCTGCTTCTCTCTCCTTGCCTCTGCCTGCCACTCTGCCTGCTTGTGCTCTCTCTCTCACAAATAAATAAAATCTTAAAAAAAAATAAAAACTTAAAATAAAACATTTGCTTTATTTTTCTAATTGGTAAGAGTTTTGCTTGCTTGCTTGCTTGCTTGTTGGTTTGTTTAAGAAGTAAAAATTGGAAGGTAGATGTCACCCAGAAACCCAGCAAGAGTAAAGTGTGGGAGGGGTGCCTGGGTGGCTGAGTGAGTTAAGCCTCTGCCTTTGCTCAGGTCATGATTCCAGAGTCCTGGGATCGAGTCCCACATCAGGCTCTCTGCTCAGAAAGGGGCCTGCTCCCCCGCCCCCACCCTGCCTCCTTCTCTCTGTACTTGTGATCTTTCTCTCTTTGTCAAAAAAAAAAAAAAAAAAAAAAAAAACTTAAAAAAATAATAATAATAAAAAGGTTAAAAAAAAAAAAAAGACTTAAGTGTGGGAAACCAGATTAGGGCTGGAGTCTCTATTTCCTTGGCCTCAGGGTTTGGCAGCTGAGCATGTAGGGGTGGGAGGAGCACTGGTCTGCCCGACTCTCCCCCACTCCTCTCTGTCAGCCTGGCCTGACCTCTCAGCCCAGCGTCCTGCCTCTCCCGGCTCCCAGGATCCTGCTCACGGGAGTGAGAATGAATTATGAGAAAACACTCTGGGTGATGGGCCAGCCAAGTCCGCAGCTTTGAGGCTCCCTGAAAGGCTTCTCACAACAGGCCCCTGGTGCCCCAGTGAGCAGGCCCGGGCAGGCTTCCTTCACCTCAGCCCACAGTGGACTGCTGTCCTGCTGCCAAAGCAGAGACAGCCAGGGCTGGGGCCTGTCTACTCCTCCCAGCCAGCCTCCCCTAGACCTGCCTCCAGCCCTGTCCAGCCTCTCACCTTTCCACATAAGACTTAGCATATGTGAAGAGCACGGCTCTGGAGTCAGACACGCTTGCCAGCTGTGTGGCTTTGGGTGAGTTACTCAACCTCTCTGAGCTTAGTAGCTTCATATATAAAACACAGGCATGTAAAAGAGTGAGATAAATATCAATGAGCATTTTAATATTTTTTCCTGTGCCCCAGTAGTTGTGCACACCCCGCTTTGGAGACCACTGACCCACAGCCTGAGGTCCAAATTGCTCAGCTTGGCCTTTGAGAGCCTCCAAGTTCTAGCTCCTTCTCTGACAACTCTTCTGCTTCCGGCCAGACTGGCTGTCACTGAGCTCCGAAAACCTGAGAAGCTGTTGCTCCTTCTCACCACCATCTTCATTCCCGGGGGAACTGTCTAAACCCACCCATCCTCCAGGGTGCTGGTGACTTCCGCCACCCCTACAAAGCCTTCCCAGTGTTGCTGTGTATTTCACTGTTGCCCCCAGTTTTCCTGAGCCCCTACTTTTTGCCAGGTGCTCCCACTCACGGTGTCTGTCCCCTGCTCTGACTTCATCACCTGCCAGCTAGAGCTAGACACTGGTTGTCCCGCACTGCCTGACGGTGATCCCTCTCATGCCCCGTGACCTAATCATAGGATTCCGCATGTTCCCGGGTTACCCGCCTGCATTAGTCAAGATAAGCAGCAGCAGCTGTTGTAACAAACTGCCCCAAACATCTCAGCGGTAACTACGATGCAGCTTCATTCCCTGCTCACATCACCGTCCGTCCGATCCAGATCAGCTGGCCCTGTTCCAAGGGGTGACTCAGGGGTTCAGGTTCCTTCCATCTGGTGATGCCCCTGCCTCCAACACGGACCATAATGATGTCTGGGGGTGGTGAGGGGTGGGGGAACGGTGGAAGAGAAAACATGAGAAGACCGTTTTAGCTCCAAGTCTGGGGGTGGTACACATCACTTCCGTCCACGTCCCACTGGCCAGAATTGGGACATGCAGCCCCAACCTCAGTACAGGCCGACTCGGGGTCCCTGCCTTCCTGTGCCCGGGGAGAGAGAGTATAGCAGCTCTGACCACAGCCAATGAGGGCGCGCATCACACACACACCTTCCTTATGTTTCCCTGAGCTACCTCCGAAATCTCCAGCCTGCCACCCAACACACACTCACACCCCCTCCTGCCCAGCACAGCACCTTGTTTACCAGATGACGGACAGACCACAGACCGCGTGAGTCAAACCAGGCTGCCTGCAGGAGAAGGGGACAGGGCTTGGCAGGCACACGGGTCCTTCCTGTTCTTCGGGCAACATCCACTCCCTGGGGCTTCACACTATGTGTGGCACGTAGTAGGTGCTCAGTAAACATTCGTTGAATGAATGAATAGGTGTATGAATGGGAAGATTAGGAAAACACACTCAGGAGAATGGACAAAGGAGATAAAAGTTGGGTTTTTTTTTCTAAGACATTAGATGATGAAGACGACTCTGGTCCAAACTTGAGACAGGTGAGCTCCTCCCAAGCCCCAGTGGACGGGGAACCCGTGGACCTACTTAGGCAAAAATGCGTTGTGTGTGTGAAGGGGCGATGTTAGCTGATGCTGGGTTTGGCCTTCCTGGGACCTCTGGAGTTCCCCACCCCGGGGCAGCGGTGATTCTCCCTTCTGCAATCCCCGTCTTTGTTTGCTGGGGTTCATTGGGGTTAATTATCATTGTGGTTGGGGTGGGGTAGGAAGGAGCCTTGCCCCAGCCCCAGGCCCTGGAAGGATCATGAGAGTCAGGGCTAAGTTTGGAGATCTGGAAGGAGGGTCCTGGGAGGTTGGGGGACATGGGGTAGGTTAGAAAGGTCCCTCCCACCAGCAGGTTAACCATTTTTAGGCTCCACGCCCAAGTGGCCGGGTCTGTAAGACTTCCTTGTCTTTCACCCATTCGTGCTACCCCCCAGATCATCAAAGCCGGGTGAGGGCCTTCTCGAGGAGGCAAGCAGCATTATTCACAGGGGTGGGGCCGAGCGCTCTGGGGAAAAGTGGCCGGCCCCGTGGCTCAGATCTTGATCAGCTGAGAGTGGGACCGGCATCCCAAGCTCCCCGGGCTCCAGCAGGGCAGGACCGCATCTTCGGGCCGTCCGAGCGTCCGCCTCACCTTCAAGGACCCTGGCCCGCCACAGCGACCTGCCGTGCGCCTCCCACCTTCTAGGCCGCCAGCTGATCTACAGGGACGAAGCCAGGTTGGTGATGGCCCCGAGGGGCAGGTCAGGGAGAGAGACAGGGAAGGGAAAAGGGACCGGCTTTGAGCTGGTGGGGATGCTGCTGTCAGCCCATCTCCACCTGGCAAAAAGGACACTGAGGCCCAGGCCACCTTTCCAAGTTATAGAGCAAGGAAGGTCCTCGCAGACCCAAGGCTGGAACTGTCAGCAACCCAGACTCCTGACCAGTGAGGTTTTCCAAGGGACACTTGGTCCCCCTCCCACCGCATCAGTCCAGCACCACAGTCCAGTGTGTTCAAGTAGCTCTGGGATATACATTAGCTTGAAGGGTGTGTGTTGGACCTGGTAGGCCCAGTGCCATGGCTGGAAGGGGAGTGAGGGCCACGATTCTTGCATGGTGGGGAGGCAACTGAGAACAGTACATAGAGCAGGGCTCCGGACTCAGACACACCCACGGTCCCATTCTTGCTGTGTGACCTTAGGTTAGTTGCTTGACCTCTCTGAGCCTCAGGTTTCTGACAAGGTGACTTGGAGTGGATGAGGGTGATACTCCCTACCTTACTGGGTTGCTGGAGAGAGTAATAAGATCATTTCTGTAATAAGCCATACCTTGGGCTACTATAACGATAGCATTATCGTTATGCTGAATATCGATATGATTTAAATCAAATATGTATTGGTATCAATAATGATACTAAAAATGGTTTCCATTTCTAGCGAGCAAAGGGCCGAAACATGGTCCCTCCCTCTGTTTCACTCTCCTCCTTGCCTTGTTTTTGTGTGTGTGTGTGTGCACATGCGTGTGTGTATATGTGCACAGGCTTGCACACACGCACAGAGGAAGGCTGGGGTTCAGGGTCATGATGGCTCTTCCCACTTCTGCTCTGCAAATACCGAACAGGCTGTGCAGGAAGTGTGGGAACATGGAAAGGGGAGTTTGGGACAATCCAACATGTTGGTTCTTGGGGCCTCCAGCTCAGGGATGCCCAGGCCTGGCTCAAGCCCACTGGGCCCTCCTCACCCCCAGATTCCTGTCTGTCAGGCCCCTCGCTGGAGCTCCACCTACTGGGGGTCAAGACCAGAGCTAAGCGCTTATCATAGTTTATCCCCCAACTGGCCTACTATGTGGGGTTTAATTATCTCCACTCACAGGTGGAAACTCAGAGGCTTGGGAAAGCAAGCTAGCCTTCCCAGCAGGTGGCAGAGCCGTGCACCCCAGTCAGACACACTGGCCTGGAGGAAGTTGCCCACCCAGGCTCCTTGGTAACCTGGCGGCTCCAAAATGTAGATTTGCCTCTACCTGATCGCCTTCCTTCTGGGCCATTGGTCCTTCTCCCCCTACCGCTCATCCCCTGGAGTTCTGACCCCACCAAACCAGTCACCCAAAGAGAGTTTGGAGAAAGCATTGTGGGAACCCCAAATTCAGGGCAAGGGATGGGGTGAGGGGCGGTGACGTGGGTGGCTAGAGCTTCAACCTTCCAGTCTAAAGGAGCTGAGGCCTTAAAAATAATAGATGGGAGAAGGAGTCCAAAGATAGACAGTACACGATATCGTGGAGCCCTCTGTGAGTGTGTATGCACACACACGCACACGCGCACACACGTGTGTATCCTCCCTTCTGGGAAACTTGGAGGACCTGAAGCAAAGAAAAATGAACAAAACCACGGAGACACACAAGTACACTCAGCTCAGCTCACAGATAAACACAACCTTCCAGGAGCGCTTTGGTCCATGACACTTACCGTGTCCGGGCAGAGGTCCACACCAGTGACGTCACCCGCATTACACACACGCACACACACACGCACACACACACACAGAGGTGCGCACAAAGGAGAGCAGTCGGCAGCAGATTTAGAGACAGAGCGGAGGAGGGAGTAAACAGGAGTGAAGCACAAGGCGGAGGCAGCAAGTCCTGCCTGTGTCACATCCTACTCCCCGTGTTCTGCCCGCGGAGCCCCTGTTCTGACCTGGGGAGCCCCTGAGCCGCCCCTGTGCCAGGTGAGAACCTGAGGAGGTGGCTCAGTGAGTGGGATAGAAAGAGCCAGAGATCGGGGTTCGAAGCCCACGGCCCTGACACTTGTACCCTCACCCGCCTGGAGAAGAGACCTAAGTCTCACCCGAGACCCAGTTTCCTTCCCTGTGAGGCCGGCGGTGATACCGTTCTCAAGACTTTGCTGTGCCCAGTGCGTGAAAGTGCTAGATTTATGCTCTGAGCAGGCGGCTGGCAGTGAGCAGCAGAGCAAATACGCCAGAATCCACCCTGGTTTAGGCACTTCCTAGCAGGTCATTTGTCCTAAATGAACCTCAGTTGCCCCATCTGTGAAATGGGGCTAGTCCAGAATCCCTTCCCGCCCTTGCCACTTGAAGAGACAATGCCGCGAGGCTGCCATGTGCTGTGACTTTGTGGGAAAGGGAAAGCCCCCAGGGGCAGAGATGGTGGGGGTCAGGGCCCAGCTGCCGTTGGCCCCGCCCCCTCTTCTCCCAGAGAAAGCCCCTTCCTCCATCCATTAGGGCCCCACCCACTTCAGTCCAGGGTCCCGTGGAGCAACTTCCCAGGAGTGTGTATATCCAGAGCGGGGAAAGGGTCCCACAGAAGGCTTGCCCATGTAGGAGCCCCCCTCCCCAGCCTACAAGCCCACGGAATAAGAAAGCCTGAGAAAGAGAGTATAAAATGGGATTTATAGCCTTAAAGGATTTCCAGGGCTCACCACAGTGGCAAGCCCCAAGGGCTTTTCTCTCAAGACCAGATTGATGGCACTGAATGGACTTGCCAGAAGTTTCCCCACCTCAGGCTTCAAGCCCATCAGACTCAGTCATTCGGCTATAGAAACCCAGGGAGCAGCTGATCCAGGCCAGACGGACAAGGAGTCAGGGCCCATGTGTGCTCTTACAGGCTGTGTGACCTAAGCAACAACCCAGTGTTTTCTCGAGTCTCAGTTTTCTCCTCTGTCAAATGGGTTCATTGACCCCCTGTAATTATTAAATGAGGCCGTCATGCGAACGCACAGAAATCACAGATGTAAATTGCTGACATACAGCAGGTGCTCAATAAATGCTCAGCATCATGATGAGACATGCCCACAGCTGGGAGCCAGCCTGTCTGGGTTGGAGTCCTGGCTCCACCACCTCCAGCAGTGTGAGCTTGGGCACATTTTACAAACATCTCTGTGCCTTGGTTTCCTCTTTTGAAAACCAGGAATAACAAAGTGTCCGAGACTGGACAGGTTTGGGCCACACCAAGTGTTGCTGTAGGGACTATGGATGGGAAGTGAGACCTGTGGAGGTGGGACTTGTGCTACAGGTCTGCTGGGTGCCAGAGTTATCTCACACAATAACCACCCCCAGGTGTAGGGTGCGGAGAGGAGGGTCTACAGGGTTCTGGTTCAACCTAAGACATGGACTGGACTACATTGGGGACAGGGACAGGGAGCCTGGACTCATGGGGAGACAGATCGAAAGACAGCAAAGGAAAGTTGTTCCTCTCCTCACAACACTTCTGACTCCATATGGGGGTTCTTCCCACGCCAACAACCAAGTCTCTAAGTCTGGACATCAACTGTCCTGTCATTGCATTCAGTTCTGAAGCTGACAACAGTGGTGAGTGTGAGGCTCCAAAGGTCCCAGGGCTCAGTCCCACAAACACACCCTCACTTCTGACATTCCAGGTCCCCAGGCTACCCGCACTTCTGTCCAACTTGGCTAAAAATGGGGGGGGGGCTCCCTGAACCCGCTGCCTCAGCTTTTCACAGAGCTGAGAAAAGCACTTTCTTACATTTACCGGTTTATTGTAAAGCATATTACAATGGGTCCTTTTAAACAGCCAGATGAGGAGATGCGTGGGGTCAGGAAGGGTCCCGTGTGCAGGAGCTTCTGTCCCATGGAGTCGGGGACACCACCCTCTCAGAACATGGATGTATCCATCAAATCTGACTCAGCTCTCTGAACCCCATAGAGCAGGGTGCTTCTGGAAGCTTCATTGTGAAGGCATGATCTATCATTAACCCAATCTCCAGCCCCTCCACCTTCCTAAGAGATGGGGGCTGAAAGCTCCAAACTTCTAGCCCTGGTGACCAGTCCCCACCTGAAGCTGTCCGGGAGCCCATCCAGAGTCCCCTCTTTTGAGCAAAAGATGCTCCTCTTACCCAGGAACTTCCAAGGGACTCGGGAGCTCTGGGTCAGGAACCAGGAGCCATGACCAAATATATATTTCTTATTATGGGACCATCAGCAAAGGAGTCTGAGGTCTAGAGAGATGAGGCAATGGAAAGGGGAGAGAGGGGAGGAGAGAGTGAGCGGGACCCCAGTGTTACAGGGAGAGATGGGGCAGAGACACCGAGAGACAGAGAGGCAGGCAGACTCTCTGGTCACGATGAAATGTTTCTCAGTCTTGTTCCCCCATCTCAGTTGGCTTTTGCCTTCCCAAACAGCCCCCCAGTATCTTTCCCAGTGGCCCCATCAACCAACCTGTCCTCTCTCAGCCCAGCCCCTCTGGGCAGGTGGGTCAGCCCAGCTGCTGGAGCCACTGAAGTTGCCAGCACGGCTGAGTCCATCTGCCCAGGACCACGCATGCCCAAGACAAGGGGACCCAAGACCAAAGACTACCCCCACCAAAGGGCTCCATTTCTTGGGAAGCCAATATGCCATGGGTAGGCACAGAAATTTGTCTCTGAGGACTGCTTTGTCCTCCTGACCTTGTGCAATTTGCACTGTTGCTCTGATCCTCTGTTCTCCCACCCGTGACATAGAGATAATCATCGTAACACAGTCCGTGCCTTACAGTGTTGTGGCTTTAGTGTAAGGGTTAAATATACCTATGACGTGCTGACACCTTATAATCTCTCAACATTAATAGTAAAAACATGAAAGCTTCCCTCTGGGGATGGGGGTGCTGAAGGGACCCAGGTCAGGGAGGCTGAACTTTCCTGAATTTATTGGGACCTAAGAAATGTCCCAAAACCTCTCTGGTGGCCAGTCTGTTCATCTGTGGAATGGGGCTAAAACTCCTCACCTACTTACCTTACAGGATTAGGGGAAAGTTTTTGATAAACTCCCCTGTGCCGACAGTAGCACAGTAGGGCCAGGCCAGTGGGCCTGCGATTGCCCCTCCAGGAAAGATGCCCAGCTCCCGGGGTACCCCAGGATTCCTCAGGGAGACTGCCCCCCTCACTGGACAGTGGCCCATCCTTGGCTAGCATTCCTTAGCCAGCTGCCGGGATGAGGGCGCTTTCAGTGCTGTCTCCAGGAGCTAGTGTGATTGGTGGGGTTGACATAGGGGGGTCAGAAAAGCAGAAGTGCTCCCCGGAGGGACGTAGGATTCACCTGCTGGGCAGCAGGGGGGACACAAAGCAGTGAGTAGCTCATGGGCCTGAGGCCACCGACAAGCGTGATCGTTACTCACTGATGTGTACTGAGTATCGGGCCGTTTGCTAAGAGCCTTATCTTTGTTATCATGCCATGATCGTTTCACCTCCCGATGATCCACAGGGTTAACACTCTTATTATAAGGAGTTATAATCACCTATTTTATTTGAGGAAATGGACTCAGAGAGGCTGGGCATCTTACCCAAGGCCACCCAGCTGGAAAGGGCCAGAGCCAGTTTTGCTGCCCAGATCTGGTGGGCTGTCTCCTGAGTCCTGCCACGGCCTGTACAACCCAGGCTTATCTCAGAGAAGGTGACACAAGCAAGCCCTGGGAGCACCGGGCTGTCACACCGTACCGGGACTGGTCAACACAGGGACAGGAGGCAGATGGCACCATGGAAGGCATCAGGAGACCCCAGGGCCACTTTGCCCACTTGGCTGCTCCGTCACTCCGGCCAGCCCCTCGTCCTCTGGGCCTTAGTCACCTCATCTGCAAACTGAGGTTGCCCCACATACCCAGAGGCCCTTCTCGCCTCTGATTCGTTCGGACACCCCCATCTCCTTCAAATTAGTGATCCCGCTTATGATGGAACTTCAGAGCAGTCGAACTAAGCAGTTGAACTTCTTAGCTTGGGGTCCCTGGACCCCTCGGAGCTCCAGAAGCCACCTAGAATGATGAGCAGAATTGCAAATGCCTGTGTGTGTCTGATCGTGTATTTTTCCAGGGGAAGTGTCCATATTATGACCAGATTCTCATCCCTATAGGCGAAAAGCCACTGATCACTCTCCACTTTTAGAATTGCCCTAACCTCGATGTCAATTTTAAGGGGAATGGGTTGAGAAGGCTCAATCCCTACCATGTAAAATTCTTTCCTTCCCTTCCCTGTGTTTAAAGTCACCTGCACCTGCACCTGCTCCTGTGCTCCGGACTCCACCCTCCGGCCACACTGACCCCTGGAGACCCAGCCCCCTGTGCTTCCAATTAGCCTCTGCCTCCACGCTGAAGCTCCTATCCGCGGTCTTGTTACTCGGTTCTCACCCCCATGTCCTTCCCCAGGAAACCCGGCGCCAGGACTGGTGGGTCTCTCCTGAGGTAGGTGCAGTGACCAGAATGGCCGGTAGGGGTCGCAGGGGGCGACCCTGTGGAGCCTCGGAGGACAGAATTCTGCCCCCTTCTTAGCCTGGGGGTGAGGAAAGTGTACCCAAAGGCAGGAGGCCCGTGTTCTGGGTCCGAATCTTCCCCTCAGTAGGCCTCAGTTTTCCCATCTGTAAAGTGGAACCCCAGTCTAGTGGAACCCTAGAATCCCAGAGGGTTGCTAAGCAACCTTTCTGCTGGGACATCGTCTGGACCTTTCTGATTGATGCTGGAGGGAGGGAGGTATCTTGAACTCCCTTTGGCAGAAGCACTTGACCTAGCAGCCTTAGGGAATGAAATAAAATGACTCAGGGGCCCCATTCCCAGACCTGATTGAGCAAACAGAGGCCACTGTCCTCCAGCTTAAGGGGGAAGCCTTACTCCCTGGGGAGAAAGGAGGGTTCTAAACAGGGCTGCCCCAAGACGTGTCTGGCGCTGGTGAGGGAAATGGGGACCACAGTTGTGGCCTCCCAGGCTGGGCAGGGGCCTTGAGGTGAGGCCTTATGGGGCTTGGGAGGTGGGTGGCAGCCTCCTTGGGTACGGCCTCTGCCCATGTCCGGAGAAGGCCACGCAGACTCCAGCGGGGAGGGAGAAGGGGTCCTCTGGCCTTCGGCAGCTGCAGGATCTGGGAGCAGGACTGGAACCCAGACCATCCATTCCGGTTCTTCTGAACACTCTCTCTGGCAAAGCTCCAAACTCCGGGCCAGAGAGAGCAGGATGAAGGATCCAGGGATGAGGGAAGGCCCTGCAGGGGTGCGTGAGGGGAGTACGCCCAACCACCCATCCCTAGACTCCCCTCTCCCGGGGGGCCACGAGGACCAAATCTTCTCAGGTACAAAAAGACCTTCTCCCGCTCCCACCCCCAAGTGATTAAAGAGTAAGACATAGGCGTGACAATGACACAGAACATTTTCTACAAAAGTTGTAATGAGCTTGCGGGAGGGGTACTTTGTAGGGCAGTGGGAATCGCTGAGCCTGCCCCATCCCAGCACTGGGAGAACCGGGAGGAGGCTGAGGCCAGGACACAGACATGGGACAGGAGAGAAAGGGCAGCACCTGGGGCTCTGGGGAAGTCGAGTCGGCACTTGGGGGTGGCCCCAGGCCCAGGCCCAGAGAACAGGGAAAATGACTGGGGTGGGCTCGGGGTGGCAGTGGCAGGCGGCCAAGCCTGCAGCGTGGGAACTGAAGCCACTTCCACCATGGCCCCCGCTCTGGGCAGACCGGACCCACCAGAGGGAGGCCTGTGGCATTTTGTGGGGGTTCTCTAGTCCCCTGGCCCAGCCAAGGGGGCCCAGGAAAGAGATGGGGACTGTGGCAGTGCTCCCAGTGGGAGCTGCTTCCTAAGCTGAGGGTCAGGAACGGGGGTCCGCTGCTGAAAGGATGAGGGGCACACCGGGGGTCCCCTGAGTACCTCTCCCATAGCCATGACCTCAGTCTGATTGGAAAACCAAGGACACCTGTCTGAGGACCCCCTGGGGCTGGCCTTTTCCCCTGGTCTCACTGCTGTCGCAGAGGAGGGACACATGCTGAGCCCCCACTGACACACTGCCCATGCAGAACTCGCAGCCGCCTGGCTGCCTCCCCACCGGGAGGCAAATCGACCAACCAGCCCTCAACACAGTCACACATGCACAGAGTCCTGGGGACCCAGGGACAGCCAGCAGCTTAGATCAGCCACATCCTCAGGCTCTTACACTGTCCATATCGTGCAACTGGCCCCCAAGAGGCCAGACACCCAGACGTGCCCAGTCTCCGCCTGTCTCTGGCCTGGGAGATGCGGAAGCAGTTGGCAGCTGCCTCCCTCCAACCCAGAGCTCGCCCACCAGGCCTACGGGCCCTAATACCGCAGCTCACTGCTCTAGCACCTTGTATCTACTGCCCTGACCCTCTGGGGTCTCTGGAGGGACTAGGCTGGAGGCGGGGGGAGGAGGGCAGTGTGAGGAGGGCAGAGTCAGGCTGGGCCCCGCCACAAGGTGAGCTGGTAAGGATGCTAGGCAGCCCCGCCCCCCCCACCCCCGCCTGGCACTCCAGCTCCCCAGCATGGCCAGCAGGAGAAGGAGAAGGGGGCTGGCTGTGATTGGGACAGGGGTGGGGACTAAAGTCAGGGCATTTGGCTGAAGAGTCTAGCCAGGAACCTCCCCTCTAGGGTGGGGAGAGGGGGAGGCAGCCCAAACTCTTCCCTTCACAAAAACAGAGGAAGTGAGCAAGTCTCCAGCCTGAACACAGCAACAGGACCTTTGGAGGAGGGGTGGGGAGAGACAACAGCCTGGCCGGCCCGGTGGGACAGGCCATGCCCACCCCCTCACACTCCCATTCAGCTCCATCGAGCCTGTCATCTATTCCCTGGGGCTCCAGCACCCCTCTTCCTCTGGGGCAGGCCTCCCACTAATCCACACACCCTTGGGGCCATTCAGATGGGGGAGGCTCAAGGGCTCCGGGACCCCTTGCTGGTACCTCCAGGCTATGCCTCTGCTGTGGAGTGTGGACAGGCTTTCAAAGGAGAAGACCACATGGTCTTTGCTCCTGGGAGGAGGGGATGGCTTCAGGGCTGGCGACTGTGAGGCCCTCATGGCCCCACGATGGGTTGTGGCAACTTGCAATTAATTCATTTTGGTCTGGAGAGGAGCCTCCTGTTACCTGCAGAGAAAGATACAGAAACAGACTTCAGGTAAGGGCCTTCAAGACCAGTTTGAACCAACACCAGCCTTTTTGGTCAAGCAGTCCTCTCCGGACAGGCTAATGGTCTGGGATGGGGCCCTTGGCCAGGGGGTGTCTTCCCCATCCCCCAAACTCTAAACCAGCCTACCTCCCCACACCCACCCCTGCCCTAATACCGCAGCTCACTGCAGCTGTGCAGCTCACCCAGCTGTGCAGGGTAAAGGCCAAAGACACCAAAAGGAGGTGGCAGCATTTGCTGGGCTTGTGGGATGCCACGAGAAAGGGGCCAGGGGAGAAGCAGACCACCAGTGCGGTAGCAGACCTGAGCTCCCCGATTGCTTTTGACGTGACGGCTCTCCTCCCGTGGGAGTCACCAGGCTCTGGAGCCGCACAGACCAGGGATCAAGCCCAGGCTCTGCACCAGGCAGCAGCAGGACCTTGGGGTAAGCTGCTGGAACCCTCTGAGCCTCCACTTGCTCTCCTGGAAAATGGGGTGACGCAGCCCCCGCACAGGGGTCTGGGGAGGACTCAGTGAGAGGCATGTGGAGGGCCATCTCTAGCACCCGGTGGATGGGAGGGCTCAAAGCGTCCTGGCTGTGATTACTCTGACTACTTACTGTTTGGCATCCACAAAGACATCCATGTTGGGGGCATTCTGATATCCCCCAAATCAAGGAGCCTTTTACATTAGCTGGGATAAGAAGGCCTCCAGTGCTCATTAAACTGGCAGCTTCTTTTTCAGAATTAGGGGCAAACAAATTAAGTGGAACCTCTTGTCTTTGATGAGGGCTTAGATTTTAGGAAATAGGGTATTACACACACTCACACTCCTGAAAAGGCAGATCCTCCCCACCCCTACCCCACCCTGCCCCACAACTCCCTCAGGCCTCCGGGGGCCTATCTCCCCAGGTCCCCCAGGCTGGGGCACTCACAACTCCGTGTCCTCCAGGGCCGGCGGGCGTTCCAGCGCCTGCCTCCTCCTCCTCACGGCCCCCAGAATCTTCTTGCGGGGCCCCAGGGGGACGCTGATGCTGCGGAGGTCAAGGTCGGAGCAGAGCATCAAGGCCTCGAGGTCAATCTTCTCCTGCCGCAGGAGGGAGGCGAAGTCCTCCATGTGCAGGGAAGCCAAGAAGGTCTCCAGCGGGCTCGTCTCGGGCTCCAGGTCCTCATCCAGGCCCAAGTCCAGCTCGTCCCAGGGCAGCTCCTCCCCGCAGCTGCGGTCCTGCAGGCTGTTGGCACTGCCCAGGCTGTCGTCGTCCAGGCTGGGGGAGCTCTGCAGCCGCCCTCGCGGGGCGCCCCCGCCGTCCGGCGCCGCGTCCTCGCGGCCCAGCCCGTGCAGCCCGCTGCTCAAGTAGTTCCTGCGGAACACCATGGTGCCCAGGCCGGGCCGGGTAAACAGGGAGTCGTGGCCTGAGTCGGTGCTGACCTCCGAGTGGGCCGGCTCGGCCGCCAGCGTGGCACGGGAGACGCTGTCCTCGTCGGAGAGGAACATGTCCCGGAGCGGGGCGCGGCCCCACTCCTTGGGGTTGGCGTAGGTGCCCTGGCGCACGAACATCACGTCGCTGCCCAGCTGCAGGCCCGAGAGCGAGCGCACGCTCTTGCGGCCGTCCTCGGAGATCTTGAAGGTGCCCTCGCCGCCCTGCTTGCGCCGCTCCAGCTTCCGCTGGATCTTGGCCTTGCCCCTGGCCGTGCCGTGCAGCGTGGCCTGCGAGTAGGGCAGCTGGCTGCCCAGCGCCAGGTGCTGCAGCCGGCGGCTCAGGGTGCTGGACGTGAGGCTGGAGAAGCTGAGCGCGTCCGAGCGCTCGGCCAGCTCGCGCCGGTAGCGCCGCTCCATGCGCTCGTGGTGCTTGCGCTGCATCTTGGCGCACTCGCGGATGCGCCGCTCGGCCTCGCGGAAGGCCTTGTCCTTCAGCTTGCCCACCAGCTTGGGGTTGAGGCTGCTCTGCTTGGCCGCGATGGAGTCCAGGTAGCGCACGCACTCCATGTGGCCCTTCATGGCGGCCATGTCCAGCGGCGTGTGGTAGTCGTTGTCCAGGCACCAGATGTTGGCCCCGAAGGACACCAGGAAGGAGAGGCAGTGCAGGTGGCCGTTGGAAGCTGCCAGGTGCAGGGGCGTGTTGCCCCAGATGTCGCACTTGTCTGGGTCACCCCTGCAGAGGGGACACGCAGGGAGGGGTGATGAGCCAACACAGTTTCGGGCTCTGGCAGCAGGAGCGGGGAGCTCCCGGCCTGAGCCGCCCCATGGGCACCCCAGCGGGACCCCCGGGGCCTGAGATGCCTCCTCGGACTCCAGGAGACGTCGGACGGACCTGGGAGCGGGGCCGGGGGTGGCGGGCGATGAAGGCGGAAATGGCCCCAGACCTGCAGGGGGCGGGGCGACAGAAAAGGCGGGGCCAGGGCGGGGCCTTCCCCAAGAGAACTGATGGCTGGGAATCTCAGGGGATAAATATTTGATGCCCAGAGAGAAAGGAGTGAATTATTCATGGAGCCCAGCGGGGAGCTGTCCCAGAGAGGTGGTGGGCCAGGGCCGAGTCTAGGTCTCTAGGCAGGCATGGTGGTCAGTGTGGCTGCGGGTGTAGGGGTGACCCTAAGAGAGGGCACAAGAGAGTGGTGGGTGCAGAGCCTGAGCCCTGGGTGAGTGTGTGTATGGGTGTGTGCCTGCGTGTCGGCGGGCACGGCCATGTCTGCAGGGAGCAGGGCCAGGCCTGGCAAGGCTGCGTGTGAGAGCAGGTGTCGGGTCTTGGCCTGGGCTGGGAGGAGAGCCTGGGGGCAGCCAGGACCAAAGGGGAGGAGGAGGCAAGTCTGCAACCCAGGCCCAGGGGCCTTTCCTTCCCCGGAGCAGCCCCATCTTTGGGAGCCTTGTCAGGCAGCCTGGCTTGTGCCTGCCCAGGGGACCCACCCAGCATCCTCCAACACCCTCCACACCAGATTGTGCCCCTTGGGCATGCTCCAGCGGGCTCCTCCAAGCTCTCCCCTCCCACAGAGGCCTGGCTCAGCACCTCTGCTCACTAATGAGGCCACGAGCCCACCCCCGCAGAGCTGGAGGAAGAATCACCCCCTTGTCTCAACAGCTCCCCCACAAACCCCTCCTCACTTCCCCTACTGGTCGCCAAGTCCTACAGGACAATGTGGCAAGGAGCTGCTTGGCATTTGGCCCACACCCCATCCAGTACCAGCCTTTGCTCTCTGTAGGAGCTGGGGGACTTAGTGCATCAGGAAGGCACTCTTTTCCCCCTCCCGTGGACCTCTCTGATGGGGGGCGGTATGGGAGGACCGCTGTGTGCTCTCTTGGTGTGGGAAGAGGCTAGTCTGGCTAGTCTGGGCTTCTCAAAGCCAGCAGCCTGGTCTTAAGGGCTGCTCCCACCTGCTGCTGGACTGGGAAGTGGCAGCAGAGGGAGGGTGAAGGAGTTCCCCACCCACCACATGCTCAGGCCACAGGCCAGCATCCGGCACTGAGATCAGCTGGACCCCTTTCCCTCCACCGTGATTTCCCAGGGCCTAAGATGTTCCTGTGAACCCTCCTGGGGCATGTCTTCTTGGGGAATGTCTTCCACTCCTTTTCCCTGCCCAGGTGTCCGGTTCAACCAGGTGACCTCTCTGTATAAAACTGCGGAGGCTGGCGAAGTTTCATTCAGACCCAGGAGCCCACGTCAGTGGCCCTGGACCCTGAATTCTTTCATTGCTACCTTCAAACCCCTTTCCTGGCCCTGACCCCTGGACTCTAGGACCACTGTTCCCCCTAGACAACTCCTGAAGGAGGGAGAGGGAGCCTGCTATCAAGGGAGGGGCATAGAGGGAGTTAATGGGGCGGCTGTACCCACTGACATTTGGTGCTGCGGTCAGCGCCCATAAATCCCAAGAATGAGCTGGGAGAGAGCTGTGTGAGCCCCAGCCTTCCCGGCGGTGCAGCTCTGGGTCGGAGAGCCCCTTGGACCGCAGGCTGGGGAGTGGACACTAAAGAGCCTCTCCTCGCACCGCCTGTGCCCCTTCTCTCCACCCCCACCTTGCTTCCAAGCGCTACCCACCCAGGAGACCTCTTCCACCTTCCCCTCACTCTTCAGCCCCTCCCATAATCATGCCCCCCCCCCAACCCAGTCTCTGCCGTCCTAGCCCCACATCCGGGTCACAAGTGTCGCATACCTCAAGTTGTGCCCCCTCCCACCAGTGCCAGGCTCCAGAGTCCCACCTGAGGGTCAGCGGGGTAGAGAAGAGGGTGGGTCAGAGGAGGGAGGGGGAAGACACATTAGAGTCTTGGGAAGTGTGTCTCAGGGGACCGGAGGGACCTGAAGGCTCTCTTCCCCCTCCACTGGGGGGCTTAGGCAGGGGCAGGGTGGATACTCACCCTCGGCTCACGATGACACGCAGCGACTCCAGGTTGCCATGGTAGGCAGCCCAGAGAGTGGGAGTCATGCCATCCTCATCGGGGGCGTTCAGCTCCTTCCTGGTGGCCTCTTTGAGGAGCTCCAGGTAGCCGTCCCGGGCCGCTCGGTGGTACTGGTCGTTCATGGCGCCTGGCTTGGACAGGGTGGGCAGGGGGCGCGGGGAAATGCCCCCCGCGGGGGAGGGCGGCGGGGTTAGGGCTGAGGCATGGGGTTGGGGGAGGGGGCCGAGCAGGGGCCGGGGCCGCCAGCCCCCGCTGCCGCAGACGGAGGTTGCGGAGCGCCAGAGCCGCCGCTACTCCGACATCTGAGCCGCTCGCCCCGGGTGGGAGGGGGGAAGGAACTCCCGCTGCCCAGGGAGCCGCCCCCGGGTTGCCCCTGGGTCCTAAACACCTGCTACCGAACGCACAGGGGTGACCCACGCGAGGCCCTGCCCTCGCTCCAAAAGTGGTGACCCCAGCGCCCCGCTCCATGAGGCCCGGTCTGGGGACAGTGGGGGGGGGGTCTGTCCCTGCGGCTCCCGATGTCTTCACCGTCGAAGGAAGGGGCCCAGGGCTGAGGAGGGGTGTCTGCGGGCAGTCAGGATCCCTAGGACAGAGGCTTGGGACGGGTAGGAGGACTGACGCCCAGACAGCGAGTAGCTCCCCCCACCCCCCCGCAGTCCCGGCTGCCCCTCGCGCGCGCGGGGTTGGCAAGCCGCGGCCCAGGAGGTGGCGCTCGAAGACTGGACGCGGACTCGGCGCGCGGCCGGAGAACTTCTACCCAAGCCCGACTTCGCAGCTTCCAGCGGAGCAGAAGGCTGCGGGGAGGGATAGAGGGAGAAGGAACTTCGGTCTCTGTCAGGGTGTCGGGGAAAGGGGCACTGGGGTCCCGATCTTGGGGCAGCAACAGAGGAGCACGAAGGTATAGGGTGCGCCGGGTCTGGGAGGGTGTCGGGGTGCCCGCGGGCCCCTAGAGAGTCTATCGAGCAGCAGCCCTCGGGGCTCTAGACGGCGGGGACTGCAGGGCGCGAGGGCGCGGTGGGCGCCGGGGGCGGGGTGCCCTCTGGGTGCCGCAGTGCAGGGCTGCGCCCCAGCCTGGCCGCGCCAAGGTGACGGGACGGCGCGGGTGGGGGCGCCCGTTAACGGGTAAATATAAATCTTACCTTATCTTGCTCCCGCTCTCTGTTCCCTAAATTCAGCTCGGAGAAAAGATGGATCATGTGAGCGGGACTGAGAGATTTATGGAGCTGAGCTCCCGCCGCTGTAAATCACCCTGCCCTCCCCGGTATAAAGCGCCCGTCCAGGCCGGTGTGGGAGAGAGGAGACGCTCGCTGCCCCCTGACCCCCAGCTCAGCGCCGTCTCCCGGCCCAGCCAGGTGGGTGGCCGGACAAGACGGTGGACGGACGGGGGAGTGGGGACGTTGGTCGGGGTCCGACGGGGCTGCCGCCGCTTCTCCTTCCCTCCGTCGTCGAGCGAGAGACCCGAGGGGTCGGCTTTTCTCTTCCCTTTCCCCAGCGCTTCCTCCACCACTCGCAACCCCCACCCTCCGGGTGAGGAACTTCTCGGTTCCTAAATCTAGGGATAAGGTGGGGGAAGGAGAGCCCTCAGGGTTGACCTGGGGTCCTGTCCGCTCTTCCTCCACAGTGACCCGTCCAGCCTCCCTCAGTCGCCCCTGCCATGTCCGAGGAGTCGACCCCGGGCCCCAAGGAGAGCCCGCCGGCCCAGCCACGGGCAGGCTCCCGCGAGGTGTGGAAGAAGGGCGGCCGCCTCCTGTCCGTGCTGCTGGCCGTGAACGTGCTGCTGCTCGCCTGCACGCTCATCAGTGGCGGCGCCTTCAACAAGGTGGCGGTGTATGACACCGACGTGTTCGCGCTGCTCACCACCATGATGCTGCTCGCCTCCCTCTGGATCCTCTTCTACCTCCTGCGGACCGTGCGCTGCCCCAACGCCGTCCCCTACCGGGACGCGCACGCCGGCCCCATCTGGCTCCGAGGTGCCAGGGGAGGTGGGGCGGGGGCGGAGGGAGGTAGGGGGGTCAGGAGAGGAGCCAGAGGCTGGGACTCTCAGAGGAACTGTGGAGCGCGCGTCAAGGTAGGGGGCTGAGAAATTCCCAGGGGGCCAGGTGTGGCTGAAGATGAGATAAGCTGTGGCTCAAGGAGAAGAGGAAGGGAAACAGCCTTGGAAGAAGAATGACGTGAGGGATGGAGGGGACTTCTTTGCTCTTCCTAAGACTGAAAAGGGGTGGTCATGGGACAGCCTTAGAGGGAGAGCTGAGGACAGGTGACGTTGCAACTGAAGAGCCCACTGAGGGCCGTTCTGCCCCCAATCCAAGCAGCCCCAAAGAGACAGGGCTTCCATCCATCCATGCATCCACCCACCCACCCACTTAGTCCTGTACTCATTCTCCACCCATCCATTCACTTCCAGTACATCCATTCACCACCCACCGAACTGTCCATTCATCATCCAACTCTCCACCTCTCCGTCCATCCCTCCACCCACCCAGCCATCAGCTGCCCATCTAGTCATTCATCCTCAGGTCTACAAACCACCCTCTCTGACCCCCCACCCCACCCCTCATTCCCAGGTGGGCTGGTGCTGTTTGGGATCTGCACTCTTGTCATGGATGTCTTCAAGACTGGCTACTACTCCAGTTTCTTTGAGTGCCAGTCGGCCATCAAGATCCTGCACCCTCTCACCCAGGCTGTGTTTGTCATCGTCCAGGTGGGTGGGAGCAGTGTTCTCGAGTGTGGTGGAAAGGAACCAACACCTGGCATGAGGTCTGGAGATCTCTACTCTTCTACCCTGAGCAATCAAGTAAGGTGGGGGTAGGACTGTAGAGTGGATCACATGAGTCCATAAATCTGGAAGCACTTGGTAATGAAGTCATATCCAGATGTGAGCTCCTACTTAGGGGCCCTGTGATTTTCATTTCAACCCAAGCAGTGCCGGTATTAACATCTAGGATGTCTGAGCTGGGGTAGCTGCCATATCTCCTCGAACCTGGCTCGTCCTCCCTGGGTGCCTGTAGAGGGCATCCGTCTCAGCCCAGGGTCCTGGGGTGGGCATGGCCGGTTTGGCCTCAGCTACGGCCCATATGTTCTATATCTGTTCAGGAAATAGGGTACACTGTACCTGGGATTTTTCAAACAAGTTCAAGAATATATATTTTTATTTGTTGCACACACAACATCCTGAAAGATCTCCTGATGGAGCTGAGGCAGGACTGGTCTTACATGGGACCAGAACGGATCTCATCCCTGCACCACGACCAGAATACCACATGTAGGGTTCCCTCTCCTGAAACATCAGCCCTGCTGTGCCGATTTCCACAATTCAACACGTTTATGACTTTGGTACTTACACTAGTGTTATAATTTTTCAGTTCATGGGTTTGAGAATACTCAGGTAAAGCGAAAATACAGATGCTCCCACATCAACACATACCATGACAAGGATTTATTGGTAACTAGGGGAGTGTTGCAGGACAACAAAGGATGGGAATGGGGCAGGGGATGTTGCCAAGGGGAGGTGAGAAGCCACCAGAGACTCTCTCTACCTTGGACAAGACCCAGCCTCAGACTGGCCTCGCTCCCAGGAATAAGTAACTAGATGGTCAAACTCTACCTGAAAACAACAGTAACAACAAACAAACACCAAGAGTTTACAGGTAACATTTTGCAAATTCTGAAAGAACACAACTATTTTATACAAATTGTTCCATAGAAAGAGAGAAAGTTCCTTATTCGTTTTGTAAAGCTAAGATAAACTTGGTAGGTTAGTATGGGGGCTCTTGAGGAAGAGGGAACATACTGTTGGGTTTGGACACGGGCACTCCAGAGTCAATGACCTCCCCCACTCTCTCTCAACACAGACTTACTTTCTCTGGGTCTCCTCGAAAGACTGTATTCACGTCCATCTGGATCTGACCCGGTGAGTGCTGGGCCCACAGCTCAACATCGTGCTCACCTGGGGATGAGCTTTCCAACCTGGGGCCCCGGTCCTCTTTCTGCACCCCGGGCGGGGTTTCAGCCAAGGCCCCCTTGCTCTATCAGCCGATTTCACCAGGCTGTGCTGTGTTGTGTGTATGGGTGTGTGCCTACACACTCACACCTGTGTGTTTTGGTGACATGGGTTATACAGTGCACTGTATGTGCTTTCCTCTAGGAGAGGGAGCGGCAGTGGCCTGAGCCCCTGGACATCTCCTGGCCCTCTCCTGGGTGGCATCCTGGCCAGACTAAGTGTTCCTTCCAAACTCAGCCTCTCTGTTCATCCTGCTTTCTTGCTTCCCAACGTCAGCTTCCAGTATAGCTCCCCAGCTTTCCATCTCCCTGGGCAGCCGGGCCAGCCTCTCACTGGCCTCTCTGCTCCCCCTTCCCAAACAGGTGCGGTCTCATGTTCACCCTCACCACAAACCTGGCCATCTGGATGGCAGCTGTGGTGGACGAGTCCGTGCACCAGACCCACTCCTATGATAGTTCCCACAGCAACACCAGCCACCTTCGCCTCGCCCTTGACCGTGAGTATCCATCCCAGATTAAACCCGGTCCAGGGACTTCCAGGCTTTTGGCTGGGTGCTCGACTCCCTTGCCCCCACGAGAGAGGAGAGCCTCCCCCTGCTCCAAGCTCCACCTCTGAAGAAGGGTAGGTGTAGGTGACACCGGAGGGAGGGTGTCAAGGGACATCTTCTCTTTCTGGAGGATGCAGCCTTGGCCCCACTGTTCAGGTCTCCATCCTACCGAAGAACGGATTTGGCTCCAGAATAAAAGGATGAGGGTATCAAAATGGGGGGGGGGAGGCAGAAGAGCTTGATAGTGGACGCATGGGACAGAGTGTGTCAAGGAGGAGGTAGAAATAATAATCACAATGACAACAGTGACACTTTACTGATATGTCAGGTGCTGTGCTAAGTGTCCTAAACACTCTACCGTACTTAACCCTCACAACTTCCCCATGAGATGGGTACTAGGTTTGTTTTGTTTTGTTTTGTTTTGTTTTTAAGAGAAAGAGATAGAGAGCAGGAGGGGGTGGGGAAGGGGGCAGAGGGAGGAAGAGAATCGTAAGCAGACTCTGCACTGAGCCCAGAGCTTGGTGCAGGGCTCAGTCTCACAACCCTGAGATCATGACCTGAGCTAAGATCAAGAGTCAGAGGCTTAACCAACTGAGCCTTGAGATAAGTACTGTTAGTATTTCCATTTTATAGATACAGAAACTAAGGCATAAAATGTTAGATAGAGCTTGAAAATGGGAGAACTAGCGTAGAGATCCATCTTTGCTTTGAACCAATATGATATACTGAGAAAGAATAGGACCCACAGGCCCCCCAGTCCTAATCTCTGGACTTCTGTAGGGCCCCCTGCCCCCACCAACCAGACCAGATGTCTAAATCCATCTGGATTTTGCCTGAAGACACACACACTCCCGGTATGGAAGGGTCCAGGCACAGAAAGCATAGAGCAGAAGACCCCAGCCCAGCGGGGCTGATAAAGGACCACCTTGCACATACAGAGGGTTCCTAAGGATGGTTAAAACCAACCCAGAGGGGGTGCCTGGGTGGCTCAGTTGGTTAAGTGTCAGACTCTTGATTTTGGCTCAGGTCATGATCTCAGGGTCATGAGACTGAGCCCCGCATGGGGCTCTGAGTTGGGTAGGTGTGGAGTCGGCTTAAGATTCTCCCTCACCCTCTCCCTCTGTTCCTCTCCCTGCACACGTGCATACTCGCTCTCTCTCTCTCTTTCTAAAACAAAGCAAAACAAAAAAAATAACCCAGAGAGGTGGCCAACTTAACATGCTGGGGCCCTGGGCTGCCAAGAGGCCTCCTAGGAAGGTAGCTGCCCCGGCGTTAGGAGTCGGGTCGATAACTCTGCCATTACAAGCCACCTTACCTCGGTAAGCCTCAGTTTCTGCCTCGGCAAAACCAGTGGGAATAGTTCTGGGAATCCAAAGCGATGTTTGCCAAGATCCAAGGCATTCTATCGAGCACACTCTGGGCACAGGACAAGATTCCTGTGCGTGTGCTACAAATCAAAATGATGGGAGGTCACGGGAGACACCTGCCCAAAGCAGCTCACACTCTGGGCTGAGTCAGATGCCGGGGAGAGCTGCGAGGAAGACTGAACGCTTGGGGTTCCCAAGAGGGCCACCATCTATCAGGAACAGAACCTCGCCTATCGTGGAGAGCCAGGGGTGATTACTGGTTGGGAAAGATTGGAAATGTCTACCTGCAGGAAGAGAATGGGATGCAGCAGGCAGAATCTGCAGTTCTGATTTTTGTTAATTGAGCACCGACTGTTTACTGATGCGTCCCAGTCTCTGGCGCATAGTAGTTGCTTAGTAAATATTCATGAAATGAATGCACGTGCCGGGCCCTGTGCAGGCATTTCGGGATATGGAGGTGAACAGGGCAGATGGTGATCCCCCAGGGACGAAGGTCACCGTGGAGAGGAGCAGCGCTGCCCCAGGAAGGCGGGAGGGCGGTCCAGCTCTGTGCCTCTCTCCCCACAGCAGAGCGTGCAGGCAGCTCGGTGGGAGGAGACTGTTCCTGCAACACGGCCATCTGCCAGATCTTCCAGCAGGGCTACTTCTACCTGTATCCCTTCAACATTGAGTACAGCCTGTTTGCGTCCACCATGCTGTACGTCATGTGGAAGAATGTAGGCAGGCTGCTGGCCTCCTCCACCCACGGCCACGGCCACACCCCTTCCCGGGTCAGCCTCTTCCGGGAGACCCTTTTCGCTGGCCCGATCCTGGGCCTGATGCTCTTCGTGGTGGGGCTGGCCGTCTTCATCATCTACGAGGTCCAAGTGAGTGCGGAGGGGGGCCGCCTCCAGCAGGCCCTGGTCATCTACTACAGCTTCAACATCATCTGTCTGGGGCTCATGACCTTGGTCAGCCTGAGTGGCTCGGTCATCTACCGCTTTGATCGCCGGGCCATGGATCACCATAAGAACCCCACTCGGACCCTGGATGTGGCATTGCTGATGGGCGCGGCCCTGGGCCAGTACGCGATCTCCTACTACTCTATCGTAGCCGTGGTGGTGGGCACACCCAGGGACCTGCTGGGGGCGCTCAACCTAGCCCATGCTCTACTCATGATTGCCCAGCACACCTTCCAGAATGTGTTCATCATCGAAAGCCTCCACCGGGGACCGCCCGGGGCTGAGCCCCATGATACCACCCCCAAGGAACCCTGCCATGGTCTTACCTTTGCCAACCTGGATGCCCTCCACACCTTGCCTGGCTGCCCACCCACTCCTAGGCTGGTCGGCACCAACCCAGTGGGCCCTCATGAAGCAGTGGCCATCATCTTGGCCCCCAGGGGCCACTGGAGACGCCGGTGCCTGAAGGACATTTCTCTGTTTCTCCTGCTCTGCAATGTCATCGTGAGTAACTGGCGGTCGTGGGGCAGGGGGAGATGGGAAGGGGCTGGGGGGGAAGAGAAGGCCAAGGAAGGGTTCTCTTTCAGGCTCATTCACGTGCCTTTTTCTGTCTTGCCCCCAGCCCACTAGAGAAGCCTACAGCTAGGAGAGAAGCAGGTTCGGAGAGGGTCAGATGAAGTCCCTGGGCAAACAGCATCCCAGGGCACAGAGAGAGAATGAAATCCCAGCCTTCTGGCTTCTAGGTTGCAGATGGAAGTGGAGGGGTCCCAGGGAATGCTGACATGGGGGCTGGGCGGAAGTGAGAGGGAGCTGTGAAGTGATGTAGAGGGAGGGTGCCCTCACCCCTAGGTGGAAGGTGTGACTGCTCCTGGGAACTTGTGACCAGCCCACTTCTCAGAATAATTGGAGCAGCAGCAGGAAGTAGCAGAGACCAGCCTAAGTGTGAGCGCTCTCTTGGAGGGCTGCAGAGGGCTGGCCTGGAAAGGGGGCATTCGCGACAGCGGCCCCTCCCGGCTAATTCAGCAGAACCGCTTCCTAAGAGAAACCCAGTGTGTTAGGAACAGACTTCACCCCAGGGCAGAAACACCCCCCATGAAGACACACACCCCAGTAAAAGAATACCCCTCCTGCGGCTACAGCCCAATAGAGAAACAGTCCAGTGTGGATAAAGTCCTCAGGGGAGAAATTTCTAATATGCAAACATGTACCCATGTTTGTGAGTACATCCCAAATAAAGAGCAGCTCTACTGAAGTTTCATTCAGTATAAAAATGGCCCTTTCAGCTACAATGTCCAACAGAAAAATCCCCAATATACAAACAAACACCCCCCCCTTTTTTTAGAGATTTTATTTATTTATTTGACAGACAGAGATCACAAGTAGGTAGAGAGGCAGGCAGAGAGAGAGGGGAAGGTAAGCAGGCTCCCCACTGAGCAGAGAGCCCGATGTGGAGCTCTATCTCAGGACCCCAGGATCATGACCTGAGCCGAAGGCAGAGGCTTTAACCTACTGAGCCACCCAGGCTCCCCCAAACAAACACCCTTAATGTGGGTCAAAGAGCATGTCTGCAGAGGGATTCCAGCCAGGGTATAAACTACACAAATGACCCTGACCTGGGTGCATGTTTAGTGTGTTCCCACTGCGAATATTGCCCAGCCTGCAGGTAATCGGTTTTAAAAAGAAAAAAAAAAAAAATTAAAAAGGTGATCACCAGTCTCTGACCCTCCAGTAGAAGCAGTAAAGCTCAAAACCTCCTTAAATCTTGGGCCAGCCTGGGAGCCAACCCCGGCCCCCCACCCAGCTCCCCCCATCTCCCCACCCCCGCCTGGCCCCGCCCTCTCCAGCAGGCTGGGAGCCACTTTCTGGATGTTTTGCTCAGGGTATCTGCTACGGGGTCAATCTAGGAGCATCATCTCCGACTCCATTTCAGAGGACAGAAACAGTCCCCGAAAGGAGCCGCACCTGTTCAAGGACCGTCAGCTGGGGTTGGGGAGCGTGGGGCTGCCCTAGAAGCCATTGTTGCTTGCCTCATACCCCACACCTGGACCGTCTGAGCTCCAGCGAAAGATGAAGCAGGCTTCCTTCGTTAACCTCCTCCCAGACCTGGGAAAGTTGCGGAGCTGCAGAACGGAGCTTATGGAGGGTGGGGGTGGAGTTCACTTCCGGCAGGACCCTGACACCCCTGCCCTGGGCCGGTCTGATTCTCCCACCGCCCTGCACACATCTGTCCAGGAGCGAGTCGCTGATTTGGGCATCTGTGCCCAATTCTCACATCATCTATCTTCTCCTCCTCCCCATCTGACAAATGAGCCACTAATAACAGGGTAGAGAAGGGATCACAGAGGGAGCCCCAAGCCTGGCTGGGGGTGGACAAGTTCAGTTGGGCCCATTTTCTGAGCTCCTTAGTGAGTGCCAAACCCTGCCCAAGATCCTGAGGTTCCCCATTCACCAGCCCCCAGCCCTTGCTGTCCAACAAACTAGACGGCTGGGACCCCCATCCTGTCACCCCCTCCCCCAGCTAAGTCCACAGCAATGACCTGTAAGTGGCCGGTCCAGGCCAGGTCCTGACGCCCCCCTCTCTCACCACAGCTGTGGATCATGCCTGCCTTCGGAGCCCGCCCTCACTTCAGCAACACCGTGGAGGTCGACTTCTATGGCTACTCCCTTTGGGCGGCCATCGTCAACATCTGTCTGCCCTTCGGCATCTTCTACCGTATGCACGCTGTCTCCAGCCTGCTGGAGGTCTACGTGTTATCCTGAAGCCCCTGAGAGACACGTAGGGGTGGGGCTCAGTTCATGTGCCCACTCAGAGACACCCCCCGCCCCACAGGAAAGAACCCCAGGCTGGCAGTCACTGTGCCACATTACCACCCCAGCCCCCTTACCCCCCCAACCCTGCCCCAGGGGACCCAGGGTAGAATTTGCACCAAAGTTATTTTTCCAGGATGAGTTTTTACATCACAATCAGACATACCCACCCACCCCAGCAGATTCTGCAGCATGGAGTGGGTGGGGAGGAGAGATCTCTCCCTAGAGCAGCCAGGACCAGGCAAGATCAGCAAGTGTCTGCGGTTCTGGCCCCACCCCTGATGCCAGCCACGTGGCTTGGCCAGGACTGCAGTCTGGAGCTGGAACCGCCTCCAGCTCGCCCCCTGCCCCCCACTTCTTGTTTCAGCCTCCCCGTCTGAGACAATTGCAGGAGAGGATCTTGGGGCTCAGAGCTGGAAGGAACCCTGGAGATTTTTAGGTCTCAAGCTTTTCAGTGAGGCAAATCGGAGTTACAGGTGGTTACAGACTAGTAAGTACCTGGGTGGCTGGGAGGGGCTGGACAGAGTACGCAGGCGGCCATCTTCCTCTTCCCCTGATCCTCAAAGGCCAGATACATTTGTTTATGTGTTCCATGAAGCAGGAAAGCTTAGGAAAGACTGACCTAGCCCAACTAGGTCACGTTACCTCTCTTTTTACAAAGGAAACTGAGGCCCAGAGAGGTAAAGTGACTTGCCCAAGGTCACAGAGCTAAAGAGAGCCAGAGCCTTTCTACTAAGAATAATTTTCAAACAGCAGAACTTCTTTTTCTTTAAATAAAATATTTCAGGAACCCAAGTTTGTAACACAAATAGAGCTGTTCTAGTTGAAGAGGTGTTGGGGGGCACAGAACCTCACTACATGGGGCTTCCTCTTACCTACCACCCCCACTCCCTGGGGGGCCCCGAGGCAAAGACCTGGGGCTTCTAATCCAGGAAAGGCACGAGATGAACTTAGCAGGGAGAGAACCTGAGAAGGCCAGGCAGAGACTGAAGAGGAGACTTGCCAACTAGAAGAGGAGGAAGAATTGGTGCCCAGCCACAGTCAGGTGAAGGGAAGCAGGCCAGAGTGGGGATTGGGATGGGGGCGGGGAAGATGGGAGCAGCGGCACCTCGAGCACTGGGGACTTGAGAGGACGAACGCACCTGGACCCGGCCTGCAGAATGAGGTGGGCAGGTCTCAGAGGCTGCGGGAAGAGTGAGGAGGGCCAGAGGGGGCGACTTCCCTCCCCCACCCGCCTCCTGGCTCGTCAGAATGAGGTTATTTTCCGCCCCAAGTTCACGTTCGATTTAGGGAGAGAGAGTGGATTGCTGCGAGACCGCACCCCTCCCGAGTACTGGGTGGGGTAGAAAAAAAGACGACGCCAGACCTGGGGGAAGAGGGGCTCGGGCTGCTCCCTGCTTGGCCACCAAAGGAAAGTGCGGCCGGAACCCCTTTGCTGCGGTTTAAGGACGTTGCACCCCACCCCACCCGGGAGGCGGGCGGTCGCAGGTCCTCTGACCCTGACGCCGCGAGCCTGCCCCGCCTCCTGCCCCGCCCTCCCGTCTAGCCGCCTCGCTATTGGCTGCACGGTCCGGGCTGGAGCCCCTGGCGGGGTAATTAACGAAGGATTAATGAGATCCCCTAAGTCAACAGAAAAATCGATGGGGCAAGGAGCCCGAGCAGCGGCTGCGCAGTCCCGCGAGGGGAGGGCGTCGGGGGTATCGGTGCGGGCGCGGGGGCCTCACCAGGACTGAAGATCCGCGCTGTGCTCGCAGTCGGTGGTCAGCCGGCCGCGATGCCCGGCCAGGCCTCAGGTAAGGCTCCCGGCGGCCCGGCTAGGCACAGGGAGCGCCCTTGGACTGCTGGCGGGACATTCCCGGGGAGCCCACCTTGGCAGTGACACCTATTCCGCCCCCAGTACCAGGTTCAAAGACTAGGGGCTACAGGGATAGGAGAGGGAGGGCGGGATGAGTGGGCGGAGACCAACCCCTGGCGACCACGGAACCCGCCCTTCTCTGCCCCCTACCCCAACTCTAGCTCCGCGCCCCATCTCCTTTCCGCGGATGGGGCGCACACAAAAGTCAGCAGGGCGCGCCCCACCCCAGCGGGTCTGCGCGCGCACAGCCAAAGGTGGGTGCCGAGGCCAGAAAGAAGCAAAAACCGGGACGGCTGGGTAAAGGGGTGTGGAGTTGGGACTGCCTGGACGCCCAGTCTGAGGCATATGCGTAGCGGCTGCCCCAGGCCCCGCAGTCCCTCGAGTGGCTCGTAGAGAAAGACCCAAGCTCCCAGTCCGCGCTCAGCCTCCTCCTCCGGAGCTGGCCCTGCCTCCTAGCCAGGCGCCGCGCCCCGACGGCTGCGCCGCTTTCATCACCTGTCTCTAATCAAGACCCACAAACCAGTTTGGTGTTCCGGCCCTCCCTTGGACTGGCGTCGCGCCGAGGGAAGTGCCAGAGGGCGGCGGATTCCTCCTTGTCAGTCCTGGGTGCCCTCCCGCTCTTCCCCGAGACCCGTACGTGCCCTACCCTGACACACTCCCCGCCGCGGACGGAATTCGCCCCTTTCAGGACTCCCTCTAGCGACTGTCGGAGGGTTGGATTGGGGGAGGGGACAGGGAAGATAGGGCGAGGACCCTGGAGAGAGAGGACCCGTCATCTTGTTCTCCAGTGTCCCCTCTAGGCCTGCAGTCCAAGTAAAAACCGCCCCTAAAATTCACCAGTAATCCCGACCCTACCAGCGTCTCCAGGACCTCAGCAAAACTGGAAGGAAATGTATAAGAGGCTCTAAGTGCATTTACATGCATTAAAACACTTAATTTTGAGAAAACCCCTATGAGGTAAGTATTATGTCTTAAGTCCCTCGTTTATTCATTCAAGAAATCTTTACTGAGCAACTTCTATGTACCAGATACTATTCCATAGTTGTACATCCATTTTATATATGGGGAAACTGAGGTACGGAGAGTCTAAGTAGTTTATCCACGATCACAGAGGTAGTAAGCGACAGAATCTGGACTCTTTTTTTAAAAAGACGACTTATTTATTTATTTGATAGAGAAAGCAGAAAGAGAGCCCACGAGTGAGGGGAGGGGGGAGTCAAGGGGCAGAGAGAGATGGAGAAGCAGACTCCCTGCCAAGAAGGCAGCCCAACCTGAGGCTAGATCCCACGATCCTGTGCTAGTTACCGGAGCCAAAAGCAGATGTTTAACTGGCTGAGCCACTCAGGAGCCCCCCGAGACTGGGCTCCTAATCATTAGGCGATACTGCCCTGGGAAGACGAGAGAGATTCTGGGGAAGGCTGAAAACGAGCAGTCAGAGTTGGGAGAAACGGGGCAGGGAGGTGTCCTTAGGAGCCTTACGCTTGCTCAATTTAGGCGGGGGAGCCTGGGAGGAAAGATGAAGATCATCTCTAAAGTCTCCCGGGCTGGGCAGGGATGGAAAGCACAGAACGAGAAGGGTCTCTGTCCATGTCTTGGGTGCTGAAATCTCCCCCAGAATATGGCAGAGTCTGTCAGCGAGAGCGTCTTGCCTGTGCTAGGTTTGGAGGGTTCAAGTTAAGCAGGACCTGGTTTCTACCCGGAGGAGCTCCTGGCCTTGAGGGGAGCCAGCCATACTCACAGCCCCTCCCCAGACAGTGCACACCCACTCTCAGCAGATGCTTGAGCAGGGAGAGAATGCTTCCCGGGAGAGGTACTTAAGGTAGGTGATGAGGATGGGCGAGAGCCATTGGTGGAGGGTGGCAGACAAGGCAGAGGAACAGCAGGCTCCAGGAGTGAATCAGGAAGGCACAAGAAGTGTGGAGCCCTGAAGCCCTCTGGCTGGGGCTGAATTAATATGGGGGCCGGTTCTCAAGTGTGACAGAGAGTTTGGACAGGGAGGGGGAAACTGTAGCAAAGATGACAGAGACACCTGGGAAAGGGGGACAAAATCACCTGTAGAAACTTAAAGAAAGGGCCGAGTGTTCTTATTCTATTTGCCATTAGAGAACCAAAGAAGGTATAAATATTGAGCAAGTTCATGTGGGAGTGTGGGGGCTAGAGAGGCTGTATTTTAAAGACAGATGTGGTGAGGGTCTTTTGGTGGTTACAGAGAGGAGAAGGCTAATGCTTCTGAAGCTCAGAGTCCATAGGCAAAGACAGAGCAAAACACAGTGAGTTAAAAGGAGCGAGCATGATAAGTGACGTTGCAGCCACAAGTTTGGGGTGCAGTGGGGGTTCCTAGTGCAGCCTCGGCATGGGGTTCAGGGAAGGCCGCTTAGAGGAGGTGGGATTCTACTCTAAGTTGCAGTCAGCCAGAGGGCAAGGGGGCGGGCATCATGGGCAAAGGGTGGAGTGAGCGTGGACAGGGAGGTGAGCCAAAGCCAGCACATTGTGGGAGCTGCAGCAAGATGACACAGCCCACAGCAGGGAGTGGGGTCCGAGGACAGTGCTAGAGAGGTAAGTCAAGGCAAGACCAGGAAGCAACCAACAGAAGCTAGCCTCCAAGCCCAGACAAAACATGCACTGCCTGGTGTCCTTATGAAAGGCTGTACAGGCCATGCAAGGTAGTTTGGACTTTATCCTGAGGGCAGTTGTTTGCCTTTTAAAAAATTTATTATTTTAACCCAAGTATAATTAACATACAGTCCCCTATAGTCCCTTATAGTGATTCAACAACTCTATACATTCGTCAGTGCTCAGCACGGTAAGTGTGCTCTTAATTCCCATCACCTACTTAACCCACCCACCTCCCCTCCATAACCACCAGTTTGCTCTCTAAGAGTCTGATTTCTCATGTCTCCTGTTTTCTCTTTGTTCATTTGTTTTGTTTCTTAAATTTCATATATGAGTGAATTCTTGCGGTATTTGTCTTTCTCTGCGTGACTTATTGGAATAAGTCACAGCAATTGGTTGCCTTTGTTGGGCTTGAAGTAGGGGAGAGGCACAGTGGATAAGGAGACCCAGTCCAGGAGAGAGAGGAGGGGGCCCTGGACTAGGGTAGAGGTTGAGGTCAAGAAAAATCTAAGGGAGGGACACCTGGGTGACTCAGTCATTATTAAGTGTCTGCCTTTGGCTCAGGTCACAATCCCAGGGATCGTGGGATCCAACCCCATTGGGCTCCGTGCTCAGCGGGAAGCCTGCTTATTCCTTTCCCACTCCCTCTACTTGTGTTCCCTCTCTCACTCTCTAATAAATAAATAAAATCTTAAAAAGAAAAGAAAAGAAAAGAAAAATCCAAGGGAGACTTGTGGGCTAGAATGAACAGGTTTGGACCTTAGAGGTGGAGGGGCAAGGGGAGAGGTAAGGAGGGTGCCCAGCTACTCTAGGAAAGGTGGGGACAAAGACGCCACTCGCTGAGATAGTGTAGGCCTCCTATAGCCTGGAGGATAGGGACAGAGAGCACTTGGATCCATGGGCCCAGAGCACCAAGGGCAGTGGCAGCCCCCAAGGAAAGCACCAGAGGTGGCTGGGGATATTGAGAGAGCCTCCCAGTTCAGCTGAGGAGAAGCCTCCCACAAGGACAGCACCCAGGACATCCCCACTCTCTAGTGTGGCTTCAGTCCCACAAGGAATGGGCACCTGAAGGGCCCACAGGGGAGGGTGCTGGGCTCCAGGCTGGGGCCCTGAACTGCAGGAATGCTGCGACCTGATATTTGGGTTCAAGAAAGGCCTGGCAAAGAGTTGGCCTGAGTGGAAGCATGAGGAAGGTGAGGAAGTAGCAGGAGACATCCAGGGAAAGAGAAGAGTCAAGAGTGGTGTTCCCCATGTTGTGCTGAGCATTCGTAGGTTGTCTGGGAGTCAGGGTGGGGGGGATGGTGCATACAGAAGTCAATTCTGTCCAAGTCTGGGGCATAGCATGCATGCTGTTTCCAAGTCCCTTGTTCATGGCAGACATTGCAAATCTGTCCCAGAACTTTTCCCCCTAAACCTTAATGTGCTTTAAAATTAATTTTAATTAGATGAATAACGTGCTTTTAAAAACTAGAACGTTAAACCGTCCCCAAACCTAATACCCTCCTCCCTTTCCCAGAAGAAATTCCTATTGTCAATCTGGTGGGTGTCTTCTAGACCTTTTTTTTTTTTTTAATATTTTATTTATTTATTTGACAGACAGAGATCACAAATAGGCAGAGAGGCGGGCAGGGGTGGGGGGAAGCAGGCTCCCCGCCAAGCAGGGAGCCTGATGTGGGGCTCAATCCCAGGACCCTGAGATCATGACCTGAGCCGAAGGCAGAGGCTTTAACCCACTGAGCCACCCTGGTGCCCCTTTCTAGACCTTTTAAAAGGAGTAATTTTAGGGCACCTGGGTGGCTCAGTGGGTTTAAGCCTCTGCCTTCGGCTTAGGTCATGATCTCCGGGTCCTGGGATCAAGTTCCGCGTCTGACTCTCTGCTCCGTGGGCAGCCTGTTCCTCCTCTCTCTCTCTCTGCCTGCCTCTCTGCCGACTTGTGATCTCTCTCTGTCAAATAAATAAAATCTTAAAAAAAAAACTTAAAAAAAATAAATAAAAGGAGTAATTTTATCTATACCCATATGTAACCATAATAGGGTATCAAATGACAGCCACACTCAGCCTCAGGATCCTTCTCAACACAGCATGCTAGGCAACCACTACCCAACTAACCAGAGTCAGAACAAGAGAGGACACCTACTTGCGCTCCCTGCCTTCAGAAGGATTGGGGCGCCTGGGTGGCTCAGAGCCTTCAGCTCAGGTCATGATCCTGGAGTCTCAGGATGGAGTCCCGCATCCGGCTCCCTGCTCAGCGGGGAGTCTGCTTCTCCTTCAGACACTCCCCGCCCTCATGCTCTCTCTTTCAAATAAATAAATAAAATCTCCCAAATATTTTAAAAAAAGAAGGGAGATTCCTCCCAGACGTCAGCGGAACACAAGCTGCCTTCTCGTGACGCAAAGTCACAACCCTGGAAAATGGCCAGTTTCCAGACATGATGCCGACGTCCCCGTGGCTCCCATAACAGACGTTATTTTCCATCTCAAGATCGGGCACGGAGGCAGAGAGTGGGACAGCCCTGCAGGGCGTTGGGAGAGAGGTGTTCCTCAAGCCAATCAAAATAACCCCCATGTTTCTTTAGAGCACAAAGAATTTCCAGATGCCCGGGTCTGTTTGAACCTCCTCGGGTCCTGTAAAGTAAACAGGGCAGCTGCTGTCCGTTTCCCTGTCCGACCAGGGAGGTTGCGTATCTTGCCCTAGGTCACACAGCAGTCCCCTCCATGAAGCCAGGACAGCCTGGCAGCCCACCAGGACCCTTTCTCCCCAGCCACTTCTCAGGCTCCATCCATGGCCTCCCCAGAAGCACAGGAGACCGGACCAGCCCCGGCTGAGGGGAGCCAAGTGGACGCGGGGGCTGAGAAAACCGGAGCTCCCGCCTCGCCCCACCAGCAGTCCTGGCTGGTGCGGCATTTCTCGCTGCTGCTGCGGAGGGACAGGCAGGCCCAGAAGGCGGGGCAGCTCTTCTCAGGGCTCCTGGCCCTCAATGTGGTGTTCCTGGGTGGAGCCTTCATCTGCAGTATGATCTTCAACAACGTGGCCATCACGCTGGGTGATGTGTGGATCCTGCTGGCCGCGCTGAAGGCCCTGTCCCTCCTCTGGCTCCTCTACTTTGCCGCCCGGACAACCCGCCACCCGCGCGCCGTGCTCTACCATGACCCTCACGCGGGACCCATCTGGGTGCGGGGTGAGTGTGGGGCCACTGGGTGGGTGGGGAGGGGTGGGGTGGGAGAGCCAGGTCTCGGGGAGATTTCAACAGCCCCCTGGCCCGGCCAGGCTCCCTGGTGCTCTTTGGCAGCTGTAGCATCTGCCTCAACATCTTCCGGGTGGGCTACGACGTGAGCCACATCCATTGCAAGTCGCAGCTGGAGCTCATCTTCCCTGTCATCGAGATGATCTTCATCGGCGTCCAGGTGACATTCCGCTCCCGTCCCCGCACCTCGTGCCCACAGGCCCCACCTGTGCCTAGAAATCGCTACACAGGCAAATATATACATGGCCCGGGGGTTGGGGTACACACATACCACAGCCCCCCATGAATGTCTGCCTCCACGTACCCACAACCACGCACACCTACGTGTACCTGCACACCCAACGTGTCACTGAAATGCAGACCCCTACAAATACACCTGCCCGTGCATATTTGCATATAATGAAATCTACACCCCCCACACCCCCAACCAGGTACACAGAGCTACTCTTAGCGAGGGGTACTTATTAGTACTACTCGCGCTCCTGAGTCCCTGTCCCGGGCCGGCCATTGTGCTAGGCATTGCTTTGCATCATCCTTTCCATCTCCCCAGTGAGTAGGCATTCCCTGGAGAGGTAGGCATTTTATGTAGCCTCATTTTAGAGCTAAGGAGACCAAGGTTCTGAAATACTTTGCCGCTGGCCCAAGATGACACAGCAAGGAAATAGCAGAGCCAGGATTCCAATCCAGACTTCCTCACTGTCACTTCCATTGTAAATACACACAAGGAATTGGGACACGTGCCCCACAGTCCCACCACCACTACCACCAGCTCTGGGCTCAAGGCCCCATCTCTTTCAGACCTGGGTGCTTTGGAAACACTGTAAGGACTGTGTTCAGGTCCAGACCAATTTCACTAGGTAAGATGGGATCCTTTCTCTCCCTCCAATCCTGGGTTCCCCCAGCCCCCTGCTAGCACCTTCTCCTACAACGTCCTTGGACATGGTGTCCCTGGGGCCGTGGGTTAGTCATAGGGGTCCCAAGCGACTCCTAGGGTTGCCTCCCCTGTAGTCCTTATGTCAAATGGGATCTGGCTTTGGGAAAGAGAGGTCACCCCAAAGGCAGTGGTGATGAGGGCGGGGCACCTGGGGAGCTGGCCAGGCTGTGTGGCCAGAGTGTGGCACCTCCTCCAGGTGTGGCCTAATGCTGACCCTGGCCACAGACCTGCTGCTGTGGGTTCTGGCTGTCACCAACGACTCTATGCACCGTGAGATCGAGGCTGAGCTCAACGCCCTCATGGAAAACTTCTTTGGTACGGAGGAGATGTGATTCCCAGCCTCAAACGCAAACACACACACACACACGCTACACTCCCTCCCGGTGCAGCTGGTTTCCTTGGAGCAAGGCCCATCAGAGTAATTGTCATACCTTCGCACCCTGCCCCCTCCCAGGCAACGACACCAGCACCTGCCTCTGTCTCAATGCCACCGTGTGTGAGGTCTTCCAGAAGGGCTACCTGATGCTCTACCCCTTCAGCACCGAGTACTGCCTCATCTGCTGCGCTGTGCTCTTTGTCATGTGGAAGAACGTCGGCCGCCGCCTGGCGCCCCACACAGGCGCTCACCCCGGCACCCCTCCCTTCCGCCTGCGCGGGGTCATCTTTGGGCCGCTGCTGGGCCTGCTGGCCCTGGTGGCGGGCGTGTGCGTCTTCGTGCTCTTCCAGATCGAAGCCAGTGGCCCCGCCATTGCGCGCCAGTACTTCACCCTCTACTATGCCTTCTACATAGCCGTGCTGCCCGCCATGAGCCTGGCATGCCTGGCGGGCACGGCCATCCACGGGCTGGAGGAGCGCGAACTGGACACGCTCAAGAACCCCACCCGCAGCCTGGACGTGGTGCTGCTCATGGGCGCGGCGCTGGGCCAGATGGGCATCGCCTACTTTTCCATCGTGGCCATCGTGGCCACTCGCCCCCATGAGCTGCTCAACCGCCTCATCCTGGCCTACTCGCTGCTGCTTATTCTGCAGCACATCGCGCAGAACCTCTTCATCATCGAGGGCCTGCACCGGCGCCCGCTCTGGGAGACGGCATCCGAGGACCCGGCAGGGAAGCGAGAGGCTGAGCCTCCCCGCCGGGGGTCCCTGCTAGAGCTGGGCCAGGACCTGCGGCGGGCCTCGCTGGCCTACATCCACTCCTACAGCCACCTCAACTGGAAGCGGCGGGCGCTCAAGGAGATCTCGCTCTTCCTCATCCTCTGCAACATCACAGTGAGTGGGAAGGGGCTGGGGGCGGGGCTGGGGGCGGGGCGTGCCGCGTGGGGACGAAGCTGGCCGGGGGCATTCCAGGGCTCGTTGACTATGGCAAGGGCGATTGGCCTGTCCCTTGTATTGTCGAGGACACCTGCCTCTTTCCACCTAGCCCCGTGCTGCTTGAGAGCAGGGTCCCCCCAGCGTCCTGCAAGGTGCCTGGCATGAGTGAACGTGCGAGGCATGACGCTAAGTGCTCTTTACCAAGAAACGTAAGATTTCCATCCTCCGCAAGTTTACTCTCTAGTTGGAGAGACACCTGGGAACCCGCTGAATTTGGTCAACGGAAGAGATCATCAAGTGCCTGGTTTTCTAAAAACTCTCCAGCGGAAGGAGTTAAGGATAAATGCTTGGATAACCGCTGAGGTCCCTTGTCCACCTCTCCATGCTGCGCTGGGCATCTCACTGATGCCACTCGCTAACCCCAAGCAGCAGGCCCCGTTAGGCACCATCCCGGCGCCTGTTTGGCAGATGGGGAAACTGAGGCTTAGGTGGTCCCGGCAATGCCGAGACAACCAGGGTGGTCTGAGGGCATGTCGAACATCACGTCCCAGGTGGGTCGTGCTGGAAACTCTTCAGGTGGTGAAGCCACCGCCACATGCCATAACCTGGCCCGAAAGTGCAGTAGGAGCTCAGAGCAGGAAGTGCAGGCCCGAGGGGCCAAGGAAGGCCTCATGAAGGTTGAGTCTGGGCCTTGAGAAAGGGGCAGGATTTGGACAGAAGCCAAGGTCGGGTGGAGGAAGCAGAGAAAGTTAACACTGGAAGAAGGGGGTTGAGGTCGGGGCACAGGGGAACCCAGCTGGGCTCAGAAGGTGGGGCCATGGCTGGTGGCAGTGTGTGGCCTCATGGGCCCCCTGGAGTTCAGACTGGCAAGTCAGGGAGGTGGCTGTGGTATGGGGTGGGGGGTAGTGTGGGGAAGGCTGGCTTTGAAAGCCCAGGGCTGAGGAGATGTTAGGGTGGGGGCCTGCTTCCCCCCCGCCCCAAGTGGAATGTCCTGGGGCACGGAGAGCCCACTCCCCATCTCACCCCCTCTTCTCCTCCCCAGCTGTGGATGATGCCCGCGTTTGGCATACACCCGGAGTTCGAGAACGGGCTCGAACAAGAATTCTATGGCTATCGGACCTGGTTCACCATCGTCAATTTTGGCCTGCCTCTGGGGGTCTTCTACCGAATGCACTCTGTCGGGGGGCTGGTGGAGGTCTACTTGGAGGCCTGAGGCTGCCCACCGACCAACCCCTGGCAGAACTCCAAAGTGCCAATGTTGGAGAGAAGGTAGCCCAGAGCCTCTGAGAAGGGATACCCAGACCAGACTGGATTCCCCAAAGCCTCCCCCTCCCCAGATCCTCCGTGAGATGGAGGGCACTGTCTGCAGCCCGAGACCAAGGGCAGGACCTGGACCCTGAGCTTCTGATGTCCATGCCTGGGACATGCCTGCCCCTGCTCACTACCACAGTCAGTACAGGCCAGGGTGCTCCGTGGGCAGCCTGAGTCAAGGAGGGGTGTGGCCCCAGCCGGGCTCTGGGGTCGGCCTCCTTCTGTGGGACAGGCACTAGGTCCGAGCTCAGCCCAGGACATCCCAGAAGTTGGCAGCCCCGAAGGCGCCCCTGGCCCTCCTTCCCCATGTACTCTGTCTCCTAATGAGCTCATTAATTAGCTACCAGGCAGGGTTCAACAGCTCTCTCCTGCTGCCATAAACCCTGTTTGTTTGATCGATTACATTCGGGCTTCGTGACATTTGTTCCCGGGGACAGAGCTGCCACTCCAAATATGGTGGAAAGGGACAGTCCTCCTGGTCAGGACTGGAACAGTCTGTTTCTGAGCCAGGAGGGGTTTAAACCAGTCCTTCCCTTGTCTGACTCATGGTAGGAGGTAAGGAGAGGGGCTGGGGCTCTCACACACCCCCACCTCTCGCTAGCAGGTTTCTCTCTGGCACAGAGCCCCAGGTGACTGAGACTGGCTTACCACAGGGACTGCAGCTTCTGGCTGTCTGGTCCCCGTGCCTGCTGTATCCTCTGGGCCATCGGGTAGAGAGGGCAGGGACTGACAGGCCATGCATCTCCCTGAGTCCAGGGCAAACAGTGGGCTGTGCCCCAGGTGGGGCCCAGGGTGAGGCTCAGGCAGGGCAGCCCAGGCTTTGCATGGGCCCCTCCCCATGAAGCTGAGCACTGGGAAGCACACGGCTGCAGCCCCAGGGACCCTGAGCACTGTTTCCGTGCCTTCCTGGGGCCAGCAGAGCCCCGTGGGGGCCTTCAGAAGGCTGAGAGGCCAGCCTCTCTCCTCTCCTCCATGGGCTCTTTCTCTGGGTGGCCATAGCCCCGGGGGCCACGTGCTGGGTAAGAGAGAACAATCCTCCATTTTTCCACCCAAGAAAATGACAAATGTTGGTTTCTGGGCTGATGTGGAGGGCCCTCTGGGGTCTGATTCTGGGAAGCAGAAGCCCCAGCTCGCCTGAAGATCAAAGCCAGGGCCAGCCCCTCCCCCACAAGCACAGAGAGCCAGGACGTGGAGGGGGTGGTTTATTGTGTGAAGAGGCCGATTGTACAGAGCAAAGATTGTACTGACACAGGTAGGGTGAGGGATACCCAGAGGCCAGAGCTGGAGGATGGAGGGGTGGTACCCTGTTCCCTCTGGCCCCCCAGTCACCCGGGCAGTGGGCAGAGGCAGGGAGGATCGAACGGCTCCCTCCACACCCTCTACCCCCATTACTGGGTAACAGGGAGTCAGGCTATATCCAATGACCAGGGAGAACACAGCAGGAGACCCTCAACACCCTGCTCCAAACCCCTAGACTGGCTTCTGCAGTCTCCGAGCCCTCCGTTTCCTCAAGCAGCCTAGCCACCCTTCTTCCTCTCCTCCTCCAGGCCCCGGCAGCAAACTGGGCCTGGACGAGGTTGTTTCAGGGTAGGAGGCATGGGAGGGCGCCCCTGCCCGGGTGCCTCAAGGGACAGCCCACAGCTCCCTGCTGGGTGACCCATGAGGGCTCAGTGACCTGGTGGCCTCTGGGGATGATGGGCAGCACAGAGACGGGTCTTGAGCGGGGAGCCAGAGGGAGGTGGGGGCTCTGGCCAGGGCCTGCAGCCCTGGAGATGGGAGGCTCCTGGGAGTCCAGCCCTCGGGGGTAGGGGTGGGGTGATCAGAACCTGTCCCCACCAACCCAGCCACCAGGGGCCTTTAGGGCCTGCCACCCGGGACTCAGCCCGTCCGCCAGCCCCAGCTCCTACTGTGGCAACCTAAAGCCTAGAAGAGTGGGTCGGGGAGCATCAGGGGCCCGGGGCCCCCCACTCCTCTGGTCCCGGCCCCTGCTGGGCTTCCGTCCTCACACCCGCTGGATCTCAAACAGCTTCACATCCGTGTCGTACCAGACAGGCGGGTCCACATTCCTGCGGAGGGAGCGGGCTGTCACAGAGCTGCCGGGAGACCTTGCAGAAAAGACTGAGAAGGACGACGTAGGGGTTGTCCGGCCCAAACCCCTTCCATCCTGATGTCCCCCGCCCCCCGGCAGTGGGTGCCCACCCTCAACTAGACAAGACCACCCTGGCTGATCCTCTTGACACGAACCCCACTATCATGGAGGGACCCAGAGCTGAGGGCCCCCCTGAGCAGACCCTCGGGGGAACGCCGGACCCACCTCAGATAGATGACACCCCACATGTAGGTGCGGAACCACATGGCCGTGCCTGAGTTGGCCTGGTACTTGCGGATGAGGATGGGGTGCGGCACAGGGAGCAGCCCCACCAGGGTGCCGTGCTGCAGGAACCTCAGGATCTCTGACTCATCCGTCAGGCCCCTGCCGGCAAGAGGGGGCGGTTGCCCGTGATGTGGGAAAACCCACGCTGAAAGTCAAGGGGAAGCACGGGGGGCCCCGTGCGCCCAGCCGCACCCTGCCCAAGCCGGGGTTTGCCCCGCCCGCAGAGCCCACCTGGGGCTCCCGTCTGCCATCCCCAGCCCCCCAGCCCCCGCCCTGGGCTCACTTGTCGATGCAGATCTTTTCCACCTGGGGAACCAGCACTTGGAGCAGCCTCATGATGGTCTGCAGCGGCAGCTTTGACTTCCAAGAGAGAACCTGAGGGAGCGAGTGGGCCTCCTGGGGCTGGGAAAGCAGCCCCCAGGGACAGCGGGAGAGGCCTGACCCCTGACCCAGAACCACAGTCTCCCCACGGCAGCAAGTGTCCCCGCAGCAAGGGCCTGGCACAGGGCAGTGCCCACGAACAGTGACTTAAGTTATTCACACTAAGAGCTGTGGCTTCTCACGAGGCATACACTCTGTGCCAAAAACTGTCCCCATGGAGCCTCACAATGGCGTGACCAAATAGGACCTCTGGCCCGTGGAAGGGCAATCAGTAGTGACCACGGACACACATGAGGAAGTGGACAAGTGTCTTGGGGAAAGAAGCTGGAAAGAAAAGTTGAGTAAGAAAGCCAGCACCGTGGGCCGCTGAAGCTCACCCCTGTAGCAGAAGTCTGGGACAGTGTAGACCGGGGGTGGGGGTGGGGAGCAACCGGGCCAGAGAGGCCAAGGTCACCCAGCTGGAGTAACCCAGAGCCTGGCTCCCAGGCCGGTGTTTTAATTTGCACACATTCCCATCTGAGCCTGGATGGAGCTGTTCCTGGTGCCAGAAGCCCCTGTCCGCCCCATCTCAGAGCCATCCGCCCGAACCCTCACCCATTCCGATGTTGGGTTCCACTGCCCACTGGCTGAGGCGCTGGATAGCCGCCGCTGCTCCCGCCACGCCTGCTCGGGCTCCTGGTCCCAGGGAAGGGATGGGAGTGAGGGGTGGAAGGAACAGAGGCGGGAGGGGCAGCCCTGCTTCCCAGTCCCTCCCACAGCCTGGAATCCAGGAGGCAACGAAGCCTCCCTACTGGCTCCTGCCGGTGGGGGGCTCGCTCCCAGCAGAGGGGACAGCCCAGCCCAGCACCCTTTGCCCTGGGCCCCAAGCCCTGCCCGACCCAGCCCAGCCCGATGACAGGTTTAGGGCCAGGGGCTGACTGGGCTGGTCGGGTAAAGGCCAGCTCCGCGGAGATAAGGCTGATGGATGAGGAGTCTGAAGGCCAAGGAAGCCTGGGACCGGTAAACAAGGGAGAAGTCCGTGAAAGCAGCCCCACGCATGTCCTGGGCACAGGGTTCCTGCCCTCTGCTGCAGGGGACCCCGGAATGTCCTGGCCCAGCCCAACGGCAGAGGCCAGGGAAAAAGGGAAGTCCCAGTGTCACCCCACTGCAGGAGTCCCCGTCGCCCACCTCCGCGGTCGGGCTGCCCTCTGCCGAGCTCTGCTGGGACATGGGCTCCAGGGATTGCAAGGTGCCGTCCTCTGACACCTGGGACTTCTCGGTCAGCTTGTCAATGCCTGGGGGGGGGGGGGGGTGAAGACACCTGCCACAGGACCCTTCTGAGAAAGCACCTGCATTGGGCCCCATGAGCGCCCCCTCTTTCCCCCACGCACTTTAGCCATGCCTGATCCCCCCCATGCAGTTCTGAGGCCCCAACCCCCCCCCATACCCAGCACCAAACTAGCCTTCCTGGGCCTCCCAATATCCCCTCCCCATCCCCTTTGCCAGAGATGGGAGGGCATCCCAGAGACCCTGCCAGGATGCCAACCAGGCTGGCATCCACATCCACACACACACACACACACACACACATGCTCCTGCCACCTGCCAGGCCAGACCTGGGGTGGCCACCAGGCTCGTCTTGAGAGTGCCAGGCTCAGCGGGGGCCGCAGGGCGGGAGCCCTCCATGGAGGCGCCCTCCTGTGAGCCAGTTCGGGACAAGGACTCGGGTGGCCGTCGGCGCCGCTGCAAGGCCTTGTGGATGGCAGGGGGGTCGGCGGGCAGGTTGGCCAGCTGGTGGAAGACGCTGCGCTTTCGGATGATGGCGTAGACCAGGTTGGAGTTGCCTGTAAGGAGGGAGCACGCCGCATTCGGGGGGGCCCCTTGCCTCTCCCTCCGCCTGCCAGGTTTCTGGGAAGGGGGAGTGCGGAAGACAGGAGGGTGTCTAACTCCAGGCTGGAGGAGGGCTGGCACATGGCGGTGTGTGCCGCTGTGGCTACACTGCACTACCTCGTTGGAGAAGAGCTTCTGGGCAGAGCTCCCCCCATGCCGCTCCCCAGCCTTCCAGAACCCCTCGCAACCTGGCACTCTAAGGGGTAACCCCGGGAAAGTGGGGCAGGCCCAGAACGTCAGAGTCCACCGGGCCAGCTGTCCTGTACTTTGTCTGTGTCCCTGAGCCAGGTCATCAGAGAGGAAGTACGACAGGGCCCGCGCTCCATGACCCACCCTGAATTCCCTCGACTCTGGGCCTCCAAGGCCCCACCCAGCAATCGGGTCCTGCCTCTCACCACACTGTCTTCTTCCATCTCACCCCAGGGCCCTTGCATAGGTTGCCCCCAGCCGCACCCCACGGTGCTTTTTCTACCCCACCATACCTCCATTCAGCCCTCACAGATCAGTGGAAACATTATTTTGGAAATAATAGTAACTGCTAAGTCACCAGATAATGTGCTAAACGCTTCTTGTGGCTGATTCCTTACCCTCCCAACACCTCGGGCATAAGGACTCCAGGACGACTGTTAGAACTATCTTCCAGCCGAAGACATTAAAGCCTGGAAAGGCTATGTGCCCACAGTCGCAAAAGTGATGAGTGGCAAGGCCCTCGTGACACCAGGCTGTGTGACACGGACAACACCCAGCGGGGTCCCGCTGCCCCGAGCTTCCCTTTCATCTGATGTAAGGTGACCTCTCTGGGTGACCCTCTGTTTAAAGCCTCCCTCCGGGCCTCCATCCCCAGCCGTGAGCTGCACAGGGCAGGGAGCACTCCGTTTTGTTCTCCCCTGTAGCCCCTGCCCCCAGCACTGGCTTGGTATGCGGCTGGTGTTCAATAAACACATGTTGAATGAATAGGGGCCGATAGGGGCAGGGGAAGGCAGAGGGTTCTCCCCTCAGATGGACCGGGAAGGTGTCCTCGCGCACGGCCCATCCCAAGTCCCGCCGCTGAGGCCCCGCTGGGGCCTGGGCTACCGCCTCACCGTCGAACTGGTACTGAATGATGTTGTTGAAGGCCTCCAGGAGGAAGAACACCAGGTGGTGGTTCTGGGCAGCGGAGAAGAGGAACCAGGTGGTGGAGAAGGCCTCCAGCAGGTGCAACAGCTTGTTGGCGGCCACCATGGACAGGCTCTTGAGGTAGGGGGACACTGCGGGGACGAGCCAGCTCACTCCTGGACCCAGCCATCCCCACATGCCCTTGGCCTGAGCACGACTCAGAGCTCCCGCTGCCAAGCCCTCCCTGTCCTTTGCCTAGAAAATCCCCCACAAAGCCCAGAAAACCCAGCCCTCGGAGGCTGAGGCCACACGGGCCACACTCTGCAGAGCTCCAGGAGGCTGTGTGGACCCCCCACCCCGCATCCCTGCACCATGTGGAGAGCCGCACTGTTCCCTGAGACACTCAGACATGGCATCTCACCCACTCCCCCCCCCATGCTTCTGAAAGGGGGCGCCGGAGCAGGGGGAACCAGCCCCATTTCATAGACGAGGAAACTGAGACTCGGGTTTGTAAACTCGCCCAGAGATCCCAGTTATAAAATGGACCAGGCAGGATGACAAACTCCAGATCTTTAAGTCTTTCTGGAATATCAAACTGGAATTGCAATGCTCCACGCATCATCAGAAATGTATTTTTTTGGCAGAGCCTGGGAGGGGGAATCCGAGAGATGAGACGTGTGGGGATGACGGCCTGAAGTCACATCGGATCGGGGCGCTTCCTGTCTCACTCTCTCTCCCTCACCAGGCTAGGACAGGGAGAAAAAAGCATCTTCTCGGGTTTTCTGGTTCACAAATGCGTTCTCAGTGCCAGGTACACTCAACCAGTGCTCAGTTAGAATGCGTGAGACCGGCCCGGCGAGCGAAGCAGGAAGGGAAGGCAGGGCTCTGGCCCCGGAGCTCACAGCGCAGCTAGAGCTCTGTCCCACCAACTCGGGAGTCCAAAGCACTCCTATCCAGAACCATCCCCACCACAGACCGCCTTGGAAGCCATCCTGCCTCAGCTCACGGCCCCCCACCAGGCTGAGCCCAGCAGGTCAGCCAGCCTGAGCCCCTCCCCTCGGAGGCAGCTGTCCCCAGTCCTCGCTGGAGGGTAGGGTGCCCCCTGCTGCCCAGAGACCACGCTGTCCAAACCTGCGACGTCCAACACAGTAGCCGCGAGCCACTGGAGGCCACTCAACGCTTGAAACATAGCTAGTGCTAACTGAGATGTGCCGCGCACGTGAGACACACAACATTTTGAAGACTGGGTGTCAAAAGAATATGAGATATCCCAGTAATTTTTACGGGGTTATAGGTTGATATGAAGGTATTTTGGATGGTGTGGAATACATAAAATAGATTATAAAATTATTGTCACTCCTTCCTTCCTCCTTCCCTCCCTTTCTTCCCTCCTCCCTCCCTTCCTTCCTTCCAATACGGCTACTAGAAAATTGACCAGTACAACGTGGCCGCCATCCCTCCGCTATGGGTCTGGCTACCGGACTGGGCTGTTGGCACCGCGGCAGGCAGGCCTGTGGCCTGGCGCCACCTGGTGGTGATCGCGGGGAAGGCGGGCTCCCAGCACCCCTACCGTTGACCACGATGGTGAGCAGGCAGTCGAACAGGGGCTGCAGCCGCTGGTGACCGCTGGTGATAATCTTGTGGAACACCTGCGCCAGGAGGCAGAAGGGTGGCCGTGGGGTCCCCTCTACCTCCAGACTCAGCCAAAAGGATGCCCCCCATGCCCCCAGGTGCTGGCGGAGGGAGCCCCCTCACCACAATGAGCAGGTCCGCATGGGTACCGGTGAAGACCGGGATGTCCATGGGCACGCGCACCGAGTAGGGCTTGTTCAGCCGCACCCCGAAGTTCCGCTCCCCGCTCAGAAGCAACAGGATGAAGACTCCGATGTGCATCAGGCCTACCCGGGCTGCAGCATGGGGTACAGAAGTCAACACACGGCGGGGGAGGGGGGGTGCTCCGTAGGAAGGACTTGGGGCAGGGACCCAACTCAGCAGCACCGGAAGAAGCCCCGCCCCGAGCCTCAGCTCCTGGGAGGCAGCGCAGACTGGCCAGACCCGCCCCTCTACAGGGAAGCCCCCTGGATCTTACGCCCACCCCAGCCTTACAATGATCCGCTCGGGCATCATTGAGGAAGTAGAGGATGGGGACCAGGATGTCCAGCACATCACTGCTCTTGAGCACAAAGAAGAGGAATTTCTGGAGGGAGGGAGTGAACGGGTGGGCAGAGTCAGAGGGGAGACCCCTCTGCTCCACCCTCTCCCCATCCCGGGAGCCTTCCCAGAGGCTGTCCCCCTCCCGGGCTAGCCAGAGTAGCCGCTCCCCACCGCAGGGCACACCACAGCCCACCAGGCTGGCAGCCCACCTTATTGAAGTCGCAGAGCTTCCAAAAGAGGACTAGCAGCTCCTGGTGGAACTGGATCTTCTTGGTGGAGTTGGGCAGGTAGGTCTGGAGCAGGGGGTTGGAGAGCAGCCGGGCTATGCCCTTGAGGATGAACTGGAAGTCCTGAGGGGGGTACAGCAGGGATCTGTCCGGTCTGGCTCCCTCACAAACGCCTCCTCACCCCGCCCCCCCAAGGCTGGTCCCACCTCTAGAGCCTGAAAGGCCCAGCTTCTGTCATCGGTAGCTGTCCTGAGAAGCCCCCTCAGGAAGCTGAGACCAGGGCAGGTCTAGAGGGAACCCCCGCCCCTTCCCCAGACCACAGGCCCCCCCATGCTTTAGCAAGGCTGCTCCTAGGGACGCCCCCACACCCACACCCACACCCTGAACCGGCCCCTGCCCACCCGGACTGTGTGTGGACAGATGCCATCCCCCACCCTCCCCATCCCCCTGTCACACCAGAGGCACAATCTATGACTCTCAAAGAGCTTTTCACTTACTAAGCACCTCCTACAACAAGACGAGGAAGCAGTTGCGTTCCCAAGTTACAGCAGCAGAAGCCAGAGTTCGGGAGCCCAAGAACCTCCCCCAAGGTCACAAGACACAATCTCAGCTCTGCCTGGCCTATAAGTGCACTATCCTTCCCCCCACCAAAACCTGACATCAGCACCGCCTCCTCCTGGAAGCCTGCCCAGTTGTCCCCACCCAATTGAGGCCATTAGCCCTCTTCTGCATCTCAAAACCTTCAAAATTCTGCCATCACTATTTCACTTGGGGTGGTCAAGTCCATGGGGACCATGGTTGCTTCCTATAGGGGCCAAGACTCCCCCAACCCCATCTCATCTCCACCCCCTCGCTCCCCTGCAAGGCCATACCCACTGTAGCAGGTGGGCACTGAGAACCCACTGGGGCAAAAGCGGGGTGCCACTCACCTCCTCCCGATGGATGCGGGACAGGTAGTTTACAAACAGGTTTTCGGGTCCTGGAGGCTGCCGAGGGTGGAGCCTGGGATAAGCAGGTGGCTTCACCCCTTGCCCCTACCTTGGGCCTAGGTGGTGGCAGCAGTGCCCCCTCGGACATCCCCAGGCTACCACGAGGTGCCCGCTGGGTAGCCCTTGCCCAGCTCTGCTAAGGAGAGCGCCCAGAGCCCGGCGGGGCGAGCTGCCCTCCCCGCCGCTCCCATCCTTACATCCGCGTCATCCATGGCCGTGCCTGTCGTGGTGCCGTCCACGGTGGGGCTGGCGCTGGTGGCACTGTCGTGGTCCAAGGTGACGATGAGCACCTGGGCCGCCTCCTCCACCAGGGGTTCCCGGTAGTCGGAGAAGAGTAGGTGGTTGTAGGGGATCCCGTAGCCCACAGGGTCATAGGCACACACGGTGTTGAGGAGGGAGGTAAACAGGGGGAGGGCGTGTCTGCCGTGGAAGAGGAAGAGGCTCTGGAGGCCACCCCCCAGGGGGCCGCCCCTCCCTCGAAAAGGGTTCAGTGCTAGCCCCAGGCTGGGGGCCAGAGAGCAGAACCAGGCTCATCCCTCCCTGAGGAAAAGAGACCTCTCCTTATCCTGGCCTGCCTCCGGGTCCCAGGCCAGGCTAGGCCAGAGGCAGAGGAATTTATACCAAGAGCGGGGCAGCCAGTTATGGGGGAAAGCATGCACACACCCCTTAGATTTTCCCCCAAGGGCTAAAGCCTCTTAAAAACAAATTATAAGACTATGTTTAGAGCAGTTTTAGGTTCACAGCAAATATCATGAGGAAGGAACAGAGACTGCCCTGTGCCCCCCACCCCCTCCCACGCACAGTCGCCCCCACTACTGACATTCCACAGTGGAGTGGCTCGTGTTATAATCAACGGACCTACTCGGACCCATAATTTACATTAGAGTCCACTGTGGTCTCTGAGGGGCAGGGGTACCCTCCCCCGGCGCTTCAAAGCAGGGGGCTGGAGTCCCCCAGGGAGGGGGGCTTCCCCTCGGGGAGCGGAGCATGTGCTGGATCCCCCAGTTCCCAGGCCAGAGACTGACATCATTCTGAGATCTGTAAGATGTCAGGGTTCAAGCTCCTTATCTTACAGGCAAGGAAACTGAGACCCAGAGAGGTTAAGTGAGTGGCAAAGCGTGGCTGTTTGCCTGATAACACTGGTAAGAGGAAAAAAAAAAATACAAAAACCCAAAACCCTGGCCAGATTTGGATTGTGGCTGGAGGAGGGAGTCTCCGCGCTTCCCTTCTCTTCTTTGGCGTGGGGAGACGGGAGTTGGGCAGAGGGCCATCGAAACCTGAAGGGCATGGTATGCCATGCAGGAAGAAGCTGAGCCATGACTGTGGCAGGGCGGGGGTGGGGGGGAGCGCACTAATTCCCATGACTGCCGCAGGACCTTGGGCACAGCTGCTGTTGTGGGGCTGGAGCACCTGTAGGTGCTTTACACACTCAGTCCCGCCCTGTGACATCCCCAGAGCCCAGGAGCGCCCCCGTGTGGCCCAGGCTTCCCCACCCTCCAGGGTGGTCCTTCCACCCTCTCCCCACCCACTCTCTACGCAGCCCTGCCCCAGACAAGCCTCAGGGAGCTCCTGAGAGCTCGCAAGGAGGCTGGTCTGAACCGAGATGGGTTGTGATTGTAAAACTACACAACGGATTCTGAAAACTTCGCATGAAAAGGGAATGTAAAACCTCTCTGTAATCTTGCATCTCGAGTATATGTTAAATACTAGTATTTGCTGTATATTGGGTTAAGTGAAATGTTAAAATGAATTTCACTCGTTTCTTTTTTACTTTTCTCATGTCACCGCTAGAAATGTTCAACTTCTGTTGACACCAGCATATGTGGTTTCCATTCTATTTCTGCTGGACAGCACAGCTCTGGATGGAGGACCCAGGTACTGGCGGGTCACCTAGGGCTTCCTCCTGGGGGACACTGGACCCGCCGGCATAAGGAGGGCTGTTAAGTTACAAGCCATCACCACCAGGGGGCACCACCTCCCCCTCCACTAAGACTCCAGGATGGTGAGCGACCTCTGGGGCTGCCTGGAGAAGGAGAAGAATAGAAAGAAAAGCCAGGGGCCCCTCACCTGTTCTCCGTGGAACAAAAGAACTGCACCCACGGGTTGGTGCTGCCACTGTCCGGAGCTGGGGGCAGGTACATGGCCTCAGAGAAGCATGTCAGCAGCAGTTTCAACAGCTCCATCCTTGGGGGGGAGGGTATGGCAGGGGGTTCAGTACCTGAAGATCTCCGTTCTTCTCTAGGAGGGCGTGCCAACCCTGCCTAGCTCCAGCACAAGCCCATGAAACAGAATGACCCCATTTTCTCCCTGTCAGGCTGCTGCGGGGTCACGAGTGGATTGGGTCTCCTCGAAAGACCCCACGCATGGTTCCCTCTCTGAGCCAGGGAGTCGCGGGGGCGGGGGGGGGGGCAGGCCTGGAGTCCAGCTACACTGTGGGCTCTGGATCCAAGCAAAACTCACCGGTTCAGGTCATGGATGTAGTTGGGCTGGGGGGAGTGAGCAAAGCCCACACCAGCCTCCCAGATGTATTCACAGCTGTCCAGGGAGTGGACGTCCTCCGCTGAGTCCTGGGGACACAGTTCGGGGGCGATCAGGCTGGGGGTGTCCCAGTCCCCCCACCATCATCCCTGGGGGCAGAGACCCTCATATTCCCCTACAGACAGCCCCTCAAAATGTCCCTGGTGATAATGCACGAGGGGAGAAATGAATGTTCTCAACCTCTTGAAAGCTAATTTTTCTTCTCTGGTTCTTTTATTTGCTCAGTCCAGCTTGGGCAGGGAGAGATAGAGAGGGAGAGGAATGGAATCGGGTGCACCTGGTGGTATGTGGGGGTGGGAGGGCAGAGAACACTGAAGGTCAAGTCTATGGGCCCATAGGAAGTGAGCAGGCCAGACCTGCTGGGTCCAAGCCCCACCCCCACCCCCCACTGCCCAGGCGAAGACAATGGGTGTTTGTGCTCAGACTCCCGGATAGAGGGGGCAGGGCCAGGCACCAGCTGGCTCCTCTCCAGCTGTGCCATTCACCAGCCCCTTCCCAGATCTGCTCTTAGGGGGTAGCCCCTGCCCCCATGGGGTCCTGCCTAACGGAACTTCAACCCCTAACCCAGGACCAAAGCCCTCCCAGCCTAAAGGTGGGAGATCGGGGGTTCTCACCACAGTGCTCCTGCGGTGGCTCTGGACAGTGAAATCTGGACAGAAGAGGAGGTCGGCGATGGCCAGGAGCAGGGACTCAGCCAGGGGCCGGGCGTTCTCACCATCATCGTCTCCCTGCTCAGGATATAGCACAGGCCGCCTCAGTGATCACAGGCCAAGGAGAAGTGGCCCCAGGACTTGGGAGTTGGAAGGGGGTTGGATCTGGGCCCAGGCAGGCAGTCATGGGCAGAGGGATGAAGGAAGACACAGAAGGAAAAGGAAGTAGATTCCCAATCACCCCAAACCTCCTAAAGCAGAAGAGGGCTGGGGCCCAGGAAGAAACCTCCCCACGGGCTGGAAGGAGCCAGGCCAGGTCCCGAAAACTCTAGAGCCTCGAGCCTGCTGGGAATCACTGGGGTCCTACCCTCACCCAGTTGCCTGGAGATAAACAGAGGGAGAGTGCCCAGCTGCCCTGCCCCCGTGTCTGCCCAGCTGAAGGGGTAGACACCCATGTGGGAGACGCCTCGGCCACAACACGCATTCCCCTTCCCCTGTACTTCCCAAACCCCACAAGAGATTTGGAGGAATGTGACGGGCCCTGAACGGGTTCCCTCTGTCTCGCCACATGCTTCCCATGAGCCCCACAGCCAGGCCCACAGACCCCTGCTCGTCCTGCCCCGGGCACTGTGGACCAGAAGAAGCCCCTCCAGTCAGGGTCCTCGAAGATGTAGGGCAACACTCGGGTGAGAAGCCGGCTGCAGTTCAGGACAATCTGCTTCTCCTTCTCCGAATGGCAGCCGCTCTCGGCTCCCTGCACCAGCTTCTCCACGGCCTGTGGGGACAGGGTGGGGAGCGGGGACATTGCGCTTGTCAACCAGGATGGGCGCCCCAGGCTTCAGAGGGGGAGAGGCAGACAGGGTCAGCCAGCCCAGGGGGACAGGAAGTGGGTCAGAGAGCAGCCTAGCGCATCCCCCTGAGAGCCCAGCCCACCGCTCACTGGCTGCGACCTCGCTAAGTGGCCACCTGTCAGAGTCTGTTTCCTTGTCTCTGGCATGAACTCTGGCTCACTGCACAGGGTGAGCCGAAAGAGCTGATGTGCGGAAGCCCTCGCAGAGGGTGGCTGCCAGGATCTCCTCCCCCGCAGAGCCCAGCCAGTGGGGACAAGTGGGTACAGCCAGGGCACTGCCCAGACCTGGACAGGTGGGCTGTCATGGGAGCCTGCTCTCTGGGTCCGCAGGGCTGAGCCAGCGTCTTGGGGAGGGTGGAAAATGGCTCCGCAGGGAGCAGCCCCCGGCCAAGTGCCTTGCGCTCACCTTGTAGCACAGAGTGGCCAGATTGGAGGGTGACTCCTCCCGCACGGCCCGGATCTCTGCCGCCGGCACCAGCGCAAAGACGTCCTGCACTGAGGTGGCCGTGTCTGCCCAGAACTGGTCCCAAAAGGCATCATCGGTGGCTTCCACAGGCTGGGGGAGGGGAGCCGTGTGTCCAGAGTTGTTATATAATCCCTCTCCAACAGGCCCACAGTTTGCCCAGTTTGTAGAGGAAGGAGCCCCCCTATTCCATCCCTGCTGGTGCACAGGGGCCCTCCTATGGCGGGGAGAGAGGGGACAGTCTTCAACAGTCTTCAACCTTTGTGAGCCTCTGCTGGTAGAGGCAGGCAGGAGACACTTGGCACAGATGTCAGAGGTCGGCCAACCACTAAGTTTGGCAGCCAAAGCCTAACTCAGTCCCCAAGGGATGGGGTAAGTCAGCATCCTCCTCTGGCCTTGCCTCCCCACCCGGGGACCCCCCCCCCCACAGGCCATGCCGCTAGGTCAAGTGCCTGGGGGCCAGACCCAGGTTTTGCCCCTCCCCAAAGGAAGAAGACGAGGAGATATGTGCTCATTTCACCTAAGACCACCCTCACCATCCCCCCACGCCCCAGCTTCCACCCTCTCCTTGCACACCCAACAGATGCCTGAGCTAAAGGAGCCAACCCCTGTGGCTCTCTGACTGCACCTGCTCCCCCCGGAGCCCACTGCCAGTGCTGCTGTTCAGGCCACTCTTGCCAAGGCCCCACCTCCAAATTTACCTCAAACCTGCGTCCACACCACACCAAAGGCACCGTTCCCTTTACAAAGACCTTCGGGACTCCCTGCTGCCTGCAGGATTGGGCCCGACTGGCGGCCAAGATCTTATCTAACATGCTTACACGCACGCACACATGCACACACATATGCACACATACACACTGCACGTGCGAACACGCACAGCTATATTTGCTATCCCCGCAACACAACGCTGTCGCCACTTCTCTTTGCCTTTGCTTGGACTGTCCCCTCTTCCCCACAGGCTCATCCTTCTAATGCATCCCCAAGTCCCACCGGTTTATGGAGACCATACGCCGTATGCACACTTATGCCTTTTGAATCATACGGACAGTCGCATAGGGAGCCAGTTTGAATCATAAGCCCCACTTGAAGACATCCTTCCTAAGGAAATGACCAGAGAGGTGCACATAGAAGGAGGATCGCTGATGTGTTGTTGTCGATAAGAGCAAGAAGCTGGAAGGAACCCAAATAACCAGAAAGCAGGGAACACTCAAAAAGTTAGGGCCCGGGGCGCCTGAGTGGCTCAGTGGGTTAAAGCCTCTGCCTTTGGCTCAGGTCACGATCCCAGGGTCCTGGGATGGAGCCCCGCATCGGGCTCTCTGCTCGGCAGGGAGCCTGCTTCCTCCTCTCTCTCTCTCTGCCTGCCTTTCTGCCTACTTGTGATCTCTGTCTGTCAAATAAATAAATAAAATCTTTGGAAAAAAAAAAAAGTTAGGGCCCTTTCATAGACTGGAATATTATGCAAACACCAGCGCCATGTTGCCAAAGACTCCTGATGAATGAAGAACGATCACGGTACAACCCTGGGTGGAAAAGATGAGCTGTAACACGAACTACACGATGGTCACGATCTTTGCTAAATTATATAGTCATAAAAGTCTGAATGAAAACGACAGAATGCTCATAGCGATTATCTCTCTGGGTGGGTTTTATTTTTTTACTTGTATTTTTCTGCAAACACATATATTACTATTTTTTTAAGATTTTATTCATTTATTTGACAGAGATCACAAGTAGGCAGAGAAGCAGGCAGAGAGAGAGAGGAGGAAGCAGGCTCCCCGCTGAGTAGAGAGCCCGATTCGGGGCTCCATCCCAGGACCCTGGGATCACGACCTAAGCCACCCAGGTGCCCCTATTAACTATTTTTTCCTTTTGAATGTTCACCTGCTAAGAGGCCAGGGTGTCCAGGGCACTCTTCCAAACAGCAGTCCTGCAGAAGACCCCTGGTCTCCATCAACCTGGCCGCCTCCCTTCTCTGGAAAGGTCATACAGGCACTGCTTCCTACAAATCCACACACAGGATACTCTATCATAAAAACATATACATATATATAATGTTTAAGAAAAACTCTGTCCTGGGGCGCCTGGGTGGCTCTGTCGGCTAAGTGTCTGCCTTCGTCTCAGGTCGTGATCCCAGAATCCTGGGCTCCTTGCTCAGTGGGGAGCCTGCTTCTCCCTCTCCCTCTGCCTGCTGCTCCCCCTGCTTGTGCTCTCTCTATCAAAGAAATAAATAAAATCCTTAAAAATAATAATAATAATAAATGTTCTCTGAAGCCCCTTCTTCCCAGAATTCTCCCCGATCTCTGGACTGACAGGCTTGTTCCCACCCTGGAACCCTGCTCCCCTCCCCAACCTCCATCACTCATTCAAGGCCCTGACTCCAGGGGTCTCAACGCACTTGCCTTGAGGCCCCAGTACCCCCACCGGCCCTTCTTCCCTGACCCTGCAGCTGGGGCTGATGGCAGATGCACAGCCAATATTTGTTCAGGGAAAGGCTGTCCTTAGTCCCAGAGATGCCTTCAACCCAGTCACTGGGCAGACCTAAGCACCAGTGGGGCTGTCCAAACTCAGGACTGGCTCTGAAAGCTTCACCAAGGTCCAGGTGTAACCTCGCCCACTCTCCAAGCAATGCCCCCACTTCAAGCTACAGGATAGCAAGTGGCCATGGCCCGCAGGACAGACCTAGTACCATGGCCTGCTGGGTCCCAGAACTGGTAGAGCAAGTTAGCTGGGGAGAAGAACAAAGGCCAAAGGAGGGGCCTAGGGCTAGGGTTTGCTGGCCTCAGCCAAGGCAGCCCTCTAACAGTCCCTGGGGTCAAGGGGTACCATCCCCTAGTGTGGGTGGCCAGGGCTGGGGTGGAGAAGGACATCCTAGAAAACCTGGGGTCATCTCTGGGAAACTCCCCATCTCTGACAATCCCCCCCCTTCCTGGTAGCCCCTACCCCTTAAATGGGCAGAAACTCATCTGAGCACCAGTGGACTTGACCTCTGGCCTAGTTCAGTAGGCAAGTGTCACCTAGGGACCGAATTCCAAACGAGGAGAGAGACTTAAAAGGAGACTTAGGAGGCCCCAGGCTAGCCCAGCTGAGAAGCCAGAGGACAGTCTCAGCTCTCCAGCTCCCACTACGGCCCAGATGCTTCAGCCTGGTGCCCGTCACCTGGCTGTCCTAGGCCGGCCTGATGCTGCAGGTGTTGGCCAGGGTCACTAGAGCCCCTTGGGCTTCTGAGGGGAGAAACATGGCTCAGCTCCTGTCCCAGGTACCCGTGCTGGACCCCATACAACCCAAAGAAGCTTTTAAAATCCAAGCCAGTTTGTTTGAAAAGAGTATTTCTGCTGCAGATGCGACGGCCCAGGCAACCAGGGCACAGGGACTGAGCTACTCAGGTGGGAAAACAGATATTCTTACCCAAGCTTTGCCAGCACCTGCTCAAGCCACACCAGCTTGGGAGTGCAGCTGTATCTTTTGAACTTTCTGGGGGGTGAGGGGGAGCAAGGGACCATAGTGCTCTTGCCTGCTGAGGGTGAACCGTTCAGGAGGGCCGTGTCACCACAGCATTCCCCCCCCCACACACACACGTGCACACATGTAACACAGACCCACCAGGTCTCACCCCGCCTACAGCAGAGAGTCTCCAGAAAAGGCAGGATCTAAGAGAGGGTCCCACCCACCCCAGGGAAGGTCCGGGAAACAGCCCAAACAGCTCAGCCTCAGGACCAGGATCACGTCTAGCCCAAGGCAGGAAGAAAACAGGATGCAGTGCAGGAAGGCAGGGCAGGCCCAGCAGCAGCAGCTCATGCCCAGGCCACAGGAAAAGGCTCTGGGTCTGCTTGTCTGCTGCCCAGAACATCTGTATTCATGGCAGAGCCCCTAAGGGTCTAAGACTGGAAGACACCCTGTGGACAGCTGGCCTGAATCCCCTTGGAGACACTGAGTGGCAAGGTCTGGAAAGACCGTCTGGGATCTGTTCTTCCTCTGTGGTTCAAGCCAGGTCACTACACAGGACAGAGGCTTGAGGGTCTCTCCCTGCAGCCAGCCCGGTTCTCTTCCCACCTGCAGGGCTCCTGTGGTCTCTGGAGGGAGATCCAGCCTGGTATCTGGTTCCTGTCCTCAGCTGGGAAGCAGGACAGCACCAGCTCAGTCACCTCCATAACAGGCCTGCAGCCAGGGAAGCCGGAGGCACACTGCATTTTGGGGAGAAGGCCAGTGCAGGTAGGAATCTAGTCCACCCAGATCCTTTGGGACCCGGCTGAGCTAGTCCTGCTGGGCTGGCCAAAAGGACCCTGCCCGCTGAGCCAACAGCCCGTAGTTCATGCCTCCAACATGTTTCCTTCCCCAGGTAGGTAAACATGGGAGCCTCCCTCCTGCCTCTCCCTGTGGCCTCACATTGAGGGGCTGGCCCACCTGCCACCCACAGACCTAGAAGCCCCATCCCAAAAGAGCCAAGTGCTAGAACTAACCAGGAGCCATTAAGAAAGTGGCGAGAAGCAAAGTCTGGTTTCTGTCAAACACCTCTTACTGGGGAATGGACTTTCCAGAGGCCTGGGCAATGCCAGGCGCCTGACCTTTCTCTCGTGGGAACAAGAGAGAGGAGGACCAGAGATCTGGCCTCTGGAGCTGCGATCAGCTGGCTGTGAGAAGACGGACCCCTCCATCCCACTCTAACTGCCAAGAGCAAGAGAGAGCCCTGGGGGTAAGGGTAAGAGGAAAGTCCCAGAGGGCAGCAGGTCCTGACTCCCTTGAAAGTGGGGGACCTGGAGAGTCAGGGCTGGGCGAGTCTGTGGCCAGAGCAGTGTAGTTCAAGGGGTAAGGACAGAGGGGTAGGCAGGGAAGGAGATGGGTGCTGTGTGTTGGGGGCAAAGAGGTGGCCTCTGTGCCACTCCTGAACTCAGGGGAGCGTATGGGCTGAAAGACACCCCCAGACCCCACACCAGTCAGTCAAAGACAACCTGGAGGGTTCTCAGCCCTGACCCAGAGAACAGAGGGTACCAGAAAACACAGCCATCCCTACTGCTGGGCCTCAGAGGAGGAGCCCCCTGGAGGGTGGTCCCCGGCTGGGAAACTGGACTCCTCCGGGCCCGGGGAACAGTTTCCTTTGCTAGGCTGCAGCGCCGCTTGCCACTCTTTGCATGTTCTCAGGAAGACCTCGGCCTTCCCTGGCTGTGGCCATCGACCTGGGCCCAGCGAGGCCGCTGCCTCCGCGCACCAGCTGTTTCCCCGACCCGGTAGGCGCCGGCCCGGCTTTGTTTGCATTGAATCAGCCGGGTCTGTGCGTCCAGGAATCGCGGGCACTGAGGGCCCGGGAGGGGAGCAGGGAGCGGGGTGGGTGGGTGGGTGGGGGCGGGAGTGGGGGGTGAGGCTGAAGATGCGGAGCTGGAGGGGAGAGAGCGGGGGAGAGGTGGGGGGAGGCGGCGGGACAGGTGACGGACAGCGGCGATGCAGGCTCAGGGAGTAGGCACACGTCAGCCTAAGGTGGCAGCAGCGGCTTCGGGCAGAGAGATATTCCCGGGAGAGGAGGCTGAGGGTGAGGAGCTAGGGTTAGGGGATGAAGCCCTAGGGTACAGGCCAACGGGTCCCGCTCCGGCCCTGGCTTCAGCGTCACCCTGCAGGCCAGTCGGTCCCCCATCTCCTCACCAGCCAAGTTCGCACAGCGCCCCCCCTACCCCGGCCCTGCCCAGCCCCCAGCCCCGCAGGTGGATGGGGAGGCCAGGGCCCCGGTCGCACCTGCGTCTTGGTGGTGAGCTGGATCACCGCCTTTCGGAAATTCAGCTTAGAGTCGGCCGACCCCATAGCGCTGGAGCCCGCTCCGGCCCGGCCCCGGCCCCGACTCCCGCCCCGGCCCCGGCTCCGGCTCCGGTTCCAGCTCCACGGCCCCCGCTGCTCTCGCAGAAGAGGAGCGGCGCACCCCGCCTGCCGGCTCGGCGTCGGCCCCGCCCCCGCTGGGCTCCGCCCTCACGTGGCTCCGCCCCCGCACCTGCCGCGCCCCGCACCGCCCACTCCAGGCGCCGGGAGTCAGCTCCCGGGATCCACTAGGGCCGCCCACCGGGCGTCCTTCTCAGCTGCGCCGGGTGCCTCCGCGCCCTCCCCTCGGAGCGTCGTCCCGGTTACATCTCTCCCATTTCCACTCAGGGGCCCGCAACCCTCCCAACCTCGCGTTCCCCGCCCCTATCCCCACCACTGGTCCCCAGGCCACCCTGGGCCCATACTTTCTCAGCCAGCCCTCTCAGAGCTTCTTTCTTGTCAACCCCTGTCCTCCCCATCCCCCCACGCCTCCCCCACCTCCTTTCCCCCCCCCCCCCCCGGAGCATCTGCTTTCTTGGTTCCCTTTTACTGACCTGTCAAACCCACATCACCAGACAACCTCGCTGTTTTTGTTTTTGTTTTTTCCCAGCCACAAGCCCCAGGCTCCAGGAGAGCAGCTCCCTGGTCGGATGAGAGTGGGAGGTCCCTCGGAGTCCCACAACTTCTTTCTGGCCAGCTGTATTCCCTGAGAGTCCTGTTAAGTCCATCTATTTCAACAAATGTGTTGAGGAACTGGTATTCACTAACACTGCGTCAAAGACGGGGACATAGGGGTCTTAAGTCACAGGCTTGTCTCTTACAAGCAATTAGCTTGGGAAAGAAACAAGGAAAGAATTAACCGTTTCTCAGCCGAGTGAGCCTTTATAGAGGCAAATAAATGATATTATTGATAATGATGATGATATGAGGACAGTATCTCTAACCCAACAGTAACCTAACAGTATCTCTAACCCAACAAAAATCTACCTCTGAGGTAGATTCACCCCGTTTCACAGCAGGGGAAATTGAAGTTCAAGGCAGTTACATTATTTGCCCAAGTACTAAAGAACTAAAGAACAAAACCAAAAAAGCAAGTCCAACTCTGGTTCCAAAAGAGGCTGCTCTTTCACAATATCATCTTGCATGCTGTATCTGGAAGCTTCTGGAAATCCTAGACACTTAGAAAGAAGGTGGCATTTAGCTTAAATAGGAATTCCACAGGTGAAAAGCGAGGGGGTGCGCCATCTATCCAGTGGAAGGTTGGTACAAAGGCAGGGTAGGACAGGCATGGAGACAGGGAGGAGGGGAGATGGGGATGTTGCTTTGTCACTGAATGAGCAGACTGCACAAGACAGCTCTGTTCTTGCTCCAGAGGTGGGTTTCCCCTGCTCTGGATGAAATCCTGGGAAGGCTTCATGGCTTTTCTAGTTGCTCCAAGATAACAAATGAATAATGTCTTTATTTGGCATTAAAAAAATAATAAAATCCAGTCCACTCTACAAATCACCCAACCTCAGTCCAGGCCAGAGAGACATGAAAAATTTGGAATCTTAGTCACCAGGGTATTGCAAATTGAAACCTTACTGTGATCATTATTACATACCCATTAGGATGGGTTAAACACACACACACACACACACACACACACACACACACACACACAACAATACCAAATACTGGTGAGCATAAGGGGAACTTATACTTTCTTATAAACTTAAATATACAATTATCACAATTAGTAATCCCACTCGTGCTATCTATCCAGGAAAAATGAAGGCATCTATTCATACAAAAAGCCTGTGTAATGCTCATAGCAATTTCATTTATAATCCCCAAAGAGTGGAAACTACCCAAATGTCCATCATCTGGTGAATAAACAGAGTGGGGTTCACTCATACAATGGGACTAGTATTTAGCAACAAAAAGAAACAAACTACTGATACAAGCAGCAACAATGTGGATGAATCGCAAAGCACTGTGCCAGACACAGAAGGCAGCGTACTGTATTATATCACTTATGCAACATTCTGGGAGAGACAAAACAATGGGACAGAAAGCAAGTGAATAGTGGCCTTCGGCTGGGAGTAGGATGAGAAATTGACCATGAAAAGGTATGAGGGAACTTTTGGCATCAACAAAACCCATCTCTGCTATGATTGCAATGGTAGTTTCTTGACTGTATCGTGTTCATTGACGTTCCTATAACTATACACCTTAAGAGGGGTGAATTTTACGGTATGCAAACTATACCTCAATAATTTTGACATTAAAAAAGACAAAAACCAAGAGCAGGTCCTAACCAGCTGGTTCGAGGGAGTAATTGGGAGCCCTTTGGCCTGCGCTGCACTCAGAGCCATTTCAGGAATTTGCAACCAGGAACTCCAAGTGGCACCGAAATATTTCTGATCATTCACCGACCTTGCTCTTCCCATCAGCTTTCTTGGGATGGATTTAAATGAGTCCATTTAGCCTCATCCAACCTCAGAAGGTCTTGTCCCTTCTGAGCCTTTTGCTCCTCAGGAAATTTTAGTGTCTGTCTCCAGGAAATCTTATAAGATACTCTAATAAGTACTCTTTAAAAAAAAAAAAAGATTTTATTTATTTATTTGACAGAGAGAGATCACAAGTAGGCAGAGAGGCAGGCAGAGAGAGAGGAGGAAGCAGGCTCCCTGCTGAGCAGAGAGCCCAATGTAGGGCTCAATCCCAGGACCCTGAGATCATGACCTGAGCCAAAGGCAGCGGCTTAACCCACTGAGCCACCCAGGCACCCCTCTAATAAGTACTCTTAAGGGTACTCTTGCCCCATAGGTTGGAAAAAGTATTAATATCGTCTTAAGGAATGTGACTGCTAATGCATTTAGGGGGGAAAATACCCGTTCAGCCCCACAATCTGTTTATTGTCTCCAAGTTAAACTTAACATCCTCCTCAGTCCCACCAATGATTATATTTTAAATGCTGCGGGTGGTTGTTTAGTGCATACTGAAGCGTGTAGAGGGATGACGGCCTAAAGACTGGACTTTGCTCTAAAATGTTGTAGCAAAAGGGCACCTGTGTGGCTAAGTTGGTTAAGTGCCTGCCGTCAGCTCAAGTCGTGATCCCGGGGTCCTGGGTCGATCCCCACATCAGCTCCCTACTGAGCAGGGCACCTGTTTCTCCTTCTCCTTCTGCTGTTCCCCTTGCTTGTGCTCTCTCACACTCTCTCTCTCAAGTAAAAATCTTTTAAAAAGAAAATAAAATACTGTAGACAAAGAACACCCAGGCAAGGTGAGGCAAAATGTGATAGAATCTAGATTTCTATTGAGTCTGTGGAAATTCATTGTACTATGGGCTCCACTCTTGTGTATGTGTTTGAAAACTTATATAGTCAAAGTTTTTAAGGAAAAAAAAAAACTGGATCTATACAGGAAAAAATAGTAGTAAAACAGAGCTCTTGAAAGTTTAAAGAAATTAATTATCCTTACTAATTTGGAGATTCCCTAGTAGGATTTTGGCTATGGTTTCCTATGTGGAAACTATACCATGTCTTCCTTTTATCCTCACTGTAAAGGAAGTGTTCCTGCCTGTGGTTCCTAGAGCTGCTTTTTCTGCATTCAACCATCAACGATACAAGAAACATTAACTCAGAACCTGCTAAGGGCCACTTACCTTGCAAGGTGTTAGGGCCTGAGCTACAAAGGCAAGTTCCTACCGCCAAAAGAGGGCAACCATACGGGCAAGCAAGAGCCTTGGGGTCAAGAGTGGAGTCTGTCCAGGGCCCTGGCAGGAAGGCATGGAAGAATGGTTACCAGAATCCAGAGGAAGAGAGACCAGTTGTAAGAGAGGGCTAAGGGGACCAGCGACCTCACAGGGAGTGGAAGGGAGAGCGCCACGGGACGGACACTCCACCTTCACTGTTCTCCTGTGCCCCGATTTTCCACTGGTGCTTCCCATCAGTGGACACCCAGACAGCAAAAGGGCAAGGGACCCCATTGTTGCAGCTCACAAAATCTTCACCCCCCAGGCATGGAGCAGATAGAGACAATGGAAAGTGAACAGGCAATGGAACATGTCCCACGTCCAGGTAGGAGGAACACATAGAAGGAAGGTAGCGGAGTGCAGAAAGCCTGGTTTGCCCAGAGAACAGAAAGACCAGTTTGGGATGAAATGTAGAGAGACAAGAGATAAAGCCGGAGAGGCAGGCCAGGACCAGATCATAAAGGGTCGTGTACATCCTGTTAAAGAGCTTTTACCTCCCTCTATGAGCCCGAGGAGCCTCTGAGGCAGGGGAATAGTGTCGTTGGATGTCATTATGTCTTGGCAAAGTCACTCTAGCTGCTCCAGGAAAGATAAAGGGAACTGAACACTGGGAATCCAGCTGGGGGGTAAGAGATGACCAGGGCTGAGCCCAGGCAGTCACAGGTGGGACGGAGAGGAAGGACACAGGTTGTCTCCAGGTGGAATCTGAAACTTGCTTGTCAAGGTGATGTGTGTTCTGGGTGTCGCTGCTGTGTAACAACCTCCCACTAAATGTGATATACAACAATTATCATTTTATTGTAAATTCTGTGGTCAAGAATTCGGACAGGACCCAGCTGAGGTGGCTTGTGTCTGCTCCATGATGTCTGCAGCCTCAGCGAGAAAACTAGACGGTAGGAAGGGTTCACTCAGAACAGCTGGGACCTGGAATCATCTGGAGGTTTCTTCATTCATGCATCTGGAGCCTGGGCTGACTCAACCTGGCCTGGCCAACATACGACTTCTGGATGTGACTTGGGTCTCTCTGAGTTCCAAGAGGGAGTGTTCCAAAGGGTGCGAACAAAAAGAGGGTGTCCCAGGTGAAAAAGGAGGAAGCGGCATGGCCATTTAGTACTGAGCCCGGGAATAACATTTAAAGTCGCTTCCACCATACTCCATTAATTGAAGTAATCACAAGCCCACCAGGTTCAAGGAGAGAACCTACACCCATCTCCCCAGTGGAAGAAGTGTCAGAGGAGTGAGCGCCACGTTTAAAACTGCCACAATGGGGCACCTGGCTGGCTCAGTTAGTAGAGGTGCGACTCTTGAACTTGGGGTTAAGTTTGGGCCCCACGATGGGTGAGGAGATTACTTAAAAATAAAAAATCTGGGGCACCTGGGTGGCTCGGTCAGTTGGGTGTCTGTCTTCGTCTTGGGTCATGATCCCAGGGTTCTGGGATCAAGCCCTACATCTCTGCTCAGCTGGGAGCCTGCTTCTCCCTCTCCCTCTGCCTGCCACTCCCCTTGCTTGTGCTCTCTCTGTGTCAAATCAAATAAATTCTTAAAATAAAATAAAAAATCTTGAAAAAATAATAAACCAGTAAAACTGCCCTACCATTGGTGATTCTGCCCCCAACACTTCGTTCCCCCAAACCCAATCCTTCTCTCTCCTGACCTTTGCCTGTCTTCTCATCTCAGGAAATGGCACCTCCTAGGTGCTCAAGCCCAGAACGGAGTGTCACCTTCGGAGCTTCTCCTCTTAACACCCCCACATTCAATCCATCACCAAGACATGATGATGTCATCTCCCAGACACAAATATTTTCTACCTCCCTCATCTCTTCTGCCTCCACCTTTGCCAGAGCCCCCATCGCCACCCCCCTACAGCAGCCTCCACCCTGCCCTCTCTGATCTGTGAAACACCCAAGTCATTATCAAATGCAGCTCACAGTGCTCCCCCACGAGATCAGGTCATGATCTCAGGGTCCTAGGATCAAGCCCTGCATGGGGCTCTCTGCTCAGCAGGGAGCCTGCTTCCCCCTCTCTCTGCCTGCCTCTCTGCCTACTTGTGATCTCTCTGTCAAATAAATAAACAAAATCTTAAAAAAAATAATAATAATCAGAAAAGCCAACACTGAATGGGGCAGGCCCTGTTCTAAGCACTTGGCCTGTGTCAGCTCTCAGTAGCCCCATGGGGGCCACTGGTCTTAAAGGAGGTCTTAAAGGAGTAAAGGGGAGGCCACAGGAGGACACTCAGCCTTAGCACCCTAAAGGTCACTCCACCGATGACAGGCCTGGAGATTTTAAACAGCAGGGATTTGAGGCAGGCATATGGAAGCACTTCCTGACCACAAGGACGGTGAGAACTTAAAATAATTCCCCTCTCAGAGCGGACAGTTGTCTGGGACACAATCAGATGGTGGGGGGGAGGGGTTGGAGATGGGCACGAGATGACCTCACTCGAGCCTTATCCCGCCTGGCACTGACTTCAGACTGGTGGAGGGGGGACAGATGGGGCGAGATCATTCAGGGCAATGTGCGCCCAGCGCTGGAACGACGGGTCTGGGGACAGGGAGGGCAGCGCGGCCTGCGAAGGTGGGGGTACCCGAGGAAGGTGTCCTGTTGTCGCCAGATATCCTGACATCAACCCAAGATGCGCAGGGTGCGGGGGCGGTGCGTATCCTGGGGACCCGGAGGCGTGGGCTGGGCACCCTGCCCCTCCCCCAGGATGACTAGGGTGACTGGGAACTGCGGGGACCCTCCAACGTCAGCGCTGCCTTCGCAAGCGCCGTCATTTCCGGTGGGCCGGGCTGGGAGTGGGGTACGGGGCGGAGCGGGGCGGGGGGGGGGGGGAGGCGGGGCCGGGAGACCGGCTGGGCGGGTGGGTGGTGGTGTCGACTGCGCGGTGGTGTCCGCGTGTCCAGCTCCGCCCTGCGCCCTAGCAGCGCTGGCGGGAGGCCGTTACGTCGCCGGATCCCGGCACCCAGCTCCCCGCCCCCGGATTCCCTATCTGTGCTCTGGTCCCCCACCCAGGAGCTGGCCTTGCATTTCCAGGAGCTGGGAAAGCGCTCCCGGAAGCTAGAGTGTGAACCCCAGGGGAATCATAATGCCCAAGGCTTGGGGGAAATCTGGTCCACCGAGGGCTCTGGCTATCAGTGCCGAGCCTCGATGCCTCCCACAAGGAACACCACACAGGAGGTCTGCCTGACACACCTGTGACGAACCAGGCTGAGGGCGAACCAAGGGCAGAGAGGGGACACTTCTGACCCCTGCGAGGCCCTCTGCCTACTTGGCGGGAAGGGTCCCAGAGCTTGCTGGCTGCTCTAGCTCAGAGTGGCTGAAGAGTTTGCTTCCTCAAAATTGGATCTGCGGTACCTGGCTGGCTCAGTGGAGAAGCGCACCAATCTTAATCTCCAGGTGGTGAGTTCGAGTCCCACCTTGAATGTTCAGATTACTTAAATAAATAAACTCTATAAAATAAATAAACTTCATAAATAAACTTAAAAAAAAAAAAAGCAGATCTGATTTTCCTTCTCTTGGAATAACGTAAAAACTGTTAAGTCTGGCCTAAAGGCACAGGGAGTGATCCCTGTGGGCAAGAAGCCTGGGGTTCCTAGGCATCAACTCAGGCAAAGGGCCTGGCACAGGCCTGGTACACAGCACATCCTTCCCATCCCACAGCTCTGCAGGTCACCTGGACCTCCACTCTGTCCTCTGCAGAGGGAGAGAAGGAAGCCCCACCCACCTGGGAGAGTTGGATGGCGAAGAGAATCCAGCCTTTGTGACATGCTTGTCCCTGGCAGGTGATGCTTCTGGGACTGGGACTCGAGGAGGGTGGCTACAGGAGAGGAGAGCCGTGCTGAGGACATAGCCAGTATGGTAAAGGCCAAAGGCTGGGGAATGACACAGGAGCTGGACCTTTTCAAACATGGGGGTCATCTAAGTCATCACTGAACGCGTCCTTAGCTCCAGGGGTTAGAAGTAAATCTTCAGGTGGAGGCCGCCTATAATGGCTCTAACTAGCATGCTCACTGTCCAGGCTGGGGAAATTGAGGCAGCCCTCCGCAGGCCCTGGCCCTCAGCCCTTTGGCCCTGCTCTCCTCCGGGGACTTCCTAAGCTCCCCAGGGGCAGCTCTCCGACAGAGCTGCAGAATGAAGAAATCAACAAATGGGAAGAGGACTTGGTGGGCTTGAATCGCTGACCAGATCCCTTTGGAACTTACTCCTCCCCACCCCCGACCCCAACCCTGCAACCTGCCGGTCCCTAAGACCCATCTTTGTCCCCAGCTCAATACCACTTAGTGGAACCAGAAATCTAAGACATCAGTCTGGTTTTTCAGTCACTTCATCGGCACATTTTCATTCTACACCCAGAACATTTCTCAACCCCACCATTGCTATCCTTCCAGAAGATTGCAAAAACCTCCAGACTGGGCTTTTTTCCACTCTTGCTCCCTCCCCTCCAATCTGTGCTCCAAAATTGCCACTAATACTTTACAACTAAAAAGTGAAAAGCCTTTTACTCGTTCTTTTTGTCCAGTTTTGGGGGAAAATATCCCAATCCCTTCCAATGGCTCTAACTCTGATTTCATCTCTCCTTTATCCCCACTCCCCTCGGTCACCCTGGCCTTCCCTCAGTTGCTGATATATGTCAAGCTATTCTTGCTTTAAGGCTTTTGCCCTTGCCGTTGCCTCTGTCTGGACTACTCTCCCCCTAGAGCTTAGCATGGCTGGCACTGTCTCATCATTTAGGTCTTAGCTTAGAGGTCACCTTCTGAGGGAGGCCTTTTCTGAACACCAAATCTAAAACTTGCCCCAAACTTGCTCCCAGAACCCTGTTAATTTCTTTTGTAGCACACATTGCAGGTTGTAATAATTTATGTGTCCCCACTAGAATGAAAGCCGCACAAGGGCAGAGAACGCCTATGTCTCAGCCATAGATTTCTTTTTCTTCTTCTTTTTTTTAAATCGTTTTTTTTTTGAAGATTTTATTTATTTATTTCAGAGAAAGTGAGAGAAAACACGAGAGGGGAGAAGGTCGGAGGGAGAAGCAGACACCCAATGGAGCTGGGAGCCTGATGCAGCACTTAATCCCAGGACTCCGGGATCATGACCTGAGCCAAAGGCAGTCGCCCAACCAACTGAGCCACCCAGGCGCCCCAATTTCTTTCTCTTCTTAAGTAAACTATGTTACTGAAGTATAACATATATTCAAAGAAATGTATGCCTCCTAAGTATACAGGCCAGGGTGCCTGATTAGCCCAGTCAGTACAGCATGTGACTCTTGATCTCAAGGTCATGAGTTCAAGCCCCACACTGGGCATGGAGCCTATTTTTTAAAAAATCAAAACAAAATAAAACCTAAGTGTACAGGTCAGTGATTGTTACAAATGAACACACCTGTGTAACCAGCACCCACGTCAGGAAATAAAACATCCCCAGCCCCTCAGAGTTCTCCACATGACTCTGGAAAGCTAAACGTTATCCTGGTCAGATTCATTTTTGCCAGTTTTGAACTTTATATAAATGGAATGATCCCTAATGATACTCACATCCTGGTCCCCAGAACTTTTAAATGTTACCTTGCATAGCAAAGGGGCTTTGCAGATGTGATTGAGTTAAGGACCTGGAGATGGGGAAATTATGCTGGATTATTGGGTGGATTCAGTGTCATCACAGGATCTCTAAAAGAAGAAGAGGGAAGCAGAAAGGCCAGACTGATGCAGTATGAGAAAGATTCAACCTGCTGTTGATGGCTTGAAGTTGGAAGAAGGGGGACACAGACCAAGGAATGTGGGTGGTCTTTAGGAGGTGCAAACAGCAAGGAAACTGATTCTTCCCTAGAGCTTCCGGAATGGAATACAGCTTTGAAGGCAGTGAGAATCATGTTGGACTTCTTCTTCTTTTTTTTTTTTTTTTTTTAAGATTTTGTTTATTTATTTGACACACAGAGAGAGTGGGGGTGGTGGGGAAACACAAGCAGTGGGAGTGGGAGAGGGAGAAGCAGGCTTCCTGTGGAGCTGGGAGCCTGACACAGGGCTCGATCCCAGGACCCTGGGATCATGACCTGAGCTGACACTTAATGACTGAGCCACCCAGCTGCCCCCCATGTTGGACTTCTAACCTACAAAACTGTCAGACAGTAAGTTTGTGTTGTTTCACATCACTAAATTTGGGTAAATTGTTATAGAAACAATAGGAAACTAATAAAAGTACTTATTTTCTATGCCTGGCATCTTTCACTCAACATTTTATTTCTGTACAACATTCCATTGTATGCATAAACGACATTTTATTCATCGACTATTTATGGACATTTGGGTTGTTTCCAGTTTGGGCTATTGTCAGTTGTGCTGCTATGAACGTTCTGGTAGATGTCTCTCATTAACATATCTACATATTTCTGTTGCACATATATAGGAAGAGAATGGCTGCATTATAGGGTAGCCATATATGATTGATGTTACAATACATTCCCCAGACTCCCTTTCAGAACTGAAGGATTTGTTCCACCAGCTGCTGAGAAGCCTGCTGGTTGACAGTCCTCAGCTGCCTGCCCTCTCTAAGAAAAAAGAACTCCTTCGCCCACTGCTTGCCATTCACCACCTGCATCCATTCAATGACTTGTGGACATGGGGAGGGGGATATAAAGGCCCTCTCCCCATTGCCACTTGGAATAGCTTTGAAGGACCTCTCTGGATTCAGAGCTGTCCAGAGTCAGGGGATGCTTTTGTTAAGGTCACATCCCAACCCAATTCCTCTCTATGCAAACCCTGTTTCCTTCTCTTCCCTACAGGCTTTTACGTTTCTAAAGAAGTTGAACACCTTGTCACATGTTTTTGGGTCATTTGGTCATTTGTGAAGTGCCTAGTCTAGTCTTTTACCCCCTTTTCTACTGGGCTGTCTTTCCTGTGGATTTGTAGATATTTTTTCTATATCCTGGATACAAGATCTTTGCTGGGTATGTTTGCCACGTATTTTCAGAGTTGGATATACTCAGGATGCCTCAACAGTACCAGCTCATGCTGAGTCCTAATAACAATCAGTTACGTGAATGCTTGAGTCCAATAACTTCTTTAAGGAGAGAATGCTTAGAAGGTGAAATTGTGTATGGCTCTAACTGTCGTAACTGGATATAGCATATGGAAGGAGAGGGAAAGGAAGGAAACAAGACCTTAAAGGGAAAGATCCAGAATGCAGGTAAGTCACCCTCAAACTTCGCAGGTGTCCGGCCATAGATATTTAAACACGCAACTTCTTAAAGGTAATGGTAACTAAATACTCATTCATTCAAAGAGTGTCCATGGAAAGTACCAATGGGCCAGCCTGTTCTAGGCACTGAGGAGCCAGCTGTGAACAAGAGAGACACGATCTGTGCCTTCAGAAGATCTAGAGGGAGAGCGAGACAACGGCAGGTAAACAAAATGAACAGCGGTAAACCGAAGGGGTCGAGCGTTGGGTGGGAGGTGACGTTGAACCAGCAACAGCCGGACCCGAGCACCAGGGAGATCCCACCCTCGGTTCCGCCTCCACTTTGCATACGTCTTCTGATTGGCCAGCGACGGCCGGCCCCGCCTCTCGGAGCGGGCGGCTAGGGAAGCGCGGGGCGGACCCCGCCAAGATGCAGCGGCGGCTCCGGGTGTCGCCGGGCGGGCGGGGGGCAGCGCGGGCCGGAGCCGGGCAGGGGGCGCCCGCCGCGGCCCCCGCGCACTCTTAGCTCCCCAGACGCGCCGACAGACTCCGACCGTCCTTGCCTCCGTCCTGCTGCCGTCTCCGCCCCTCCACCCTTTGTGCCGCCGCCGCTCGGTGCCCCCGGCTCCGCAGGACCTCGGCCGGGCGGGACCGCGGCGGCGCGCCAGCCCCGCGTGGGCGCCGGGTCAGCGGCCGATGGCGAGGGGGCGCGGCGCGGGCGGGGGCGCTGCAGCCCGAGTCCGCGACGCGGGAGGCCCGGCCCGCCTCCGCCGCATTGTCCCGGGCCCCGCGCCCCGGCTCTGAGCCGCGCCGCCGCAGCGCCCGCCTGCCGCCCACCGCCCGCGGGGCCATGCGGAGAGCCGCCGGGATGGAGGACTTCTCCACAGAGGAAGAGGAGCCCTGGTACGACCAGCAGGACCTGGAGCAGGGTGAGCGCGGGAGCGTGGGTGCGGCGGGAGAGCGGGGTGCGCCCGGCGACCCCTGTCCGCTTCTCCATTGTTGAGCAGTATCACCCCGGGGAGGGCTGGGCTGGACCCGGAGAGGCGGACTCCGAGGAGTGATGCGTCTGGAGAAGGGGACGTGGAGACAGGGAACGCTGCCCGGGGAGAGCCGGGCGGGATCCGCGCAGGGTGCAGAAGTGGGGGGGAGCGGCCTTTCTCTTTCCCCGAACGACAGGGACATACTTCATCCGGCTCGTCCGCCGCATCTTAGAGGCAGGAACTGTCCAGGAGCCCCTGGTATTGTTGGGGGCCTGAGTATTGGCTGGAAGTCTTTGAAGGCCTGGAGGTGGCTCCTTGGTTATGTTTGCTGAGAGGAGAGAGAGAGAGAGAGAGAGAGTGTGTGTGTGTGTGTGTGTGTGTGTATACACGCGCGCACACGCGCGCGCGCTCGCGCGCCTAGAAGCGGAAAGTTATCCCATTCCAAATCCAGTGGCATCCTTCCCTGAGCTCTGAGACTCCCAGAAAGTTTCCGGAACTCTCTAACCCTCTACCCAGGGAGAGTATAGGGGTTTGGGAACCCTGCTGGTCAAGAAGCAGCAAAAACTTGGACCTTCCTGAGGGGAAGGGGGTCCCTTGGCCCTTCCCCAGCCAGCCCTCACTCAAATGACTCATGGTTCGGAGGGAACCAGTTTTGGGAATTCTGAGCAATGCACCAGACTAGAGCCTGAGTAGAGTGGGAGCCACTACCTCCATTCCCATCTGAGGGTGGAGAGGGTGGCTGGAAGGGGGCTAGAATCTGGTGATGAGGTGGCCAAGGTGACATCACTCCAGGCAGGGGCGGAGCAGTGGGACAGGAAGAAGGAGGAGGCCTAAGAGGGTCAGGGCCAAGGACTGCTGGAACAGCGTCAAATCCACCCTCTCTTCCCCCAAAGTGCCTCAGTCTTGGGTGGTTAGAGCTGGAGTGGCCAGGAGAAGTGACCACCGTCACCCAGCAAGCCAGGCGAGTGTGGACACCAGTCTGGTGCAGTGTGTACTAACCACCCCTGCTCTGAGTCGCCATCCCCTGGGGCCCCAGATGCCTAATTTTGCCCTCATGTGAGACAGCTACCCAGATCCCAGAGCCTTTGTTTCCTGGCCGTGACCCACATCCCCACGTGGCAAGATCTGCTGGTAGATGAGACTGTCCTTGTACTCGGGAGTGTGGGTTAATCAGAGTCTCTGGGGGACCAGTGTGGGACTGAGGCTGCTGGGCTGAACTCTGCCATAGTCTTTTCCCTGGAGTCTACCCTCAGCCTCCCTGGTAGAATGTGATGTCCAGTACTAGCTGTTCTACTCCCTCCCCCATCCTGGGCACCACCCCCCAAGTTTTGCATCCTACAAACACCTATCAGGCTCACACATAAGTGTCAGACACCATCCTGGGAGTTGAAATAGTCTCAGCGCCCGCCTTTTGCGTTGCCCCTGGGCAGGTGCAGTTGGGCCTGTAACTGAGTGTGTGTGTTCGGATCCAGTGAGAGAGCTTCACAGAAGAGGCAGGCCTCGATGGAAAGACTGGAAGCTGAGCGCCTGGGAAGATGGCTCCCCGGGAGGCTGATGCTGATGTTGCTGCTGTCTCATTTCATTCCCGCACCCCTAACAAAGTCCCTGGCATCCTGCCCGGCCCAGATGTGGGAGGAAGGAGCCAGAGAGACGTACTGCTTCCGGAGAGCGAGAGGTGTCGAGATTCGAGCTGGGCTGGGCAGCCATGCTCTGGGACCAAAATGGGGGCTAGCCTTGCTGGGCTGCAGCAGCTGGCCTTGTCTTGTGGCCCCAGGAGTAGCCAGGGCCCGGGATTAAGGAGGGAAACCAGAAATGAGACAGTGCCTGAAGAAATTGGAGTTTTGGGTCTAAAAACAAACGTCTCTTCACCCTGGGCGAGGGTGAGAGTGGAAGGCTTTCTGCTCTGAGACTCATAAACGTTTATGCAAAGGCCCCTCCAAGCTGGAGGGTGAATAGGGGCTGCCTGGCCATTTGGGGTGGAGGGAATCCTATGCCCAGGTACAGGGCAGCGTGAGAAGACCACACACAGCTAGAAAGTAGAGGCATCTGGAGTGCCAGGTGTGGGCTCGAGGAAGTCCCAGGCACGGCCACTGCAGCACCACCTCCTGGAGCCGGGCACAGAGAGCTGGGTGGTAGGGTGGGCCAAAGGCCAGCCATATTGGGGGTCAGGTGCCTCTGGCATCCCCCTTTCCTGTCCCCAACCCCCCAGGCCCCTCCTGCCCAGCTGCTCCCTGACTGCCTCTGAGTGGCTCAGGCAGTGGTTGGCTCAGTCGGCCTGGCCTCCCGTCTGGATTTGTTTCCCCCTGTCCTAAGGGCAGCCCCATCTGTATTTTCAGGAAGCTTGGCCTTCCAGATGCTGTTTGACTTGGATGCTGCTTTGCCCCAGAGGAGGGAGGCAGCTAGGACAAGCAAGGTCCTAGATCCTCCCCGTGTTCCCTCCACCCACTGACACAAGCACCTGTAAAAATAGAAAAAGCCATTGATTCTTAAGCACCGGCTCTCTCTGTCTCTGCCTGCCTTGCTTCCTGACCTTGGACCAGGCATGGAGGGCCCGGTGGTACCTCCTTCTAGAGTGAGAGAGGGCTGCTGAGTCACAGATTTGAAGTCCTGGGGTGCCTGACCTTGAGTCTTGGCCTTGGACGAGAGCTCTGACATGGCAAGGGGAGGGGAGTGACTGGCCTCCAGTCGTGTGGACCCAGAGTTCCTGACATCCATGCCCTGGAGATCGTAAGCAGGAACCCTGCAGCCCGGCCAGGTGGCAGATTGCCTGCTCCCACCTGCTTTATCTTTGTCCCTCCCTCCCTGTGCCTGTTCCCTGTCCCTGTCCCACCTCTCTGCTCCAGAATTGTGGGTCCCCCCTCCAACCCTAACTAGTGGAGACGGCGGGGTTTCAGGGTTTCTTTCCAAAGACATCCCCATGGCTTCCAGCCATTCCCTCTGAGCCTCCTGAGACACTGCTCCTGGGGAGCACGTCAGCAGGCACTCCGAGGGCAAAACTGCTGAAGCCCACTACAGGAGCCCCCCGGAAAACTCCAGGGTCCAGCCAGGACCCATGCCCATTCAGACTTGGTACCTTCCCCCAGGTTGGTCCAGTGGGACCATTAATCTGGTCCAGTGGTCCAGTGGGACAGGCTATTTATGACTCCGGCATCTACTTCCTGCTCAGCCAGCAACCCCATTCTCCCTCCCCGAGGCCTCCCCCACCCCTGGTCCAGAGGGTGCTACCCCCTCCCCGAAGCCCAGAGCCATCAGCAGCCGTCTGCTAGCTGGTGTACCTTCCCCAGCCCTTGGCTCCAGCCAGTCCCCTGCCCTGCAGCTCCTAGACTTCGCCTGTGATCCCTCCTGGCAGCTCCAACCAGCTTAGTTTGCATCGTGATCCAGTTTCCCCAGAAGGTCTCTGAGATTCTCCCCCACCCTGGACAGCTTCTATTGTGTTCGTCCCCACCCCTGAGTCACTGGGCGGCCTGGTTACATTCGCAGCCTTCTCAGGGCAAGCTCCTGTGTCCCTGGTTTATAGTGACAGCGGCCCCAGTCCAGCGGCAGAAATACACACACAGCTCAGGTGCTCACCGGGCAGGAAAAACATAAAATGCAGTTGGTCGTGGCTTTGGAGCCTTAGTTCTTGGACTCTAGGTTAAGCTGCAGGAACCCCAAGCAGGCCACCTCTGGAGCCTGTCCCCCAACACCAGCATCAGTAGCAATGGCCTCTTCACAGGCCACCTGCCAGTTCCCAGAGGAGAAAACCCTGATGAGTGCGGCCCTCTGTTCTTTTCCACAGCTACCTGAGCTATTCGATACTATTTGGAGATGAACTAAATGTTCACTGTCTCATTTCAGAAAGTAGGCAGATGGTGTGGCTCCTTCATCAGGGCCGGTCTTGCCAGACTCCCGCATTCCCACCAAGCACTCCACATAACGTAGGGCTGCGGTTCTACGACGCTCACATCAAACCTCGCGCTTTGCAGCCGGACGCCTCCAGACACCTTCACACCCTGTAGACATTTGCCCAACTTCTAGTTAATAAGTCCGTATGGCAAGTGGCCCCATTCCCCCACCAGTCTGTATTAGGTAACTGGTGTCTCTCGCCATTATCATCCGAAGTTCATTGCTCAACGCTGAAGGTTCTTTTTTTTTTTTTTTTAATAAAGATTTTTATTTATTTATTTGACAGAGAGAGATCACAAGTAGACAGAGAGGCAGGCAGAGAGAGAGGAAGGGAAGCAGGCTCCCTGCTGAGCAGAGAGCCCGATGCGGGGCTCAATCCCAGGAGCCCAGGATCGTGACCTGAGCCAAAGGCAGAGGCTTAACCTACTGAGCCACCCAGGCGCCCCAAAGCTGAAGGTTCTTATCTGGGATCTGTATTTTTTTTTTTTTAGGGTTTTATTTATTTGAGAGAGAGAGAGTGAGGGGAAGAGCAGAGGGGAAGGGAGAGGGCCAAGCAGACTCCATGCTGAGCGCTGAGCCCAGTGCGGGGCTTGATCTGACCTGAGCTGAACCTGAAACCAAGACTCGGATGCTGAACCCACTGAGCCACCCAGGTGCCCAGCCACCCAGGCCGAGATAGCTGTTTAGGAAAGCAGCTTTTGTTTTCCCAGGCTAGGTTATTGTAGCCTTTCTCGGGGATAGCAGGTTTGTACTCCTCCAGGAAACTCCTCCGGGTGACATCGGGGCAGAGGGCCCCCGCTCCTGGCTGAGGCCCACCCTGGGGACACCCTCAGGCTGTTTCAAAACCTTACCTTTATGCGTGGGAGCAGAATCCAGGCTTGTTCTCGACAGGCAGCTGGGCCTTTTGTCCAGGCCCTCTGGGTTCTGTAAGGTGATGTCAGTCTGACTCCCAGCCCAGGCTGAAAAAGAGCCCAAGGCTCTCCTCTCCTTGGCCCACTGGGAGTCACTGCTCTCCTGGGCTCTTCTGAGAAGAAAAGCCGCCTCCCCAGAGCTGCCCAGTGCACAGCAAGGGGCTCAGCTGAAACAACTGTATTGATGAAACTCGCTAGGGGGGCTACAGAGACCCTTTATCCTCCAGGGAGTCGAGAACGATCACTGAACAGGGGAAGCATTAAAGACTTGAATCCTGGACCACATCACATCGGCCCCTGCAGAGTTGCCATTAAGCATCTCGATCTGGATTTTTTTTTTAATTTTATTTATATATTTGACAGAGAGAGATATCACAAGTAGGCAGAGAGGCAGACAGAGAGAGGCGGGAAAGTAGGCTCCCTGCTGAGCAGAGAGCCTGATACAGGACTGCATCCCAGGACCTTGAGATCACAGACCAGGGCCCGACGAAGACAGAGGCTTAACCCACTGAGCCACCCAGGCGCCCCTCGGTCTGGATTTATACCATGAGCCTAGATCAAGGGCTATTTAAAGAAAGAACCTCACAGTGGGAAAAAGACCCAGGCTTTCCTGGACAGCATTTTGGTGGAATGAATCAAATAGGTCTGTTCTTTGTTCTGATGATTCTGTTTCTGGGAAAGGATCTCCAGGATACCTGCAGTGATTTGCACCAAGATCTTTGCACTATGAGTTTTTGTACAGTTTCATTTTTTTAAAAGATTTTATTTGAGAGAGAGAGAGCACACACAGAGGGAGCAGCAGAGGAAGAGGGAGAAGAAGGGAGCTCGATGTGGGACTCGATCCCAGGACCCTGGGATCACAACTGAGCGGAAGGCAGATGCTTAACCCACCAAGCCACCCAGGTGCCTCCAGTTTCATTTTTAACAGAAAAAAAAAATGCCAACTACCTAAAAGGCCAACAGTAAGGGCAATTTAGGGACTCGTATACAATAGAACATTCACACCCTCTAGATCCTTGTGGACACAGAAAACTATTTAGGCCCAATTGTGAAGTGAAAAAAAGCAGGTACAGAAAATTGTTCTGTTCACACAAAATCATACCGAAAGCTGCTCTGAGTCCAGAGAGCTGATTAGAAGGATGGTTCGCCTCATGTTGACAGCGTCTTCCTCTAAGTGAGGCATTTTCTTCTTCCTGCTTACTCAACTCTCCTCCCCCACACAGACCCTAATTCTAATTGATAACTATTTGAGGCCATCTCCATGTGTTTGTGGGATTCTCAGTGATAGATCTAAGAATATATTAAATACATTTTCTTTCTTTTTTTTTTTTAAGATTTTATCTATTTATTTGACAGACAGAGATCACAAGTAGGCAGAGAGGCAGGCAGAGAGAGAGGAAGGGAAGCCGGCTCTCTGCGCAGCAGGGACTCCATCCCAGGACCCTGGGATCATGACCTGAGCTGAAAGCAGAGTTTTTAACCCACTGAGCCACCCAGGCGCCCCTGAGATGCATTTTCAACTAATATTTTGGTCACCTTTGTTAATTTTTCTGTGCTGTTTGATTTTTTACATCAACTACACCTTCATACAACACTTAAAGTGATTCTAAAAAGAAAAGAGCCTTAAAAAAAATAGAGAGAGAGAGAGAGGCATCTGAGAGGCTCACTTAAGCATTTGCCTTCAGCTCCGGTCATGATCCCCGGGTCCTGGGATCAAGCCCCACCTCCGGCTCCCTGCTTAGTGGTGAGTCTGCTTCTCCCTCTCCCTTTCCCTTTGTGTGCTTGTTCGAGCTCTCTCAAACAAATAAACGAATTTGGAAGGGAAGGGAGGAACGAAGGAAGGGAGGGGGAGGGGAGGGAGGAAGGAGAAAAAAAGAAAAGGCAGGCAGGCAGGCAGGCCTTGTGAACTCTACCGGAGCCTGTCTACGAACCTCCTTTAGGGCCTTGCCCCGCCATCAGTCTCCGTCTCCTGATTAAGCTGCCAGAATCTTTTTTTTTTTTAAACGGTTTTACTGAGATGTAATTCACATACCAGGTAACTCACTCACATCCCGCGCATAGCTATGCACCAGTCTCCAGAACATTCGCAGCGCAGTCACCCCCACTCAGCTTTAGAACATTTTCATCAGTCTGCTGAGCTCTTCTTAGAAATCAGAGAAATAACGTATTTTCCCTTGGTAATAATAATAATAATAATAATAATACACCATTCCCTTTGCTTCTAAGAAGAGCGAGGCACATATTTGGAGGAATATCTACCCCAGATGTCTCATTACCCTCGCACAGCCCCAGACCCACTAGAGAGAATTTTTAGGGATTCCAGCACCTACTACTTCCTTTTAACCCTTCCCTCTCCCCACCACCCAGCCCCCTAGCCTGACAGTGTTCATTTACCTTCCACTGGGAGGGGGGACGGTAGGTTCCAGTCCTGTAGGGTACAAGAATCAGGGCTGCTTGGGGGAAGAGGATGATGGTTTTGCTGCCCAGGGAAAGGAGGTTTCTGAGAGGGACCCATGTCACTAGAGCCTAACGGTACCCAACCAAGGCCAGGAGACCTGAATTCTGCTTCCAAGGTGGCCATAACCTTGGACAGGTCATTCTTCCCTCTCTCTCCAGCCTGTCATCCGTAGAATAAGGAGGTTAAGCCAAAGAGCTCTGAAGCTTCATCCCATTCCAACACCCAGCAAGCCTTTCTGCTCCCTTCCTGTCTCAGCGAACTCCTATTCACCCTTCCAAACCCAGCTTGCAAGCTGCCCATTGCCAGAGCTTCCAGCTGACCCCAGGAAGAGTGAGCTCACCCTTACCTGTCACCCCAGGGCACTTGCCCCATGTCTGTGGATTGTCTTAGCACATTCCTCACACACATTCTTTCAAGGATTATTTATTCATGAGAAAGAGAGAGAGAGAGAGAGAGAAGGAGTGCACAAGTTGGGGGGAGGGGCAGAAAGAGAAGGAGAAGCAGGCTCCCCACTGAGCAATGGGCCTGGCATGGAGCTTGATCCCAAGATCCTGAGATCATGACCTGAGCCAAAGGCAGAGTCTTTTTTTTTTTTTTTAAGATGTTATTTATTTATTTGACAGATTATAAGTAGGCAGAGAGGCAGGCAGAGAGAGAGAGGGAAGCAGGCTCCCTGCTGAGCAGAGAGCCCGACATGGGGCGCCATCCCAGGACCCTGGGATCATGACCTGAGCCGAAGGCAGAGGCTTTAACCCACTGAGCCACCCCAGCACCCGCCACTCATTCTTTCAGAAAGTATTTATTACATACCTACTGTATGCCAGGTGTTCTAGGTCCTGGGATATCAGTGAACAAAATGGGCAAAATCTGGGGCGCCTGGGTGGCTCAGTGGGTTAAAGCCTCTGCCTTCAGCTCAGGTCACGCTCCCAGGGTCCTGGGATCGAGCCCCGCATCGAGCTCCCTGCTCAGCAGAGCGCCTGCTTCCCCCTCTCTCTCTGCCTGCCTCTCTGCCTACTTGTGATCTCTGTCTGTCAAATAAATAAATAAAATCTTTAAAAAAAAAATGGGCAAAATCTCTGCCCCATGAGCTTACAATTAGTCGGAGGGTGGGGCGGGGGAGATGAACAAAATACAGATAAATGAGCAAATAGCTTGGTAAGTTAGATGATGGTACGTGCTAAGGAGAAAAACTAAGCTGAGAGGGAGTACAAGGCAGGGGAGGGGTGACTGAATCAGTGGTTGGGGAAGGACTCCTAGAGCAGGTGACATTTAAGCACAGATTTGAAGGCGGAGAGGGACAGGCCCTGGGAGTGTCTGGAGAATGGACATTCCAGACAGACGTGGCCGTCCATGCAAAGCGTAGCTCCCAGCTCACATCCCCTTCTAGGCCTGGAGGCTCCCTGAGGGCAGCTCTGTGTCCTGGCTGTCTTGGCGTTCCCAAAGGATAGCCTACACTGACTCGTCAGAACATTTACGGGAGTCCTCTGAGCTCGTTCAGCTGCTCATCGTTACTCCCGCCCTCTGCCCCCCCTCCACTAGACTTGCACTTGGCCGCGGAGCTGGGGAAGACCCTGCTGGAGAGGAACAAGGAGCTGGAGGAGTCTCTGCAGCAGATGTACTCCACCAATGAGGAGCAAGTGCAGGAGATCGAGGTGAGGGGCCACGTAGGCCCTGCGTGTACTCCGCCACCCAATAAGGACCCCCTGGCCTTTGGCAACTTTGTGTAACTTAGAGAAGGGTGCCTTCTTAGCAGACACAGCTTTGGCACCATAGCCTTGTGCAGTTCACAACCTGTACAACTATCCCAGGCAGCCCTATCACACCTACCATCTTTACTCCCCCACACTCTGCTGTAGCCAAAATGTGTTCGTAGAAACACAAAGCAAATGTGTCCCTAGAAACTGGACAAGGTCCAGATGAACACATTTCCCTCAACCTTGTTCTGAAAGGGTCCTCCATCTTTTTCCCTCCAGTACCTAACCAAGCAGCTGGACACGCTGCGGCACATGAATGAACAGCACGCCAAAGTGTACGAGCAGCTGGACCTGACAGCCCGAGACCTGGAGCTGACCAACCAGAAGCTGGTGCTGGAGAGTAAGGCTGCCCAGCAGAAGATTCATGGGTGAGGGCCGGGTGGCGGGCTGGGGGGCGAGCGAGGGAAAGGTCAGGTTGGCTGGCCTGTGGGCATATAGTCTGGTGGGTGTGACCCATGCTCCTTCGCCCAGAAGCCCAGGCCCAGGTTCCCAGGATGGTAGTGAGATGGCCCTTGGCAATTTGGGGTGGTTTCATGGTCAGGCCACAATCCCTGTGGAAGCACCAGCTACACACCAGGCTCTGTAGGCACTGGAGATAGAGCGATGGGGAGGTGAAGAGATCGCCCCGCCCTCTGGGAGCTCCCAGCCCTGGAGGGGAGGCTGGCATGTAAATCCTTACAGCAGTGCAGGCTAAGTGCTCAAAGGGTGTAGGAGGCCCAGAGGAGAACGGTCAGCTCAGCCAGGGAGGCGCGGGACGAGAGCGGGTCCTTGGGCACATAGGGAGTCCTCGTCTGACCTCAGCAGCCCGCAGCAGGGGTCAAGGCTGCCCATCTGTCCCCATCCCCAAGTCCCTCCAGGCCTGCAGTGGGGAGGGCTGGCCCGGTCCTGTTAAAATCCCTCCCACGGGCGCCCCCGCCCCCAGGCTCACAGAGACCATCGAGCGCCTGCAGACGCAGGTGGAGCAGCTGCAGGCCCAGGTGGAGCAGCTGCGGGGCCTGGAGCAGCTTCGAGTGCGCCGGGAGAAGCGGGAACGAAGACGCACCATCCACACCTTCCCCTGCCTCAAGGAGCTGTGCACCAGCCCCCGGTAGGTGGGGGCGCCGCACAGGGGTGGGGGGCAACCCAGACCCTGTGCGGTGTCCCCGACTCTCTAGGGAGGAGAGGGTGGGCCCCAGGTAGCTGGTGGGAGTGAAAGGTGGTGCGCTGGCAAGCTGGCGGAGGGACCCGTCCTGTTGCCAGCAACGTCAGCAGCTGGCACTGACCGAGCCCTGGCCGCGCAGCCACCCTCGCAGCCACCCTCGCCGTTCTAAGGGGTTTCGCTCTGGTGGCAATCCCGTCCTCACCGCTCAGATGCAGAAATGGCAGCTCGGAGGTTATGTGAGCTTATCCAAGGTCACCTCTTCAATAAGCTAGAATCCAGGTCGGGAGGAGTTAACCACTACACTTTTCAGTACCCCCCCCCCTTTTTTCTTTAGAGGGAAGTGAGGGGAAGGCTATGGGGGAGGGGAGAGAATCTCAAGCAGGCTCCATGCTGCATGGTCCCATTAAACTTAAAGGGATGGCCTCTTAATATAAAAAATCATAATTGTGGGGACGCCTGGGTGGTTCAGGCCATTGGGCGTCTTATTCCTCGTTTCAGCTCAGGTCATGATCTCACAGGGCAAGAGATGGTGCCCACCAGGGGCTCCACGCTCAGTAGGGGGGAGTCCGCTGGAAGGTTCCTCTCTTCCCCCCCACCCCCCCACCACGTGCACACACTCTCTCTCAAATGGGTAAATCAATCTTTAAAAAAATTTTTTTTCTAAATACGTGTTGTGTATTTAGTGGGTGTTTCAATAAAGGTCCTGGCAGGAGACCACGCCTTGCACAGAGTAATTGAGGAACGATTAATGAAGAGGTGGGGACGAAGGTGTAGGGGAACCTCAGGGACACTGCAGTCCCCCAGGGCTGTGACAGCAAGGGGCTGTTGCCATCCTGGGCCTGAAGGGACCAGGAAGGGGAAGGCCAGGAGGTGCTGCCCAGCCAGCACTAACCGGGGAAGGAGTCTGGACAAGAAGCCCTTCCCTGACCTCCCTTGCTTCCTGCCCTCGGACCTCCTGCCCATGCCTCCTGCTTGTTCAGCTCAGGAGAGAGCAGAAGCCCGGCTGAAGCAGTTCACTGTGGTCAGCCGCCCAGGGTGGAGAGCAAGGAGAGGAAGAGGGGAGAGTGGTTCTAGAGGGGCAAACAGGATATGGGACCCCCGTGGATGGGAGAGGTGTTAAGCCTGGGGAGCCCGACGACGGGGACCTTGGCCTTGACCGGATGTCTGCTGGCCCTCCCCTACCCCCTCTCAGATGTGAGGATGCCTTTCGCCTGCACAGTTCCTCCTTGGAGCTGGGCCCACGGCCCCTGGAGCAGGAGAACGAGCGGCTGCAGACCTTGGTGGGTGTGCTGCGTTCCCAGGTGAGCCAGGAGCGGCAGCGCAAGGAGCGGGCGGAGCGCGAGTACGCGGCCGTGCTGCAAGAGTACTCGGAGCTGGAGCGGCAGCTGTGCGAGATGGAGGGCTGCCGCCTCCGCGTACAGGAGCTGGAGGCCGAGCTGCTGGAGCTGCAGCAGATGAAGCAGGCCAAGACCTACCTGCTGGGCCGGGAGGACCACCTGGCCGAGGCCCTGCTGGCGCCCCTCACCCAGGCCCCAGAGACCGATGACCCCCAGCCTGGCAGCGGGGACGACCTGGGCGCCCAGGACGGTGTCGCCTCTCCTGCCGCGTCCCCGGGCCACGCTGTGCGCAAGAGCTGCAGCGACACTGCGCTGAACGCCATCGTGGCCAAAGACCCAGCCAGCCGGCACGCGGGCAACCTCACACTGCACGCCAACAGCGTGCGCAAGCGCGGCATGTCCATCCTGCGGGAGGTGGACGAGCAGTACCACGCGCTGCTCGAGAAGTACGAGGAGCTGCTGAGCAAGTGCCGGCAGCACGGCGCGGGGGTGCGGCACGCCGGCGTGCAGACCTCGAGGCCCATCTCCCGAGACAGCTCGTGGAGAGACCTTCGTGGGGGCGAGGAGGGCCAGGGGGAGGCCAAGGCGGGTGAGAAGAGCCTGAGCCAGCACGTGGAGGCTGTGGACAAGCGGCTGGAGCAAAGCCAGCCGGAGTACAAGGCACTTTTCAAGGAGATCTTCTCCAGGATCCAGAAGACCAAGGCCGACATCAACGCCACCAAAGTCAAGACGCACAGCAGCAAGTGACCCTTTCCCCGACTCCCCTGGGGTCTGGCCATGGGGCTCCTCCTGCCCCAGCACAGCCTAGCATGAGGGAGGGAGCCCCATCGAGCAGCAATACGGCCCAGGGGAGCATGTGGGGGATGCAACTTGTTCTCTGCTCACTCAGGAGGCGGTCAACATGGAAAACGGCTGGCCTCCCAGGACCGTCCACCACCCTGCCTCAGCCCAAAGACGCAGCTGAGAGTTGCAGAGCCAAACGTCCCCACTGCTCCGAGGATTCCCAGCTCCCCAGCCCTTGACTTCCTGACCCTGGGCCTTGCTCACAGATTTGTGGCCACGCTTCTGAAAGCCATTCTGGACCACTTGGCTATTTTTTTTTTCCTTTCTTTCCAAAGTTCAGTTTTTTTGAGAGATTTGCAATGCAAGGTCTCCCCACAACCTTGCCACAACTGGAAACACTTGAAGGGAGATCCCCAGGCCTGCTGTTGCAGACTCCAGGGGTCTCCTGGACCACCCACTGCTTCTCCTCAGCTGTGATGCGCTGTCATTCCTTTAGCACCAGCTGTCCTATCTCCAGGGTCCTGACCAGGTCAGAGATGGCTCCTGCCATGCAGAGCAGAATGCCTCAGCCAGGCCCAGAGTGCCCCCCACTTCCCCCTGGAGACCCTCAGCCCACTGCAGATCTGTAGCCAATCAGAGGAGGGGAACAGGGAGCCCCTCAGCAGCCATACATGAACAATGCACCCTGCCTCCCTCAGAGCCAGCCTCCTAGGGCTCCAGCCCCTGGAAATGCCTTCTGGCCATTAAGCCTTCCAGGAGTCTGGGCGGTGGGGAGCCCCCATCTCTGCACACCACCTCGGACTCACCAAGCTTGGCCTCTGCCTGCCCCCATCTCAGGGACCATGATGTGTCTCATTCACTCCCATGCTCCCCACAGGCCGACCCCTCCTCAGATCATGCCTGCTGCCCCCAGAATTTTCCGGGCATATGCCACCAGCCAGTGGTCCCAGCATCCACCCGTGCCCCCCTTCACTGGGGACTGCCCAAGATCCCCATCTATACTGAACAGTATTGAAATGGGACCTGGTGGGGAGCGTGTCTCCTCTCTCCCATAGAATGCCTGTTCTTAACCTCCCACCTTTCTGGGGGGGCTTTTGAGCACCCATTCGGGTCACAGGTTAAACCTTTTGTTAAGGCTTCAGAAAGTCCAGCTTCGGCTAAGAGATGTCCAGGTCCCCAGCTTGCCCTAAGCAGTTCTTCAGGGTTTCCAGTTCCTTCTACCACCCATTCGGAGATCCTTCCACACAGCCCGGTGGAAGGCGGCAGCCCTGGCCTCTGTGCTGGGAATCCAGCAGGGACCTTCATGCCTTATCTGTTTCTAAGGGGTAAAGGGGTTTTCTTAACAAGCATGCCCGACCTCCCTAGAGTCGCTACCCTGCTCTCTGGGCGGCACTGTGATGAGCGCTGTCGGCTGGTCCTTCCGTTCACACATCCTGGAACCCTTTGTCCTTTGGAGCTGGGCAGTTCCCAGCCCTCCATGTGTCTCTGTCATCTAGGGTGGAGGGGATAGGGTGGGGGAAGGGCTCCTGCCTGTTTGCTCCCCAGTTCTGTAGCGGCCGACCAGCGTCACCTTTGAAGTATACATGAGAGAAATATATTTACAAATGCTTTATTCTCTTCTTTAATAAAAAATGCACCAGTATTCTAAAAGCAGAAATGGCCCTAGGGCCATGGTCTTGTCTTTGTGCCTCTCACACACCCACCTGTCATCCCACAGCTCTGGGTCTGGGTTGGGGGAGGGGGGCACATCCCGAGCTTCGCTCTCCTGGGATCTGCAACCAAACAACCAGATGCCTGGTGGGTGTTATCAGGGCACTGGGCAGATAAGGGGTGGTGGTGAAGGAAGCAGAGGCAGATTTTCCCACTCACTCTGCACTGTCTGCTCACTGTCCTTCACAGAAGGAAGGTGGGTCTAGTTTAGAATAGAGCTAGTGAAGACTGGATTTCCCACCCAGTGCTGTGGAGAAAAAAAAAAAAAAAAAAAAAGCCATCCAATCCCTGAAAGTAAAAAGAAGTTCCTAATCATCTCCTTGCCACAGCTCACTTCTGCTGTCTGCTGACTTTGTGCCGGGCCGCGTCAACCTTGGGAGGCTCTGTTCTACTGATGGAGATTCTGAGGCTTCGGGGTTGAATTAGTAATTCAGAGTCACACAGAAACATTAGAACCTCGAGCTGACCTGTTCCATTCTGCAATACTGCACATTCCTATCTCTTTATAATGTTTAGTTTTAAGAGCAGTCGGACCCAAGGCACTCCAGAAAAGAAGAAAGGAAAATCCTATGGGTCCCCGACATGGTAGTGGTCCCCCAACTCACAGGCCAGAGAGGAGGGCTCGTCTCTACAAGCTCGTCAGCTACCAGCAATGATGATTTGTCTGTCTTCCCTGTTTTCCTCTTGCCTCCGAAGGACCCCTTCTTGAAGCCCCATTTCAGTCCGTAGAGGACCAAGGAGGGGATGGAAAGTGCCCACCTTTAAAGGGAACAGGTGGCACTTCTCAGCCTGTTTCTTCCAGAAGGGCCTCTATTCTGGATGGTTCACAACAGCAGCGGGTGAGAGGAGCTTGCCAGCTGCTCCCCTCTCCACCCAGGAGTAGCGTGTCTCACTCTCTCCTCAACCCCCTTCCTCGTCCAGAATCCACCAGATGGCCTGAGCAGGCTGTGTTTATTTGAGGCCATGGAAACCTACAGCTCCTTTTTCCTATCACTCTGGGGCAGGAGCAGGGCTGGAACCCAGCCTCAGAGCAATGATGCCATGAAATGGTGCTGACTTTATTATTCATAATCCTTGAGCTGTCGACCTAAGTGAGTCCCTGGCTTTGCTCCTTGGAGCAGCTTTTTCCGGTCACCACAGTGACGCCTCAGTTCCGTCTGAGGTCTTGGGACTAAGACAGGGAGGGACCCAAGAGATTCAGAGATTCCCTTTCCAGCCTAGAGCCCAGAAGGCAAATGTCTATCATCATTCCCTTCCTAGTTTGCGTTTACAAAGCCAGTGCCAGGGAAGTAGTTTATTCCTTCCTGAAGAATATGCCTGTAAAGGCTTGATTTGATGACAGCCTCCTGTTTCAAAAAGCCAGCATCCCTAGGGACATATTTTTCTAGGTAATTGTGCTTTTACTAAAAATAGAACTCTTCATTACAAAACAATCACTGGGATGACTAATAATCACTAATCATTTATTGAGTTGTTTCCATTACCTACACTGCCTCTCAACAAAGAAACTTAGCCAACACAGCTCTCTCCAAACACTTCTTGCTCTACTTTGAACCTGTCTGAGTTAGAACTTCTGTTTGGAGGTTCGTGTCTTAAGAACCCTGGAAAAGGGCTCTGCTTAGCCTGTCTGTGGTGGCTTAGATCTCTACCCTTTCCCCCAACATTCCTTTACCTCCTGGCTAGGAGAAACCCTCATCATGCTCCCACAACGCTGTTTCTTCTGCAAAGGGGTGTGGGTCCCGTTTTAAACACATGTCTTTCTCCACCTGCCAGCTTCTCCCCCCATCTGGTATCTGTCTTGTGGAGTCTTCGCACACCTGCTCAGCTGGGGTGTGCTTAAACTGCCTTGTGAATGACCCTGAAGTTACCAAAACTCAGCTCTAGCAGAATTCACCTTTCAAAAACACTGACAAAACTCGTAAGTTTGGAGTATCTGTGATTTGCCAGGCTCTGGGTGCTGGGGACCCAGCCGGGAGCCAGTGCTCCCCCCGACCCCAGCTTATTATATTCTGACTGAAGACGGGCAATGAACTAGAAAAAGAAGATTGAGTGACATGGAAGAAAAAAAGAAGAGAGAGTAGAGCAGAGTCAGAGCACAGGGGATGCAGACGGACAGGAGAGCGGACCGGGAGGGCGTCACTGCCCCTGAAAAGGAGAGAAGTGGTGTTTCTGGGGGACACGGATTCCGAGGGTTCTTTTCACCAGGAGGCTCCCTTGAGAGCTCGCTGTCTGGCCCACAGAGGATCTCAGCGCTCCACCCTGGCCTCCCCATGGCGGCCAGCCGAAGGGGAGCGTCTCGCAGGTGCCAGGGAGAGCAACTCCGGAGCTCAGCTCGCTGCCTCCCAGAGACCCCGGCGGGCCCTAAAAGCCGCGCGGAACTAAAATCCAGACGGACACAGGAGCCCGCGGACCGCGGAAGGAAGCACCCACCGGAAGCCGCCCCGGGATCCGAACATGGCGACCGCCCGGTTCCTGCACTGGGGCCTGAGACGAACCGGCGCCTGGCTGCTCCCGCCGCCCGCGCGCTGTCCCCAGCGGGCTCTGCACAAGCAAGCAGAGGGCACCGAGTTCCAGAGCATCTACAGCCTGGACAAGCTCTACCCGGAATCCCGGGGCTCGGACACCGCATGGAGGGTGCCGGTGAGCGGGGAGGGCTGGACGGAAGGGGCGTTTCCCCGTCCCTGCTCGGGGGACAGCGGGAAACCCGGGCAGCATCGGCCGGGCGGGAGCAAATCGCAGGTGCGCGCGGAACGAGGCGGTGGCCGCGGGAGGGGACTTGCGTCCGGGGCGAGCGGGGATGGGGCCGCGGGGCGGGACCCCGGAGGCCTGGAGTGTGCGGGCGCCGCGAGGGCGCGCTGAGTGTTTCTTAGGGGGCCCCTGGCGTCCCCGCTCGTCCCCCGGCCTCCTGGCCCACACGTGGGCATTTCCCCTCCAGAGTGGACGGTAGAACCCAAAGGCTGCCAAACTGTTTGGAACCTTTTGGGAAATTACACTGTGCATAGCCTCTAGGAACTTCAGCGCGCCTTAGGAAACAGAGCCCCTCTTCAGGGTGCACGGATTCCCAGCCTGCTGGGTACCGGCTCTGAACGGGCCCCGGGCAGGAGGGACGGGACCTAGCCAGTTCTGTTGCGTTTCCACCGACGGGACTGAAAGAGACATTGAACTTCAGCTGAAAGCATGGTGTGTGCACTGTGCCAGGCCTGGAGATACGGAAGTTAAAACAGATTCTGAATGCTTGTGGAGCTTATCTTCTCATGGAGGGAGACAAGCAACAAATAAAATCAGAACTAGAGTGTATGTGAGATGGCCATGAGTACTTCTGGGGAAATAAAACCTAGAAGGAAAGAGTGCTGAGGTAGGGGGAAGGGTTGCAGTTTTAAGCAGCGTGGTCTAGGAAGGCCTCTGGGAAGATGACATCTGATTAGGGACCTGGAAGAAGCAAGGCAGTGGGCCATGCGCCTAGTTGGGGAGATGAACATCTCTGCAGAGATGAACATTCCTGGGACCACCTCAGAGCGATAGCATGCTTGCCTTGTTGGAGGAACAGCAAGCAGGCCAGTGTGGCTGAGCAGGGGAGTCAGAGCAGATAAAGCTAAACAGGAGAGGCGTGGGGGTGGGGGGTGACATGTTTACAGGGTTAGTAGGCCTTTAGCTTTACTCCAAATACCATGGAACATATTGGGGATTTGAGGGAGAGAAGTGAAAAGATTCAGGTTTTACAGGGATCATTCTTGGAGTGCCTGGCTGGAGCGTGCAACTTGGGGTTGTGAGTTCAAGCCCTATGTTGGGTGTAGAGATTACTTAAAAATAAAATTTTTAGGGGAGCCTGGGTGGCTCATTTGGTTGAGCATCTGCAGTAGCTCAGGTCATGATCCCAGGGTCCTGGTATCAAGCCCCACTTCGGGCTCCCTGCTCAGCAAGAAGCCTGCTTCTCCCTCTCTCACTCCCCCTACTTCTTCTTTTTTTTTTTTAATTTATTTGACAGAGATCACAGGTAGGCAGAGAGGCAGGCAGAGAGAGAGGAAGGAAAGCAGGCTCCTCGCTGAGCAGAGAGCCCGATGCGGGGCTCAATTCCAGGACCCTGGGTTCATGACCCGAGCCGAAAGCAGGGGCTTTAACCCACTGAGCCACCCAGGCGCCCTCACTCCCCCTTCTTGTGTTCTCTCTCTTGCTGTGTCTCTCTCTGTCAAATAAGTAAAATCTTTAAAAAAAATAAAAGTTGCAAAGAGCAAGCGAGGGAGCGTGGGATAAGCACAGAGAAGTAAGAAGGAAGCTGGCAAGGACAGCTCAGGAGGAAGAGGGAGCACAGCTCCAAGGAGGGCGGGGCCAGGAGTCCTCAGTAGGCAGGGAGAGCAGGGCAGTGAGGGTTGCACTCCGAAATCTTTCTAAGATGAAAAGGGATGAAGGCAGCCAGACAGGGGACAGGTGAGGATACCATGAGTTTGGCTGACCAGAAGAGCCTCAGAGCGGGTCATGTCTGCACCAGGCCTGCAGACAAGGGGCTCAGGCTCAAGGACATGACTACCAAGAAACAGATCACAGGAGAGACACAGAGGTGAAAAGTCCTGCAGTGAGTAGTTCCATCTGACACAAACCCTGAAGGCACATGGCCTCCCAGGTGAGCCCCCATGGTCCAGGAAGGAACAAGGTGGCCCACCAGGTTTGTTGTTCTGGGTTAGCAGAGGGTGTTCCTTTTAGAGTCTCTCTGAGGCACACGTCCTGCACATTTTGGCCTCCCTCCAAGGAGCCCGGCCCTCAGTGGTGCGCAACTCCAGCTAAGGCTGCAGATCCCAGTTCAGACGTCCTGGAAGAGTGTTTCAGAGCTGGCATCTCCGGAGTCCGGGGAAGCTTTCTCTGTCATCCTGAAATGATTTTGCGGGGGACCCGAAAATAGTTGTGTTACATCTGCAGTGTGGCTTTCCGTCCTTTCTCCGATTGCCCTGGACCAATTCAGAGTCACAGTGGGTGATGTTCATTTGACACTGTGTATGTTACGTTACAGGCTGAAGCACAGAAGGCCAGTAACGACATTCCTCTGGGTAAGTAATTGTGTTTTATAAAAAATCAGTCACTTCCCCCACCCCTAAACATTCCTTCCAGACCTCTCCAGCCTCACAAAAATATATAAACTGTCTTTGGGCATGCAAAAGCAGAGTCCTCTCGGCACTGTTTAGAGTGGCCACAAAATTGTGGCACAGCCGCTCCGGACTGCCATGCAGCGTGCAAGACAAGTGAGGGCTCGTGGTGGCCTTGGGACACAGACCAGTCTCTACAGTAGATGAGTGGATGGCTATTTAGAAGAAGTTAAGCTGCTGAAGAAGATATCTCTGCGTCAGAAACAGATTTCTATGCATATACATAAATCTGAAAGGATGTACAAGGAATTGGATATGAGGACTGGCTTGGGGAGTCGAGAAGAAAGGACATACCTCTTGGCTGGGGAACAGGAGTGGGGACTTCTCCCCACTGTTTGCATATCTTTTTTTTAAAAAAAGATTTTATTTATTTATTTATTTGTCAGAGAGAGAGAGAGAGCAAGCAGGAGGGCACAAGCAGGGGGAGCAGCAGGCAGAGGGAAAAGCCGGCTTGCCGCTCAGGTCATGATCAGTGTCCTGGGACTGAGTCCTGCTTTGGGCTTCTTGTTCAGTGGGGAGCCTGCTTCTCCCTCTATCTTAAAAAAAAAATAAAATGAGAGGAGGAGGGAAGGACGCCTCTCAGAAGGAGTCGTGAGGGAGATGGGCCACCAGTGACTCGGGGCCAGCTCTTTGCCACTCGTACCTTTCGGCTGGCTCACCATCCAGTCTTCTGGAACTTTCCCACTAGCATGCCTTCTCCAGACGAGGACTCAGACGCTGCTTTTCACGAATTATGAAAACAGAAGGAAGAAACGTCATTTTACATTTTATAGACAAACCAACCTGAGGCCCAGGGAAGCAGAGGGACTTTGCCAAGATCACAGTCAGTCAGGGGCTGTGCCAGTGTTAGAAGCAAAGCCCCAGGCTCGGGTGCTAGGCCACTTCCATCCAGCGGGCGCTGGGAATAGACAGTGAGCGTCTGTCCTCTTGGAGCTTCCAGTCTGTGGGGCTTCCACACCCACCACATTGTGAAATACGACATCAAGCTATGTTTGTCCCTAGTTCGTGCTTTTGAAAGAGTCTCCGCTTTAAAACAAGCAAACAGCAAAAAGCTAGCCCAGCCAGATCTGGTGAAAGGGACCAGACTAGAGGCAAACGACCCAGGTCATAATTTTACAACCTCTGCTGTGACCCTGGAAAGGGGACTTCTTCTTGATTTTAGTTTTGACAAACTGTAAATAATCTCGACTTTACTGCCCTGAATGTTACATTAATATATATAAAAGTCATTGAAAGAGAGGTATCATAGGGATGGTTATGTTGGTAATAAATTAATTTGTGCATTTTGGCATGGAATAATCTCTGTCTCTCTTTTTTTTTCTTTCTGGTGTGCGTCCTGTTCTATAGATCGTTTGACGATATCTTACTGTCGGAGTAGTGGTCCTGGGGGCCAGAATGTTAACAAAGGTACAAGACACCTTGTTTTCTTTCACTTTATAACTTGGCTGGGAGATGTACTTTCGGAATTCTGTGTTTACAGTCATATGGAATAAAGGGATTTTTTTTAGCAGAAGCCTAAATACCACCAGTTTATAATAATCCTCTTTATTCTTGTGAATGTGGTCTGATCAGCTGCGGGTTGCTAGGACTCGGGTTCCCTAAACAAAGGGAAATCACAGTGTGAGTTGGCAGCTGGCTCTGCGAACAGGTTTCTTTCGTGGAACCCACCTCCCCCCATTCTATTCAGACCCCATTAAGAGAAGCACCGAGTGGGCGCCTGGGTGGCTCAGTGGGTTGAGCCTCTGCCTTCGGCTCGGGTCATGGTCTTGGGGTCCTGGGATCGAGCCCCGCATCGGGCTCTCGGCGGGGAGCCTGCTTACTCCTCTCTCTCTCTGCCTGCCTCTCTGCCTACTTGTGGTCTCTCTCAAAAAAAAAAAAAAAAAAAATCTTTAAAAAAAAAAAGAGAGAGAGAGAAGCACCGAGCATTTAGTTCCTGAAAGTTCGTTTTCGTCCAGCAGTGCTTCACTATCTTTGCAGGCTCCTCCCATCACCAACTTTGTATCCCCGAGGCACACAGGGCAGAAACATCCCTGGCTGGATGTCTTGCCTCCCTGTTTCAGGATCGTCACCAGCCACCGGGTGCTGAGCCTACTTGAGAGTCTCAGTGACCCGTGCTCTCTCCTTCCTTAATTTGCAGTGAACTCCAAGGCTGAAGTCAGGTTCCACTTGGCAACTGCCGAGTGGATCGCAGAGCCCGTGCGGCAGAGGATCGCCATCACGGTAACCACCAGCCCCTTTTCCATAATTCCTCAGTCGCCCTTAAACCTCTACTCCGGGGACACCTGCGTGGCTTAGTGGGTCAGGTGTCTGTCTTCGGCTTGGGTCATGATCCCAGGGTCCTGTGATCAAGCCCCACATTGGGCTCCCTGCTCAGCGGGGAAGCCTGCTTCTCTCTCTCCCTCTGCCTGCAGCTCTGCCTTGTTGTGCTCTCTCGGTCTCTCTGTCAAATAAATAAAATCTTAAAAAACAAAACAAAAAAAGCCTTTTCTCTGTAGAACTCGGGCTTTTCTTTTGTTCTCTGCAGCATAAAAATAAGATCAATAGGTCAGGTGAGTTGATACTCACCTCTGAATGTAGCCGCTACCAGTTCCGAAATCTGGCAGATTGTCTTCAGAAAATTCGAGACATGATTGCTGAGGCCAGCCAGCCAGCGAAGGAGCCATCCAAAGAAGACGCTGCACTACACAGAATCAGGTCCCAGAAAGGGCCCCCAAGCTCCTCTCAGCCAAGTCGTGGGGGTGGGGGTAGGGTTGGCGGCACCAAGAAGACAGGAGGCAGGGGGAGTCCACGATTTCCCAGCAGAGGGTGGGGGAGCGCGGGGAGAGAGAGAGACCGCTCACCCGGGGGCCCCTGCACTGAGCTGCAGCAGCTCTCACCACTCTGAATAGAGCATCTGGGCCTAATTGCGGTCTTTTTGTTTTCAGGATAGAAAACATGAATCACGAAAGGCTGAGAAAAAAGCGAATACATTCTGCCCTAAAAACAGACAGGAGAGTGGGTATGGATTGAAATCCTCCAGAGCCGGCACGGCCCTCTTCAGGGGGTCCATGCTGCCACAGCCGAGAGCCTGAACACCGTCAGGAGACCCTGTGTGTGGGGGTGTGTTGGTGTGTGGTTGTTAACACCTGTACACGAGAATGTTCATCTGGAAGGAGGGTTGCAGAGGTCTTCATGAGCCATCACCTATTGTCAAACCTTAATTACTCGTTTACCATATGAGCTGCATTAAAACTCCGCAAGAAATGCAGTGGGCTTCGCCTCATTCAGAACGCTAGAATGCCGACCTTCTCCGCCAGTTGAAATCTGCCCCCTGGAAACAGGGCCGAGCTGCAGTGTCTCCTCTCAGGAAACCTGCCTTGGGGTGGGAGGGCTGAGACAGGTGAGCTGGGCCTTGAAAAGGGAAAGGATTTTAGTCCGTAGAGGTGGGGGAGGGCCGGGCCGGTGGGAGAGAACAGTATGGAAAAGGGAAACCAAAGAAAAGGCTGGGGTGGAGGAGCTGAGGCAGCCATCTGAATGGTGGCTTCGTGCCAGGGGATCGTGGGAGGGGATTCTGGAAAGGGAGACAGAAGCTCAATGTGGAGACTCCAATCCAAGTTCAAGAGTTTAGATTTTAATAACTGTAGGTGACAGGGAGGGGCGCCTGGGTGGCTCTGTCGGTTGAGTGTCCAAGTCTTGGTTTGGACAAGATGTTGACTCAGGTCAAGATCTCAGGGTCCTGCCCTCAGCGGGGAGCCCCCCCCCCACCCCATGCACACACGCTCTCTCAAAATCTTTAAAAAAAAAAAAAAATGTCGGTGACAGAGCTGCTGAGGTTCTCTAGTGGGAAGGATCCCACGTGTCCGGTGCTGTCGCACGCTGTGGGGTTTGAGAGGCAGGAAAAGAGTGAGTTGGAACTGAAAATAGGTTTTTGCAATCCTCTGGGTACGGGAAGTGCCCGGCCCAGCATAACTATAGCAGAAGATAGGCGTGTACGGATTTCTTAGGATGTTCTCTATGATTTTGATCTAGTTCACGCGTTCAGCAAATACTGCTTTGTGATGCTCTGAACGGCGGATAATTAGCCCCAGTAGCAGGTACACCATGTGAGCTGGGCCCTCATTCATTTAAGTGTAAACAAGGGACAAAAGTCGTTGATAAATGACTAATGAGTCCCCTCAAGAGACTCAGAACCTAGGAGCAGGAGAAGCTCGAGGCAAGGCGGTGCCACATTGGCCTGCTTATTCGTTAATTCAACAAACAGTGAAAGCCAGACACTGGGCGATGTCCCAGGGACTCAGCGGTGAACAAGAAAGTCCTTTCTTCCAGAGAATTTACATTTGCAGGTGATGATAAAAAGTCGGGAAGAAAAGTGGGATTCCTGCTACGGTAACACATGCTAAAACGTAAATATCAGGTCTAAATAGGTTCTGGGAACCAGAGATGCAACTAGTTCCAGCTTGAGGGTCAGAGCAGATAAACTTGGTCATGGTTCTTGACATAGGAGGGAGAGGGGAGGGGCTGGCCATGGAGCAAGGTGAGGGCTTAAAATGTGACCGGACATTGAGACTCTACCCCTGCAGAGGCTGTCGGGGAGATTCATCTGTGAATGAACAAGGAGCGCACGGGAAGATGAGCACAGGCGGGTGGACTGACCCCTGTGGGCGGCAGGGACCCGTCCTGGAACTCGGGCAGTGGCCGCAGGAACGGAGAGCCAGCAGCAGGTGCAGGAGGATGATGGAGACAGGAGACAGGAAGTGGGCCCAGGCAGAGCGGGAGCAGGTGCGCGTGTGCCATGCATGGTGCTGCCTGGACACCGGGAAGGCAGAAAGGAAACAGCCTTGGGAGGATGGTGGGATGTGGATGGTTTTGCCTGTGAGGAGCTGACCCGTGGGGCCTGAGGACACACAGGAGGGGATGAAAGGGAAAGAGAAGCAACAGCCTGAGGGACAGGATAGACACAGGAGTAGGACCCCCCCTTTAAAAATGCTGGGTGCTCTGGTGCCTGGCTGGCGGCGCCGGTAGAGCATACGACTCTACATCTCCCTCGCTTCCAGCCCCATTTTGGCAGTGGCGCCTACTAATTAGGAAAGCAATAACCTTTAAAAGGCGGTGGGCAAAAGTATGAGCGCAGGTGAAAATGATTCAGCGAAGTAGCTCAAAGCAAGGCCAAAGTGCTTTATGGGGAGTAGTTGCAGGGGGTGGTGACTGAGGGGGAGGAGACTTCTGGGATGCGGAAGTGCCTGCTCTCATCCACTTGTCACATGAATGTCACACCTCAAGGAACGAATTGGTTAACTTAAAGAGCTCCCTCAAGGCCAGGGACTGGAGTCAGGTGGCTCCAAATTCCTGCTTCTTGCTGAGGTTAGGCAGGAAGGAGACGGGTTTCTGCAGACTCTCCACATGTGGGAGAGAGAAAAGCAAAGAAGAATGTCCAAGTTCCCTGGGCCCTGGATGCCTGGAGATGGGGGAGGCAAATTCTCGAGGCAAGCGCACGGGGAATAACGGCTGCTTTCTGCTGAAGCTTCTGCGGGAACATCTTTTAGAAATGCACGGATGTGGGTGCCTGGGTGGCTCAGTGGTTTAAGCTGCTGCCTTCGGCTCAGGTCGTGATCCCAGAGTCCTGGGATCGAGTCCCACATCGGGTTCTCTGCTCAGCAGGGAGCCTGCTTCCTCCTCTCTCTCTCTGCCTGCCTCTCTGCCTACATGTGATCTCTCTGTCAAATAAATAAATAATCTTTAAAAAAAAAAAAAAAAGAAATGCACGGACGTTAATAGTGGAGTCTAAGCACGTGTCACGTTTAAAAATGAACTCATTCGTTATTTGTATTACTCTTTGTAGACAGTTTCAAAGGACCAAAACATTAGGCTGAAGTATCTCTTTAGCGTTATAAATATTTGTTTGATCGGTGATGTATACTTGTGATTGGAAAGGTTTGTCCTGGTCGTGCACTGCCTGGCGATGGGGAAGCCCCTCAGTGCTTGGGTTCCAGTTTTCGTGATGGACGCTGTTCTGTCCTCGTTCACTTCCTGCACTACTTTTTCCTAAAGTTCCTGGACTTTCCGTCAGCTCTGCACCGGGGGGCGCATGGGCTGGGTGGGGCGTCAGGCTTGCGCGCCCGTGCCCGGGGGGTCCGGCAGTCCCCGGCCCCGCCGCTGCGGGCCGAGACTAGGGGGCCGGATGGCGCTCCCCGAACTCGCAGGCCCCAGTGGCCTAATGGATAAGGCACTGGCCTCCTAAGCCAGGGATTGTGGGTTCGAGTCCCACCTGGGGTAGAAACGTAGTTTTTTGGCTCTCTGCTCGCCTCACGCGCCCGTGAATAAACGGCGCCAAAAAGTCCGAAGAAGACCGCCCCGCAACTTTTGTACAGCCCACAGGCCGAGACGACTCATCCGGACTCATCCCGGCGGCTTAAAGGTATAGCGGGCCCCCAAGGGGCGCGGTGACACCAGGCCCGGAGCGGGGAATTCGGGCCGAATTGACCCCAAGACCCCGGGCAAAGCCGAGGCCCTGGGAAACTGCGCGGCAGGAGCGGGCGGGCCGGGAGCCGGGGTCCGGCGTCAGGGCCCAGGTACATGGAGCCCTCGGGACCCGGGTCGTCGTCTCGGAAGTTGGAGTACACAGAGGTCCGCGTGTTCCCGACACCAAAAGTTGCCGCGGGGAGAAGCACCCGCACCACCCCAGGTGGGACTCGAACCCACAATCCCTGGCTTAGGAGGCCAGTGCCTTATCCATTAGGCCACTGGGGCGCGACAACACGGGGTTTCCACGTGGTCCGTGGTAACGTGCAGCCGCACGCCCGCGCCCCTCCCGTGGTGCCGCCACGCCGGCGGCCGGCCCGCGCGCCCCGAAACCGGAGCGGGCTCCTGCCAGCTGCCCGAAAAGCTAGAGTCCGAGGCGAGGCGACGAGTTCGTGCCCCGCGGGGACCACAGGGCGCTGGGAGCGCGCAGGTGCACGGAGAGGAGCGGGCTTCCCGGAAGGCGATTGCCGAGCGGCCTCGGGGACCGGGCAGCGGACGAGGAGGAGGAGGAGGCAGGACGGCAACCGAGGAGGTTGGCAGAACGAACCCGCAGACGAGGCCGAGCGGGGCTGCTGTGGCCCGCGTCACCGAAGGGCATGCGCCCCTCTCCCAAAAAGAAACCGACCACGAAGGGACTCGAACCCTCAATCTTCTGATCCGAAGTCAGACGCCTTATCCGTTAGGCCACGCGGCCGCGACGCCCAGGGGCTCGCAGTGCAGGCCAGGTGCAGCCCCCTCGCTGGTGGCGGCGTGGGCGGGAGAGGACCGCGAGCGCCGGGCGCTAAGGTGCGTCACAGGTGTACTAGGGCCAGAGCGAGGGCGCCGTCAGAAGTCCGGCCTGCAGGGACTTCTGCGGCAGCGTCAATGCTAGTGTAGTTGGAGGTCGCTAAATAGGTATCCTGGCAGGGATAGTTACGTAGGGGACCGCGTGGCCTAATGGATAAGGCGTCTGACTTCGGATCAGAAGATTGAGGGTTCGAGTCCCTTCGTGGTCGTTACGTTTTAATCCTGAAAAGATGCTATCACAACCTTTACCGCAACTGGATCCGAGGCTATATCCTTGTTTTAGACACAGCCGGGCCTCCGTACCCTTTCCTAACTGCAGCCCCCCCACCTGAGGCTGATTGTGAGGACACCCGTCCAACCGAGTTTTGCACCTAGGAACTTCCGGGCCTGACGTCATTACGCAGCCACACGGCGTCACAATTCAAGAGGCATGTGATCGGGCGCCGTTTTCGTGAAGCCCCAGTGGCCTAATGGATAAGGCACTGGCCTCCTAAGCCAGGGATTGTGGGTTCGAGTCCCATCTGGGGTGCGGTAGATTACGTGTGGTGATCCTTTTCCTTATCAAAGTAAAAACAAATACCGAGCGGGGAATCTCTTCTTCAAAGCGTGTGCCTGTGGGTGTGTTTGCGTAAATCTTCTCTTCTTCAAATCGTGTGCGTGTGTGTTTTGTTTTTTTTTTTTTAGTGTGCGGATGTGTGTGTTTTTAGTGTGTGGATGCCTCGGTTGCCGGTAATTTGCCTTTTCTTTTTGATCAAGCCCGACTGCACTTCGGAAGATAAACCCGTGTGAGGACAAACGCGGCCCCACTGCTTGTTGCCCCAGCCGGTGTCCAAACACCCCCCGGTAAAGTGCTGCGAAAGCCTCACGTCCACGCACGAGAGAAGCGCGCGTGTTCTCTGTGCGTCCGTCGCCGTGAAGTTAAAAGCGGCCACCGGCAGCCCCTGCCCCGCAGCCTCGCGGGGGGCTCCGGCCCGTGGAACCGGCCCCCACCGCCCCCGGCCCCCGCTAAGACGAGGAGGCGTGCACGGAAGCTCGCGTGTGCACGCGCGGCCGACGGGGACACACCAGGGCCAGCCTCTGGGGTCCGCCCAGGCCCGCAGGAAAAAGGTGGCTCAGGAGTGTTTCTAAAGGGACTGTCGGAGAGGGACGTTTATGATTTCCCTACTTTCCTATGTACATAATCCTTTAGTAAGAGACTCAATTAAAAAATATATAATATATATATATATATAATTTTGGCCAGATATTTTTTCTTTTTTCTTCTTTTGTCCACTTTGGAGCACACAGCTCCAGAGAACCTGTGGCTACCATATGTTCCACCTGGAACATCTCACATCGCGGGCACCTTAGGGTATCATGTCTGCAGGTGGGTGGGAGTGGGTAGGCTGCACGTTCATCAGATTTCCCTAAGACTACCCAAAAAAGTTTAAAAACCAGTGTCCTTGTAGGAACAAAAACCAAACTAGAAGTAGAGAATCCTCCTCTCCCTTCTCCAGCATCAACCAGAATTCTTCCTGCTCTCTCTACTCAAAATCACGTTTTATGGATGTTATTTTAAATCATCTCTGACTCCCACACCCTGGCACACGCCTGCGCCATCATGGCCCTAGCCGGTACCACTGGAGTCGGTGCCTCTCCTCTGGGTTTCAGGCTTCAGATCTCCTAAAACCATCCTCCATGCCCTGACTCCACGGAGGTTACACTCGAGTGAGAGAAGACAGTTAACAAGTAAACTAAAGAGGGCCATGGGGAGGTATGAGCTGAGGACCCGGAGAAGGCCTCTCTGGTCCACAGCAACAGCATCCTTGGCAACCCTGTCCCTGGCAGGACTTCTTTAATGTCTTGATAGGCTACCTACCTCATAGGGTTGTTGTGAGCTGTAAATGAAATGATTTTGTCCAGTGAGTGTAACAGTGCCTGGAACACAGCAATGCTCTGTTAAGTCATGACTGTTATGTTTACTATTAGACTAGTTTGCCCCATCGTTCAAGGTTTATATGTGATATTCTAGCAAGAAGTGAATCCCTCAAGGCTCAAATTTCCTGACTTTGCTTTTCATTCATTATGAATTCATAAGATTCTTCTGAATACCAAGCACAGTGCTAAACCCTCGGGAATATAAATGACCAAGGTATAATGCTGGCACTTGACAAAGAATCTTCTAGAACCCTCTAGATCTTTCTAATCCTCTAGGTTTGATCATGTTACTTTTATCCTCCACGCATTCTGTAATTACTTGATTTCTCACAGAAACGGAAATGAGTTTGTTTCCAAGTGCCTGCATTTTTGTATTGTATTATTCTAATTTATATGTTGGTTATTAATTTTTTTTTTTAAGATTTTATTTATTTGACAGAGAGAGATCACAAGTAGGCAGAGAGGCAGGCAGAGAGAGAGGAGGAAGCAGGCACCCTGCTGAGCAGAGAGCCCGATGTGGGACTCGATCCCAGGACCCTGAGATCATGACCTGAGCCGAAGGCAGAGGCTTAACCCACTGAGCCACCCAGGCGCCCCATGTTGGTTATTAATTTTTTTAAAAGATTTTATTTGACAGAGATCACAAGTAGGTAGAGAGATAGGCAGATAGAGATGGGGAAGCAGGCTCTCTGTTGAGCAGAGAGCCCGATGCAGGGCTTGATCTCAGGATCCTGGGATCATGACCTGAGCAGAAGGCAGAGGCTTTAACCCACTGAGCCACCTAGGCGCCCCTTAATTGTTTTTTAAAGATTTTATTTTTATTTGTCAGAGAGAGAACAAAAGCAGGGGGAACAGCAGGCAGAGGAAGAAGCAGGTTCCCAGCTAAGCAAGGAGCCCAATTCTGGACTCAATTCCAGGACCCTGGGATCATGACCTAAGCCAAAGGCAGACACCCAACTGACTGAGCTACCCAGGCATCCCTTAATTGTTGGGTTTTTTTGTTTTGTTTTAAAGATTTTATTTTATTTATTTGACAGAGAGAGAGATCACAAGTAGGCAGAGAGGCAGGCAGAGAGGGAGAGGGGGAAGCAGGCTTCCTGCTGAGCAGAGAGCCCGATGCGGGACTCCATCCCAGGACCCTGAGATCATGACCCGAGCCAAAAGCAGCGGCTCAACCCACTGAGCCACTCAGGCGCCCCTTAATTGTTGGTTTTATGTAATATTTGCTCTGGAGTCAGATGTGTACTGTGGTTGTTTTTGTTTTTGTTTTTTTAATTTGAAGCTTTCTTTATAGTCTAATGTTATCAGTTTCCAGTTATTCTGTTTGTAGGACACAGAATTTAGTATATAAGTTATTAAGTGAGCCTTTTATTATAGTTTGATATAGTATCATTTTGCAAATGCCAAAAATAGGTGTTAAAATCTTTACAACTATTATGTTTCCAGCAGTTTTAAACTTTTTTGGTTTTACATATTTTAATTTTTTTAGCATGTCAAGGTTCCAAGTATTTTTAATCCCTTTATTAAGAATTACATTTGACCCATTTCATGTTTTTGTCTTAAATTCTACCTTGCTAGATGGTAATATAACTCACATGGTTGCCCATCCTTTAAAAATGTGCAATGCAAAAATTTTCGTACACAAAAACAGAATAGTGAATGAGCCAACCTAGATTTGTTAGTTATCAGGATTTTTTCACATCTGCTCCAATAATCCATTTATCCTTTCATTTTTCTGAAGTATTTTAAAGTAATTCCAGACATCACATCATTTCACCCCAGGAGACATTCACATACTTCAATATTAATCTAATTATCTTTTTTTTTTTTAAGATCTTATTTATTTATTTCTGAGAGAGCGAGAGAGAGAAACGCACGCACAAGCAGGCAGAGTCAGAGGGAGAAGCAAGCTCCCTGCCAAGCAAGGAGCCCAATTCGGGACTCGATTCCAGGACCCCAGGATCATGACCTGAGCCGAAGGCAGCAGCTTAACCAAGTGAGCCGCCCAGGCGCCCCTCTAATTCTCTTTTCACAGTTGATGGGTGTGAACCAGTATCCAGGTAAGGTCACACACACGATTTGGGTGTTGGGTCTCTTCAGCTTCTTTTAACCTAAAGCTGTCCCTGCCTTCCGTCTTATATTACTCCACACCACTGACTTGAAAAACAAAGGTCAAATGTACCATATTTTGCATTTATCTTTACTTTCTGGTGCCATTTGACTTGTTGCTCTATTCCAGCTATTTCCTCTAAATTAGAAGTTAGTTTTAAAGCCTCCGTTAATGTCAGGTTCAACTTTTTGGCAAAAACAAAACAAAACAACTTTCAAATGGTGCTGCGTACTTAATACCGTGTATCAGAAGCTACAGCCGATAGGCTTGGCATCAGGAGTTGAGAACCTGCTCACAGTCAAGTTCTTCACCAACCTTTTATATTATGGTTTCATCCTCTGAGAAGCTTGCCCTAAAACACTATTTCATTAGGAATTACAAAATAATGACTTCTGATGTTATCCTTTTTTTCACATTTATTGGCTGGAATACTTTGTAAAGAACTTTCATGAATTATGTCTGCTAGTTTATCCTGAAACAGTTGTTTAAAAAGGCAGGGTATATGCCTAATATCTTTTCTTTCAGTGTCAGTTTTTTCAATGAACTGGAACCCTTGAGATAGATAGATAGATAGATAGATAGATGTGTATATACACACATACACACAGAGATATATATCGAGATTTTTTTTTTTTTTTTAAAGGATGGACAGCTTGTGGTTAGATTTTGGGTTGACCCAGTATGAAAATTTGCCTAATAGGCATCTCCCCTGATTCATCTTTATCCGAAATGTTTGACTCTGGATTCTGTATTTATACTAATGTATTTATGCTACTTTGTGGATTTCTATCTTTACCTTTTGCTATATAGGATGTACTCTTGGGGCGCCTGGGTGGCTCAGTCAGTTAAGTGTCTGCCTTTGGCTCAGATCATGATCCCAGGGTCCTGGGATCCAGCCCCACATTTGGCTCCCATGCTCTTTCTCTCTCAAATAAATCTTAAAAATATATAAATAAAAAGTACTTTTTTCTCTAGTGATTTGAAAAGCATAATCCCATTTTACTAGTGATTTTTTTTTAAGACTTTAAGTTATCTCTACATCCAACACAGGGCATGAACTCCCAACCCCAAGATCAAGAATCACAAAGTCCACTAACTGAGCCAGCCAGGCACCAGACTAGTGATCATTCTCGATGTAAAATCAATGCACGCTCAATGCCAAAATTTCAAAACAGCCCAGGAGAGTACACAGTTTAAAAGTGCCCCAATCCTACGCAAATGCCTTGGATGGAGGCACGTTCACTCGTTCACTAGTACCTCTTCCGGTACATCTTCCAAAGGGTCTCCAATGCTAGGGAACCCTGCTACAAAACTTCCTGGGGACCGATGTTGGGTCCTTCCTTGAACAAGTTCTAACCCCACTCCAAAAGCAAACTGAACGGCTTTTTCTTAGATTCCCCACGTTTTACATTCAGAATCCTTCGATCTTCAGTAGGATGGCTCACTGCCAGGTCAGTGATTCACAGCAGAGAAAGGGAATGTCATACCCATTTCTGTTTTGTGCACTGAAGGCCTTCTGGCGCACACGCTGCTGTAACTAAAGCGGCTCTAACAGGAACACACCTTGCCCCTCAACCACACTTTACCTTCAACACAGTACCTGCCCCTATAATCAGGGGTGATGGGGCCCAGACTCCCCTCTGCTATGTCCTTTAAGACCACACGGCTTTCCCGGCGCTCTCAGCCACTGTCACTCTCCTCTAGTCCATCTGCCACCTTTGGTAGCAATGTCCAAAGACTGCTGGTTAGTGCATGCTACCCTTCCTCTTGCCCGTTTTTCCTACAGGATGTAAGCCTTATTAGGACAGATGACTCTGCCAGGAACACCTGCTTACTTAGAACCTTCCCAGGTTATCTCATCATAATCATTCTCATTATAATCCTGAGGTTTGTGAATGAGAAAAGGCAAGTCCTAAGGCAGTGAACAAGTAGTCTAAAACCAGCACTTCAATGCTCAGAGAGAGTAAAGGGGCAGGCAGACCAGGTCCTCTGACTTGAAGGGCCAGAGAATGCCTTCTACCGCCTCACCTTATTGATTTTTTTTTTAAGATTTTTACTTATTTATTTGACAGAGAGAGAGTAGGCAGAGCGGCAGGCAGAGAGTGGGGGAAGCAGGCTCCCCACCGAGCAGAGAGCCTGATGCGGGGCTCAATCCCAGGACCCTGAGCCAAAGGCAGAGGCTTAACCCACTGAGCCACCCAGGCGCCCCAATGTTTGTTGTTTTTTTTTTTTTAAGTCATCTCTACACCCAATGTGGGGCTCAAACTTGTGACCCCAAGATACGAAGTCACGTGCTGTCTACCCAGTGGGTCAGCTGGGTGCCTGCACCTCACCTTACACCTCCTGTATTTGTTGCCACTGCTCTGGAGTCCTGCTAACTAGGATCAACAGCAGAAATTTCTTAAATGAAATGATGGAATTGAAATAATTTTCCGAGTTCGAATACAAAGCTGTAACCATTTTAGCCTGTGACAGAATTTCATTTTACACATTTATGCCGAGCAACTGAAGCACAGAAGAGGAGGTCCCTGCTTGCTACTTGCCCTGCTGTCGCATCTGCAATTTGGGCCACCTGTCCCTGGGACTGACTTATGGACAAGTACAAGGGAGCACTGCTTAGGAACCAGTGGTTTGAAAGCAAAGAGGAAGTTCAAGGGAATCAGATGATTCTTCTTAACATATTCCAGTGAAATGCACTGTCATCAACCCTACTGCGATTTGTTAAGATTTCAGCAGCCCAGGGCGCCTGGGTGGCTCAGTCTGTAAGCATCTGCCTTCCGCTCAGGGCTACCTGGCTCCTATATACCCTAACCGTTAAGTAACTAGACCGGCACACAGCTGCCGGCTCAGCTTTCCATCTTAACAAAAAGTCCACTTGCAGTGGTGGCATCTCCGAGTCGTAACTGTCTCAGCTGCAAAGGAGCAGACACACAGTACCATATCCATTATTTTTAATGTCCAGCGTTTATAATACGAGGGCCAGAGCTCTTTCCCCACCTCAAGTTTATAAGTTTTCGATTGGCTTGTGAGGCCAATAGGGATACTTCTTCTTGTCTAATTTGGTTTCTGGGAAGGCTTCATTCAGGTCCTCAATGGTCATCTGATCGAACGGAATTATGTTCCTTAGCTTCTCCAGCTGCAAAGAGGGGGACTGTGTTAAGGTAAATGGAGCCACAGAGATGCAAAAAAGAATCCAAGGTAGGTTACTGCCACTAGGTGACAGATGTGTGGCCGTGAGGGAGAGAAAACATCTTACAACCAAAGGCCAAGGCTGATCTTTACCTGTTTTTCGTATTCCACAATCCTGGCCTTTGAGAGAGACAAAAACTCAGCACAACTTTTCACCTTAAAGAGAAGAGAGACATTCTGTTTTGAAACCAAGTTGTGGTGTCCTGACCCTGAGGCTCCCAAAACAGAAGTCCCAGATGGTTAGGTGTCTGAATACTACCTTAGATAATTTCCCAGGCAATTCTAACTCCTTAATTGCTTTTAACAGCTTTGTTCAAATGTAAGTGGCCTACAATAAGATGCAAATACTGAAAAAATGCTACTGAAGAAGTTCTGATCTATGTATCCACCTGTGAAACCATCACCACCATCAAGACAGTGAACAAATTTATTGGTCCCCTGCCTCCCATTCCCAGCCAACTACTGAAGCACTGCCGCCATAGATTACTTGCATTTTCTAGAGTTTTATTTTATTGCTCCTTTTAATTCCCTCTACCTTAACCTAACTTCTAAGAAATATAGAGCCATTAGGAAATACAGTTTTAGAATAAAGACTAGTCGCAACTACTTACATCTTCTTTTTCTTCAGCGTCCACCTGAACAGTGTATTTATCCTCTGGCACAGGAATCTTCAGGGCATTGAACTACAAACACAGGAACAGTTGTTATTAATGTATCTGGGAGTCCAAAGAAAGGGCTCCAAGACCCCCATCCTTACAGATAAAAACACACCCTCTATCCTGAGAGGAAACCAGTATGCATCTAGGTGTTGCAGTGGAAAGAATATTAGCCTGAGAACAGGAGCTGAAGGTTCTTAGTCCCGTCACTAACTGGACAATTCTTCATTACCAAGAATTTCAGTTTCATCTGAAAAGGACAGGTGGAAGAGAGGACCTAAAAAATGGCCTCCTAGAAACTTGTAGTTCTGAAGAAACGGATTTCTCTTAAAAATGAAATCCTAACGGACTAACTGGCAGAAGTAACATTTATATAATGGTGACGAAGATGCGTCTCCTTAGAAGACTGCTTGGCCCTATGGACCCAGCACAGAGCCGGCCTTCGGAAAGCCATTTGTCCAATGAATAAATCAATTGTGGGTGGCGCCTGGGTGGCTCAGTGGGTTAAGCCGCTGCTGCCTTCGGCTCAGGTCATGATCTCAGAGTCCTAGGATCAACCCCCGCGTCGGGCTCTCTGCTCAGCAGGGAGCCTGCTTCCTCTTCTCTCTCTGCCTGCCTCTCTGCCTACTTGTGATCTCTCTCTGTCAAATAGATAAATAAAACCTTAAATAAATAAAATAAAATGTGGATGCTGAGGTTTAACATGTAAATGTCAGAGGAGGCTAGGTGGACGAGAAATTTAGCCAAAAGACACAGTCAAAAGTGAGAAGAGAAAGGAAGAAAACAGTGAAAGGGTAGAAAAGATGTAAGGGAGACAGGTGAGGGGCTAAAAAAATAATTGAGGAAGTGTTGGAATGGAAACACTTAAATCCACAGCCCTCAGCCTCCCTGATTAATAACATTCTAGACTGTTTCTTTGGATAGGAAACTTGTAAGTGAAGACCCTGAATTCTCTGCACATATTTACCATATATCTCCACCCATCTTTCCCGAACTTCCTTTGGGCTTGGACTGCTAACAGCACCCTTGTTTCCACGCTGTCCTCCTGCATCTCTAACTAGCTACTGTTCTGCTCCGTACTCACAAGCCACACTATGAGACCAATGCTTTAGCTGCCTGAGTCTCACCTTCTTCTCAAAGTCATCTACCAAGCCAGCCTTCGCCACATTGGCCTTGTAGTAAGCCCAGTCGATAGCAGGGGGTTTCTCAGGAAGAGTAGCCAACCTGCTCACATGGAAAAGCAGAAGTTAAAATTGGTCTATGAGCAACAGAAAAGTCACATAGTACATTCCTTATTCCTATGGCCTCGAGTTATCATCATAGTTTTCTCTAGGAGGGAGATAATAAGAATGCCAAAAAACTACTTTCATTTGGAAACATGCATGCTTCAAAAAAAAAAAAGATTTATTTATTTTAGAGACAGAGCGTCTTCAAGTAGGGAGAGGAGCAGAGGGAGAGAATCTCAAGCAGACTCCCTGCTGAGCACAGACCTGACCTGGAACTCATGAAATCATGACCTGAGCCAAAACCAAGAGTCAGAAGCTTAACTGACTGAGCCACCCAGGCACCCCTAGGTGTGGGATTTCCATATAGCAGAAGAACATCAGAAATTGGTATGTAGGGGCGCCTGGGTGGCTCAGCGGGTTAAAGCCTCTGCCTTCGGCTCAGGTCATGATTCCAGGGTCCTGGAATCGAGCCCTGCATCGGGCTCTTTGCTCAGCGGGGAGCCTGCTTCCTCTTCTCTCTCTCTGCCTCTCTGCCTACTTGTGATCTCTGTCTGTCAAATAAATAAAATCTTTAAAAAAAAAAAGAAAAAGAAATTGGTATGTAATTCCAAATCACTGTTTTGCTTCCACATTTAGTAGCAAGTTAAGCAGGTCCCTCTTAGAGTGGTACTGACTTGGAGGTAAGTGTCTCATTCCAAGATTTCAGGGAGTTAGCAATGGCCTTCTGGTTTCGGGGTATGATCTCCCCAAAAGCTACCCAGTCAATGGTTTTTAGAGCAAGTTTTCGCCCAGCCATCTTGAGATCCTGCAAAATAAAACAGGTCAGATCAAAACAGGGCTTTTACAGAGAATCCTTTAAAAGGCACCTTAGAAACATGCAAACCTTTAAGAAATAGATCAACATCCTGACAGCTTGAGGAGTACCTTTATCAACTAAAGGAATCAGGATTACTAAAAAAGGATAGTTTAGCTTTTCAAATTCAAGGCATGCAACAACCTGGCATATAGCTACATCATTTCCTCCCCAAGATTGTCCCCCTCTACTCCCCAACTCCTACTCATCCTTAAAAAACCCAGTTTTCTAGGGGCACCTGGGTGGCTCAGTGGGTTAAGCCTCTGCCTTCGGCTCAGGTCATGATCTCAGGGTCCTGGGATCGAGCCCCACATCGGGCTCTCTGCTCGGCAGGGAGCCTGCTTCCTCCTCTCTCTCTGCCTGCCTCTCTGCCTACTTGTAATCTGTTCGTCAAATAAATAAATAAAATCTTTAAAAAAAAAAAAAACCCAGTTTTCTAGTGTCTGCTCTTCATGTACCTTTGGAAATATTGCTAAATTAATACACTGCATAAAAGCGATCATTTAAATACATTTCCATTCCGACTGCATGCATTTTATTCAGATGCTCCAGGGCACAGAACTTAATACATACACACGTTTCAACAGAGCTTAAATAGAGCAGATCCTAGGCCAGAATTTCCTCACCTCAAAAATGGGGATAATACCAGCCCTGCTGACCCTCAGAAGGCTGTTAAAAGACCAGCGAAATTATGCACATCAATCTGCCATAGTCTTACCGAGCTGAAGGAGCTCTTTATTCACTCCCTATCTGACCGGTAATAACCTGCACCTTCCCGTTCAGATCTGATTATCCCCTGCAGGACTAGCACGTACCCTATGCATTCTAGTAATACCCCTAACAGAGGTTTTCATTATACATTTGAATGTGAGAGAAGGTGCCATGTGGTTACAGCCATTTTTTTTTTAAACTAAGAATATGGGAACATAGTCAAACTACATTCAAGACCCGTGCCAGACATCAGGAGGAAGACTGAAATGCCAAAGGCCTTTCTTTGCAAACTATGGGGGTGGATCACAGGGGAGCTGCAAGAAATCCTCCCCAGGATCTTAAAAAGAACTGGTCCAACACCTGCCTCTTGCTTTCCTTCCCTCTCAGCAATAGCTTGTTTCCAGGACTGGAGGTGATGGGCAGGTGACTTTTACTTTAAGTAATCTCAACACCCAGCGTGGGTTTCAAACTTGCAACCCAGAGATCAAGAGTCCCATGTTGCACCGACTGAGCCAGCCAGGCACCCCTGCAGGTGACTTTTAAAGACACCAAAGAAACAAACGCCCTTACAGAGACTTTCCCAAGCACCCGTGCAGGGAGGCTTCCTAAATGGTGGGATTTTTGTCCTTTGTATGTTGCTGAATCCCCAGGGCACAGGAGGGGCTCCGTGAGTATCTGCGGAAAGGATACGCGAACTCTGCACTTTGAGAAGCTCTGAGCGCTCCACACGCTCCGACGCTGGAACCCTCAGGATGAGACTGAGTGTCCCTCACTAAACAAGTGAACACTATCTCGGAATAACGTTTCCCCAGCCCCCCACGGGACTGCAGAAGTCGGCCGCGCTGGGGGCGGATCGAACGAGACGAGGCGTGTGGAAGCACCTCGGTCAGAGGCGGCGGGGGTCACAGCCCGGCGACCTCGCGCGGGGGAGGGGAGAGGAAGGGAGCGCCGAGCAGAGCGGCGCCGGCGGCAGAAGCTACACCCGGGCGCTCTGCCAGCAGGCCAACCGCAAGGCCCGGCCTCCTCGTCAGGGGTGCGACAAGGGTCGACACGAGGTCTGGAGGGGGCAAAACAGGGCAGCCCGCAGACATCGGGCCCGGCGTCCCCAAACCCCACTCACCTTCACCGACCCCGGCTGCCCAGAGTCCACAGCAAGGAACGGAACTGGATCACCGGAAAGACTCCCTGAGCCAACCCCAAAGCTGAAGGGGCGGGCCTTGCTTCGCAAGGCAGCCGGTAGAAATGGAGGGTGGTTCCGGAAGTCCCGCCCCCGAGGGCGGGTGTAGCACTTCCCCCTCACTGGTCCCCGGGCGCTGGTTGGGGGCGCTCCCGTCCCTCTCCCCCGGCCCCACCCCCGCCGATGGGCCGGCCCGGCTCTCCCTGCCGAGAGATGGGCCGGCCCGGCGGCGCGCGGGCAGCGGCGGCGGCGGCGGCCCAAGATGGCGGAGCTGCAGCTGGACCCGGCGATGGCTGGGCTGGGAGGGGGTGGCGGGAGCGGGCTGGGCGATGGGGGCGGCCCGGGCCGCGGACCCCCCAGCCCTCGCCCCGTCGGCCCCACGCCCCGGGGGCACGGCCGCCCACCCGCCGCTGCCGCGCCTCCGCTGGAGCCGGGTCCCGGACCGCCAGAGCGGGCAGGGGGCGGCGGTGCGGCCCGCTGGGTCCGACTGAACGTGGGCGGCACTTACTTCGTGACCACCAGACAGACCCTAGGCCGGGAGCCCAAGTCTTTCCTGTGTCGCCTCTGCTGCCAGGAGGACCCGGAGCTGGACTCGGACAAGGTGCGCCCCGCCCTCGGGCGCGCCCCCGGCCATCGAACCCCCTTCGTGCCTCCTAGCTCTAGCTCGTCCCCAGATTCCTGCGACACGCTCCCCACAGGCGGGCTTTTCGGGCCGTAACCCCCTCCTGCCCCTCCCCCGTCAGGCTGGCCCCGGGGGGGCTATTCTCCCCCAATCCTCAGTCGCACTCCGGCTTTCTCTCTGACCCCGCCCTTCGCTCTCAGCGACTCATTGCCCACACGGTGCCCACCCGCACCCACGAGAACCCACTGCACACCCCTTCTCCGTATTCCTCTCTCTGCCTCTCATAACCAGCCCCTCGGATCTGCATGAGTTTTCCCTTGGCTCCTCGTCAGCCCCTCACTGCCTGTGCCAGATGCGTCCAGAACTGGGTCAGGGTGAGCGAAGGCATCTTTGTAGCTTTCTCAGACTTCCTCTTGGACCCCTCTGCCAAGTTGGGTGAAAGCCTGGGTCTGACAGCTGCAGGAAGTGCTTCTCCTGATAGCACGCTTCTTTCCTGTGGTCCTGGGCCCTGAGCTCGCATCTGGTAACAGTCGCTGTTCTAGGAGCATGTTAGAGCTCAGATACATGCCTTGGAAAGAGATTACCAGTTGCCAGTGCAAACCGAAGCCGACTGGTTAAGGCCATCGGAAAATGCAAACTGAAGAATGCTGTTGAGCAAGATGCATGGCTCCTAACCAAAAGTTGAGAGGTGACGAGACACTTCCAACCCATTTCCAGTTTGAAGTGTTGTTTATTAACTTTACACATGGATCATTTAGTAAGGCGTTGACCATAGCATACCTCACCTTCCATATAGCACTCAGCCAGTTACATTGAAATGGAGTTAGGTTTGGGTAGAGATTGGCTATTTTATTTATTCACCATCTACCTCTCCTCTAATCTCAGATCGATAGAAACCTGTCCTGCCCTAACTTTAAAGAAATTCCAAAACCTTTGCTTGTAAAGGAATTATTTTTATCTACCCTAAATCTCTCTTGTTGCAATAGAAGCCAGTTTCTTCTTGTTCCTTTTACTGTAAAGATGAGTAGGATTAAAGCTGCTCAGCGCCAAGTCCCGGCCGTGCCAAGCTTCCTCTGGGCACAGAACCTGGGGTGTGTGAGTTACAGCTGGCAATGCAGACTCCCACTGATGTTGGCCTTGAGCTCAGGAGTATTGCCAACTATACAGAGGTTTTCTTAGAATTAGGAATGTGATTTGGGGGCAGTAGAGCAGTCAGAATGTCCATCTCAAGCAGAGATTTAATAATCAAACTGGCATTTTCTTCCCCTTACTTTATAACAGATATCCCATAGAAGAATGGTGGTAATTGTGTCCCAGTAAAGATTTTAGAAGTTCAAGTAAACGCCTGGATGTGGGACTTGGCATCTGTAACACCCCACCTGAAATGATCTCAGAGTACAAGATACATAAAGCTAGCTTTCTTGCCAGTAGTTTGTGATAAGCAACATCTAGCAGCAACACTCACCCTCTCACTAAAGAATTGTGACAGAGAGGCTGAAACCCTGCCCGGACTTAGTCTGAAATCTCCAGAGTGATACCTTTGTGTTCGGTTGGCAGGACGAGACAGGGGCCTATCTGATTGACAGAGATCCCACCTACTTTGGTCCAATCCTAAACTACCTCCGCCATGGGAAGCTCATCATTACGAAGGAGCTGGCAGAAGAAGGTAAGAACGACGTTCGAACTGGGCATTTTCCAAAATTGGGGTTTAGCTTTAAAGCTGTTTCACAGATTTGAATTTTTTTTTAAAGACTTTTATTTTATTTGACAGAAACAGACAAAGTGGGAGAAGGCACACAAGCAGGGGGAGTGGGAGAGGGAGAAGCAAGGCTTTCCTTTGAGCGGGGAACCCGATGCAGGGGCTTAATCCCAGGACCCTGGGATCCTGACCTGAGCCGAAGGCAGATGCTTAATGACTGAGCCACCCAGGCGCTCCCGCATTTGAATTTTTTTTTTTTTTTTTTTTTTGGAGATTTTCATCAAGTTCATGTGCAGGTGTAGTAAAGGTTTATGGAAGTGAGCAGGGAGTCTCTAGTTACCTAGTCTTATCTGAGGAGGTCTTGCTTAAGGGGTCCCCACTGGGCTCTGTTCAGCGTCCTTAATGAGACGGAAAAGAGCTAGCTCAGTTTTACAGATAGCTTCGGGAGCATTCTCCAAACCTGCAGAATTGTCAGGATCCCTTTTTACTTTTACTTATGAGCTTGTAAGCAGTGAAGGTCCGTAGCCTGGAGCATCACATCTCTGACATTAATTATTTATTTTTTTCAATTTTACTTGCAGCTATAAAACATAATAAAGGCTTGGCCTCATTTCTTTTAAGACTGGTCTCATGCTTCCTTGTAAATTTTTGCAGCTGACCTAATTCGTTCTCCAGTCCGTTGTCAGGTGTATCATCAGTTGCCTCATCTTTTTGGTTTGTAGGGCATCTGGACTGTTAAGTGGGTCTAGACATCTTTCTAAAAGGCTTGCCGTGGTCTCACCAACGGCATTCAGTAGAAGATTGGGGCCTGTCCCTAAGTCCAGGGCACCCTGACCTAGAAACTTCAGCTCTGAATAAGAAAGCTGTAATGGCCATGCTAATTAATGAAGTGGCCGCAAAACACAAAGGGTTCAAATGGTAAAAAGAGGATTCGTGTGCTTGCTCTTTCTTTAACATTTCAAAAGCACGCAGAAATAATGGGAATAGTACAATAAATTCCGTGCACCCACCGTCCAGCTTTCATAATCACTACCTCACGGATAATCTCGTTTCTTGAAAAGGGGAGTCTTCAGCATCTTTTCTGAAGTCTTTAAAAAAATTGTTTTCTATTGAAATATTTTCAGACTCAGAGGAAAGGGCCAGAACAGCACAGAGAACTCCCAGATTCATCAATTCTTTAGCATTTTTCGGTCATGCTTGTGCCATCGTCCATTCTGTCTCCCGCTCCTGTCCTCCCTTCCCCACGCAGTTTTTACTTCTGAACCATCTACACGAAATCACTGATTCACCCATTAATTCTTCACCTGTATTTCCAAGAACAAGGTTACAGCAGAGTTATCGAGTTCAGGAAATTTAATATTAATAAATATTTCTATCTATAGCTTATATTCTAATTTTATCGGTTGCTCCAGTAATGTTTTTTATAGCAAATGTTTTTGTCTGATACCAGATCACACATCCCACTTGGTTGTCCTGTCCAAGGTCTTTTAGTTTATTTAGCGTGGCATTCTTTCAGTAACTGCCTTTTACGTTCAAATAATAAGCATCCTATTAAATGTGGTCCACATTAATTTATACACACTCACCCCTGGTCATTTTTAGGACAGACTGGGTAAGCATTGCAAGCTCAGGAGTTCTCCGATGTGACCAGTTCCAGGAAATGAGTAACATATGGGAAAGGTGTCCTGCAGCTAATGGGCAGGTGCAGGGAGAGTCGAGGAGGGTGCCAAGTGGGAAACTGCAGGGGTGAAACAGAATGAACAGAGCAGCTCCAGAGCTTGACTCATGCTGGGGAGAAGGAAATGGGTATACCCTAAACAGCAAAGAAATGTTTCCCAGACTGAAGGAGGGAGACCAGGCTTCCATTTGAGAAAGCAGTTCTTTGGGCGCCTGAGTGGCTCAGTGGGTTAAGCCTCTGCCTTTGGCTTGGGTCATGGTCTCAGGGTCCTAGGATTGAGCCCCGTATCGGGCTCTCTGCTCATCAGGGAGCCTGCTTACCCCCTGTCTCTTCCTGCCTCTCTGCCTACTTGTGATATCTCTCTCTCTCTCTCTCTCTCTCTGTGTCAAATAAATAAATAAATAAATCTTTCTTTTAAAAGAAAGAAAGAAAGAAAAATGCAGTTCTTAGCAAGCATGCAAACTTCAGCTCTTGCTGTTTTCTGGGGAATGCACACACATCTCTAACTACAGTTTGGTCCTTGGCCTAGGTGTTCTGGAAGAAGCGGAGTTTTACAACATTGCATCTCTTGTGCGGCTGGTTAAGGAACGGATACGGGACAATGAGAACAGAACTTCTCAGGTAATGGGTTTTGAACTCTTTTTTTTTTTTTTTTTCCCCAGATCTTATTTATTTATTAATTTGAGAGAGTGAAAGTATGAGAGGGGGAAGGTCAGAGAGAGAGAGACTCCAGCTCGATCCCCCGACTCCAGGATCATGACCTGAGCCAGAGGCAGTCGCTCAACCAACTGAGCCACCCAGGCACCCTTTTTCTTTTTTTCTTTTCTTTTTTTTTTTTTTAAAGATTATTTATTTATTTATTTATTTATTTGACAGAGAGAGATCACAAGTAGGCAGAGAGGCAGGCAGAGAGAGAGGAGGAAGCAGGCTCCCTGCTGAGCAGAGAGCCCAATGCGGGACTCGATCCCAGGACCCTGAGATCATGACCTGAGCCGAAGGCAGCGGCTTAACCCACTGAGCCACCCAGGCGCCCTGCCCTTTTTGTTTTTGTTTTTGTTTTTAAATAAGATTTTATTTTTAATCTCTTCACCCACAGCATGGGGCTCAAACTCAGAACCCCAAGATCGAGAGTCACAGCTCCACCAACTGAGCCAGCCAGGCGCCCCACAGGTTTTGAACTCTTAAAGGGAAAAGGTCTCCATGGCTCTTTGTTGCCGTGTCTGGGTGGGATTTGAAAAGGGACACGTGCTGTCAGGCAAGAGCTACCGCTCCCCTTAAAGCTGGAGGTCTGTGGGGAACACAGTCCATGCACCAGACAGACAGCGCATTCGCCACTGGGCTTGTTCAGAACAAGGAAACAGAAGAAGACATAACAAAACAAAACAGCCCTCCTGTCCCTTTAAGAGAGCTAGCGGTTGTGGCTGCTCACCATTTGGCAGCAAGTCCATGGCACTTGAGGTCCCTAACCTTGTTCTCAGGCAGAGTATCTGTCTCCCTCCACATAAGGGCCCAGCAAGCTCTTGCTTCCACCTGTTGGCCACTATTAGGACCAGCCTTTTTAAAAGTGTGATCACGTCCCATTCGGCTCCCAATAGCCACATGAAACCAGTCTCGCGCTCTAGACTTTAGGAGCTGCTTGTGAATAATGCTTCCGAGGAAATAATCTCAGGCTTTCCTGTTAAATATGAAGTCTGGGTTTTTATATTAACTCAGTAGACAGAATAACAACAACAATAAAACCCACACAATTTGCCACCAGTTTGAGACGACCGTAAGGCACGCAGCGCTTATTTCACACCGTGTCACCCATCACATGTCATAAGTGGCCACAGTGGCATCTTTTAGGCCCTTGTGATTCTCTGGCTCCTAGGAGAGGGTCTGTGCCCTCTAGAAGCTTGAAGTCTTGCGGGGAAAACAGACGGTCCCTTTCCTGTATAGGCTCTATTTTAAGAAGGTACAGCTGTAGTGACGGAGGGCAGCATTGGACTCCACTGTGACCATCTGTCTTGTAGCCTGAGTTGCCTCTTATCCCATCAGCTCCCAGTGATGGATGCTTTCCTGAGATCCAGTCTATTGCAGTGTAGAATTTTCCCGTGATTCAGAAGGCAATGCTTCTTTTCAAAAGTCAGAACAAAACAAGTAAAAAATAGTTCCTCTCTATGTTCTATCTTAGACTTCATATATCCAAATTTTCTGGGTTGGTTTGTTTGTTTGTTTGTTTGTTTTTCCTGGCTCTAAATGGAGTTATCTGATGGGGGAACTGACATCCATGACCAAAAACGACCTTTCTTCGTTTTATCTGTAGTAGTTTGCAAAGATGGAAAAAAGAGCTTCTTGGTTTTCTTCCTTCTATAGCCGATGTCGGAAAACCTTTCGAATGTTCAAAAATGAACTTATAACTGCTTTGCAGTTTACCATATGGAATATCGAATGGCCTCAATCTCGTTGCCATCTCGGATTAAATTGTACGCGGCATCTTTCTCTATTGTAGATACTTAATAGCTAGACGTTCTGGAAACCTAGCTTTGTCCTCAATTTTCCACATTCCGAAAAAACTTTTGATTGCTTAGTGTAAATTTTGATGGTACCATGAATTATGTAATTTGAAGCCATTCAGCCCTGAATGTTCTCAGTTCTTTGCCATTAGCTAAGTCCTTGAGAGCATTGTAAGATTTGTTTGATGACAGCGATTAAGTTAATTAGTCCTCTAGGTTTTGAAGGCTTGTGGATATAGACCCAGTTGGAAGCTTTTTTGTTCTAGGGCTGGCAAGGCCTTTTTGATGCTAATTGATCTTTCCATCTGTCCTTTTTATTTAGTGAAACTCTGAGCAGTGGATTTGATGTTGTTCAAAAACACCCTCTTTTGCATGTATCACAACTCTAAGGCAAAATTGGCCATGTGTGTATTTTTGTGGCTGTCCCTTCAAACACGTTGTCTCCTTTAACTTGCCGATTTTTTTCTTAAGATTTTATTTTTAAGTAATCTGTACACCCAACATGGGGCTGGAACTCAACAACCCAAGATCAAGAGCCGCACGCTCCTCCCACTGAGCCAGCCAGGGGCCCCGAACTTGTCTCTATTTCAGGGAGACACACATGACCGGGATTCAGGCAGAGCCCAAGATATGGGTGTCCCACCCCACCTTTTAGTGACTTCTCATTTCTCTGTTAGTGGCTGCCACTACTCTGCTACTTTGCTGTCTCTGACATTTTTTGTTAGGTCATTAATCTTAGTGCATTCGAGAACACCTGTGGTTTACTTTGGAAGAGAAAAATAAAGAGGTAGCATCTTAAATACCTTGGGCTTTGATAGTTGGGGCTAGTATCATGGAGCTTTCATGATACTCTGAGTTTTAGAACATAAAACACTTGGTTGTTTCCAAAATGTGTGCTCAGAGATCATTGAAATCTTCCCGGGATTTGCTCTACATTTTAGGTGGAGGGAATGTTTTTCTTGGTGCCTTGTGTAACAATAGTTGCATTCGGTCCAGAAGGGGAGACCATGAAAGAAAGAGCTCAGCATTGTTGGCGGACCAGCCCGGGCGCTGGCGCTGCCTCCATCCCAACAAGCACCGCCTGATTCAGGCAAGACACACCAGTGTCCCGCAGAAGACGGGAACAGAGGGGGAGCCACTCTGGGCTTGGAGCACTCCCTAATCTGGAGCTGCTTTTGTTGAGCCAGTATTTCCCCAGCAGCGGGTTCTTACAAACAAATTTTCCAGAGAACTGAAGCCCAGTCATCCTTTTGAAAAAGCATCAAAGCTGAATTTCCATTATTCTTAAGGAAACCGTCTGTATTTTCTTTCTTTCTTTTTAAAAGATTTTATTTATTTATTTGACAGAGATCATAAGTAGACAGAGAGGCAGGCTGGGTAGGGGCGGGGTGTGTGTGTGGGGGGGGAAGCAGGCCCCCCGCTGAGCATAGAGCCCAATGTGGGGCTCGATCCCAGGACCCTGAGATCATGACCTGAGCTGAAGGCAGAGGCTTAACCCATTGAGTCACGCAGGCGTACCCCCCCTCCCGCCCTCCAGTCCATATTTTCTTGAAATCCCAAGAATATAACCAATCCCTCCGTGATGGAGCATCATTGTTCTCAGCTTCCGTTGCTGTTTGTGCTCTAACAAATGCGTCATGTCCTTTGGACTGGCAGTGGATGTGCAGCTGTTGGACCCAACACTGAATGGTCCAAAATTGACAAACGCTGCGTCTTCCTGTGAGCCTTCAGTCATCCTTGTGAGAATGGGAGCTCTCATTTGGGGAGCATTCCTCCCTGCAGCACCCCTTGCCCTCGCCTGACTTCGCCTTTTTTTTTTTTTTTAAAGATTGATTGATTTGAAAGAGAGACACACACAGAACAGAGGGAGAGGGAGAGAGAGAAGCAGACTCCCCACTGAGCAGAGAACCCGACATGGGGCTTGATCCCAGGATCTGAGCCAAAGGCAGATGCTTAACTGACTGAGCCACCCAGGTGCCCCCCTGACTTTGGCTCCTAAGGCTCACAGCCCAAGTCCTAAGGGAGGGGTTCTCCTCTGGATAAAGCATTAGGGGCCTTCATGCCGCAGCTTTGGGGCATCTAGCTTTTTCGCTTCTGGTTCTAACTACTGTTCCAGAGTTGAATGGGCTAAAAGTGACTTCTCTCTGGATCTGACACCAACTGGGTGTCCAGCAGTTCGTCCTCTCCTGAAACTAACTAGTGTGTAGTAACTCTTTCTACAGGTTTCAGGGCTCAGCCCCCTGCTTCAGACGCCAGTGCCACATCCCAGGTCCCCATGCTAGCTGCACTTCTGTCCACCGCGGCTACACAATGAAGGGTTCCCATGACATCCCCCTTCGGGTTCAGTAATTTACTAGAACAACTAGAACCCAGGAAGATGCTCTACTTACTGTTACAGTTTATCTCTAGGAGACAGAGGACAGCCAGATGGAGAGAACCGGGGCGGGATCCGAGCGCAGGAGCCTTAGCGCCTGTGGAGTTGGGATGTACCACTTGGCCAGCATGTGCTTACGGTTGCCAGCTTGGAAGCTCCCTGAACCTCAGTGTTCGAGGGTTTTTAAGGATGTTTCATTACATACCCATGACTAATTAGATTAACTCATTGGTCGTTGGTAATTAAATTCAGTCTTCAGCCGCTCTCCCTCCCTCCGAGGTCAGAGGTCGGCAAGTAGGACTGAACGTCCTCATCTTTTTTTTTTTTTAAGATTTTATTTATTTATTTGTCAGAGAGGGAGCAAGTGAGAGCGAGCACAGGCAGACAGAGTGGCAGGCAGAGTCAGGGAGAAGCAGGCTCCCTGCAGAGCAAGAAGCCCAATGTGGGACTCGATCCCATGATGCTGGGATCATGACCCGAGCTGAAGGCAGCTGCTTAACCAACTGAGCCACCCAGGTGTCCCTAGACGTCCTCATCTTCTAATGGTGCTTGGTCTTTCTGGGGACCAGTCATTAGCACAAAAAAGATACTTTCATCCCTCAGGTAATTCCAAGGGTTTTAGGAGCTCTGTGCTAGGAACCAGGAACAAAGACCAAATACCCATTTTTTAGTATATACTTCTATAACGGACGTGCTACCATTTAACTCTGAAACACTTTCACTCTCAGGTACCATCAGTGGAGGGTAAGTGTTTTAAACATTGGTATATCCTGGGATCCTGTTTTATATATTATTCCCATAATAAGATTTCACTCTGAATAAACCAAAGTGGTCTGCATTTTCAGTATGTATGTCAGAGATGAAGCAATTAAGATGATGAGGTGACTTTCTTGTCCAAAGTGATTTTACTCTATTTTCTCTTCCGGGAAATGGATGAAATCTAAGCACATAACTCATTTCTCTGAACTTCAGAATTATTAGACCCACTGATTCCATAGCCTTGGGCCTTTTTTTTTCTTTCTTTCTTTCCTTGGATAAGTTTTTATTGAAAAACAACATCGCTGGGGCGCCTGGGTGCCTCAGTGGGTTAAAGCCTCTGCCTTCGGCTCAGGTCATGATCCCGGGGTCCTGGGATCGAGCCTGCATCAGGCTCTCTGCTCAGTGGGGAGCCTGCTTCCCCCTCTCTCTCTTCTTGCCTCTCTGCCTACTTGTGATCTCTGTCTGTCAAATAAATAAAATCTTTAAAAAAAAAAAAAGAAAAACGACATTGCTGCTTGTCAGAGGGGCTCATGTGGGGCTGTCCAGAAAAAATGTCCAAGCAAGCTCCTTTTCAGTGGTCAGTTTTGGGAAGAGCCACACCAGGGCAGCTGCAAACTGTTGTGTCCTCGAGATTGTTCTTGAAAGTCTGTTGTTGTCGCAGGGCCCCGTGAAGCACGTGTACAGAGTCCTGCAGTGCCAGGAGGAGGAGCTTACGCAGATGGTCTCCACTATGTCCGATGGGTGGAAATTTGAACAGGTATGTTTCCCAGGAGGCCCCGTGCCTCAAACTGTCGCCAGCCATAGGCAGCTCCTAACCTCAGGGGTCCGTCGGGCCAGGTGGGAACCTGTTCAGAAACGTAGGAAAGAGCCACTGGGTGTGGATGATGTGCTCAGTCATACCGGATGAGTTGGGAGACTTGAGAGTAGTATCATGTCTCCCAACTTCACATCCAAGTTTCAGTTTGATTGTGCTTGCTTAGGCCTGAAAGTGCCTTTATGGGGTTTTTTCTTAAGTGCTCAGTTGACATTTTATAGAATAACTACGAAAAGAAGGCTAGGATGCATCCATAGCCCTTCCTTTCCTCCCCCCGGGGTGAGAATGCTGTCGTTCCAAACAGTATGTAATCCATCCCGAAGAGCATGGGCGTGTGTGATGTGAAAGGAGTCCGGCATGGTGAGAAATGTGGCTTCGCCGTTCCCCATCAGTCTGTGCATTTCTGTTCCTTTAGCTTTGGGTCGTGGAGGAAGTATCCAGACAAAGCCACACAGTCAGCGTTGTACTGTTCCCTCCATTAGATGGCAGCATTGTTCAGCTCATCTGTTGCCTTCGCCACAGGGAGCGCAAGCAGAATGAACATGTTAGCAAACAGAATGATCCTGTTACCGTTTTGTGGGGATCAGGCCCGTTTTTATGCAGACTTTTGAAGAGTCAGTTGAAGGGTCACCAGAAACTCACCTTCTCAGCTAGCTGCTGGGCTGCTAAGAGTACTGTGTTGTAGATCGGATACACGGGTGTCTCCGCCTTCAGAGCTAACGCAGGATCCTTCCTCACGCGTGCCCGCACTGCCAAGTCCATTCTGCCTGTGTATGTCGGCCTGATTCTTAGCCAGGTGGGGGCTGCAAGATGTGCCATACTTCCACCCCACAAGTATTTTCCCTGCTATGTGTTTTTTCTTTTTCAATATTCTATTTGTAAGTAATCTCTGTGCCCAACATGGGGCTGGAACTCAGGACCCCGAACTCAAGAGTTGCACGCTTCTCCTGCTGAGCCAACAAGACACCCCCTCCCTGGAATAAGTTTTAAGCAAAGAATGTTTTGTTTTTTTGTTTTGGTTTTTTTAGATTTTTATTTATTTGACTGAGAGAGAGGGGCAGTGAGAGAGGGAACACAAGCAGGGGGAGTGGAGAGGGAAAAGTAGGCTTCCCGCTGGGTGGGGAGGCCAATGCGGGGCTTGATCCCCGGACTCTGGGATCAGGACCTGAGCTGCAGGCAGATGCTTAATGACTGAGCCACCCAGGTGCCCCAGCAGAGAATATTATTAAAAAAGTAATAATAAAAATAAGTTTGTTTGTTTTTACAATTCTTTTTTTTTTTTTTTTAAAGTTTATTTGAGAGAGAGCACAAGGGCAGGGTGAGGGCAGAGGGAGAAGCCCCACCGAGCAGGGAGCCCGATTCGGGACTCAGTCCGGGGACCCCGGGATCATGATCTGAGCAGAAAGCAGATGCTTAACCGACTGAGCCACCCTGGTGCCCTTTTAAGTATTCTTTATGAAAGCGGTGAATAATTATGAATCTTTCATCTTGTTAATGTTTGGGGGACAGACAAGTCATGCTTGTACGAACTGTATTATATGGATGAGGAAGTTAAAGCCCGTTCATAGAGTGAATCAGTCATGTTTTTCTCACATGAGACGCTACATGCTTGCCCAGATGACCTTACCCTTTGGCTTCCTTTTTCCCTGAGCACGTGTATTGTCTATTTAGAGTTGAATCCTGAATTCAATTCGCTAAAAAGGTTAAAGGTCGCAGCAGCATATGGCTTCTGGTAACTCTTCAGTGATTCACTCAGTGCTTTCCAGAGCCTTCTGAGTACCAGTCTCCAGTCCAGGACTTCTGCCTGAAGATGAGCCAGCTCTGTGTAGGCGTTTGGCTGAAGCAAGTGTCCATTCTCATTCATACAAACATTCTCTTTCACCTCAGTGTTTGCTAGAAGGAGAATGATCGTGGTAATCCTAGTTGCTGCCTTTGGGATTGTTTCAAGTGCTTGGGTGGGAGACAGTGGCGGCGCCCGTACTTTTCTTCTCTAGGGAAGGCTTATTGAGGATGCGCTGGTGAGTAACTGAGATCCAGATGTGCCCTCGAGCCAGGAGAGTCCCAGAAATGATCGTCCATGAGAGGCAAAACTACACAGTTGGGTCAGGAGGAGGGTTGGACGCGTGTAGCTCTTTGGTACCTGAAGGTGACTGTTTGCCATATTCTTGTTCTGTCAGCTAATCAGCATCGGCTCTTCCTATAACTACGGAAATGAGGATCAGGCAGAATTCCTCTGTGTCGTCTCCAGAGAACTAAATAATTCTACCAATGGCATTGTCATAGAGCCCAGTGAAAAGGCAAAGGTAAGAAATGGTGTCACCCGAATTTTGTCTCTGACTCGTTTATTCCCAGCCCCTTAGAGGGCTTTGCCTGAACCAATTGTTGCTTGAGGTTTCTTCCCTTTCCTTCTGAAGCTGGCTTTGCATTTTGCCTTCATTTTTTTTTTTTTTAAGATTATTTATTTATTTATTTGAGAGAGAGAGTGAGAGAGAGAGAGAGCATGAGAGGGGAGAAGGTCAGAGGGAGAAGCAGACTCCCCATGGAGTTGGGAGCCTGATGTGGGACTCGATCCCGGGACTCCGGGATCATGACCTGAGCCGAAGGCAGTCGCTTAACCAACTGAGCCACCCAGGCGCCTCTTCATTTTGGTTTTTGACTGTTATAATTTAAGTCAGGATTTATGGAGCCGTGGCTGAGGGTTTCAGTCAGGAAACGTGTACTGAAATAGGGTGACTCTGATACCCTCAGTCCAGTCAGGGAAAAAAATCTTATTGCCACTAACTACAACAACATGAGAATTCTGAAACTCAAAATTGGGAAAATATTTTGTGTCTATTCTTTGAAACTGTTCTCTCCTTTTTGCTGCCTCAAGAGAAGAGGTATTTGGTTACCTCTGTGACCTCCTCACCTTTAGTCACTGGGAAATTGTGTGGTTACCTCACACACTCTCCTAAGTCAGCAGCCCATGGTGCGTCTGCACCATTTCCTTTAGCATCGACAGCACTTGGGGCCCCACGGTGTTGAGCGAGTCTTTTACTACTGAAGTGCTTCAAGGGGGTCGGGGCTGCAGCCCTGCATTGCCTCCTGGTTTACCAGGGATTGTCGTGCTGCTCGCAGGGGTCCCGCAGAAAGCAGCCGCGGCTCCCTTTCCCCTCAGCAGTCTGCTTAGCAGCCTCAGCCTCAAAGCAGGTCTGCTCCAGAGTCCAAGCCTCAGCCCTCTCCCCCGTCTTCCACCCGCAGATTCTTCAGGAGAGAGGATCTCGGATGTAAATTCCAGATCCTTAACCATCAGGAGAGCAACCCGGCAGAGCACCTCGTGACGTTCAGTCTTGCTCCTGTACAGTAACCAACCGAGCTGCTGCAAAGCAAAGCTGAGCCTGGCCCCCCAGTGGAGAAGTGTTCTGGTCAAAACCAAAGGAACCCCTGCCCCTCCCACAGGAACCTGAAGACAGACGCGACTCCCGGCTGCAGAGTACCTTTTCAGAAACCTGCTTTTGTTTTCTTAGCCAGTGTCGTGGTGAGTCTGATAACCTGATAACCGCAGCTGGGCCAGGTTCCCAGTTGGAGCCCTTCTGGGCGCCTGGGGGAAGGGAAGAGGAAGGCCTGGCTCCTCGGACGCGCCCGTACTTCAGGGAAGCGGCAGATGAAGGAGGATCGTCCCTGAGCTGTGCCGTGTTTTCGCCCGAGTGCCGCGTTGGAAGCCGCTTTGTAACACTATCTTTCCCTCCTTCTCTGCACCCCGGACTAATGCAGCAGATGCCAAGGACTGTAGCTTCAGTCTGTCGAGTTGAGTTTAGGTTTTGGATAAAGGATGGCGTTGCCAGAATAACCCCTCCCCCCGTTCCTGTGAACAAAACCCCTTTGAGGAAGCAGGTGGTGGGGTGTCCTTGGTAATGGGCGGAGGTCGGGGATCGCTGCTCTGGGTTCGGGGCGCTTAGCCGCCGTGTCCATCCCTGCCTCCTTTGCCTCTAGCAGCCCGGACTCTCCAGAAGCTTGCTTTCATCCCGAGAGGAGGTCTGCGGCAGGTGGCGTCCCGCAGTCTGTCGCACAGACAGACGGGAGCGGCAGGTAGCTGGTCTGTAGCCGTCGCTCACCCTCCGTTGGCCCTTCCTCCTCCTCTGACTTCTGAAACTGGACCGAAGAAAAAGGGGACTTGGGATCCTCTGATGGCTTGGGGTGGGGACAGCATTTCTTTGGAAGTTGCCAAATGTGTTACATTATAGTATCCAAAAGTGTTATTTCTTCTGTGATTGTCTCTTGGAAATGCCTTGACTGAACATTTAGTATTTATTTGTGTCTCTTCTTGATTTCTGACCATGCCTGGCAGGCGTGTCCGTGCCCCCACATCATCCCCGGTAGAGTGTGTGTGTGTGCTGGGCGGGCCAAGACCCCCCTCCCTACGTCTCTGACCCCACGCATTAGCATCACTTCTTTCTTCAGAGAGCCAGGTCATGGAGAATCAAATGCTTGTTTGACCGAGGAGGGGAGTAAAGCCCTCCTTCAGGCTGGGACCACAGAGCTCGTAGCTGGATCGTCTCGGTGAACAGTCACTGAATGCAAAGGGCCAGAGAATCCCTAGTTTTTCCCAAGATGACTTTCCTGGTATGGCAGATGGCCCAGAGAAGGGGAAGGTGCCATGGGACACTCCATCTGTCACGGCCACCTCCTGCCAGTCGCTCCTGGCTTCCTCCACAGGTGAGGTTCTGTCCCCTCCACAGCTCAGCTGCTTCCTAGGTGGCTTTGGTGCTGCGATTTTTGGAAGTGACTTACAGGCTGTGCCAAATATCTTTTGAGCTTGTGACAGGTGCCCATGTACAGATCGCGTAACTCTTCTTCAGGATTCTCGCTTTGACCTTATCTGTGTGTAGAGCAGGATAGAAATGTGCGCCCAGGGGTGTCTGCTGATACGGGAGCGTGCTTGTGGACATCGGCACCTCAGAACTCTGGCTTGTGCCCACGATTCCTACAGCTAGAAAATGTTACAGGAACTTCTACCTACAGTAAAACAGTCACCCTTGAAAAAGGTCACACATATCCTGTCATCTTTCAGGAAAAAAAAATAATAAGATTTGAATGTGTCAAGGAAAAGCTCCTCTGACCAGAATAGGACAGAGGACTTTGGAAGAAGCGCTCTTTGGCCAATTCAAAAAAGTAAAATTTGACTCAAAGGAGGGAAAGCAGCTTCATTTGGGGCCTGGAGCCCAGTCAGATTTGCTTTCCCAAGGCCTTTCCCTGCGGGTCGGCCCATGCTTCCAAGCCTGCTCGAAGGGGTGAAGCCAGGTGAACCAGGAGGCAGAGGAGAGCTAGCCCGTCCGAAACGAGCATTTCTCTTCTCAGAGTCCCACAGTGGATCCTGCGGAGAGACCGCTGAGCGCCGTCCTCAGCAGAGAAACCAACAGCAGTGACCCTGCCGCTCTCCCGCAGGGCTGGCTTTCGTGAGGATCCCCTCCTCGTGGCAACCTAATGACAGTTGCTCCAGTACTCCTGAAGCAGGGGAGGATTCCATTTCTTGAGGTTTCTGGAAAAGTATTCCCCCCCTGCCCTTTATGAACCGAGTCAGTATTTTTTCCTGAAAGCCTTCTCCCCCCTCCTGGGAGAGTCCGGCTGATGACCTCGGAGAGAGGTCTGGCCATCGGTTTGGGGGTGTCACGTGGCCAGGGACCCACATTCTCTCCAGCTGCCCAGGGCTGCCGGGTGGGGAGTGTCTTCCTTCTTCGTTCTGTGCCCAGGCCCAGCTCACGAAGCAGCCGGGCTTCTCCCAGGAGACGCCATCATCGCGCGCTTCTGTCTTTCCCTCAGAACCTGCTTCTTGGCAGTGCGGCGTGGCCCAACCTCCTCTAGAGCGACTTCGTTTCTGCAGTCTTAACTGGTCTCAGGGGTGTCAGCGAGGTGTAGGGGAGGAAGGGACAGAGATGCTGGGGGGGAGGGGTGGGTCGGCCCAGGGGACACCCACACCCTCCAGCGTGGCCTTTGACCCAGAGGTGAGGGACCATGCCTGTCACTCGTGGGTGCCGTTTGTTACTGTTTGTGTATCTGAATAAAGTCTGAAATGCTGTGACCTTTTTTTTTTTTTGTCAATAAAGACATGAAACAAACTTTGCATCTTCTTGGTTTCCCATCACTCCCGATGATCCTCAAGCTGTTTTCAGGACATGAATTTGACTACCAGGGCCTCTTACAAAGTCCTCATTTCTCTTGCTGCTGAAGCCGCCTGAGGGGGTGTTGGGCCTCCTTCCTCCTCAGGACCAGGAGAGAGGGAGAAACAGGAGGTGGAGACAGATGGGCTACCCAGCAGTGAGCTGGGAGGGGGAAGAGTCTGACCATTTTTAAGGGAAAAGAAGGCTTCCCGGAAGCCTAAGTGGCCGGGTGCCCATTTTCTCTGCACAGTGGAGGAGGAGGAATAGATGTGGGGTGAGGCAGGTAACCAGCAGGCTAAGCATCGGCCGTTTGAGGCACCGGGCAGGGTGTGGGACCCTCAGAAGGCATTAGAGCGTCCCCTCCCGTAGGGCGCTGACAGCTAGGGAGACGTGTAGGCACAAAGGTAGCAGAGGGGGCAAGCGTTTGTATCGGCCCAGGGTCCGGTGGAAGACACACCACAGCAGTTGTTAACACGTGGTAAGAAGAGGAAAGGGCTCAGCGACGCTCTGGTGTCACAGACCTAGTGACTGCGGGACACAGTTACTGCTCCCAGGGCAGGGGAGCCAAGGGAGGAACTTGGGACTGTTACAGTGTACAGGAGGGGCTCTCTTGCCACGGAGGAGATGCTGCCCTCGCAGGGCGCTCGGGACGGCTTGTTCTACGACCACACTACTGGGACCAGCTGTCGCTGCCAGAGCAAAGCTGTGCTGCTGTGGTTTCTCTGGTAACAGGAAAGGGCACGTCCCTTCTTTTTTGCCTCCAGCCTGGCAGGCTCCCTCCCTCTCACATTCCCCGTGGGTGCACCTGTCCTGGAACGAACTGGTAAAGGCAAATTGTGCTTGGCAGCGGCTCAGCCCCAGGGGCACGGGGAGAGTCCCGAGGGCCGGGGGGCTGGGAGGCCGAACAGCCCAGCTCTGCCGCCTCTGGTAGCTCGGCATCCGTGGACGTGCTTCGACACATACCTGTACCTAAAACAGTAAGAACAACTCTATGTTTGTACATAACACGATACAGCCACTCCACGCAAAGGTGACCTTGCCCTCTCCCCAACGTGAAACTTTAGTGTCAACACTCAGTGTTCCCACATCTGAGAGACTGTGACACCTATTCTGGGCCAGATTAACCATTCAAACTGGCATGGTGGGTTAGACGACAGACACCTAGTTCATGATTGGCAGGCCAGGCCACATGGTCACTGTGTGTCCCATGGTTAGGCACCTGATCTCAAGAAGAGTTATCGGCCAAAGAAGCCATGGATATTTTTCAAAACCCTGGAGTCCTGCGTGGTAATTCTCCAGTCGGGGATCGCGGGACACAGCGTTAGCATTTGTGATAGATGTTTTGGCTATTGCTGAATCCTACGCAGTCATAAAGCCCAGGTGATGGCCCAGAGCTAAATTTGTAATAAGAATCACACCACATGGGGTGCCTGAGTGGCTCAGTGGGTTAAGCCGCTGCCTTCGGCTCAGGTCATGATCTCAGAGTCCTGAGATCAAGCCCTACACCTCAGGCTCTCTGCTCACCAGGGAGCCTGCTTCCTCCTCTCTGCCTGCCTGCTGTGATCGCTCGCTCTCTCCCTGTCAAATAAATAAGTAAAATCTTTAAAAATATATATATTTTTAAAAAATCATTGTTTCCCATGAAGTGTTACGATGGAAATCTAACTCTAATTCTAGTTCTTGCCTTTGCAAGCTGTAGCTTTTGCCCTTATGGGCTTTCTTTTGTGGCTCTTACCTCCTCCAGGTTTATTTTCCCCAAGACAAACTTGATGGCTCAAAATTTAAGTCTTATATCTAAATGCGTATTTTTAGCTGATGTCATTTTTCTGTTAATGATTTCTAACAAAACACAACATGGAAAGAAGACTGTATTCTTTTTAAGATTTTATTTATTTGGCAGTGAGAGAGAGAGAGCACGAGTGGGTGGAGCAGCAGGCAGAGGGAGAAACAGGCTTCCAGCTGAGCAGGGACCCCACTGTGGGGCTCGATGCGGGGCTCAATCCCAGGACCATGGGATCATGACCTGAGCTGAAGGCAGATGCTTAACGACTGAGCCACCCAGGCACCCCGTGTTTTGTTTTGTTTTTAGATTTTATTTATTTGACATTGAGCAAAAGAGAGAGAGCCAGAACAAGCTGGGATGGGGGCGGGGGAAGCAGAGAGGGAAGCAGACTCCCCACTCAGTGCGGAGCCCAACACAGGGCTCAATCCCAGAAGCCTGAGATCATGACCTGAGCCAAAGTCAGTTGTTTAGCCAACTGACCCACCCAGGCGCCCTCCCCCCTTTTAAGGGGAATTATTTTTTTCTTTTTAAGATTTTATTTATTTGACAGAGAGACAGCAAGAGCGGGAACACAAGCAGGGGGAATGAGAGAGGGAGAAGAAGGCTTCCCTGAGCAGGGAGCCCGATGTGAGGCTCGCTCCCCAGACCCTGGGGTCACAACCTGAGTCGAAGGCAGACACCCAACGACTAAGCCACCCAGGCGCCCCTAAAAGGCTTTTTAATTTTTTTTTATTTTTTTTAAAGATTTTATTTATTTATTCGACAGACAGAAATCACAAGTAGACAGAGAGGCAGGCAGAGAGAGGGAAGCAGGCTCCCTGCTGAGCAGAGAGCCCAATTCGGGGCTCGATTCCAGGACCCTGAGATCATGACCTGAGACGAAGGCAGAGGCTTTAACCCACTGAGCCACCCAGGTACCCCAAGGGCTTTTTTTTTTTTCAAGCAAGCTCTATGCCCAGTGTGGGACTTGAACTCATGACCTTGAGATCAACAGTTGCATTCTCTACTGACTGAGCCAGCCAGGTGCCCCAGACTGTAGGTCTTAGCTTTCCTGTAAGGAAATTGTGAGCAGGTTCCCTTAGATTTTCCTCGTTCGTTCTTTATGTGCAAGACTATTTCTTCTACTCACATTTCATTCCGATCACTGTGCACATGAGCTATCTACACAGGTGGCAAATCAAAGAGTACAAGATCCTCCAAATATGCCCTACTTCGTTCAATTGTGATGGCTAGCCGGTAAGTACATATTTGAAAAAGGAGGACTGGAAGGCTTCACAGATTCGTGAACTACACCCTGAGGTTGGAGAAGGTACAGGAAGTTGGTTGGCAGAAGGATGGTCAGCTGTCCCCTGCAGCTGGTGTTGCTCAGGTCTGTCACCTCTATCACGGGGCTAGAGCAGATATCACTTATCTGCTGCCATTTGCTTTACAGCCACTGCATGCCCAGAACTGCAGTAGGCACTGATGATGAAAGTTGAGTCACCAAGGCCTGTAGGACATGGAGTGGGAGAGGAAACTGCTGGAGCCAGGCAGGAAATAACCAAGCCACTGCTCTAATGGCTGGGGAGAGTCTTCTGAACCTGGAAAGAAGCAGATGGATGAAAATTCCAAGCTGGACTCAAGCTCCATTGAAATATTTAGAAAGCAGAATCACTCCCAAATCCTGGAGTGCCTGGGTGGCTCAGTTGGTTAAGCATTCAACTCAGGTCTCAGGTCTTGATATCAGCTCAGGTCTTGATCTCAGGGTCATAAGTTCAAGCCCAGCACTGGGCTCCACACTGGGCGTGGAGCCCACTTTAAAAAAGTGGGTGGGGGGCTGGGGGGGGCTAGTCAGTTAAGTGTCTGTCTTTGGCTCAGGTCATGATCCCAGGGTCCTGGGATCCAACCCTGCATCAGGCTCCCTGCTCAGTGGGGATCCTTCTTCTCCCTCCCTCTACTGCTCCTCCTGCTTGTACACTCGCTCTCTCTTGCTCTCCTTCAGATAAATAAAATTAAAAAAAAAAAAAAGAATCACTACAAATCCTAAGTAGGAGAAATAAAAGCACACATATTATAATAAAACTGATGAAAGCAAATATGGAAAAAAAATTTTTTTAAGATTTTATTTATTTATTTGACAGAGAGAGCTCACAAGTAGACAGAGAGGCAGGAAGAGAGAGGGGGGGAAGCAGGCTCCCCGCTGAGCAGAAAGCCCGATGCAGGGCTCGATCCCAGAACCCTGGGATTATGACCTGAGTCGAAAGCAGAGGCTTTAACCCACTGAGCCACCCAGATGCCCCAATATGGAGAAAATCTTAAAAGCCACCAGAAGCAGAGAGGAACGTTAGTTCCAAAAGAGTGACAATAAGACTCACAGCCAACTTCTCAATGGAAAAATATAAACCAGAACAGTGGAATTAAATCTCCTAAGGTTAAAGAAAATAGCTGCCAACCTAGAATTCTGTACCCAGCAAAAATATACTTCAATATTGAAGATGATATAAAGGCATCTTTGACAACCAAAACATGAGAGTATTTGTGACCTGCAGAACTTGTACTAAAGGAAATATTAAAAGGTGTTCTTCAGGGGCTGACTGGCTGGCCCAGTCAGAAGAGAATGTGATTCTCGATCCCAAAATTGTGAGTTTGAGACCTATATTGTGTGTAGACCACTACTTTTAAAAAATTAAAAGCTTGGGGCACCTAGGTGGCTCAGTTGTTAACTGTCTGCCTTCGGCTCATGATCCCAAGATCATGGGATTGAGCCCCAAGTCAGGCTCCCTGCTCAGCAGGAAGCCTGCTTCTCCCTCTCCCACTCCCTCTGCTGTGTTCCCTCTCTCGCTGTGTCTCTGTCAAATAAATAAATGAAATCTTAAATAAAAAATAAAAAATAAAAAAGTTTGGGACTTTATCATTCCCAAAACTCAATTTGGAAAAAAGGTGGCTCAGGGGCACCTGGGTGGCTCAGTCGTTGGGCGTCTGCCTTCGGCTCAGGTCATGATCCCAGGGTCCTGGGATGGAGCCCCGCATTGGGTTTCCTGCTCTGCAGGGAGTCTGCTTCTCCCTCTCCCGTTCCTCCTGTGTTCCCTCTCTGGCTGTCTCTCTCTGTGTCATATAAATAAATAAAATCTTAAAAAACAAATCAAAAAACGGAGGCTCAGTTAGGTCATGATCTCAAGGTCCAGCAATCCAGCCCTGAGTCAGGCTCTGCCCTCAGTACAGAGTCTGCTTATCCTCCCCCCATACCCCTCCCTCTGCTCCTGTTCTCTCTCTCTCTCTCTCTCTCACACACACACACACACACATAAATAAATAAATAAATAAATAGATGTATCTGGGTGGCTCAGTCAGTTAAGTGTCTGCCTTCAGCTTGGGTCATGACCCCAGGGTTCTGGGATCAAGCCTCAGTCTGGCTCCCTGCTCAGTGGGGAGGAGCCTGCTTCTCCCTCTTCCTCTGCCACTCCCCCTGCTTTTGCACTCTCTCTCTCATTCTCTCTCTCAGTCAAATGGATAAATAAAATATTTAAAATTAATTAATTAATTAAAATAAATGAGTATTCTAAGGGTCTGCATTATCTAAAAAGAGATAAAAATAATACTTTAGCGTGGCTGGTATCTGGGTATCACAGTCAGTTAAGCATCTGCCTTCAGCTCAGGTCATGATCCCAGGGTCCTGGGATCGAGCTCCACATCTGGCTCTCTGCTCCGCAGGGAGCCTGCTTCCTCCTTCTCTTTCTGCCTACCTGCGATCTGTCAAATAAATAAATAAAATCTTAAAAAAAAAAAAAAAAAAAAGAATAACCCTTCCACAAAAAACACTCAGGGCCTAGGTGACTTCACCACTGAATACTGCCAAACATTTAAGGAAGAAATAACACCAATCTTACTCTTCCAAGTAAGTGGTAAAGAACACTTCTGAACTCATTTTATAAAGCCGACATACCTTAATACCAAAACTTGACAAGGACATTAACACAAAAGGAAAATCCCAGGCCAATTTCATTCATGAACACAGATGTAAAAACTCTAAGACGATATTAACAGATTGAATCCAGCATATATAAAAAGCATAACATTATGACCAAGTAGAGTTCATTCCAGAATGCAAGGTCGGTAAATCAGTAAATACAGAATCGCCACATTCGCAGAATAAAAGAGGCAATGCTTATGATCATTTCGAAAGATGCAGAAGAAGAATTAGATAAACGTCAATATCCATTCCAGATTTAAAAAAAAAAAAACTCTTGACAAAGCAGGAAGGAAAAGGAGTCTATGTAATCTGATACAGATATCTACAATAAACAGAGAGCAAACATCGTACTTCATGGAGAAATTTGAACACTTTTCCTCTGAGATGGGGAAATGAGTAAGGGATGCGTTCTGCTTACCATTTCTGCACAACAAACACGGCCGCGCTAATGTATAGGGAGCAAGACAGTGATATATTGCAAGCTTTTCAGGGCATTTATCCTGTTGAATGGGGGGAGAATGGGAAAGATTAAACTAATAAAAAGCAATTATGTGGGGGCACCTGGGTGGCTCAGTAGGTTAAAGCCTCTGCCTTCGGCTCGGGTCATGGTCCCAGGGTCCTTGGATCTAGCCGCACATCGGACTTTCTGCTCAGCCTGCTTCCTCCTCTCTCTGCCTGCTTGTGACCTCTGTCTGTCAAATAAATACAATCTTAAAAAAAAAAAAAAGAACAATTATATAGCAATGAGAATCTCTCTTCCACTTTGCTCATCCCTTTTTTTCCTCTGGGGATCAGAACCAGAGTGGAAGCAACAGTCTTTTGGATTGCCAATCAGATGCTGCTGATCATTCAGCTTTAGACCAAGAAGGAGCCTTGAAATATCATCCCCTATAACAACCCTCTGGATTCACAAGAAAAGAACGACAGGCCAGAGAGATTGAAGGAGTTGTCTGAGATCCTACTGCCACTTAGAACCCGTTTTCCTCGCTGGTTGGTAATGTGAGTCCCTTAGGTCCAACGTGAGCGTCCCCAGGTGCCGCAGGGACTCCACCTCCTGGGGCGAAGGCTCCGGAGGGAAGCGTCACCCACGGAGAGGCAGAGCAAATCTGGTGGCACACCTTTCGCCCCGCTGACATCACAAGCAGAATGCTGGGGCTGGTCACACTTGAATTGTGATGTCAAGGAACAAAGCTGGCAATTTTCGAGAAGGGGGGGGCCAACTTGATAGGGAGATCACAAAACAGCAGCCAAAGGGAAAGGTGAGAAGGCAGCCATCGGATCCCAAGACATGGAGAGGACTGGGGTGGGGCGCGTGGGACGGATGGGGACCCTCCCGACAGCTAGTGAAGTGAGACCAGGGCAAGGCCCCTGCACCTGAACGCCCAGGGGTTCTTTTCTCTCCCATCACAGGGCCGCCAAGCCTCTAGCCCTCCCTGACATGCAGAAGGTTTCACGTAAGTACTTGTGTCCACTTTCCCTTACATTGATGTGACTTCTTTCTGCCATCCGCTTGCTTGACCAAGATCTGTTGCAGGAGTTAGGGCTGGGACATGGAGAACACAAGCCCCATGTTATGCCTCCCATGTTGGCTGACTGATGACACAGTCTCTGTACCCCATGGGGAGACAGCTGCTTCTATGGAAAGGACTGGCCCTCAGAGGCCCCTCAACTCCTGCTGTGGCTTCTTCATGGTTCTCCTCTGTCTTCTCAGGGCCAGCCCAGGACCGCAACCCAGTCCTGCAGCCCCCTTCCCAGACCTCAAGACTTCCCCAAACCCAGCTCCTAATGAGTAACAGCAGTCTCGGCCCCTTCGAGGACCAAGTCCTCTGTCCCATTTGCCTGGAGGTGTTCCGCAACCCGGTCACCACCGCCTGCGGGCACAACTTCTGCATGACCTGCCTCCAAGGCTTCTGGGACCACCAGGCCACCGAGGGCGAGACACTCTACTGCCCCCAGTGCCGGGAGAGCTTCCCCTCCAGACCGCGCCTCTGCAAGAACGTCGTCCTGGAGGAGATGGTGACCTGCTTCACCCAGGCCAAGGGCCACACCTTGGGATCCTCTCGGGTCCTGGCGGGGCCCCAGGACGTGCCCTGCGACTTCTGTGCTCCACAGAAGCTCAAGTCGGTCAAGTCCTGTCTGCAGTGCGTGGCCTCCCTGTGCGAGAAGCACCTGCGCAGCCACTTCGAAGACCAGGCGTTCCAGGACCACTCGCTGCTGGAGCCCGTGTGGGACCTCAAGAGCCGCCTGTGCCGCAAGCACCGCCAGCTACGGCAGCTGTACTGCCGCACGGAAGGCTGCTGTGTGTGCGGGGCCTGCCTGCTGGAGGAGCACAAAAACCACGACACCATCCCCCTGGAGGAGGAGCGCGCCCACAAGGAGGTAAGGCGGGAGGGGAGGAACCAGGGCCTTGCTGCCCACCGGCCCACACTGACCCAGCGTGAGTCTTTTTTTTTTTTTTTTTTAATATTTTGGGGCACCTGTGTGGCTCATTTGGTTAGGCGACTGCCTTCGACTCGGGTCATGATCCTGGAGTCCTAGGATCGAGTCCCACATCAGGCTCCCTGCTTGGCAGGAAGTCTGCTTCTCCCACTGACCTCTCTCCTCTCACGCTCTCTCTCAAATAAATAAATACAATCTTAAAAAAAAAAAAAAGATTTTATTTATTTGACGGAGAAACACAGCGAGAGAGGGAACACAAGCAGGGGGAGCGGGAGAGGGAGAAGCAGGCTTCCCGCTGAGCAGGGAGCCTGATGCGGGGCTCGATCCCATGACCCCGGGATAATGACCTGAGCCAAAGGCAGATGCTTAATGACTGAGCCACCCAGGAGCCCCAGAGTGTGAAAGCCTTTCATAAGCCGGGGGCACACCTGTCCATGGAGGGTAGTTATGAGACCATCCAAGTGACAGCCATGGGTGCGGGCGCGCAAGGACATGAGAAAGGGCTGGCAAGTTCGATGAACAAGGGTCCCAAGTTGTATGTACGAGTTCTAGGGTTCATTTTTTTCTTGCACAGCAAAAGGAAAGCTGGAGAGAAAACATGTCATGTCAGGTGGAGCGAATTCCCTCCTTTTCTCTACTTTCAACTCTTGTTACATATATCTGCCCTGGTTTTTCGAGGGGAACACATATTTCAGACATTCTACCATGTGTGTTCGGTGAGAGTGCTCTCCCCACATAGCCACCGGGAACGGGAACGACAATGGCCCACGGCCAGAGGCTCAGGCCGGGGTGGAAACCCATTCACCACCCTGTTGAGCTCAGCTGGCACTTTTTCCATAGCGAGACTTGGTCAGCAGCGTGTTGACTTAGAGTCTGGCTTGAGCTGCTTATCTGGGGGTGCGCCAGCAACAGCTCACAGACAGGCACTTGGACCCGCACAGTTCTTCGTCTGCTGTAAACAACAATGTGTCGATTGCTGGAACAGGTAGAGACGGAAGGCTTCTCTGTAGAGAGACATGGGACACAGTGCGCGTTGGCGGGGCCAGGCAGCGCCAGCCCAGCGAGTTATCTCCAGGGCTCCGTATCCGCTATGTTCCTCCTCGACCCACTGCCACCTCTCAAGCCACTGCGCACTCAACAGCCCCTTTCTATGACCTGAAACCCCGTGGTCATCACTGTTAGGGCAGAGAACCTGGGAGTCAGAGACCACGAGCAGAGGGTAAACCCTGGGCCACCGTCCCTTCAGCGCTGGTCTTTCTCTCTCTCTCGTGCAGGCATCTTCCGAATGTAAGAGGTATGTCTCCTCTGGGCTTGTGGAAGGGCTTCTCCGAGGCCACTTCCTGGAATCAGGGGCCCTCTCCTCCTCCCTCTCGCTCCCAGGTGGAGGTTCGGAAAGTCCAGGCCAATGTGGAAAATCAGATGCTGATCATCAACTCTGACAGCCAGAAGCACAGGGGGCAGGTGGCCTTTCTCTCGGTAAGCCTGGCCCACCCTCTCTCCCAGGCCGGGGCTTCCCGGCAGTGCCCTGCATCGGGCTCAAGGGCCCTCTCAGGGCTTGGAGTGGAGGTCGTGGAGCCCAGCTGTCAGCAACAAGACACCGAGGCAGGCTCCGGGCCAGAACACTCAGGGTACCCGGCTCCAGCTCCTAGATACCTCTCGACACTCCGTCCACCCCACCCCCCTGCAGAAACTGATCCAGACAACTCGTGAGGAGGTGAACACATGCTTCTCAGAGATCATCCAGGACGTCAAAAAACTGCAGATGAAGATCTTGGATTTTGTGGAGAAAGAGGAGGCAGCGGCTCTGGGGAAGCTGGGCAGCTCTATCCAGCAGAGCCACAACAGGCTCCTGAAGCTGGAGGGGGACAGCATCTGGCTCCGCACCCTGCTCGCCAACAGGAGCGACCAGCAGTTTCTGCAGGTGAGCCCCCCACCCGCCCCCAGGCCCTGACACAGCCTCTGCTCCCTCCTCCTCGCCACCTGCAGATGCCCCGGATCTGCCCAGACCTAGGATTAAGTGGTCCACCTTTGGGGCAGCCTCTCTTTGTCCATTCTCCGGCCTTCAGGAGGCTCCCCATCCCAGGCCATCAGTCCCGAGCTTACACCAACCCATCTGGCTTCTTCCTCCACCTGGGGCCCTCAGCCTTACCCTAACCTTCCTGCCTTCATTTCCCTGGAACAGAAGGGAGTGGACCCTGGGATTCCGAGTACCTGCCACGGTGTACGTTTCTCCAGACTCCCCCAGGTCAGGAAAGCAAGCAAGTCCAGAATAATCCAGATAGCCTGGCCTGAAATCCCTTTTCCTTCCCCAGCCCTGGCCTGGTCCCCAGCCCATTGCTGCTACAGGAGGGTAGCAGGCAGAGTCACTAAGCAGAGGTCTGGGTGACAGCAACCTTGTCTATGCGTGTGGCCCAGGGCTCCCCAGACTCCGGACTCAGCACTGACCCCCTCTCTTCAGCTGGGATCACGCGCCTGGGAGCAGATTTCTAACTTCTAGAGCTGTTGCTCACTGTGTCCAGCAGTGAGCCTCCCTCACACAGCAGCGGCCTCCCTCAACACACACATACACCAGGAAACATATGGCAAGGTTTTTCCCTAAGCAATTAAAAGCTCAAAAGAAATCCTCTTCCCATTGTTTTCTAATACACTTTGCTTAATGCACGAGGCCACAGTGGCCATGCTTTTGGCCAAGCCCTCATCTAAGACCTCATGACCAGCAGGGAGGGAGAGAGATGCCCAGGTTGGAAAATAAGCCATTTCTTCACCTGCCTTATGGTTCCGGGGACCACGGAGCCCCTAGCATAAGTGGGAGCTCCTGGCATCGGCCTGGGCGCTGGTTCACAGGTGGCCCTGGGGGCCGCTCCCTGCCTTCAGGAGTTCCCTAGGCTGAAGCACTTCCCTGCCTGCGTGGAACCCCTGATGGGAACCAACTGTGAGGAGAAGCAGACCTTCCTCCAGTTGCCAGAGACCCTGGAGGAGCTCCGGACTCGGCTGATGGACCTGGGCCTCAGCTTCATCAATCAGCTCCTCCTGAAGGGTCAGTACCGGGCAGCCCGGGGCCACCGGACACTCACCCGCGTTCTGGGGGCGGGACCGCCCCACTGGGCAGTGTTTGGGGTTCCAGGCACTCGCAGAGAGCCCTGCCTGCCCCTGTGTGCCTTCCCCCAGGTGACGCAGCCTGCTGGAAGCCCACGCCTCTCTCTGGAAGAACGCTGGGCTGTAAGAGTGTCCTCAGCAAAGCCCCTCCATCCCCCCTCCAGGCATTAAGATGAACTCCTACGAGGTGCTGCCCCCAGCTGTGGACAGGAAAACACTTCTCAAGTGTGAGTCCTCCGCAGTGGCGTCCACAATGGGGTGGGGAAGAAAGGAGCAGCCCCACTCCCACCCTGCGGGGACCTCGACTTCCCCAGCCCCCCCTGCTTTCAGACCAGGGCTCCAGAGAGATGCCAGCCCTGGTTGCCCTGACCTCCCACTGGCGACTGGAGACCTCAGAAGGACTCAGCCTGCAACTGCAGGTCCTTGACCTTCCCTCAATCCCGTCCAGTCTCAGGTCCTCGGTCCCTGGGGCCGCTCACCCCATCTCGCTTCCCTGTCTCCTCCCGCAGGTTACTGCAACCTGAACTTTGACCCCACGACGGCCAGCGAGGAGCTGTTTCTGTTCAAGGAGACCCACTCGGTGCTGAACCTGGGCATCCTCCTGGAGCCCTTCGCCACGGGCGGCCCCTTTCCCGGCTTCAAGCAGTGGCCGCAGGTGCTGTGCTCGCGCGGCCTGTCCGAGGGCCGCCACTACTGGGAGGCCGACGTGTCCAACTCGTGGGTGTGCCTGGGCCTCACCTACCGCCGCAGCCCCCCGCTCGGCAGCCGCCCGCGCCGCAACATCGTCTACCTGCTGGGCCGCAACCCCTACTCGTGGTGCCTGGAGTGGGACTCGCTCAAGTTCTCCGTGTGGCACAACAACACGCAGACGGTGCTGCACGGCGGCTACCACCGCACGCTCGGCGTGGCGCTCGACTGCGGCGCCGGCTGCCTCTCCTTCTACTGCGTGGCGGGCGGCGTGAGCCTGCTCTACCGCTTCCTCGTCTCCTTCCTGGAGCCGCTCTACCCCGCGGTCATGGTCAGCAGCGGCGCCTCGGTGACGCTCAAGCAGCACCCAGAGGCGGAGGCGTAGGCGGCGGTCAATAAAGCTGGACTGGAGCGCTGGCTGGGCCTGCGGAGGGGCGCGGGGGTGGGGTGGGGGTGGCCACGGGAGGTCCCGGCCCCCGGTGGAGGGGTGGGATGGGCGGCCAGCCAGCCTCCCGACCCGCCGCCCGGGATGGCCTGGGAATCCCAGGAAACAGGCAGACCCCTCCGTTCCCGCAGCCCCTCGGAGCCAGGCTGGAGTTCCCCCAGGTGGCCTCGGGAGGGCGGATTCCTGACCCGGGTGCACAGTCTCCCCCACCGTGGTGACCACCTTCCTAACCCCCCATCAGAGTGCCCCTGGCCTTCTCTCCAGCCTGGTCCTGGCTCCTCAGCACTGGGGACCCAGGGATGTGTTCCCCAAGGCCAGGTGGCCTGAGTGGGCGGGGCTTGGAGCAGATGGCTGCTCGCTGCTCCTCCCCCGCAGGTGACCTGGCTGAGAGGAGCACCTAACATGGGAAGGGGGGGGGGGGTTCTGTCCCAGCTGCTTAACTGGGGTTTGGGAGGTTAAGGCGAGGAACCCAGGCTGAGCTCAGGCCCAAAGACAGGCTGAGGGCCTACTGACGGGAGCAGAGCGCCTCAGACAGCTGGTGTTTGCTAGTCCGGCCTCCGCGCTCCTCGAGCCGAGCACCGCTCAAAAGCAAAGGGGGCTGCTTGCGCATCCCGGCCTCTGGCATCCCAACTGCCCCGCTGCGGGTGCGAAGTCCCCCGTGAGGTTGGATGCCAGCCGGGTTCCTGCCTTGCGACCGCAGAAGCGCGCCTGGGGACTCTGGGGAAGCCACGCCGGCATTTCCAGCCTCAACCAGCCGCTAGTTCCTATGGCTTCTCCGGCCAAGGCCCTCGGGTTAATGATTGACTCTGAAGAGGAAACGCTACCAATCCAGGAGAAAATCCCTCCGACAAGCTACAAGCTACGAAGTCCAGAACCCGCCCCAAGAGCGCCCCGCGCCACACCCAGCTGGGCCTGTTGGAAGAGAAATTAGTGACCCTAGTTTCCCATCAGGAGAGGTCATTTTGGCGCCAGGGCAGGGCCAGTCCCGAATGGGGTGCAGGGGGTACGCTCAAGGTCTCCGAGGGTGGGGCGGCCTTTGGCTCCTCTGAGCAACTTGTGGCTTCTTGCCGACCGTCCTTTCGGGAGTCTTCACTCAGCACCAATTCCAGTCACTCTTACCCCCGTGAGCTATTCCCCGTGCTGATAGGCAGGAATGAAATGTAAACTTTTCCAATGTTCAGGAGACGTCTTTACATCCACAGACCTCCATCTTGCCTCCCCACCCCTCACCCCTGCAATCTTCATTCTTCCTCTGGCTGAGGTCAGGAAGGGCTGAAGAGGCTCCGCTGGCGGGGCGTGTCTAGCTGCATGGATCTCCGAGTCTTTCTGCGTCTCCTTGCAAGGAGGCCGCTACCCTTGCCAGCTCCTCCCGGGGTGCCCTGTGATGCCGGAACAGTCCTGACACCTTCCTGCACATGTTGGTGTCAAATCCACACCTGAGCTAAGGGAGTATTAGCTTTCCTAAAAAGCTCATCTGCAGTTCCTAGTCCACTAGGAATTCGCGGTGATCGTCCTGGGTGGGGTGGGGGTCCTCAAATGCTTTTTAGTATTTCACGAAGCAGGCCTGGGAAAGCAGGCCTGCACATCAGGGAGGCTACCCAGCAAACCAAAATGCCAGCGTTTTCTGCTGGGGTTCTCCCAGTGCAAGACCAGCCAGTGCTCTTGGATAATCATGTCTGTCAACCCCACCCCTTCCCTTTCCCCCACTGCTGAGACACCAGGGAAGGGACTGTCCCTGCAACACCACCCACTCTTCTCATGACTTCCTGCTCATGCCTTAGCACTCAAATATTTTTTTGTGTGTGTGAATCTGAACAGGCTGTAAACTAGTCTGTCACCAAGGATGATTTCGCTTTAAAAATGTCCATGTTGTTCTTTACAAAAAAGATGGTGTTCCTGTATTACTTGGATAATTTTAAAATTAATCTTTTTTGCATTTTCTATAAAAGTGATGTTGCGGGACGCCTGGGTGGCTAAGTTGGTTGAGCAGCTGCCTTCGGCTCAGGTCATGATCCCAGCGTCCTGGGATCGAGTCCCACATTGGGCTCCTTGCTCGTCAGGGAGCCTGCTTCTCCCTCTGCCTCTGCCTGCCATTCTGTCTGCCTGTGCTCGCTCGCTCTCTCTCTCTGATAAATAAATTAAAAAATCTTTAAAAGTGATGTTGCTTTTATTTAACACATGACATCTACTATATGCCAGCCACTGCTGATGGCAAATGAAATGTTTGTGGCCAATATGAACCTCATAACCTTATAAATAGGTATGAATTATCCCCATTTTATGGATAAGGAAACTGAGAAGAGGTTAAGTGACGTGTCTAAGGTCATAAAGTTATATAATTGAGCCAGGATTCAACTCTAGGCTGTCTTTTTTTTTAGCTATTATGCTACACCACCTCTCCTATTCTGCATTTGCTCTAGAAAACTTACCAATATTGTACTTCCAAAATGCAAAAAGTTATGCAAAATGCAAAAATGACTTATTCACTGATTATAACATTACATCTATATTCTACAAATTCTACAACCTATAGCTTTGGTGTGTGTATGTTTGCTTAATATCTGCACCCAACATGGGGCTCAGACTCACAACTCCGGGATCAAGAGTTGTAGGTTTTTCCAACTGAGCCAGCCAGGTGCCCCACCTCTGGCTTTGTTTTGTCTTTAATTCCTTCCTGATTCCCACTGGAGATGGGTGGCGAGTGGCAACCGAGCCAAAGCCACAGATGTTGCTTCCTCCTTGTTACTCCCAAGTTTGACCCAAACTCAGAAGTGCTCAAGGTGGGGGCCAAAGGTTCTTAGTAGCAGCCATGGTTTCCACCCATCTCATCATGCCGTCCCACAGTCGGGGACGGGGGGGAGAACAGAAGCAGGACCAGGTAGCAGGAACCTAGGGAAGAAGGCTGAATCCTGCCCTCTCCCAAGGGATGGTGTGTTCAAGCTGGGGATAGAAGGGAGAGGCTGCTTGTGGGAGCCTGGCATATGGTGGGCACCTGGCGGCTGTCAGGAACATCCCACTTAAGAGAGCATCAGCTCAACTCTGCACTTTACCCGTGAGGAAGGCTCCTGGTAGTACGTGGACCAGATCCCACCAGCAAAGGAGAGGCGGGCTGTTTCTAGCCTGCCCTGCCTCAGTCCCACCCTGACTCCACCCCCCAGCTCCTGGCCACAAACATCAGTCTCCTGTAGCTCTCATGGGCTTCATTACCAGCCCTATACTATCCTATCCTCCAAAGGGTCTTCCCTCCTGGACTTTGCTCATGCTGTCCCTGCTGCCTAAAACACTCTTCCACCATCACCCACTCAAGTGGGACGCTTGTCATGTACTCCCATGTGGAGCTTAAGACAGCTAAGATGCTCTGTGTTCTAAGAAGCCAGTTTTGAACCCCCTCCCTAAGCCAAGTGGCGTTCCCTCCTCTCTGCTCCCATAACATGCTCCACATGTGTTCCTCCTGGCATCTACTTGTTTCCTGTGAGAATTGTCCATCGGATAGAGGGGCAGGCTGGATATTTCATGTCTCCAGTGCTAAATGCATGCCTACCAGAGAGCAGGTCCCTAACAAATGTTGACGCAAGGACTGAAGAAAACTTTCTAGAGGTTGGAGGGTGGAGGGGCCACCCAGATCTTTTCCAGGCTCAGGTCAGGTTCGGTGTGAGCGGCCTGGCACAGCTGCCCAACGACTTCCTTCTCCTCCCTTTGCCATCCTTTTGCTACGTTAAATCTGCACATGCCCTGCATCCAGGTGGGAGCAAAGGACCTTCCCATTCCTCCATTTGCTTCCACTTTTGACCTCCCCTTTAGCATGAGGATTCTTTGAGGCTGAGGATCCTCCAGTAGATGTGTGAAGGGAGAAACACCTCTCTCAGCCTCTTTTTCCTGATCAGCAAAATGGCATGGATAGGCATACCATTCATATTTGCTAAAGATTATATGACTCCCTGTGCTTCTCAAAGCAGGAAGCTGGGAAACATGCCTTTGGGCAGGACCAGGATGAGGATGAAGCAAGTGAGGCATTCATCTCAGACACAGAATTTAAGAAAGGGCCCTAAGGGGCACCTGAGTAGCTCAGTCAGTTAAGCATCTGCCTTTGGCTCAGGCAGGTCACGATCCTCTAGTCCTGGGATCAAGTCCTGCATCGAGCCCTGCTTCAGGGTCCCTGCTCCCTGCTTAGTGGGAAGTCTGCTTCTCCCTTTTCCTTCCCCTGCTCATGCTCTCTCTATCTCAATCTCTCTCTCAAATAAATAAAATATTTTTTAAAAGGAGGGTACTAAATGAGAAAAATATGCAGCCAAGAATACCTTATCCAGCTAGAATGTCATTGGAAATAGAAGAAGTGATTAAAATTTCCCAGGACAAACAGAAACTAAAAGAATTTGTGATCACCAAACCTGCCCTACAACAAATATTGAAAGGGGTCCTCTAAGCAAAGAGAGAGCCCAAAAGTAACATCGGCCAGAAAGGAACAGAGACAATATACAGTAACAGTCACCTTACAGGCAATACAATGGCACAAAATTCACATCTTTCAATAGTTGTCCTAAATGTAAATGGGCTAAATGCTCCAATCAAAAGACACATGGTATCAGATTACATAAAAAAGCAAGACCCGGAGTACCTGGGTGGCTCAGTGGGTTGAAGCCTCTGCCTTCGGCTCAGGTCATGATTCCAGGGCCCTGGGATCGAGCCCCACATCGAACCCCGCATCTGGCTCTCTGCTCAGTGGGGAGCCTGCTTCCTCCTCTCTCTCTGCCTGCTTCTATGCCTACTTGTGATCTCTGTCTGTCAAATAAATAAAATAAAATCTTAAAAAAAAAAAAAAAAGCAAGACCCATCGATATGCTCTCTGTGAGAGACTTATTTTAGACTCAAAGACACCTCCAGATTGAAAGAAGGGAGTGGAAAACCATTTATCATGCTGTGGACATCAAAAGAAACCTGGGGTGGCAATCCCTTTATCAGACAAATTAGATTTTAAACCAAAGACTGTAAAAAGGTGAGGAAGGACATTATATCATACTTGAAGGGTTTATCCAACAAGAAGATCTAACAAGTGTAAATATTTATGCCTCTAATAGGGGAAAAGCCAATGATATAAGCCCATTAATAACAAAATCAAAGAAACACATCAATAATAATACAATAATAGCAGGGGACTTTAACACACACCCTCACTAAAATGGACAGATCATCTAAGCAAATGATCAACAAAGAAGTAAGGGCTTTAAATGAGACACTGGACCAGATGGACTTCACAGATATATTCAGAACATTCCATCCCAAAGCAACAGAACACACATTCTTTTCTAGTGCACAAGGAACATTCTCCAAAATAGATCACATCCTGGGTCACAAATCAGTTCTCAACTGGTACCAAAATACGGGGATCATTCCCTGCATATTTTCAGACCACAATGTTTTGAAATGTGAACTCAATCACAAGAGGAAAGTTGGAAGGAATTCAAATATATGGAGGCTAAAGAACATCCTACTAAAGAATGAATGGATCAACGAGGAAATTAAGGACAAATTTTAAAAATTCATGGAAACAAATGAAAATGAAAACACAACTGTCCAAAATCTTTGGGATGCAGCAAAAGCAGTCCTAAGAGGGAAGTATATAGCAATACAAGCCTTTCTCAAGAAACAAGAAAGGTCTAAAATACCCAACCTAACTTTATACCTAAAGGAGCTGGAGAAAGAACAGCAAGTAAAGCCTAAACCTGCAGGAGAAGAGAACGAAGAGCAGAGCAGAAATCAATGAAATAGAAACCAAAAGAACAGAGGCACCTGGGTGGGTGTTAAGCGCCTGCCTTCAATTCAGGTCATGATCCCGGCATGCTAGAATCAAGCCCCACATCAGGCTCCCTGCTCAGTGGGTAGCCTGCTTCTCCCTCTCCAGCTACCCCCTGCTTGTGTTCCCTCTCTCACTGTCTCTCTCTTTAAATAAATAAATAAAATCATGAAACAAAACTAAAAGAAATCCAAAGAACAGTAGAACAGATCAATGAAACTAGGAGTTGGTTCTTTGAAAGAATTAATAAGACTTATCAAAAAGAAAAGAGAAAGGACCCAAATAAATAAAATCATAAATGAATGAGGAGAAATCACAAACAACACCAAAGAAATACAAACAATTATAAGAACATATTAAGAACAACTATATGCCAACAAATTAGGCAATATAGAAGAAATGGATGCATTCCTAGAGACACATAAACTACCAAAACTGAACAAGGAAGAAGTAGAAAACCTGAACAGACCTGTAGCAAGCAAGAAAATTGAAGCAGTAATCAAAAGTCTGCCAACTAGAGCCCAGGGCCATATGGCTTCCCAGGGGAATTCAACCAAACATTTAAAGAATTAATACCTATTTATCTGAAGTTTTTTCAAAAATATATATATATAAATAATATATATATATATAAATAAATATATATAAATATATATATTATATATGTGTGTATACATATATATCATCATATATATATATGATGAAAAACTTCCAAACTCTTTCTTGAGGCCAGCATTACCTTGATCCCAAAGCCAGACAAAGACCCCACCAAAAAGAAGAATAACTGACCAATATCCCTGATGAACATGGATGCAAAAATTCTCACCAAAATATTAGCCAATAGGATCCAACAGTACATTAAAAGGATTATTCACTACAACCAACAGGGATTTATTCCTGGGCTGCAAGTTTGATTCAATATCGACAGTATCAATGTGATATACTACATTAGTAAAAGAAAGGACAAGAACCATATTATCCTCTCAATAGATCCAGAAAAAGCATTAGACAAAGTACAACATCTTTTTTTGATTAAAACTCTTCACAGTATAGGGATAGAGGGTACATACCTCAATATCATAAAAGCCATCTATGAAAAATCCACAGTGAATATCATTCTCAATGGGGAAAAACTGAGAGCTATTCCCCTAAGGTCAGGAACAAAGCAGGGACATCCACTATCACCACTGCTGTTCAACACAGTACTAGAAGTCCTAGCCTCAGCAATCAGACAACAAAAAGAAATAAAACGCATCTAAATTGGCAAAGAAGAAGCCAAACCCTCAGTCTTTGCAGATAATATGATACTTAATGTGGAAAACCCAAAAGACTCCATCTCAAAACTGCTAGACTTCATACAAGAATTCAGAAAAGTGGCAGGATATAAAATCAATGCACAGAAATCAGTTGCATTTCTATGCAACAGTGAGACAGAAGAAAGAGAAATTAAGGAGTCAATCCTATTTACAATGGCACCCAAAACTGTAAGATACCTAGGAATAAATCTAACCAAAGAGGCAAAGAATCTGTACTCAGAAAACTACAGAACACTCATGAAAGAAATTGAGGAAGACAGAAAGAAATGGAAAAACGTTCCATGCTCATGGATTGGAAGAACAAATATTGTTAAAATGTTCATGCTACCTAGAGCAATCTACACATTTAAAATGCAATCCTTATCAAAATACCATCCACTTTTTCCATAGAAAGAGAACAAATAATCCTAAACTTTGTATGGTACCAGAAAAGACCCTGAATAGCCAGAGGAATGTTGAAAAAGAAAACCAAAGCTGGTGGCATTACAATTTCGGACTTCAAGCTCTGTTACAAACCTGTAATCATCAAAACAGTATGGTACTGGCACAAAACAGACACACTGATTAATGGAACAGAATAGAGAACCCAGAAATGGACCCTCACCTCTATGGTTAACTAATCTTTGACAAAGTAGGGAAGAATATCCAATGGAACAAAGACAGTCTCTTCAACAAATGGTGTTGGGAAAATTGGACAGCCACATGTAGAAGAATGAAACTGGACCATTTTCTTACACCACATACAATAATAGACTCAAAATGATGAAAGACCGGAATGTGAGATAGCGATCCATCAAAATCCTTGAGTAGAACACAAACAGTACCCTCTGTGACCTCAGCCACAGCAACTTCTACCTAGACACATTGCTAAAGGCGAGGGAAGCAAGGGCAAAAATGAACTATTGGAACTTCATCAAGATAAAAAGCTTTTACACAAAGGAAACCGTCAACAAAACCAAAAGATAACCAACAGAATGGGAGAAGGTATTTACAAATGACATATCAGATAAAGGGCTAGTATCCAAATCTAGAAAGAACTTACAAACTCGGGGCTCCTGGGTGGATCAGTGGGTTAAAGCCTCTGCCTTCGGTTCAGATCATGATCCCAGGATCCTGGGATCGAGCCCCGCATCGGGCTGTCTGCTCAGCAGGGAGCCTGCTTCCTCCTCTCTCTCTGCCTGCCTATCTGCCTACTTGTGATCTCCTTCTGTCAAATAAATAAATAAAATCTTTAAAAAAAAAAAAAAAAGAACTTACAAACTCAAAACCCAAGGAAGACAAATCCAACTAAGAAACAGGCAGAAGACATGAACAGACGTTTCTGCAAAGAAGACATCCAGATGGCCCATAGATACATGAAAAGTGCTCCACATCACTCGGCTTCAGGAAAATACAAATCAAAACCACAGAGATACCACCTCACGCCAGTCAGAATGATTAAAATTAACAAGTTAGGAAACGACAGATGTTGGTGAGGATGCAGAGAAAGGGAAACCTTCCTACACTCTTGGTGTTTAAGTGTGGTGGAATGCAAGCTGGTGCAGCCACTCTGGAAAACAATATGGAGATTCCTCAAAAAGTTGAGCTATCCTATGACCCAGCAATTGCACTATTAGGTATTTACCCCAAAGATACAAATGTAGTGATCTGAAGGGGCATGTGCACCCCAATGTTTATAGCAACAATGTCCATGATAGCCAAACTATGGAAAGAGACCAGATGTCCATTGGCAGATGAATGAATAAAGATGTGGTATATATATATATATACAATGAAATATTATGGAGCCATCAAAAAATTAACTCTTGCATTTGCAATGACATGGATGGAACTAGAGGGTATTATGCTAAGCAAAATAAGTCAATCAGGAAAGCGATTATCATATGATCTCACTGATCTGTGGAATTTGAGACACACAAGGCAGAGGATCATAGAGGAAGAGAGAAAAAATGAACCAAGATGAAACCAGAGAGGGAGGCAAACCATAACAAACTTGTACTCTCAGGAAAAAAACTGAGGGTTGCTGGAGTGGAGGGTTGGGGTGGCTGGGTGACGGACATGGGGGAGGGTACGTGTTGCAGTGAGCGCCGTGTATTGTGTAAGACTGACGAATCATAGATTTGTACCCGTGAAACAAATAATACATGATATGTTAATAATTTTAAAAGATTGCTGCATTAAAAAGGGCTCCAAAGTCTCAGTAATCAAGATAAATGTTCTAATGCAATATTTTACAAAATCAAAACTAATGCAGGGGCGCCTGGGTGGCTCAGTGGGTTAAGCCGCTGCCTTCGGCTCAGGTCATGATCTCAGGGTCCTGGGATCGAGTCCCGCATCGGGCTCTCTGCTCAGCAGGGGCCTGCTTCCTTCCCTTACCCTCTCTCTGCCTGCCTCTCTACCTACTGTGATCTCTCTCTGTCAAATAAATAAATAAAATCTTTAAAAAAAAAAAAAAAAAAAAAAAACTAATGCAAAAATCCATGGTGGGCAGAATATCAAAATAGTACATAAAGCGCAGATCTGACCCAGCACGTGTACTACTTGCTTTGTAACCCCTCAGACTAAGACTGACCCTGATTCTGCTGACATTTTATTCATGAAACCAGGTGACTCCATTGGCCATTGTTTGTTGATCTGGTTTTCTAGAATTATTGCATTAAATTATTTGCCTTGATTACTGAATTTTCTTGGTATCCCGTAAATTTTGCACTCCTGGCAAGTGCTTCACTCCCCACACCCTAGATGGGCATGTTGCGTATCTGGAATTGAGTAGCTGGACCAGGGGTAAGCATCAAGGATGTCAAACATCCTGCAGGGCTCAGAATAGCCACCCTCCAACACCCCTGTTGTTAGTAGGATATGTATGTGCCCAGATACTTCAAATGAAGAAAAGTTAAACAACATTCATTTAACTGCTCACCCTTGCCAAAATAAATAATAACCAAACTGTCAGAAGCCCAGGGGCACCCTTTAAAAGGCTTTTGGTTCCCTGCCAAGTGTTTCTGAGCGCTGACTCTTCCTGGTTTACAACTAGATTCTTCCTGCCTGGAGGATATGTGGCTTAGTGCTTTTGCATTTCACACGTAGTTGGGAGAGGACATCAGTGGTTAGATTTCTGCCCAGTTTGCTCCAGTGTTCCACAAATGTCCTCTGAATGGCTCTGTGGGCTAGTCACAGGGTTCCCCATGTGGGCTGCGGTGGGAATCAAGATAGACTGAGTCTCTACCCCGGTGCAGCTCAGGGAATGGAGGAGGAGAAACTCTAAGATCAGTCACAAGGGGTGAATGTGTCTAGCCACACACTCTTCAAGGGAACAGATGACCAAGGAGCCATCCCATGCCAAGTATCAGCAAACTGTGGCCCATTACCCATTGCTGTATAGCTTGCAAGCTAAGAATGGTTCTTACTTTTTTTTTCTTTTAAGATTTTCTTTATTTGACAGAGAAAGACATAGCAACAGAGAGAACACAAGCAGGGGGTTGGGAGAGGGAGAAGCAGACCTCCCACTGAGCAGGGAGCCTGATGGGGGGCTCGATCCCAGGACCCGGGAATCATGACCTGAGCCAAAGGCAGATGCGTAAAGACTGAGCCACCCAGGTGCCCCAAGGTTCTTACAGTTTTTAAAAATTTTGTTTATTCATTTGTCAGAAAGAGAGAGTGAGAGTGCACAAGCACGGGGAGCAGCAGGCAGAAGGAGAGGCAGGCTCCTGGCTGAGCAGGGAGCCCAACGGGGGACTAGATCCCAGGACCCTGGGTTCACGACCTGAGCTGAAGGCAGATGCCCAGCCGACTGAGTCACCTAGGCGTCCCCAGGTTCTTACATTTTTTAGTGGGGAAAAGAAATCAAAAGAAGAATATTTTGTAACACATCAAAGTTACACAATTCAGATTTCAGTGTCCATAAATAAAGTTTTATTGGAACACAGCCATGCTCGTTTGTTTACATATTGTGTATAGCTGCTTTTGCTCACAATGGCAGAGTTGCAACAGAGGCTGTCTTGCAAAACCTTAAATATCTACCATTTGGCCCTTGACATATAAAGTGTGCCAACTCCTGATTTAAATCAATATAAATGCACAATAGTGCAAAGGTCAAAGAGGAGAGGTAGATGTGCTAGGAGAAATAACCATGGAAACCAGCCTCACCAGGGAAATAAGGGATGTCTTCCTGAAGGAGGTGATGTTTGAGCCATGATGTGAAATAATAGAAGTTTCCAGGCAAAAGGGATCAGGACAGTCCTCCATGCAAGGGGGCCAGGAGAGGTAAAACCCCTGCAGCTGGGCGCACATGGCAAGCAGAGAAGGCCAATGTGGCTGGAGGCAGTGAGTGAGGAAGAGAGATTTGGGGCTGAAAGGGCAAGCAAAGGCCAGGCTTTGAGGGTCTTGTCACTATACCAGGAGCTCATCTTCATCCTGCAAGTCCTAGAAAGCCAACGTAGAGTCTTTTTTTTTTTTTTAAGATTTTTATTTATTTGTTAGAGAGAGAGATACAGAGCGCAAGCACAAGCAGACAGAGTGGCAGGCTAGAGGCAGAGGGAGAAGCAGGCTCCCTGCCGAGCAAGGAGCCCGATGTGGGACTCGATACCAGGACGCTGGGATCATGACCTGAGCCGAAGGCAGCCGCTTAACCCACTGAGCCACCCAGGCGTCCCAGCCACCGTAGAGTCTTAAGCAGGATGAGAAATCAGGCAAGATCAGACTTACTTTGTAGAAATATCAGGGCAGCTATAGTGTTGAACAGGAATTTGAGGTCTCAGATGGACAACAACGGTCCAGGGCTGGTGATGGTGGAGATGAGGGCAGGCGGCTAGAAGAGAGAAATACTAGGAAGTAAAGTGAGCAGGACTTGGTTATGGATTAGATATGGCACATGAGAGAGACCAAAGGTCGTGGAAGGTCAAGGAAGGTTATGGGATGCTGGTACTGCCATTTACTGAAACAGATTCCAGAAGAAGGACCTGGTTTGGCTGTGGTGTGGGGGAGGGGCAGTGGAGGACAGCATCCACAGCGAACACTGGTTGATGCTGGGTTTGGGTGCCTTCGAGGCACACAAGAGAGGGTGGTAGGTTTGATATCTGGAATGCGGGCTCATCAGGATACAGGTGGTGGCTGGAGCCACAGGTGTGGCGCAAAAGAGGACAGGGTGAAGGTCAGAGTCTGTGGAACTCTGCCATTCATAAAGGTCAAGGGTAGGGCGCTTGGTTGGCTCAGTAGGTTAAGGGACTTCAGCTCAGGTCATAATCCTGGAGTCCTGGGATTGAGTCCCACATAGGGACTGAGCTCCCTGCTCAGTGGGGAGTCTGTTTCTCCCTCTGACCCTCCCCCTCTCTTGCTCTCTCTGTCTCTCTGTCTCTCTCAAATAAATAAATAAAAATTTTAAAAACCCCACAAAGGTCAAGGGTAAACAGCAAGAGTGGCAAGAGAAGTGGCAGGAAACCCAGGTGAGAATGATGTCCTGCAAGCCAAGGAAAGAACGAATTTCAAGGAGGGAGTGGTCAGTGGGGCCAGAGGCTTTAGGTGAGGACAAGACATGTCCTTCGGATGTGGTGACCCAGGAATGACCAGAAGGGATAGAAGTTCAGCTTTTGAGGACAGAGGAAGGAGGGGAGTTCTGGAAGCACTTTCCTATCCAGTTGGGCCGTAGAGGGGGCTGGAGCAGGCGCTGGAGGGAAATAGGAATGGACGGAGGATAGACCTTTGGTTTTGTTTCATTTTAAGAGAGACCAGAACTTGTTTAAATGTGAGTCTTGCACAACAGCCTATATGAGTGATGATTCAGAACTCCTCTGGGTAGATTTACACCCAGCAGGAACTTTAGACTTAGCGAGAAATGCTAAAACCCCCACGGTTCCCAAGGGAAGGAGACTCAGTGCAGAAGGAGGCAGGCCAGAAGCTCCAGGGAAGATGTCTCAGTGGAGGGGGGCCTGGGCCTGCCCCCTGAAGATGGGTGACTCCATCAGGCCACAAATGCATCTTGGGCAACCATCCTGGGTTGAATAGTGCCCCCCAAAACTCATGCCCACCTGGAACCTCAAAATGTGACCTGATTTGGAAACAGGGTCTTTGTAGACATAATTAGTTAAGATGAGGTTATATTGGAGTAAGGTGGGCTCTAATCCAATAACCAGTGTCTTTATAAGAAAACAGAGTCACAGAGATATCCAGACACAAAGAGAAGATGGAGGGAGAAATTGGGATGATCCTACCACAAGCCAAGGAGCGCCAGCAGCCCCCAGAAGCCAGGAGACAGGTGTGCAATGGATTCTCCCTCAGAGCTCCAGAGAGAACCAACCCTGCCCACAACTTGATCTCAGACTTCCAGCCTTTAGAACTGTGAGAGAATATGTTTCTGTTGTCTTAGCCCTCCAGTCCGTGGTCCTTTCCTTTGTGGAAGCCCCAGGAAGCCAACACAGCACCTGTTGAAGGCTATGTGTTGGGTGCTCTGCCAGATGCTGGAGATACCAAAGCTGGTCATCCCCGAGGTGGTCCTGGCTCGGGAAGCTGTGACATCAGGGACCACCATGGATAACTCTCTAGAAGAGGTGGCACGTGGCTTCTGTCCTAATAAACCGTGGGAGTTTCCACGGTAGTGGGCTAGCACGGGCGTGAAAACAGGGGCATGATCAAACGCCGGTCAGGACCAGAGCAAAAGAAGGGAAGGGACCAGCAGGGGACTAGGCGGCCGGCAGAAACCTGACCTTGATTCTTCAGTGCCCTGGGCACCATGGAGAGAGGTCCTTCAGGGAATGGCATGATCCAGTTTGCCTGATGGAGGCTGAGTGGGAGTGAGAAAGAAGGTCTCGGAGGTGGAGTGAGGACTTGAGCAGCGGAAATAAGGGAGGGCAGGAATGCGCGGGGGGGGGGGTAGATGCGAGCATGCGCCCAGGGGTGGGTAGATGCGAGCTGAGTGCAACAGGTGAGCTATCAGCGCGTGGGCTGGACGGGTTGGGAAATCGGTGTGTGTCCAGAGCCCTGCCCAGGTGTGGGCAGAGTGGTTCAGGCACCCAATGCCAGGGAAGGCTTTTAGGTATAGCCCCTGAAAAAGGTGGGTGGTTTGGGAAGATGAATCTGGCAGTCCAGGCAAGGGAGGCTAAGTGGAGAGGTCCTGTTGAGGTTCAGGGTCTGCGTTGCATAGGTCTGATGTGGCACCAGCCGGGTAAGACAGACCAGCAAGACGGGAAAGAGCAGTCCGTGGAATTCATGAGTCGCTGGAGGTGACGATGGAGGTGAAGGGAAGGGAGCGAAGCCGGGACCGTCAGAGAACAGAAGCGGGGCCCAGTCTGAAAAGGAAGATGGCAAGGGTGCTGTGGGGCACGCTGAGTTGGGTGACAGAAAATCACAAGGAGAGGGGCCTGGAGCTCTGGAGAAGGGGGGCCTAGGCTGGAGGAGAGAGTCTGGTTAAGAGGCAAGAAGGAGGAATCAGGAGAAGGAATTAGGGACACAAGATGAAAGGGTGACCCCAGAGCCAAGGGAGCCCCCTTCCAACACCCCCCTCCCAGGCTAGGAGAGAGCAAAGTGGTTATTTGGAGAGAGCGCTGTGTCCAGGCCATAGTTCTAGAAGTGACTGACTGCCTGATTTAGGACCATTGCCCCTGAACTCAGGCCAGGACTAAGCACAGGGACGATCCCAAATCAGAGGTTATGAGGTCACCCTGTGGTTTCTCTTGTTCTATTGCCCAGCCCAGCCCCAGCATAAGGCAATGTGCTGCTCCCGAGTGGGAGAGAGTAGGACACCTACGCCACCACCCCCCCCAGGAGGTGGGGGCTGGGGCAGAGGGGAGGGTAGAAGCAGTGGGTGCCCAACATCACTGCCAGCATCTATGGCCAGCTCCAGGACAGGCCGTGCCCATCAGATCTGAATTCACGGGGTCTTCAGGCAAATGGCCAGCTGGATAGACCTCTGCGGCCAGCCGACAAGCTGCCACACGCCCTGGGCAGAGTAGGGCAAACCGGCAGAAGAGTGAAGAAGAGAAAGAATGGAGAAGCAGCCCCAGTGCTGGTGGAGAGGGAAAGGGACTGTAAACAAGAAGACATTGAGGGGTCCAGCCACCAGTAGCGTCCAGGACAGCCCAGACAGGTTGCCCCCGTGGTTTCGGCAGGGACAAAGCCAGGGGCAGCACAGGGTCACAGCCAGAGGCCAAGAGCCAGGGAGAGGGGCAGAGAGACCAGGATCCCATCCTCGGACTTTTAAGTACTTAAAATATATATTTTTAAAAGTTTTATTTATTTATTTGACAGAGAGAGCGCGAGAGAGATCACAAGCAGGCAGAGAGGCAGGCAGAGAGAGAGAGAGAAGCAGGCTCCCCGCTGAGCAGGGAGCCCGATGTGGGACTCGATCCCAGGACCCTGAGATCATGACCTGAGCCGAAGGCAGAGGCTTAACCTGCTGCTGCCCCTCGGAACAATTTGTTACTTAAACTGTAACCCCTGGAGGATTTTCCCAGTCACCAAGCACGTTTAGATATGGCCTCGAGAAGTACAAATACTGGCAACGGGTCTCTGGGGAGAAGGACGACGTACGACCGTGAAGCTGGGCAGCCGGGGATGCCCGGCCCGCCGCCTGCTCCGGGAACGCCCGGTCAGCTCAGGGTGGAACGGAAACCGCCTGCTTCCCTTTTTCCTTGTCGCTCCTTTCTCTTCCCGTCGTTAGTTAGATGAGTCCTTTGAATGTGCTTGGTTAACTATACACTGGATCCTCCTCCTCGCTCGTCTGCAAGACGTGACTAACGTTTGACCTTCATCGGTCCTTCTGTTGCCTATTGTTTCTATCCAATAAAAGTGAGACTGTGGAGTTGCTCGTGGCCGCAGCCCTTTTCGACTGTGGTCCCCTGCTCCCAGTCTCTGGCAGCTGACTTGTTTGTGCCTAATTCTTCTCCCGTTGCCGGCTGGAAGCGGCATTAACCCACTGAGCCACCCAGGCGCCCCAAGAGTTAAAATATTTTTAAAGAATTCCAGACTGTGGGGGCGCCTGCGTGGCTCAGTGGGTTAAGCCTCTGCCTTCAGCTCAGGTCATGATCTCAGGGTCCTGGGATCGAGTCCTGAATCAGGTTCTCTGCTCAGCAGGGAGCCTGCTTCCTCCTCTCCCTCTCTGCCTCTCTGCCTACTTGTGATCTCTCTCTGTCAAATAAATAAACAAACAAACAAACAAAAGAATCCGAGACTGTGGGCTTAGGGTGCTAAGACCCAGAAATGGGGGCATTACTTGGATGGGCAATAGTTCATCCATTCCTTCATTTCAGCCAGTGAGCCAGGACCTGGACAGCACTCCATATGTGTCGACCCTTCTCGTAGCTATTATAATCCTGCGTTACACACTGTGCGAAGTGCTGGGGAAGTACTGATCGTCCAGGAAGAAAGCTCCTAAACCTCAAGGAGCTTAGTGGGAGACAATGCAGCACTCAGAGGGATTAATGCCTCAACCCATAGGGTCTGAGAGGCCTTCTTGGAGGAAGGGGCTACAAAGTGGACACCTGAAGACCAACGAGGGGCCAATCGGATGAAGACAAGGCTCCTGGAGACAGTGTTCCAGGGAAAGGGAACAGCCACATGCGTCCAGAGATCTCAGAGGATCCGGCCAACCAGCAACAGAATGTGGTGGTGGCTGATATCTGTCCTGACATACGGTGATTGTGCTAGTAAGTACAAATTACTTACTATGAATTCCTGAAAATGTATGTTCTCGTGCAAGTGCCTCCCTCTCTCTGTGCGCAGATGCCCCAGTTCCTTGATCTGTAGGATGGTGACCCTTCCAACTCTGTGTCCCTAGCCACTCACATAGTGACAGCTGTCCATAGGCCCTCGCGAAATGGGACGTGATGCTAGGCTGTGCACTTAGACCAGCAGCACTTAGGGGACAGAATCAGAGAGGAAGCCTGGGGAAGGCCGCCACCCTGACTCGGAGCTCTGTGGCCACCGTGACCATGCTCCAGCCTGCTGGGAACTGCACCCTCGAGAAGCACTCACGGTCCAGGAAGGTGGAGGGAGTGTTCCCACAGCTCTATCAATTTTATCTTGATGAAGCAGAGGTCAAAGTTAAGCGTGGAGCTCCCCAGAGAACAGTGAGATCCTGGAAAAAAGAGGGTGGGAACTTCTAGGAAGTTCCCGGGTATTAAGTCCCTGGATCCCGCCAGAGTCCCCAAGGATGAGGGGGGACAGCTGCATTCGGTCTGTTCTGAGTACCCAGGAGCAGGACTGCCACTTACAGGACTAAACCAGGCTGAAGTGGGGGAGGGGGGTGCTGAGATGGTGCAGACCCTGGAGTAGGATCCCTTCTGTACCCCATACACGCCTGAGACCATCCCTAGAGGACCATGGATGCACTTTAATGGATCCCATTCCCTCCTCGCAATGTTTGTATCCATGGAAACTCAGGCTAAGGCAAATGTCCCTTTGTGTAAGGGCCAACCCCAGCCCAGAGACCATTGGCAAGAAATGAGACATAGTCACGGAGATGACTTAATGTCTAAGATGTACCTTACAACTAATGTAAATATCTCCGACATAATTCACCCAGGACTTAAGCCATCCTACTGGGTGTGAAGTGGTATCTCATTGTGGTTTGTTGTTTTTTTTTTTAAGATTTTATTTATTTATTTATTTGACAGACAGAGATTACAAGTAGGCAGAGAGGCAGTCAGAGAGAGGAGGAAGCAGGCTCCCTGCTGAGCAGAGAGCCCGATGCGGGGCTCCATCCCAGGACCCTGGGATCATGACTTGAGCCAAAGGCAGAGGCTTTAACCCACTCAGCCACCCAGGCGCCCCTCTCATTGTGGTTTTGATTTGCATTTCCTTGATATCTAAGGATGTTGAACATCTTTTCTTTTCTTTTTTTTTTTTTTTTAAGCAGACTCTTCATCCAGAACGGAACACAAAGCAACGCTTGAACTCACAACTCTGAGATCAAGACCCCAGCTGATAGGGCATCTGTATGGCTTAGTGGGTGAAAGCCTCTGCCTTTGGCTCAGGTCATGATCCCAGGACCCTGGCATCGAGCCCTGCATCAGGCTCTCTGCTCAGCAGGGAGCCTGCTTCCCTCTCTCTCTCTGCCTGCTGCTTCTCTGCCTACTTGTGATCTCTGCCTGACAAATAAATGAATAAAACTTAAAAAAAAAAAAAAAAAAAAAAAAAAAAAAAAGAAAGACCCCAGCTGAAATCAAGAGTCCAGCACTTGACTGACTGAACCACCCAGGGACCCAGAGCTTCTATTCATGTGTGTATTGGCCATTTATATGTCTCCTTTGGAGAAATGTCTGCTCAGATCCTTTACCCATTTTCAAATGGGCTTATTTGCCTCTCTGTTGTTGAACTGTAGGAGTTCCTCGTATATTCTCGATTCAAGTTATCAGATACAAAATTTGCTAATATTTTGTCCCTTTCTGAGTACTATCTTTTCACTTTCTTGATGGTGTTTTGGCACATGAAAGTTTTTAATTTCGAGTGTCACTGGTGTTCGGTGTCGTATCTAAGAATCCATTGCCTTGTTCAAGGTCATCAAGATTTACTCCCATGTTTTCTTCTAAAAGTTTTATTGTTTTAGTTATGAGCTTTCCCCCTCTTTGTCATAGTGCGCGGCAGAGTCCAGGCTCATCCTTTTGCGTGCAGATTTTCCGTTGTTCCAGCACCTTTGCTGAAAAGACCATTCTTTCCACCCTGGGTTGTCTCAACACCCTTGTGGAAAACCAGATGATCAGAAATACAAGGATTGGGGCGCCTGGGTGGCTCAGTGGGTTAAGCCGCTGCCTTCGGCTCAGGTCATGATCTCAGGGTCCTGGGATCGAGTCCCACATCGGGCTCTCTGCTCAGCGGGGGGCCTGCTTCCCTTCCTCTCTCTGTGATCTCTTCCCTTCCTCTCTCCTACTGTGATCTCTCTCTGTCAAATAAATAAATAAAATCTTTAAAAAAAAAAAAAAAGAAATACAAGGATTTATTCTGAATTCTTTTCCATTTGATCTATAAGTTTATCCTTATGCCAGTACCACACTGTCCTTTTTAAAGTTTATTTATTTTTAGTAATCTCCGCACCCAACCTGGGGCTTGAACCCCCACCCCCAGATCAAAAGTCTCGTGCTTTTCCGACCAAGTCAGCAGACACCCCAGTACCACACTGTCTCGATGACCATAACTTTGCAGTAACTGAAAAAGCTTTAAATAATGCATTTTAAGGGCTGGCTAGGTGGAGAAGATGGAAAAGGGCCTGCAGGTCTAAGTGGCGCCTGCGAAGGTGGTGGGCGTCCTCTGACCCGCCCCCAGGGTCTGAGGGGTAACCTTCTTGGCGCGCCTGGCCCGCCCCAGATGCCAGAGTTCTTCTGGGTGTGGCCCTCAAGCTCCAGCTTTCAGTGGAAGGACCACTGGGGGGCTAAAGCCGACAAAGAACGGGTCCTCCACCGTGGCCTCCCACCGGACTCCGCTGGGAGGTAGAGCCCCTTAATCACACGCTTTCTCCTCCCCCCTCCGGGAGCCCTTCCTTGCACTAGGAGGGAGCAGGAGAAATGATATGCTAATGACATGCAAATGATTCCGCCGAGCCCGCGTCTGCAGCCCCGCGGCCCGCTACTCGGACCACGGGACCCGGCCGAGATGAGGGGTGCACGCCCTGGCCGCGCCGCCACGCCCTCCCACCCCGGGGCCAGGATGGCCCTTCCCCACCCGCCCGCGGCGCGGAGGTGGGCCCGCCCCCCGGCGGCCTGCGGCCCGCCCCCCGAGGGCGCGGCTCTCCGCGGACCAGCGGCGTCCTGCCGCGTCCGTCGCTCGCCCGCGGGGCCGCAGGAAGTCGCGCTCGGCGGGAGTGGAGCCACCCCACGGCCGGGCGGCGCGAGCCGGTGAGCGGGCTCCCCGGGCCTCCCCACTGTCCGCCAGGCGCCCTCTCGCCGGGGTCCCCGTCAGCGCCGTGGCGGACCCGCCTCTCCGGGGACCTCCGGGGCCCCTTCCCGCCTGTGACGGGCTCCGGGTTGAGGATCCAGGAAAGTCTTGTCCCATTCCTGGGCGGCCCCAGCCTGCGATGGCTGGGGACCCCCACGCCTGAGGGGGCTCTCCCGAGCCATTGCCACCCTCCACGGCTTGGGGAGTTGGAGGGGGGGGGGGACACGGGCACCACGCGAGGCCTGGCCTGAAATCTCCACGCGGGTGCCCAGGGCGCCAGGGCGTCCTAGAAGCTCCACCCAGGGAAGATCCGTCTTGGGGAAGGTGGGAAAGCCGAATGACCCGGGACGCCAGGGACACGGGGCCAAGCTGGGAAAGGGTCCTGAGGTCCCTGTCGCCTATGCCATCCCCCTTTCCAGACCGAGGTCAGAAGGCCCCTGCGGGAATGTGGGGGCAAGTTTGGAGACAGAGAAAGGAGGAGGGTGACTTGTCCCAGCTCGCGGAGTTCTGGAACACCCTGTTCCTTCCTCAGCCCCTGCCAAGTGTAGGGGTTTGAGGGCTTGTCTGTCCCAACCTCAGGCTGGTTCTGGCAGCTGTCCTGCCACTGCCACCCTGTGTCCTGGGCCCTTCCTGATATAGGGTCTGGAAAGGGGGAGGGGGCGCTCAGGTCCTCTGGGCCTGCCCTGGACCGCGTGGTGCCTCTTTTGCCTCTCACCACAGGAGACGGGCATCCCTTCCCCTCAGCACACCAAAACCCTGCGGGAGTGCATTCGCTCCCTCCCCTGACCATGCCTGCAAGTTTAGAGGGGCAGAGAAGGGATTCTGACGCCCTGCTGAGGCTCTGCGGAGGCCCTGAACCCAAACCAAGCCATGCGTGCAGTGTTTGAAGGACAAGAAATGCTTCTGGTCTTGTGCCCTGTCCACAGCTTCCTGCCACTTGGGAATGAAGGGAGTCACTCAGACCCTGGGCTGGGGTCCCTGCAGGCTGAGGTGGGCAGCTCCTGTGGAGAGTTTCCGGCCCCTGGAAGTGCGAGCCAGGTGTCTCCAGCTGCATTTCCTTCCTTGCCACAACGTACCAGGCAGCGACCATGATTCGTGGTGCCCAGAGCAAAGGAAAGACCACTTCTTCCCTTCTGGGGCAGCACTGGAGCCAGAGCCCCCAGCCCCATTTCGTCTCTGCTCTGCTTGAATTTTCTGGAATGGACCTGCCCACCAGGAAGCCAAGTCACCCTTGGTCCTGGTCTTGCCTGCCCCGAGGGGAACACAGGTGGGTCCCATTAAATTATCTTTTGTGCTCGCCCAAGGCCTGGTAGGGATGTGTGAAGAGGTCCCTGTTCTTAGAGTAGGGGGTGTGTGTTGTGGGGGAGGGGCAACAATGATAAACAAGAGAAGGATCCATTCCAATGTGGTGTGAAAAGTACATTGAAAGAAAGAAATAGAGGAAGAGGGCCTGGTCTAGCCTGGAGTAGGGGTCAGGGGAGCTTCCCAGGAACTTGCTGGCGGAAGGGGCTGGAGTGCCCACCAGACAAGAAGGCTGTTTGTGATCTAGGAGTCACTTGGGGTCTGGGAAGGGACACCCCCTGGTGGAAGGCAGAGTCTTCAGGGGAACCCCAGAGGGAGGCCAGGGGTCCTCCCAGTGTGCAAAGAGAGCGCAGAGGTGCTCCAGGTTTCCTGGGCTCTGACTCTCCTGGGAGGCCTGGAAGAAGGAGAGGCTGGGGAAAGTCAGCGGCACTGAAAGATCCAGACAGAAAGTGGGTGCAGAGTGAAGGTCGGAATCCTGAACAAAGTCCCCAGAAGGCTGCCTGGAGAAGTGGCTGCTAAGAAGGGCACTAGAGATGCCTCTGATGGGGGCGTGCGGGTGGGAGCAGGTGGGAGAGGCCTCTCTCTAAAGGGGCAGAACAAGCAGGAACGAGAAGGGACCAGAGCTGGGGAAGCAGGGAGAGGGGAGCTGGGCCTGTGTCTCCTCTGTCGTCCACCTCCTGCCTGCCGCCTCTGGGTCAAGGGACTGTATGCTGCTCTGAAGGGAAACCAGCAGGGTCCCAGGGCTTGGGAAGGGACAGGGGTAGGGCAGCTGGGAAGGGCAGAGCCGGAGGAAGGGAAGGCAGTGGAGGAAGGCGGCGGCCCTTCTGGGAGGACGAGGGGAAAGTGGCAGGTCAGGGAAGGCTGAGGGCCCAGCTCTGGAGAGATTGTGGAGGGGACATTTAGGCCAACGCAGGATCACGTTGCACTGGTGACCTCATTTGCTGCGGGAACAGAAATCCTTGAAGGGAACTGTGTGGGAGGTCTGCCTGAGCCTGGACCGGCGTCAGGAGGATCAGGGCTGAGGGATCTCTGGGGCCAGGATCACAAGCCAGAGCCAGGATGGCAGGACCTGCTTGCAGCGCGCACACACGCGCACACACACACACACACACACACACACACAGGCGCGCGCCCACGCTCAGTGCAGTCTGCCCAATGGGCTGCTCACCTTGGCAGGGCTCCCGGGGGTCCTCTGGGGAGAAAGAAGGCTTGGTGCCCAGAGAAGAGACGGGAGCGTCAGAAGGAGGCGGTTTGGGGTGGATCCCTTTTAGGTGCTGTTTTAAAGTTCCTGGATCTGGTGGAGGGGGGCGGGGAAAGCTTGGAGTACAGGGCGTGGCATGAGGTTGGGGTTGCATATTTCTGGTAGATCCATGGGTTTCCATGGATCTTCCCAGGACCTGGAGCTAGAAGGAGGGAGGCTGTGGGAACTGTAGCTCAAGGGAACCACTGCCTTCGCTGAGGCAAAGGCTGCCGGAGCCCTAAGCCCTGAGTGCGGGTGAGGTCTGAGGGCCACGGGGGACCAGGGGACAGGTGAAGAGCAGGGACAGAGCGGGCTGGGGAAGGGCTGCGCATCTGGGGAAGGACCTTGGGGCTTTGAGGCCTGGTTGTGGCAGCTTCTGTGACGGGGTGGGGGAGCAGCCCGGATGGGGCGAAAAACTGAGAAAGGACTGAGCCAAAGTTGGGGGTGGGTGTATCTGTGTGTGTGACCCTGTGCGCGTGTGTGTGTCTGTATGTCTGTGTAGTGTGTGTCTGTTTGCGTTTGTTCGTCTCTGGGCTTGTCTGCATGTGTCCACGTAGGTGTGTATCTGTGCACGTGTGTGTCTCTGTATATGTCTGGGCAGGCCTACGTGCGTGATTTTGTATGTCTGTGTGTCTCTAGACTTTTCTGTTTATGTGTGTCTGTGTAAGTGTGTGTCTGCCTGTAAGTCTATGTACCTGTGTGGTTCTGTGTGTCTCTGTTTATGCAATGTGTTTGTGTGTGTGTCTTTGTGAGTATATATCTTGGTATATGCCCATGTGTGACTGTGTGTGACTGTGTGTGTGTGTGTGTGTGTGTGTGTGTGTGTGTTTTGGGGGGAGTGTTGCTCAGAGAAGCCCTGACAGGTGGTGGATCATTACTGAGCATCGCTGTAGAACTTGACTCTGCCACGAGGAGGAAGGAGGAATATCAGAAGGCCTTCGGATGAGACCCGTGCCTTTTTCTGTTTTAAGATTTTATTTATCTATTTGACAGAGAGAGAGAGAGATCACAAGTAGGCTGAGGGCTGGGCAGAGGGGGAGGGGGAAGCAGGCTCCCTGCTGAGCAGAAAGCCCTATGCGATGCGGGGCTCCATCCCAGGACCCTGTGTGGCACCCTTGGAAGGCTATTCTGTGTACACTCCTTGACGACGCCTAGCACCCACTTACTCACCTAGGCCGTCTCAGCAGCGCTGACAGCGGACACTGCTGTCAAGGCGGCTTTGCGAAAGTCTGTGTTTGTGTGCAGGAAGCCTGCTTATGAATGTTTGAAAATGCATCTGTGCGTACCTGCGGGGGAATTGGGACGTCGCCGGCTCTAGAGATCTGTTCTGTTCTACAAGCTGTTTTTGAGTGCTTGCTGTGTACAGGAGGGGGCCCCAAGGCCGGGCCAGGAAGTGCGTCTACTGACTGACCACCAGATGTTGTAAGTCTAGAAAGAATTCCTCCCACCTGCCTCATCCCACTGATAGCTCACCTGCCTGTACCTCCTGCCAGGCTGGCTCTGGGAAGTGGGTGAAAGGAAAGGCCAAGGGCCAACTCATTTGCCTCTGGCCACCTCCCAGGGGGCGGTGCCCTCTGTGCTATGCCGTGCTGGGGCAAAGGAAGAGATGGTTTCAGCCACCCAGGGAAAGTGGCAGGTGAACTGGGGTTGGCAGCTGCATTCTGTCCCCTCCGCAGGTGGCCCAGGCAGTGGTAACGTGGTAACGGCAAAGGATGCCCCAGGTCCTGGAGCGTGCAGAGGGCTGCTGGGCCTGGGTGGTGCTGCTGGCCTCCCTGGTGACCCAGGGCCTCACTCTGGGCTTCCCCACATGCACTGGCATCTTCTTCACTGAACTACAGCATGAGTTCCAGGCCAGCAACAGTGAGACCTCTTGGTTCCCTTCCATCCTGACAGCCATGCTCCACGCTGGGGGTGAGCAGCCTGGGGAGGGGCCGAGGGAGGGTTGAGAAAGAGCCCAGGGTGAAGGAGGAAGCCGCTGTCTCCCTGGCCTCTCCGAGCTCACTTTCTCTGAGGCCACAGGCTTTGTCTCATGGGGTGAATTCCTAAAATGTCACCTGATTTCAGCCCCCCCTGGCTGGAATACGAGGCTGGGCTGTGCTGAACTGGGCTGAGCAGGTCTTGGCCGGGCTGGGGATGGAGAGAGGGTATGGAGGCTCCCAAGGCGCACAGCCAGTCCTCGCAGTGGCTGGAGGCCGAGAGAGGATCCGGGCAGATTGTGGGAGTGCCAGATGCTTAGCTCAGACTTGAGGAATTGCTGCTTGGGTAATCTCTCTGAACCTCAGTTTCTTCTTCTGCAATATGGAGGTAACACCCAACACCCTACCACCTCCTACCTGGGATCATAGGGAGAATCCCATGAGTTACGAGCAGCTAGTATTTGGAGAACCTTGGCGGGGGCTTCAGGATGGGAAAGGGGGCTTGAGGAAAACACAAGGGGCAAGATGGGGGCAGGGCAAGAGCCCCGTCTCTCCCCAGGAAGCAGAAGGGGTATTGCAAGGACTGGGGAGGTTCAAGTGAAGGGAACCCCCCCCCCATTTCCTGCTTAGCTCCTTCAAGAATGTGACCCTCTCATCCTGACCTCCCCTGACCTCAGTGAAGGGAGAAGGCCAGGGCTGCCTGGGAGATTCCCTCCAGTAGACTTGGGCTCAGGGGCCTGCCCCTGACTCCTGAGAGCTCTTCAGGGAGACTCCAAAGACTGGGACCTGCAAGCAGGGGTGGGGGCTGGGGGATGGGGCAGGAGGCCCTGGTCAGCAGGAGCAAGATCTCCTGGCCCACAGGGCTCTCCCCAGGTGCTTTCCTAGGCTCCGCTGACTCCACCTCCTGCGCACCTCCTGCCACTCCCTCCACCCGGCAGGAGCAGCCTGCTTGTTTTTCCAGGTCCTTCCCTCTAATTGGGGGAGAGGTCAGACTGGGAGAGATGGCCTCCCTGACATGACCCCTGAACCTGGCGGGGCCTGGACTTAGGGCCCTGGGAGAGGCCTGGACTAGGCCAGACCCCATGACCTTTTCACCTGCAAGGTTAGGGCAGAAGTGGGAGTCTCAGGCAGTTTGCTTCATGTAGCCAGAAAGGAATCCATGCCAGGGCCCAGGAAACAGGCATCCAGTGGGGACCCCGACTCCCAACCAGCTTTAGACTCCCCAGCCCCTAGCCGGCATGCCAACACCTCAGTCGGCCTGGGATTCCCATCTGTCTGTCTGTCTGTCTGTCTCACATACACACCTCTAGCCCATGCTCATTCAGAGTATCAGAGGAATTGTATTTTTATTTTTTTTAAAAGACTTTATTTATTTATTGGTCAGAGGGAGAGAGAGCACAGCAGGGAGCGGCAGGCAGAGGGAGAAGCCGACTGCCCACTGAGCAGGGAACCCGATGCGGGACTTGATCCCAGGACCCTGGCATCATGACCTGAGCCGAAGGCAGACGCTTAACCAACTCTGCCACCCAGGCGTCCCCAGAGAAATTCTGAACTTGAAATTATCCTCGATCCCAAGCAGCCCCAGCCCCCACACATCTTAGAGATGAAGAAAGCAAGCAGGCACAAGCACTAGGCACGTTCAGGGTTGCAGAGTGAGTTCAGGGCAGAAGCAGTGCCCAGTCGAGGAGACACCCTGCCTCCCAGGGCCCCTGGCTGTCTGAGGTAAGCTGGCACAGGTCCCAACCTGTACCCCCAGTGCCATGACTTGGGGCTTTGCCCAGTGTCACTTTTCCAAAGTCAAACCAGAGTTTGGGGTGGGGAAGATGGACGATGTGTGGGGCAGTGGTCATGTTCACTGCAGTCTTGCCTCTCCCTCTATGGCTGCCTGTGCTTGATTATCTCCGAGTGCGGGCTGCCTACTTCCTGTGTCACTCCCAATCTCATACTGGCTCACATGCACACATCCCCTCTCCACCCCAAACATACACACACACTGGGCATGCGCTCTCAAGCTCACGCTGGCTCCCTCCTTCCTCCCTCCCTCCCGCTTCCTTTGGCGGTGCTCTGGGAGAGTAACTGTAGAAATTCCATTATGTGTCCTTGGGGGCAGGGCACCTGGTGAATGGGGCCCTGTGAGGTGTGGAGAAGCAGCCAGCCAGGACTGGCTCCTTCCCGCTCTGGGTCTGGGCTGGGGAGGAGGCAGCTCAAGGTGGGGGTGGGGTGGAGGAGAACAGGCCCCTCTCCACCGGAAGCCAAACGTCTGCGTGCAAGAATTTGTGTTGGCTGGAAGTGATGGGGGAGGGGAGAAGGCACCCCACCCAGTTCTCTCCCGTGGCCAGGGCAAGGGGGTGTGGAGTGAGTGGTCCTGCACCCCAGGCTGCCCACCCTAGACAGGTTGGAGGCTAGTGGCAGGGCTGTGGCCAGTCCTCTTGAGAATGGGAAGTAGGCGGGGGCTGTAGGCACTTGCCATCCTTTTGATAATCTGGGACCCTCACCCACCGAGAAAAACCCCCAGCAAGGGGCATCTACCCAGGTCACAAGCCAGGCCTCTTTTACTCAGATGGAATCAGCCTCAGGTCAGCATAGCAGCTCTGGGGATCCTTGTTAGGGGTTAAACCGAGCCCTTGCAGGACCTCCACCTCCACTCACAGGTGGTCAGATGTCATCCAGTGCGACCTCCTGTAGGGGAGGCGCAGAGAGGGACTGGGTTTGCCCCAGCCCATAGCCAGCCTGGGCCTGGGTGGCGATCAGAATCGAGACCTATAGGCCCCAGGGCTGTGCCCTTCCAGCCACGTGGCTAGTTCTTGCTGGAACCCCTTCCCAAGCCCGCTCTCTCCCTCCCTCCTGTCCTCCTCATTCAGCTCTCCCCCACTGGCTGCCTCCTCACCCCTCCCCCTCCCTGCTTCCTCCCCACAGGACCCCTGTGCAGCATCCTGGTGGGACGCTTTGGCTGCCGAGTGACGGTGATGCTGGGGGGCGCACTGGCCAGCCTGGGCATGGTAGCAGGCTCCTTCTGCCGCACCCTTAGCCAGCTCTACCTCACAGCAGGATTCATCACAGGTGACTGTCTTCCCATTTTGAGAATTTCTGGGTGCCTACCAAAAAGTGCCAGGCATAAGTGCAGGCAGTGTGTCTAATCTTCTGGGGCTGCTTATCGGTCCCATGAGGGAGAGGGACAATGAATATGTAAATGAGAAAGATTGTTTCTGATGGTGACAAACACCTGAGAAGCCAGGACCGCTGATGGGATGGTGCCCTGGCTGCGGGGTGGGTGGGCTGAGATTAAACAAGCAATGAGGTGAAACATCTAGGACACCCCAGGCAGAAGATAAAGCAAAGTGGGGGAGGTTGCTGCTTTCAACAGGGCAGTCTTGCAGAGGAGGTGACATTTGGACAGGAAGCTAATGGAGGTGAGGGCGTCTGCTGCCAGGCTCTCAGGGAAAGAGCATTCCAGGCAGCAGGAAGAGCAAGTGCAAAGCCCAGCAGGGCCCAAGGGGCAATGGAGGGCACAAGCAAAAGTAGGGTGGAGGCTGGATGGGGAGTAGTGCCTGATGGCTGAGTAGTGAGATGGGAAGCCATCCGAGAGATTCGGGTGGTGGGGTGAGGGACGTCATCCAACTGGTGTTTGTAAAGCCCTCCAGCTGCTGTGTTCAACGTATGTGCACTGGGTGGGGACTAAGAGCAGGAGACAGGTATGAGCATCATATCCCAGACGGGAGATGGCCTACCTTCGACCATGGCGGTACGTTGGAGGTGGTGAAGGGTGGCCAGGTTCAGGACTGTGTGGGAGGTCCAGAGAAGAAGAGTCAAGGATGACCCAAGGTTCCAGGAGCCAAGAAGGGTGACGCCAAGGTTTTTGCCCCAAACTGCCGGAAGGATGGAGTATTTAACTACAGTGGGGAACCGAAGGGAGGAGCAGATTGGTGGGCGGTTGGGAAACTCAGATGTGGAAGCATCCAGTCTGCTGTTCGGGAACAGGCCGTTGGCTGCTCACAGCAGGGCTGGCTTTCTAGTATTGAGAGGAGGTGTCGTTCTGCTGTCACTGAGGGAACAAGAGTGGGGGGCTGCGGGGGCCTGAGGAGACCTGAGGCCTGAGCCCTGCGGTGTCCAATCGTTGGTGGGAAGGAGGGACACAGGCAGGAGGAGGCCCAGGAGAGTGAGGTTTCTTGAGAAGGTGAGGAGAGAGTGAGGGCTGTGTCAGGCTGCTGGTGGGTCAGATGGAAGGGGACTGAGGTCTCAGCCTCAATCTTTGGATTTGGCAACATGGAGGTTGCTGACCTTGATAAGGGGGAGTCTGGACCAAAGGTGAGGCGGGAAGTCTGATTGCAGCAGATCAAGAGCAAAGAGAAAGACAGGAGTTGGAGACAGTGGAGATAAACAGTATTTCCAGGAAATTTCGATGAAGGGGACACAGAAACAGGCCAATACCCAGAAGAGGCTGTGGGATCAAGAGAGGGTTTTTTTTTTAGTTGTTTTGGGTTTTTTTGCTTTTTTTTTTTTTTAACTGCCTTATTAGCTTCACAAAATATTATGAGCATCATTCCATGCAATAGGGGAAGACTCCCCGGGTGACAGAATCTTTTGACTGAGTCAAAATACAACATTCAAAGGCACCTAATTGGCTCAGTCAGTAGAGCATGTGACTCCTGATCTCTGGGTCATGAGTTCAAGCCCCATATTAGGTGAAGAGCCCACTTCAAATAAAAACAGGGCACCGGGGTGGCTCAGTGGGTTAAAGCCTCTACCTTCGGTCATGATCTCAGGGTCCTGGAATCGAGCCCCGCATCGGGCTCTCTGCTCAGCGAGGAGCCTGCTTCCTCCTCTCCCTCTGCCTGCCTCTCTGCCTACTTGTGATATCTCTCTCTCTCTCTCTGTCAAATAAATAAATAAATAATCTTTAAAAATAATAGTAAAATAGGGGCACCTGGGTGGCTCAGTGGGTTAAAGCCTCTGCTTTCGGCTCAGGTCATGATCCCAGGGTTCTGGGATCGAGCCCCATGTCAGGCTCTTTGCTCTGCAGGGAGCCTGCTTCCTCCTCTCTCTCTCTCTCTCTGCCTGCCTCTCTGCCTACTTGTGATCTCTGTCAAATAAATAAATAAAATCTTAAAAAAAAAAAAAAAAAAAATAATAGTAAAATAAAATAAAAACAAACATACAAAACCCCCCACCCACATTCAATTAACAGCCAGTAACAGGGGACCCTAAAGAAACATGTAACACCAAAGGGTTTATGGGAAAGGTCCCTTGTAACCCCTTGTAACCAAGTTTAGAATGTAGGTACGTCTTCCTGTGACCTTGAGGGAGAACATCAGGACTTGAGGCATCAGGCCAAACTCCTCATCCGGTCACGGTGAGGAGGGTTGGTGCTAACTGCCTGAAGACCACGCCAGGACTGCTTTTCCATCTGCTGCCTGACCTCCTCCCTCCCTCGCGCACAGCTTTCCAAGCCTCTGACCCACGTCCCACCTATACTGCAGGATGCAGCTGCCTGCGGAGGCACACGACATTCACCAGCTTCCAAACAGAAGGCCAAGGGCTCTCCTTGATTAGCATCTTGTTCCTTTTCATCCTTTCCTGCATTTTCCTGGTTGACATTTTGTACTGCCTGTTCCTCTTCGGACACCATTGCTCCTGGGCCTCTCCTTGTGGGCTCTTCTTCCTCTTTGTAGCAGAGAGAATGAACCCCCAAGACGCTTCCACCTGCACATCTCCCCCCTCTGTCTCCGTTTGGGGATCACCCCTAGCCCGCAGACCCTTGGGGCTACCGGGAGCAGGTACTGAGAAGGGGTGGGAGCAAGCCAGGGCTGGGTTTCTGTTTTCTTTTTTTGTTCACTTTCGTTTTGCTTTTTAAAAAAGATTTCATTTCTTTATTTGAGACAGAGAAAGAACACAAGATCGGTGGAAGAGCCAGAGGGAGATGGAGACGGACAGGCAGACTCCCCACTGAGCAGGGAGCCCAGCCTTTGGGCTTGATCCCAGGACCCCGAAATCATGACCTGAGCTAAAGTCAGATGATTAACCAACTGAGCCACCCAGGCGCCCTTTGTTTTGTTTTTAATGGGAGGAATAACAACGAAGGAGAATGATCTGGCAAAGAGGAGGAAGTGGGTGGTGCAGGAGAAAGAAATTGCTGGAAGGATATGCCTTAAGTGGACAAGATGAAGGGCATAAGTAGCGGGTTGACCTTGGCTGGCAGCAGGGACAGACAGTCCAGTGTCATAGACAGAAGGCAAGTGGTCAGCTGGGGGTACTGGGGAGGTGCATAGAGAAGGACTGGTGGTCATCCAGGAGGGTGGGAGAGAAAATTGATAGTGGCATCACAGGTGGCCCAAGAGCCCCCCTGAGAATCGTGGTCATGGTGTGGCTGTGAGCTTTCTCTTGCAACATGTTCAGCTGTTCGGGGCAGCACAGAGAAGATGGGGGTGTAGCATCTGAGCTGAGCCAGGAGAGAAAAGTCTGGGGGAAGCATATTTTAGGCAGTGGGAACAGCAACTGCAAATGTCCCGCAGTGGGGGACAGCTTGGTGTCCAGAGGAAGAGAAAGAAGCTGATGCGGTTCAATCATGGTGAGTGACAGGGAAAATGGCCTGAGATGGCCCCCGAGAGATGACCAGGGGCCAGGCCGTGCAGAGCCTTCCAGGGCACAGCAACTACTGTGGCATTTTTTCCCAGATATAATGGGAAGTCTTTGAAAGGTGTCAAGCAGGAAAGAGACTTACCCCAATTTAGGGTTTTTATTTATTTATTTATTTATTTATAAAGATTTTATTTATTTCTCAGAGTGAGCACAGGCCGACAGTGGCAGGCCGGGACAGACAGAGAAGCAGGCTCCTGCTGAGCAAGGAGCCCGATGTGGGACTTGATCCCAGGACGCTGGGATCATGACCCGAGCCGAAGTGGCTTAACCAACTGAGCCACCCAGGCGTCCCGACTTATTTATTTATTTTAAGATTTTATTTCTTTATTTGAGAGAGAGCGAGCCAGCACAAGCGGCGGGGGTGGGGGGGGCAGTGCAGAGGACAAGGAGAGAGAAAAGCAGGCTCCCCGCTCAGCAGGGAGCCCGACGTGGGGCTCAGTCCCAGGACCCCAAGATCATGACCCGAGCTGAAAGCGGATGCTTAACTGACTAAGCCACCCAGCACCGCCCCCCCAATTTAGGTTTTTAAAGATCAGCCTGGTGCTGTGCAAAGGGCAACAGGTGTGCCTCTGGCAGCCTTGGGAGGGCAGAGCTGTTGTTTCTAAGGAGATAGCAAGGCAGGCTGTTTCCATCCTCAATCCCTGGGGACGTGGAAGTGGGTCTGGGCCAGAACAGAAGGAGGGCAGACATGGAGCAGGACCGCGTGACCCCTCTGGGTGCCGGCGGGAGGCCCAGGATGCCCTCCAGCCAGTCTCCTCCCTCCCACCACAGGCCTGGGCATGTGCTTCAGCTTCCAGTCGAGCATCACCGTGCTGGGCTTCTACTTCCACCACCACCGGGCTCTGGCCAACGCTCTCGCTTCGGTGGGCGTGTCCCTGGGCATCACGCTCTGGCCACTGCTCTCCCGCTACCTCCTGGAGGACCTGGGCTGGAGGGGCACCTTCCTTGTCTTCGGCGGCGTTCTTCTCCACTGCTGCGTCTGTGGGGCCATCCTGAGGCCCGTGGCCACCAGCGTGGCCCCTGAGACCACAGAAGAGGCGCCGCCCCCACCTTCCAAGGCTCCTGCTCCCGGCTGCCTGGCGGCGTGTGGTCGGGCCATCCAGCGCCACCTGGCCTTTGATATCCTGCGGCACAACGCGGGCTACCGAGTGTACACGCTGGGCGTTATGTGGATGATCCTGGGCTTCCCGCTGCCGCACGTCTTCCTGGTGCCCTACGCCATGTGGCACGGGGTGGACGAACACAGGGCGGCCCTGCTGATCTCCATCATTGGCTTTAGCAACATCTTCCTGCGGCCCATGGCCGGGCTGGTGGCGGGCCGGCGCGACTTCGCGGGCCACCGGAAGTACCTGTTCAGCCTGGCAGCCCTGCTCAATGGCCTCACCAACCTGGTGTGCGCCGCGTCGGCCGACTTCCGGGTGTTGGTGGGCTACTGCTTGCTGTACAGCGTGTCCATGAGCGGCGTCGGAGCCCTCATCTTCCAGGTCCTCATGGACATCGTCCCCATGGATCGGTTCTCTAGCGCCCTGGGCCTCTTCACGGTCCTGGAGAGCGTCTCCATCCTCATCTCCCCGCCCCTGGCTGGTGAGGACCCCCCTGGGGCGGACGTGGGTGCGGCCTGGGCGTGCATGGGCGTGGCCTGGGTGGGCGGGACGCGGAGGTGGGGCAAAGGGGAACACTCTGAACAGATCTGGGTGCCATCCAGCATCTCCGGGGCGAGGGACTTGGAATCTGTGATTTTCCAAGCGTCTGTGATTTTCCAAGCTGCAACCTCTTCCCCAGCTGGCGCCCAGGGCATGAACAGTTAAAAATAAGGATTTTTTTTTTTGGGGGGGGGGGTACCAGACTTGCCTGAGTCCTTCATCTTCCTCTCTGTCCCTCTGTTTTCTTATCAGCAAAGTGGGGGCGGTTAATACCATCTACCCCGTAGACTTGTTGTGAAGACCGCGGCTATATAGCAAAGAGCTTAGCAGAGAGCCTGGCACAGAGCAGAAAACCACGTGCATGTTTGCCTGATTAAGATCCTGGCTGTCCCACTCCCTGCCTGTGGGACCCAGGCAAGTCATTTTCCTTCTCTGAGCCACAGTGTCATCTCCAAAAGGCAGACAGGAACACCTGCCTTAATGACTGGTTCGCCTGTGCCCGTCACTGGGGGTCCTGGCTGACTGGGGTCCTGGCTGACTGGGGACAGAGGCCCAGTCCCCACCTCTCAGGGCTTCCCTCCTGGTGGGAGAGTCAAACCAGATACAGGTTTGTCCTCAGCGTGGTGATCTGTGCCAGGAGGGGAACAAACAGGTGTGGAAGCAGAGACCCCCATGGGCAGACTTGCCAGGCAGCCAAGAATGTGACATTCAAAGTAACAGGGAAGCTGTGTGAAGCCCTTGAGGCTGGAGGGCAGTCAGCGATGGTGGCAGTCAGTACAGTCCTCTGATGACAAGGGGGACTCTTCCAAGTGTGTCATTGGAAGTCGCGGTTTCCAAGGGAGTTGATGAAAGCAACAAGTGGAGACGTTTACCCAGGAGGAGGTGTGGGAGGACCCAGGTGTAGCTGAGCAGGTATCCCGGACTATTGGCTCTTGTGTGCTTGGTTCCCTGCCACCAAGGGTAAGGGAGACATGCCATGAGGTGCCCTTCTGGCCCAAGGGTCCTTCTTGCCCTCTGGAGAGCAGGCTTAATGTTCCTGCTCTCCTTTGAGTCAACAAATCTTTATTGAGTGTCTTCTATGTGCCAGTCACAATGGCTCATCCTGCGGATACAACAGGGCCTGAAATAAAGTCTCTGCTCTCGGAGAACACACAAGGTAGTGGGAGGGAGGCCTGGCATCCCCAGACAGCGGCCTAACTTGCTCTCTGTCCCCCAGGGCTCCTCCTGGACACCACCAACAACAACTTTAGCTACGTTTTCTACATGTCAAGCTTCTTCCTTATATCAGCTGCCCTCTTCATGGGTGGCAGCTTCTGTGCCCTGCAGAAGAAGGAGAGGCCAGGCAAGCCGGCCGAGGCAGAAGGAGCCATCACGGAGGTGCCCTCAGAGCAGGGCCTCATGGTGGAGGACTCACGTGGTTCCAAGAAGCAGCTGTACACAGAGGTCATGTATGTGACCAGCGTCTGAGCCCTGAGGTCCATGAGTGACCACTGCCGCAGCCCAGGAATGTGATGTCCAGCTGCCAGGGGCTGGGGTGAGGGGCTGCCCAGGAAGCCCAAAGCCAGAAGCCTCCCTAGGCTCTGCACACTGGGACTCAGCCAGGAGCTGGGACCTTGGAGGCTGGCCTCCAGTAACTCAGAGCTCCTTCCAACCAGCAGATCCAGGAGCAGGTCCTCCTGACTTTTTCTCTGGGGCACCAGCATACCTGGAGCCTAGGAAAGTGAGTCTAAACCCTGCTTGGGTCTGTCACAGCCGGCTCAGCCCAGTGGGCTGCCCAGTACTGTTGCTGCCACCTGACACACTGGACCCTCCAGTCTAGCCTGGATGTCTCCGATGTGATCTCTTTGTCCTTCTTCGGCCTCCAGACAGTTCCAGAGAGTTTACCCCTCCTCCAAGGCTCTCTGCCCCTTTTCTTCCCAAGGGCCCGGGCACAGGTTGTTGGGCCTCATGCTGACTGGAACCTTGGGAAGAAGAACCCCCTGAAAGAATGAGCTGGGACCGGCAGTGGTGGACAGCCAGGCTGAGGGGTTAGCATGGACACAGGACACGGACAGATTAACGGTTGGGGAGAGGACCCAACCTGGTGTCTGGGCGAAGGACTGGAGGGCAGCCCTTGGCGTGGGTCCTAGAATCACTGAAGTCTGAGGGGTCCCCTGCACTCAGCAGTGCCTGCTGTAAGGTCTCCCTCCCTCCTGTGCCCCTGCCTTGTATCTTGGTCATAAAGCTGCGTGGTGGCGTGGGGAAAAGCCTGACATTTGAGTGAGCAGGGGAGCAGAAGGTTTGCTAGGCAGGGCAGGAGACCTCTGGGAAAATGGAGCTGTTTTGCAACAGAAGCCTTCTCTCCCTCTCCTGCCCTCCTCTCCCTACTGTGTCAGAGGTGTCCACCCTAGGGTAAGTAGCTGGCTGGGCCAGCTGCCAGCCCACCTCCACTCCCCAGGGGGCTTCTGCCTGTGGTGTGGAGGTCAGTGCTCCCCACACACATACTCTTTTTTGCTGGCAAGGTTCCTGAGGTCATCACTTGGGGGCTGGCTGTCATCAGCCCAAGCTTGTCCCAGCAGGGTACCACCTGAGGCAATGGAAACACAGAGTTTGTTTGAATAACAGACAAAAACGTTCCTGCAGCAGGTTATAAACCCTGTAAACTAATGAAGCTTGAAAACAGGCCTCGAGTACTCCCTTCCCTCCCCCTTTAGTTCTCCCTGCTCAGCAGGCTCTGCTGTGACCCAAGGCCTTGTTTGTTGATTCAGGCTCAGCCAGGCTCCAACAAGAAATCCTTATCAGGAAAATAAAATTTTATTTGCTTGACCTGACTCCAGCCTGCCTTCTCCTGTCCAGCTGGCATGAGTAAGCATCCTTGGGGAAGTACGGTCTTCTCCTGGACCCTGCCATGAGTGCCCCCTCATGGTCAAAGAAAGTAGTGCAGAGGTGAAGCAAAAGGCTCTGAGCTGGGGTAAACCCGACTTCATGTTTTGGCTCTGCCACAACCTGCTGTGTGACTTCGGGCAGTTGTTCACCATCTCTGGGCCTTAAAAAAGGAGGAGCCTGGCCTGGATAAATCAGAGTCCCTTGTTTGAAAAGTCTGATCCTGAAGACCCCCATGGCCTTCCTGCTCCTCACCCACGCACGTACTTGACCACCATCCACAGCCTGTGCCCTGTAGGGGGAACGCTTGGACACATTTTACCTGGTGCTGTCTTCTACTCCATCTCAACTGAGTGGAAAAGGAGAGAGTGAGACTTGTGGACAGGTAGATATCTTTGGCCCTAATAGCCACCAGGCTTTGAAATGTGCAACCCCTATTAGGCCCACTTCCTGAAAACAGATTTCTTTTAAGGAAAAAAGATATCAGTGAACATTCAGCCTAGGACGCTTTGATCTCATCTTCTCCCAGCCAAGATTGGCAATAATCTCTGGGAAGATTCCCTTCAACAAAATTATTGAGCATCTACCACGTCCCAGGGCCTGGGTAAGAGGAGTAAGACCTGGTGACGCCCTCAGCACAAAACCAAGGACTGAGAATTTCTCCCCAAGAAGGAAGACCCCTGAGCCTTTTGGAGGGGACAAATGAGGGAGAATTGGATGGCCCGTCGATTCCAGATCCCCACTTAGGTGCTCTCCTGGGAATCCTCTAGAGTGGAACTAGAGCTATTCCTGACCAGCGCAGGTTAGAGCTCGCTTACCTCCTGTCCCTGAACTCTGAGCCCTGGTCCCCAGGACTTTGCTGCTCTGTCCAGACAGAGGCAGAGAAGCCCCTGGCCATCTTGGGTTGAGATGTACTTCCCCACGTTTTATCAGCTCTCTACAGAAGCCAAAGGGCCTGATGACAGGTCTGGGGCCACTGGCCTATGTGGAGCTACCAGAGTACCCAGGCACCCAGATTATAGTCATAACTCCTGCCTCAAGGGGTGCACACAGGGCAGGGGCTGACCACAAGAACCTGAGCCCATGGAGGTGCGTGGGGTCTGCTGTCAGTGATGCTGTGGCAGGCTGGAGTGTGGCAGCCGCTTTCCTTCATGCCAGGCCCAGGGCCAAAGATACGTGGTCCTTAGCCTCAAGAAGCTCACAGACCAAACCCCCCCCCCCCCTTACCCCAGCATTTTCAAGCACAATGGGAGTGCAGCAGCGACATTTCCCTGCCTGGTGCTCTATCGATACCCTGTGCCTACGAGGCCTAGGTCACACTTCACCAAGCCCTGAGAAAGAACTAGGCTGAAGGGCTTCAGCATACAGGGCTCCACAACCCAGAACGGCCAAAGCAGAATATTTAGGTGAACGGAGGGTCCTGGGGCTCATCGATGCCCCTAGCACTCCCCATCCACCTGGCTGGCAAAAAACCTTAGGGTATTATTACCCTGTAATTCGTAGCCAGAGGTGACCAGCTCAGGGCTGGGGAGCAGAAGGTTCCAGGCTCACCGGGCTTTTGGGGAAAAATCAGAAGATAGTGTCAAAGGACCCGGGCTGGGGTGCAGGGAACTGATGCCCGCATTTCAGATGAGGAGTCCCGGTCAAGGAGGCTGGGTTGCGCCCCCTCGTCAAGTGCAAAGGTGTCTGGAGGTTCTTCTGCCTCGACACTTCCCCACATGGGCGCCCTCCGACTCCTCTGGGTTCCCAAGCCCCCTCGTGGGACTCTCTGAAGCAACATCAACCCTATAGCACCCTTGCGACGACGGAAAACCTTCAGCCATAGTCCCACCGCACGAAGCGCGCCGCGCACGCGCGCAGAGCTCAGCGACAGCCCCGCCCCTAGCTTGCCTCGACCCGCCTCTTCCGCCCCTGGGGCGGGGCTAAGCGTGGCTTCCGCCGGAAACCTAGAATCCAGGCGGAAATCAAGCTCTGGACTTGCTGTCTGGCTGGTGCTACTGGCTCTTTCTCGTTTCCCGTTTCCAAGTTTAGGTTTTCACGCCCACGTCTAAGAAGGTCTTGAGACCCCACGCCACCCCCCACATTCCAGTTTCGGCAGCAAATTACTGCAGAACCTGAAGCCAGGGAAGGAACCTGTTTCCGTCCTCACCTCCCAGTCTCCTGCCCTCCTCCCCGCCCCCTGACCATGGCCCAGAAGCCGAAGGTAGACCCCCACGTCGGGCGCCTGGGATACCTGCAGGCTCTGGTTACGGAATTCCAGGAGACGGAGAGCCAGGGTAAGAACGGCAGGGTGGGGGGCAAGGGACGGGGCAGGGGCCCGGCCGTGACAGCCGCCCCAGACCTGGCTCCAGAGCCACTTTTCCGCCGCAGACGCCAAGGAGCAAGTACTGGCCAATCTCGCCAACTTCGCCTATGATCCCAGTAACTACCCGTATCTTCGGCAGCTGCAAGTTCTTGATTTGTTCCTCGATTCCCTGTCGGAGGAGAATGAAACCCTGGTGGAGTTTGCAATTGGTAAGTATGAGGCAGGTCTCCCAGATACGTGATTTGACTTGGTGAAGTAAGTGAGTTAAAAGCCAGTCGCTGGGGGAAGGGGTGCCTGGGTGGCTCAGTGGGTTAAGCCTCTGCCTTCGGCTCAGGTCATGATCCCAGAGTCTTAGGATCGAGCCCCACATCGGGCTCTCAGCTCTGCAGGGCGTTTGCTTCCCCCGCTCTCTCTGCCTGCCTCTCTGCCTCCTTGTGATTTCTGTCAAATAAATTTTTTAAATCTTAAAAAAAAAAAAAAAGGCCAGTCACCGGGAAAGGAATATTTTAGGGAGTTTCTCTTTTGAGAAGGTGAATCTTCTCGATGTCTGCGCCAGCGATGCCTTTGCCACCTCCTGGTTTACACATTGTTCCAGGTGACAGCTAGCTTGAATTGGATCTGGAACCAATGCCCAGGAGTTCCTCTGCATGTCTGCCTTTCCTCCTAGTTAGAGAGGAGTTCATAAACGAGGGAATGGATTGAAGCCACTTGAAGGGAAAAAAAGTTTATAGAATCCTATTTTTAGTTTTTAAATTTTTTTTAAAGATTTTTATTAGAGAGAGAGCACCAGCAGGGGGAGGGGTGCTGAGTGCAGATCCCATCTCAGAGCTGGATGGCAGGACCCTGAGATTATGACCTGAGCCGAAGTCAGACCCTTAACCAACTGAGCCATTCAGGCACCCCTAGCAACATGTTTTTTAAACATCTTTATTTTAATGTCGTAGTATCAAGAAAAGGAGAGGTGACTTGGAATGGCTTATAGCTCCTGTAGTTGTTATGGTCTAAGACCTGTTGAATTACTCAGTGGACAGATACTTATTTGGCATGTACTGTAAGGCACTGTTCTAAATGCTGGAGAGATGATGAACAAGTGGAGGGAAGGTCTTTGCCCTCAAGGAACTTACATTCTAGTGAAGGGAGACACATGGTGAGCAAACCAGCAAAAAAGCTGAGGCTCTGAAGAAGGAAACAGGGTGATGAGATAGAGCAGAGAGCTGAGGTGGGGGCTGCTTCAATTCTGCTGTCATGCGAAGGCATTCTAGGAAGAGGCACAGCATGGGCAGAGACCCTAAAGCGGGAGGAGCCAGAAAGAAAGCTGATGTGGTACAAAAGCAGAGTGGAACAAAATGAGGTTGGAGAGGTGGGCAGTACTAGAGTTTACTTGACTTAGCTCTAGGCCATGGGCAAAAGCAGTTTATTCTGAGAACAAACAAAAATTCTTTTTTTCAGCATGCGTCTTAAAAAAAATAAGATTTTTCTGGGGTGCGTGGGTAGCTCAACGGGTTAAGCATCTGATTCTTGATTTTGGCTCAGGTTATGATCTTGGGATTGTGGGATCGCCCTGTGTCAGGCTCCAGAGTTCAATGTGGAGTCTGCTTGAGATGTTCTCTCTCCCTCTACCTTTCCCTCTGCTCTTCCCCCTACTTGCACACATGCTGTCTCTCTCTCTAAATATTTTTTTAAATTAAAAAAAAAAATAGGGGTGCCTGGGTGGCTCAGTCGTTGGGCGTCTGTCGTCAGCTCAGGTCATGATTCTCTACTGACTGAGCCAGCCAGGCACCCCCATGAATTTTCTATTTTAGAACAGTTTCAGAAAAATTGCAAGGGTAATACAGAGAGTCCCCATATATGCCATCCCCAGTTTCTGTATTATTAACCACTTACATTAGTATGGTACATTTGTTAGAATTAGTAAGCCCGTTTTTTAAAAGATTTTATTTATTTATTTGACAGAGAGCACAAGCAGGGGGAGATCACAAGCCTCAGGCAGCCCCGCCTGCTCTGAGGGCAGAGGGAGAGGGAGAAGCAGGCTCCTCAATGAGCAGGGAGCCCAGTATGAGGCCCAATTCCAGGACCCTGGAATCGCGACTTGAGCCTGAGGCAGACACTTAACTGCCTGAGCCACCCAGGCAGCCTTTGATATATTGTTATTAACTAAAATCCATGCTTGATTCATTTCCTTACTTTTTCCCTAACACCCTTTTACCATTCTAGGATCCCATCCAGGATACCATATTACTTTTAGTTGTCACATCTTGGGCTCCTCTGGACTTGTGCCAGTTTCTTAGACTTACCCTTTTTTGGGTGACATTGATGGTTTCCAGGAGTGCTGGTCAGGAATTTTGTACACTGTCCCTTAAGTGGGATTTGTTTGATGCTTTTCTCTTGATTAGACTGGGTTGTGGGTTTTAGGGGAGGACAGCCACAGAAGTAAGTGCCATTTTCCCCACATCGTGTCACAGAGCTGTGCTGTCAGCGTGACTTCTCACGGTTGATCGTGGCCTTGATCAGTGGGCTGAGGTGATCAGCTGGTACTAGTACTGGTCAGGTTCCTCCTCTTCGCATATTGTAGTCTTTGGAAGGAAGGCGCTACACAAATTATCTCTTTTAATCACTAGTAGACTGTTTTCATGACACTAATTATTGAAGGATCCAGACCAGTTCTGCAGAATTTCCCGCCTTCTTCCTGGTTTCCTAATTGTCTGGTTGCCTCTTTATGGTGTCGTTTAGCTTGTTCCTCTTTCCTCTTTGTTCCTGGAACCTAGAAGTTACATTGAAGGCCTTGATAGAGCAGGTCCCATTGTGTAATGGTTAGCACTCTGGAGCTTGAAGGCCTCGATAGATTCAACTAACACTTTTTTTTCTTTGCACTGAATACATCAGGTAGGTGTGTTGTAAAATTTTGAAAGACTACCCAGGCTGGCCCCTACTGTTCGGGGTGCGTGGGGCTACGGTACAAATGGGGGCCATCCCTCCTCACCACAGTAGGTCTCACCCAGGTGTGTGGACATCTCGGCTGTATTCATACCTGCCCTGTGGCCATTCCTTGGTCTTAGAGTCCACCCATGGGAGTCAGGATCCAAGAAAGAGGCCTGTACAGCTGGGGGAGCAGGTTCAGGGCCTGGAGCCCCAGGTATGGGGGAAAGGAGGATGGGTGGGCTCCCTGCACCCTTCAACCTGTGGAGAGGGCCAGACGGACGCCCCCGGAGGTCATTATGCTAAATAAATTTCTAAACATCGGTCACTTTAAGATTTTCTTCTGTAGAAGTCGTCCATCCCCTCCCTCTGCTCCATAGCTTCTGCCCTATGAATGGTGACAGTGGTCCCTGCGATGCACAGCCTCCACCGAGGAGTGATGGAGCTCCTCCAGCTCAAGCTTTGGACGGGTGCAAACTTGGATAAAAGGAGCAGTCCCCCACAAGAAGTTTTTGCAGGATCAGGAACTTGCCCAGGGCAAGAGTACTCTTAAGACCCTGGGCTCCTGAGTGGGAGACTTGGGCCTGGCCTGGGTTCTTGCTCTCCTGGGCAGTCTCCCAGAGTGGGTGATGCATCTGTCCCTTCTCTGAGATCCGTCTCCTCACCTTGCTTGCTCTGCGGGACGGTCGTGGGGAGCAGAATGGGCGTGTGCGAGTCTCTCCGTGAAGGTACTGGCTGGTTACTTTCTTAGTATCTTCTTGCCCAGTTTTCCTTTTCCCTGCCACTTTCCCTCATTTTCTCTTCCTCTCCTTCAGCCGGCACAAGGTTCCTAATCCCCAGAGGACTCGCTTTCTCAGCGTTGAACCCCTCCATGGGATTGTCTGCAGAGTAAACTCTTCTTGTATTTTCTGTGCATGACTTACGAGGAGAGGCCCAGTCGTACTTAGATGCATATTTTGTTACTGCTGTCATTTCCTTTTCTCTTCATGTCGCCGGCCCTGAATGGGAAACATTCTCAGGTGCCTTTTTGGCTAATAGGCTCTGTGCTGTGCTTTGTAGCTTTGACTCTTTTATCTCTGGTGGCAGGGATGACTTTATCTCCACGAGGGCAGAGCTCAGCTTTGCTTATCTCTGCGGTAGAGGAGAGAAGAGCCTAGAAGGTGTGGAGTATGGGCCCAAACTCAGTGCTGTAGCCCTGAGCAGGACTGATTCTGGAGTGACTGCAGAGAGGAGGGCTGGTTTCGATCACCTCGGCCTCGCAGAACAAAGCACAGGGAGTTTGATAAGAATGGGCTTTAGGGTCAGGCAGGTCTGGGTCCAAGTCCTAGCTCTCCCACTTAACTCTGGGCATGTGATTTCCTTTCTCTGGTCATCTCTTAGGTGGGGCATCTGCCTTGCAGAATTGTTGAGAGAATTAAATGAGACAAAGTGTCTGCAGCTTCAGGATCCTCTAGGCCTCCACCCAAGGGCCTGGTGTCCAGGATCTTTTGAGGATAAACAGTTTTCTCATGTCTCAAAGAGGTGAAGTGGGATGGCTTACTGTAGCCAGACCCCTGGTTACAGAGACGGTGCCCTGGGACTTAGAAGGACTTATAGTACTAGCTAGCACTTACAGAGCACCCTCTGTGTGCCCAGTTCTGGCTCCTGTGCTTTGTCACCTTTGACCCTGAGACCCACTAAAAGTAGGTGTGCTCAGAACCTCCATTTCCGGGGTGTCTGGGTGGCTCAGTGGGTCGTGATCTCACGGTCCTGGGATCGAGCCCTGCATCGGGCTCTCTGCTTGGTGGGGAGCCTGCTTCCCCCCCCCCCCCCGCCTGTCTGTCTGCCTACTTGTGATCGATCTCTCTCTCTCTCTCTCTGTGTGTGTGTGTGTGTGTGTGTGTGTGAAATAAATAAATAAAATCTTTACCAAAAAAAAAAAGAACCTCCATTTTCCATGTGGCGTCTGAGGCTCAGGAAGGATCAGTGGGTTGGCCAAAGGTTTAAAGATGGCCAGCCTGGAACGGAAACCCAAGGCTGTCAGATTCTAGAAGAGAACACAAGAGTTCCCCCATTTCTAGGATTGTGGATTGTGAAAGCTTGAAAGGCACTGCAGATCCTCCATTTCACTGATGAGGAAACTGAGGCATGGACCACCCAGCCTCAGCGGATTAGTGGCAGGTCAGGGTCAGAACGCGGGCTTCCATCCGTCCTCACAGCCCAGCACGATCGCAGGCATCTTTCCAGGTGGTACTGATGCATTCAGCTCTGCGGTAAGACCTCTCCTGTCAGGCAGCCCTGCCGGCTCTCAGGGCTGAAAGCGGCCACAGTCACTCACCGGTGGCAAGCTGGTGTGCCTTACTGCTGACTTTCTGTGGAGAACATTTCCCGTGACCCCTCAGACACCCTGGGCAGGATAACTGTAGCCTTCAAGATGAATCTGGTTACCAGGATTGCCGGTAACACGCAGGGCTTTGTGAGTCTCTGTACCTTCCCCTTTCTTGACCTTTTGTGGATTTGCCCATTTAGAACAATTGTAGAGCTGTTTTACCCTTTTGTTGTCGTCCTGCTAGGGCTCTGGATGTGTCACCAACCACAAGGTCCATAGTACTAAGTCCTCTTCACGTGTGAGGAAACAACTCCTCAGTGAGGTTAGGTCTGTTGTCTGAGGCTCCCACTGTTCGTGATGGCTGGAGCCAGGAATTTACCCATTCTGCCTGGATCCAAATTCTGTCCCCAGGGGCCCCGGCTGACGGAGCCAAGACTCAAACTCCAGAGTGTCCTCTTTCCTTGTTCTTTCTTTCCACCAGACCTTGCCCTTTCACACTGTCCTCCAGGTGTTTCTGGTGGGAAGTCATCCCTGCTCCTACTGGCGGTGCTCACAGTTCAGGCCACGTTTGATTGGCAACTAAGGGAAACTGCCACTGGGAGGCCATACTGGTTGGCCCCTGCTTGGGGTCGGGGGGATGGGAGTGGGAGAATTATGAAGGACCAGCTATAAAGCCAGGATCTCAGTAAATACCCAAGTGGGTGAAAGAATTTGGGGCTCTTGCTCCAAATAAAAACTCAGACAGCCTTTGGCATTTATTTGGGAATGTTTGCCCAAAGCACTGTTGGTTGATTCTCAGGTGTTCTGTACGCAGCCTATGCGTCTCTCCTAGATGCTGTATGGAGATAGAATGGAACCAGGAGAGAACTCTCTGCCTCCATGAAAACTGGTTTAATCCTAGGATATCACAGAATACTTGGCAGTTTTGTTACTCAAACAGGGTTCAAGTAGGTGGCCTCCCAGAATTCATGTTAGATTGTTTTCCTGTGTTCTATTTCCTGCAATACATGTAGTTGCCACCAGATGGTGGTGGTGCTCAAAAAAAGACTGGTCAGGGCACCTGGGTGGCTCAGTCCTTAAGCCACTGCCTTCTGCTCAGGTCAGGATCCCAGGGTCTTGGGATGGAGCAACACATCAGGCTCCCTGCTCAGCGGGAAGCCTTCTTCTCCCTCTCCCACTCCCCCTGCTTGTGTTCCCTCTCTCACTGTCTCTGTCAAATAAATAAAATCTTTTTTTAAAAAACCTCTGTATGTCCCTTCCTGATCCAGTTCTTTACTCTCAGAGGTGAACACCTTCCTGACTCATAATAATTTAAAAATCTCTGGGGTGCCTGCGTGACTCAGTCATTAGAGCTTGCAACTCTTGATCTAGGGGTCATGAGTTCAAGCCCCACGTTGGGCATGGAGTTTACCTTAAAAAAAGAAGAAAAAAGAAAAAATTCCTCAGCTACCCATCTGTGGCAGGATTCCCCTTATAGAAAGGAGGTGATGTCTGTGTTCTCACCCCACTGCTCCCTTCCACGCTTAGCTGGAGCAGGGCAGCCAGCCTCTGCCATTTCCCAGACTTGCAGAGACCAGCTCCCCTTCCTCTGAGTTCTGTGCATGAACACACCGTGTGTGTCTGTGTGTGTGTGTTAATTTATGTGACTACATGATTGAGTCACATGGTACAGAATTCAGAAAGGTATATAGTGAACCGTATCTCTCTCTGTAGCTTTTTCTGGAAGTAACCATTGTTACTAGTTTCTTTTTTTATCCTCCCAGAGATATTTTCAGGATTTACAGACAAATCTGTATGTATTTGCACGTATACCTTTTTGCAGGTTCTACATGTGTGGTAGTATATGTATATTCTGCTTTTTATTTTTTTAATTTAGCATCATGTCTTAGTGCACCTGCAGTATCAGCCCCCAAAGTTGCCTCATTCTTTGCAAATGTTGCATGCCATTCCCTGGCACCCAGCGACTGGGTTTAGCTCCCTCTTAGGGGTGGACATTCAGGTGGTTTCCATTTGCTCTCCCAAGCCGTGCTGCCGTGGATAACCTTACTTGTATGCCACTTCTCCCCTGTAAAGGTATACTGGTGGCATGAAGTCCCAGAAGTGAAATATAGGCCAGAAGTATGAAAAGCCATGTTTTCTCTGCTTTTGATTTAATTTGATGTTTGTTATGATGGGAAGCATTCATGAGTTTAAGTCAAAACTAGACAAGGTATTTTGAGAGAAGTGTCCCTTCTATCCCTATCACTTTCACCCTGTTCCCCTCCTTTTTATACATAGGGGTAACTTTATACACTGTTCTATCCCTCAACATTTAAGTTCCAGAAAGAACTGTTTTCAAAATGCTAAAATAAGGGGTGCCTGGGTGGCTCAATGGTTAAGTATCTGCCTTGGGCTCAGGGCATGATCCTAGGGTCCTGAGATCGTGTCCCACATCGGGCTCCCTGCTCAGCAGGGAGCCTGCTTCTCCCTCTCCCCCTGCTTGTGTCCCTCTCTCGCTGTCTCTCTCTGTCAAATAAATAAACAAAATCTTTAAAAAAAAAAAAAAAAAAGATACTAAAGTAAAACCCAAGAACAAATAGTCTCGAATGAAGCTTTTTATTTGGGATGGGGAGCAGCCAGCCCAGCGCCCAGGGATGGCTGAGTCACGAGATGGAGTAAAGTCTTGGGTCACTCTTCTAGGGCTTGCCCGGCCCCCAGCCGCTGGCTAAGCACTTATGAGCATGAGCTCGTGTAATCCCCAGAACAATCCTTAGACCCTCCTGTCTCAGCAGCAGTGCCCTACTTGCTGTGTGACCTGAGGTCCCCTACCTGACCTCTCTGAGCCTCCAGCTTTCTCATCCTCACTTGTCCTTGGGGTTTTTTCTTTCACCTCTCCTGGGGATTTCTGTGGTTCCCTGTGCCTAGGAAGGCCCTGCTTTTGCCCCCCTGTTCTTTGTGTCTTGTGTGGTTTGTTCAAGGCATGTTCATCAGCCAGTCAGAACTTGTTCTCTTTTCTGTTTGGTAAGCATGGTTTAAAATGCTGTGCCATCCGCATACGGTGAAGCGCACATATCTTGTGTTCGTTTGACAGGTTTTTTTCTTGACCTTTTTTTTCTTTTTAAGTTTTTATTTTATTTTATTTTATTTATTTTTAAAGATTTTATTTATTTGTCAGAAAGAGGAGCGAGAGTGAGCACAGGCAGACAGAGTGGCAGGCAGAGGCAGAGGGAGAAGCAGGCTCCCTGCCAAGCAAGGAGCCCGATGTGGGACTGGATCCCAGGACGCTGGGATCATGACCTGAGCCGAAGGCAGCTGCTTAACCAACTGAGACACCCAGGCGTCCCTAAGTTTTTATTTTAATTGCAGTTAGTTCACAGACAGTGTAATATTAGTTTAAGGTGATACAGTGATTCAGCACTTCTGTACAACACCCAGTGAAGTTTGATGGATTTTTAAATTCATTAAGGTATATGTGCATCTGTGTAACCAACACTAAAATCAAGATACAGAATGTTTCCATCTCCCTCAGAAAGGTCCCTCACACCCTCTCCCAGGTAGTGTCTTCTACGCCCAGGTAACCATTGTTCTAATCCATGGGTTTTGCCTAGTTTGTTGTTGTTTTAAGACTTTATTTTGGTGAGTGATGGAGCGTGGAGTCTGCTTACGATTCTCTCTCCCTCTGTGCCCTTCCTCATGCTCTTGCACATGCAAGTGCACGCCTCTCTCTAAAAAAAAAAAAAAAAAAAAAAAAAAATTATCTTTTTTAAGATTTTAGTTTACAGAAAGAGAGAGCATAAGGAGGCAGAGCAGCAGGCAAAGGGAGAGAGAGAAACAGGCTCCCCGCCAAGTGGGACTCAGTCCTCGGACCCTGGGATCATGACCTGAGCCGAAGGCAGCCGCTTAACCGACTGAGCCACCCAGGCGTCCCAAAAAACGATTTTAGTTTTAAGCAATCTCCACACCCAATGTGGGGCTTGAACTTGCAACCCCGGGATCAGGATTTGCTTGCTCCACCAGCTGAGCCAGCCGGGCACCCCTGTTTTGCCTGTTCTTGAGCTTCATCTTAGTGGAATCACACAGGATGTACTCCTGGGTCTGGTTTCTGTCACTCAGCGTTTCTGACATTCGTCCAGATTGTCACCGTGTCATTCGCTCACGTCTTGGTATGCATACGCCACAGTCTGTTCACCCAGTTTACCTGCTGACGGAGGCTTGTTTCTGGTGTGGAGCCTTTGTGCATAAAACTCTCGTCAACGTTTGTACGCGAGTGTTCTCGCATCCATAGGTACTCCTTTCTCTCAGGTTCAAGTACAGGTGAGTTGCTGAGTCACAGGGGAGGTATACGCTTAACTTCAGTGGAAGCTGCCACGTATTTTTCAACCCCGTGATGGCATGTGAGGCTCCCAGCCACCAGCCTGTGAGTCCCCAGCCCCACCTCCCACCAACCCTTAGTCTTGTCGGTCTGTTCTGGTTTAGCCATGACAGTAGGCGGGGGGAGGCACCTTTCATTTCTCCGAGAGGTAGTGACGAATACACTGTCACACGTCACTGTCCTTACTCAGGTCTCTTCTCGTCTCTACAACATGTTTATCTTTTCTTGATAGGCAGTAATACAGACTCTGTGTATCCGGGAAGAAGTCTTCTTTCATATACATAGTTTATTAATATTTTCTCCTTTTGTCTTTTCACTTTTTTTTAGTGATGTCATTTGGTGAGTTTTACTTTCTTTTTTTTTTTTTTTTTTTTAAAGATTTTATTTATTTATTTGACAGAGAGAAATCACAAGTAGATGGAGAGGCAGGCAGAGAGAGAGAGAGGGAAGCAGGCTCCCTGCTGAGCAGAGAGCCCGATGCGGGACTCGATCCCAGGACCCTGAGATCATGACCTGAGCCGAAGGCAGCGGCTTAACCCACTGAGCCACCCAGGCGCCCCGAGTTTTACTTTCTAAATGAAATTTACCTTTAGGGGCGCCTGGGTGGCTCGGTCGGTTAAGCGTCTGCCTTTGGCTCTGGTCATGATCTCAACGTCTTGGGCTCCCCAGCTGGGAAGCCTGCTTCTCCCTCTGCTGCTCCGCCGTGTGTACACATACACACACACACACACACACTCTCACTCTCTCTCTCTCTCTCTCTCTCTGCCAAATAAATAAGTAATAAATAATCTTAAACGTAGCTTTAAAAAAAAATCCTTTTCCGGGGCACTGAGGTGGCTCAGTTAAGCGGCGGCTCTTGGTTTTAGCTCAGGTCATGATCTCAGGGTCCTGGGATCGAGCCCTGGGTCTGGCTCTGTGCTCACAGGGTCCGCTCCATGTGGTTTCTCTTCCTCTTCTGCCCCTTTTTCTGCTCGTGCGCGTGCGCTCTCTCTTGCTCTTTCTAAAATAAGTGAGTCTTTTAAAAACTCCTTTTCCTGCGTATAAAAATAACATTTTCTACCTTGTTTCCTCTGCACAGAAAACAAACAAAAAAAAAAACAGGAAACAAAGTATTTTTGTGGAAGTAAACTTAGAAAATAAAGGTGAAATGACTCCTGATCCGTTGCAGAGATAAGCCTTGTTATAAGCTGTGTTTCCAGCTTGTCTTTAGTTAACGCGTCTGTCCGTTTATTGAGCATCTGCTATATGCCAGGCCGAGGTGACCGTTTGAGACAAGATAAATTCCCCTTCTGGTGGAAGTTGGGATTTAGTGGGGACCGTCAGTAAACCTGACAGATAACTTGGGCATGAAGAGGAGACACAAAGGAGTTGGGGGGAGGGTGCTGGGGAGACGGGCCGTGAGGGCGGTCGTGGAAGGCTCTCAGAAGAGGTGACGCCTTGCTGGACTTAAGTGGTTCCATTGCAGTTTCATTGTATATACAATTTGATGACTTTTTCCCTCCTTAACCTTCAAGCATTTTCCCTTAGTACTCTTTGAAAACATGATTTTTAAGACTTACAGAATTTCCCATCATACGGACAGACGGAACTGGATCCAGCCAGCTTACTCTTGCTGGCACTATTTAGGAAGTTAACAGTTTTGTGTTCTTCTTTTCCTATAGCCCTCCTTTGTGCTTCAGGGCAGGCTCACAGAGGTAGACTCGAGAGGGTGAGCTCACTTCGCTGTGGCCTTGGCTTCTCCTGGGTCCCCTGGCTCCATTTTTGGTGCTTCCGTTCAGACTCCTTGCCCCCTGAAGCCCTTCTCTTTCCAAGCATTCACTCTTGTTTTCTACTCTGAGGATCGCTGCCCGCAAAGTGGAGGGGCTTCAGGACTGCCCTGGGTTTGGGTCCCAGGCAGCTGCAAGCTCTGGCAGGCACAAGATCCATCCTTGAAGACTTCCTCGGTCTACAGACGGGGAGCAGATGGGGCCAGCTGTCCAGAGGCTGCCTGCCTTCGCCCTCCAGCAGATGCCATCTGATTATCCCCCAGCCTGGGTGGCAGTGTCCTGCCCAGGCACATCTCTCTGTGATGATGACTCAGTGGCCAAGGGTGACTCAAACTTCATCTTATCATACTTTATAGCAGAGATAAATCCCATCGCCTGCCCCCAGTCAGTTCATCGACAGTGTGGGTAGGAGGCTGGTTCACCGCTGGCAGTTCAGAAGAGATGGTGTAGCTGTGTCCAGGAAGCCAGAAGCCCGCCAGACCGTGGCATAGCGCTTCCCATCTTCTGGGACTTCGGGCAACTTACTCAACAGCCTCAGCTTCCACTAAAATCAGGGTTGTGGTACCACTTCCTGGGGTTCAGTCATGTTCTCAGCACGTGTCCAGTGAGCGTCCACAGTCGCAGGTGCCTGGGATAGGCAGTAAACCAGAGAGCGGGGCCTTGCCTTATGGTGTCGTGACGGGGACAGCACAAGTACGGAAGGCAGTCCGCGGGACGCCCCAGGATGTGCTGAGGTAGTATCAGCAGGCCAGGTCTCTGCGTGTCCCATAGGGAGGCACCTCCCTGTCAGAGTGCCTTGTCTCCCCTGCCTCGTGATTGCGGGAGTGACTCTCAGCTGCTTCCTTCCCTCAGAGGTGCTCTGAGCCACAGTTGGGTCCCTGAACTGTGGAAGTCCATGGTAGGCGACATCTCAGGGAGCCAACTGCCCAGCCCTCTGCAGTACAGCCCCTCTCCCCAGCTCAGTGCTCTAAGCTCTTCCAGCAGTACTCGTGGAGCGCTTCTTGACCAGGCACCAAGGACCTGGGGGAATAAGATGGCCATGGTCTTGACCTTAAGGCACCTGCCTTCTAGTGGGGCTTGGCAGCTAGTGAGCAAGAAAACAAACTTGCCAGGGTGGTTTCTCAGGGTTCTAGGCATATGAAGAAAATGGCAGGGGTGTGGGGAGTGCCCTAGACATGGTCAGAGTAGGGTATTCTGGGGGGCCCTCACTGGTGAGGGTGCAGTGACGTGTTGGTTACCAGCCCAAGGGAGGCAGCATGTGAAAATCTGGGCCCGGAAGGTCCCAGGAAGGGCTGAGGCTGTGGGTGCCGGAGAAGGACCAGACCCGATGGCACAGGGCTGTGAGGACATCAGAGGGGAATTTGGATTTTATTCTGAAGCAGGGAGAAGTCCCTAGAGGCTGAATGGATAAAACTTCTAAAGATACTTTCCTATAGCAGGACTCAAACTGACCCAGGTACCATGAGGGAGGGCGGTGGTGCCAGACCTGGGCAGACTCCTGCCTCTGGAAGAGGCATGTCCCTGCCAGCCCCTACCTGTCCCCCCCACTTCCTGTAGTGTTTTAATAAATTACACTGCATCCGTAAGGTAATGCGCTGCACAGCCATGAAATGACACAATGGTTATAGATCTGTTGGAATAGAAAGATGTTCCGAGTCCATTGCTGAATGAAAAAAGTTGCCTTACAAAAGAGGAAACCATCACATTTTTATTAAATGTTTGTGTATTCACATTTTTTTAAAGATTTTTTTTTTTTTTACTCATTTGGCGGAGACACAGCGAGAGAGGGGGAACAGAAGCAAGGGGTGGGGGAGGGAGAAGCAGGCTCCCCGCCAAGCAGAGAGCCGGATGTGGGGCTCTATCCCAGGACCCTGAGATCATGACCTGAGGCGAAGGCAGAGGCTTAACCCACTGAGCCACCCAGGCGCCCTTATATTCACGTATTTTGAAGTTGAAGAAAGGAAAAGCAAATGTTGGATGGTAGGATTAAGTTGGTTTATAATTTGGCTTCTAGTACTTTTAACAGCTTTATTGAAATAATTGATATATAATAAGCTGTACATCTTTAAAGGATAGTTTGATAAGTTTGGGCATATATACATGTGTGAAATCATCACCTGACCTATGTTTTTTTAATTTTTTTTTTTTTTTAAAGATTTTACTTACTCATTTGATAGAGAAAGGCAGGAGAGCGGGAATACAAGCAGGGGGAACGGGAGAGGGAGAATCAGGCTTCCTGCTGATCAGGGAGCCTGATGTGGGGCTCGATCTCAGGACCCTGGGATCATGACCTGAGCTGAAGGCAGACGCTTAACCAACTGAGCCACCCAGGCGCCCGTTTAATTCTGTAAACTGATATGGGCTTTATTTTTTGGTTGGGGTTGGTCTTTTTGGTTTTGTTTTTGCTTAAAAAAAAAAAAATACTAACCATCCAACTGGCTGAACCAAGGAGGAAAGGGATTGGTACTCACTTCCTGAAGGCTAGGCCTCGGGAGCCTTGAAGGGGTGGATACCAGAACGGACTTTGGATCCCTTGTCCCTGGGACAAAGTGGGCAGAGGCGCTGGGAGGATGCGCAGGCCTGAGGCATCACGTCTCCTCTTGTTCTTCCCCAGGAGGCCTCTGCAACCTGTGCCCAGACAGGGCGAACAAAGAGCACATCCTGCAGACAGGGGGCATCCCACTCATCATCAACTGCCTGTCCAGTCCCAACGAGGAGACCGTGCTATCTGCTGTGACCACGATCATGTACCTGAGCTCCCCGGGCTCCGGCTCCCCCCCTGAGCTGACCGCCATGCCCGTGGTCCAGTGCATGCTGCGCTTCTCTCTCTCAGCCAACACGAGGCTCCGCAACCTGGCCCAGATCTTCCTGGAAGACTTCTGTTCCCCAAGCCAGGTGGCGGAGGCCCGCACCTGGCAGGCCCACTCTGCCCTGGGGATCCCGCTGCCAAGGACTGAGGCCCCACAGCAGCCCAGACCCAGGGAGACCTCGCAGCCATGACGCCCTGAGTGCTAGAGATGAGGCCACAGTCCTGGTGGGGGCTCGGGGAGCAGGAGCAGCCTGGCTCCCGCTGTGCATTTTCTCCCCAAAGGTGCCATTTCGGCTATTTTAAAGGTGAGTTTTCTCAGCGTGACAGGTATTTACACTGTGGTGAGGGGCACTGAGAGAGGAGGCCAGGCTTTGGGACCCAAGGAGGAGAGCAAAGGCAGTGCCATTTCCATAGGTTGGCACTGTCAACCCGCTGGAGGTCAAGCTCCTGCCTCGCCGCCACCCCCCCCCGCAGTGCCTCACTGCCAGGGCATCAACATCATGTGAGAAGCAGTTGGGACCCTAGATTCAGAGGCTTTAAAGGAAGGGGCTTTTCATGAAGAACAGCTGGGCCTGGGATTAGACTTGCTGGTGCTTGAGGACAGGAATTTTCCTTTAACAGAAGTATCTGAAATAATCTTGAAGAATGGAAATGAGAAGCCAGCTTGGGGCTCCGAGAAGCTGTCATGCCTACTCCAGGGCTACAGAGGCTGGGTACCCGCACTGCTAGCTCCCCTGGCTGGATCCTGGGTATGGTTGATGCTGGCCTGGAGAATTCTGTGGCCTGGGATCAACATTTTATCCACAGCGGTCTATCTCACGGGACCCCCCCATGGAAAGTTAAGAGTTCAGGAGCAGTGGGAAGCTTCTTGGCCTCCCTTTTGCACTCCCTCAAGGTTGACCTCTAACATGGCCAAGGAAAAGCAGATGCAAGAAAGGTGGTGTCTGGTTGTGAAGGTGGAGCAGGTTCTGGAGCCACTGGACTACGGACAGGAGGAGGGAGGAGAAAGCCCATCAGCCTGTATTCCCCCCACCCCTCCCAGGGCTCCTGTTCCTTTACCTTCCCAAATAAAGGGCCTTTAAAGAATGCTGAGCCAAAGTGTTTTATTAAAAAGGTTCCTGAGTGATTTTCCCACCAAGTTTCCTTGCCAGCCATCTTGTTGGGTTCCAGGTGGCTGGCTTGCGAGAATAGCAGTTACTGTGTCTCCCTGTTCTGCAGTGCCGGGGGCCACCACCACGACACTGCCCTGTCGTTCAGCTCTGCTAGGGTTCCCTGCTGGCCTGCCTTCCCTTCCTTCAGCTACTCTCCACTGTTCTAGCCCCTCGCTTGCTTTCTATGATCTCCCTCCAGTTGTCACTCCAGGAGAGCAGCCGTCTCCTTGATGGGGGTAGGGCTAGGTGCTGGTTGTGGCAGCAGGTGAACAGGATGTGCTCCCAGCTTGGGGTCTGCTCTTGGCCTGGGACAGGACATGGGAGAAAGGCAGTGAGATGTAGTCTGTAATCGTGGTTATTTTACTCCCTCTCCCTAATCCCAGCAGGCCAGCTGCCTGGAAGGTTGCCAGAAAAACAGGTCTAAAACTAACCTTGAATGCTGTCCTTGTCATCAATGAGCAGGTCCCCCAAGACCACTGTCTTGTCCCTTGTCAGGATGATGCGCTCCACAAACTGGGGCCCCAGGTGTTTCTCTACCCAGCGGTACTGTGGTGAGGACACAGGTCTGTCAGTAGGGCCAGTGAGTAGTCTCCAGCCTTTGAGAGATGCTGCTCCCCGCCCACCACCACCGCACTTCCTGTGTTTCAGTTCTGCTGGTTTATTTTAAACATCAGAACTTAGGAAGCTGTTTGCTAGGAAGGGTTGGGGTAACCGCACCTTCTCACCCACACAGTGCTCGTACTTCAGAAGAGGGCTGGAGCAGATGAAGACCTCGGTGCTGCGCGGAAGGGGCATAGTTAGTTGGGGGTGGTGCCCGCCCTCCCTCCACCGCCCGCCGCCTCCCCTCAGCCCTTCCTCACTCCTGCATGTTGTTCATCTCCCGCATGGCTTCCACGGCTCCAGGGATAGGCTCCAAGTCTAGGAAAAAGCCTGGGGCTTCATACACACTGGCCACTTTGTCCTGAAAGATACCGTGTTCTTGTCCCAGCTTCTACCTCCAGCAGATCTAGCCCCAGGGATGACTCTCACAGTAAGACTCCTGGGGGACCCGTCGGCAAATCAGAGCCACAGGGGCAGGATTTTGCATCCATTCTTTCAGATTTTCTTGTCCAGGGCGAACAATGGATTCTGAAACGAGGGTTTTGCTAAACAAAAAGGAGGTGACTCTGGAAATGGAGCAGAGGCAGTCTTGCCCAAGGGGAGGGCTCCCATTCCTAGGTGCCCTGTGGGCTCGGGCTCCCCGCTTTCGGGGACACTGGGGGGTCGGGGCTCTTGCTCCTGCTGACAATGTGGGGTCGGGGTTCCCGCTCCCGGGGACATTGTGTGGTCGGGGTACCTGGTTCCCCGGCTCTCTGGGGGTGGGGAGGCCTGGCTCCTGGGCGCCCTGTGGGGTCGAGGCTCCCCTCCCGCCCACGACCCCTCCCCCGCTGCGTTCCCGCCCTTTCCCTACCTACCCCCAGGTCCGGCCGCAGGGCTCGGTACTGTTCGCGGGCGAGGAAGCCTCGGCGCTCTTCCAGCGCCACGTGCGGTTCCCCGGGAAAGCGGCGGCGGAAGCCCCGCAGGAGGCCCCCCTCGAAGTCGGCCAGCACGCCGTCCATGTCCACCAGCACCCGCACGGGCCGCGCGCGCCGCGCCGCCATCGCCGCCGCCATCACTGCGGGCGCCCGGCCGGGGAAGGACGGGGTGGGGGGGCGGAGGGGGAGCGGGCGCTGCGCCCGCAACTTCCGGAGGCGCGGGGTGGGCGGGCGCACCGGGGCTCATTTGCATGCGGCGCCCCGGGGACCGTCCCCGAGGGAGCGCGCGCGGCCTTCCCCGGGCGGCGGCGGCGCGGGGCGGCCTGAGCGCGCGCGCGCATGCACGTCCGCCGTCCCCGACTCCGCAGTGGAAGACCCCAGATCCTGCGAAGACCTCAGGGCTTCTTAAACCCGTGGGGCTGGCGCGAGCCCCAGAATCCCGACTTCGAGTCTCCGGGCCGCCGCCCTCCCTGCCTGTGGCGCTGGGCGCAGGAGCACGCGGGGACGCGGGGCCGCAGCCTCCAGGGCCCGCAGCCTCCAGGGCCCGCCTCACGGGGGCGCCCAGCGCCTCTGAAGGGAACGGAGGGCTAAGGGGGCGGGGCTCCCAGGGCGCCGGAGTCGGGAGCCGCGGCGGCGAACGTCCAGTTGCACCCCGAGGGGACGACAAGCTCCCAGCTCCGGTAATCGGGAGTGTCCTTTCTGCGGGAGGGACCTCTGCTCGGAGTGGGGCGTTACAGCCCCATCTGGAGAACGCGGAGCGCTGCCGAGTTTTGTTGATGCTGCTTCGTGGGCTTCACGCCGTCTTCGGACTGTGTCCAAATAGATTGACCTGCGACTGCAAACTCGGGTTGGGTTAGGTGAGCGTCTCCCCGCAGTTTCCCACTGAGCGCCCCGGTGCTTCCAAACCAGTGCTAACAGAAGCATTGCAGGCGGGAGACTAGTGTCGCGTTCTAGAGCGATCTGATGAAAAAGCCTTAAGACGTGGAATCGGCATAAGCAATCCGGAGTCCGCCAGTTTTCCCCTCCTTCCCACTCACGTCACACAGCCCGAGTCCCAAAGTCCAGATCGTGCACCAGATACTGCTTGTTCTGCCCGCGTCATCTTATGATTATTCGACTCCACTTTCAAGACCCTAAGCTAAGTGGAAAATGTAACACCCTTAGTAAACATGTTTACATAGAATTCCTGAAATCTGTTGTGATACCAGAATGACTGGGAGAACTAACCTCCTTCACAATACTTGACTTCTGATGAGGCACTTATCTTGAAAACAAAACAAAAAACACTGAAGTTACCAATTGTGACACAAACCAGAGACGTCTCTTTTTTCCAGGATCCCCACCATCAGAAAGAAGGGTGCAGGTAGGGTTCCTACCTCCTGAGTGTCCTAAGAGAATCCGTAACTCAGGCTAGTGTTTGTAGGGCTAACCTGTTTTAGTGAAATTGGACAGATCCTGTAACAAAGCTGTTGACGTCTCCATTTTGCAAATGCTTTGCACCATAAGGGAGAAAAACATAAAACCCCCAGAACCTATAAACACCTTTATTTTCCCAAAGAAATATCCAGGAGTTCAAGTGAACCAGTGATTATGCTTATGATCTCAAAGATCTCACTTTTTCAGAAAGAAAATTGGTCCCTAAATTACAAGACAAAAACCACAATTTAGTAGTGTAGCTAGACCTAAAAGCCAAGTCTTAATGCCCAATTAGGACATCTAATATAGCATGTTGACCTAGAACTTTCTGCCTAGAACCCAGGAGTTTTTTCCTTATCTTCTGTCTCCTCAGATCCTCGTCTCTCTTTCTTTGGAGTCCTCTTCGGTAACCTCACACCACTGAGAGGCACCTTGCAAGATGAGAGGACTTAAAATCTTACATGTTACTGCCCAGCACAAAGGGTAGGTGGAGAATGTAAAATATAGTAGCTAATAATTGTTTTATCATTTATCCATACTACTCATGTATTTTAGTACCACAGATACCATGTTGGTGCTTTGAACTCCTGCTGTGACTTTAAATGTTTTTCTTTTAAAGATTTTATATATTTCTTTTACGGAGACAGCGAGAGAGGGAACACAAGCAGGATGGGTGGGAGAGGGAGAAGCAGGCTTCCCACCAAGCGGGGAGCCCAGTGTGGGGCTCAACCCCAGGACCCTGCGATCATGACCTGAGCTGAAGGCAGACGCTTAACGACTGACCCATCCAGGAGCCCCTAAACCTATTTTCTTTAGAGAGAGAAGCCCACTTCTCTGGGTTTTCATTAGTTTGTCTTGACTTGAATGACTCATCAATCCTTGGGCAACAGAATTTAGAGTAACAGAGAAAAAAGCAACTAAACAGGTAGAACATTGAAACAGTCTCAAAAAGATGACACAGGACACAATGTTTCAAAATTGGTACATTGTTTACTTTAAGCAACAGTCCAGGATTGTGAAGTACAACACACATTTTAAGGATACTTCAGTTCAAGGTCAAGCACCAGCATCATGCACACAGCTTCAAGTTACCGAAGAAGAGCATTGCCCCCTTGGGGTCTGTTTACCACAAAGACCCACTTCTGTGTGGTCACCGCCCTTGCTTTGCTTACCACTTGGAATCTGTCAGCTTGAGCGTACATGGAAGCCTTCCTCTGCGTGAGAGCAGCGGGCTTAGCTCGTCATTAGTTGAGTTAGTATCTGGCTTATCTCTTAAGGTTCAAAAATGAAAAAGGCAGTTTTTTGCTTGGCAGGCAGCAAGGCATATGAGGCGCAGGCCTCTACTGTTCCATATGGCACAGGGAGATGCTTTTAGCAAAGGCCACTGACAAGGTAGGCCAACAATGAGGAGGTTTGGCGTAAAGACAACCCTGTGTTTGGGGGCCTGAAGGAACGGTGCCTGTGGACTGTTCACTGGTCTGTCCAATCAAGGCTTGGTCAACCCAAGTAAAGCTGACAAGAAAAGGGTTTTAAAAACCTCAGTACAAAAGATCCTCTAACACATTTGGAACCAAATTGTTCTTAAAAACACTGTACTAAGTGTCACAAAACTTTCCCTCCAATCTACTACTAGAAAACACTCATGCCATGGCCTACAGACCCAGAGGAATCAGGACAGAGAGAGAGAAACCTGTTCTTTGGGGGGGGGGGGGGAGAAAAAAAAAGACAGCAGTACATAAAGTGCTTCTTTTTTAATGAAACAAATCCAAAAGATGTACAGTCAGGCTCAAGTTGTGCAGTTCACAAGCATGGAGGAAACAAAAACAAACAAAACGACAAGAGTTCAAGAGAATCGGAGCTAACCCAGGACGAGGCTGGACTTGCCACCAGGGGGATTTCTTCGGGATGGCACTGGGGCCGGAGCCACTGGACTGGGCACAGGGGCAGCGGGCACAGGCTTCTCCTCGCTCTGCCCCAGGCTGGCCTGCAAGTCTGTGTCCACGTTTTCTAGGAAAACAGAAGAAACTTAGGGCTAATAATTATTTCTAGGTAGAATGAAGAATCTTAAGATTTTCTTGAAGGATGGTTCAGATCATACCTAGAGGTATCAAAGCATACACAGAGATAACAAATCATACCTAAAGAAGGCAACAATCGTTCAACTATGTCCCCATAACCCAAAACCAACCACCGTCAGTCTTTTTGTCATATTTGTACCCAGGCGCTTTTCTATGTGTGTTCTTTTTTTTTTTTTAATTTTTTTTTTTTTAATTTTTATTTATTGACAGAGAGAGATCACAAGTAGGCAGAGAGGCAGGCAGAGAGAGAGGAAGGGAAGCAGGCTCACTGCCAAGCAGAGAGACCGTTGCGGGGCTCGATCCCAAGACCCTGGGATCATGATCCGATCCGAAGGCAGAGGCTTTAACCCACGAGCCACCCAGGCGCTCCTGTGTGTTCTTTTCTAAAGTATACACAAACAGGAAGATGTATTTTGGGTTTTTTGTGCGTTTTTTTTTTTAAAGATTTTATTTATTTATTTGACAGACAGAGATCACAAGTAGGCAGAGGCAGGCAGAGAGAGAGGGAAGCAGGCTCCCTGCCGAGCAGAGAGCCCAACGTGGGACTCGATCCCAGGACCCTGAGATCACAACCTGAGCCGAAGGCAGCGGCCCAATACACTGAGCCACCCAGGCGCCCTTTTTTGTTTTTTTTAAGGTTTATTTATTTGAGAGAGAGAGAGAGAGTGCAGGGGAAGGGGCAGAGGGAGAGGAAGAGAGAGAATGCTCAAGCAGGCTGCCTGCTTAGGCACAGAGCCCGACACGGCTTTGCACACCAACCATTTAGTAATCACTTCACTTTAAAATTTGCCAGACTGGAGCACCTGGGTGAGGCAGTTTCCAAACTTGGAAAAGTTTGTTTGTTTGTTTTCTTTTTCTTTTCTTTCTTTCTTTCTTTCTTTCTTTTTTGGAAAAATCTTTGTTCCAAGTCAAAAGTGACTGCAGGGGCGCCTGGGTGGCTCAGTGGCTTAAAGCCTCTGCCTTTGGCTCAGGTCATGATCTCAGGGTCCTGGGATCGAGCCCTGCATCAGGCTCTGCTCAGGAGGGAGCCTGCTTCCCCCCCACTCTCTCTGCCTACTCTCTGTCAAATAAATAAATAAGATCTTAAAGATTAATTAAAAAATTAAAAAGTGACTGCAAGGGCGCCTGGGTGGCTCAGTGGGTTAAGCCGCTGCCTTCGGCTCAGGTCATGATCTCAGGGTCCTGGGATCGAGTCCCGCATCGGGCTCTCTGCTCAGCAGGGAGCCTGCTTCCTCCTCTCTCTGCCTGCCTCTCTGCTTACTTGTAATTTCTCTCTGTCAAATAAATAAATAAAATCTTTAAAAAAAAAAAAAAAAAAAAAAAAAAAAAAAAAAAAAGTGACTGCAAAATGCTGGGCCTCATTTCGGTGTTAAAACATCAAATTCAATTCAGGTGCATATTCTTTCTTTCTTTTTTTTTTTTTTTGACAGAGAGAGAGAGATCATAAGCCACCCAGGCGCCCCAAGAAATGTACTTTAAGTCCTTCAAAGACTAACCATTAAAAGTTCATGTTCCTGAAACCCCTTGTACCAAGTTTTAATTTGGCCAACTTTGATACTGAGAAGTCCAAGGAGGAAGAGGTCTAAGATTGGAAACTCAACAAAAAAAAACTCAAATAGAAAAAACAACAACAACAAAAAACTCAAATAGGGGGTCCTGGGTGGCTTAGCAGGCTAAGTGTCTGTCTTCAGTTTGGGTCTGCTCAGCGGGGAGACTGTGTCTCCCTCTCCCCCACCCCCCTGCTCGTACTTTTTTTCTCTCAAATAAATAAATAAAATCCTAAAAAAAAGAGAAGAAAACCTCAGAAATATGCTACTGCTGCTTTTGACATTACCTTTTATAAACATTTGGAACTTTCTATAGAGGTAACATAACACATACAATGTTCTATACTATCATCAACCAGCAGTAAAAATCAGTCTGAAGGGACGCCTGGGTGGCTCAGTTGGTTAAGCAGCTGCCTTCGGCTCGGGTCATGATCCCAGCGTCCTGGGATCGAGTCCCACATCGGGCTCCTTGCTCGGCAGGGAGCCTGCTTCTCCCTCTGCCTCTGCCTGCCACTCTGTCTGCCTGTGCTCGCTCTCCACCCCTCTCTCTCTCTCTGATAAATAAATAAAATATTAAAAAAAAAATCAGTCTGAAGCTTTCCAAATTGACAGTCCTGACAAACAACAATGGAGCGAGAAAGGGTCACCCCACCCCCCTCCGTTTCCCGTTGCCACACTCTTGTTGCACAAATAAGTATCTCTTAAATATGTCCCATTTACTGTAAATACAAACAAAACCCAAAACCCGACATTCTGAAACAACCCAAGATGGATGATTACAGAGCATAACTCCACCTGAGCCAGCCTATGGAGTTAAGCAATTTTCTTGGTGCTGCTAGAAGTTGGCCTCACCAGTACCCAGGCTCCAACAGCTCCCGTTGTCTGTCTGCATCAGGCAATTAGGAGTACTTCCAAAGGACACAGCTCATTACCTTGCAGCCCTACCGTGGTCATTTATTTTCATAAAATGATTTTTATTTTTACCTTTTTTAAGATTTTATTTATTTATTTATTTATTTGACATAGAGAAATCACAAGTAGGCAGCGAGGCAGGCAGAGGTAGGGGGGAGCAGGCTCCCCGCTGAGCAGAGAGCCCCATGTGGGGCTCGATCCCAGGACCCTGGGATCATGACCTGAGCCGAAGGCAGAGGCTTTAACCCACTGAGCCACCCAGGCACTGCTTTAAGACTCTTTTTAAAGTGATCTCCACACCCAAAGTGGGCTTGACCTCACAACCCCACGATCAAGAGTTCTATGCTTCACAGACTGAACCAGCCAGGTGCCCCTCCATTAAACTATTTATTTCATTTTATTTATTTATAAATTTTAGGTAGGTTCCATGCCCAATGTGGGGGCTCGAACTCATGACCCTGAAATCAGGAGTCTCATGCTCCACTCACAGAGCCAGTCAGGAGCCCCTCCATAAAATGATTTTTAGATAAATCAAGCTCACACCCACCAATCTTATGTCTGTCTTTCATTATTAAGGGAACAGTTTTGTCTTTCATGACTAGATAATATGCCAAGAAAGAAAAAAAAAAAAAAAAAGCACATACGAAGAATAAACAATTCTTAATTTAATTTAAATGCTCCTTTGTCTACTCAGAACTACTCCAGCCAGAAAGAATGAGGCTAGTCTGTTACTCCATCCCTTTAGTCTATAATGACACAAGTACAGGAACTGAGAATAAGGCTTTAGAAACTTATACAGAGGGGCGCCTGGGTGGCTCAGTGGGTTGAGCCTCTGCCTTTGGCTCAGGTCATGGTCTCAGGTTCCTGGGATCGAGCCCCGCATGGGGCTCTCTGCTCAGCGGGGAGCCTGCTTCTCCTTCTCCCTCTGCCTGCCTCTCTGCCTACTTTGATCTCTATGTCTCTGCCAAATAAATAAATAAATAAAATCTTTAAAAAAAGAAAAGAAACTTACAGAGGACCTGACAGAGAAAGCTTCTGTCCGTTGAATCTAATAACTGAAAAATGGGACTTTAAACACAAACATGTCTACTAGAATAGCTAACTTATATACTCCTGACTTGTCTTTCTTCCTCGGCACATCAATGAGCTCAGTGAACGGACACATCAGAGTAAATGATAAAGTGCTTATTATAAGGATGAAAGAATTAGAGCGTCGAGAAGTGCAGCAGGCTGTCTAACTTGCCTAAAGGCGGGAAACACTTCGACCTAAATCCCATGGACCTTCTCCCTCTGCTGCAGATTTCCCACGTGCTCCCTTTAGCCATTGCTGTATTTCATTCCCCGAAAAAGGAAGGCAATTTTCCTTCTACCCCCCAAAAATCTGTCTTATTTAAACTGAGTAGGAACAAAGAAAAAAATAAACTGAGCAGAGTAGCTTGACTTTGAAGCAAACCTGGCAACAGGACTGGGGTTGACTTCTCCCCACCAGGCGGATCTTGAATCGTTATGCCCTTGTCATTTCATGACAAACGAACTCAAAGTAAAGACTGTCCGACTACACAACTCAGGGTGCTGTTTACCTGAAGAATCTCTAACAAGCTGAACGGGGGTGAGAGAGGAGTCATTATTAGCAGGAGAAATGACACATTTTTTCCTAACTTCATCAGGGGCTCTCACATATTTCTTCAGGCTCCCCAGATTGCTAACTCTATCTCCTGTCCAAAAGTAGGGACTAAAGATGATTCTTGCTAAGTCAGGTCTGATGAGAAGTACTTCAGAACACGAAAAGCAGCAAAACTGAAAAGGCCTGAAGATTTCTTTACCTCCAGAAGAGTCTCTGCAGACGGAACACACTGGACACGAACAATAACCTCTTCAGTCCAGTGAGAAAGTGACTCGTGCACTGAGGAGAAACCCTGGTAACGCTCACAAGGGTTCAGGAGATCCTTCTCCCTCCACGCCCACCAAGAAACCCTGTCCGAGGGGCGCCTGGAGGGACCTCTGACTTCAGATCAGGTCCATGATCCCAGAGTCCTGGGATCGAGCCCTGCATCGGGCTCCCTGCCCAGCGGGGAGTCTGCTTCTCCCCCATCCCTCTGTTGCCCCCCCCCCGCCCCCACTCGTGTTCTGTCTCTCTAAAATAAATAAATAAGGGGCGCCTGGGTGGCTCAGTGGGTTAAGCCTCTGCCTTCAGCTCAGGTCATGATCTCAGGGTCCTGGGATCGAGCCCCGCATCGGGCTCTCTGCCTGCTTATGATCTCTCTCTGTGTCAAAGAAGTAGATAAAATCTTTTTTTAAAAATTTAAAAATAATAAATAAATAAATAAAATCTTTAGGAAAAGAAGAGAAGAGAGGAAAGAAAAAGGGGAGGGGAGGGGAGAGAGAGAGGGCAGGAGAGGAATCTGGTTCTTAAACCTGTTCTCACAGAGTGTAATGGGAGGAAGAGGTCCCGAGGAAGCAGCCTCTTCCTTCTGGACCAGACAAGGCCTTCCGGCGGCTGCATTTCACTGAGTCAACTTTCACCCGATTCCTACTGCCTGACACACACGAGGCTTTCATTACACGAAGTAATTCTCTGGCACTTGTTAAGGAAGATTCAATAAATACTTCAAAGATTGACTATCATTAAATAAATGATTATAGCTCATTTCCACATATAATTGGTAACATGGATGCTGAGAATTTACATCTGCCCCCTAAGTCATCATCTGTAAGATCACAGAGGTACCCGTGTCTTGCTAAATAAGCACCTGAGCATAAAAATCAAACAAACTTGGTCATTAAACGTTGTAGGCCAAGCTTGAAATGCCAGCACTTATTACTAAAAAGCTCTCATTAAGAGTAACAGATGCTGGGGCTCCTGGGTGGCTCAGTGGGTTAAGCCTCTGCCTTCGGCTCAGGTCATAATCCCAGGGTCCTGGGATCGAGCCCCACATGGGGCTCTCTCCTGGGTGGGGAGCCTGCTTCCTCCTCTCTCTCTGCCTGCCTCTCTGCCTACTTGTGATCTCCATCTGTCAAATAAATAAAATCTTAAAAAAAAAAAAAAAAAGACTACCAGACACCAGCCTGACTACCAGACACATATAAGTGAAAGACTCCGTTTCCTGTCCCTGCGGCATTTCTGACATGGTGCTCACCGCAGCAGATACACATGCGGCCGTGCTCACTAACTTCCCGGTTTCATTTTTCTTTCCTCCAAAGCCAGTGCGCGCAGGCGCTTGGGGCAAAGCCAGGTTTCACTCCCCAGTCTCTTTTTCCCCAAGACACAATTTCAATTTCAAATTCCAATCTATGCTAAAAACCATTTACAGAACCAGAAACCAGGGCTTCGGGAGGACTCACCATGAATGTCGCCTTCTCCCTGGAAAAGAAAAGAAATTTAAAGTTTAGTTCAGTTTTTATTTTTATTTAATTAAGTATTATTATTATTATTATTTTAGTAATCTCTAATTTTAGTATATGTGCTGCCGAAGCGAGCACTTTTTAGTAATCTCTATAGCTGACATGGGGCTCAAACTCATGACCCTGAGATCCAGAGTCACATGCTCCTCTGACTGAGCCAGCCGGGTGCCCCTAAAAATTTACTCCAGATTTTAATTTTATAACAAGCAAATAAAGCAGTCACGGTTCTGACAGGGTACTATCTGTTTGAAACCAAATATGAAATTTCATTTTGATGCAGTCAAGTTCAGGGTCAGGCCGCAACACGATTCCATTACGACTTGTACTTACTTTTGGACAACGCTGAACAAAAATGCTACATGACAGGTTGCCCCAGTGCCAGCAATATCCAACACACCAAAAAACGTGAACATTTACGTCAGTGACCTAATATCAATTAGGATTTCAGAGGATCCTTTAATCAGAATGGGAAACTGGTAAAATTTATCCTTCCATATTCTCTCTCCTTTCTCTTTATCTAGCTGTTGAAGGGCCTCTATAAATTCCAAAGCCCCACACAGGTCTTTCCACACTTGCATCGCTGATGCCTGTGTGTGCTCTGAGGTCCCTGCTTCCAGACACATCCCTGGGGGCACTGGGACCATGGTCCTCTGCAAACAACTGAGGGTAAAGCCCAGGCTGGAGTCTTGTGCAGTTCAGCTCAGAACAACAGGGCAATGTTTGCCAACAACAGGAACAATCTCTGAAGTCACAAATGCTACTACATATGAGTTACGTAGGAAGTAAGTGTGCTCCATTAGTTCCCGAAATCAACAGTGAAGGAGAGAGACTAATCCTACTGATAGAAGAGACATCTGAACAGACTCAGATCACGTCACCTCACTTTTCCGACTTTATTCTTTATCGATCTTCCATTCCCAATATGGCCTCCGTCCCTCTCCTAATTATGTCAGACTCCAGTGGCAGAACTGACGCTCTTAGTACAACAGGAGAGAAGTGAATTTCTAAACTGTATTAACCTCAAAGCCCTTGTCCCGTGTTGTCACACTGACCTTCAGATCTAAGAAGTCTCCAGCGTTCGCTTCAGAAGAGTTCCTTCTCTGGGGTCCAGATGACTCAGAATCCTGTCGGCCACCACTAGACTTGGCACCTAAATTAAATCACACTTTCTTGAGGAACGGACAGAACTAAAGCAAAAACACTGCTTTCATGAGTGATGTTCGTGTTAGTCTCATATACAAAATGAGCTAACACTGTTAGGAGGGTTAACTGAGAGCTTAAAAATCCCACCAAATAACCCAATTTGACCCCAGTCCCTATTCCGACCCCTCGAGACTTTTTGGTCCCAGTCCTTCCTCCACTGACAAGCTTTAACTGTTGTTGATCTCATTATGGTTGAGCTGGATTTTGCTCCTCACAGAAAACCAACTGTAGTTACTCATGCTGGGTCTGTCCCTTTTGACCAGTGACCACCGATATAAGCAGTACCTGCCGACTTGGCCCAGGAAGGAGGATTTTCCTCAGGTGTCCCGAAGATGCTAGATGCCATTTTGTTCCTCCTCACAGGCTGTTCTGTTGGTTCATCAAAGCCTAATGAAAAATTGGATCCACCGCCTGGAGGCCGCAAAACCCTTGGAATAATGGCAAAACATCCATTTCAGGTCATACCAAAGACTTCTCGGCATAAATGTCTTCAAACCCCTTTCATTTCATTTCTCTCACCCATTTGTTCCTCCTACCCCGCCCCCAATAAGGGAGAGGAATTGATTCATCATGGTATAAATTCGGCACTGGATCACACCAGTTAGAATGGACAGTCGTAGACAGACAAGAATCAACAGTGTTGACAAGGATGTGGAGAGAAAGGAACCCTCACGCATGGTGGTTGGTGGGAATGTAAATTGATGCAGCCACGGTGGAAAACAATATGGAGGGTCCTGAAAAAACTGATAATAGAAATGCCATATGACCCAGTAATTCCACTCTGGATATCTACCGGAAGAAAACAAAAACACTCATTTGGAAAATATATGCACCCCTAAGTTTACTGCAGCATTATTTACAACAGCCAAGGTATGGAAGCAACCCAAGTGTCCACTGATAGATGGATAAAGCAGATCTGGTACAGACAGATGCACAGTGGGGTATTACGCAGCCATAAACAAGAATGAAACCTTGCCACTGGAGACAACATGGAAGGATGCAGAGGATATGATGCTAAATGAACTAAGTCAGACAGAAACAAATACTACATGGCTTCACTTCATGTGGAACCTAAAAAAACAAACCAAATGAACAAACACAAAAACCCCAGAAACAGACTCACAAACACAGAGAACAAACTGGCCAGAGAGGCCAGGGTGGGGGGGAATAGATAAACGACGGGGAGGGGATTAAGAGGTTCCAGTTTCCAGGTATGAAATAAACAAGTCACAGGATAAAAAGTACAGCAAAGGGAATATACTCAATAATGTTGTAACAGATTTGTGTGGGGACCCACGGTGACAGCACTCACCAGGGTGGGCATCTCATAGTGTATAGAATTGTCGAACGCTGTATGGTGTACACCTGAGACTAATATAATACTGTATTGTCAACTATTCTCAATAAAAAGACTTAATATTTGCAGTAAGGTTGTCTGATGCCCAAAGCAGCTGAAACAGCCTGGTTCATGTCCCCTTTTAACAAAGACCTACCAGACCTCGCCTAATGGGCGTGGCTGGATATATTTGCAAAGAAGTTTGGAAGCACATCTCTTTATTTATGTATTCATAACGCACTTCCACTTTTATTTTCAACAAAACTAAAAACGCAAGAGTATACATGTAAAAGTTGATCATTTTGGAAACCCAAGGAGAGCTGATGATAGTCTCCTCCTGTCTTGGTGTCACCAGCGAGCCGCATTTACACACCTGTAAGGCACGCAGTGTTCTCACTAGTAATGACAAGGGACCAGCCACAGGAGGAAGTCCACAAGAGACACGGGCGTAAGACTCCCAGCATCTTCGATTACCAGGCACCACTGGACACCCTCTACAGCTTTCAGTTCAGCAATGAAACCCAGCACTTGGACATTTCCAGAGCGTCCTGTCTTGGATTGATCAATGTGCTTCCTCCCTGGAAGAACTCAATTTAACTTGTCCCGTCACTACTCAGAAAGAGAAATGGACATGGTCTTACGGGATGATTTTCTAACTACTGATTCTATTCCGTTATTGGGGATAGGAGTAGTCTGGTCTCCTTCTTCTTAATCAGTTTGAGAAATATTTTTACAGGAGGATGTCCATGTCATCCAAGTTTCCAAATAAATAACAGTTTTCATTTGCATACAGCTCCTTACATTAGAAAACGAAGGAAAAATTAAACACTTATGGGGTAAATTCCCTTCTAAGTACCCCTCTAAGGGCATTCTAAGTCTTGATTTTTTAAAAACTACTGTTGCATGCTAAATGTTTTCTCACTTCCATTATTTTTTCCTTCAGCGCATACATCATTGAAGAGTACATTTATGTTTCCAAATATAGGGGTTTTTTTGGTTTATTAATTTCTAGCTTTTAACTATAACACAGACAACTGCCTGTATGACATGAGTCCTTTGAAATTTGAGGAAAGGTGCTTTTAAAGCCTAATATGTGGTCAACTTAAGAAATCTATATATGCTTGAAAAGAACGTGTATTTGCCAATGTTCTATAGATCTACTAGGATAAAGCCTGCTAACTGTGAGTTGTTCTAATCTACTGATTTTTAAGTATGTTTTATCACTTAAGGAGAGAATCTATTAACAATTCCTACTACAATGAAGAGTCTGTCAGTTTCTCCTCAGAATTCTGTCAGGAGTTTTCTCCCAAAAAGACTGCCACTGGGGACGCCTGGGCAGCTCAGACGGTTAAGTGTCCGACTCAGTTTCAGCTCAGGCCATGATCTGAGGGTCGTGGGATAGAGCCCCTGAGCCCACGCTCAGCAGGGTCTGCTTGAGGATTCTCACCCTCTCCCTCTGCCCCTCCCCCCAGTCACGCGTGCACTTCTTCTGTCTCTAAAATAAACAAATCTTTAAAGCAGAAGAGGGGCGCCTGTTTAGCTCAGTCAGTTGATCGTGTGACTGTCGATCTTGGGGTTGTGAGTTCAAGCCCCATGTTGGGTGTAGAGATTACTTAAAAATAAAAAAAGTAGAGGAATCACAAGAGGAAAATGGGACAAAAAATACTAACAGGCAATTTAAAAATGTGGGTAGCCTCTAAACATTAAAAATGCAGGGTGCCTGGGTGGCTCAGTGGGTTAAGCCGCTGCCTTCGGCTCAGGTCATGATCTCAGGGTCCTGGGATCGAGTCCCGCATCGGGCTCTCTGCTCAGCAGGGAGCCTGCTTCCCTTCCTCTCTCTCTACCTGCCTCTCCGTCTGCTTGTGATTTCTCTCTGTCAAATAAATAAATAAAATCTATTAAAAAAAAAAAAACATTAAAAATGCAATCCCACTAGCAAATAAGTGAAATTTTTAAAAAGGATAGGGGCGCCTGGGTGGCTCAGTGGGTTAAACCTCTGCCTTTGGCTCAAGTCATGAGCTCAGGGTCCTGGGATCAAGCCCCCATCATGCTCTCTGCTCAGCAGGGAGCCTGCTTCCCCACCTCACTCTCTGCCTGCCTCTCTGCCTCCTTGTGATCTCTGTCAAATAAATAAATAAAATCTTTAAAAATTTTTAAAAATAAAAATAAGAATAAATAAAACAAAGGGATATGTATTTTGCTTATTAGACTGGTAAATATGAAAAAATGACAATTTCCAGCATTAATTAAAGTATGAGAGTATAAATCTCTACGAACTTTCTTTTAAAAAAATATTTTTTTATTAATTTGAGAGAGAGACAGAGACAGCGAGAAGCACAAGCAGGAGGGCAGGCAGAGGGAGAAAGACAAACAAACTCACCGCTGAGCCGGGAGCCCAACGCAGGGTTCGATCCCAGGACCCTGAGATCATGACCTGAGCCGAAGGCTGACGCTTAACCATCTGAGCCACCCAGATGCCCCAAATTTGTACAAGCTTTCTAAAGGATATTTTGATAGCATATGTCAACTGTTGGCTTTTTATATGAACTGGCATTTCTACTTCCAGAAATTATCCTTATCGGATAACCAGAAATATGTACAAGGACACTCCTATAAAAATGTTACTCTATAAATAAAATTGGTAATACCCTAACTGGCCCTTAGTAGGGGGTTTAGTTATCCAAGCATGTCCATACAACAGAAAGCTGTATACATCAGGGTCAGATTTACCTTCACTGGTAGATGTCAGAAGTTATTCAAAACACAGTGAATGAAAAACGTTGGATAACAGAAGGGCAATCACGTGTTACATAGAACAATGTATATACTGAGAGATACACTTATCTAGCTGTGTGACCTTGGGAAAACTGCTTACCCTCTCTCTATGCTCTGGTTTTCTCTGCAAAGAGAAGAGGTTCACAGTAGCTGCCTTGTAAGGCTATTCTAAGGATAGCCTATAGACTCTGCCTAGAACAGAACCTGGAACACAGACAGCTACAAGATACTGCATCAGAACTAAAAGCACAAACACCACAGTGTTATCCAGGGTTTGTGCTTTCAGATGAATTTCAGTGTCCTGTTTTATACTTCATATTCTTCTGGATTGCCATTAATCTAAAATTCTTCTTTTTAAGATTTTATTTATCTGATAGAGAGCACAATTGGGGGAGCGGCAGGCAAAGTGAGAAGCAGGCTCCCTGCTGAGCAAGGAGCCCCACGTGGGGTTCGATCCCAGGATCCTGGGATCATGACCTGAGTCGCAGGGAGACTTTTAACCCACTGAGCCACGTAGGGGCCCCATTTTATTTTATTTTTTTTTTAAAGATTTTATTTATTTATTTGACAGAGAAAGATCACAAGTAGGCAGAGAAGCAGGCAGAGAGAGAGGGAGAAGCAGGCTCCCTGCTGAGCAGAGAGCTCAATGCGGGGCTCGGTCCCAGGACCCTGAGATCATGACCTGAACCGAAGGCAGCGGCTTAACCCACTGAGCCACCCAGGCGCCCCTAAGATTTTTTTTTTTTTTTTAAGTAATCTCTATACTCAACGTGGAGCTTGAACTCACAAACCCAAGATCAGGAGTCCCAGGTTCCACCAACTGAGCAGGAGCTCCAGTCTAAAATTCTTTTAATGGCAGCTTCTGGTTTCCGGAATTCCCGGACACTCCTATCAACAGTCCTAGCTTTCCCCCTGGCCTCAGCATGTGCTTGTCTGTGTGCACCCCTGTGCCCTCGCATCTTGCAACAGAAACCCTGGCCCTCTGCTCCCCCGCCTGCAGCGGACCCTGGCCTGCGCTCCCTAACGCCGCACCCCTTCCTACCTTGTTCCTCCTCCCCGCAAACTAGCAGGAGCAAGCCTCGGTTAAGCCCAGCCGGGGGCACCTGGGTGGCTCGGTGGGTTAAAGCCTCTGCTTTCGGCTCAGGTCATGATGCCAGGGTCCTGGGATCAAGGCCCGCATCAGGCTCTCTGCTCAGCAGGGAGCCTGCTTCCCCCTCTCTCTCTGCCTGCCTCTCTGCCTACTTGTGATCTCTGTCTGTCAAATAAATAAAATCTTTAAAAAAAAAAAAAAAAAAAAAAAAAGCCCAGGCGGGACTGAGGAGATGTGACCAACAGCAGGGCTCGCCATCTTATCTAGATCTTACCTTCTTCACCAATCCAGCCAAGCCCCTTTCCTCACCTTTCCCTGAATAGTTGGTTAATCTCCACTTTGAAGTATTTACTCCCACTTTTACTACGGCCTAGAGCACTCTCTACCCTTTTTTCAAGGACTCTTCAAAACCTAGCCCATCTCTTAAACCTCCACGTCCTCCGTGAAGTCCATCAGTAGAACCCTCCATAGGCTCAAAGAGGGTCGGGTCTACCTGGAGGAAAGGATGGCAGATCCTCTCCTAATGGTGTCAAGTGCCCGAGAAAGTAAATGTCTTTGGCCTGTGGGTCATGCAGTCTTTTTTTCCCCCCAAGAATTTATTTGTTTATTTGACAGAGAGAGAGAAAGAATACAACCGGGGCGACTGGGTGGCTCAGTGGGTTAAAGCCTCTGCCTTCGGCTCAGGTCATGATCCCAGGGTCCCAGGATCGAGCCCGATGCAGGGCTCTCCCTCTCTCTCTGCCTGCCTCTCTGCCTACTTGTGATCTCTCTGTCAAATAGATAAATAAAATCTTTAAAAAAAAAAAAAAGAAAGAAAGAAAGAAAGAATACAACCAGGGGGAATGGGAGAGGGAGAAGCAGCTCCCCACTGAGCAGGAGCCCGATGTGGGGCTCGATCCCAGGACCCTGGCATCATGACCTGAGCCAAAGGCAGAGGCTTAATGACTGAGCCACCCAGGCACCCATGAGTCATGTGGTCTTCGGAACTATTCAGCTCTGTCATGTCGCACAAAGGCAGCCACAGACAATCTTAAAACGAAGGAGCACAGCTCTGTTCAAATCAAACTTTATTTACAAACATTGCATTTGATTTTCATGTAATTTCCACAAGTCAAGAAATGAATCTTTTTTTTTTTACACCCATTTATGAATATTAAAAATCAGGCACCTGCGGCATTTGGCCCTTGGGTGATAGTTTGCTGGGCTCTGTTCTATCTAATTCAACAGGCTCGCTTTTAATGGCTCAGTTGGTTAAGCCTCTGACTCTTTGTTTCAGCTCTGGTCATGGTCTCGTGGGTTGTGGGACTGAGCCCCATATCTGGCTCCGTACCCCGCAGGGAATCTGCTTGAAATGCCCTCTTTCCCTCTCCATCTACCCCTCTGCCCACTCGCTCTCGCTGTCTCTCAAATAAATAAATCTTTAAAAAAAAAAAAAAAAAAAAGGCAAGTATATCCAGGCATACATTTTATAAAGATGATAATTGTAGGTTTATTTAATTAAGCTGCTTAAATCATAATTAAAGGTGTGTTATAAATTCTTAATAGGCTTTCTCTCATGGTAAAGTTTGAAGCAACCAGCTTTTTATCCCTTGTTCCCCAAATCAACAAAGACACCTGAAATAAAATCAAAATTAACTTGCTTCAATATCATCCCCTTCACTCCCTAGAGATTAGAATGATTTTTTTTTTCCTTTCCATAATTAAACCCTCATGATTTTACCAAGATGAAAATCTCCAGAACCCTAACAGGCTGGGAAATATTTGGGGGTGTTGAAAAAAAAAAAAGAATACTAGCACCCAAACACCAGCTTAAAAAGAAAGTCAAAGCTCTGAGCACCCAACTTTTTTAAAGGTCTGTGTTCCTCCCGCAATAGCAGGTAATACCTACTCCAATGACGTCATTGTTGTAGAGCCCATTTGTAACAGTGAGACATCCCCAAACAAAGGATTTGGATCATAAGACAGAAATTATTTCCGTTTAATTTTTTAAGATCCTCCTATTCTTTCTGAACTAACCCAGGATTACATATTTGAGATTCAACAAAAATGTGCCCATGAACTATGGACAGCAATTTTTTAAAAATTACTTTTTCTTTCTTCTTTCTTTAAACCTCAGAGTTCGCACGTGATCTTTGCAGATCATTCCCCTACTAGCCTAAATGTATAATGTGCTTATGGAGCCAGGAAAATGTTACTGCAGAAACAAGTGGAGAATTCGGTGAGATTACAGAAGAAGGAAAGGTAAGAAGTAAACACAAGGACAAAGCTCTAGTCCTGAGATCACAATATGGGAGGGAAACTGATGACAAAAGGTGAATGAAAACATTTATTCTGCAAAACAAACAAACAAAAATCACTCCTGTCTCCCATTTCCAATATACATATCAAAAAACTAGCATGAGGATTCATTTGACCTGGTTACTGAAATTCTTTATGAAGCACTAAACAGAACTTAACCCCAAAAGATAATACCTGATTTTTTTTACATAATGTGTCGATTTTCACATTCCAATCACTACAGTCTGACCAGCACAAAGTTGACCACATGGCACAAAAGAAAAACCAAGGTTCAGTGTGTTCCAGTGCCCTCTGAAAAAAATGATCTCATTGCAAGGATGACAACAGAAGAGGGAGTGACCAGTATTTTCATAGGTCTGTCCTAATCAAGGTTGCCAACCTGCCAGGACCAACCAATTTATAGTTTTTTAAATCTTTCCCACTCTTTTCCACATTGTATAAGGGAAAGGAATGAGTTGAAAAGGGATGTCAACCTCCCGCCCAAGACTCACTGCTGAGCCCAGTTTTTTGTCCCCAAGTTCTCGAACCCCGGTGAAGCACTATTTCACAGCCGTCTTCTTAGCCCCACAAAATGGCTCCCTTTGTGCCACTTGCCCAGGACCCCAAGGCTGGTCGCACACGACAGCAGGTCGTGATCCATGAAGAACAGATGCCCAGAAAAAGTGGAACCTAAGCTTCCTACAAGCCTTGAGCAGGATCCCAGAAATGTCTGTATCCACCTTAAAAGAACAGCGTGCAATTAGCCGAGACAATGTGGACACCTTCCACCGGTTACAGACCCTTCCACCAAGTCAGGCAAGGGCTTGGAAAAGGGTTCCAGTCCAAACACCCAGTGTCCTCTTCCCCCAATGCTGTAGCAAGACTGGCCAGAAAGGCCCTGGCTTCCCAGGTGGAGACAGTACGGAAGAGACAATGGATGTCTCCGGCCCCGCCCAAGAACAGGAAACCTCCTCCAGCTCGGGAACCCGGGCCAGCGACGAACTCATTTGGCGAACGTCAAAGGGGGAAGGGAAAGAGGTGGGCTGCAAAGACCGAGGTCCGAAGGTTTGAGCGCAGAAAACCCGCTCGGACTGGCTCACCGCCCCCCCTCCTGCGCATTCGGAGGTGGGCGCGGGAGGGGAAGGAGCAGGGGTCTTTCCTTTGTTAGCGGAGGGGAAGCACTTCGCAGAGGACTGACGGCTGGGTCCCGGACGGGCGTGGGGGTCGCAGTGACCAGCCCCGCCCGACCACAAATGCCACCTGCCGGGCGGGCCCCAGCGGGTAGGAGCCCGCAAGACTCGATCGCTGCGGCCGCAAGAGGTGACAGCCGCGCCGGGCGCGGGGCCGCCACCTGCCCCGGGCTAGAGGCATGAGCGCTTGGCCAGGGGTGGGACAATGGGGCCTGATCGGGGCGCCCCGGGGGCTGCCCAAGTACCTGGGGGCCAAGACCACCGCCCTGAAGTCGGGCCAGCCGCGCCGCAAAGGGAAGGAAGCGAACCGTCTCCGCATGGCCTGACTACCAAAATCCCGCAGCACTGCGAGGGCGAGCAGCCCCGGCCCTTCTCGGCAGACCCCTCGCTCGGGGGGCAGGAATGAATGGGAGAGGAGCGGGGATCGGGCGGGGCTGGCGCGCCGGGCTTGCGGGACGGCACAAAGACGGAGCCGACGGCCGAGCCCCGCCGCCCGCCCCGGCACGAGCGCGGCGCCCGAGGCACGTTACCGCCAACGACCGGCCGCCCGGCCTCAGTGGCCCCACCGGGCAGCCGCCCTCCCGCCCCCGCTCCCGCCCCCCGAGCTCCTCGTGGGGCGGGTGCGGCCCCGCAGCCTCACCGGGAGCTATTCCTGCTGTTGGGATCGACTCCCTTGAAGGTGGTGGTGGTGGTCATGGTGCCGAGGAGCGAGGTAGGCTGGAGCGGGAGCAGAGCGCTGAAAGGGTCGGGTCCGAGGGGCGCAGAACTGCTCCCCACCCCACTGCCAGCTACCGCTGCAGGAACCTCTGCCACCGCCTGCCTCGCCGGCCGCAGCCTTTATAAGGCTCGGGAAAGCCCGCCCCCACCCTGCCGGTATTGGCCAATTCAAATAGCCTTTTTCGTTCCTATTGGCTCCCTGGAGTGCCAAGCATCGTGCGGCACCTCGACGGGCTGCCGTGGCCCCAGCTCAGCCTAAACCCGCCCCCTTCCTGGTCAGGGTGTCTTTAGAAGTTCCCCCTCCCCCATCCCCAAATCTAGGCGATGATTGGACAAAAGGACGAACCTGCCCCGCGCTGGGCACAAGTTGTGCTCGCTATCTCTCAAGGAAGTTACCTGACCTAGGGAAAACTCGCCCTGGGCGAGTTGGAACCCACAAGCCGAGGACAGATTTGTCTTTACCATTACTTAACTTGCCTAACTCATGGAGAGACAGTAAGACACGCTCAAGGGATGAAAATTACTGCCACAAACTGACATTCATTGAATACCTACTGTGTGTCCCGTTTGGCAACATGACAGTCTCAAAACAGCAGCACTATGAGTCAGCAACAGAAAGCAAGCCAAGATGATCCCTTTTCAAACGACTGGAAATTCTTCCCATTTTAATATTATTTAGCTGTCATGGGTGGTGCACGTACTGGACCAAAATTACAGTCGCTCCGGTTTGAGGGCCTGTTCTAAGACTGGGTAATGGTTGAGGTGGTGGGGAACAGACACATCCCTTGCTACCAAGACTACGGAGCAGCCCTGGCCTCTGCAGCTGTTTATAACCCTTAAGTCAGGACTCTTCCACCTGTCTGCGTAAATCTATCCCTGCAACAAATGCAGACACCACTTGGAGGGCTCAAGAATGGCTGTTTACAAGATCCTCATAGAGTCTTGAACAAACGAGAATGAAGGCCTCCCCATGTCAGACATGCTTCCTCAAGGCAGACCTTTTTCAGTATCTCCATTGTGTAGCCTCCTTTCCTGGCAGTTGGAAGCTTGTATTCTTGGTTGACCACTCTCCTGGGTTTTCATGAAAATCCAGAGATAAGTTCTCTTCTAGAAGGCATGGATCACATCTGTATGTGCTAACCACTTGTTTGGATTACAATATGCCCATTCTTAAAAGGCTGGACCTAAATTTCCAAAACTTTTATTTTTGATTTTTTTTTCCCAAAACTTAAAAAACAAAAACCCTTCAGACCGAGCTAGACAGTGAGCAGGTGTGCCTTCCTTGTAAGTCAGATAGTTATCAAGTAGGAGGTAAAGCAGTGTGGGTTGGCTGCTATCTCGGGTTCCCATTGGAGAAATCAGAGCTTGAATCTGGATTTCTTTCTGAGAGCTAGTTTCCCATTTGTAAAATAAGGACAAAATAGTATTTCAGTTGCAGAGTTGTGAGGGCTGAATGAGGTAATGTATGGGAAGTGATTGGCTCAAAATGTAAGAGGTCATCAAAGTGATAGCCATGCTGATTGCCAGACATACTTGGAAAGTAATCACAAACTTCTTAATAATCTGAATTTGTCTCTTACGGGTTAAATGAGAGGTTTGGACAAATCTTCCAGTAGGTCTTTGTTTTTAAGCAGCCCCCTTTTGGTCTAAACTTTTGAGTTCCTGCTTGACTTGCCCGATTTCTTCCCTCCCCTGTAGTATAAAAGTTAGTGTGGCAATATAGCACTGGATTGGAAACCAAAAAGCCTAGGCTCTGGTTCTCCTCCCTTAAAGAGACACTTTTTTTTTTTTTTTTAAAGATTTTGTTTGACAGCATGCACAAGCAGGGGGAGCAGGGGAGAGAGGGGGGGTGCTGGCTCCCTGTTGAGCAGGGAGCCTGATGCGGGGCTCCATCGCAGGACTCTGGGATCATGACCTGAGCCAAAGGCAGATAGATGGTCAACCAAATGAGCCACGCAGACATGCCTAAAAAGACACTTCTCTCATAAGAGACACGTCTGGGGGACGCCTGGGTGGCTCAGTTGGTTGGACGACTGCCTTCGGCTCAGGTCATGATCCTGGAGTCCCGGGATCGAGTCCCGCATCGGACTCCCAGCTCCATGGGGAGTCTGCTTCTCTCTCTGACCTTCTCCTCATTCATGCTCTCTCTCACTGTCTCTCTCTCAAGTAAATAAATAAAATCTTTAAAAAAAAAAAAAAGAGACACGTCTGGGCCACTTATGTTTTTTTTGTTTTTCTTTTTTCATTTATACTCTTGAGCCCAGTTTCCTCATCTATAAATGGGGTTAACCTATTTAAGTTGTTGTAAAGGTTGAAAAAGATAATTTTAAGAATGTTGTACTTGGTAGGGACGTTAGGCTGGCTCAGGAAGTACAGTATGCGACCCTTGATCTCAGGGTTGAGTTTGAGCCCCACATTAAGTGTGGAGATTACTTAAAAAAATAAAATCTTTGGGGCACCTGGGTGGCTCAGTGGGTTAAGCCTCTGCCTTCAGCTCCATGGTCTCAGGGTCCTGGGATTGAGCCCCGCATTGGGCTCTCTGCTCAGCAGGGAGCCTGCTTCCCTTCCTCTCTCTCTGCCTGCCTCTCTACCTACTTGTGATCTCTCTGTCAAATAAATAAAATATTTTAAAAATAAATAAGTAAAATCTTTAATAAAAAGATTATGGGGTGCCAGGGTGGCTTAGTTTTTAAGTATCTGCATTTGGCTCAGGTCATGATCCCAGTGTCCTGGGATCAAGCCCACATTGGACTCCCTGCTCAGTGGGGAGCCTGATTCTCCCTCTCCAGCTCTCTGCGCTTGTGTTCCTTCTCTGTCATAAAGAAATAAAATCTTTAAAAAAAAAAAAAAAGTTGTACTTGGTAAACTAAAGCTTTCTATTAGAGCTGTCCCATCCTGGTTGCACATCAGAATAACCCAGAACCTTTTAAGGAATACAAATGAATGCCAGCCCTATCTGAGATATACTGAATTGGAATTTCAGTTGGGCGAGGCAGGGCGGGTAGAGTCTAACCATGGATATCTTTAAGAACCTAAACAGGTCACATGTGGCTTGGGCTGAGAACCTTTGCTTCAAAGGTAAGCGATCAGTCCCAAGAAACCCTTTTAATCTAATGATTTTAAAGAAGAATAAATTACGTAAAGCATATCTGATTAAGGCCATAGGAAAGGCCTGTTTGGCGCATTGTATTTTAAAGTAAAATTGCCAGGGGTAGCTGGCTGGCTCAGTTGGTGGGCATGTGACTCTGGATCTCTGGGTCTGGAGTTCAAGCCCCACATACAGCTTACTTAAAAATAAAATAGAGGTGCCTTGGGGCGCCTGGGTGGCTCAGTGGGTTGAGCTGCTGCCTTCGGCTCAGGTCATGATCTCAGAGTCCTGGGATCGAGTCCCGCATCGGGCTCTCTGCTCATCGGAGAGCCTGCTTCCCTCTCTGTCTCTCTGCCTGCCTCTCCATCTACTTGTGATTTCTCTCTGTCAAATAAATAAATAAAATCTTTAAAAAAAAAAAAAAAAAAAAAAAATAGAGGTGCCTTTGTGGCTCAGGTCATAACCCCCGGGTCCTGGGATGGAGTCCTGCATCCGGCTCCCTGCTTAGCCGGGAGTCTGCTTGTCCCTCTTCCTCTGCTCCTCCCCCTGCTCATGCTCTCTTCTCAAATAAATAAAAGCTTTTAAAAAATAAGAAAGAGGGGACGCCCGGGTGGCTCAGTGGGTTAAGCAGCTGCCTTCGGCTCGGGTCATGATCCCAGCATCCTGGGATCAAGTCCCACATCGGGCTCCTTGTTCAGCAGGGAGCCTGCTTCTCCCTCTGCCTCTGCTGCCATTCTGTCTGCCTGTGCTCGCTCTCTCCCCCCCTTCTCTCTGATAAATAAATAAATCTGAAAAAAAAAAAATAAAAAAATAAGAAAGAACCCTGCCTTAAGTAAAATCGCCAGAAATTTCCAGAATAACAAGCCTTCTTGTTGACTTGTTCATGTTCATAATAGTTTTGACTAAAATCACTGCACTCCACTTTTTTCTCCAAGTCAAGAGATTTGTGATAAAACCTATGACACATAGGTTTGCTATAATGACCTTCGCACCAGGTGACCAACTCCATTGAAAACAGGACATTAGGGGCGCCTGGGTGGCTCAGTGGGTTGGGCCGCTGCCTTCAGCTCGGGTCATGATCTCGGGGTCCGGGGATCGAGTCCCGCATCGGGCTCTCTGCTCAGCGGGGAGCCTGCTTCCTCCTCTCTCTCTCTCCGCCTGCCTCTCTGCCTACTTGTAATCTCTGTCAGTCAAATAAATAAATAAAATCCTTAAAAAAAAGAAAAAGAAAGAAAGAAAACAGGACATTAATAAAATTACAGTCTGTTCAGGGCACCTGGGTGGCTCAGTGCATTAAAGCCTGTGCCTTCGGCTCGGGTCATGATCCCAGGGTCCTGGGATCGGGCCCTGCATCAGTTTCTCTGCTCAGCAGAGAGCCTGCTTCCCTTCCTCTCTCTCTGCCTGCCTCTCTGCCTACTTGTAATCTCTGTCAAATAAATAAATAAAATCCTTAAAAAAAAAATTACAGTCTATTCAAAAGATCAACACAGATCAGATCAGTATCAAAAGATTCAAAAGGATGGCTGTTCTCAAAATCATGAAGGCCCATCGTTGATTTGTAAAATTCATATTGAGGATTCAAAGTCCATACAAAATTTGTTCTGAACCCTTAAGTTGACCTAAAAACCTAAGGAAATATTAGATGAATTCTTATGACAAGGAATGGTCCAACAGCTGTTTCATGACTATAAGCAGTGTTTTTCAAGCATTTATGAAGCAGAATCCAAATATATAAAATAGATGAACAGACCAGCTGTGATTGAAACTGAGCAGAGGGTCCGAAATCCTGGCCCCTTCCACTTCTCCATCCCTGGCTGGCCTCTCCACTGTCTCTTTTGCACAACCCCATGGTTCCATGCAATTTCAAAACCACTGCCCCATATATATGTTCCATTTTCACCTGCTTTTTAAACACAGTGAGGGGGGCATGAGCAGTTAGCCATACTCTGCATAATTTCTCCTATCTTTTTTTTTTTTTTTTAAAGATTTTATTTATTTATTTGACAGAGAAATCACAAGTAGATGGAGAGGCAGACAGAGAGAGAGAGAGGGAAGCAGGCTCCCCGCTGAGCAGAGAGCCCGATTCGGGACTCGACCCCAGGACTCTGAGATCATGACCCGAGCCGAAGGCAGCGGCTTAACCCACTGAGCCACCCAGGCGCCCAATTTCTCCTATCTTTAAGCAGTCAGTGCCCCGTGATTTCACTTAGTCCCATGCTGCCACTTCCCTACTATCTTCCAAGTACTAGTCTTTCATTTGTATTTTAATTCAGAAAGTCTAGTAATCAGCGTTGCCAAAAGGATTTTGTAAACCCAGTATTCTCAGAATTTCCTCAGAACACAATCTATTGTTCTGAAGCAGGTGGCAAGAAATTACTATTTAAAAGATGTCAAAAAATGTTTAAAGACCTAATAATTTTCCTTTAACATGGACATAAATCCTGTTGGTTTTTAAATTTGTTACTGGGTATGTGGAGAGTTTTATTCAAGAATGCAATGTACAACTTACTCAGAATACAATAATCTGGAAATCGTTCTTCACCACTTGAAGCCTACTAAGGTAATAACTAAATTTAAATGAAACACAAAAAGATGTATTGACATAGCATCTCTTAGCTCTCAAGCATGTTTTTTGCCTTGAACGTTACCAACTTTGTTCTGAATCCCCCATTTCAATCTGCCCCAATTTATTCCAGAATGCCAGGGGAAAGGGGCAATCTCCAGCACCTTAGTATTGGGATTTACTCTACCGAGATTATGCAATCAAGTTTGAACCAATTTCTTAGATTAGCATCTCACACTCTGATCCCAAACACACATACTGGGCTGAACCCATATGAAATTGCAGACATTGGACTATTTCTGACCTACAAGAACAGTAATTGTTTTTGTTCAACCATACTTTAATGCATTTTCTTTGTTTTCTTAAATAATCTCTATGCCCAGGGACGCCTGGGTGGCTCAGTTGGTTAAGCAGCTGCCTTCGGCTCAGGTCATGATCCCAGCGTCCTGGGATCGAGTCCCACATCGGGCTACTTGCTCCGCAGGGAGCCTGCTTCTCCCTCTGACTCTGCCTTCCACTCTGTCTGCCTGTGCTCGCTCTCACTCTCTCTCTCTCTTACAAATAAATAAATAAAATCTTTAAAAAAAAAAAAAATAATAATAATAATCTCTATGCCCAGTGTGGGGCTTGAACTCATGACCCCGAGATCAAGAGTTACATGCTCCCCAGACTAAGCCAGCCAGGCGCCCCAACACATTTTCTTCCCATTTTCTATTCCTCCTATTGTCAAAAAGAATGTGCTGCTCTTGTGCCTTTGAATTTCACGAAGTAACTGAATTAATGACTCATTGACAAGTATTTCTAACCAGCTTTTCAACCCCAGGATTCCAGGGTGCCCCATGTTACTTCTGTGTGACTTAGCCATACATATTTACACATACATTCTGTATCCAACACTCCTAAAGCCAAATTTAGTATGCATCTGTCCATTCTTTTCTTAGCTGTATCCTCACACACACACACAAAGGCAGATTAATGTCACAGAGAGACAACTGAAGGCGTTTATTTTCTCTTGAAACTCATTTGCCATAAAACAAACCAACCACCTGAGATATGGAAAATGGTGGTCATGTTTTGCCTTCTCTTTGTCAAAGGTAAACAAAATGACACATACTCCCTGCTAGATCTGACATGCCACTCTCCCATCCTTTTTAATCACTGGATTGTGGAGGGACACAGGATTCCTATCTTCTCATCCTTTCCCCTTCTCTCAGACTGACCTGAATAAAATGATGTGGATTAAGTTTATTCGCTTTCCCCAATCCCAAGCTAATATTTCTTTATTTAATAAACAAGGAAAAAATTCCCCGAACCCATCTGTCCTGCTCTCCTAGAGATGAATTTGGCCTCCTTTGCAAAAATAACTGCTAAAATTACAAACATCAAATAATTTTAAACAGCATGCCCTGAAAAATGTGAGAAAATTCTTAATATCCCAAATTCTGTAACTTATGGCAAAGTTATCCATATAATATGCCTTAAAATACAAACTGCAAGAAAGCAAACATTACACAACAATTCTGAGACTTTAAACGGTTTCATAAAGGCCCCAAGGGTATAGGAAATCCTAAAATGATCTCATAGTCACATGTCACTGCTTACAGGGAAGTAACACTCCACATTCCAAATAGATTAAATTCCTAACCTGTTTATATGCTCTATTCTAATAATGTTCCACTCTGAGGAACTCTTTTCATTAGCTAACTAACTACTTTACAGACTAAAGTCTCAAAAAAGCACCTGTGTATGCCGCTACATGGGGGGCCAGCCCTCAGATCACCACCTACATAATGAGAATGCCAGAAGCACCTTGTGGCTAGGTCTTTTGGTTTTCAGAATATTCAAAAATCATTAAAATCCTCAGGACTCTTTTTCCTTAAAAACTCATTAGGGTACAATTTAGCATTAAGCATTTATTTAAAAACCTAACAAGATGAAGATTACATTGTTTCAGAAGTGAATAGAAAATTCTCAGCCTTTTTATGTTAAGTACAAGGCATGGGCACCGATCACAGAATTCTGTTGAAGCCTCAGCATCCTATGGCAGAGCCTTCGCTGCACGCCCAAAATAATAACTTTTATTTAAAGAGTTCGTGGGAGGCATTGTGCTAGGCGGCTGAAACATTATCTCATGTAATCTTCACCATCCATTAGGTGCTTATTAATTTTTTAAAAGATTTTATTTATTTATTTGACAGACAGAGATCGCAAGTAGGCAGAGAAGCAGGCAAGTGGGGGTGTGGGGAGCCCACAGAGCACAGAGCCTGATGCGGGGCTCGATCCCAGGACCCTGAGATCATGACCCAAGCTGAAGGCAGAGGCTTAACCCACTGAGTCACCCAGGCACCCATTTCCTTTTTTTTTTTTTAAGATTTTATTTATTTATTTGACAGATCACAAGTAGGCAGAGACAGGCAGAGAGAGGGGGAAGCAGGCTCCTCTCTGAGCAAAGAGCCAGAAGTGGGGCTCGATCCCAGGACCCTGACATGACCTGGCTGAAGGCAGATGCTTAACCCAGAGTCACCCAGGCGCCCCTGCTTATGAACTCTTAAGAGTTGTGATGATGCCTCCCAGAATTGCTTCTCATTCCATTGCTGTGAAAATACATGTCTAGGGGTAGGACTCTGGCATTGGTATGATTTTAACAGCTCACCAGGGGATTCTAATGCAAAACCACAATCCAGAATCACTGTTAGTCATATTTAAAAGCAGCAATATCTGAACTCAAAAATAACCCAAACCAGCACAGCTGGCCCTCTCCAATACACCTTAACACCTACAAGGGCCCCAACAGGCTTCCCTCCTGCCCGGGGATTCCACTTCCCACTGACCTCCTGCTGGCACAATCTCCTAGAGCCCTACACACTCTGTCCGAAGCCTACCATTTCTCCTCTATGCTGCTACTTCGCCACCTTCCCTTCCATATCATACCCTTTCAGGAGAATACAAACTAGGTGTTAAAATGCAACTAATGAATCATTGAACACTACGTCAAAAACTTATGATATACAGTATGTTGGCTAATCGAATTTAAATAAATAAGAAAATAAACTGATCATCAAGTTACAGTAATTTCCACAAAAACATGAACAAGCAAAAAAAATGAACCAACCTGACACTCCTATTTCTGAAAAGTTGCTAATAATACGTTTTGTTTTGGCCTCAAGCCGTGTGGATGAACAGGAGGGGTGCTTCGGGAGAAAAATTCTCTCATTTCCCTGTACAGAATTGTGTTCATTTAGACACTATTTCCTACTTTCAGGATATAAATATGGGGATATTAATGTGAGAGCAGCCAGAAAGAGTTCAGTTAAATTGTTCCAACAATTAATCAAAATGGCAGCGTAACTCCCATCATTTGAACCTCCCCACCAAAGGTAAAGAAACTAAAATGCAAAGATTACTTCCAGCATTTTCAACAATTCACGTATTTTCAAAGTGTTCTTTAAAAAGCACTCCTCAGGGACGCCTGGAAGGCTCAGTGGGTTAAGCCACTGCCAGGGTCCTAGGATTGAGTACCACATCGGGCTCCTTGCTCAGCAGGGAGCCTGCCTCTCTCTCCGCCTCTGCCTGCCTCTCTGCCTGCTTGTGTGCTTTCTCTCTCTCTTTCTGACAAATAAATAAATAAATAAAATCTTTTTAAAAATAAAAATAAAAAAATAAAAAGCACTCCTCAGGGGTTCCTGGGTGGCTCAGATGATCTCAGGGTCCTGGGATCGAGCCCGGGCATCAGGCTTTCTGCTCAGCAAGGAACCTGCTTCTCCCTCTCTCTGCCTACTTGGGATCTCTATCAAATAAATAAATAAAATCCTTAAAAAAAAAAAAAAAAAAAAGAGCGCTCCTCAGGGAGCTGAGGAGCTGGCTGGCTCAGTTGGGAGAGTGGGCAATTAGATCTTGGGGCCATGAGTTCAGGCCCCACACTGGGTAGAGATTACAAAAAAAAAAAAACCCACAAAACTAAAAAAAGCTCCATTAAGTTTTTGCATAGAAAATCTGTCTTTATGGTAACAAGGTATCTGAAACAGGAACCATGAAGAATACTTAACAACAGTGGTAGTTCCACACTGACCCAACTATTAATAAGCTACAACACACATTACCAAACAGTGCCTTTTCCATGCTTTCTCCTCTGGCTTTTAAAATTCTAACAGGTTTTCCTACTATAAAGTTTATATTCCCCCCCAATATGGCAAAAGCTCAGACATTAATCAGTAAACTCCTAATTAAACAAGAACACAATTCAAGACCCTTTCCCTGGCTTGAATTTCAATCCTAATTTTTTATTTTTATGGCACCACCAAAGTCCACCACTTAACAGTATCTAGTACAACAACTCAAGAGACATGCACTTACCTGATCTAAGATTTCTTGGGTGGTAGCCTTCCCACACAGGTACACAATACAAATTGTAAACGGAGGTTGGTAACACTATACATACAGGAAAATAAAAGTTGTTGGTTCGAGATTAACTCATATATACAGAGCGAAAGAACTATGGAATAGGGGAAGCTGGCTGGCTGTCAGAAAAGCATGCAATGCTTGATCCTGAGGTCATGAGTTCAAGCCCCACACAGGGTGTAGACATTACTTCAATAAAGAAAACTTTAAAAACCTACAGAACACCTGCTGTCTAGGGAAGCTCATTCACCATAAAAATGGATGTATTAAAAAAAAAGACCAGGGACGCCTGGGTGGCTCAGTTGGTTGAGCAGCTGCCTTCGGCTCAGGTCATGATCCCGGCGTCCTGGGATCGAGTCCCACATCGGGCTCCTTGCTCCGCAGGGAGCCTGCTTCTCCCTCTGACTCTGCCTTCCACACTGTCTGCCTATGCTCACTCTCGCTCGCTGTCTCTCTGACAAATAGATAAATGAAATCTTAAAAAAAAAAAAAAAAAAAAAGACCACACTGCAACAGTGGTAGAGTGAACTAAGTGAAAGACAAGGCATGATAGGATATGGGGACTCCATCCCAAAAGGCCACACTGGTGAAAATTCAGGGGTGGAAATTCAGTTTCTTGAGAACCAATATAGAAGAACCGAATGAACAGGCACCAGACCTGTTCTCTAGTCCTAGTTTCACAATCATCTAGCTGTGTGACAAGTAACAACCCTCAGGGCCTCAGCTTCCTTATCTCTAAAACAGGGGTTAGAGTTAGGTAATCTGTCTTTCCAGCTCTAAGATTCTATTTACTGGTTCTATAGCTGTTACCCTTCCTCATACATTTGGGCTTAAAAACTGTGGTGCCCTGCATATTTAAGGCTCTAAGAGTGGATATATGTGGATAAATATTTACTGGCCTTCAACATCCTCAAGGAACAAAGACTCTATTTTGAGTCAGGGAACATTTATTCACCAAAAGAGGCTAGCATGTCTAAGCGATTCATCAGCAGTTAGCAAACTCAGAACTTTCTCTCAGCTGCATGTACTAACCCATTCTACCAGGTAGTGGTTACAGAAAAGAATACTTGGGACTAAATCCACATTATGACCCAATTTTTTTTTTTTTTTTTTTTTGCTAGTAAAGTTGCGTATTTAGAACTGCCTAAGCTTTTTAAACAAAGAGGCTGAAACATTAGTTGCTAGTCACTTATAAACTTTGTTATTGTTTTGTATCAGTCTGTCAGGAATGCAATGTAGCTTTGTCTTCCTTGAAATGTTACTTCTAGTAGGTCTACTCACTTCATGGTTTTTTTTTCTAAGCTTCTCAATATTCTTCAGAATAAAGAAAACAGCTCATTTTAAACAAGAAGTTTATTTAAACAACAAGACGCTTGACTTGAAGGGAAAACTATCTAGGATTCATTTCTTTTAGAGTAATTTATCCCTACTTAAAGACAGATTGCCCTACATGTAACAGCTACGTACAAAAAAGTTATAAAATTGTCCTTGGTTTTACAATGATAAATGAAAAACATTAAAATTCTCCAATCGAACAAGGTATGCAAGGATTTTTATGTTGTTCTTTTTTTTTGTTAAACAGTGAGAGCAAAATAACTTACTGGAATATAAAGATAAGAGCCGACTGAGCATGCCACTAATGGAGAGGGGGGGATTTTCACAGAAGCAGTATTTTCCCCCATCCCATCTCCATTTGATGTCGATCAAAACATACCATTGGCCATTTAGTTAAAAAAAAAATGCAATATGCTTGTGCACATACACAGTTACTTTATGTACAATAAAGGAATGGGGAAGGGGAAATGAAAGAATAGAGAAAACTATACTGTAGTAGTCGGGATGTGGCGGAACCAAATTGCGGCTTTCTAATTGAGAATGTCTTCTTGGTCTGAAGGAACAGAGTTCTGGAGTAAAGTAGCAGGTTCCCTTTTTAGTAGACACCTCCTGTCTGCTGCTGGAACACATCAATTGTATCTTCATCCTCCATTTCCAACTGGCATATGAGAGAAGAAAAACAAATGGAAGGCCACTGATTATCAGCTCTTAAGATTTTTAACTCTAGGACTTAAGTACCCCCAAAACTCCACAAGTTCCACCCAAATCCCGTGTTCATTACTGTAGACATCCTACAGCTTAATGTAGCATCAGTCTTCGGTTTAAGTTAATTTTTCACTTGGTCTTCCTTATATGAAGATTATAAAAAGCTTAGGGGTTTTTGTTTGTTTGTTTGAAAGAGGGGGGTGGGAGTTTTTGCCTTTTTTTTTTTTTTTTTAAAGATTTTATTTATTTATTTGACAGGCAGAGATCACAAGTAGGCAGAGAGGCGGGCAGAGAGAGAGGAGGGGAAGCAGGCTCCCTGCTAAGCAGAGAACCCAATGTGGGGCTCCATCCCAGGACCCTGAGATCATGACCTGAGCCGAAGGCAGAGGCTTAACCCACTGAAGGTGCCTTAACCCACTGAAGGTGCCCCGAAAGCTGTTTTTAAGTGAAAAAGCTTGGGAGTGGCCTGGGTGGCTTAGTCGCTTAAGCATCTGCCTTTAGCTCAGGTCATGATCTCAGGGTCCTGGAATCTCTGCTCAGCAGGGAGCCTGCTTCCCCCACCACCCCACCCCCACTCTCTGCCTGCCTCTCTGCCTACTTGTGATCTCTGGCTGTCAAGTAAATAAATAAAATCTTTAAAAAAAAATGTTATAAAAATGGTAAAATAGGGGCACCTGGGTGGCTCAGTGGGTTAAAGCCTCTGTCTTCGGCTCAGGTCATGATCTCAGGGTCCCGGGATAGAGCCCCTCATCGGGCTCTCTGCTCAGCGGGGAACCTGCTTCCCCTCCTCTCTGCCTGCCTCTCTGCCTACTTGTGATCTCTATCTGTCAAATAAATAAATAAAATCTTTAAAAAAAAAAGGTAAAATAATTCATCATGATAAAAATAAATGATATAAAAACAAAATAAATGAAAATAAAAATGATACATGTAAAAGATCTCACTGCAATGTTGTTTAGATGAGCAAAACCCTGGAAATAACCTAAATATAAAAAAACTCAAAGAAATGTGGTACACTCTTAACATGAAACACCACAGATTTACATGTGTAGAAATGGAACTATCCCTAAGATACAGTATTAGGCTAAAAACAAACTTAAAAACTCGGTAGCGGAGTGCTTGGGTGGCTCAGTCAGCTGGGCACCTGACACTTGATTTCAAGTTGGGTCCTGATCTCAGGGTTGTGAGATCCAACCTTACACTGGGCTCTGGACTCAGGGCAGGGTCTGCCTGGGATCCTCTCCCCCTTCGCTTTTCCCCTTCCCTCTGCTCACGCTCAATCAAATCTTAAAACAACAACAAAAAAGGAGACAGAAAAACTGGTTATAGTATGACTATATTTGCATTTCTAAAAGGGTGTGTGTGTGTATGCACACACACACAGCACGGCAGTGAGCTCTGTGCAGTAAGGGAGGGGATACATGTAAGGACAGACTTACTAAAAAAGTACTTTAAGTTTTTTTTTTTTTTTTTAAAGATTTTATTTATTTATTTGACAGAGAGAGATCACAAGTAGGCAGAGAGGCAGACAGAGAGAGGAGGAAGCAGGCTCCCCACTGAGCAGAGAGCCTGATGCGGGACTCGATCCCAGGACCCTGAGATCATGACCTGAGCTGAAGGCAGCGGCTTAACCCACTGAGCCACCCAGGCGCCCCAAAGTACTTTAAGTTTTAAAACTGGTATTCACAAGCCAAGTTTGCAAGACTCACAACCCATACATAAAACAACCGTCCTTTCTACCAGAATAGCAAAATCTTGGTACATACGGCAGCGCTGTAAAATAAATAACCTTTATAACAGTTTATTATGCTGATAATTACCCTCAAAAAAATACGTTCTAAAAACTGGTAATTTGGGAAGAAAAAAAAAACACAAAACAAGAACCCTGGGTCCCTAAAGACAAGAAACAGAATCATTTCTAACAAAGTTCAAATACACTAAAGTAGGACCATAGCATTAAAATGTTAATGACTTGGGCGCCTGGGTGGCAACGTGGGTTAAGCCTCTGCCTCCTGCTCAGGTCATGATCCCAGGGTCCTCGGATCCAGCCCCACATCAGGCTCCTTGTTCATCAGGAAGACTGCTTCTCCCTTTCCCACTCCCCTGCCTGTGCTCCCTCTCTCACTGTGTCTCTCTTTGTCAAATAAATAAATAAATAAAATCTTTAAAATAAAATAAAATGCTAATGACTAAGTCTCAATTCCCTCTTTGTAAAATGAAATAGCATTCAGATATGAGAATTAAATGAATCGAAGAGAGTATTTAACAGAATATGGACACATACATTACTATTAAAACTGGTCATTAAGATATTCTATTTTTTTTAAAGATTCTATTTATTTATTTAACACAGAGAGAAATCACAAGTAGGCAGAGGTAGGCAGAAGAGATGGGAAAGCAGGCCCCCCCGCTGAGCAGAGAGCCCAACCCAGTGCTCCATCCCAGGACCCTGAGACCATGACCTGAGTTGAAGGCAGACTTAACCCACTGAGCCACCCAGGCACCCCAAGATATTCTATTTTATATAATTCTACTATTTAATAAACATTGGGAGAATAATTCTAAAATGAATCAGTTTCATTCTACAGCAAATTCAATTTCAAATACTCAAAGGAGTTCGAGTCCACTTTCAACATAAAATTTCATAATGCAGATCCAAACAAATCCTTCTCACAGTTTAATATTTGCAGCCAGTAATGTAGAGACCAGAACTTGTTTTTGGTGGCAGATGAGAGCATCAAAAGACAGCAAATGCATTCTAAATATCCGAGTTTAATGTAAATAGGTTTTTATTCTTTTTAAACCATCAAAACATGTCTTCACCTATCTACTGAAATAAAACCCCAGGGATGTCACATTTTACAGTGAAACTTGAAATACCTTTGAAAGAATAGAAGTCTTTCCAGTCTCTCACTCACCAAGAGAATGCAGCTCCGCCTTGTGGCTATCTCCTATAACTGCTTCTGAGAGACTCACCACAGGAAATCACTTCAAAACATTGTTTCCTCAATTACAACCCAGACATTTCAAATTTTTAAAACACAACCAGAATAAGCTGCTTCACTCATACCATATTTATTACTTTCTAGTTTTTATAGACTGATAAAACATTTGAAAGTAGACAGGCTTCAATTTAAAATTCTATCAAAATATTTTTCCCCCCAAACGAAGTCTTGAGTGGAATCTCACAGGGTAAAAAGAAACAAATACGGGGCACCTGGGTGGCTGAGTGGGTTGGGCCACTGCCTTCAGCTCAGGTCATGATCTCAGGGTCCTGGGATCGAGTCCTACCACATGGGGCTCTCTGCTCAGCAGAGGGCCTGCTTCCCCTCCTCTCTCTCTGCCTGTCTCTCTGCCTACTTATGATCTCTGTCAAATAAATAAAATCTTTAAAAAAAAAGAAACAAATACAAAGACTTTCTGCCACAAAAGACCACCCAGCTGAACCCTTGCAAAGTGACTCCTAAAGAGATTAATGGAGGGACGCGTAGGTACCTCAGTCGTTAAGGGACTGCCTTTGGGTTCAAGTAAATAAAACCTTTTAAACAATTAAAAAATAGATTAAGAGATCAGACAGCATCACCTTTTGCAGAAGGCTTTGGAAAGTAACCTATTATCAAAAACCCTACTGATTCGGACACCTGGATGTGAGTTGGTTAAGCGGCGCCTTCGGCTCCCAGCATCCTGGGATCGAGTCCCACATCGGGTTCCTTGCTCAGCAGGAAGCCTGCTTCTCCCTCTGCCTCTGCCTGCCACTCTGTCTGACCAAAAAAAAAAAAAAATCCCCCCCAAAAAACAAACCCTACTGATCAAGCTAAACCACTAAGAGACTTCCAGTTAGAGCCCCCAAGGTCCCTTTAGTTCACAAGGGCTGGTGAAAGAGAAGTCAGCACGAGAAGTGAAAATGCTCAGGGTCTACAACCAACCAATCACCTGTTGGGAACCTGGAGTATGATCAAGAGCTGTGGCGACAAAAACAGCATTCTGAAGTATTGTCTCCAAATAGCGCTGGCAATGGGAAAGATTAGACTAAATTAAGTAAATGACCTATCAGCTTTACAAAATGGTAACTGGTTTAAAAACCACTAGCATTTCCTGAAGAAATACAAATATTCATGATATTTTAAAGTTTTGCACTCTGGTCAAAAACTCTACTCCAATGTCTAAAAGTCTACAAATAAAAACAAGGCTGCTGAGCAAATCACAAAACACACTGACTTTTCTAGTTAGCACAAAGACATTTTACCTGTGCAGGTGTGTCTGTTTCATTGATTGGCTGACCATCAAATCGGAATCTGATCTGCCTCATTGACAAACCCTGCAAGAGAGTAAAAGCAGTTAAGAATGCAAGAAAACACTAAGAACTAAAATTATATGCATATTTAGCCATAAATATATTAAAAGAGAAACCTAAATAAATGATCATCAACATGTTCACATTTCTATGTGGGTAAAAAGATTTGGCATGACTTTCACATTCTCTGAACTATGTTTGAACTTCTTAGGAAGAATTTTTTTTTTTTTGAAAATTTTATTTATTTAATTGAGAGGGAACAAACTGGGGGAGGAGCAGAGGGAGAGAGAGAAGCAGACTCCCCGCTGAGCCGGGAGGCTGAATCTCTGGCAATCTCCCAGATTCCAGGATCATGACCTAAGCCAAAGGCAGACACACAAACAACTAAATCACCTGGGCGCCCAATAAATGATCAAAAGGTCTTTTTTAGGGGTGCCCGGATGGCTCAGTTGGTTAAGCAGCCAATTCTTGATTCTGACTCAGGTCATGACCTATTTGAGATTCTCTCTCCCTCTCCTTTTACCTGTCCCCAACTTACTCTTTCACTCTCTCAAATAAATAAATCTTTTTTTTTAAAAGGTCGTTTTAAAAAGGGTGTATTACTGGGCGCCTGGGTGGCTCAGTGGGTTAAGCCGCTGCCTTCGGCTCGGGTCATGGTCTCGGGGTCCTGGGATCGAGTCCCACATCGGGCTCCCTGCTCAGCGGAGAGCCTGCTTCCCTCTCTCTCTCTTTGCCTGCCTCTCCATCTACTTGTGATTTCTCTCTGTCAAATAAATAAATAAAGTCTTTAAAAAAAAAAAAAAAAAAAAAAAAAAAAAAGGGTGTATTACTTTGAGACCACAGCTACTCCAAGTTTGAACAGATCATAGCTTGTGCCAAACTGCATTTAAATGAATTAGAAAAATACTAAAATTTATTTTTTTAACAAGATTTTACTTATTTGACAGAGAGATCACAAGTAGGCAGAGAGGCAGGCAGAGATAGAGGAGGAAGCAGGCTCTCTGCTGAGCAGAGAGCCCGATGCGGGGCTCGATCCCAGGACCCTGGGATCATGACCCAAGCCCAAGGCAGAGGCTTTAACCCACTGAGACACCCAGGCGCCCCAACTTACTGAAATTTAAAGTAAAATATATGCACAGCAACATTCTCCATTGCATTGAGAGCTCTCAAAAAGGGAATAAAAAACCCACCCTTAATAATGAAAACTAGAAGTCACCTAAATGTAACAATTAAAATTTTGCCTTAGAGCTACTTAAACTTCGGGTGCCTGAGTGGCTCAGTTGGTTGAGCGACTGCCTTTGGCTCAGGTCATGATCCTGGAGGCCCAGGATCAAGTTCCACATCAGGATCCCTGCTCAGCAGGGAGTCTGCTTCTCCATCTGACCCTGCCCCTTCTCATGCTCTCTTTTTCAAATAAATAAAATCTTAAAGAAGAAAAGCTACTTAACCTTCATTTCTAGCCAAACAACTCCTGTCACCAAGCAAAAGTAACCAAGCACAATGTTAGGCACGCCACAAGAATTCAACCCTTGGGTAATCAGCATTTCCACCATTACTGTCCTAAAACCATCCATAAGCATGTAAGCTTAAAACTGTGGAATACCTCAAAAGAACCACCTGCTTTTTAAATTCCTTCTTAGTACTTACCCAGACCAGCAATGATTATTTGTCAACCTCTCACTGAAAAGTAAGCTCCAGGAGGGACAAGAACCACTGACTGTCTTGGTTACATACTGCATTCCTTGCACACAGTAGGTGCTAATGGATATGCTAATGGTAATGATGGAATAAAACGGATGAAAATAGTACCTACCTTACCATGCTTCATTTTATTTAAAAATAAATCATTTAAAATAAATCTAAAGGGGCGCCTGGGTGGCTCAGTGGGTTAAAGCCTCTGCCTTCGGCTCAGATCATGATCCCAGGGTCCTGGGATAGAGCCCCACATCGGGCTCTCTGCTCAGCGGGGAGCCTGCTTCCTCCTCTCCCTCTGCCTGCTTCTCTGCCTACTTGTGATCTGTCTGTCAAATAAATAAAATCTTTAAAAAAAAAAATTTTTTTTTAATAAATAAAATAAAATAAATCTAAAGCCTACTAAGTTGAGGTGCAGCTTTATTACAAAAAAGGGAATTTTAAAATTACGAGTTTGGCTTCAAGAAATTTTTGTTATGTATTTGAGGAGGTAAATGAGCCTAAGCATGCCCCTTCTGCAAAGCAGATTCCAGTGTTTTACTAATCATTACCTACCTGACATAGGGGTGGGGAAAAGGGAAAAGGAGCACAGCTGGCAAGTGCAGCCAAAGAAAGACAAGATGGGAAAATAAAGTCTCTCCGGACATATGCTGTAAATATATTAACTGGAAAAAGAGCTTTTTAGGAAGCACCCTACCAAAAAAAAAAAAAAAAAAAAAATCACTCCTGTATCATCCTCATACCACAAACTGTTACTATTGTTTGTGTAACTACTGTTACACAAATCCCTGCTTCAACTAAACTGAGTTCCTAGGACTAGAATATTGAAACAAAGTGCTCAATACTTGACTCCTGTATTCCTTTATTAAACATGGATTCATTAAGTCTGTCTTTAAAACTAACCCCAACATCAAGGTAAGTCTATCTTTAAAACTACCCCTAACATCAAGATCGTATTACCTACCTTGAACACTCTAGCCTGTGACACATACCACTTTCGGACTAGCCTTTGTCTTGGAGAATGCGATTCCAGACCAGACAGGGGACACAACCTTAATTCATTCCTCATGACATCCAAATTTAATTTGTGATTATGCAAAGCAACCATGGATTAAATGCCAAGCCATTAACTACTAATTACACATTTGCAAACACTCCACTGAAGACGCATTGCTTTAACAAAATACGAAGCCATATGCTGGTTTCTTTCTCTATGTCCACTAGTAAAGTCCTAACATCAATGGCATGGCCGTTCAAAACAAGAAGGGAAAAAAACACAAGGCCAGAACAGGCATCATATTCCTTTATTACTACCTGTTTGCATGCTTTTCCTTATCAATAAAATGTTTTATTTTGCTACAGACCGAACGTCAAAAATTCAGGAGACCTGCCTTTCAGATTCCATAAACCACGTAAATTCAAACAATGAATTTGGAAACCAGTATTTGGATTTCACTTCTGAGTAAATCTTTTTTTTTTTTTTTAAAGATTTTATTTATTTATCAGAGAGAAAGGGGGAGAGAGCGAGCACAGGCAGACAGAATGGCAGGCAGAGGCAGAGGGAGAAGCAGGCTCCCTGCTGAGCAAGGAGCCAGATGTGGGACTCAATCCCAGGATGCTGGGATCATGACCTGAGCCGAAGGCAGCTGCTTAACCAACTGAGCCACCCAGGCGTCCCCACTTCTGAGTAAATCTTAACTCTGAGCTTCAGCTTCAGAGTTGTGCCACGGAAGAGTTGTGTGAGGGTATCTCTTTGGATCCCTACTTCTTCATTTCACAAAACCGAACTAAACCAATAAATCAGTCTGGGCTCTCTAAAGCCACTTAACATTCCACAAAATCATTAGTTATAGTAAATGCACACTAGAATGGCACAGTATGCCCTCAGCCAAAGAGGGCAAACTCAATCCTACATGTGAACAGAAAATTTATTTACAACCCAACTTCTGGAGGCAGCTTGAATGTTCGCTATCACTGTATAAGCATTTACCGAACACACTCATATATATGTCAGGTACTAGTTTAAGTTCTAGAGAAACAGTGAACAAAAAGGCCCTACGCTCTGTAGCTTACATTTTAATGGAAAGGCAAATACAGTGATCAATGCAAAAAACAAAAAACAGTGAGAGGACCGAGTGATGGGAGCAAAAGCACTGTGAATTAATCAGAAAAGTCTTCAAAGATAGTAATCAACCAGGAGTGGAATAAAATGGCTAAGGGCTCAGCACTATCCAAGAGAAATCTTATTATGTGAGCTACACGTCATTTTAATTTTTTTTTTAAAGATTTTATTTATTTATCAGAGAGAGAGAAGGGGAGAGAGCAAACACAGGCAGACAGAATGGCAGGCAGAGGCAGAGGGAGAAGCAGGCTCCCTGCTGAGCAAGGAGCCAGATGTGGGACCCGATCCCAGGACGCTGGGATCATGACCTGAGCCGAAGGCAGCTGCTTAACCAACTGAGCCACCCAGGCGTCCCCATTTTAATTTTTCTAATTGCCACATTAAAATCAGGTAAAATTTTAATGTTTTAAATCAATATGTTAAAAATCCTTTTAACATGTAATTGACATTTGAAAAATTAAGGTATTTTACTTTTCCCACTATGAGTTTTCAAAATCGGGTACATATTGTACACTTTCCAGCACATATTAATTTGGACTAGCCATGTTTCAGGAGATGAGCAGTCACACATGGCTTGTTATCTACTGTTCTGAACAGCACAGGTTTAAATAGAGAACACAATTTGTTGATGGATTTTATAGGAGTTATAAAGCATCATCAAGGATAATCCCAAAGTTTTGACCTCCCGACTAGATATAACATAGTGCTATTTACTGAGTAGGGATACCGGAGAAAAAGATTTCTAGGAGCACAATCAAGAGTCTTTCAATAAATAAATAAAATCTTTAAAAGGGGGGGGGGGGACGCCTGAGTGGCTCAGTGGGTTAAAGCCTCTGTCTTTGGCTCAGGTTATGATCCCAGGGTCCAGGGATGGAGCCCTGTACCTGGAGCTCTCTCTCTGCTAGGGAGGGAGCCTGCTTCCCTCCCTCCCTCTCTCCCTACTTATGATCTCTTATCTGTCAAATAAATAAAATTTTTAAAAAAAAGAGTCTTTGGCATATGCACTTTTGAGATGCCTATCAGCTACTTGAACTCCTCCAAAGATCCAACTGAGTTCATTAGAAAATAAATATGAGCATTTAATTAATCTTGATAGGAAATCCTTAGTCAAAAATCAACTGTCCAAAACAAACAAAACAACAACCCTTTAGCTATGCAAATTAAACTGAGTAAATATTCTAGGCTTTTGAGAGGCTATACCCACACCTAAAAAGAAAATGGGGGGGGGGGGCACCAGGGTGGCTCAGTGGGTTGATCCTCTGCCTTCAGCTCAGGTCATGATCTCAGGGTCCTGGGATTGAGCCTTGCATCGGGCTCCCTGCTAGGGAGGGAGCCTGCTTCCCTCTCTCTGCCTGCTATTCTGCCTACTTGTGATCTCTCTCTCTCTCTGTGTCAAATAAATAAATAAATAAATAATCTTTAGAAAAAGGGAACTAATCTTTCCAAATTTTCCTGAATCTTATCTTCAAATTATATTTGCATTCCAAGTGATATGCAGTGGAATTATATTTTTAATGGATTACCAATGCTTCTTTTCCCCTACTGCAAATTAAGAGTGGCCCCAAGTTTAGTCAACTTAAACTTAACTGAAAAAAATTCAAGAAAAACTTTATTTACATGAGTAATATATTAAATTTTAACATACCAGGAAAACCGCCTAATTCTTGATTGACCCACTAACTCCATTCTACAGAACAATTTCTTATATTTTTAAAAAATTTTTTAATAAAGATTTTATTTATTTGACAGAGAGGCATAGCTAGAGAGGGAAAACACAAGCAAGGGGAGTGGGAGAGGAGAAGCAGGCTTCCCGAAGAGCAGGAAGTCCAATATGGGGCACAATCCCAGGACCCTGGGATCATGACCTGAGCCACCCAGGTGCTTATAAAGACAATCTCCATACGGGATGTACTATATGTCTTTGTTTTTCTGGTACACAGTATGATGCCCCACCACAGGGTAGGCATCTGATAAGTATCAGATAAGTAAAAAGATCCTTTGGGGCCCCTACAGGAAATAAAGGAAGTCTTAAATATGAACTTTTAGGATTAATAGAGGTTATCAATAGATATGTCTAGTAAAATGCTAATGGTTAAACTAGGTGGTAAGCATATGGGTATTCAATGTTAAGTTTTTTCAACTTTGCTCTACATTTGAGTTTCCATATTAAGTTTTGAAAAATAGGACCTTTTAAAAAATGTGTGACAAGGGGCACCTGGGTGGCTCAGTGGGTTAAAGCCTCTGCCTTCTGCTCAGGTCATGATCTCAGGGTCCCGGGATCAAGCCCTGCATCGGGCTCTCTGCTCAGCAGGGAGCCTGCTTCCCTTCCTCTCTCTCTGCCTGCCTCTCTGCCTGCTTGTGATTTCTGTCAAATAAATAAAATCTTAAGAAAAAAAAAAGTGACAATTCAAAATCTAAAATTTAATAAAAAGATATGCTGAGAACTTTGTTGAAAACCACTAAATCTAAGCATGAGTTTCTACTTTGTAAGAAGTGTGCTATGTGAAAGTTCTACAAGATGATTATCTTTTAAAATTCCCCTGTAACCTGAAGGGGCCCTAGTGTTCAAATATGGAAGATGCTAGAGCAAAAATTCTTTAGCACAAGTAGGAAGTATATATTTATTAGTTGTTCAAAGGAATTTTACCAAAATTCTTCAAATAAGATACACTGAAAATCAGTATCTTTTAAGGAATTATAGGATTAGTTTACATATGAAGCTAAAAGAATCCTATAAGCACAGTGTTCTATTACAAATAAATTATGCATAAAATAAAGCTTCAATCTCAAAATGAAGTTTATCTTCAGTTTCCTCCAAATGGCCTTAGAGCTCATGCAGGAAGTCCAACAAGTATCAGCTCAAACTCAATCTCCCAACTTCAAGAGTTGTTTTTTTTTTTTTCCAACTTCTACAGGTTTAAGTCTTACTCTATTTTGAGCCTATTTTTAAGGTAATTTGCATTGCAGACAACTTGTTTTAGGCTAAAAGAATGACTTTCCCAACTTCAATGGAGTAGAATTAAAAAAAAAAAAAAAAAAAAAACCCTTCCACCAGGTTATTAACTGATAAAGGTATCAGAGTTTTTGTTAGACTTGCAAAAGTCAACTTTAAAGTTACCTCTTTATTGTTACAGATTCAACCTCACAAAAGGAATCTTCTTTGTCTTAAACCCTGCATTCACCTCCCAGCAGCTATTCAGCTCTACTTCTTGCTGTCCATTTACTAATTACTGAGTAAAATAACATAGGAATGTTTTTGCCTGACTCAGGAGGTTAAATTTCTTGACCTCTACCATGAGTTAAGAAAATACTACAATTCTACATGCACAATTTAATTTTATTTCCAAATTGGTTTAAATGCTCAAAACAAACTGTTCTGACAGGACACAAATTTTAAATGGATTAAAAAAAAGCCTGAGACGAAATTTTATCAAGTTCATTCTTATTCTCTTATAGAAGTAGAATCAAGTCCCCTGGGGAACAAATTGCATGTTGTGACTATAATTTGATGAATTCTGGCATAGGACTAGAATCATACAGAATATTAACCAAACCATCCTAAGGGTTTTCATGAAGCATCAACATACCAAGTGTAGGAAAGAACTGATATGTGAAGTATATAAATGCATTCATTCAACCAAAGATAATTATATTATGCCAGTCTAGTTTCTATTCTCAAGAAAATTAAATTTTTCTTAATAAGTTTTATTGGAAGTGCATATGTCAGTTCCTCACCTGTCGTTCACAATAGGCTTTCATTAGTTTACTAAGTGGTGTATGCCTCTTAATCTTAAACTGCACCACAGAACCATCCTGCCCCGCCACCTTCAAATTAATATGATCGTTGTTCTCAGTCTTGACTCCTTCCTGTTGAAAGAAAAATAAAAGTGTAATTTGGAAAATGTGAAAAACAAACACCTTTTAAAGTAGCAGCAGCCCAACTTGCTTCAGAAATCAACAGGTTTCTCATTCTGTATGATAAAAGAGTATACAGCTGTTTTCAGCCGCTGAAATCAATCTGAAAGATGGAAAATCCTGGAGCAACGATATTAAATAGCTGTCACAGAAACAGAAAAGCAGACTACATGCAATATACCGTCAGCGATAACCATCGATTTTTAAAGATGGGTCCCACTCAATGCACTGAAAGGTACCCCTGTATCTGAATTTTCTAAAATGGCATATTTTATCCCCCCAAAATATATGTCATTTCCCTTAAAAAGATTAAAATAACCGTCTTTTCTCTTTATACAATACAGAACGCACGGATAAAAATCTAGACCTTGCAATTGAAAAGTCATTACAACTGTCTTGTTAAAAAGTTACTAAACTCAGTTTAATAACATATCTCAACTACATTTTTAAAAAACCTCCCTGAGGAATATCCCCCGATTCTCTCTGAAGCAGCGGTAATAACTCAGAACCACTATTCCTGTTCGCCTCTATGAGCAGCCTCACTTTTGTTTATTTTCAGTTAAGAGCTCTTATTCTCCCCTCCCCTTTGTTGTCATGGGTCAAATGCCGTTTTCTTCCAAGTCTTCCTCGTAGATTTCCACCCAACCTGAAGTTCGCCCAAATCCAGGGCTGATGGGATTCTGTAGCCCCCAAGTCACTTCAGAAAAGGAAGGGGCAGGGGGTGTCACAGAACAAACCCGACCAAAGTCCCGTGTGCCAGGAAGAAGTGGAAGCCTCAGTCCTCACGGGAAGAGCCTCCCGGTGCCTCAAAACCCGCGTTAAAAAGTTCAGCCCGACCAAGTCTTTCTGCGCTCCCCTCTGCCTGCAACTTCCCGAGACCGCATGGTCTCGGCAGGTTAGGGGTGATCTGGCACCAACGGAAAAGCCCCTGCCCAGCCCCCTGGGGACCCCGAAGCCGGGAAAGTGGGAAATACTCCCCGCGAATCCAGGAACCCCCGACCCCTCACGACGGCCCGATGGGGAACCCATCGGCAGCCCATTGATTCTCCTCGAGCCCTCGCCAGGCCAGCGCGGCGCGGGGCAGGGGTCCCCAGATGCCCGCAGCCCCCCATCCTTGAGGGGAAAGCCCCGAGCGGAGGGAACTCCCCGCCACCGCGGAGGCGGCAACACCCGCCACGGCTCCGCGCGGGGTCCGCGGAGGGTGGGGACACCGCGCGCCCTAACGCCCCTCCGCACGCGCGCCCCGCCGGCCGGGCCCGAGGAGCTCCGCTCGCGGCCGATGGGGCCGCGGGCGTCCGCGATCCGCCCGCCCTACTCGCGCCCGGCGCGCACTCCGAGGCGGCCGGGGGCGGGGGAGGGCGGCGGGGCCTCCTCCGGCGCGGGAGGGAGGAAGAGGGGAGGGAGGAAAATGGCGCGGAGCGCCCGGGCCTGAGCCGCGGCCGGCCCCGTGGGGGGCCCAGGAAGGCGCGGGGAGCCCGCGGCGGGCTCAGGCCGGACCCCGGCCCGCGCCGTGACCCCGACCGCGCGGGGAGCCGAGGGAGCCAGCGCCGAGCTCACCTTGGGCTTTTCGTCGGCCATGGCGAGCGCCGGAGTCTCCTCAGCTGCCGCTTCACAAAAGAGGTACCAGGTCCGCACCGAACGAGCACACAAGCAGCACCAGGAGCGGCAGAAGAAGGAGGCGGCAGCGGTGGAGGAGGGAGAGGGCGCGCGCACGTCGTGCGCTCCCTCCCCCCACCCTGCGTGCGCGAGCACGAGCCGCCGGGGCTTCCCATTGGTTGCCGCCTCGCGGGAGCGCGCAACGCTTACATAACCACCCCCACCCCCCGCCTCGCACCGCCCCGGCCTGGGCCCGGCGCCCGCCAGGCCGGCGGGAAGAGGCGCGGACACGCGCACCCGGCCCGCCGCGGGGGCGCGCCTGGCTCTGGGCGGGGCTGTATTGTCCTCCTTCTGTGGTGGAGCTTAATCAAAATGGCTTCCAGCTGGTCCTCGGTGGGGACGAGGAGGTTTGAGGCCTAGACCTGAGACTCAGGCTGGGGAAGGCAGACTGACTAGAGGAGGAAGGGGGAGCCTAAGTCAAAGCCTTAGTATGAGGTTCTGGGGAAAAAACCCTCTTGTTGGTGGCCCAAATGCAGCTTTCTACATGGTTGGAGGAACATCACACTCACTCAGCCTCTCATCCTCTGAATTTCAAAGCTTCAGCCTGAACGCGCTTCCCACCGGGCTCTTGCTTCAGTGCGGTGCCTACTTCTTTCTTGCTGGTAAATCCGTACTTTGCTAGCTGAGGAAAAAAGGTTCATCCTACAAACTCCTTAACTCATGGCCTGGGTCCCAGCCTCCAAGAGGAAACAGGATCCCTGACAGTGAACCACCTAATATCGAGCTTCCAGACCAATCGGTCAGGTTAAAAAATAGAAGTAGGTCCTTCCTGTCTTAGGAGCAATCCTGACTTCAAGGCAGTGGATGGATTCCTCCCACTACTCTAGGTAGGTTTTATTATTCCCTTCGTCTTTATGCTTTCTTCCACTCCTCCCTTAGCATAGAAAAAGCCTCTCTCGATTCTGTTTCCTTCTTAAGTTACCAACATATCTCACTCCATTCTTGGCCAAACATCTTGAAAAACTGTCCATGCCAGCTGCCTCCACTCCCTCACCTCCCACTCACTCCTGAATCCACTGAAGCCTGGTGCTGTCCCTGGAGCTCCCCTAGAACGGCTCTCTGCAAGGTCACCACAGACTTCTGTGCGGAATCCAGCGTGCTTCCCCAATCCTCACTCCTCGGAATCCCCTGCCGGTGACTTGGGGCTGTTGATTCCGGCCTGTCCTTGATCCCTTTGCAATTCTTTTCCTACTCAGGCCTTCCCTTAAATGTTCCATGCGTTGTGTTTTAGATCCTTTTCTCTTATCATTCTATTCCCTCTCCTGGGATGATTTCACCCACCTTCTATCACCACCTATTACCTAAGGATTCTCAGATATGTATTTCTAAACTAGGTGTTGCTCTGAGCATCCAACCCATAAATCCAACCGACTTGTGAACATCCCCACTTGAATGTCCCAGAGGCACATCAAACTCAGCAAATCTCAACTAAAATTCCTCACTTTACCTTCTGGGAACCCACTACCTTTCTCCTTGGAGTTCTTGGTTCACTGAATGGCGCACCATTACAACTGTTGTTCCTCCAGGCGGGAGAGCCAGGGGGCTTCCTTGACTTCTTGTTCTTCACCCCCACCCCCTCACCTCCCCATGCAATGGATCTCTGAGTCCAGTCTATTCCACCTGCTAAATACCTACCAAATCTAGTTGCTTCTCTTCAGGCTCTGTCTGGTCTCCGAGCCAGTCTGTATTTGCTGGACTTCCAGCTGATCCTTCATGGGGAAGAAGACGCTTAAGACCCTACATGAAAGACAGGCCAAGGAAGGCCGATGAATCAGGGCAGGTAGGGGAAGCCTGAATTCAAGTCAGCTTACCCCGAGACCACTGCAATAGCCTCCTGTTTTGTTATTGTTTTTGTAAGGTAAGTCCCTCTTGTGCCTGTATATTTGAGTGGCTCAGAATCATCTGAGGTACCATTTTTTGTTTGTTTGTTTTTGTTTTGTTTTGTTTTAAGCAAGCTCTACTCCCAGCATGGGACTTGAACTCACCTCCCAGAGATCAAAAAAGTTGCCTGCTCTACCAACTAAGGCAGATGGGTGCCCCTAGAGTACCAGTTTAAATGCATATTTGTAGGAAAATAAAAGAAAATAAATGCACATTCTTGGGCAGTGTGGCTCTGGAATCCCCCATTTAAAAAAAAAAAGATTTTATTTATTTATTCATAAAAGACAGAGAGAGAGAGGAAGAGGGATGTGGGACTCAATCCCAGGACCCTGGAATCATAACCTGAGCTGAAGGCCAGCATTTAAACAACTGAACCACCCAGGTACCCTAGAATCCCCCCTTTTTAACAAACCTCCCTGATGATTCTTTTTTTTCCCCCCGATGATTCTTACACACACTGGTCTGAGAACCACAAACCATTCTAGAGCAAAAACAAAAAAAGTTTTTGCCACTCCTTGGTTCAGTGGCAGTCCTCTGCCTTGAAGGGTAAAGTCCAAAATTCCTATAAGGCCTACAGAGCTCTTTGAGAGTTAATCCAGGCTAACCATTCTAGCTCTTTCTCATCATTTCCTCCTGGAAATGTCTGCTTCAGTCATATTCAATTACTTAGGGTTCCTGAATGTGCCAGCTCTCTATCAACTCCAAGCTTTCATCCATTGTAGGTACTCAAAGATTCACTGAATGAGTAAATAAATTGAAGCTATCACTATGTGTAAGGTCACATGCTAGGCATTGGTCAAAGTCCCCAACTCAAGTAACTTATAATCAGGTCAGGGGTGGGTAGGAAATACACAAGAAGTGAAAGGGGAAGAGAACTAACTTCTGGGCGTCAGGCACTGAGTGGGGTTTTACTAATATTAGCTCATTTTCTCCTTACACAAACCCTTCCAAGTAGGTGTAGTATTTATTTGCTACTGAGGGTCAAAGGAGTTAAATAACTTGCCCAATATCACACAGCTGGCAAGTAGTGTTGATTGAGGTTCTACTGTATGCCAGGGAATGAACAAGCTGGGTGCTATGCCAGGTACTACAGAGAAAGAAAGAGAGAAGCTATCCTTGCTCTCCTGTACCTAGGTCTTCTGTTGCCATCACATACCTTCGCAGCCTGATAAGACTGGAGAACCATCAAAAAGGAATATGTCCTGTTAAACTTACCCTGGTTAATATATGTGGGCCTCCAATAATCAAATGGTTGTTTAGTCATTAGCTTTTAGGCGACAGGTGTGTCTTACAGTATCCTTCCTCTCCAAAGTTATGCTAAATTACAAAATCACCTTCGGGCAAAGGAGGAGCTCCTATAAAAAGTAGTTAACATATTCAAATGTGTGAGCAATATATATTCCAATGGCAGGGCACTTGGGTGGCTCAGTTGTTAAGCCTCTGCCTTCAGCTCAGGTCATGATCCCAGGGTCCTGGAATCGAACTATATACATCAGGGTCCCTGCTCAACAGAGTCTGCTTCTTCCTCTCCTACTCCCACTGCCTGTGTGCTCCCTCTCTTTTTCCCTCCTTCTCAAATAAATAAAATCTTTAAAAAAATAAAAGAAAAAAAGATAGTACATTCCAATGGCAGACTGGAATTCTATGAGCTGAACCTAGGGGATCTACTGAAGTTGTATGTGAGAGTCTCTTTACAATTCCCAAAGGGGAAAAAATGTGAAAAGATAGAAATTTCCCAACATTAAGCTTGTCCCTCCATCATTTTTTTAAATAAATATTTTAGTTATTTATTTGACAGAGAGAGGACAGACAGCGAGAGAGAGGGAACACAAGCAGGGGGAGTGGGAGAGGGAGAAGCAGGCTTCCCGCTGGGCAGGGAGCCTGATGCGGGGCTTGATCCCAGGACTCTGGGATCATACCCTGAACCAAAGGCAGACATTTAAGGACTGAGCCACCCAGGTGCGCCCCCCCCATCATTTTTATAGGGGAGGGTAAGGGGTGGCTGTGCACTGGAAGAGGGTGCTTTAGAGTAAAAAGTAGAAGGGGTAACAGATACAGAAAAGAACAATGGCAAGTTTTCTTTTTCCCCCAAAGACTGATTGATTGATTGATTGATTTGTTTGACAGAGATCACAAGTAGGCAGAGAGGCAGACAGAAAGAGAGGAGGGGAAGCAAGCTCCCTGCTGAGCAGAGAGCCTGACATAGGGCTTGATCCCAGGACCCGGAGATCATGACCTGGGCCGAAGGCAGAGGCCTAACCCACTGAGCCACCCAGGCACCCCCAATGGCAGATTTTCATCAAGTGATTATTATCTGGGGATTCTGTGCTAACCCCTTGATCCTCACTAAACCTCTATTACTGTCCCCATTTTACAGAAGAAGAAAATAAGACATAGAGAGGTTGGCCAACTTGGTCACCCAGCTTGGAGTGGCAGAGCCAGAATCCTATGAAACTCGGGCTTTCCAACTCAGAGCCCAGTGCTTAGTTCCTGTGGAACCACATATAGATCCCTATGCAAGGAAGAGAAAAAAACAGGCAGAAAAAAGAATCCTAGAATAGTCCAAGAGCACCAGTTGAGTTGTTTTGACTTAAATTTTTGTTTGGTATTCTCTCAGCAGAATTTGAAAGTTCCATGAAAGCAGAGACCTGTCCGTCTTGTTTGCAGTTTTGTCCCCAACACCTTGCGTAGTTCTTGGATCCTGAAGGATGAGAGAAGTGGTAAGTGAGGAGGAGAGCTGTGTGGTGAGTGTTTTCACCATTAGGGGTTGAGTAGGAACTTGGGCAAAGAAAGGCCTCGTTCCTCTAGAAATCTAATTAAATATCAACAATTGGTGTTAGAAGGTAAGTAAGGGTAGGGTAAACCTGCTGCAAGGTACTTGTCAGGGCCAGCTGCCAAAGAAAAAACAATATTCCTACAAGTAGTAGGAAAACAAGAATCACAGAGTCTTATTTAGAGCTTTAAGTCTTTGCGAAAAACCCCAAGAAACACATAACTGAATGTATAACATAGACAACTAAAGCGTGTAGTTTATAACATCAAATTTCCTTCCCATTCTAACAAAGGTTAGTTGAGTCCTTGAGCTATGTGTGTGAACACTGTAAGAACACTGAATACTGAATGCCTAAATACTGCAGGAAATCTGGAGGCAGAACAGTGATATTATAGAAAACTTCCAGCTTCTATCTTTGCGTCATGGCAAAGATGGGACTCAAGATAGTACCAACAGCCAAAGCCAAGAACCTGCTATATTGCACTTTAAATGTGTCAGCTGGGGTATAACTGTAGGGAAATATTGTCCCACATCACAATACCATACTATGTAGTAATATACGTATTGCCCACACATGAGTTAGAGGATGGCCCTGTAAGGACCTTTTTGAAGGCAGGTATCATGGCTATTCATCTTTGTAGTCTTGGCAGGTAACAAAGTCCTGAGACCCAGTGATCGGTAAATATTTACTGACAGAGCAATACAATACTTACATAGTACTTGTCATGAGAAAACCAAAAGTGCCTGCAGTGGGTTTCCTGAATGCAGCTTCTACACTAGAATAACAATGTATTTGAACCTGTTAATGCTCCAGTCCTTCTCTGTCCATCTCTGTCCATTTCCAGACTCTAGCAGGGCCCAGTGACTCAAAGCTGTTTGCTCCATAAAATGAACAGAAATTGGTGCACCTGGGTGGCTCAGTGGGTTAAAGCCTCTGCCTTCAGCTCAGGTCATGATCCCAGGGTCCTGGGATCGAGCCCCCCACATCGGGCTCCTTGCTCTTCTGGAAGCCTGCTTCTCCTTCTCCCACTCCCCCTGCTTGTATTCCCTCTCTTGCTATGTCTCTCTCTCTCTCTCTCTCTCTCTCTCAGATAAATAAATTAAATGTTTAAAAAATATATATCTATACTCTTCAAGCTCCTGTTTGTGAGTGATTCTGCTCACCCTGCAGTGGAGAAGATAACTGGCAGAATGGTTCTCGAACAGTGGTCCCTTGGGCAACAATATCACCTCTACTTGTGAACTGGGTAGAAGTGCAAATCCCTGGGTGGTACCCTAGACCTTCCGAATAAGAAGCTCTGTTGATAGAGTCCACGAGTCAGTGGTTTAACAAGCACTCTAGATAATTCTGAAGCTCCCTGAAATTTGAGAGCCACAGGACTAGAACAGCTTTTACTCCTCCAGTAGTGATTTTGTCACATTTATAATTTTATTTCTCAACTTGAAGTCTTACATGGGGCTATAAAGCAAGTTCTCACAAATAAGGCCTTATTTGTGTATGTGCACATATGTATGTATCTATATATGTATCAATATACATATACATATATATCAATATACATATGTATATGTATGTGTTTAAACATTTATCAGGAAATTACTTTTATTTTTATTTTGTAGTTTTATAATTTTTAAAAATTTTTTACAGCTTTTTAATTTCTTTGATGGAGGGAGAGAGCTAGCTCATAAGAAGGGGGAGCAGCAGAGGAAAAGAGAGAAGCAGGATATCCATGGGCAGGGAACATGACATGGGGCTCGATTCCAGGACCCTGGGATCATGACCCAAGCGAGCCGAAGGCCTACACTTAACCGACTGCGCCGCAGAAGTGTCCCTGTTTTTTTAAGTAGGGTCCACGCCTAGTGCAGAGCCCAATGTGGGGCTTGAACTCATAACCCTGAGATTAAGACCTGGTCTGAAATCAAGAGTCAGATGCCCAAATGACAGTCACTCAGGTGTTCCAGGGAATTATTTTTATTTTTATTTTTTGTTAAAGATTTTATTTATTTGTTTGACAGAGAGACATAGCGACAGGGAACACAAGCAGAGAGAGTGGGAGAAGCAGGCTTCCCGCTGAGCAGGGAGTCCGATGTGGGGCTGGATCCCAGAACCCTGGGATCATGACCTGAGCCAAAGGCAGACATTTAACAAATGAGCCACCCAGGCTCATTTTATTTTTAAAAGATTTTATTTATTTGTTGAGGGTGGGGTGAACACAGGACCGGGGGTGGCAGGCACAGGGAGAAGCAGGCTCCCTGCTGAGCAAGAAGCCTGATGTGGGACTTGATCCCAGGACCCTGGGCTCATGACCTGAGTCAAAGGCAGATGTGTAACCCACTGAGCCACCTAGGCATCCCGGGAATTATTTTTCAAAGGAATAAAAATTGGGGGGACGCCTGGCTGGCTCAGTTGGTAGAGCATGCAACTCATGATCTTGGGGTTGTGGATTCAAGCTTCACAATGGGTGTGGCGGCTACACTTATAAATAAGTAAATAATTTATAATAAGTAAATAAGTAAATAATTTATAAATACTTATAAATAAGTAAATAAAATAAAGGATAAAATATTTTAATTCCTTCACATTCCCATAATACCACACTTATCTCTCAATTTTGTCCACTTATTTTTCAATGTTATTTATTTATTTTTAAAGCTTTTATTTACTTGAGTGTGCGTGCGCATGCACACCTGTGAGCAAAGGTGTGGGGGTGCGGAGATGGGGGAGGGGCGGAAAGGGAGGAAAAGGGAGAGTCTGAAGCCCACTCTTTGCTCAGTGTGGAGTCCTATTTGGGGCCTTATCTCAGAACCCTAAGATCATGACCTGAGCTGAAATCAAGAGTCTGATACTTAACCAACTTGCCACGCAGGTGCTCCTTGTCTCTCAATTTTTTTTTTTTAAAGATTTTTTATTTATTTATTTGACACAGAGAGATCACATGTAGGCAGAGAGGCAGGCAGAGAGAGGAGAGGAGGTAGCAGGCTCCCTGCTGAGCAGAGAGCCCGATGCGGGACTCGATCCCAGGACCCTGAGATCATGACCTGAGCCGAAGGCAGCGGCTTAACCCACTGAGCCACCCAGGCACCCCTGTCTCTCAATTTTAATTTGGTCTTTATCCACATGTAAATGTCTTTATATAATTCTAGAAATGTTAATTGTAATATACTGTAGAAAAATTTTTGGTTTACTTTTGTATTTAAAATTATCTGGTAGGGCGCCTGGGTGGCTCAGTGGGTTAAGCCGCTGCCTTCGGCTCAGGTCATGATCTCAGGGTCCTGGGATCGAGTCCCACATCGGGCTCTCTGCTCGGCAGGGAGCCTGCTTCCTTCTCTCTCTCTCTGCCTGCCTCTCAGTGTACTTGTAATTTCTCTCTGTCAAATAAATAAATAAAATCTTTAAAAAAAAAAAATAAAAAAAAATAAAATTATCTGGTAAACATGCTAAAAGAGGACTTTTTTTTTTTGAAAGATTTTATTTGTTTATTTGACAGAGATCACAAGTAGGCAGAGAGGCAGGCAGAGAGAGATGAGGAAGCAGGCTCCCTGTTGAGCAGAGAGCCCAATGCAGGGCTCGATCCCAGGACCCTGGGATCATGACCTGAGCTGAAGGCAGAGGCTTTAACCCACTGAGCCACCCAGGCACCCCGAAAGATGACTTTTTTTATGTTAAGGTAGCAATACTCACTCCTGCGAGTCTTTCTTTCTTTCTTTTTTTTTTTTTAAGACACACTCTCTCTCTCTCTCTCTTTTTTTTTTACTTAAGATCTTATTTATTTTTTGACAGAGAGAAACAGCGAGAGAAGGAACACAAGCTGGGGGAGTGGGAGAGGCAGAAGCAGGCTTCCCGCCAAGCAGGGAGACTGATATGGGGCTCGATGCCAGGACACTGGGATCATGATCCGAGCCAAAAGCAGACACTTAAGGACTGAGGCATCCAGGCGCCCAAAACTCTCTTTTGAAGTAATCTCTACAACCAGTGTGGGGCTCAAACTCATGACCCTGAGACCAAGAGTCACGTGCTCTACCAATTTAGCCAGCCAGGTGCCCTTCTTTCCTAGTCTTTTTTTCTATATGAATATTGATAGATATCTTTTATTCTTTATGAAATTTTACATTTATTTTCATAAAATTTTGCTACAATTACATTTTAATGATTACATAAGGCTTTTCTGTGGGACATTTAGATTACTTCCTTTTTTCTGGTCATTATTCAAAATGTCCTTGATCATTTCCTGGAAATACAATTATAGGGACAAAAAGGTGAACATTTTAAAACATCTTGAGAGAGTTTTCCATGTTCTTCATGGTTCTTTGAAATAGCTAAGCAATTTCATTGCTGTTAGATTTAGTTGTTCCTCTGTTCCTCTACCGTCGAACATTGATACCAGCAATTCTTAGCAGAGGTGATTTTTGTCCCCTAGGGAACACTGAGAATACCTAGAGACACTTTCAGTTGTTAAAATTGTTGAGGGGTATTAATGGCATCTAATGGGTAAAAGCCAGGGATTCTAAACATCCTGCAATGCACAGGACAGCTCTTACAACATAGAATTTTCTGGTCCAATAGGTCAATAGGAGAAATTTTTTTTGTTATGTATAGCACATATAAAAATTTGTGTACCATTTTTGTACTGAAGTTATTTGAAATAAAGTTTTTTAAAAAGAATTTATTTATTTATTTGAGAGAGAGAGAGAGATCACAAGTAGGTAGAGAGGCAGCAGATCGGGGGCAGGGGGACACACAGGCTCCCCACCTAGCAGAGAGCCCGATGTGGGACTCAATTCCAGGATACCAAGACCAAGACCCGAACCGAAGGCAGAAGCTCAACCCACTGAGCCACCCAGGTGCCGAAGTTTATTGTTGTTTTTTTTTTTTTAAGATTTTATTTATTTATTTATTTATTTATTTATTTGAGAGTGGGCAGAATGAGAGTGAGAGAGCACAAGCAGGGGGAGTGGCAGAATCAGACTCCTCACTGAGCAGGGAGCGAGATGCCATGGAGGGAGGTCTGGATTCCAGGCCCCCGGGGTTCATGACCTGAGCCAAAGGCAGATGCTTAACTAACTGAGCCACCCAGGCCCCCCTCTTGATTGCAGGTTTCTACCTTGTTTCCAAAATAGTTATGTTGTTTGATACAATTATGTATTTATTCCTCTGTAGGCTAGGGAGATTTATTTGATTTTACTAGGATGGATGAAATGTATCCACTTAGCACTTTTATATAGGCCACATCTACAGCTATTGTGCTAGAGCACAATTCTTCTGGCTTGATCTGAGAATGATTCTTAGTTTGACTTTGGAGTGACTGAAAGTGATTTCTGGTTTGACTTTTGGGCAATAAATATGTTCTGTTTTAGGAGATTTTCATTTGACTCCAAACATATTTTATTCTTTCTGTCTTTCTTGGGTTCTCATATACCACAGGTTGAAATTTCTCTTGCATAATTGAAGAGTCTTCAGTATAGATACAGGAATTCAGGAGTTAAACCAACCGATATAAGGAGAGGAGCAGCCTGGGGAGGACAAAGAAGACAAAAAGATTTGTATACTGGTCATCTGTTTTTTCCAGAAGTATTCCTTTATGATTATATAAAAGAAAAAGGGGATTTTTAAAAAAGATTTTATTTATTTGATAGAAGACAGAGCAAGAGAGTGAACACAAGCAGGGGCAGTGGGAGAGAGAGAAGCAGGCTTCCCACTGAGCAGGGAGACTGTTGGGGGGCTCAATCTCAGAACCCTGGGATTATGACCTGAGCCAAAGGCAGACGCTTAATGACTGAGCCACCCAGGTGCCCCAAGAGAAAGAGGATTTATAAACTATGTAATTGAAACATCATTCTTGGGGTGCCTGGGTGGCTCAGTGGGTTAAGCCGCTGCCTTCGGCTCAGGCCATGATCTCGGGGTCCTGGGATCGAGTCCCGCATCGGGCTTTCTGCTCAGCAGGGAGCCTGCTTCCTCCTCTCTCTCTGCCTGCCTCTCTATCTACCTGTGATCTCTCTCTGTCGAATAAATAAATAAAATCTTTAAAAAAAAAAAAGAAAAAAAAAAGAAACATCATTCTTGGGGCGCCTGGGTGGCTCAGTGGGTTAAGCTGCTGCCTTCGGCTCAGGCCATGATCTCGGGGTCCTGGGATCGAGTCCCGCATCGGGCTTTCTGCTCAGCAGGGAGCCTGCTTCCTCCTCTCTCTCTGCCTGCCTCTCTATCTACCTGTGATCTCTCTCTGTCGAATAAATAAATAAAATCTTTAAAAAAAAAAAAAAAGAAACATCATTCTTGGGGCGCCTGGGTGGCTCAGTTGGTTAAGCATCTGCCTTCAACTCAGGTCATGATCCCAAGGTCCTAGAATGGAGTCTGACATCTTCCTTTAAAATATATATATATATTTATTTATTCATTTGAGAGAGAGCGCTTGTGAGCAGGGGGGAGGAGCAAAGGAAGAGAGAGAAGCAGAATCCCTGCTGAGCAGGGAGCAGGACACAGGGCTCAATTCCAGGACCCTGAGACCATGATCTGAGTCGAAGGCAGATGCCGACCAACCAAGCCACCCAAGCACCGCCAAAACGTTTCCAATACGTTTTCCCAGTATTATCCAGCCCTAAGTCAGACAATTTCAATGCTTCTCTTATTTTCAAATGAGTCTTTTCAGGAATTTTTTTTAATCTTTAAGTAATCACTACACCCAACGTGGGGCTTGAATGCACAACCCCAGGCTCAAGAGTCACATGCTGTACTGACTGAGCCAGCCAGACACCTTACAAATGACAGGTTTTTTTTTTTTTTAAAGATTTTATTTATTTATTTGACACACACACAGAATCACAAGTAGGCAGAGAGCCAGGCAGAGGGAGGGGGGGGGAAGCAGACTCCCTGTTGAGCAGAGAGCCTGATGTGGGTCTCGATCCCAGGACCCTGAGACCATGACCTGAGCCGAAGGCAGAGGCCCAACCCACTAAGGCACCCAAGGCGCCCCAAAGACAGTTTTAAAATATCAAGAAGCTATACTACTAAAATTTTCCAAGGTCTTTTGTCATTCAAATAGTTTTTTTTTCTCAGGTCTCCCTTTGAGAAAGGTGGTTTTTCTTTTTGGTCTTTCATCCTGTTATTATTCTTTTTTAAGATTACATTTATTTGAGGGGCGCCTGGGTGGCTCAGTGGGTTAAGCCGCTGCCTTCGGCTCAGGTCATGATCTCAGGGTCCTGGGATCGAGTCCCGCATCGGGCTCTCTGCTCAGCAGGGAACCTGCTTCCCTCTCTCTCTCTGCCTGCCTCTCTGTCTACTTGTGATTTCTGTCAAATAAATAAATAAAATCTTTAAAAAAAAAAGATTACATTTATTTGAGAGAGTGAGACAGAGAGAGCATGAGCAGTGGGGGCGGGGGAGAAGGACAGTGCAAGAGAGAGAAGCTGGCTCCCCATTGAGCAAGGAGCCTGAGGCAGTACCAGATCCCAGGACCCTGGTATGACCCAAGCCGAAGGCAGATACTTAACTAAGCCACCCAGGTGCCCCTTTATTATTATTATTATCATTTTTTAAAAGATTTTATTTATTTATTTGACAGAGAGAAAGATCACAAGTAGGCAGAGAGGCAGGCAGAGAAAGAGGGGGAAGCAGGCTCCCTGCTGAGCAGAGAGCCCAATGCGGGACTCGATCCCAGGACCCCAAGATGATGACCTGAGCAGAAGGCAGAGGCTTTAACCCACTGAGCCACCCAGGTGCCCCCTTTATTATTATTTTTAATTAATTTTATTTTTTGAGAGAGAGTGAGAGAGTGGGGGAGAGGTGAAAGGAGAAGGAGAGAAAGAATCTTAAGCAGGTTCCATGCTAAAGGCAGAGCCCCATTCCAGGCTTGATCTCACCACCCGAATTATGATCTTAACTAAAATCAAGAGTCTGATGTTTAAATCATTGCCACACAGGCACCCTAAGATTTTATTTTATTGTATTTTTAAAAAGATTTTATTTATTTGACAGAGATCACAAGTAGGCAGAGAGGCAGGCAGAGAGAGAGAGGAGGAAGCAGGCTCCCTGCTAAGCAGAGAGCCCGATGCTGGGATCGTGACCTGAGCGGAAGGCAGAGGCTTTAACCCACTGAGCCACCCAGACACTCCAATATTTTATTATTACTTTTTAAAAGATTTTATTTATTTGACAGAGATCACAAGTAGGCAGGAAGGCAGGCAGAGAGAGGCAGGGGAAGTAGGCTCCCCACTGAGCAGAAAGCAGGATGCAGGGCTTGATCCCAGGACCCTGGCATCATGACCCGAGCCAAAGGCAGAGGCTTAACCCACTGAGCCACCCAGGTGCCCCTCCAAGATTTTATTTTATTTTTTTTTAATTTAAAGATTTTATTTATTTATTTGACAGAGATCACAAGTAGGCAGAGAGACAGACAGAGATAGAGAGTGAAACAGGCTCCCGCCGAGCAAAGAGCCCGATGTGGGGCTCGATCCCAGAACTCTGGGATCATGACCTGAGCTGCGAAGGCAGAGGCTTTAACCCACTGAGCCACCCAGGTGCCCCCCAAGATTTTATTTTTAAGTAATCTCTATACTCGATATGATCAAGAATCACATGCCCCCCCCCCCAAGAAAAAAAAAAAAGGAAAAAGAAAAGTTGCATGCTTTACTGACAGAGCCAGCCAGGCACCCCCTGAATGTTCGTTTTACTTTCAGAAAATATTAGGACTCTTTTTACTCCCTGGAAAATGGGCATGAATACTTTCCTCATACTTCGTAGCTACACCACTGCTGTTCGAAATATTCAGATCAGTGAAACTGAAACATTTGGAAAATGCATTAAGACACAGACGGTAGAACAGTGCAGAATTTTGTGCAAAACTGCATTAAAGTTCATCCTATGGATGGCAGTCTTCAGAGACAAGGATTTTTCTTCCCTTGCTTCACAATCTGTACTTCAAAAGAACGAACTATTGGTGTGACAGGATTTTCCTAATCACTCCAAGTCCTCTTTTTCTACCCATTAAAATACGCTGTTCAGAAGAACCAAGGGGAAGGGAGCGTTTTGAAATTGTTTTGTTTTCAGATCAAATTTCTTCTCTAAATAAAAGCAGCTGCTACATTTTCAGACAGTATTTCCTAAGACTTATTATCTTCAATTCGTTAAAAAACTTATTTGCTAACTTAGAAAGTCCTGTTCTCTTCCCTGTGTATTTGCAAATATGGCATTTACGAAATAAATCACTCCTTTTAAGTCACTGGAGCACTTCTGAGCTTTCCATAACAAGGTCTGGGATTCCCTGATTTGAGTCCTCTTTTCTGCTCTGCTTTGGTGAGACAACAAACTAGTATTTGTATTTAATTAAGCTAGCCCAGCTGTCTCGATTTCACAGTTGTTTCAGCCGCTTTAATTTTGTCTGCGTGCCTTACGAGCGTTTTGGGGGTGGGAGTGGGCGGCATCCGCCTTCGTACCCAAGCCCAGTGCACCGACGGGGACTGGGCAAGGACTGGACACCGTTCAGAGAAGCAGCTGCGACGACCTTAACTTGCAGACCCAACAGAGGCGAGCACAGCCAGAGTCGACAGATACCACGGGCTCGCTCACCGCGGCTTCAGGCCCTGGGCTCGCCCCAGAGCAGCCGCCCCAGTCCGCGCACGCGCAGCCGCACTGCCGCGGCTCCCGCCCTCTCCGGGGGCCTTTTCCCGGCCCGGCGCGGGGCTGTCCGCAGCGGCGCCTGAGCTGGCTGAAGGGTTACTGTGTGGGCCGGTTGCTCTGGCTCTGTTCTCCCTGTCCCGTTGTCGCCGGCCAGGAAGGAGGGACATGTGTAGAGTGTCGCGGAGGGAAGATCGTGGCCGAGAGGAGAGGCCCCTGCGGCGTTGGGCGCTTGGACCCGCAGGCAGTGCACGAGGCGCTCGCCGTGTGGGGTCCTCTCTCGCAGGCGGCTGTGAGCGGGAGGCCTGAGCCGGGAGCGTCCGCGGCCGCGCTAGTTCCAGGGGGCTGAGGCGAGGCGCTATGGAGGAGCTCGACGGCGAGCCGACCGTCACTGTAAGGGCGCCCGCCAACAGTCTTGCCTTTGCGGTCCGAGGATTGTGTCTGCTTTGTCACTGTAGGCTTGTCTACCTCCCGCGAGGCTCCTGGCCTCCTCCCTCAGCTCAGTAGCCGCAGTTCGGAGGTCCCATTAGCTAGGTGTTCGTGTTCTGGTCGCAGTGGTCGCTTGGTGTCTACTCTTTCTTTGTATCCTCAGAAACGCCTGGCTCGGAGGCCTCACTCCATCCCTCATCCTCTCTTGTCTTCCCGACTTTCCCATCCCACTTCCGTCGCTTCTCCCGTTGGACTAGTGCTCTAGTGAGCGGGCTCCAACCCAGCCGAGGTCGAAGGGGCTTTTATCTTCCGCAGAACTAAGCTTCACATGGCAACACCATGGGCTTGGCTTCTGCTGCTTCGTGTGCCGTGCTGGCCCAGGATTTACTAAAAGTATTTGTTCCCGGAGACTTTTTGTACCTACTGCCCTGCTTGCTTTCAGTTCTGTCTGGACTTTCAAGAGAGTGCCAAATGTGAACGATCTGTGATGTTCGAAAATAGATCCCTGGCGTATAGACAGGATATACCTACGGATCCTCCCCTTGGAACCCTCTCTTTTTCTCTATCTCCTCCCTTTTCAAATGCAAGAACCAGCCCCCTCTCCCTCGGGAAAGCCTTCCCTTACCTCGCTGGCTAGGGCAAATATTTCTGTCCATTATTGGCTTGGTCTGCACCTCTTTGCTCTTGGTAAGTGGGAAGCTTCGCTGAACTGCAGGTTGCCTGATCTTGGATTTATTGCTTTTGAGAAGGTTGAGATGCCTGCAGTTTTCTGCTAAAGCCAACAGATGGAAAAGCAGTGCCTGACACAACCAAAGATGGGGTCATTTCAAAGCTAACTGGACAAAAGGAGGCATGAGATCGTAAAAAGCAGTTAATGTTACTCTATAAAACTTACTATTGTAGCGTGTTAAAATTTTAAGACCCATATAAATTACTTTAAATGTTATATATCAAGGCTGTGTCAGTGTCGGTGGGAAGAAAAACTAGAATATCAGAATCACTGTAACTTTTTCAGACATCATCTTGCCTTTCCCTCCTCCTCTTATATCAGAGTCTTTTGATGGGGGCCCCTTTCTAGTAACCTGCACAACCCTGAGGAGTCACTACTTTGATACTGAGCCTTGCTTTTACAAATTGAATGAAGACGAGCCAAGCATATTTTTAACACCAGCAGTGGTAATGGACTTGTCATAGCTCAGCTCCACGCTGGTGTTGGGGAGACCAGGAAGGAAATTGATTGACCTTGTTGACACAGCCTTACAGAGAGGTGTTTTCTTTCTTTTTTTAAAAAGATTTTATTTTTTTTATTTGACAGAAAGAGACACAGTGCTAGAGGGAATACAAGCAGGGGGTGTGGGAAAGGGAGAAGCAGGCTTCCCACAGAGCAGGGAGCCTAATGGGGGGCTCGATCCCAGGACCCTGGGATCATGACCTGAGCTGAAGGCAGACGCCAACAACTGAGCCACCCAGGCGCCCCTAGCATTTTCCCACTTTTCTTACTGCTTGTTTGTTTGTTTAAGATTTTATTTATCTGTTTGACAGGGAGAGAGCACAAGTAGGCAGAGAGGCAGGCAGAGAGAGAGGAGGAAGCAGGCTCCATGCCGAGCAGAGAGCCCGATGCAGGACTCCATCCCAAGACCCTGAGATCATGACCCAAGCTGAAGGCAGAGGCTTAACCCACTGAGCCACCTGGTGCCCACTGCCTGTTTTTTTTTTTTTTTTTTTTTTTTTTAATTGGACTTCCTCAGTAGACTGCTAGCTTTTGGAGGGTAGTAACTGTAGTATACAGTGTTGTATTTCTAGAATACAGTACAGATAAAGACTTATTAGACATTGCTTAGTTGTTAAATGACAGCATTAGCCCTTCCTCAGAACTAACTGCACTTGTCCTTTTTTTCCTTTTTTAAAAGATTTTATTCATTTATTTGACAGAGATATCACAAGTAGGCACAGAGGCAGGCAGAGAGAGGGGAGGGCGGGGAGCAGGCTCCCTGCTGAGCAGAGAGCCTGATGCAGGACTCGACCCCAGGACCCTGAAATTGTGACCAGAGCCGAAAGCAGAGGCTTAACCCACTGAGCCACCCGGGCGCCCCTGCACTTGTCTTTATTATTTATTATTTATTTATTTATTTATTTATTTATTTTTAAAGATTTTATTCATTTATTTGATAGACAGAAATCACAAGTAGGCAGAGAGAGAGAGGAGGAAGCAGGCTCCCTGCTGAGCAGAGAGCCCGATGCGGGGCTTGATCCTAGAACCCTGGGATCATGACCTGAGCCGAAGGCAGAGGCTTTAACCCACTGAGCCACCAAGGCGCCCCCTGCACTTGTCTTTAGACCAGATTATTGCCAGCCACATTTCTTCTCTGCCAAAAAATACTTATGGAGTGCCATCTTTGTGCCAGGGTCTCTTCTAAGCAGTGAATGAGAATCCCGGAATCTCCTGCCCTTGGGAGCTTTTTTAATCTTTAAAATTTTATTTATTTATTAATTTATCGGGGGGGGGGGGTGGAGAGAGAGAAGAAGAAAGAAAGAGAAAGAGAAAGAGCAGCAGGTAGAGGGAGAAGCAGACTTCCCGAGCAGGGGGCCAGATGCAGGACTCGGACTCCATCCCAGCACTCCGATAAACGACCCAAGCTGAAAGCAAGTGCTTAACCAACTGAGCCACCCAGGTGTCCCGCCTTGTGAGGTTTTATCCATTTATAGGGCAAGGTAATAACCATGTAGGATAGTCATTTGAGAGTTGATGGTGGCTTGGGTTAGACTGGTAGACATGGTAAGTGGTTGGATTTAGGCTTATTTAAGAGTAGGACAGGATTTACTGATAGGACAAAGGTGGTAAGGGAAAGTGAAGAATCAAAGATTACTTAACATTTAAGGAAGGCTTTGTCCCAGTGGCGGAATGGAATGAGACTTGGAGGTGAGCATCAAGAGTTTTTTTTTAGTTCTGATGTTATGAATATAGCTCTAGAGGTTAGGTAACCTATAAAGGTGTGAATTAGGTAGTTGGATATATGAGGCTGAGGCTCAAAGGGGTTGATCTGAGTTGGAGAGAAGAATTGAGTCTTTATCAAAGGGATGGCACAGGGGCGCCTGGGTGGCTCAGTCGGTTGAAGCCTCTGACTTCGGTTCGGGTCATGATCCTGGGGTCCTGGGATGGAGTTCCGAATCCGGCTGTCTGCCCAGCAGGGAGCCTGCTTCCCCCGCAACCCTGCTTGCCTCTCTGCCTACTTGTGATCTGTCTCTGTCAAATAAATAAATAAAATCTTTAAAAAAAGAGAGAGAAAGATGGCACAGAAGCCATGGTATTGGAGGACTCCTTTTAGTAAGTAACAAACAGTTCAGTTTCTTTTTATTTTTAAATATTTATTTATTCATGAGGAATTTATTCCCTCTGAATAGAGGGAGATGCAGGTTCCTGTTTCTGAGCCTGATGCGGGACTCAATCCAGGACTCTGGGGATCACAACCTGAGCTGAAGGCAGAGGCTTTTTTTTTTTTTTTTAAAGATTTTATTTATTTACTTGAGAGAGAAACAGTGAGAGAGAGCATGAACGAGGAGAAGGTCAGAGAGAGAAGCAGACTCCCCATGGAGCTGGGAGTCCGATGCGGGACTCGATCCCGGGACTCCAGGATCATGACCTGAGCCGAAGGCAGTCGTCCAACCAACTGAGCCACCCAGGCGTCCCTGAAGGCAGAGGCTTAACCACCTGAGCCAACTAGGCGCCCCAAACAGTTCAATTTATTTTATCTTTTTTAAAAAATTCCCTTTTTCTGAACTGTAGATCGTTAAATTACAATACAGCAGTTGATTAAGGATAGCTCTCCATTTTGTCAACACTTGCAAAGTGGCAGGCTGGGTTGAGGTGCTCAGGAAAGCTTACTTGCTTATTCAGGGTCTTAACAGACTGGGCTGATTTCAACCACACATAGCTGTATTCATAGATTAGTGCCTAACTTTCATGACCACTTATTTCTAGGGCTCTGCTTGCAAAGCATTTGAAAACAAACCCTTTAGGGGTGCCTGGGTGGCTCAGCGGGTTAAAGCCTCTGCCTTCAGCCCAGGTCATGATCCCAGGGTCCTGGGATCGAGCCCCGCATCGGGCTCTCTGCTCAGTGCAGAGCCTGCTTCTCTCTTTCTCTCTCTCTCTCTCTCTCTCTCTGCCTGCCTCTCTGCCCACTTGTGTTTTCTGTCAAATAAATAAATAAAATCTTTAAAAAAAAAAGAAAAAAGAAAACAAAGCCTTTAGTAAAAGTAACAGTGTCTCTGCCTTTTTTTTTTTTTTTTTTTAAACTAGTTGATTCCAGGAGTGAATTCAAAGAAGAAGCAAATGTGTTTTGATTGGGGTCCAGGGGAGATGCTGGTGTGTGAAACCTCCTTCAACAAAAAAGGTAGGTTTTTGTTTTTTTCTTCTAGGTTATCCATCTTGGCACATTTGTTTTATTCTCAGATTTAACTAACTGAAGCAAGAATCAGTTGAACTTAACTTTGTACCATTTTCATTTTTAAACCGTTACCTATTTAAGATTTTCATTAATTTATGGGATCTGGAACATGTTGAGTACAGGAAAAAAAAATTAGTAATGTTTGTGGTGTTCCTTTATATTTAAAAATTTCAAGTTTTTTCCCCTTGTCCAGAATGACTAAATTCCCTTCACAGCAGCCCCCTTTCCATGAAACCGTGGAACAGTTTCCGCATAGTCCTCATAGTCCTTGCTTTTGTAGTATTTTAAACTTGATGAATTCTGTTAGCTGTTGATATAAAGCACAGAAGATCTGGAGAGTGAAATGACTCTTCCTTTTTCTCTAAGCTCCTTCAGATTTTGGACATGAATCTTTTCTTTCTGTTACAGACTATTCTACTAGCAAGAGAAAGCTAAATTTTCATATTTGATTTTGCTTTCTCCATTTCAAGAGAAGTCTCTGGAAATGTTGGAAGAGATTTTCTTGCAAATATTTGACAGGTTCTTTATCCAAATGTGGAGGCTTTCCTCTTCTATAAGGAGGGAATTGATCTAATGGAAGTCTTAGAATTTTGGCAAATCATGTGGTATGCAGTTCCTGCATTTTGAAGTGATGTAGTTAAAAAAATTATTTTTCAGTATAGTTTTTCTTAATTTTTCATTAACAGTTCTCCGTAATGTTGCCAAATGTTTGTGGCATATTTTAGTATTAAATATCTCAAGCTTGGCAGAGCTCTAGAAGCTGCCAGAGGGACAGTTGCTCAGGAGAGAACCTTCTTTGAATATGTCCAGCCTCTTTTCATACTTAATGGGAAAGCTTATCAGCATTTTTAGTTTGTCCTCTATTGTTGGAAACATGAGGCTTTCTTTTTGTTTATGTCTATTGAAATCTGAATAGAGACAAGCCATTGAACATCATCACAGTTTTTTCAAGAAGCTTTTATATAGGGGTGCCTGGGTGGCTCAGTGGGTTAAATTCTCTGCCTTCGCCTCAGGTCATGATCTCAGGGTCCTGGGATCGAGCCCCGCATCGGGCTCTCTGCTCAGCAGGAAGCCTGCTTCCTCCTCTCTCTGCCTGCCTCTCTGCCTACCTGTGATCTCTGTCAAATAAATTAAAAAAAAAAAAAACAGGAACAGGAAACATTTAAAAAAAAAAAAAAAAGAAGCTTTTATATAAAATATCTACAAGTTGGTGGTTTATAATTTCTCATGATAGATCCTTTTTATCACTGCCACAGAATAATTTAGTCAACTCTTGATTCTTTGTTTTAGGGGTAATGGCAGTACAAAGAAATATAGAAATAATATTTATTTGAATTTGAGGTTATATAAAATTTCAGGTCTAGGTGTCTTTTCCTTTTTGTAGATTATTTATTTATTTATTTATTTATTTGTGAGAGAGCAAGAGTATATGCACGAGCCGGGCCCAGGGGCCAAGGGAGAGGGAGAAGCCGACTGTTGAGTAGGGAGTTCAACACAGGGCACTATTCTAGGACTCCTATCATGGTCTGAGCTGAAGGCAGACGCTTAACTGACTGAGCCACCCAGGTGCCCCTCGGATGTAGGTTTATCTTATTTATTGAGTTTATTATTTATTTATTTATTTATCCATAAGCTAATATTAAGTGACTTTAATTTTTTTAGAGATTTTATTTATTTGAGAGAGAGTTCACGAGCAGGGGGGAAAGGTAGAGGAAGAAGCAGAATTCTTGTTGAGCAGGGAGCCCGATGTAGGACTTGATCCCAGGAGTGAGAGAGGAGCACAAGTCGGGGGGGCATTGAAGGGCAGAGGGAGAAGCAGACTCCCTACTGAGCAGAGAGCCTGATGTGGGGCTCCATCCCAGCACACTGATCATAGCCTGAGCCAAGGACAGATGCCCAACCAACTGAGCCACCCAGACACCCCCAGTTCATACTTTTTAACATGAAATCAGTAGCAAAGAAGCTGAAGCTTTTGTAATTAGATAACTCAATTAAATATTTAAAGTGTGGGGCACCTGGATGGCTCAGTGGGTTAAGCATCTGCCTTCAGCTCGGGTCAGGATCTCAGGGTCCTGGAATCAAGCCCCACACGGGGTGCTCTGCTCAGCGGGGAGCCTGCTTCCCCTTCTCTCTCTGCCTGCCTCTCTGCCTACTTGTGATCTATGTCTGTCTGTTAAATAAATAAATAAAATCTTTCAAAAAATAAATAAAAATTTAAAGTGAGAGGTACTTGGATGGTTCAGTCAGTTAAGCATCTGCCTTCGGCTCAGGTCATGATCCCAGAGTCCTAGGATTGAGCCCCACATTAGGCTCCCTGTTCATCGGGGAGCCTGCTTCTCCCTCTCCCTCTGCCTGCCACTTGTGCACACGCATTCTCTCTCTCTTTCTATCAAGTAAATAAATAAAATCTTTTTTTTTTTTTTAAAGATTTTTATTTATTTATTTATTTGACAGACAGAGATCACAAGTAGGCAGAGAAGCAGGCAGAGAGAGAGAGAGGGAGGGAAGCAGGCTCCCTGCTGAGCAGAGAGCCCGACGTGGGGCTCGATCCCAGGACCCTGAGATCATGACCTGAGCCGAAGGCAGCGGCTCAACCCACTGAGCCACCCAGGCGCCCCGTAAATAAATAAAATCTTAAAATAAATTTACTGCGTCTGGGTGGCCCTGTCTGTTAAGTGTCTGCCTTTGGCTCAGGTCATGATCCCAGGGTACTGCAATCAAGTCCCGAATTGGGCTTCCAGCTCAGCTGGGAGTCTGCTTCTCTCTCTATCCTTCCCTGGACTTGTGATCTCTCTCTGTCTCTCAAATAAATAAATAAAATATTTTAAAAAATTTTGAAGTGAGTTCTTGTATGAGGGTAATGATGATTGATGTTAATTTTTTCTGTTTTAGAAGAATCAGAGACTAAGCCAGGCTGCCCCTTTATCTATATCATCCGAAAGGATATAGATGTTTACTCTCAGATCCTGAGAAAACTCTTCAATGAATCCCATGGAATCTTTGTGGGCCTCCAGAGAATTGAAGAAGAATTGACTGGAAAATCCAGAAAAGCTCAGTAAGTTCGCTGCTGATAGGTGCTGAAGTTCACAACTAAATTATGAAAGCCAAATGAAATGCATTGTTTTCCTTTTTTCTTTTACGTAAGGTTTTATTTATTTATTTGAGAGGGAGAGAGAGAGAGAGAGGGAGCAAGCACAGGAGTGGTGGGGGAGGGCAGAGGGAGAAGGAGAAGCAGATTCCCAGCTGAACAGGGAGCCCAACACGGTGGGGCACAGGGCTCCGTTTCAGTACTCTAGAATCCTGACCTGAGCTGAAGGCAGTAGCTTAGCTTACTATGCTACCCAGGCCCCCTTAGAACTGTCTTTCTTTTTTTTTTTTGGAACTGTTTTTCTTAGTAACTAAACCAGTTTCTTTCTTGTGGATATTTGTTTAGTTTTGTCATTTCCTTTCTAATTAATTAGTTAATGATTTATTTTAAATGTTTTATTTATTTATTTGACAGAGAGAGGGATATCACAAGTAGGCAGAGGCAGGTGGTGGGACAGAGTGCAGGCTCCCTGATGAGCAGCGAGCCTGATGTGGGGCTTGATCTCAGGACCCTGAGATCATGACCTTAGCCGAAGGCAGAGGCTTAATCCACTGAGCCACCAAGGCGCCCATTTCCTTTTTTAAAGACTTTATTTTGAACTAATTTTGGACTTAACAGAAAAAGTACAAAAATTAAATATTCCTGCGCATCCCTCACTTAGTTTTGTTACATTAATATCTACATAACCATGTTACTGTTACTTAAACCAGGAAACTGAAACATCAACACCTTATGATTCAAGGCCTCATTTGAATTTACCAGTTTTTCCACTAAGGTCCTTTTTTCTCCGCTGCAACTCAGGTTTTATTTATTTATTTATTTATTTAAAAAGATTTTATTTATTTATTTGACAGAGAGAGATCACAAGTAGACGGAGAGGCAGGCGGGGGGCGGGGTGGGGGGAGCAGGCTCCCCACCGAGCAGAGAGCCTGACTCGGGACTCAATCCCAGGACACTGAGATCATGACCTGAGCCTAAGGCAGAGCCTTAACCCACTGAGCCACCCAGGCCCCCTTTTCTTAGTCTCTTTAATGACCCTGACACTTTTGAAAAAATACCAATTATTATGGTGATAGTCTCTCCATTTGGATTTCTCCAATGTTTTCTCATGAATAGAGAAAGGTTATGCATTTTTTTTTAAGGTTATTCATTTTTAGTAAGAATACCACAGAACTGGTATGATGTGTCCTTAGTATGTCATGTCATAGGGTTCATGATGTTGATGTTTTATTCTGGTTTTGTTGACCTTGATTACTTGCTTGATGTAGTTTCTACTGGTTTCTTTCTTTTTTTTTTTTTTTAAAGATTTTATTTATTTATTTGATAGAATTCACAAGTAGATGGAGAGGCAGGCAGAGAGAGAGAGGGAGGAGGAAGCAGGCTCCCCGCTGAGCAGAAAGCCTGATGCGGGACTCAATCCCAGGACCCTGAGATCATGACCTGAGCCGAAGGCAGCGGCTTAACCCACTGAGCCACCCAGGCACCCTCTACTGGGTTTCTTGACTATAAAGTTACTGTCTTTCCCTTTGTAGTAGAAACTTTTTTTCAAATTTAATTTTATTTTTTTCAGTGTTCCAAGAGTTATTGTTAGTAGGAGAAATTTTGAGATTATGCAAATCCTATTTCTCCTTAAATTTTCAACCACTAGTTTTAGTGTCTGTCAGTGAATCTCATCTGCAGCAATTAATGTCAGTATGGATTCGTGGATATTTATTTTACCCCACTGATTATCTCATATGTTACTTATTTTGTTGCTCAAGTTCCAGCTTTCGCTGTAGGAGCTCTTTCAGGTTGGTTCCTGTCTTTGAGCAAGTTCCTACCTTCTATTGAGAACTTCCTTGCTTTTTGTCACCATAAGATGCACCAGGCTCATCTTGTGTGTCATTTCATCTTTTGTAGATTGGTCCGAGTGAGTAAGAACTACCGATCAGTCATCAGGGCGTGTATGGAGGAGATGCACCAGGTTGCAAGTAAGGATTTTATGTGTGTATAGGTGATAATAATTGAAATGTTTATCTAGCTGTAAATACTGCAAGGTAGAATCTATTTGACTCTCCAGTTTAAAATTCTTACTTTCCTGTCTTCCATAATTCTTAATTTTTTGGCAGTTGTCTTGAGTATATTTTTCAAGTTAGAGCATACTGAGCCAACAGGTGAGAGACTAGGGGCCAGATTAACAATCTTTGAAAATCACATTCCTGGTTCTTTAACCTTGGTGACTTCTTTGTTTCTTTCTCCTTCCTCCCTCCCTTCCTCCCTTCCTTCCTTTTTAAAAGACTTATTTTGAGAGAGCATGTGTGAGCGTTGAGGGAGGGGCAGAGGGAGAGAGAGTCTTAGACTCTGTGCCAATCGCAGAGTGCGACTTGGGGCCTGGTCTCAAGACCCTGAGCTGACTTGTTCTCTTAACCAACTCTGCCAACCAGGCATCTCTAACTTTGGTGATTTGAGGTCATCATAACCATGAGAGCCACGTGACTCCTGGATGCTGAGTAGAGTCTTATATAACGTGATAGTCTCTATAGTTTGCAGTTGAAAGTGTCACTTATAGCTTGAAGGCGTTTGGTGTGCAAATCATTGATCTGCAACAAAGAGATATGAAGCATTTTTAAAAAATCTATAGTGAAGGGGTGCCTGGTTGGCGCAGTCGGTTAAGCGTCTGACTCTTGGTTTTGGCTCAGGTCATGGTCTCAGGGTTGTGAGATCAAGCCTTACTTCGGGCTCATGCTCAGTGTGGAACCTGCTTAAGTTTCTCTTTTTCTTCTCCCAACCCCTTTCCCCCCCCAGTACACGCTCGTAAAAAATAAAAATCTGTAGTGAAAATGGGTGGTCATTAAAGGACACAAAGGCACAAGCCAAAGAATCTGGTATATGAAGCTGTAACTATGAGACTAAAAGTTTAATTGCTCACTTAAAATGTTTTGTGTTTTGTTAGTTGCTGCTAAAGATCCAGCCATTGGTCGCCAGTTCAGCAGCCAGGTAAGAGGGGGGGGCACTTTGTTATCCTGCTGGGGCCATTGTGTCCTCCTGCATCCTCAGCCTGGTGTGGGACTCGATCCCAGGACTCTGGGATCATGACCTGAGCCAAAGGCAGATGGTTTTTTGTTTTTGTTTTGTTTTTTAAGATTTTGTTTATTTATTTGACAGAGAGGTCACAAGTAGACAGAGAGGCAGGCAGAGGGGTAGGGGGAAGCAGGCTCCCCGCTGAGCAGAGCCCAATGTGGGGCCTGATCCCAGTACCCTGAGATCATGACCTGAGCCGAAGGCAGAGGCTTAACCCACTGAGCCACCCAGGCGCCTTGAGTTTCCAGTTCTTATGGGAAATGTCAGTCCTAATCACGCTGTGTCACCTGAGATAGTGAGCTGAGCTTTTGGAATCACCAGTTATTTAATAAACTACTCAGCTCATGCACCCAGTATTTTTACTCAGTTGTTTAGTTGGACCTGGAAGATGACTGAAACAGTTCTCTTTCTTTTGTAGAAACTTGATGGTGTTCAAACTCAGTAGTGAATAAGGACTAGTGGATTGTCTCTGGTGCAGTCTAGTGCACAGTCAGCAAAGCATTTGTTTTCCTTTGTGAACTAGGTAGTCTGCGTTTGTGTATGAAAGGATAGTGGGGAAGAGGAGCCTGCATGTTCCTAAGGGCAGGGTGCAGATGATTTTTATTTTGGGGTCCTATATTGAGTTTGCCTTTTAATAGACTTTCTTTCTTTTTTTTTAAAGATTTTATTTATTTATTTGACAGAGAGAGATCACAAGTAGGCAGAGAGGCAGGCAGAGAGAGAGAGGAGGAAGCAGACTCCATGCCGAGCAGAGAGCCCAATGCAGGACTCAATCCCAGGACCCCGAGATCATGACCTGAGCTGAAGGCAGTGGCTTAACCCACTGAGCCACCCAGGCGCCCTTAATAGACTTTCTTAAACTTAGTCCCTTGAGTACCAACTTCACAATTTTTGCTGTATCTGTAGAATTTATTTTTCTTTTTATTAACATACAATGTTTTATTTGTTTCAGAAGTACAGGTCTGTGAATCCTCAGTCTTACACACTTCACAGCACTCACCATAGCACCTACCCTCCCCAGTGTCCATAACCAGCCACCCCATCCCTCCCACCCTCCTCCTCTCCAGCATCCTTCAGTTTGTTTCCTGAGATTAAGAGTCTCTTACGGTTTGTCTCCCTCCCCAGTCTCATCTGGTTTCATTTTTCCCTCCCTCCTCTCTATGACCCCTGCCCTGCCTCTCAAATTCCTCATCTCAGAGATTATATGATAATTCTCTTTCTCTGACGTAGTTCACTTAGCATGATACCCTCTAGTTCTATCCATGTGGTTGCAAATAGCAAGATTTCAGGGCTTTTTTTTTTAAGATTTTATTTATTTGACAGAGATCACAAGTAGGCAGAGAGGCAGGTGGGGTGGGGAAGCAGGCTCCCTGCTGAGCAGAGAGCCGGTTGCACGGCTCCATCCCAGGACTTGAGATCATGACCTGAGCTGAAAGCAGAGGCTTAACCCACTGAGCCACCCAGGTGCCCCAATTTTATTTTTTGTTTTCTTTTTTTTTGTTTGTTTGTTTTTGATGGCTGCATACTATTCCATTGTATGTATATACCATATCACTGAAATAAACATTTGCCCCTTTGGATCACTGCATTTGTATCTTTAGGGTAAATACTCAGTAGTGCAATTGCTGGGTTGTAGGGGGTAGCTCTCTTTTCAACTTTTTGAGGAACCTCCATACTGTTTTCCACAGTGGCTGCACCCGCTTTCATTCCCACCCACAATGCAGGAGGGTTCCCCTTTCCCCACATCCTTGCCAACACCTGTCCTTTCCTGAGTGGTTAATTTTAGCCAGTCTGACTGGTGTGAGGTGGTATCTCACTGTGGTTTTGATTTGTATTAGAATTTTAAATATTATTTACTGAAGGGACATCTGGGTGGCTCAGTTGTTTAAGCTACTGCCTTCGGCTCAGGTGACAATCCTGAGCTCCGAGATGAAGTCCCAAATTTGGCTCCCAGCTCAGCAGGGAGTCTGCTTTTCCCTCTGGCCCTCTCATGCTCTCTCTCACTCTCTCTGTCTCTCAAATAAAGTCTTAAAAAGTATATATTATTGGGGCACCTACGTGGCTCAGCGGGTCAAGCCTCTGCTTTCAACTTAGGTCATTATCTCAGGGTCCTGGGATCAATCAAGCTCCACATCAGGCTTTCTGCTTAGCAGGGAGCCTGCTTCCCCCTCTTTCCGTCTGCCTCTCTGCCTACTTATGCGCTCGCTCTCTCTCTCTCTCTCCCTCCCCCCAAAAAAAAGTGTGTGTGTGTGTGTGTGTGTGTGTATGTGTGTATAATTTACTGAATATTTTTCTACGAATCATCTCCCATTTATTTAGAGCTTCTTTTTAAATGAGCTAATTATATTCTTCTATAATATACATTAAACTAAAACAAGAACCATTAAAACAAAAAAAATTGTTAACCTGCCTACCACCACCTAAAATTCACTCACTGGCTTCCCTGTGGGAAACCCTACTATAGAAATACTCAGTAATTGTTGAGTGAATAATGAATGACCTCATATGATTCAAGCCCTGCTTCATTCCTTTTGCTGTAAGAGAAATGTCAGGAATGTTTTCAGTTAAAACTTTGTCTCCATTTCTTCTTTAGGTCTCCATTTTGTCAGCAATGGAGCTCATTTGGAACCTTTGTGAGATTCTATTTATTGAAGTCGCTCCAGGTGAGCAAGAAATCATCCCTTTACAATACCAAAGGTGTCCTTCTGCCCTTTCCTCTTTGTCTTTCCTGTGTGTTGTGATGAGCATTTTATTGCCAAAAATGTGCCTTTCCTCACTCTTCATCAACATAACCAGAAAGCTGTATATAACACCCCAAAACACTGCTGTTTTGTCAGATACTACCAAAAAAACTTAGAGATTAAGTTTTTAATCTTAATCCTTCTAAAATGCCTTCTAAAAACCTAAGATGTTGGGAGGTGACCCCTGAAAAACACCAGGAAAGCACACTGGACTAGTGTGTGGCAGGGGCGGTCAGGATTCATATGGTGGACTGGTCAAGCTGAAGAAAGTTTTAGGATCAGGGAAGAGGCATGGGGTGGGTCTCCCTCCCCCCCTCAGAAAGAACAAACTTTGTCCACTCCTTGATCGCAGACTTCTGGCTTCCAGAAATGTGAAACAATAAATGTCAGTTGTTAAAAATTAAAAGAAAGGAACAAAGTTTTAGGGCTGTGAGGAGGGATTAGATGGTGAGAAGCAAAGTCATTTGGAGACTTCTGTCCCCAGAGATTGAGGGAGGGGGCAGCCCTACCTGTGAACTGTGCACTCTGAATTATTCCATGTTCTTTTTTTTTTTTTTTTTTTTTTTTAAATTTTATTTATTTATTTGACAGAGAGAGATCACAAGTAGGCAGAGAGAGAGGAAGGGAAGCAGGCTCCCTGCCTAGCAGAGAGCCCGATGCGGGACTCGATCCCAGGACCCTGAGATCATGACCCGAGCCGAAGGCAGCGGCTTAACCCACTGTGCCACCCAGGTGCCCCTATTCCGTGTTCTTGAACTAAGTTGTGTCCTATGGTATCCTGGCCTGAGTGGGCTCTCTGTGGAGGTGCTGCAGGGTTTTTTTGCATTCCCTTGATGACTTATGTTTGCTTTTATCCATACATGAATGTTAATAATCTGTGCAGTCATAGCTTTTTACTCCTACTCCTGCTAAAGCCCTGAGCAGTGTGAAAATAAAATTAGTTGATTCTGTTTTTATCTCCTCCCGTATATTTTGAGGGCTGTTGCTGTGGTTTTGTCATACCTAGCACCTAGTCAGTAGCAATCCCTAAGTGGCCATTCCTTATGTAGCCGCCGAGTACTGCATAGTCATGAAGAATTCGAGGTGGAAGGTGAGATTCAGCCCTCTCAAAAATTCATGAAATGTGGAGCTGCCTGGCTCAGAGGAACTATTCGTAAGTCCATTTGCTAGTCCAGTCCTTTATTCAGGACCATATGGGTACCCACCTAAGTGGGGTAAAGTACTTCCTACCTAGTCATATTGACTGCCTACAGTTTCTGTATGTACAGTGGGAAAGTGGAGTTTGCTGCAGATGAAGCGGAGGTTTTTGTGTTAACAAGAGTCTTTTCTCCCAGCTGGCGCTCTTCTCCTTCATCTCCTTGACTGGGTCCGACTGCACGTGTGTGAAGTGGACAGTTTGTTGGCAGATGTCCTGGGCAGTGAGAATCCGAGCAAACATGACAGCTTCTGGAAGTTGGTAAGCATCTCCTGCAGGCTGGGCCTTCCTGACTTCCATCTCATGATCTCTTTTTCCCAGTGCTTCCGGCGGGCCCAAGGATTGCCTGTGGAGCCTGCTCAGAGTCGGACCGGCTCTTTGGGTCTGTGATTATGGGGCTGCTCTTAGATCTTTTCTTCCCAGCTCCACAGGAGAGTTTAGAACTAAGTTGTCGTGTAAGAAAAGTAATGCTTTGTAGACTTCCTGGTGGAGCAGAGACGTTTAATTTCTTTGTGAGTCTAAGGAAGAGAAGATGTGATAAAGCTGTTTGATAGGAGCTGAAGGGGGTTGGAGGTTAAATTAGCAGGAGGAGTTTTGATGTGATAGAAATGTTCTAAAACTGGGGCGCCTGGGTGGCTCACTGGGTTAAGCCGCTGCCTTCGGCTCAGGTCATGATCTCAGGGTCCTGGGATCGAGTCCCACATCGCGCTCTCTGCTCAGCAGGGAGCCTGTTTCCTCCTCTCTCTCTCTCTCTCTGCCTGCCTCTCTGCCTACTTGTGATCTCTCTCTGTCAAATAAATAAATAAAATCTTAAAAAAAAAAAATGTTCTAAAACTGAATTGTAGTGATGCTGAACAACTCTATAAACTTAGAACTTAAATAGGTGAGTGTTTATAGTGTAACTCCAAAATTGTAGCTCCAAATAGCTATTGAAAACAAAAAGATGGATGATCCTGGAGTTATTTTGGATTATCAGTGTGGAAGTCAGTCTGTGTGTTGGGGTTGTGAGTGTGTGTGAGGGTGGGTATGTATGTACTCTGTGCCTACTGACCCGTGACCCAATTGGGAGGGACTGGGGAGAGATTGCTAGTTGACCTGAATAATGGAAAGTTGATTAAACTTAGACAATCTGGAATTCCGGTAAAGAATTGTTGCCTTTGATGCTATTTCTGGGCCTTTTGTTGCTGGGAGATCTGTGCTAGTGTGGGGAGAGCCTTTGTTCAGGAAGTATTAGGCTCAGATTTTGTGTCTCTGATTCATTCACTGAGTATTTATTGAGTGCTCCTGTTTGCAAGGCATTGAGGAAACAGTCATGAACAAAGTGGGTGAAGATTACTGTCCTTAGGAAGCTTTATATCCTGAGTGGGGAGACAGGAAATAAGTACAGAAACAAGTAAAACATGTAGCATGCCTAACAGGGGAGCACTGTGATGTGGAGGGCAGTAAAGCCAAGGTGGCGGAGGAATCAAGGAAGGCCTCCCTCATGAGGTGATGGTGGGGGGAGGGGCGCTGGGCCAAAGGAGGGGAAAGAGTTGCAGATAGTGAGACCTGCACTTGCTCTGGCCTGGAGGCACGTGAGATCAGGAGCAGTGAGCAAGGACAGAGAGTCACGGGGTCAGATCAGAGGGTTCCTTGGACTGTCATAGGGACTTAGAGGCAGTAGAGCAGTGTGGTAAGAACATGGTCTGTGGTGCCAGACTGTCTGAGTTAGGTTGCCAGCTCTGCCTCTTGCTAGCTGCGGGGTATTAGATGTGTTACTTAATATCCTTTAGTTTCTTCTATACAGTGCAGATAGTAAGGTTATGTGTTTTGTTTTGTTTTGTTTTTTAAGATTTTATTTATTTATTTGACAGAGGCAGAGAGGCAGGCAGAGAGAGAGAGAAGAGGAAGCTCTGCTTCCCGCTGAGTAGAGAGCCCAATGCGGGACTGGATCCCAAGACCCTGGGATCATGACCTGAGCTGAAGGCAGAGGCGTTTACCCACTGAGCCACCCAGGCACCCCTAAGGTTATGTTTAAGATTATGTTACGATTAGGGCTCCTAGATGGCTCAGTCAGTTAAACATCTGACTTCAGCTCAGGTCATGATCTCAGGGTCCTGGAATCAAGTCTTACATTGGGTTTCCCTGCTCAGTGGGGATCCTGCTTCTCCCTCTTCTTCTGCCCCTTCCTCCTGCTCATGCTCTCTTCTCAAATAAAGATTATATTTTGAGGGGCACCTGGGTGGCTCAGTGGGTTAAAGCCTCTGCCTTCGGCTCAGGTCATGATCCCAGGGTTCTGGGATCGAGCCCCACATCGGGCTCTCTGCTCAGCAGGGAGCCTGCTTCCCCACCCCACCCACCTCTCTGCCTACTTGTGATCTCTGTCAAATAAATAAAATCTTCAAAAAAAAAGATTATATTTTGATTAAAAGACATATATGTGTGTAAGCTAGTTGATGGACGCAGCCCCTGAGTCAGATGGGGTGGGGCGCACATAGGAGAGCTGAGCATTCACACCATGATTGGATGTAGATTTCCAAGGCTCTCTGGCTGCCCTACCAAGGATGGAGCAAGGGCAGAAGCAGAGACCAGTCTAGAGGCTTTGGTACTAAAGCATGAAAAGATGGTGGTGACTTGGACAAGGATGGGAGCTGAACAGAGAAGGTGGTGAGGAATGATTACATTCTGGATGCAGTTTACAGATACCGTTGATGCAGTTGGCTAATAGATTAGATGTGCATGTGTAAGAAATGAGAGAATGTGGGAAGATCAGTTTGGTGAGTTGGAAGCAGCCAGATGTTTACTTTTAGAGATGCTACATTTAAGATGCCCATGAGGTCTAAGTGGAGGCACTATGTTGGGCATTACTGTGTACAGGTCTGGAATCCAGAGAAGGAAGTACAGGCTAGAGAGAAATTGGGGATTTGTCAGCATCTATATCTTTGGCACTTAAAAAAAAAAAAGATTTTATTTATTTGACAGAGAGAGAGAGAGTGAGAGAAGGAACAGAAGCAGAGGTAGAGGAAGAGGGAGAAGCAAGGCTTCCTGCTGAGCAGGGAGCCCAATTCAGGGCTCGATCCCAGGAGTCCCAGAACGCTGGGATCATGACCTGAGCCGAAGGCGGATGCTTAACAACTGAGCTACTCAGGCACCCCTATCTTTGGCTTTTTTGAGCATGACTGAGTATGGGAAAATGTTACTTTGTATGTTTTACATATTTGTTAGTGTGTATGTACTGTTGGTTGTCATTATTCATGACAGTTAAAGTCTATAAAGTTGCCCGAACATGTATTGCTGATTATTGTAATACAGGATTCTTCCAGCCTCTGATCCCATTTTTGTTAGCTGGTCAGTGTATAACCTTGTTTTATTGATGGTTTTGCTTAAAGACACCTCATTTATTTTTTTTTTAATTTTTTAAAGATTTTATTTATTTATTTGACAGGCAGAGATCATGAGGCAGAAAGACAGGCAGAGAGAGAGGAGGAAACAGGGTCCCTGCTGAGCAGAGAGCCCGATGCGGGGCTCGATCCCAGGACCTGGGATCATGACCTGAGTCGAAGGCAGTTGAAACCCACTGAGCCACCCAGGTGCCCCAGGACCCCTCATTTAATATATACTGTTGACTCATCATGGTGAATAACATAGTAGCACGTGCCTGAACGAGGCTAATCTAACACATTTTCTCCCTTTGGGCCGCCATCCCTCCTTAGCACTTAGCACTTCAGCACCCTGCTCAGCAAAAAGCACAATACAAAAAAAGTGGCCCTAGGTAGAACCTGAAAAAGACCCTTGTTTGGTGTGAGAGTTGATATAAGAAGGTAGAATTCTGCCTTGCTCATCCTCAGCTGGGAATGTGCACATCAGTTAGTTCGTTTTTGCCACTCTGCACACATCCACAAGTAATGGTGACACTACCTCACGTACTGACTTCGGGGTTACAAATAGATGTTAACAATGGGGAAATTCACAGATGCGGAATCTGAGTAAATTCACAGATGCGTTTGCTGCCAGTCCCCACCTGGAGTCTCTCTGGACTCTGCGGACTGTTGATGTTGAGCGTATGTGTGCGTCTGTGTGTTTATTTGAACTGAACCTTTTATGAGCTGATCTTTACTTGATGTACTATGCTGTTTTCTTTTTTTTTTTTAATATTTTATTTATTTATTTGACAGACAGGGAACACAGGCAGGAAGAGTGTGTTCCCATGGAGTAGGGAGCTCATCCATTTTCTGTTTTCTGTTTCATTCATTCACCATTTATTAAGTAAATTCTACATCCAATGTGGGGCTTGAACTCATGACTGTGAGATCAAGAGTTGTGTGCTCTACTCAATGATCTAGCTAGGTGTCCCCATTTCATTTATTTTTAAAAAGTTGGTTGCAATCTGTAATGTGTTAAAACATGCAGTTTGAAAAGCATGGTCCAGGTTAAAACCCTTAGACTAGATAAGCTAGATGACTGCTGGAGGGAAGGAGCCAGTGCACTTCTGTAAGGCTAGGAAGCCCAAGTGCGGACTGAGGAGACTGGCTCCTGGGCATCCGTGAATGTTCATGCTCTTGTGTGTCCTCCAGGTGACCATCTTGGTGCTACAGGGCCGGCTGGATGAGGCTCGGCAGATGCTCTCCAAAGAAGCTGACGCCAGTCCCTCCTCTGCAGGCATGTGCCGAATCCTAGGGGACCTGATGAGGACGATGCCCATTCTCAGTGTATGTGGGAGCAACCCTGTTCTGCTGGGTCACAAGAGAGGGGTTTGTTCATTAAGCACAAAGCATTTCTGTGGCAATGGCATCTCACCGTGTCTTTCTCCTTAGCCTGGCAACACCCAGACGCTGACAGAGCTGGAGCTGAAGTGGCAGCACTGGCACGAGGAATGCGAGCGTCACCTCCAGGACAGCACGTTTGCTGCCAGTCCCCACCTGGAGTCTCTCTGCAAGGTCTGTGGGAAGGAAGTCCAGGTTGGGGTCCAAGCTGGGGCTGTGACATCCAACACAGCAATAACAGGAACGTGATCCTCTCCGGACAAGGCTGTCCATCAGCTCTGCCAGGAAGAGGAGGGCTCTCAGACCAGATGCTCTGGTTGAGATTAGCAAAGGTTTTTTGTTTTTGTTTGTTTGTTAAGATTTTATTTATTTGAGAGGGAGAGAGAGCCTGTGCTTGAGAAAGCACGAGCAGGTGGGGAGGGGAGGGGGTGGAGGGAGAGAGAGAAGCAGGCTCCCCGCTGAGCAGAGAGCCTGACTCAGGGCTCCATCCTAGGACCTCAGAATCATGACCTGAACTGAAGGCAGGTGCTTCACCGACTGAGCCACCTAGGAGCCCCAAGACCAGGAGAGTTAACAGAGAATTTGGTCTGGAATTGAAGAAGAATATCTCTTTCCTTAGATCATGCTGGGAGATGAAGCCGCTCTGTTGGAGCAGAAGGAGCTGCTGAATAACTGGTATCATTTCCTAGTGACCCGGCTCCTGTACTCTCATCCCACAGTGAAACCCATTGACCTGCACCTCTATGCCCAGGTGAGCCTGAACTCCAAGGGATGGTGGTGGGGAGTACGAATCCTGTGGGCTAGGTTATTGTCAGTATGTGGCCTTTTTGAGTTGAACCTCCCTGGAGAACAGGAGGGTCTTTGCTTTGCCCCTCCCTCCTCCTTTTAAGTTTATTTTTTTAGTAATCTCTGCCCCCAACATGGGGCTCAAACTTATGACTCTAGGGATCCAGAGTCGCACGTTCTTCCAGCTGAGCCCTCCAGATGCCCTTCCTTTGGCCCTTTTTGAAGGACCTCATCGCCCTTCTCCAGGGTTCCCTACACAGCAGCCCTGCCTGTCCCCTTGAGTCTCTGCTTCCATCTGGGAATTGAGTGGGTCACCAACTTTCCACAGTCCAGCCTTGACCTGTTTTTGGGAGGTGAGAGCAGCCCAGAACCCCTGGACAACATCTTGTTGGCAGCCTTTGAGTTTGACATCCACCAAGTGATCAAGGAGTGCAGGTAGGACCTCCTGCGCCACCGCCTTTTCTGTCTTTACTTACGTGTGCAGTTCAGAGAAACCAAGTGAAGTCAGAGTGTTGTGCAGCTGTCACCACCACCTTTTCTTAGAGTGTCTTGTTCTTTCTTTCTGGTGTCTTAACTTGCTTCCCACATACCTTCTCCCCTCCTGAGCCACATGGAGGTAGGTAATGGCTACTTCCTGGACAGCCTTGGGGACCTTCCTGAGGTACTATGTTTACTGTATTCATAACAATATTTAGGGATGTTTACTTGAACAACATTGCAGTAAATTACTTTGATATTTAAAATCCAGAAAAAGCCAGCAAGCCTATTTCTTAGAACCTGATGGATATGCAAACTGCCGTAAGGGAGAGCACTTCTCAGTAGCCTCACTCTCTAGTGAGCCATGAGCTGCCTCACCAGTGGGCTCCTGGCTGAGTCTGGAGAGCAAGGATTCCACACTACCCCCTCCTCAGAAGGGTGTCTTGTCAATGCATTGAATCTTCAGCAAGGCGAGAAAGGGAGTGTCAGACATCACGAATCAAAGGTATAGCTTGTTTGGAATTTTCATATATAGTAAGTCAGACGTTATTTTGTGTCCCTTCTTGTGCAGCCTGGACACATGGGTATTGCATTGAAGACACCCAGCAGACTACTGTTGGGAACGATAGCAGACGGCCTTGCTTAGTATCAAATTCACTGACCTCTACCAGATCTTTTTCAGTAGATCTGGGCCATGGGAGGGGCTTCCCCTCCTGCTCCGCTCCTCCTGTTTGAGCTAGAAGACAGCTGGAGCTTGAAGAAAACGGTGGAGGAAGAAAACTAGGTTTTGTGTCCATATTCTTTTCACAGACATGGAGCTGGAGCTGGAAGTTGACTTTCAGAATCCAGCTGAGAACGCGCTATCTGCACGGAGTGGTTAATGAGAATAACTTACAGAGGTGCACACACACGTCATTATTTGACTTTGTCATTGTCTTTGCCTATAATTTGAAGTAATGGGCATTTCTAAATATATTGGCTGTTACAGGAGTGGGTTATTTCCACCAGGGCTTCCTTCATAATCCACATCTCAATTTTTGGGAACAAATCAGAGTTGAGCACAACCAGGAGGAAGGACAATGAAAAGGGAAAGCAGCCTGTTCTCTGCAGTGACAATAGAAAAAAAGAGAGGGTGCCAGTGCAGTGGCTTCCATGAATGCCACAGAAAATGGCCTCAGCCTCCTGCCGGTCACACATAAAGGAGGATCAGGCTCCCAGTCCGTTAGTCTGAACATCTGTCTGTCCTGGCAAATAGGAAAGGATCTAAAGTATTTCTGTTTCTTACAAATTTTGGAGCTAGGGTTTTGTTTGTTTGTTTGTTTAATTTATTTATTTGATAGACAGATCACAGGTAGTCAGAGAGGCAGGCAGAGAGAGAGAGAGGAGGAAGCAGGCTCCCCACTGAGCAGAGAACTCGATGTGGGGCTCGATCCCAGGACCCTGGGATCATGACCTGAGCCGAAAGCAGAGGCTTTAACCGAACCTACTGAGCCACCTAGGCGCCCCAAGCTAGGGTTTTTCTGATTAGGAAGCCACTTCCTACTCTACTTTGAAAATGGTACCATAATGCAAGTCCTGGGACCTTATCTCAGGCATTAGTGGAAAGCTTGAAGTATCTTCAGAGAGAGTAGCAGAGTTTTAGAAGTGGGCCCTCCTGGATGGGGAAGGATTGGATTTTCGGTCTTGTGAGCACTTAGTTTCTCCTGAGTTATACCAGTCAGACCCAGGCTAAGTTCCTGGAAAGTGGTGAACATCTGGAGTTGGGCCAGTGGGCTGGTGGTGTAGGGAAGTCTTGCTGCTTTGTTGCTAGGGTCATGATTACCCTGTAAAGGGGAATGAGGGGAATTCTTTTTAAAGGTGTTAAAAGGGAGAGGTGTTTTTTTTAAAGATTTTATTTATTTGACAGAGCACAGGCAGAGGGTAAGCTAGGAGCCCGATGTGGGACTTGATGCCAGGACCCTGGGATCATGACCTGAGCTGAAGGCAGACTGAGCCACCTAAGTGCCCCCAAAAGAATCTTTTTAAAGCCATGTTATATCCATTTTCTTTTTCTTAGAACAATCCAGGTAGACAAATGATAAAATTACTTTTTCTAGGGGCGCCTGGGTGGCTCAGTGGGTTAAAGCCTCTGCCTTGGGCTCAGGTCATGGTCCCAGAGTCTTGGGATCGAGCCCCAAATCAGGCTCTGTGCTCTGCGGTGAGCCTGCTTCTTCCTCTCTCTCTCTCTCTGCCTGTCTCTCTGCCTTTTTGTGATCTCTGTCAAATAAATAAATAAAGTCTTAAAAAAACAAAAACCTAGTATACTCCTTTAAAAAAGCAATAAAAATTTTTTAAAAATTACTTTTTCTAGATGAAGGGGACAGAGAGGTAGGGACTGACTGAAACTGTGGTCTCGAGTACTGTTTGTGGTACTTTTTTTGTTAAATCAATATCTAGTTAAGACCCTGCCATGGGTCCTAACATGGGGCTTCCTGCTCAGCGGGAAGCCTGCTTCTCCCTCTCCCTCTGTCCCTGCTTGTATTCCCTCTCTCTGTCAAATAAATAAAGAAAATCTAAAAAAAAAAAAAAAAAAACGAGCATGATAGGACTTCGTGTAGCTCATAATGAATTTATAGACCTCTTAGTATTTTTTTTTTTTTAAAGATTTTATTTATTTACTTGAGAAAGAAACAGTGAGAGAGAGCATGAACGAGGAGAAGGTCAGAGAGAGAAGCAGACTCCCCATGGAGCTGGGAGTCCGATGCGGGACTCGATCCCGGGACTCCAGGATCATGACCTGAGCCGAAGGCAGTCGTCCAACCAACTGAGCCACCCAGGCGTCCCAGTATTTTTTTTTTTTAAATAAAGATTTTAGGGACGCCTGGGTGGCTCAGTTGGTTAAGTGGCTGCCTTCGGCTCAGGTCATGATCCCAGCGTCCTGGGATCGAGTCCCACATCAGGCTCCTTGCTCAGCGGGGAGCCTGCTTCTCCCTCTGCCTCTGCCTGCCATTCTGTCTGCCTGTGCTCGCTCTCTCCCCCCGTCTCTCTCTCTGATAAATAAATAAAATCTTTAAAAAAAAAAAAAAGTTTAAATAAAGATTTTATTTATTTATTTGACAGAGATCACAAGTAGGCAGAGAAGCAGGCAGAGAGAGAGAGAGAGAGAGGGAAGCAGGCTCCCTGCTGAGCAGAGAGCCCGATGTGGGACTCGATCCCAGGACCCTGAGATCATGACCCGAGCCGAAGGCAGCGGCTTAACCCACTGAGCCACCCAGGCGCCCCAAGACCTCTTAGTATTTGATGATTGTAGAAATACGAGTGTTTTTGAAAATTGGCAAAGATAATTTTTTTTTTTATTATTTTTTAAAGATTATCAGGAGACTGAGCAAGAGCAAGAACACAAGCAGGGAGAGTGGCAGACTCCCCACTGAGCAGGGAGCCCATCATGGGGCTCGATCTCCTCATCCTGAGATCACAACTTGAGCTAAAACCAACAGTCAGACACCTGACTGAGCCACCCAGGCACCCCAGTTTTCTTTTACATAATCTCTGTGCCTCATGTGGGGCTTGAACTCATGACCCTGAGATCGAGAGTCACATGCTCTGCCAACTGAGCTAGCCAGGCACCCCAGCATACATAATTTTTTGAATGTCATAGATACAGTTGTTATTAATAAAGTTTGAAAAAGCTATTCTTCAAAGTGAATGTTAGGAAGACCAACAGGGACATTCTGTAATGGTAGAATCCTGAAACAGATGGAGTATCTAAGGATCTGTAGCCCTAAGAACAAGGCAGAAGTTTGAAACATTTGTCCAGTAATTCAGTATAAACCAATCCCTGTTCTTTTTTATTATGAAAGCAGAATATTTTTTTTACCTTAGTGCATACCTCAAGACTATTTGCCTTGATAGTCTTGCTTCCACTTTACTTGTGCTTGATTTTGTTACAGAAAGCAGTCATTAAACGTTCCCTTACCTGGGGTGCCTGGGTGGCTCAGTGTAGGTTAAAGCCTCTGTCTTCACCTCAGGTCATGGTCTCAGGGTCCTGGGTCCTGGGATCAAGCCCCACATTGGGCTCTCTGCTCAGCGGGGAGCCTACTCCACCACCACCACCCCCCCCCCCCCCGCCTACCTCTCTGCCTACTTATGATCTCTGTCAAACATATAAAATCTTTAAAAAAAAAATTTCCCTTACCCAAGTTTTTTTTTTTTAAAGGTTTTATTTATTTATTTGACAGAGATCACAAGTAGGCAGAGAGGCAGGCAGAGGGAGAGGGAAGCAGGCTCTCTGCTGAGCTGAGAGCCCAATGTCGGACTCGATCCCAGGACCCTGAGATCATGATCGGATCCGAAGGCAGCGGCTTACCCCACCGAGCCACCCAGGCGCCCTCCCTTACCCAAGATTTTAAAAAATAGTCAAATATTATAGCAGTTGGGTGGTGCAGTAGGTTAGGTGTCCGACTCTTGGTTTCAGCTCTCGGGGTCTTGAGGTCAGGCTCCGCAGAGGGTTCTGTGCTCAGCAGGGAGCCTGCTTGAGAGTCTCTCCCTGCCCCCCCTCCCCAACCATCTCACGATCTTGCCCTCTCTAAAGTAAATCTTTAAAAAAATAGTCAAGGATTGGGATGCTGGGAAGCCCCGTTGGTTAAGCGTCTGCCTCCATCTCAGGTCATGATCTCAGGGTCCTGGGATTGGCTCCTGCATCAGGCTCCTTGCTCAGTGGGGAGCCTGCTTCTCCCTTTGCCTCTTCCTGCCACTCCCCCTGGTTGTGCTCTTTCTGACAAACAAAATCTAAAAAAAAAAAAAGTGTTCTATGTATATAGTCCTATTCATAAAGTAAGTATACTAGTTAAAAGGTATATAAGAAACATTAACAGCGATGCCAGATGCAAGTAAAGATATTCTTCTGAAGTCCATGTTTTGTTTTGTTTAAGATTTTTATTTATTTATTTGTTGGGAGAGCAGAAGTATGGAGAGCTGCAGGCAGAGCAGGTAGCAGGAGAAGCAAGCTCCCCGCTGAGCAAGGAGCCCGATGTAGGACTTGATCCCAGGACCCTGGGACCACAACCCGAGCCAAAGACAGATGCCTAACCAATTGAGCCACCCAGGGTCTCTCCTTTCTTTTTTTAAGATCTCATTTATTTTTGAGAGAACGACAGAGATAGCGAGAGAGAGCACAAGTAGGGAGGAGAGGGAGAAACAGGCTCCCTGCCACTGCGGGGCTCGATCCCAGGACCCCGGGATCGTGACCCGAGCCAGACGCAGGTGCTTAACTGCGTGAGCCACCAGGCGGCCCTGAATTCCGTGTGTCATCAAGCTCCGGACAAGTATCAAGCACTGGACAAATGTTTAAAAACACTTTGAGTGTTTTTCTTTTTTTCAATTGCTGTATAGTTGACATGTTAGGTTTAGGTTTACAACATTTGACAGTTCTGTGGATTACCAAATGCTCACCGCCAGAAGTGCCGGGACCACATACAGTTCTGTTATTCTCTGTGGTCCTTAGGCTGTACTTCTCACCTGCATGACTTGCTCATCTTGTCACTGGAAGTTTGTACGTCTTCACCTTGTTCTCCCATCCCCCACCTCCCTCCCTGTGGCAACCACCAGTTTGTTCTCTGTGTTTAGGTCTGTTCCTTTTTATTCTTTTCTTACACATTATTCTCTATTCATATTCTCTGCATCTGATTGGATCCCTGAATTTTATTTTCACCGTGACAGCCTCCAGAGATCTAGGTTGGTTGCGACCACTTAGGGTTGACCATCCTAGGTGTCCACTGTCAGTCCCCAAGTAGCACCGAGAAGTTTCTCACTATGGGCTTCCAGACAGATTTCCACTTGTCACTGCCCCTCCCATCTTTTTATGGAAAGGATGTGTGGGGTCCCTGCTCACCTGTGCCACACTCTGTCACCCTGACTCTCCTCCTTGCCCTGGCGTTTGAACCTGCAGCATCGCACTAAGCAACTGGTGGTTTGTGGCCCATCTGACAGACCTGCTGGATCACTGCAAGCTCCTCCAGTCGCACAACCTCTAGTAAGTGTGGGGCAGCCGTGCCAGCCTCAGGGATGGGGCTGCGGGAGGGCCCTGAATGGAGCGGGCCAGGGGTGTTGGTCTCCTGTTATGTTTTATTCCAGCTTCGGATCTAACATGAGAGAGTTCCTCCTGCTGGAATATGCTTCGGGACTGTTTGCTCATCACAGGTAGGAAGGCCCAAGGGTGTGAGGCGGCAGCACGGTGTTTCTCAGCATGCACGACGTACCCCTGGATCTTGGACTGTGTCCTTGCCCGTCTTATTCCCTGAAGGTTACAGGGGTTCAGGGGAGGAGCCATCTTGGAACCAGTCCCCAAGCTGTGGGGCAGCACGTGGGCTCCCCAGGCTCTCATGTCTGTCCTTGGACCGTTGCAGCCTGTGGCAGCTGGGAGTGGATTACTTTGACTACTGCCCTGAGCTCGGCCGCGTGTCCTTGGAGCTGCACATTGAACGCATCCCCCTGAGCACTGAGCAGAAAGCCCTTAAGGTGCTGCGGATATGTGAGCAGCGGCAGATGACCGAGCAAGGTGAGCCCGCCCTGCCCCTGGCGTACTCTCTGCTCATGCTGCGCCAGCCAGACTGGAGAGAGGCCGGGCACTGGGGTCAATAAATAAGCCAGAACAGCAAAATTATTGAGAAAGGACGAACAACTAGGGATCCATCAGGACTTGTAAGTGATGGAGCACACCACCTTTTTTTTTTTTTTTTAAAGATTTTATTTATTTATTTGACAGGGATCACAAGTAGCCAGAGAGGCAGGCAGAGAGAGAGAGGAGGAAGCAGGCTCCAGCTGAGCAGAGAGCCCAACGTGGGGCTCGATCCCGGGACCCTGAGATCATGACCTGAGCCAAGGGCAGAGGCTCTAACCCACCAAGCCACCCAGGTGCCCAACACACCACCTTTTAAAAAGATCCTGACCCACTTCCTCTCTCCTGCTTACTCTAAAAAGGTCAGGACTGGGTCAGCTTGTAATTCACTTCTCCCAGGTGCGTTGCTGTTGCTAACCAAGGCTGGCTCAGTGGGAAAGCAGGACCAGAGGCAGCTCAGGAGGAGCACAGAAAGAAAGCAGTGATATTTGCTTGAGTTGAGTTGAATGGTTAAAAACCTAAGTTGTTCTTTCCAGAGGCATTGGCTTCCTTATGACCATCTCTGAAAGCATACAGCTGTTCAAGACCCAAAGAATGTTTTTGGCACCTGGACAGATAATGAAGGAGCTGATCTGTGGGGAGCCATAAAAATCTTTTTGCCATCCCTGAAGTCAAGCCCACTCATAAAGCCAATGCTGCCAGGGTGGGTCATGGTGTTCATAAAGCCAGGAGACAATTTATAACTCCCAGAGTCCCCAGTTTTGCCAACCAAGTTGTATTTGGAGCCTGTGGAGAGGCTGCAGAAAACCCAGAGGAGGTGGGAAGCCTGCTCCTACCTGGCAGAGTTCAGGAATGGCCTGATTGGCGGGGTGAAAAGCTTATCTTTTCTCTTTTCCCTGCAAAGTTCGCAGCATTTGTAAGATCTTAGCCATGAACGCCGTCCGCAACAACCGCCTGGGCTCTGCCCTGTCTTGGAGCATCCGAGCCAAAGATGCTGCCTTTGCCACGCTGGTGTCAGACAGGTGGGTTCAGCCGCTCCTGGCTTTCTAGGGACTGTCCAGGAAGTTGGGAGGCTGAGGAAGGGGCCCTGGGACAGCTGCTCAAACCTCTGGGCCTGGCCTTGCAGGTTCCTCAAGGATTACTGTGAGCGAGGCTCCTTTTCTGACCTGGATCTCATTGACAACCTAGGGCCAGCCATGATGCTCAGTGATCGACTGACCTTCTTGGGTGAGTCTCTGGTCTCTGTGCCTGGGACATAGTGGTGGGTTGTGCAGATGGGAGGGACTGATTTAGGCATCTCCAGTGTTCGTTCCTGTTGAGCCCAAACTCATAGAACCATGTATGCTGGACTCTACAAAGCATATTTTCTAACATTTCCCAGTAATGTCAAACTTAAAAGTCTGAAAGTAGTATAAGGACTAAGGAACTCCCATGTACACTTTCTCCAAATGCACCATTTTAATTTATTTATTTTGTTAATCTTTTTTTTTTTTTTAAAGTATTAGAGACAGAGAGCATGAGCGAGAGAAGAGTGAGCAGTAATGGGGGGCAGGAAGGGCAGCGGGAGAGGGAGAAGCAGGTTTTCCGCTGAGGTGGGAGCCCCATGCGGAGCTCCATGCGGGGCTAGAGCCCAGGACCCTGGGAACACTAGCTGAGCCGAAGGCAGACGCTTCACACCGACTGAACCACCCAGGTGCCCCATTCACTCAGGTTCTTGGGGAACAATCTGAAAGTAAGTTGGACACTTTGTTCCCCTAAGAACAAGAACATCCTCTTAGAGAACCAGCTGTCTGAATGCACTGCTCTTATTAGATCTGTGGTCCCGGCAGTGTCTTTTTTGATTGTTGTTAAAGATTTTATTTATTTATTTGACAGAGAGATCACAAGCAGCCAGAGAGCCAGGCAGAGAGAAAGGGAGAAGTAGGGAGCCAATGCGGGGCTCTGTCCCAGAATCCCGAGCCAAAGGCAGAGGCTTAACCCACTCATCCCTGCCCCTAGGCGCCCCGCAGCGGTGTCCTTTATTCGTTCACGAATTCAGTTTTGCTCTTCAGTGTTTCCTTCTTTACCTTGACATTTTTGAAGAGTCTGTTCTGCTCTCTTGTAGAATGTCCTCAGTTTGGATTTATCTCGTGTTTCCTCATGATTAGATTGAGACTTGCGGGTTCTTCACTCTTTCATAGTCTCTTGTTTGGTTTGATGGTTACATTCTCCCAGGTTGGAGTCCGTTCAAAATGTGTTTTTTTCAGTCCCATTGGTCTCACTCGTCCATGAGTTTGGAGACAGTTCTAGAAGGATCTCCCTGCTCTGGAGTCTGGGATCTTTTTATCTTGTTTGGACCAGAGGTGAAGTAGTGCTCTGTTTTCTCACTAGGAAAGTACCGCGAGTTCCACCGATTTTATGGGGAGAAGCGTCTTACTGATGCGGCTTCTCTTCTCCTGTCACTGATGACTTCCCAGATTGCCCCACGGTCTTTCTGGGTAATACTACTAATAGATGCCTTGCCCCTTTTGGAAGAGAAAGAGGTACAGTTTGAATGATTTTCTTCTCTGTCTTCTAGTCCCTGACTGTGCTTCCTTCCTTAGCTGTTGTAGATGCACACCTGTACATCCGTGTGTGCGGATTCCCCCATAATGCCCACTCTGGAAACCAGTATCTACACAAGATAAGCTACTTAATTTGGAAGGAGGCAGCTGTCTACCGACAGTATTCGGCTTAGGGCCCTGACAAGGGCTGGGAGTGAGCACAGGGGCTGTCTTCCTCCCAGGGCTGCACATCCGCTCCCGAGGGCGCGCACGGAAGGCTGGCTCTGAATCTGCGCACGCGCCCACACCAGTGGAAACCAGCCAAGGGGAGCCGCTAAGCAAAGCAGCCTCTCTCCTCTCTCTTAGGTGGTTTTTTCAGCAGAGCAAACATACGAGTTGATGAGATGTCTAGAGGACTTCGCCTCAAGAAGGCCAGTGTGGAGAGAGCCTGGTGTTCAGCGAATCCAGGTTATTTTAGCTTTCAGATTGTTGATTCCATAATGGCAATGAGAAAAGGCTTCTTCTATTTTGGACTCCCCTGCTGACCTCCAGAAACGCTGGCCCCTTACAGACTTGTGCTTCTTGAGTTACTGCTTAACCTGTAACTAACACACCCAACTTCTTTTAGGAGGCGGCAGGGTTTATAGGTGTTCTCATCTCTCCTTTTCTGGCACTCAGTCTGCAGTTCTTTGTCTGCAGTTCTTCTGTCAACAACTTGCTGGAAGCTCCTACTAAATGTTAAATGCCCTTGGTCTGCCTTTGGGTCAGATAGACCCTTGCAGAGCTTTAAAGAAGGAACACTTCCTGCCATGCCTCATGCTGGCTGCCTTTGCTTTTAGGAGGACGTCGAGAACACCAAGTTGGAGATGCTGAGACTTGCTCTTGCACGCAATCTTGGCCGTGCCATTATAAAGGAAGGCTCTTTGGAAGGCTCCTGAGACCACCTGAGAGCGGCTTCAACATGGCATCTCTGTATGGCAATGTATATACATTTTTGAAAGAATAAATCCTCCCCCCCCCCCCCCCCCGCCAAATAAAAGGGAAGTTCTTAAGAGTCCAGCTGGGGAGGTTTCCCTGCCTCTACTGTGAACCCGAGGTGGTAGAAACTGAGAAAGTGCTGCGTCTTGGATGGAACTGATTTCTGTGTCTCCCAAGAGAAAAAGCCACTCCTAGCAGTTAGGATGGTGAGTCCAGTGCCCTAACTCCTAGAAGCTCAAGCAAGGTGGTGAGTGGTTTATTTATGCTTCAGAAATCCAGCCTTTAGAATCAATTGTAACATTTATCCTTTCTTTTGTTTAGAAAAGGTCCAGGAACCTGTACTTTCATCAACTAAAGTGTCAGGTGATGCCAGCATATTTGTCTATGTTTGGAATTCCTAAGTGGCACTTTGCCCACAGTGGTGAGGATGGTGTCTGTATTAGGATTCCAGGTAGGGCAGAAATGATTTTATTTAACATGCAGCAGAGCAAGGGCAGCAGATTGGTATATGTGTACAGCCATTTGTCACAAAGCGGTGACCTCAGTAGGAACACTCAGATAATTTTGATGTCTAAAGCTTATTATTAAGGTAGATTTCCATAGAGTAATTCCATAAACCTTCCCAGGGCTGCAAGCAGCTGGTCTCTGGAAAGCTCTTGGATTTCTTCTGTAAGTAGTGAAACGGATTCACTTCTGACCTGTCCTAATGAAGCAGTGAAACCTGCCTGCTCAAGATGGACGGGAAGGACATAGCAGGGAAACCCGGCACAGTACAGGGAGGGGGAAGGGAGTGTGGTCTGTGCCACTTTTCCCCAGAGACGGCTCCGTGCCATCCGGCCGAGCTCAGGTGAGCTGTGTGCTCTTTCTGCAGCTGGTGATCCTTACTGGCCTGTTGCCCCGTGAGGCCTAGAGGCCCTGGCCCGGTTGTCCCTGGTGTATGGAGCAAGTAGGACAAGCTTTTTGGAGCCGAGCACTGTTGAAATAGGGTCTGGTGACTCGATTCAAGCATGGTCCCTAATCTCACCACCTCCAGACCCCGTATCTTGCTGGCAGCTGGGGATGGTCAAGGTTCCTGGGCAGCAGGTACGGACAGCAGTCTAGTGCAAACTGCCTGAGCCTGAGACCTCCAGTTCCCAAACATATGCCGCACCACAGGCCATCTGGTGGGAAGAGGGGGGGCCCAAGCAGGAGGACACAGGGGGATGGGGGTTGTTCTCCCTTCAGACACTCGAAGGGCAGAAGAGCAGTTTATTTCATGCCAAGCAAGAGGTAGTGAGTAGGATGGCCTGTTCCCAAGGCAGGAGGCACACTTTCCCCAGAAAGCTCTGAGTACCTGCTTCCAGAGAAGGGGAAATACTGGTTCTCTTCCATTTTCTTTTGTATCACTAGTTTTGACTGTCACGAGGCCAAGTTCTGACAGGCTAATTCCCCATTTTACTGAGATGTCCATAGGACACAGCCTGCCACCACCAGAGACAAGCACACAGCTCCTCACCCAGTGGCTGTTCCAGGATGCTGCTGCCCACGGAGGGCAGAGTTGTGGAGATGCAGCAGTGTGCCAACTTACTCGATGCCCGGGGCTGAGGACCACAGGGCTTTGCCTACCTCCCTGGAGGTGGGAGCAGGAGTCTGCCAGCAGGGGAAGCACAGAGTAGTGACGTGGGGCTGAGGCCTCTAAGGGAGTGAGGATGTGGTCCTTGAGGGAGAGCCCCGAGACCTCCCCCCTTACGGCATCAGGATGCCAGCATGAGGGGGAAAGCCTGCTCCCGCCCGAGCCAGAGTGTGGAGGCTGGGGCCGCTCCCCACCCCTGACAGTACATGGCCACTTCAAGTCACACAGGTAGACAAAAATCAGGTCCTTTTAGGGGGCCAAGGGAGAGAGCATCACAGCAGCAGCCCGGCTCCCAGCAGCGATGCCCAGGGCCCCTGCTCCATATCCAGGCTCCTAGCGCTGTATCCACGACGTGGCGGAGGACTGGACCAGGGAGCCCGCCCTCCCGTCTCGCAGCAGCCTGCCTGGCTTCCGTGTGATTACACAAAGTCCTCCGGGGTCATAGGTTACCCCACTGCTCCACGGGAGGGAACTGGTCCACCTCGCCCACCTCTGTGCTCAGCTGCTCTCCCAGGGCGAACGTCAGCCTATAGCGAAGCCTCGCCTTCTCCTGTGAGGGACAGAGGACCTTAAGACAGACCTTGGGGCTCGTTCCCAGCCACTCCTCCCACTTGGTCCTCATTCAGCCGTTCAACCCCGGACAGGGGAGACGAGTGCTAGTGCTACAGTATCAAAAGCGGGGGCTGAGGGCCTGATTGGGGCCCCGGGGGGGAGGGGGGAGCCAGGGCTTCAGGCCGGTGCCGGGTTCTAGCTCACCTTCAGTGGGTTGGCCAGCAGCATGACCTGGGTGATGGCTGCCGGCGGCTGGATGGGGCTAAATGGAGACAGCTCTGTCCCAGAGGGTGGCTGTAACTTCACCTTCATCGACTGAAGAGAGAGAGAAGCTCTTCTGAAGAGCACGGCAGGTGCCCCTGAGCAGGAGCCCGCTAGAATCCCGAAGGACCCATGCTGCTGCCCACTGGCCTCGGGTCCCCTCCACACAGTGGGGTGCCGGGCTACCTTTGGCACGGCGGCCTGTAGCACGATGCTCTTGATAGGCAGGGGAGCGGTATTCAGCATGGACACCACCACCACGAGCACGTCCGGCCGGCCGGGCGGACACTCCTTGGCAAAGTGGAAGAGGATGCGGAAGCCGTTTTTGTCATAGGCCGTCACGGGAAGGGCGCTGCCTGGAAGCCGAGATCAGGTGGCTGTGGGAGGAGGAACCCCACGGTGCCCAGAGGGGAGGGTGTGTGGTTGGGCCTGGGCTCCACCTGTGGCCAGCAGGCTCCCTGAAAGAATCAGCCAGGATCCCTCCCCCAGAGAGCATAGTGGCCACAAGCAGAGGCTGCGACGGCAGGAAAGCCGGTCCCATTGGGCTCTAAGAGCCAGGCGGGGGGGGGGGGGGGGGGGGCAAGGAGAGCCTGGGCCCACCCCTCTCCCTGTCTCACGGAGGGCACTGGGTCCCGCCTCCCCCTCCCACCCCAAGCTCCCCACACCTACTTGGCTTGATAGATTCCAGGGGGACGTGCACACTGGCCAGGGAGAGCTCTGGCCCCTTCATGGGGCTGCCCTGGGACTGGAAGGCAGGCGGCTGGAAGAGGGGGCTGCCAGGCCCTGGGGAGAAGGGGAGGAGAGGCCTAGCAGTGGTGCTGGCAGGGATCAGAGGGGAGGCGCTAGCCCCAGGAAAGAAGATGGAAGAGAGCGGTTTCACCAGGCCCGAGGTCCTGAGAGGCAGGAAGGAGGACAAGGCAAGTCAGAGACCAGGGGCAGCCGCTGGGCCAACCCTCACACGCCCTCCAGGGCACACGGCTGGTTCCTACCATGCCTACCCGTTTCCAGAATCCAACCAGCAGACCCAAGAGGAACATCCCCGGACCCTCCGGAGCTGCTTTCCGGTTCTGCCAAGTCCAGGCCCAGCCCCCCCCTGGCCCCCACATATCCCACTCATTACGCTCTGGTCTCTTCAAGAAGATGGTCAAGGGCATCTAGCTGGTGCAGGCTGCTATCCCCCAAAGCGGAGCCGTGGTACCCGAGGGCTGTGGACTCCGCCTTCGGGGCTGGGGCCGGGGCCAGTCCAGTCGGGAGCAGGAAGGAGCCTGCTTTGGGGGCAGGAACACTGGCTGGGACCACAGGAGCTGGGAAGGGAGGCGGCAGCGGGGCCTGGGAGCTGCCTGCAGAGGGTGCTGAGGCCGGGACGAGAGGCCCGTCCGAGGGGCTGCAGGAAGCACTCCCGGGCTTGGGGCTGCAGAAGTCCAGGTCCGGCTGCTCGTTCTGCTCGGAGAAGAAAGTGAGTGAGCTGAGGGCAGGGAGCGCTGTTGCAGTTGGTGGGTTTAGGGTCTCCAGCTGCAGGCCTACCGGGACCCCACCGGACTAGCAGCCCTCGGAAGGACTTGGGCCCGCCCTATGGGATCAGCGTTCTGCAGTGCAGCCGGGGCTGTGCCGCAGCCAGCCACAGCGGAGGATGAGCGGGGACAGAGGACTCTGTGGAACTGGTTGAGCATTTGGGTGCCGTCCTTACCGGGAACAGGGACCACTGGCTGTTCGCAGTGGACTCTTTGGGAGGAGCAGTGGGGGCTGGGTCAGCAAGGCCTGGAAACAAAAGAAGACAAAGGTGAAGGGGCTCTGGCCCTGGGGTAGCCCCATTCACCCCGAAGGGTCACATGACAAAAGTCGCTGACGAAAGGGTGACAGGTGGGGACAAGGTATTTTTCCAGGTAGCCTCCAGAGGGAGAGGGATGCTCTTCGGTCCTTTCGTCCAGTGGGCGACACCTCCAGGGGAGAGGGGACAAAGCAAGACCGTGCACCGCGTCCATTCTGGAGCTTGCGTGCACACTGGCCCGCAGGCCTGAGCACACTGAACTTGGCCCTCCTCACAGCTGAAGTCCCCTTCCCTGCCCTTGCTAAGGACATGAGGCATTCCCCATCCTTCCCAATTCCGCACGACCTTGGCTCTGCGGAGCCCATCACGAGAAGCCCTTCACAGCCCCCCTCCGGGTCGCACCCAAGCAGAGCAGCTCCTCATCCAGCAGGCAGAGGGCGCTGCTTGCGCGGTTGGGTCCCGCGGTGGCTTCAGCCTGGCTGGAGGAGTGGCTGCGCCCAGGACCCGAGGTCTGCGGGGGCGGAGGGAGGATAGGGATGCCAGAGGCCGGTGGGGCAGGGGCTGCGGCCGGCGTGGAGGATGAACTGCTGGGTGTGTCCAACTCGGCCAGGTCGATGAGAGTGCCCTGGCTCCTAGAGTGGTTTCCTGGAGGGGTGGAAGGAAGGATTGGGGGCCGCTCTAGTGGCTGCACAGGAGGAAGCAGAACCCGGACTACAGCCTCCAGCCTAACTGATACTGAAGGAGAGCAAGCAAAGAAAACCCTATCCACGGCTCCTGGCCCCTGGGGAGCTGGAGGAGCATCTGGAAGCGCTGAGAATCCCCTTGGGCCGCGTGGCATGACGTGCAGGTCCCGCACTCATGGCTGGCCGGGGGTTGGGGGGGCTGGGGCTGGGCTGGATGGGTCCGAAATGGGAAACTAGAACATTTTACCTTCCGTGTCTGGCATGGCTGAGCTGGCGATCTCACCATTGATAACCTGCCCTTCGACAACTGTTTTGTAAGAGTTGATGACCCGGGAGAGGTTGTCACTGGCCTGGAGGATGTCCCCTAGAGCAGAAAGAGGTACTTCTCACTCTTGGCCATGACACTCCTCCCCCACCCCTGCCGGCCAAATCCAAATTCCTAGGTCATCCTTGTCAACTATTCTTTGACTCACCCAAACTATTGTCATTGTCCTCTGTCTCACTGGCTAGTTTGAATAACGTCCGCCTCTTATTCTCACACCGATCAAACAGCTCCTGAAAGAATCCCAGACCTTAAAGTGAGCTACAGGGTCCCCTGGCAATGACCTAACTCAGTGTCCAGGTCCAGAAAGTCACGGGCTCCCCTACTGCCACAGTCAGTCACTGGTGGCACGGGGCTCCAGCGTCCGCAGCACTGTGTCACCTAGGATATCTGCTTAAAATCAGGGGAAATAGGTCCCTTCCTGTCCCTGAGGCCGGCATATGGCTCAGAATTCAGAGTACGGAACCAAGCACTAAGGGGCAACATCAGGCGCATGTGGTGGGTGTCTCTGCCCAAATGCTGCTGAGGCAGAAGGCACGGCAGAGAAGTGAGCCCCGGGGCGGGTCCGCAGAGTCCCCCAGACTCGGGTGTACCCACAGCTCTTCTGTCCTGAGTAGGTTAGCCACAGCAAGTGTAAAGGCGGGGTACCACCCCCAAACCTGGTAGCTATGCTGACTGATAAGGAACAGCAGGGCAGGTGCTGGGCACAGGCTGGCTCGCTTTCCCGGAGCGTGGCTCTCCCGGGATGCGCCTACCTTCATGAGCTCTTTATCGGCCTCCGAAGAGTCCTCTTTGCTGTAATGAAGCAGCATCTCATTGAGCAGCTTTACGTTGTTATTAACCTCCTCTAAAGTGTGCAGACGCTTGGTCACCTTCTGGATCCGCGCCTCATCCTACAGCAAAGACGATCAAGGAGAAAAAGCTTAACCAGACTCATCCCACTGCCCCTGGCGCCCCACAGCAAGGATCGCACCAGAGAACGTGAGCAAAAGCTAGTCCCAGTGAAAGCTCCTTTTAATGCACGGCTCTTGGGAACCATAAGGCCTCAGTCTCAACCTAGTTTGTCTTTTAAAATAACGGCCCGCCCCCAGCCCTCAACTGCCCCCTTCCGTGCGGGGCTCCTCTAATCCATTCTACCCCCCCAAGCTCCAGGGCACCTCCCACTCTCTGGCCTCCTGCTGGGGGAAGGGACTCTTGCTCTGTGGTCCTGGGCTCCTCCACCCCAAGGCCCTGGGCCACTTACTTCCTTGACCATGGACTTGATGAGCTTGTTGGCCTCTTGTAGGTCATCTGGGTTTTTGCTTTTTAACAACTTGGCTAAAAGCTGGAAGAGGAGGTACGAAAGGGAAAGGTAGCACCCCACCTGGAGAGACCACAGAGGAACTGGAGCTCCCACAGCACCGAGCAAGCCCCCACCTCCCTCCCCATCTGAGGACGCTCTTGGCTGGGGTGTGCTTTACCTTGGATTTCTCCTCATCATCAAAAACAGGATTCTTGGGACGAGGTGGTGGAGACGGGATGAGCGTCCTGTCCACAGGGATCGCTGGGTCAGACTGCACGATGCCTGACAGGAACGCAAGGGGGGCAGAGTGCTGGCTCACCGGGTCATTCTGATGCCTTTTCTCACACAGCAAGGCAAGGCCCATCCCTGGGATGATGGCCTGCCAGGGCTCAGCCCATCCAACCGCAGCTGAGCCCTTCTTGTCCTCAGGAGGAAGAAAGGGACAGCAGACACCCCGCATTCTTCCTGGCCTTAGCCAGCCTTTGGCGCTGCTTTAAGGCTGAGGGAAGGTAAGCACATACCCTGTCTCTTCAACATGTGGTAAGCATCCTTGATCTTGGTTTCTTCCGGCAGGGCCAATGTCCAGCTGTAAAGCAGCTCGATAACCTTGGTCTTCACTTTCTCAGACACCCTCTCCCCTAGGTACTAAGAGGCAAAAGGAAATAGGAAAACCTCATAACTGCCGTCCAGAGGCAGGAACCGTGGGAATGAAAGGCTGCCAGTCCGCTCCAGTCTTCAGGCCTACCCCAAACCACAGGTGTTAGGTATGTGTGACACAGGGCGGGGACGGGGGGGGAACCACCCGTGACAGAGCGGTCTCAGAGATACAATCTGCTCAGGCAGGGAGCCGGGAGCCCGCCACTGCGTTTCCACGCACAATCTCCCAGAAACAGCAGCATTTTATCTCAAAGGAATTAATGAGAATGTCTTAAGTATGAAATACTGCTCCCTGTGCTTTAAGTGGTGCCCAGAGCTAAAGCCACACCAGCGTGCCACAGAAGCGGAGAAGCTGAGCCTAACTCCGTAAGACGGACCCAAGTGACCACCGTCCCCAGGAGCCCTCCCCACCCGCACGCACGCGCCCCTGCTGCCACATCACCTCTCACCATCAGCCCCGGAGGCCAGGAGAGGCCGCCCGCCCCTGTGGCCTCCTGGCCCCTGTGCTGCCCCAAGGGCCTAGTCCCTAAGGCCCGGACGTGGGCAGCTCTCTACAGACAGCCAGTAAGATGGGGGGCGGGGGGACCAAAGGAGTTCCCCAATGAGGACGCTGCCCCGACTGACCTTCGGAGAGACGACTTTGATTAGCTCATTCAGAAACCGGAACTTTCCCACCTCGTTATGGAATCTCCTCCCGCAGTTCTTCATGCACGCCTCCAGCACCTGCAGCCACAGCACGGGGCGCTGAGCGCGCGGGTGGCCTGCGTCACAGCGGGCGCTCAGCCAGGCCCCGCGCTGAGGCGCGCTCCACCGCGCTCCCTTCCTTGGCTTCCGACTCTGTCAAGCTGGGTTTTTCAGCCACGCCACTGCTGACGTGCTGGGCCGGTCATTCTTTGCGTGGAAGCCTGTCCTGTGCATTAGAAGATATCTAGCCACAGCCTTGGTCTCTACCCGCTGGATGCTAGCAGCACCCCAGGAGGTGGCAACCCAGTGTCTCCAAACACTGCCAAATGTCCCCTGGGAGCAAAAGCACCCCGGCTGACAACCACAGTTGTAAGGCCTTTGCTCTACAGCGCCCTCCAGAAGCCCAGGGTCCTTTCCTTCTCAATGTCTTTTCCCAAACCCCGAATGAAGTCAGGGGAGAGCCCCGGGGGTCCTGTGAGCGCTGCGATGCTCTGAATCCTCTAAGACCTGCTGCTCGGTGTGATGCCTTGAGTAGGAACCAGCATTACTGTAGATACAGAACAAGTTACACTTGCTGGACTCTTGTTTAGTTGGCCAACTCTTTAAACAGCAAGACAGCTCTGTCAGCATCTCTGCAAGAAGCCACCGTTGAGCTCCACCCTGGGCTCAGGACCCCGGCCTCTGGCCCCCGCCCTCAGTCACCCGGCCTCTCCCACTGGACTGGCGGCCCAGCCCGCGGTGACTGCACCACGGGCCTCTCTGCAGCCTCCGTGCCTCTCGCAAGGGCACACACATTTGTGGCACAGTTTATGGAACACGTTCTGGACATTAGTACCAAGAACTTTCAGCTGCCATAGGACATGAGCCCTGAAAACCTCTGAGAGCCCAGTGGGTGCACGAGGAAAGGCCTGGGCTCGTTAAAATCCACCGGCAGAGCGAAAGGACCTACCGTCAGCGCCTGGACCGCCTCCCATTCCTGTGGAGACTGGATCTTATGGGCCAGCAGTCGGACAGCGATCTGCGGCCTGCAAGGAAGCAGACCAGGCTTTCATGCACTGAGCCCAGGGCTACGCCCCGGGCCCTCCTTGGCCAGTCAGGACTTCTCCAGCAACACTCCCGCTTGCCCCCTAACTCCCTGGAGACTCACCCTTCAAGTTCTTTGTTGATCTGATCACAAAAGCCGATTATGTATTCCCAGTCCTCCTGGCGGTTGGAAGGATTCGTGGCCTTATCTTGGGACAGAGCAAAGTGGAGAACAATTGTTATTGTTATAAAGTGCAAAGAGGACAGAACGGAGGGTTTTTTAAGGCACCGATATGCAGCTGAGTTTGTTTCCAGGGGCGCCTGCGTGGCTCAGTCGTTAAGCGTCTGCCTTTGGCTCAGGTCATGATTCCAGGCTTTTGGGATCGAGCCCCACATCGGGGAGCCTGCTTCTCCCTCTCCCACCCCCACTGCTGTGTTCCCCCTTTCGCTGTGTCTGTCAAATAAATAAATAAAATCTTAAAAAAAAAGTTTGTTTCTGAATTTCTTCTCTGATAGAGAATCCTCAACAGATCAGTCTAGCATTTTGAAAGTCATAAATGAAAGGGAAAACAAATTCTTAGCCTTGTGGGTTAAAGCCTCTGCCTTCGACTCAGGTCATGATCTCAGGGTCCTGGGATTGAGTCCTGCATCGGGCTCTCTGCTCGGCGGGAGCCTGCTTCCTCCTCTACTCTCTCTCTCTGCCTGCCTCTCTGCCTACTTGTGATCTGTCTGGAAGAAGAAAAAAAAAAATCTTAAAAAAAAAGTTTAAAATGAGAACAAATAATAAACACAAACAACAAAAATCTTCAAAGATACCCATAAAAATGTTTAACATAACCAGTAAGTGTTAAGTAACTCTAGTTTTATAAATATAAGTTATTAAGCAAATAGGGATGATCAAGAAGTATCTCCTAGAGAATCTGAGGCCAGGTTAATACTTGATAAAAAATAACACACTTAGGAAACTTCTTTCCTACACAGCCTTCAAAAACTTTTACAAGGGTCGCCTGGGTGGCTCAGTCGTTTAAGCGTCTGCTTTCAGTTCAGGTCAGGCCCCCAGCATGCTGGGATCAAGCCCTGGGTTGGGCTCCCTACTCAGCAGGAAGCCTGCTTCTCCCTCCCCAACTGCCCCTGGTTGGGGTCCCTCCCTCCTAGCCTCTGTCAAATAAATAAAATCTTCCAAAAAAAATAAAAAACACCCACAAACGTTTTCAAGACCTAACTTTTCTTAATGCTTTAAATGTTATTTATTTTCTTAGAAGGGCAGGGAGAGAAGGGGAAGCGGGGAGAGGGCCTGAGAGAATCCTGAGGACGCTCTACGCCCAGCGTGGAGCCCGATGCAGGGCTCGACTGCAAAACCCAGAGACCACGACCTGAGTCTAAACAAGAGTAGGTCGCTTAACTGACTGAGCCACCAAGGCACCCCCTGCGTTCCATGTCTTTTTTAAACTGCATTTAAATATATATATATATATATATATATATATATATATATATATATATTTATGTATTTGAGTGAGAGAGAGAATGAGAGCATGAGAAGGGAGAGGTCAGAGGCAGAAGCAGGCTTCCCGCCGAGCAGGGAGCCCGATGTGGGACTTGATCCCAGGACTCCAGAATCATGACCTGAGCCAAAGGCAGACGCTTAACCAACTGAGCCACCCAGGCACCCTACACTGCACATTTTAAACGGAGCTGACATTCACCGTGCCTCCATCAGGCACCACCCACTGTGCTATCTGTCCATGGGACTGCAGAGACAGAAACTGAACTTCAGTATTCAGCGCCCTCAAGTCTGAATGGTCTCCTATGATGAAGGACAAAGGCAAGTGCTGGAGAGTTCTCAGACGATCGTGGAGGGTTTAAAACCCAGGGGACGCCTGGGTGGCTCAGTTGGTTGAGCGGCTGCCTTCGGCTCGGGCCATGATCCCAGCGTCCTGGGATCGAGTCCCACATCGAGTCCCACATCGGGCTCCTTGCTCGGCAGGGAGCCTGCTTCTCCCTCTGCCTCTGCCTGCCTCTCTGTCTGCCTGTGCTTGCTCGCTTTCTCTCCCTCTATCACTGGCAAATAAATAAATAAATAATCTTAAAAAAAAAAAAAAAAAAAAACCCAGGAGCTCAGTGTCCAGTCTCTTAGCATCTGGTGTGGGTCCTCCCTCCCCTGCTACCTCCAGAACCTGTGCTAAGGAGGACACCCCCCCACCACCGAGGGTGGGTATCCGTGTTCCCATCTCTGATTCACATCTTGGGAGTCTGCCTCTTCCAGAAAGCACCCTCAAGCTGTTTGCTAAATTTAGGGCTACAGGTTCAGAAGACAAATGGGAGGCTGAAGGCGTATATCCTTTTTAAATACCCACGCTCCTGCAGCTGGCCCGCAGCGCCAAAAGCAGAGCCATGGAACCCTGGAAAAGCCCCTCCACACAAATGGCATCCACACAAAGTTCCTGAATTCTGGTTTCTCGTGACTGTTTTCTTAACTTCTTTTTTCCTGACATCAAAAATCACCAGCTCCATGACCAGATCCTAACAAGGGCTCCCCGTGTCCTCCCCTCTTCCCTCTCCCCATGGGGCTCTGAAGCACGACAAGGCAGCAGACGCCACCCTGCGGCAGAGGGAAGGCCTGCAGTGTTTCCCCTCCGACTTCGAGAAGATTCGGACTGTTTGGTTCCTATTTGGAGGAAAAGGACAGTATCTGTCCTCAATCTTGAAAAGAGAATTAACAGGCACTTTAAAATGTCAAGCTAGGAGGGAAGCAAGGTTAATTCTATCAAGAGTGGCTCTTTGGGCTCCGGGGTGGCTCAGTGGCTTGAGCCTCTGCCTTTGACTCAGGTCATGATCTCAGGATCCTAGCCAAGTCCCGCATTGCGCTCTCTGCTCAGCAGGCAGCCTGTTTCTTCCACTTTCTCTGCCTATTTGTGATCTCTGTCAAATAATTTTTTTTAAAGATTTAATTCATTCATTTGACAGAGATCACAAGCAGGCAGAGAGGCAGGCAGAGAGAGAGGAGGAAGCAGGCTCCCTGCTGAGCAGAGAGCCTGATTCAGCCCAACCCCAGGACCCCGGGATCATGACCTGACATGAAGGCAGAGGCTTTAACCCACTGAGCCACTCAGGTGCCCCCAAATAAATAAATCGGGGGGGGGGGAGTGGCTCTTTATTGCCACAGTGACCTACAAGCTGTCACTTTCCAGAGACCCCATGTTTCTCCCATTGGTTGACGGATACCTTCTCAGGTATTGGCGAGGATTTGTTACTGATCCCTACCTTGCTTAAAGTTCTCACGTGACATCAAGAAGCTGAAGGCTACAAAAACTAAGATGGTCTGAGAGGCCCCACCTTTCCCGTTGCTGCTCTTAACTATTTTGAGAAGAGTCACATACCCCAGGCTGTAAGAAAAAAATCACACACTCTCGCCTGCACTGTTCTCAACCCAAAAGCAAGGTACAGAAGACAGCATTGACGTGGCTGCCCCCACACCCACCTGAACAATGGGCGCTCACCCAACGTGCACCCCAGGCCTAAGTCCGGAATATGCCCACTACTTTCCCACGTGTGCTCAACTTCTCTAGTGCCCCACTTCCTTTCATCCTGATAGACTTTCCTACTGCAACTCTGTGGGGAGCTCTCTGCCCACACGTGGGCACAAAGAGCCCTGGTTTCAGCAATGGCCAGTCCGAGTTCTGAGTGTCTCCTCCAACTCTCCAGCTCACAAGCACCCTTAGGAAGGGGAGGAAAGTCCTGGGGATAATTCCGGGTAACTCAATCCCTCCAACTGCACATTGTCTCCCTCCTGCAGATGCACACAACTTTCCACCCACTCACACGCTCCATCACCTGGCAGAGAGGTGATACCACCGCCTTCCCTGTAAGCCCCACCTTCTAGAACTGGCTCTAGGCTCTACTGACTCAAGGTTTCTATTTTCAGATCTCTCCTAAAAGCCTTGTTTTCTTGTGTGTCTGTGCCTCTAGATTCCCGGCTCTCATTTTCAGCTTAGTTCCATCAGTAGCCTTGACCGTAGTAGGGCCTCAAAAGGTCAAGCAAGGTTGGTTCCAGTAGGGCCAGCACTGGCTACCTAATCCCAAAGCGACTCAGCCATTTCACAGATGACAGAGTCTATGTATCACATGACTTAGAGAGGAGCAGAGGCAACAACACAGGATGGAGAGGAAATCAAGAGGCAGCCTTTGGTGCTATGGTCTTGAATTAAGAGAGACTTCGTCACCAAGTCTCTGTTGAGCACCTACAGAAAATTAACTACACAGGTCAACTACCCTGTACAATACTATTCAGTCAGTCAATAACGGAACTAAAAGAAAACAAGTACACAGCCCATGAGGCCATGGGAGGCCATGGGACTACATAGAGTCCGAGACTCAGAGCCTACCTTTGGGGCGCTTATGCTCTTCTGGTGCCACTTGTGTGAAGTAAACAGAGCAAAAGCTTAAGAGTGTAATTACATAATTTGGATCAAAAAGAATTTAAAAACAGGGCACCTGGGTGGCTCAGTGGGTTGAGGCCTCTGCCTTCAGCTCAGGTCATGATCTCGAGGTCCTGGGATTGAGCCCCACATCCGGCTCTCTGCTCAGCAGGGAGCTTGCTTCCCTCTCTCTCTCTGCCTGCCTCTCTGCCTACTTGTGATCTCTGTCTGTCAAATAAGTAAATAAAATCTTTAAAAAAAAAAAAAGTTTAAAAACAAACTCATTACTTCTCTTTCTTGACTTCCCCATTTCTATAAATGGTGCTATCATTCAAAAGCTCACTCTGCCCCCATGCCCAGGCATCCGGATTTGAACCCCCCATTGCTGACTCCTTCCTTCTCACCCACTTCCAGAAGTCCAGAGTCCTTTCCTTCTCAACGTCTTTTTAAATCTCTCCCTTTCTTACCCCTGCCCTCACGCCTCCTTACTTCTTCACCTGCTTCCAGAACTTTTGCTCCTTGGCATCCTATACAAAACCCCTATATTGATCCTCCTAAAAACATGGATTTCACCAGGTACAGTAAGAATGGGGACCTGATAACTGTCAAAATTTAAACTTCTGGGCTGGAATTCAAGCTTTTCCAGAATTTGGTTCTAACTTCCCAGCTTTCTCTCCCACCACACTCCTACAGGAGCTCCCTGAAGTCATCAAGAGACAGTCCGTGGCAAGGAGAATCTGGGATGGGTCTTAAAGCATTTAGTTGAGCAAAGGGGAACAGGGCTTCTGGGGAACGAGAACAGAGTGTCCTGGGGGGGACAAGAACACCTGACTTACCACAGCAAGGAGGCTCTCGGGAAGCCATAAAGAGGCGGCAGTAGGTGTGCAGCCTTGGAACGACCGGATTATACAGAAGTGCTCTTCTGGGAGCAGAATGCAGAGTGGACGGAGGGGAGGTAGGGAGACACTTGAGGCACTGAGCCAGCTAGGGCTTCTATAATAATTCTGGCAAACCACAGAGTGACAAGGACCTAGACTAAGTGCTAAACCAAACACTGGTTCATTCAACTGATAAAGTTCACGCCAGTAAGTCAGAAGAACTGTGAAGATGAACAACGTAAGAACGGAATCTTAAAAAAAAAAAAAGAATGGAAAGAATCTTAACTCCGCCCCTAATGTCACTTTCAGTCATAGGAAAGATCAAAGGCCAGCATCAGCTCCAGGCTCTACAGACCCCATCCCACTCTGCGACTCACCACGCCCACTCGCCCTCAAAAACAAGCCTGTCCTTCTCCTATTTCAAAATATAACTCTAAACCTAGCCTGCTAAATTCAGCTTAGGTCAAATTCCTCCAACGTCCCCGTTATTATCTATGAATCAAATCGATTCCAATGTAGTTATATCTGGTTGGATGGCACTGGGCAAGTGGTTTGATTACAGTCAGGGTGTCCTTTTTGCGAACTTGTGACAGTAGTACCTACTTCCCGAGGATACCTGATGAATGAATTAAATGAATGTCTTTGGAGCACTCTGAGCTCCTTGGAGGACAGTTCCCTATACACGGAGGACTTTATGACCTGCCTGCAACTGCAGACTTTGCAAACATAACCTAGGTTCAACCACCTGAAGGGGGTGGTTTCTTATTAAGAAAGGTCAGAGAGGAAAAAAGAAAAAAAAAAAAAAGAAAGGAAGAAAGGTCAGGCCATTGGAGGAAAGAGCCATCACCTCCAACAGCTCTGGATCTTGCACAAGGCCCTCTCCGGGCATCCTGTCTTAACACTCCGTCTAATTTGTCTTCACTTAAAGAGGCCTCCAGGGGCCTCTTCTAAGCCCATAAGAAAGTTAATTTATTAACCCTTCAGCAGAGCACTCTGTGCTAACAAGGTCAGCACGTATTTCCTTAATAGCAGTGTGAATTAGCAATTAAAGCTACAGGCCGCTGTGACTACGGCACTAGGCTGTGCTCCTCAGCTTTGCTGGGAACGTTACCTACAAATGACTAGCGAAGATGTTCAAGTGTGTGTGTCCCCAACACGGACATCACCAAACCTTGGACACTGCAGGAAAAGGGTAGAGCTGTTCTTTATCCCTTTTTGGATTCTTCTGCTTCAAACATTCCGCCTGCGCGAGGCGGCCACTTGTCAAATACAAACAAGGTCGCAATTCTGAAGCTGTATGTGCTCGGCGGCACCCACCGCTCCCGGAGTTTCGGCCCAAATCCTGAGCCACCGGCGCCCCGGAGTCACGGCGGCGCGCGGCCCCACCACAATCTCCCCAAATCGCCGATGCTGTGTCAGCCGAAGCACTTGGCCGCCGCTTCCCCGGAGCCCGCGGAGGCCGGGACCGGACCCGAGCTCACGCCGCCTCGCGCAGAAGTGGGAGGCGGCGCCGGGCGGGGGCCGGGACGCCCTGCTGGGGAAGGGGCGTGAGCACAGAATGCTCGCAGCGAGGGCGAGCCCAGGCGCGGGCTGCTAGGCGACGCCGCCGCGGGCCCCTGAGCGCGGAGGGGGGCGGAGTGGGGCGGAGTGGGGCGGGGAGGGGGCTCGAGGGCAGACAGAAGGGGCCGCGGCTACTCACTCAGCCAGGACTCCAGGCTCTCCCCTTCCGCCTCCGCCATATTGCAGCCGCCCGGGCCGGCCCAGCGGCCTCAAACCTCGCGAGAACTTGTGAGAGAGGAGCCGGGGCGGGGCCTGCATGGGGGCCTGAGAGGAGGGAGCCGGCCCTCCTAGGGTCGCTTCGGACTGCGGCAGATAATGAGACGCCGAATGTTTCTTTTTGGCTCTTGCCTTTCGACCTCGGAGTGAGAGACTCTCAACGCCCGGATGAATGCAGTGTCGCACAGATTTAGGACTCTGCGTAGCCTTTCCGCCGTCTCCCGTCACTCGCTCAGGCACGCAGAAGGCAGCCTTCGTGGGGTCCTCGTGGCCAGCCAAGATGGCTGCCCCCGCGGGGAAGGTTGCGCGAGGGTGGTCGGTCCTGGCGCTGACCCTGCGGACTGCTGTCCCGCGGCTTCCAGGGTGAGAGGGCAGTAGGAAGCTGGGGTGCCCCTTGGGATTTCACGGAGAGACCTGTAGGGAAGGAAAGGGCCACAGTCAGACCGGGCGGGAACCTGGAGAGAGCCTGCGGGCCAGGGTACCTCGGTCCAAAGCTTTGAATTGGCTGCGTGACTTCGAGCCAACGTGAAGGCGTAGTGATTCGGAGTCAAAGCTGAAAGCGCGCCCTTATCAAAGAGCTCAGAGCAGAGATTTTCAGGGGGCGGGAGGCGGAGATGCTTAGACAGGGCACCTGTCCTCGGGTTCAGGAACCTCGTCTTACTGTTGACACTTGAGAGGGAGACTTTCCTGGCCTGTTGGGGGAGGTCCTCCCACCTCTTAGGACAAGAGCCAGAATTATTGCGTTCAGGTTTGTCCAGCGGTCTCCGTGCCTCTCACTCGTCGGCGGGTTGGCCAACATGCCCATTATTAAGTCAAGCCTTTTCACTTGTGGAGTCAGCTTTTGCCGGCTTCTTCCCCACTCTCAGGCTAACCCAGGTGAGGTGGAGCCGCTATAGTCCTGAATACAGGGATCCACAGACTGACAAGGAGTATTACCGCAAGCCCTTGGCGGAGCTGACTGAGGAGGAGAAGTGTGAACAGGAACTCAGGAAGACTCAGCTTATCAAAGCTGCCCCAGCAGCGAAAACAAGCTCTGTGTTTGAAGACCCCGTGATCAGGTTAGATGGGAGCAAATACTTTGGTTCCAGGGACTGGGACTGTACCAGGGAGGGTCTACAGTAAGGATTGGGATACAGCCTGGGAAATCTAAGCATTTTGTTTTTCTGCTTGAAGTAAATTCATCAACATGATGATGAAAGGAGGAAACAAAGTACTGGCCAGATCCCTCATGACACAGGTAAACAGCTCGTCTCCCCTGCCTGCTGGCTTATACCTTTGTCTGTGGCTCTTTCCGTTTAGTATAAAAAAGAACAGGTTCATATACTTGCCGTTAGAATTACCTTCCCTGTGTTGGGTACCTGGGTGGTTAAGTGTCCAACTTTTTTTTTCTTTTTGTAAAAATTTTCTTTCTTTATTTCACAGAGAGAGATCACAAGTAGGCCGAGAGGCAGGCAGAGAGAGGGGGAAGCAGACTCCCCACTGAGCAGAGAGCCCGATGTGGGGCTCCTTCCCAGAACCCGGAGATCATGACCTGAGCTGAAGGCAGAGGCTTTAACCCATTGAGCCACCCAGGCGCCCCTAAGTGTCCAAGTCTTGATATCAGCCGAGGTCTTGGTTTCAGGGTCGTGAATTTGAGCCCCATGTCAGGCCCCACGCTGGGCGTGGAGCCTACTTTAAAAAAAAAAAAAAAAAAGGAAAGAAACAAAAAAAATTACCTTATTCCCTGGGATACCTGGGTGGCTAAGTCAGTCAGGTATTTGCATTAGGCTCAGGTCATGATCCCAGGGTTCTGAGATGGAGCCCCACACTGGGCTCCCTGCTCAGCAGGGAGTCTGCTCTCCCTCTGTCCCTCCATTCATGCTCACGCTCATTCTCTCTCCCAAAATTTTTTGGGGAAAAAAATGATCCTCGTGTATATGTGTGGAAGTGATAGCTATAATGAAGGCCAGTAGGCGTCAGAACCACCATTCACTCCCCCAGTCACAAATCTCTGTGGTCCTCCTCCAGAAAAGAGGAGGCCTTTAATAACTTTGCCTTAGGGGCACCTGGGTGGCTCAGTCCTTAAGCATCTGCCTTCTACTCAGGTGGTCCTGGGATGGACCCCTGCACTGGGCTCCCTGCTCAGCGGTAGGCCTACTCCCCCCTCCCACTTCCCCGATTGTATTCCCTCTCTCACCTCTCTGTCAAATAAATAAAATCTTAAAAAAAAAAAAAGATGGGGCGCCTGGGTGGCTCAGTGGGTTAAAGCCTCCTCTGCCTTTGGCTCAGGTCATGATCTCAGGGTCCTGGGATCGAGCTCCGCATCCGGCTCTCTGCTCAGCAGGGAGTCTGCCTCCCTGCCTACTTGTGATCTCTGTCAAATAAATAAATAAAATCTTTAAAAAAAAAAAAAAAGAACTTTGCCTTAGAAGTGCTGAGAGAGGGTCCGCACTGTCATAGAGAAACGGGGTGACAGGAGTAAGGGGCAAAGTACTAGTCCAGCTGGATAAACCCTTCAGGGAGCCCGGGGCAGCATCTTCCAGTTCTATCCCTTTGCAGACTCTGGAAGCTGTGAAAAGGAAGCAGTTTGAGAAGTACCATGCTGCTTCTGCTGAGGAACAGGCAACCATCGAACGCAACCCCTACACCATCTTCCACCAAGCTCTGAAAAACTGTGAGCCTGTGATAGGGCTGGTGCCCATCCTCAGAGGGGGCCATTTCTACCAGGTGAGCGGTCAGGGCCGGAAAGCAGGGCTCCCTACCCACAGAACAAGCTGGTAGTGCACTTGGGAGTGGGAAGGTCCAGAGTTGGGCTAAGATTGATCGTTTTCTAGGGACCAGGTTCTCTCAGGATCCACCAGCCACCGCCCCCCAGGCCCGCAACCCCGCTTCCGTTCCGTCCACGATGCTGTGTTGTAAGCTGTCAGCTTCTCGTGGTGAAGGACGTGTAGAACTCATCTTTGTACACCAGCGTCTAGAGTAGCTCTTGACCCATAACTGGTGTTTTGTTGCCATTTCTTGAACTGAACAAGGTGCTCTCCTGGCATTTAATTCTGTGTCTTGTCATAAGCCAGTGTTCTCGGCTTCTGCTTTTTTTTTTTTTTAAGATTTTATTTATTTATTTAACAGACAGAGATCACAAGCAGGCAGAGAGGCAGGCAGAGAGGGAGTGAAGGAAGCAGGCTTCTGGCTGAGCAGAGTCCGATGCGGGGCTCGATCCCAGCACCCTGGGATCATGACCTGAGCAGAAGGCAGAGGCTTTAACCCACTGAGCCACCCAGGCGCCCCGGCTTCTGCTTTTTTAATGTAAACTTCCTAAGGGTGGAGACTCATTAATGTCTGGGTCCCTAGTGGTGCCTGGCATACAACGGCGGTCTAGCAAAGGATTCTGGACAAGAGGGGCTTGTTTTGGGGCACCCCTGATCCGCGCTGGCTGAGTCACTCCGGCCTGATGGGGCTTCTCCCAGCTGATGCTCGTATCAGCTGGGCTGAGCTTCTATTTAGAGGCGAGAGAGGTCGGTGCCTCAGGAGCGCGTGCCGCGTGCTCAGTGAATGCCTCTGCTAACGGGTGGGGGCCCCCAGGGCTGCGGGGACTCCAGGAGAAGCCAGGCCCCTCACGAGTGTTGTCAGAGCTGGCCCAGAGGGAGCCTGTGGCTCTTCCTCAGAGCTCAGGGCAGAAGGAGGCTGCCGCCCCGACAAGGTCTTGGACTGACTTGCCGTGTCTTCTCCTGTCCAGGTCCCTGTGCCACTTCCCGCCCGGCGGCGTCGCTTCTTGGCCATGAAGTGGATGCTCACTGAGTGTAGGGAGAAGAAGCACCGGCGGACGCTGATGCCGGAGAAGTTGTCACATGAACTGCTGGAGGCTTTTCACAACCAGGGCCCTGTGATCAAGAAGAAGCATGACATGCACAAGATGGCCGAGGCCAACCGTGCCCTGGCTCACTACCGCTGGTGGTAGGGGGAGGGGGCGGCGCTCTGCTGCAAGAAACCGTGGGAGCCGGGGTCACTGTCAGCGAAAATCCCTTGTGGGTGAAGTAGTTCCTTTTTAAGGGCGTGCAGGCCTTGTAAGGGGGGAGCAGCATATTTATGCTCGTTAGTCCTTTCTTTGGGCCCTAGAACTTGCTTTTCCTGTCCCAGCTCCTCATACACTGGGAATGTATCAATCTGGATTTCCCCCAGGAACTTCGGGCCCATCCAGCTTCTCTTCCTCTATTCAGGGTAGAACTTTGGAAGATATGAAAGGAAGCAGTTTTAATGTTAGAAAAGGTTTATTAGAAAATTCTCGTCCTGAACTGGTGTCGTGTGTGTGGTGGTACCTGCTGTTTACTAAAATCGACTGGAAATTTGTTTCCGAAGTGGTCCTTGTACAAAATGTATAAAAAGCAGTTTCTGGTGTGACTTGTGCTCTGCTCCTCAGTATCCCAAAGTATACCACCAGTAGCTATGGGTACCCCTTTTACAGATGGGGAAACCGAGGCACCAAGATGGCTGTTGCACCGGCGGTTACACAGTGCGGTGGGTGTTGCAAGCTGCCTTTCCCTGCCTGGCCCAGGCTGGAGGTGATGGGGGGAGAGGCTGATGGGACAGTAGGGGCAGGTCTGTTTGGTGTCTTCCCTGGTCCCTGAACCCGGGAGGGAAGGTGCTCAGGCAGGACCGCCGCGTGAGTGGGAAACCCCTATGAGCTGTTCAAGGTCTGGCAGGGACAGGCCGGTGCTGCTGGTGAGGCAGCCTGAGCCGGAAACCTAGTCGGAGACCTCGCTGTAGTAATACTTGTGCGCAGCCGGGGTCGTCTTCCAGCCGGCTGCCCGAAATTCGATGATCTCCAGCAGCAGCAGCTGGGCCAGGGAGCTGAGGCCGCTTGGGAGCAGGAAGCCGTCTCGGATCAGGACAAAGAGCTCATCCATGCGCTGCCGGTTCATCTTCTCCAGCTGCTCCCCCACGCGGTGCAGCTGCAGCACCAGGCAGTCCACCTGCAGGGGGCGTGGGAGGTGACCCTGGGGCGCACGCGCCTTGAGCAGCACCGCTCCAGCCGTGCCTCCTCCTGTCCTGCTCCCGGCACCTGGTGGTGGGCGTGCGTCACATCTCACGTGAAAGACCAGTTTGGAACTTGCTTAAGGTCTCCCGGGCCAGGCTGGATGCGGGGTTTACCTCCAAGCCGCCGCTTAACCCAGACCGCCCCGCCCCTGCCCCACCAGGCTCTGCGTTTCTGGGCCGTCTGTATCCACAGCTGGATTCCTACCACACGTTGGCTTTTCTATTGGGAGGGAAGCCTCTGAGCCTGTAGGTTTTGGCTGCTCTGTTCCGAATAAATTCCAAGCCTGGCAGCTTGTTCTGGAACTGAGACAGGCCTTGAAGTGCACCACTAGGCTCCTTCCCTGGGAAGTGAGGCTCAGGCGCCTCGAGGGACAGTGGGCCCGGATTCTGAGCTGAGCCGGGGACGGCCCACCTCCACAGCCATCTGGGTCACCCACCTCCTCCTCCTTGCTCAGACTGTCAGGCTGCGCCAGCCGGAAGAGGCAGTCATAAACGGGGTTCACCAGGGCCATCATGGGCATGTTGTTCACCTGTGGGGGGGGGAGACCAGGGAGGGGCCAGAGCACTTAGCGGCTGAAGGAGACCAGCTCGGCTGTCTCTGCCTCCTAGGGTGGTTACCAGGCCTCACCCTCAGGTAGTCAAAAATGTTGCAGATAAAGGTGACGTAGCAGACCCAGCCCTGCAGAGACCGGGCTCGCAGCTGCTCCCGAGCCTGGTACTCCTGCTGCAACCGGTTGAGGAGTCCCCGTCGGAAGACACTCTGGCCTGCTTGCTTGCTCTCAGCCTGTGAGCCAGGGAAAGGGCAGTGAGCTGGCGGGGGAGGGGGTGTGTGATGCCGTGGTGACCCCCCACTCAAGCTTCAGCAGCTGAGGACTGTCAGGTCTGACTCTCCACCTCTGCCCTGCTGGCCAGGCCTCCTGCCCTCCACTGCAGCCTTTCCCGAAGCGTCTCCCTGCTTCTCTACCAGTCCCAGCCCACCTGAATGATGGCATAGCACATGCGTCCTGCTTCTTTGCTGAACACACAGTCGTGCAGAGAATGGTCCACAATCACATTGGCCACCTTTTCCAAGTCCACGGCACCTGGATCTAGGGTAGAGATAGGTGGGGAGTCTAGACCACATCCGTCTCCCCTTGCTTCTAAGAAGGATCTGAGATGTCTTTACAAAAGGGCACTCCCGTGATACACTTACATTTAAAGAGACCAGACTTCCCAGCTCCACTGGGAGACTGATGGCCAGGATATGTAGCTGTTAGAGACTAATCAGCAAACGCTAGTTTTTAGGGCACATATTTCCTGGCCCTGGGTTGCGGAAGGAGCACCAAATAACAATGTATTTGACAGCAATTTCAGGGAAGAGAGTGTTCTTAGAACACACATACAGGAAACCTGACAAGGGTAGGCTAGGCAGGGCCTCCCCAGCAGGCTTAGCTTGGCATGGGATGGGCTTTACTAATTGTTAGCTGAGTCAAACTTCTGTTCTGAGGGCTGCAGAAGGCACCGATCCAGGACAATGACTGCATCTCCTCTGCCAAGCAGAGTGCTTCATCCTGTCCCAAGTCAGCCAGCTCTGCACATTCAAGACGGCCTGCTGTGGCGACGCAGAAGCCAGTCCAATGCGAGGCCTCAGGAGACGAGAACTCTGTTCTGTGCCCCACCCCACTCTCATGGGGACTTAAAACTTTAAAAATGGCTTTACTGGCTGAAAGGTGACTCTATGATTCATACTTTCAATTACTGGCCTGAATGTAGCTTGTCCTGACTTCTATTCTCAGAAAGCAAAGGGACAGGGTTGGTTGGGCAATCACCAGCTAAGGCTTGGGCCTCCAGGCCTGTCCCCTTGCCCCCTTCTCCGCAGCTCAGGGCTCTCATGCTCACCTTTGAGTGCTGTCTTCAGCAGCTGCTGAGTCTCTGCATCAAAAGACTGGATTTTATACTCCTCTCTACCAGGATCCCCCATGACCGTTCAGCCCCAGCAGCTCTTTATTGAGGTGGGACTAATGACAGCACCTAGGGAGGAGGAGAGGGGAAGGGAGAGGCCTCAGGTGTGCAGCATGGGGCCAGGGTTTCTAGTTCTGCAGGCCCCGGGCAGGGCTGGCCAGTGCTTGGGACAGGTGCTCCCAGCCAGTCTACTGCCTTGGTTGGTTGGCTGAGGGCCCAGCAAGCTTGGCCTCTCGTGGAGACTGAACACCAGCCAGGTACCTGCTGCTAAGTTTAGGAACCCCTGTAGCTTCTGGGATTTCACGAGCCTAGAGAGGTGAAGGTGAAAATGCCAACCGTCCAGTCTCCACAGGAGGCAGGGATATTCTCCGGTGACACTAAGGTTGGGGTGCGATGAGCTGCGCTGGAGTGTGGACAGGGGCATATCAGACACTCCCCTTGCCTATGGAAAGCGGCCTGGAAACTGCGGCCCCACCTTCCAGAGGACATGTCTGTCCCTGCAAGGTTCCAATCCCCTGGACGCGACCCTTCCTTCTGCTTTGGTCAGAATCCTTCTCAGTCCCCAAACCCGCCCCTCCAGCCTTCGGCCTGGCCTGTGTGGGCGGGTGCGGGGCCCCGAACTGCTCCTGTCCTGGCCAACTTCTCCCCGAGACGGACTGGTTAAACTGGCCTCCCGGGCGGCGGAACCCGGCCTTGCCCACTCAGGACTCCTAATTCCTGAGCTCCATTGTGGAGCCTTCCTCTTAAAGAAGGGGGGAGCGGGATGACGGGAGAGGCTGTCCCTGTTGGGAGTCCCCTCTCCGGGCGCGATGCCTCCTCCCTGGTCGAAGGACGACCTCGGGGATCTCCAGAACCCGGCAGCTTCCTCGAACTTGGAACGCTCTTCCGGGCGGGGCAGGACAGCCGTCCGGGGTCCCGCGGGCGGGAGAGGCGGAGCTGTGTGAAAGGAGCGCGGGGACCCACCTGCCCGGCCGGCACCGCGCCCGCGTGCCCGGAGGCCGCTCGGCGGGCATGGCGCGCGCGCCCCCCGTCCGCCGCGCCGCAGAGCTGGAACTACCCGCCCGGCCTCGCCGCAGCTTAGGTCATTTCCGAGCGCGGCGCCGGGGCGAGGCCAGCGTGGAGGGGCGGGGCCAGCCCGGGGAGGGGAGGGCCCTTCCCGCCAGCGCCACCTGCCGGAGTCCCGGTGACGTTCTCTTCACCGCCTGTTGCGGAGGTCCGGAACCGGCCGAGTGGCAGGCCCTGGACGTCGCCCCCACCCTGTCCTTACTCGAGTCGTCCGCGCCGGGCTGGACCTTCCTCGGCCCAGAGAAAGCCCTCGGGCGCCAGCGGTGGCGCCCCCTCCCCGCAGCCCACTCTCACGCCGGGGCTCCGGTTAAAACGGGATCCAAAAAGGAAACTAGGCGGGGCCGCGCGGCAGTGAGGGGGCCCGCGGCAGGGCAAGGATGGCTGGAGGGGCAGGAACTCCTAGACGGCGGCCACCCGCCCTCCACTTCTACCCGCCACGCGAGACAAGGCAGGGGGGCTGTAAGGGCTGGATCAAGTCCCCCACCCCCACCCCCTCTCCTCCAAATACAAACGGCACCGGTAAAATAGTTGAAAATTAACGAGCAAGCTCTAGAATAAGGACACCCTCCCCACGACCCCCGTTAGCTTGCCGCCTCCGCCAGGTGCTGCGAGTGACAAGTCGAACAAGGCCCTGACTCCGTCGTGGCTGTGGCTGGGGAAGAGGCGCGGGCCGGGCAGCTGAGGGCCATCCCTGACGCCGGCCCAGCGGGGCAGAAGGGCGGGCAGAAGGGCAGCCAGAAGGGGCTGGAAGGGCGCCTCTTCGCGTCGCACAGACAAGCGTCCACCGTGGTTTCCTGTTGCCAGAGCTCTCTCCTCCTGTTAAAGCGGCTAGCCGAAGGGGTCCCCAGGAAATGGATGAGAAAGGGCAGATGCAGCCAGTTAATGAGTAGGCGAGATGAAGAGAATGAAGTTTACTTTATTCCACTACAGTGGAATTTCTTTAAAAAATACATTCAGGCAGCTGCTGTCCTACAGCCCCAAGCCCAGGCCTCCCCGGCCCCAGACCCTGTGGGTGTTGGGAGCTCCCCCTACCGCCAGCCTGGGACTCTATCAGCAGCAGCCAGAAGCAGGGAAGCTTTGCAATTCAGGGTCTCAGACGTATCACAAAGCTCCAGGCCAGAGCCAGTTCTGATGACAGAAGGGGTCCGAGGGCGATGACACCCACACAGGTCTGCTTCTGGCCCTGCTTTCCTCCTAAGTCCGCGCAGAGGCTGGCACAGAGGCTGGAGCTGGAGCCCAGACTGGGGGCAGGGTGAAGTCCTACAGTGCCTGGTGCTTCTCCGTCCTGACTCCCCCTGCCGAGGGACCCCGCAGGCCAGGCTCCCCGGGGTGGGGGGTGCAGAACTGGGTGGAAAGGATGGTGGTTGTGTTCTGCAGATTTCCTGGGCTCACCCCCTAACTGCAGTTTCTCCTCTGTGCCTGCATCAGTAGCTGTGCGACAACCCCCACCCCCAGACACTGCTGCCCTCAGCAGGCTGGCTGCTCAGCCCTTTCCTCCACCAGCCCCTTCATGAGGCTGCTCCAGAGCTGTGACCCTTCTGGGATGACAGAGGACACACACAGCACCACAGTGAGCCCAGGGAGGGAGACACTGAGCAGGTAGCTGCTGCCAGCTGGCCCAGCTGTAAGGCTCCCGCCCTGACGCCATGGAAATGGAGTGACCCCAGGTAGGCTGGGGGAAAAGGCCACGGCCTTCACCCATAGCTCCTCCCCATCAGCACAGCCCCCCACTGCTTGTGGGCCACTGAGATCGGTCTTCCCCAGAGACCCTCAGCCACGCTCTGTCCCACCCAGGGGAGAGAACAGGCTGAGCAGGATGTCACAGGAGGACCGGGGCCTGGGGGTGTGGCTATAGTGACTAATTCTCCCCCCCAGGACCAGAAACAAAGCTGTATGAGGGATGCAAGTACTGAGAAAAATAGATTCCGAGGAAGGCCAGGGTTCCTCCCCTCATACTTGGTGAGGAGGGATGTGACGTGGAAAGGAAGATGGAGCGAAATAAGGAATATGCTTTCAGCTTCCACGTGTATTACATCAGCTGGTGGGAGGAGGGGCGCACGCGAGAGGACCAGGCTCCCGCAAAAGGCCCCACCCCAGCGCTCAGGCTCTAGCCATAGCCTCCCACCCCCAGAGCATGGAGAGGTCTCTGGGCAGAAGGTGCTGGAAGTGCAGGGTGGCCACTGCTGCCTTTCCTGCAGGCTGGACCACAAAGGAAAACCACCTTCTGACCGCTTGGCTGCATCCCCACAGGCCAAGTCCTGCCTTCTCCCCGAGAAAGCGCTTGCCCTTCGAGTGACGGCCGAACTGGCTGGCAGGCAGGCGCGGGCAGCAGCTCTCAGTGCAACAAGAGATGGCAGAGGCGTCCGCCTTCCTTCGGGGGGCCGCCCTTCCTCCCCTCGGGTGCTAGCTGTCCACCTTCTTCATGTGGTGGAAGAGGTTACAGAAGAGCTCATACCAGAAGAACACGAAGCCGGTGGAGAGAGCAGCCTTCAGCAGGCTGGGGGACAGGCCCTTGAAGAGGCCCGTGGGGCCTTCCTCTCGTAGCACCTGCTGGGCACAATCCAGGAGGCCCCTATAGCTTCGAACCTGGGCAGAAGTGGAGGACAGAGGAAGTGATGAACACACGGATGTTGACTCTGTCCTTCTGTCAGTCCAGCACCTGGCACCTCACGGCTCCTAGTCAACACTTGCTGGACAAAGCAATGAAGGCTAAAAGGGCAGAGCAGTTAACCTTTGCTTTCTCTTCCAAGCAGACCGGTAATTCGGACTTAACAGAGGCAGCGCCTGGAAATCAGCACCGGACAGAGCTCCTACCGACTGGGCCTCTGAAGGACCCTTTCCCCATCCCACCAGGCCCCCTTGGGCAGTGGATCTGAACCTGGCCCTCGTGAGCTCTGGCTTCCGGTCTGGCCTTCTCAGTTGGCCACACACTGCGGCCAGACACACGTCTCCAGGACTCAACTCCCCTCAAGCACCTCTCTCGCCACATCTCCACTAACTCCCCGTTGTGATGACAATGACGTTGTAAAGAATCAAGGGGCACCTGGCTGGCTCAGTTGGTAGAACGTGGGACTCTTGATCTTGGGTCATGATTTCAAGTCCCACACTGGGCATAGAGCTTACTTAAAAAAAAAAAGAAGAGAGGGAAGAAAAAAGAATCAAATCCAAGCTCCAAAGCCAGGTGTTCAAGGGGTTGCTCCATTTGGCCTCAACTTCCCTCCCTGATCTTCCGTCATCCCCCAGCGGTCCTCCCACCAAACAGGCTACAGTCTGTTAGGAGCACGGCTCTCTCCTCGGTCCTGGGCTCCCACCAACTGTCTCTGTGCAAACCTAAACCACTCCTTCCAGACAAGTTCCCAAGTGGAAAAAGGAGATTATAAAACCTTGTATTGCACCTGGCGTTAAAACGTGTGTGCGTGTGTGTGTGTTGATGCAAAGAAACAATAGGACAGCCAAAGCTTCCGTGTCATTATCTCCGGGTGGGTGGTACTGGGAGCTCCATTATCAGTTTTATCTTTTTTATCAGTTTTACCTATCTCGGGACTTCTCTGAATTTCCGACACAGATGTATTACAACTAACTCAACACTTTCCCTTCCCCCAAGGAAGGAGTGCTCCCTCCCTCCCAACTCTTAGTCCAGTGCACTCTTCTTTTCTGACCTGTCAGACATGTTCCCTCCTGCGTGGGAGGGAACATGCCTGTTTCACCCCCTTGCCCCACCCCCAGCCCACCACTGCATGGCGCCCCAAAGCAGCCGTGAAAATCCGGTTGAGACTAAGAAACAGTTGAGACTATAAACAGTACGACATCAGCCACGATGGGGGCTTCTGCGAATGACAAAGCCTTCTAGTGCCTTTAAAATAGAACTTAGTGGATCAGGTTCCATTCACCCCTCTCCAGGAACCCCTACAGCATACACGAAACAACCCCACACACCGGTGGGAGTCTCCTCCGTGTTCTTTAGTATTCTGGGGACCCATCTCGTCTTAAGGTTTTATTCATTTGAGAGAGAGAGAGAGAAAACACACTTGAGCTCAAGGGCAGGGGAGGAGCAGAGGGAGAGGGACAGACAGACTCCTCCAAGCACACAGCCCAATGTGGGGTTTGACCCACGACCCCGGTATCACAGCCTGAGCCGAAACCAGGAGTCAGACGCTCAAACAACTGTGCCAACCAGGCGCCCCGGGGACCTTTCTCATGTGATCATATTCTTTGTCCCTAACTGAACTGAACATATTTTTTCTCTTTTTCACTTGAAGTGGGCTCCCCGCTGGGTGTTCAACACACGGCTGAACTCACGACCCCAAGATCAAGACCAGAGCTGAGCTAGAGTCAGACACTTAACCTACGGAGCCCCCAGGCGCCCTGAACTGAACACTTTTTAAGAGCGAACCCCGACCCCTCCTTCTCCTGGATCACCCCACGGCATCCCACATGCACAGGGCGGTGCGTGGATTCTCCCCTGTGTTTGGGGATCCCCAGGGACAGGCTGCAGGGGCTAATGCTGAGCACTGGGCAGGTGAGGGGCAAGGCTCAAAGCCCCTGCAGGGGGACAGCTCACCTGGCCGAAGGTGGCTCGCGCCTGCTCAAAGCCTCCGACCTGCAGCCGTTTCTTGAAGAGGTCCAGGGGGTACGTGAGGGTCTTGCTGATGACGCCAGCTCCGCTGCCACACAGCAGGTTTTTGAGGTTCTCTGAACCAAAGTGGGGTGGAGGGGGGAACGTGAGGGAAGTGCCATCGGGGAAAGACATGTTCAAGGTCAAGAGCTCTAAGCCTGCACCACGAAACTAAGAGCCACCAGCCTCCTGAATCTGTGAGAACCAAACCCGGCCACTCTGGGCCCGGATGGCAGGATGGCAGTAAGGCAGGAACGGAAGTGGGAGCCTGCAGGCTGGGCGGTGTGACTCGGTTCAGGGCTTGGGAAGAAATAAATGTCCTCGGTACCACTGCTGGGGTGGCAACGAGCTGAAAGAAAGGTCCGCCAGCGGCTGGCTCGGTTGGTTTGGTCAACAGCGTGACAGAGCAGGGTTCAGAGGATGGGGACGTCGTTGCCTCTGACAGGAGAGCCTTAGCCCCTCCAGGGATGAGAAGGAGGTGCCCTGGCTCAGGGGAGGGGACAGCGGAGACCGGGTTTCCCTTCCATGAGGGCTGTCTCACCGTTCTTCCTTCCCTCGGCGGGCAAGACCCACTCGTGCAGGTGCTTCAAGGCGTTGTAAAAGGAGAACTGGAACCCAGCGTAGGGGAAGATGGCAATCAAGGTGGGGTTCAAGCCTTTGTAGAAAACCAAAGGGCCCTCGGTCCGGTACATGGTCACCACGGCGTCTCGCAGGGTCTTATACACCTGGACAGCACACAGGCAGTTCGAGTGAGGGCACGCAGGCCATCTGGCCCTAGAACACAGCCCGTCATGCGCGCCTCCCCTCGGCTAAAATCCCAGCTGCCAGAAGCATGACTTTTCTGGGGGCACAAAGAAAATGCTGAACAAAAGTCCCAAGGTAAGGGCTTCCAGCAACCCCCCTTCTAGCTATTTACAATGCCAGTATGTTTGCACAAGTGCGCAACAGCGTGAGTCCGGCACCGCTGCCACCGCATCCCGCAGAACAGCAGGGACACAAGGTCTGCCCCTGAGTGACGGGTCAGATGCACGCTGACACACCCATTCCGAAGGACACAGAGCAGCCACTGAAACAGGATCACGCCATCTACACAACAGATCGGGCATAATCCCCCAAACGTATAGCTGAATGGGCACAGCGAGAGGCTGAAGGGCGGGCTTAGGGCTCGTGGAAGAAAAAAGTCGGCAGGGATCACCCCCAGGGACACACGAGAAGTGAGGAAGGGCCACCGTAACCTCCACAGAGGGAGGGCAGGGAAGAGGGAGACCAACTCTCACCATTTTACACTTCTGGGATTTTCTGCCGTGTGCGTGTATTTAACCTTTTGTAACCTGTCAACAGGCAATCTCCATGCGGGACACCACAGGGCACGGATTTTTCTCAGCACCTTCCATCCCACACTTTGTTTCAGGGGACCAGAGGGGCTCTGCGTGTGGCGATGAGGGAGGTTCTCTGCACCGAGAAGGGAGGACCCTGGCTGCCTCCGCACCTCCTGGCTCCCAGACGCGGGCAGCCACACTGAAGGATTTCACCCTGGAGACGTCCCAGAAAGGGCCCGGACTCAGAGAAAGGCCACGGGGCAACGAGCCCGCCCTGTACCCACAGCCCCGCTCTGCCTCTCTGTGCCCCCTTTAACACCAGGCTGGCAGCCAAGGGTCACCAGACATCTGAGGAAGGGCTTCATGAAAGAAGGGAGACCGGGCACCTGCCTGGCCCAGCCGGTCGAGCACAGCACTGCTGGTCTCAGGGTCTTCAGTCTGAGCTCCGCGGTGGTTACAAAACCCAAAAATCCCGAGACCAAAATGATCAGTGTGGGGGAGAGAAGGGCACAGAGACCGTGTGGAAGGAAGAGACCGCGCAGACAGAAGGAGGAAACTAAAGGAAACAGAGGCCAACCACAAAACTGGAATTAACATTCTCAGGCCACAAAGAAGGCATCACCTCCGTGATAAAAGGAAAGGGTCTGCTTAAAAATGAGGTAAGAGGGCACCTGGGTGGCTCAGTTGGTTGGGCGACTGACTGCCTTTAGCTCAGGTCATGGTCCCGGAGTTCCCGGATCGAGTCCCGCATCGGGCTTCCAGCTCCGTGGGGAGTCTGTTTCTCTCTCTGACCTTCTCCCCTCTCATGTTCTCCCTCACTAGCTCTCTCAAATAAATAAATAAAATCTTTAAAAATAAATAAATGAAAAAAAATTAAAAAGAGGTAAGATTCAGAGAACAAGAGAAACTCCTGAGGGAAAAAAATCTTTGTGAGTTTGAATTAGGCAGATTTCTTTTTCTTTATTTTTAAGATTTTATTTATTTATTTGAAAGACAGAGAGAGTGAGAAAGAGTGGGAGGGAGAGGGAGAGAGAAACTGAAGCTGATCCACGCTGAGCACAGAGCCCATGTGGGGTTCAATCCCATGACTTCGAGATCATGACCTGACGTGACACCAAGAGTTGGACACTTAACCCACTGAGCCACACAGGCACAGAGATTTCTTAGATAAAAAACCCGAAAGCATGGGATGCCTGGGTGACTCTGTTGGTTGGACGACTGCCTTCGGCTCAGGTCATGATCCCCGAGTCCCGGGATCAAGTCCCGTATCGGGCTCCCAGCTCCATGGGGAGTCTGCTTCTCTCTCTGACCTTCTCCTCGCTCATGTGCTCTCTCACTGTCTCTCTCTCAAATAAATAAAATCTTAAAAAAAAAAAAAAAAACCCGAAAGCAAAATGCATAAAAGGACAAATTGATAGGTTAAGACTTTACTGGGGCTCTTGGCTGGTTCAGTCGGTTAAATGCCTGCCTTTAGCTCAGGTCATGATCCCAGGGTCCTGGGACCGAGCCCGGCATCGGGCTCCCTGCTCAGTGCAGAGTCTGCTTCTCCCGCCCTCTGCCTGCCGCTCCCTGACAAATAAATAAATAAAATCTTGTAAAAAATTAAAAACATCTGCTCTTCAAAAAACAGGCTATGAGGACGTGAAGGCAGCCATAGCCAGGGACACAGAAAAAAATATGTAAAACAAAAACAACAAACCACCAAAATGGGAAAACAATTTGAACAGATTGCTTTGGCCAAGAAGGTACTCAGAGGGCAAATAAACACATAAAAAGACATTCAACATCTCCGTGGTAAAACCACAATGAGATACCACTATTCACATCTAGCAGAGTGGCTAAGATTTAAAAGAATAAAAATAGGAGCTCCTGGCTGGCTGAGTCAGTTGAGCGCCCAACTCTTGGTTTTGGCTCAGGTCATGACTTTAGGGTCGTGAGAGTGAGCCCCGAGTCAGGCTCCTTGCTAGCGGAGAGTCTGCTCGAGACTCTTTCCCTCTGCCCCTCGCCCTGCTCACAGGCATACTGGTTGTCTGCTTCAAGTAAATAAGTAAATCTTTAAAAAAGAATAAAATTCTGGATGGAACTAGAGGTATCATGCTAAGTGAAATAAGTCCATCAGAGAAAGACAATTATCAAATGATCTCACTGATAGGTGGAAATTAAGAAACAAGGCAGAGGATCATAGGGGAAGAGAGGAAGAAAAATGAAACAAGACGAAACCAGAGAGGGAGACAAACCATAAGAGACTCAATCCTAGGAAACAAACTGAGGGTTGCTGGAGGGAAGGGGGGTGCAGGGATGGGGTAACTGGGTGACAGGACATTGGGGAGGGCCTGTTGTAATGAGCCCGGGTATTATATAAGACTGATGAAACACAGACCTGTGCCCCAAGACAAATAATACATTATGTTAATTAATTGAATTTAAATTTAAAAAATTAAAATTTTAAAAATTTTAAAAAGAATAAAATAAAAGGGTGCCTGGGTGGCTCAGTGGTTTAAGCCACTGCCTTTGGCTCAGGTCATGATAGAGTCCTGGGATCGAGCCCTGCATCGGGCTCTCTGCTCAGCAGGGAGCCTGCTTCCCTCTCCCTCTCTCTGCCTGCCTCTCTGCCTACTTGTGATCTCTGTCAAATAAATACAAATCTTTAAAAAATTAAAAAAAAAAAAAAAGAATAAAGTAAAAATAAAAACCAGATAACAGTAAGCACTGGTGAGGATTAGGAGCAGCCAGAACTGTTGGTGGGAATGCGAAATGGCACAGCCATGTAGGAAGCAGGCTGGCTTTTCCTCATAAAATTAAACATTTTCACCATACAACTCAGCAACCCCACACCCAGGTTTTCACCCAAGAGAAAAAAAAAAACGTTCACAAAATAATCTGTTGTGGGTTTTTGTTTGTTTTGTTTTAAAGATTTTATTTATTCATTTGAAAGGGAGAGAGACAGAGAGAGCACAAGCATGGGGAGAGGCAGAGACAGAGGGACAAGCAGACTCCCCGCTGGGCTGGGAGCCCGCCGTGAGGCTTGATCCCAGGACCTAGAGATCATGACCTGAGCTGAAGACAGATGTTTAACCCTCTGAGCCAGGTGCCGTGGGTGTGTGTGTGTGTGTAAGATTTCATTTATTTATCTGACAGAGAGAGACACAGCGGGAGAGGGAACACAAGCAGGGGGAGTGGGAGAGGGAGAAGCAGGCTTCCCGCTGAGCAAGGAGCCTGATGTGAGGCTCCTGGGATCATGACCTGAGCCAAAGGTAAATGTCTAAGAATGAAGCCACCTGGACGCCCCTTACACAATAATCTGTATGTGAATGTTCATGGTGGTTTTACTCATAATCACCAAAAAACTGGAGAATATGCCTGACATCTTCCCACTAACAAACCATGGTAGGGCCACGTGACAGAATACTATGCAGCAAGGAAAAGGAACGGACCACTCACACACGTGGCACACATGAATCTCAAGGCCAGGTGCCAAGTGAAGGGCAAGGGTGCCTACTAGAACTACGTGAGACGTAATTCCCTGTGTGACACTCTGAAAAAGGGGAAACTTTAGACAGAAGACAGCCCAAGGCAATGGAGAGGGACTGACTAAAAAGGGGGGCAGGAAGACATTTTGGGGGTGACGGAACTTTTGTTTTCTATCTTGATTCTTTTTTTTTTAAAAGATTTATTTATTTATCTGACAGAGATCACAAGTAGGCAGAGAGGCAGGCAGAGAGAGAGGGGGAAGTAGGCTCCCTGCTGAGCAGAGAGCCTGATGTGGGGCTCGATCCCAGGACCCTGGGATCATGACCTGAGCTAAAGGCAGAGGCTTTAACCCACTGAGCCACCCAGGCGCCCCTATATCTTGATTCTAATAGTGGTTATGTGACTGTATGCACTCACCGAAAGTCACAAAGGGGTGCCTGGGGGGCTCAGTTGGTCAAGCGTCTGACTTGTGCTTGGGTCATGATCTCGAGGCCCTGGGATGGAGCCCCACGTTGGGCTCCACCCTCAGGAGGGCCAGCTTGTCCCTCTACCCTTTCCCCCACCCCTACTTGTGCTCTCTTTCTTTCTCAAATAAATAAAACCTTAAAAAAAAAAAAGTCAGACAGCTCTATACTAAAAAGAGTGAATTTTACTGTATGTAAGGTATGCTTCAATAAACCCGACTAAATCAAACCAAAGAGCTCTTGGGAACTAACATGCATCAGCAAACATTTTCTAAATTCAGTAGAGGCCCCAAATAATAGAGGCAAGGAAACCTCCCAGAAAGTAGGACAGAAAAACAGAGAGTTAAACAATAGTAGGGAAAAGATAAGTCAACCAGAGAATAGACCCAGGATGTCCAATACCCAACTGACATGAATTACTGGAGAAAGAAAAGGGAAAAACAACAACAACAGAAAGTAGCAATTGTGAATAACCATTCATGACCATTTTATGGGCAGGAGTAACAGGAGTGTCCAGACTAAAGGGTCGAGAAGTGTCCATCACAATGAATGAAAGAGACAAGGACCAGTGCACACCATTGGTAAATCTCTAGAATGCCAAAAATCAAGAGGGGATCCTGAAAGTTCCCAAGGCAGGAAGGGTGATAGTTTCATATAAAGGATCATTAATCCGAGTGGTTCTGGACTTCTCTACAGCAACACTGAGGGCTACCTAGAATCCTATGCCCAAATCATGAGTCAAATAAAGGCATTTTCTACCAAGGCTTCTCTAAAGAAGCTGTATCTCCAACATATCTCCACCAAAATGGGGGATTAATCAAGAAAGAGAAGACAGGGGACCCAATGTCCTAACAAAATGCTGCTAATAGTCCTGAAGCAAAGAGTCCATACTGAAGCCAGAGAGTGAAGGCTGCCAGAGTTGGAGGCTCTAGGAGAGGCTCCCTGATGATGTGGGACGGATGACTATAGGCTGACCCTATCAAGATTGTTTGAGAGCGCCTGGGTGGCTCAGTGGGTTAAGCCCCTGCCTTCGGCTCAGGTCATGATCTCAGGGTCCTGGAATATTTTATTTAAAATATTTTATTTTATATAATAAAATATTTTAATATTTAATATTTTATATATAAATATTTCATTTAAAAATAAATAAATAGATAAATAGATAAATAAATAAATAAAATACAAGGCAACCACTAACTTCAGGCAAGACAAAGGTATACAAGAAAATGTAATCATAATGTATTTCAAGGCTCAGCAGTAATATTTATATAATCATAACAGCACAGACACTCGGTACTAATTTAGCCAAAATCTATAAATCAGTTATACTGAAATTAAAGGAGGTGCAAGCACACGAGGGTGGTGGTACAAGAGATAAACTCTTATCTCCCACAGTAGCCATCAAAAGCTAATGCCTATAATTTAAAAAATTAGGAAGAAATACAAAAAGAAAACACTAGTAGTAAAAGAGTATTACTAAGAATTAGGAAGTAAAATAATGAGAAAAGAACCACAAGTATGAAATGTGGTTGCAGGGGCACCTGGGTGGTCAGTGGGTTAAGCCTCTGCCTCTGGCTCAGGTCATGATCTCAGGGTCCTGGGATTGAGTCCCGCATCGGGCTCTCTACTCAGCGGGAAGCCCGCTTCCCCTCATGCCCGCCTGTCTCTCTGCCTACTTGTGATCTCTGTCAAATAAATAAATAAAATCTTTAAAAAATAAAAACAAAAAATATATATATATAAATAAAATTAAAATAAAAGTGGTTGCCTCTGGGGACTGGAATCAGGGGGTGGCTGGTAGTGTTTGTTATAATTCATGCAGAACCACCTGTCTTTTTTTTTTTTAAGATTTATTTATTTATTTATTTATTTATCAGAGAGAGAGAGAGAGGCAGAGAGCGAGCACAGGCAGACAGAATGGCAGGCAGAGGCAGAGGCAGAAGCAGGCTCCCCGCCGAGCAAGGAGCCCAATGCGGGACTCGATCCCAGGACGCCGGGACCATGACCTGAGTCGAAGGCAGCTGCTTAACCAACTGAGCCACCCAGGCATCCCCCACCTGTCTTTTTAACCTCTATACACCATATAGATCACTGATTAAAAAACGTTTTAGGGAGGCGTTAGGCTGCTTCAGGATGAAGCTGAACATCTCTTTCCCAGCTACTGGCTGCCAGAAACTCATTGAAGTGGACGATGAATGCAAACTTCGTACCTTTTATGAGAAGCGTATGGCCACAGAAGTTGCTGCGGACGCCCTCGGTGAAGAATGGAAGGGTTATGTGGTCCGAATCAGTGGTGGCAATGACAAACAAGGCTTCCCCATGAAGCAGGGTGTCTTGACCCATGGCCGTGTCCGCCTGCTGCTGAGTAAGGGGCATTCCTGCTACAGACCAAGGAGGACGGGAGAGAGAAAGCGCAAATCTGTTCGGGGTTGCATCGTGGATGCCAATCTCAGTGTTCTCAACTTGGTCATTGTAAAGAAAGGGGAGAAGGATATTCCTGGACTCACTGATACTACTGTGCCTCGACGCCTGGGGCCCAAAAGAGCCAGCAGAATCCGCAAACTCTTCAATCTCTCTAAAGAAGATGATGTCCGCCAGTATGTTGTGAGAAAGCCCTTGAACAAAGAAGGTAAGCAACCTAGAACCAAAGCGCCCAAGATACAGCGTCTTGTTACTCTACGTGTCCTCCAACACAAACGTCGGCGTACTGCTCTGAAGAAACAGCGCACTAAGAAAAACAAGGAAGAGACTACAGAATCTGCTAAACTTTTGGCCAAGAGAATGAAGGAAGCCAAAGAAAAAGGCCAGGAACAGATTGCCAAGAGACGGAGGCTGTCCTCTGAGAGCTTCTACCTCTAAGTCTGAGTCCAGTCAAAAATGAGATTTTCTAAGAGTGACAAATAAATAAGATCAGACATTAAAAAAAAAGTTTTAAAGATTTTATTTATTTATTTGTCTATTTAGAGAGAGCATGCACACAAGCAGGGGGAGGGGCAGAGGGAACGGGAGAGAGGATCTCAAGCAGCCTCCATGCTGAGCAGGGAACCCTGATGCAGGGCTCGTTGTCACAACCCTGAGATCATGACCTGAGCCTAAAGCAAGAGCCGGATGGATGCTCAACCAACGGAGCGACCAGGCACTCCTGATTAAGAAACATTTTAAAGATTTTACTTATTTATTTGAGAGACAGAGATTGCAACAGAGATAGAGGGAGTGAGCATGAGTGGAGAGAAGAAGGAAAAGCAGGCTCCCCGCTGAGAGCAGGGAGCATGACGCAGGGATCCATCCCAGGACCCCAGGATCATGACCTCAGCCGAAGGCAGAAGCTTAACTAGCTGAGCCACCCAGGTACCGCTAAGACGCATTTTAAAGGTGAGGACTGACACCACGGCTGCTGCTGTTCTACGGAAGTTGGGAGGTTCTACAGCTTTTAAACAGATCTCTTCCACTCACTTTTGCACACAACTTGCTGATCATTCCAGAATCTAGAATCCCTATCTCAATCACCTCAGCCAGAGGGCTAATGAGTTTATTCTCTTTTCTCAGACCTTTTCCTTCTTACAGACCTCTTTTCATTTGACAGACAGATCACAAGCAGGCAGAGGCAGGCAGAGAAGAGGAGGAAGCAGGCTCCCTGCTGAGCAGAGAGCCCGACATGGGGCTCAATCCCAGGACCCCAGGATCATGACCTGAGCCAAAGGCAGAGGCTTAACCCACTGAGCCACCCAGGCACTCCACAGACCTCTTTTCAAAATGTATTACTGAAGTATAATTGACATAAAATGTTCTATTAGTTTCAGGTGTACCTTCTCATAGATTTTCTTTCTTTCTTTTTTTTTTTTTTTAAAGGATTTTATTTATTTATTTGACAGACAGAGATCACAAGTAGGCAGCAAGGCAGGGAGAGAGAGAGAGGAGGAAGCAGGCTCCCCGCTGAGCAGAGAGCCCGATGTGGGGCTCGATCCCAGGACCCTGGGATCATGACCCGAGCCGAAGGCAGAGGCTACAGGCTGGGAAGTCATGGAAGAGGGCGCCGGCACCCCAGAGCAGAGAAGCCAGCGGAGGGCCACCACTTATTTTTTTCATCCCAGCAGCCACCACTTTGCTGGCGGCTGTCTGTCTTCTCCAACTACAGACATGCTTCTCCTCCAGCTCTCTGCTCAGTGGCTAGGGCCCCTCATCGCATTTCCCCACCAGGAGAAAGCTCTATTTCCGGCTAACGGGGCATTCAGAAGGACCGAGCTCTGGTGCCCCATTCGTTTGCTTGCACACTGTTCCTAAGACGCTTTGCCCTTCTAAACCAAAAAAGCCATTAGGGCGGCTCCTAAACAAAAGGGCTCCACCAGCCCAGGATCTCCACCCCGGGCAACGGACCTGAACCAGAACCACAGTCATTCTAAAGCACGTCAAATTCTTAAGCAGTGCCATTTCCCACCCAAATACCCTGAAGCAGAAGGGAGGTGGAAAAATCACTCTTCCTTGGTTAAGCATACACGTGCGTGTTCTCTTACACACACACACACACACACACACACACACACACACACACACAGGCATCTGCACTGCTATTCTTATGTGTGTCCAGGAAACAAAGATTGCGATGGGAGGTCTATTTCAGGATTGAATCCCTCCCTTCCACTCAGTAAGTTCTTCCCGGAATCGGACTCAATCATCCCATTTTCTCCATCCAGGCTTTGTGCGAACCAAAACCACTCTCACAATAATCCAGAAATAGGATTTCAAGTCTCAGTCTCCCGGACTCCTCTCTGTCCAGCCTACTGCTACTGACTTGCTCTGTTTCCCACCTGTAGGCTCCGTCCCCGGCGTGAGGCTGCGAGCGCCCGGCATGGTGTTCGGCACGGTCGTGGGTCTTACAGACAGACCAACGCAGGGGCTGCACACCCTGGCAAGCCTGGGGGTTCTGTTCCCTCTAAGGAAAAGAGCTGTGAGTGCTAGAATGCCTGTTGCATGGGCGCCCCCGCTCCAGCCCAGCCACTCACCTTGGGCTCACCCTGAGCGGCAAAGCGAGTGCGCAGCACGTCCACGGGCTGCACGGCCAGGGTGGCGGCGCTGGCAGACAGGCCGCCACACACAAAGTGCACGGAGAAGTCGCGGGCATCGTACGTGGTGGCTCTGTGCACCAGTTCGGTCAGCAGCTCGAACGACAGAAACTACAAGAGCACGTGACAAAGTCATTGACGAACAGTCCCCCAAGCCCACTGAGGGCCTGTCAGGACAGTCTCCTGGGGCAACGCCTAATTGATATTCAGTTTGGGCTAAGTCCCCGCGGTGGGGGGAACTTATGGAAGAAAACGCCCGTATGGTACAGCTTGGTCTGACGCTGTCTTCAATTTCAGACTTCAAACTTCACGTAGTGACCCCGTTAAGACAGGCAGAAGTGTGGAGACCGCCTCCTGCTGCCCCAGCCAGGCAGGGTCCCTGCAGGCCCCACCTTCCCAATGATCCTCTGTTGAGCAACACGACCCCGGGGCCCTGGCACGTTCCCCTGCCACCTACTTGGACAGCTCCATAGCCTATAGAGAGAAGCTGCGCTGGGACGTGTCCTTTCCAGAATGCTGTGGGGCCTTCCTCCTGCAAAATCTGTCTCCCAGCCTGTAGGATCCCATGGTATTTTGCACCGGGGTCACTGCGAGACAGGCGCTCAATCTGGAGCTGGGAATCAGAATCGAAAAGGTCAGATGACAGGGCAGTGTGGGGTGAGACGGAGAAATTTTGGAAAATGTAACAAAGGCAGCGAAGCTCTTCCTCTTGACGAAATTCCAAACTCTGGAAACTGCTTTGACAAGAAAGAGAGAACTGGTCCTCCAGCCCATTCCTTGGTTAAAAAAAGGAGGAAAGGATACCTGGAAACGGATCTTGATGACATCCAAGGGGCTGATCATCACCCGAGTGACAAGTCCAGACACAGACCCGGCCACCGCCACCTCAAAACTGGAGATATTCCTGCCATCAGCTTTGGGGTCATAGCCAACCATCCCTGCCTCTGGCCCATACAACGTCCATCAGTTCCAATCTAAAAGCAAGAGACACGGAGTAAACACCAGAGCAAGTTCTTAGGGTCTCTGCTCACAAGCCACCTCCTCAGAGCAGCCCTCCCTGACCATCGCATCTTGCCCTGCTTTATTCTTCTGCACAGCATTAATATACTGGACATTTATTCTGGACATCTGTTTCTTGCCACCTGCGTCCACTAGGATGCGAACCTATGAAAACAGCCCAGCACTGTGAGTGCTCCTATCTGTTGACTGAATGAACCGACAGGGGTGGTAGGAAATCATTCACTTCCAGAGATCAGCTCGCTTTCCAAGACACCTGGCTTTATGGCCAGAGGGAAAGTCCCTGCCTGAGCCTGAGCCAGGGGGCAGAGCCCACTGCAGCTGAGCACCGAGGCAGACGTCCGACATGCAGGCCCAAGAGCACCGTGCGGGATTCCCCAATAAGCCCACGTGATCCAGAGAAACCCAGTAACTCCTGAGACCTCCTGCATACCGCCCTGCCCCCAGCCCCGCCACTGTCTGCACACCGCAGGCCAGCTGCAGCAATGCAGCCATGCTTGGCTTTGAAATGATGTTCCTCGGCCCACTTGATCCCCGTTGACCTCTTCAACCTCCCCCTGGACCTCTCTTCAGCCACTTCAATAGGGTGGGCTCTGCTCCTGACCAGTTTCTAGAAAGCACTGTTTGGGTTCCTATCTGCCAACCTTGCCTCTGCACCTACTGTTCCCCATGTCTGAAACACAGCAGCTCACCCCATCCCCCTGCCCCATATATCTCCCCTCACTCTTCCCCAGATGAGCCCCTCCCATGCACCACGGCTCAGCTAAGGAGCACCGCCCCCCCCAATCCAGGGGTCGTCCTCATGTCCTCTTTAGCATTCACAGCATTTGCTCCTGTTTGAGAAGTGCTCTTCTAAATTCATCTTTTTTTTTTTTTTTTAAATTTTATTTATTTATTTAGCAGAGAGAGATCACAGGCAGGCAGAGAGGCAGGCAGAGAGGAGGGAGAAGCCGGCTGCTCGCTGAGCAGAGAGCCCGGTGCAGGGCTCGATCCCAGGACCCTGAGATCGCCACCCAAGCGGAAGGCAGAAGCTTCAACCCACTGAGCCACCCAAGCTCCCCGAGAACCGTTGTTCTACAGAAACACTCCCATGGGTGTGTAAAATGTCATGAATTATGTCACTGTTTGTAAAACTGAGTAACACACAAATGCTTATCAACAGAGGGTTGGGATAAATACAGTAAGTCACATCCACGCAATCCTCTGTAGCCATGAAGAACGAGCTAGAGAGACACACACACTGAAAAGATGACCGCAATACACTGAAACGTGCGAAAAACGTTTCAGAACAGAATGTCTACTATAACCCCATTGCAAAAGAAAACCAGCAAGACCTATGTACACTCCCTACAGGAGTAGAAAGCACAGGGAAAAACTCTGTATCAACACATACACGGACAGGTTGGTAAGATCACCTCTGGGGGAAGGGTTGGCAAAGGAAGAGAGAAAACACATCTCTCCCTTTCCTTTTTTTTTTTTTTTTAAAGATTTTATTTATTTATCAGAGAGAGAGAGAGAGCGAGCACAGGCAGACAGAATGGCAGGCAGAGGCAGAGGGAGAAGCAGGCTCCCTGACGAGCAAGGAGCCCGATGTGGGACTCGATCCCAGGACGCTGGGATCATGACCTGAGCCGAAGGCAGCTGCTTAACCAACTGAGCCACCCAGGAGTCCCTCTCCCTTTCCTTACACAATTCTATATCCTATGAATCTGTTATGCCCCATCCCACCCCGCCCCAAGACAATTAAAACTAAATATAAAATGAGTTTAGAAGGGGCTGCACAGCTAACCTAGTTCTTGAATACCAACAGTAACAGTCAAGTCAGTGTCCACACAGGGCCGAGTGGATTCTCTTTTGCCTCTGAAACGGTCTGCTCCACTCCCTCAGCCCCAAATCTGCTTTCGTGTATGAAAGTAGTGCCCCAACCCATCCTTAACATTAACATGGCATTTCTACGTGGCACTTGCAGCAAAGCATTCTAAGATAATATATTTTTTTAAAAGTCTAATGGTGGGGTGCCTGGGTGGCTGACCAGCCGACTCTTGATTTCAGCTCAGGTCCTAATCTCATCAGGGTCGTGAAATCGAGCCCCACAACCCGCTTAGGCTACTCTCTTTCCCGAGTCCTCCAGGCTATCGCTAAACTCCCCCAGTACCCAGGGACGCTTATTTAACCTGGGTTCTCCTCTCTCGCTTCTGGGGACGATCATGCAAGACACCATATGCGGTAAGCTTTGTAAAAAAGGTAAAAGTCTAAAACAAGAGAAAGGGCTGGTTAAATATAGTTGCAGTTACTTTACTTTTTCCACTTGCTCAAATTTCCTTCTTGTACCGGTAAGCCTTGATATTTACCTAAGGAGACAAAATAAATATGAAGTACGACTGCATATGCGTGATATACAGAACAGAGCACGGAGAGACGGGGTCCCGGGAGTGAGCGGCAGGGGGGCCGGGGGCGGGACAGAGAGCGCCTCCGCCATGCCCCTCCTCGTACTGCGGAAGCCCCGGGCGCTGGGCTACGAGCGGTGAGCTCGCGTGCCCGTGTGCCCATAAGTTCAGCGAGGGGTCCCCAGAGCCGTCCCCGCGTGTGGACACACGTGTCCAGCTGTGCCTCGGGGCGTTTTCGCCCCAAGTCCGAGAAGACGCCGGCGAAGCACGCACCCACGTGTACGGGCGTCCCGCGTGTGTGCGAGCTTTTGGCCCCTGCGTCCCTGAAGATGCTTCTCAGGTCAGGCATGACACGTGCGCGTACAGGCCCTGCCCCCACGTGAGTGCCGGCGCCTGGGTGCGACCCCCGAGTCCCCGAGAGCACGGCGAGGAAGGAGAGGGTAGAGGTCACTCACCCGGCACGAAGGGCGCGGCACAACTCCGCGCGCGCTTCTCTTCCTACCTCCTCACGCAGTCTCACAGCAAAACTAATTGAGCCTGGCAGTAACTGGCGGGCTTCCGGACCAATCACCGGGCAGCTTCCGACAGGGGCTGGACCAATAGTTGTATAGTAACAGATGGGCCCCACCTCTTGCAACGTATCACTGGGTAATGTGGTTCATGACTAACGAGGCTGTCCCCGTTTGGGGGGCAGAGCCTTCTGGGAGGTGTAGTCTCACTACGCGCGCGTGCGCGAATGTTATTCACGCGTGGGAAGGTGGCGCTTCTTGAAGTACGGATGTGCCCTTGGGAGGTCGCAGCACTAAATGGCGTGTGGCTCCTATCGTCTTTCGAGCGGGGGCGAGGTTGGGTGCTCTGAATTTGACCCGCTTTCTTCAAAACCCTCGTAGTCCCGGAACCCCGATAATCTAAACTTGGGAAAGAGATGGCGGGAAGTTTAGCTAAGACCTGGAGGACTTGGGAAAGAGAGTAGGTGGGTTTTTGAAACCAGGAAGAGGACGGCAAAAGTGTAGAATTTTGTTTCCCCCTAGGGTTTATTATGTATAATTTCTCATAAAAATAAAATACATTACAGACGCTACAGAAATGTAAAAACGCAGGGGGAAATGGCTCATCCTACCGCTTTCACGCCAAGTAGCGTCAGTGTTTTGCAGGACAGTATTTCTTCCTGATTTTTTAATTGCATTTTCCCCGTTAGTGCAATCGCTTTGACACACAATTTGAAAACCTCATTCCCCCAACATTATTTTGAAATAAATACCAGACATCATATGATTTCACCAGTTAACATTTCAGACTGTATCTTTAAAAAGACAAGAATTTCCCTTTTAAACATTTTTTTTTTAAGAGTTTATCTATTTATTTGACAGAGATCACAAGTAGGCAGAGAGGCAGGAGGAAGCAGGTTCCCCACTGAGCAGAGACACTCCCCCCCCAATGCTGGGCTCAATCCCAGGATCCTGAGATTTAATTGGTTCCCTAGTATATTCCAAAGGTTATCGATCAACGAAATTTTTTATTGTTATTATTGTTATGACCATAAAACATTTTATTTTGTTTTAATAAATTTATTTTTAATTTTTTAAAAAATAAGCTCTATGCCCAACATGAAGCTGGAACTCATGAACCTGACATCAGGAGTTGCGTGCTCAATGGACTGAGCCAGCCAGGTGCCAACATAAAACACATTTTATATCTATCATTATGAACACATGGATTTAAACATATTCTTGGGGCACGTGGCTGTCTCAGTTGATAGAACATGTGACTCTTGATCTCGGGGTTGTGAGTTCAGGCCCCATGTTGGATGTAGAGTTCACTTAAAAACAATAAAATAGGGGGTGCCTGGGTGGCTCAGTGGATTAAAGCCTCTGCCTTCGGCGCAGGTCATGATCCCGGGGTCCTGGGATGGAGCCCCGCATCGGGCTCTCTGCTTGGCTGGGAGCCCGCTTCCCTTCCTCTCTCTTCACCTGTCTCTCTACCTACTTGTGGTCTCTGTCAAATAAATAAATAAATAAAATCTTTAAAAAAAAAAAAAAACAATAAAATAGGAGTGCCTGGGTGGCTCAGTAGGTTAAGCGTCTGCCTTTGGCTCAGGTAATAATCCTGGGGTCCTGGGATCGAGCCCTGTGTTGGAGTCCTGGGATGGAGCCCCATGTTGGGCTCCTTGCTCAGTGGGAAGTCTGCTTCTCCCTCTCTCTCCGTCCCTCACCCTGCACATGTTCGCTCTCACTCTCTCTCAAATAAATAAGATCTTTTAAAAAATAAAGGGCACCTGGGTGGCTCAGTTGATTAAACATCTGTCTATAGCTCAGGTCATGATCCCAGGGTCTTGGGATCTAGCCCCAAGTTGGGCTCGCTGCTCACTGGGGGCCACTTCTCGCTCTCCCTTTGCCTGCAGCTCCCCCTACTTGTGCTCAGATTAATAAATAAAATCTTTAAAGAAATAAAATAATTTAACATATTTGTTCTCTTTCAATCCATTCTAGTTAGTATCCTAATTGACACATTTCCCCTTCTTTGGCTAGGTGCCTATTCAAGTTGGCCCTGAATCCTTTTGACAAAATGACTAGTTTTCTCACTTGCAGGTGTAACAAGACATTCTAGGCTCATCACAATTTTTAAATAGTTTTATTGAGGTATAATACAGATATAATTGACTACATGTATTCCAAGTAAACAATTTTATGTGTTTTTTTTTAGGATTTTATTTATTTATTTGACAGACAGAGATCACAAGTAGGCAGAGAGAGAGAGAAGCAGGTTTCCCGCTGAGCAAAGAGCCCAATGTGGGGCTCAATCCCAGGACCCTAAGATCATGACCCAAGCCGAAGGCAGTGGCTTAACCCACTGAGCCACCCAGGCGCCCCCAATTTTATGTTTTGATGTGTGTGTACATTGCCACACAATAGTGAACATATGTCCATGACTCCAAAAGATTCCTCACCCTCTTTACTATCATACCTTCTTCTTCCCTCTTCCCCAGGCAATCACAGATCTGCTTTCTGTCATGTAGTTTAGTCAGCCTTTTTTTTTTTTTTTTTTTTAAATTTTATTTATTTATTTATTTATTTGACAGAGAGAGATTACAAGCAGGCAGAGAGGCTGGCAGAGAGAGAGAGGAGGAAGCAGGCTCCCTGCCGAGCAGAGAGCCCGATGCGGGACTCGATCCCAGGACCCTGAGATCATGACCTGAGCCGAAGGCAGCGGCTTAACCCACTGAGCTACCCAGGCGCCCAGTTTAGTCAGCCTTTTATAGAATTTTATATAAATGGAATTATACATGATGTTCTTTTTGTCTGGCTCCTTTTCCTCAGCATAATTACCCTGAGATTTATCCACATTGTGTGTATTATGAGTTGATTCCTTTTCCTTGCTGAGTAATATTCCCCTATATGACTGGGCAACAATTTATTTATTTGGGTTGTTTCCAGTTAAGGGCTATTACAAATAAAGCTGCTGTAAATATTCATTCATAAGTCTTTGTATGGACATCTGCATTAATTTCTCTGGGGTATGGACTTTGGTGTGGAATGACTGGATTATAGGGTCAGTGTATGTTTAACTCTTCGATATACTGCCCAATTTTTACAAAGTGATTGTACTATTTCACGTCCCTGCGTGCAGGATGACATTTCTAGTTCTTCCACATCATCAGTGAGGTCGTTCTTTATAAATCTATATATTTTAACAGATAAGTAGTAAAATCTCACTGTGATTTTAATTTGCATTTCCCTAGTGACTAAGGTTGAGTGCCTTTTTGCGTGCGTACTTGCTATCCTTGTATCTTCTTGGTGAAGAATTTGCTCAAATCCTTTGCCCATTTTTAATTGGATTGCTTTGTTTCTTATTGTTGAATTTTGGGAGTTTTTCTGCTTTCTGGATATAAGCCACTTATCATTACATATGTAGCTTACTATTCTATATGTGGCTTGAAAAAATCATGTCTTTCAAAGAGCAGAAGTTGTTAATTTTAATAAAGTCCAGTTTATTGATCGTTTTTTCCCTTTACTGGATCATGCTTTTGTTATCATACTTAAGAATTCCTAGCCTAGCCAAAGGCCATAAGGATTTTTCTCCTACGTTTTCTAATAGAAATTTTGTAGTTTTACATTTTACATGTATGTCTCTGATTCATTTAGGGTTTTTTTGGTTTTTTTTTTAAAGGCAAGCTCTAGGCCCAACATGGGGCTTGAACTTGTGACCTCAGGATCAAGAGTCACATGCAAGATGCCTGGCTGACTCAACTGGAGAATGTGTGACTCTTGATCTCAGGGTTTGAGCCCCACATTGGGTGTAGAGATTACTAGAAAATAAATAAATAAACTTTTAAAAAAAGAGAGAGAGAGTTGCAAGCTCTCCCAACTGAGCCAGCCAGGAAGTTGTGGTTTCACTTACGTGTATGTGTGAGATATGGATTGAAGTATTTCTTCTTTTTTTTGTTTCTTGGGTTTTGTTTTTGCATTTGGATATTTCATTGTTTCAGCACCTAGGAGTCACTGTTTTTGTTGAAAAGTCTATTTTTTCCCCCGAATTGCCTTTTGCACCTTTGTTGAAATCAGCTGTTCACATGTGCACAACATTTTGACTTCTGCTTCTCTTCATTCAGTGTTAAGTGCTGATAAGCATTGTCCACACGGGAAAAGGGTAGTTAAAAATGTTAAGGTGGGGGGCGCCTGGGTGGCTCAGTGGATTCAGCCTCTGCCTTCGGCTCAGTGTCATGATCTCAGTGTCATGGGATCAAGCCCCGCATCAGGCTCTCTGCTCAGCAGGGAGCCTGCTTCCTCCTCTCTCTCTGCCTGACTCTGCCTACTTGTGATCTCTCTCTGTGTCAAATAAATAAATAAAATCTTAAAAAAAAAAAAAGCTGAAGGAAGGGTTTAACACCATTAAAAAAAGAAATGTTAAGGTGGGGGCGCCTGGGTGGCTCAGTCCGTTAAGTGTGCGACTCTTGACTTTGTCCGACTCTTGATTTCAGGTCAGATCTCCATCTCATCTTCCTGAGTTCGAGCCCTTCGTTGATCCTGCTTAGAAAAAAAAATAGGGGCACCTGGGTGGTTCAGTCGGTTATCGTCTGCCTTTGGCTCAGGTCATGATCCCCAAATCCTGGGATCAAGTTCCGAATCCGGCTTCCTGCTCAGGGGGAAGCCTGCTTCTCCCTCTCCCCACTGCGTGTAGTTTCTCTCTCTCTCTCTCTCTCAAATGAATGAATAAAAATCTTAAGGAAAAAAAAAATGGGGCATCTGGGTGGTTCAGTCGGTTAAGCATCTGCCTTTGGCTCGGGTCATGATCCCAGAGTCCGGGGATCGAGCCCCATGTTGGGCTCCCTGCTCAGCGAGAAGTCTGATTCTCCCTCTCCCTCTGCCTGCTGCTCCCCCTGCTTATGCACTTTCTCTCTCTGTTAAATAAATAAATAAATAAATAAATAAATAAATAAAATCTTCTAAAATAAGAAAAAAGAAAAAAAAATGTTAAGGCGGCCCACAGTGGGCAGAACCAGGTGCAGAAATTTGACTTTCCGTCCTTTTTGAAAATGCACCCCACTTTGTCCTCCCTTATCTCCTCTAGCTCTTTACTTGGTCATTGCCTTATATCCCCACGAAAGCCCAGCCTCTGTGTTATATCTCTGTTTTCATCAGTTTCCTGGACTGACGGCTACCTCTCCCCACACAATCTCCTCAGCTCGAGAGATCTTTGGTTCTATTTTGTTCTGGACTAGAGCGAGCCCCCATTTCAGAAGAGACCTCCCGATGGCCACCCCACACCTAAGCTGGCAGGACCTTAGCTACTGGCTAATTGCAGAGTGAGTTAGACTCAGGGAACTATACAGATCATGAGAACTGGAAAGACTCATGGAAATCACTTAGTCCTGCCGGGTCGGACGGCAAATTTCTGGCCCAGCTGAAATGAGATCCGTAGCAGGTGCCAGCTTTCCTGGGCTTACACCTTGGCTCCAGTTTTCGTGTATTTAAAATCTGGTCATTTCATTTCAGGTTAAATATGTTAAGTAAGTCCTATCACGTGAAAAGAGAAACCGGAGAAAAACGTTTCCCGTCAGCATGGGGAAGTGAATCCTTCTGTGACCTCATCAAAATTTACCCTAAAGAGACCTATTAAAAGCTTCCTTGGACTTCCCCTGCCTCCTCAGAGGAAGTAAATACCCCCTTGGCCTTGACCAAATAGTGTCGGTATTTATCAACTGCCTCACCGATGATCTTTTCAATCACAGGGGAAAGAATCTCTTATTGCCCGAGTAGGATGGTCAGCTGTGCCATCCAGAAGACCCCCGAGAGCCAGGAGGTCACTCGCTGTGTCTCTGAGGCAAGGCACTCCTTTCCCTGGGCTGCACCTTCCCAACTATGAAAATGGAGGCATTGGATTACAGGCTGTACAGGCTGTCCAAGCTTTGCTGCTTCTATACCTCTAAAGGTCTAAAAATATCTGCATTTGTAGTGGGCGTTCAAGGGTTCTCAACTTCAGCTCATGATCTGGAATGCTTATTTTTTTTTAAGATTTTATTTATTTATTTGACAGACAAAGATCATATGAAGGCGAAGAGGCAGGCAGAGAGAGAGGAGGAAGCAGGCTCCCTGCTGAGCAGAGAACCTGATGCAGGCTCGATCCCAGGACCCTGGGATCATGACCTGAGCCGAACGCCACTGATTCACCCAGGTGCCCCTGGAATGCTTATTTTAAAATGCAGATACCCCTCCGTAGGGACACTCATCCGGATCAAGCAGGTCTAGCTTGTGGGCCTGGAAATAAGGATTTTGGTTGGTGGTCCCTATTTGGATGGACATCGAATTAGGGGTACACATCTTAGCTGATCATGCAAGGCTCCCCTTGTTTCTTTCCTCTTTCTTATGATTCAGGAGGAGATGAAGAGCCTCTGTGCCTCGTCACTTTTTTCCATCAAATATTGATTGAGGGTCTGCATGGCCAAGCACTGTGTTAGATGCTGGGGATCTAGCAATGAACAAATCAGGCTTTCTTCCCTTTTGGAGCTTTTTTTCACTTAGAAATATGTATCTAAGGTTCCTTCATATCTCTCTGCAGCATGATAGCTCACTTGTTTTTAGTGCTAAGTAATTGTCCGCTGTCTGAATGTATCACTCATTCTCCTACTGAAGGGCATCTTGGTTGCTTCCACATTTCAGTGATTATGAATAAAGCTTCTGGAAATAGGGCACCTGGATGGCTCAGTTGCTAAACATCTGCCTTCGGCTCAGGTCCTGGGTCCTGGGATCGAGCCCTACATCGGGCTCCCTGCTCAGCAGGGGACCTGCTTCTCCCTCTCCCACTCCCCCTACTTGTGATCCCTCTGTGTGTGTGTGTGTGTCTCTCTCTATCAAATAAATAAATAAAATCTTTTTTAAAAAAGCTTCTGGAAATATCTGTATGTAGGTTTTTGTATGCACGTAAGTTTCCTTCATTTTTACTTGCTTATTTTTTAAGGGTTGGACTGTAGGTTTGAGAAAATCATGAAAAAGCAACAACTGATGGAGGGCTCTGGAGGAAGCTCTGACAGGCCACATGAGGCCAAAGATAGAGGCACGGCTGGTCAAGTTCCCTTTTCTGTCCTTTCAGATTTACTCAGCAAATGAGTCAAAGACCAGTAAATTAACCAAAGGGCAAGGGGGGAAAGCACAAGAAAGAAAGAGGATTCACTGTCCAGTAACTTTAAAGAGCTGATTCCTTATGCGTTTTAACTTTATTCTGCTGTTCTTCTCAGTAGAGCCAAACATCAAGGGGCTATCAGGAATGTCAATGTCAGCCCAAAGAGAAAAAAGCTTCCCAAGTTTGCTGGAGGGGTGTCTGGCTTCCAGCTTTCTGGTTTTCAGCATTCGGCTCTTTCTGATAAGATAGTCCACTTTCGTGGGTGACAGCACCTTACCTGCTACCCATTTCTGAGCTCCCCCCAGGTGTTTCCTGGGGTATCCATGTGAAGACAGTCTTCATATGGTGCTCAGAGGGAGAGTGGGTGCAGCTCTACCATGAAGGAAGGGCTGGTGTGTGCCACGTCAACTGCAGACCACCTCTTCTTCCTCCACGACTTCTTCTTCTTCTTCTTCTTTTTTTTTTTTTAATTTAACAGACAGAGATCACAAGTAGGCGGAGAGGCAGGCAGAGGGCGGGGGGAGCAGGCTCCCTGCTCAGCAGAGAGCCCGATGTGGGGCTCGATCCCAGGACCCTGGGACCATGACCTGAGCCAAAGTTCAGAGGCTTAACCCACTGAGCCACCCAGGTGCCCTCTCCACGACTTCTAATCTCACCAGACTCAAGGAGTACTGCTTCTGAGACGGTCGAACTCAGATGCAGAGTTGATGATAAAAAAGTGAACAACCCAATAAACAAATCAGGGTTAGACATTTCACAAAGAGAGAAACAAATGGGTAATAAACAAGCAGAAAAGCACCAACATCATTAGCTGAAAGGAAGCGCAAATTATATCCGTAATGAAATACCACCACACATCTGCCAGAAGGGCTAAAATGTAAGAGATCCATGACATCAAATGTTAGCATATCTGTGGAGCAACTGGAACTCCTGCACACAGCCGGTGCGGTTAAGAAATGGTACAAACAGGGTGCCTGGGTGGCTCATTGGGTTGAGGCCTCTGCCTTCGGCTCAGGTCATGATCTCAGGGTCCTGGGATGGAGGCCCACATCGGGCTCTCTGCTCAGAGGGGAGCCTGCTTCCTCCTCTCTCTCTATCTGCCTCTCTGCCTACTTGTGATTTCTGTCTGTCAAATAAATAAATTAAAAAAAAAAAAAAGAAAGAAAGAAATGGTACAAACATGAGAAGAGGTCAGGCAGTTTCTTATTAAATTAAATATCTACACATCCGTGACCCAACATCCCACTTCAAGGTTTATCCAAGGGAAATGAAAACATGTTTACAAAAAGATTGTGTAAGGACGTTCAGTGCAACCCAGACTGGAAAGATCTGAGATGCGCATGGACAGAATGTATAGGAAGTGATACATCCCGGCCACGGACTGCCAGTCAGTGATAAAGGGGAAAGAATGACGGATAACCACCACAAGATGCATGTCTCAAATATATCCATGTCTTCTGTTACATTCTGCTCTATTCATCCAACTCTTCAGAGAGCAGAATTAGATCGTCCAGAACTTGGAGTGGAAAAAGAGAAAGCGGTAAGATACAAACCACCACGGAAACCCAAACAGTCCTGATTCTATAAGAGAAAATCACATGCTCCTGCCCCCTGACCTCCAGCCTCAGCGGTAAACATTCCCTTGTAATGCCCTGCGCTTGATCTGGTGGGCAAGTTTGATTCTTCTAGAATTCAACGTCCTTTGTGTACACGTGTGTGTATATGCGTACGTGTATAATTTGCTATTTAAGATAAAAAAATTAAAAATATTTTATTTTCAAGTAATCTCTATACCCAACGTGGTGCTTGAACTCACAACCCTGAGATCAAGACTCACATGTTCTATGAGTAAGACAGATAGGCTCCCCATTTTCAACAATTTTTTTTAAAAAAGACTTTATTTATGTTTTTGAGAGACAGAGAGAGAAAGCATGAGCAGGGAGAGGGGCAGGAGAGGGAGAAGCAGACTCCCGGCTGAGCGTGCAGACTTTTGAGGGGCTTGACCTCACCGCCTCATAACCTGAACTGAAATCAAGCATCAGAGGCTTAACTGACTGAGACACCCAGGTGCCCCTGCAAGGTAGATGAACCTTGAAAACATTCAAAGTGTTTTGAATGTAAAAGAAAGTGAAAGAAGTGAAAGAAACCAGACACAAAAGGACTATTGTATGATTCTATTTATATGAAGTATCTAGAATAGGTAAATCCATAGACATGGAAAGTAGGGTAGGGGTTCCCAAGGGCCAGCAGGAGGAGTGGGATGGGAAATTATTGTGAAATGGATACAAAGTTTCTGTTTGGAGCGATGAAAAACATTTTAGAAATAGTGATGGTTGAAAAAAAAAAAAGAAATAGTGATGGTTGTACAACATTGCAAATGGAGTGAATGCCACTGAATTCTATACTTAAAAATGGTTGAAAATTGGGGTGCCTGGGTGACTCAGTTGGCTAAGCATCTTTTAAAAAGAAAGATTTATTTATTTGAGTGAGAGAGAGTGAGCAGGGGAGGGAGAGGGAGAGAAGCAGGCTCCCCACTGGGGGCAGAGCTGACACAGGGCTCAATCTCAGGACCCCAAGACCACGACCCAAGCCAAAATCAACAGTCAGATACCCAACCAACTGAACCAACTGGGTGCTCAATAAATATATCTTAAAAAAATCTTAATTATAGCATGAATCAGAACTTCATTCTTTTATATGACTGAATAATATTCAATTTCCATGTATATACCACATTTGGTTTATGTATTCACCTTTTGTTTTAAATTTATTTGATATAGAGAGGTCGCAAGTAGACAGAGAGAGAGGGGGAAGCAGGCTCCCTGCTGAGCAGAGAGCCCAACATGGGACTCGATTCCAGGACCCTGAGATCATGACCTGAGCTGAAGGCAGAGGTTTAACCCACTGAGCCACCCAGGTGACCCTGCATTCATCTTTTGATGGACATTTGAATTATTTCCACTTTTTTTTTTTTTTAAGATTCTATTTATTTATTTGTCAGAGGGAGAGAGAGAGAGAGAGCACAAGCACGGGGAGATGCAGGCAGAGAAAGAGGGAAAAGCAGACTCCCCGCTGAGCAGAGAGCCTGATGCGGGGCTCCATCCCAGGACCCTGAGATCATGACCTGAGCCAAAGGCAGATGTTTAATGACTGAGTACCCAGTTGCCCCATTTAAAAAAAAATGTTAATTTGAGAGAGAGAAGGAGAGAATGCAAGTGGGGAGGGGGCAGAACGAGAGGGAGAGAGAATCCTCAAGCAGATTCCCTGCTGAGTGGAGCCTGATGCAGAGCTCAATCCCAGGACCTCGAGATCACCACCTGAGCTCAAATCAAGAGTCAAACACTGAACAACTGAGCCACCCAGGCACCCCAGATGTCATGTGCTTCTGCATTTACAATTTTCTCTTCTTTCCCTCAGCGTCTCTCTGAAGCCTGTGTTCCCCCTGCCCTCCTCCTGCTCCCACGCCTGTCCTGAGATAGGTCATTGGTCAGCTTCCTCCACGTTTTGAGCTCCCTGAAGGTTGGCGTTGGTGACCTTCCCATTCTCTCTGTCTCCAGTACCTGGCACAGATCCACGTTCATCTGCTCCGTAGCTGGGGCGCCTGGCTGGCTCAGTCAGTAGAGTGTGTGACCCTCGATCTCGGGGTCATCAGAGTTCGCGGCCCATGTTGGGTGTAGAGATTACTAAAGACAAAAAAAACAAAAAAACTTTGAAAAGAAAACCAAATGCTCAGTGGTTGATACTGTGGAGTGTAGGGATGGAAGAAACCGTACCCCACTCTGGCTTCAAATGAGATGATTTCCCTCTTCCACATCTGCCTCCGGTATTTATAGACCGGGGAATGTGGGTGGGGAGGAGGGTTATACTTGTCGGAGAGCTGAATGGGGAGAGACTGTGAGGCATCTTTGGATGTCTTTTTTTTTTTCTTGCTCACCTTGGGTGTGTCCCCCTGTCCCCTCCTTGAACTCTGGAGAAAAAGAGCAGTCAGGGAATGTGGGGGAATGAGCCCTTGGTAGGCACGCAGGAACGGCAGGGTATCAGGGTTAGAATTAGCCACAAAGAGAGGGACAGAGCCCTACAGGAGCAGCGTTAAATTCATCAAAGTCCAGGGTAGGCTGTCCAGGGCTGGTCTGGCAGCTGTCCTCACAAACTTCCCAGGGGCACAGAGTCTTGGTTCACCACGCCAGCACCCTAGGCATGGCCCTCACTGTCTGACCCAAGGCGGCAGCTGGGATTCCAGCAACAGAACCGAAGAAGGACTGAAGGAGAAGGGAATTCTGGGAGGTTACGGGGAGTTGCCACGTGAGACTTCCACTTGAATCCTACTGGCAAGAACTTCGTCACAGGGCCACACCTTAAAGCTAGGGTGACTGAGACGAATGGTCTTTATTCTGGCTAGTAATAAAGGAACAAGGTACAAATTGAGCATCTGCTACTCTAGAGGAAGAGAAGATAAAATGGCGGGTAGCCAGCCTCCACCGCACATGGACAGAGAGAAAGATGTATTGAGCAAATACCATATTTCCAGCACGTGCTCCATGTGGTATATATTACTCACTTCTCCCCAAACCCTAGGAGGCAGACACCATATTCCATCATACTGATGAGGAAACAAAGTCAGAGGTGTTGGGTAACTCACCCAAGGTTACACAACTGTCTAGGGTGAGGACTACAAACTGCCATCGACTGAATGTGCGTGTCCCCCGCTGAACCCTGCCAAACCTGGATGTTGAAGCCCTAAACCCCAGTGTGATGGTCTGAGGACGTGGGGCCTCTGGGAGAGAATTAGATCTAGATGGGGTGATGGGACTGGGGTCTTCATGGGGGGTTAATGGCTGTATGGCCAGAGCTCCCTCTTTCCCACCTTGTGAGGAGGCAGAAGCGGTGTCTGGAGGAGAGCCTTCTCCAAATGCCAAATCTGCCAGCTTTGTGATCTTGGCCTTGCCGGTCTCTGGTATTTTGTTATAGCAGCCCCAAGCTGACTGATACAGACTTCCAGGCTCTTCCTGCCACATCCAGCTACCTTGGGTGTCACAGAGGGAGGGAGGTGGGGAGAGAGGCCAGTCATCTTTTTTTCTGAAGTTCAGACCAGCTTGCCAGGCCAGGAAAGGCAGCAAGGGCTTGGGGGGTGAGGAAAGTCCTATTTTTTTAAAAGTATTTTTTCCTTGTTTTCACCTCTTAGGGTAAGGGATGCAGCTGGAGAGCAGGAGGACAATGTTGTCACTGGTCTGGTTCTCACAGTACTGAAAACAAGACGACTGTGCAAGGAAGAAGTAGAGCTCCGAACCCTTGGACAAACCCCTCAATATTGCCTCTGGGTGTCCGATCCCTCGCTCATCCTGTGAAGGGATGATGGTAGGCTAGAGCAGGGCTCATCCTGTGACAGAATCGTCAGGGAGCTTTGAAAGAATTTTTTTTCTTACATGTGTATTTCCTACTTTCCCTTTTCTGTGAGGTTCCAGAACCAGCTATTATAGCCAATAATGTTATTTTTTTAATTTTAATTTTTTTTTTTTAATTAAGTAGGCTCCACTCCCAACATGGGGCTTGAACTCATGACCCTGAGATCTGGAGTCGCATGCTCTACCGACTGAGCCAGCCAGGCGCCCCATTTCTTTCTTTCTTTCTTCCTTTCTTTCTTTCTTTCAATTTTATTGTGCTAAGCACACTTAGCATGAGATCGACCCTTTTTCTTTTCTTTTCTTTTTTTTAAGATTTTATTTATTTATTTGACAGAGAGAAATCACAAGTAGATGGAGAGGCAGGCAGAAAGAGAGAGAGAGGGAAGCAGGCTCCCTGCTGAGCAGAGAGCCCGATGCAGGACTCGATCCCAGGACCCTGAGATCAGAGTCATCAGGCTTAACCCACTGAGCCACCCAGGCACCCCGAGATCGACACTTTTTAACCTCCATGTGTAACATACGTTACTGTTGCCTGTAGGTCCCATGCTGCGCAGCAGGTCTCTGGAACTTCTTCGTCTTGCTTAACTGAGACCTAATGCCTGTTGATTAACCACCCTTTTAGTGTTTGAGTCTGTGAATTTGACTACTTTGGACTCACGTCAGGGGAATCGGGCAGTCTCTGTCCTATGACTGGCTCGTTTCACGGAGCGTAATGTCCTCCGTGTTCATCCATGTGGTCCCCGTACTGCAGAGTTTCCTTCCTTTTTAAAGGATGAGAGTATTCCTGTGTGTGTCTGTGTGTGTCTGTGTGTGTGTGTGTGTGAGAGAGAGACACACACACACACACACTTTCTTTATTCATTCATACCCTGATGGATGTTTACGTTGTTTCTGTATCTTAGCTACTGGGACTAGTGCTGCAGTGAACATGGGGCTGCTAATGTCTCTTCGAGATCCCGATTTCAATTACTTTGGATAAATACCCAGACATAGGATTGCTGGATCAGAAGGTAGTTCTATTTTTTTTTTTTTAAAGATTTTATTTATTTATTTGACAGAGATCACAAGTAGGCAGAGAGGCAGGCAGAGAGAGAGAGAGGGAAGCAGGCTCCCCGCCGAGCAGAAAGCCCGATGTGGGTCTCGATCCCAGGACCCTGAGATCATGACCTGAGCTGAAGGCAGCGGCTTAACCCACTGAACCACCCAGGTGCCCTAGTTCTATTTTTTTTTTTAAAGATTTTATTTATTGGGGCTCAGTGGGTTGAGCCGCTGCCTTCGGCTCGGGTCATGCATGATCTCGGGGTCCTGGGATCGAGACCCGCATCGGGCTCTCTGCTCGGCGGGGAGCCTGCTTCCCTCTCTCTCTCTCTGCCTGCCTCTCCATCTACTTGTGATTTCTCTCTGTCAAATAAATAAAAAAAATCTTCAAAAAAAAAGAGATTTTATTTATTTATTTGACAGAGATCACAAGTAGGCAGAGAGGCAGGCAGAGAGAGAGAGGAGGAAGCAGGCTCCCTGCTAAGCAGAAAGCCCGATGCGGGTCTCGATCCCAGGACTCTGGGATCATGACCTGAGCGGAAGGCAGAGGCTTTAACCCACTGAGCCACACAGGCGCCCCAGTTCTATTTTTTTTTTTTTAACTATGCTATACCCATCATGAACCCATGACCCTCAGATCAAGACCTGAGTTGAGATCAAGAGTTGGACTCTTTTCTTTTCTTTCTTTTTTCTCTCTCAAATAAAGACTTTATTTATTTATTTGAGAGAGAGAGAGAGAGAAAGCACAAGAGAGGAAGGGTCAGAGGGAGAAGCAGACTCCCTGCCAAGCAGTGAGCCCGATGTGGGACTCGATCTGGGATCATGACCCAAGCCAAAGGCAGACGCTTAGCTGAATGAGCCACCCAGGCACCCAAGAGTCAGACTCTTAGCTGGCTGAGCCAGTCAGGCGCCACCCACATTGTATTCCCACCAACAGTACATGAGGGTTCTGATTTCTCCACATTCTCACAATACTTGCTGCTTTTGCCTTTTTTTTTTTTTTTTCTTGATAATAGTCATCCTGACAGATCTGACATTTTGTTCCAAAAAAGGCAACCTTTCCTCAGAGGTTACTTTTCTCAGGCTATAAAAGTGTTTGTAAGTTTATGGTCAAAAAGCATTTGTAGGGGCACCTGGGTGGCTCAGTGGGTTAAGCCTCTGCCTTCGGCTCGGGTCATGATCCCAGGGTCCTGGGATCGAGCCCCGCATCAGGCTTTCTGCTCTGCAGGGAGCTTGCTTCCTCCTCTCTCTCTGCCTGCCTCTCTGCCTACTTGTGATCTCTGTCAGATAAATAAAGAAAAAATATTAAAAAAAAAAAAAGCATTTCTAAAAGAACTTGTATCCTTTGCTCAGAACAAAATGTTTTGAGCTAAAAAAAAAATGTTTAGAATTTTGTGCAAATCAGATTTTGGCACAGAGAAAGCCAGATTTCATGACCGGAGTCATCGAGCATCTCATTTAGCCCTTCACCTCGTAGACTCAGTCGTTTGCTTATTAAATTAACTCTGTGGGGAGCACCTGTTGGCTCAGTCAGTTAAGTTATCTGACTCTTGATTTCGGCTCTGGTCATGATCTCAGTGTCATGAGACTGAGCCCCGTGTCGGGTTCCATGCTAGGTGTGGAGCCTGCTTAAGATTTTCTCTCTCCTGGGGTACCTGGGTGGCTCAGCCATTAAGCGTCTGCCTTCGGCTCAGATCCTGATCCCAGGGTCCTGCGATGGAGCCCTGCATTGGGCACCCTGCTCAGTGGGAAGCCTGCTTCTCCTTCTCCCTCTGCCCTGCTTGTGTTCTCTCTCTCACTCTCTCTTTCTCTTTCTTTCAAATAAATAAGTAAAATCTTAAAAAAAAAAAAAGATTCTCTCTCTCCCTCTGTCCCTAACTTCACACCCCCCCCATGCACTCCCTCTCTGATACAAAAATAAAATAAAATAAAAAATAAATAAAATAAAAATAAAACAAAGATTAAAAATTCTGTGGGGCCAGTCCCAGTGCAGGGAGATCTCAAAGCAGTGGAAGACCCTTCTCAGAGCTGCCCTACTTGTGGAGTTTAAACTTGAGATTTAAACACAGTTTTGTCCCTATGAGACCAACTGCCAAACCACTTCAAACAGTCCAGGAATTCAGTAGGAAAGTGAGATCAAAACCTGTATCAAGAAATCAATACCTTCCCCTATACAAACACCCAGCAGTGAGACGGCATGACCGAAGAGGTCTGATTTCCAATGTCAACAAAAGAGATAAAATATCTGGGGATAAACATCACAGGAAACATGAAAATCCTCCCCGAGGAAAACTCTGAAGCATTCCCAAAGGACATGAAACTGAAAAGAATGTGCTGTGTTCTTGGAAAGGGAAACCGACCATCATAAAGATGTCAGTTCTTCCAAAGGTAGTTTATAAATTGAACATGATCCAAATAAAAACATCCAAAGCCTTTTTTTCCCCCCTAGAACTAGAAAATATGAAGTTTACCCTGAATGCATGAAGAAGCAGAAGAGCCAGGAGAACTCTCGAAGGGAGAGAGGTCGGGGAGGAGTGGCCCATCAGACCCCCAAGGCTTCTGGGAAGCCTCGGAATGAGCATGGCGGGCGTACCCAGCACCGTAATGGAAACTTGGTTGTAAAATGCATCCTCTCAAATCTGACAGCTGACAAAGGACCTTTTTTTTTTTTTTTTAATTTATTTGCTTGCTTTGGAGAGAGCGAGCGCAAGCGCAGGGGGCGGGAGACAAAGAAGGTGCAGCAGACGCCCGGCTGAGTGCAGAGCCCAACACGGGACTCGATCTCACGACCCTGAGATCATGACTTGAGCCAAAAATCAAGAGTTTGATGCTTAACCGACTGAGCCACCCAGGTGCTGCTGACCACGGCCCTTTTAGTAGATACTATCTGACCAACTGGGTAGCTTTCTGGAAAAGGACAGCAGGGTCTAGGGGTCTGACCTCACACCCATCACCAGGGTAGACTTCAATGGGTCCAAGGTTGAAACATAGAGGAGTGAAAATACGGATGAATTCTTTTGCCCTTAACAAGAATGGGAGCTGTGGGCGGGCCCGGGAGGACGGGGAGCGTGCATGGATTGCCAGGTTTGGGAGCTGGCAGCAAGGAGCCCACAGTATCCTGGGTGAGCCTCGCGGAGTTTGGGAACCGGGTTTCTTGAGGCTTAGGCAGGTAGCTTGTGTAAGGTCTGCTCCTGGTTGCTCCCAGAACGCAGGAGGCAACCTGTCCCAGGCGGCCTGGGGTCTGGGTCCTCACCATGGCTCTGTGGCTCCGGACTGCAGGTGAGAGCGGCCATCAGAGGGTTACTGAAGAGGGGCGCTGGGCTTGGGGGTGGCGGGTCAAGGAGGGGGCCTGCCTTCAGGAACAAAGAGCCTGGTGACACACCCGCTAGAGCAAAGGCAGGCATTTGGGTTTCCGAGGCCGAGGCCGGGGCGGAGCAAGCAGAGCTCACCGGGAGCTGGTCAGGAAAGGCTTCTCAGGGGGTGTGGGGTGCGTGGAGGCAGTGAGTGGTCGGACTGAGGGTAAGCAGATGGCAGAGAGGGAGAGAGCCCCTGACCTTGGAGCAGAGAGAGACATGGACGCTGGGTAAAGCCATCCCTACATCTCAGAAGGGATGTAGGGGCCAAAGAATTGGAGAGTTGCCCCAGAGAACCAGGCGCAGACTATAAAAGGCCTTGAATGACAAGATCATAATTAGTATGAGTCCCAGAGCACCTAATAGTTTGAAAACACCTACGCAAAATCACCTTGGATCCTCGGGCCAATCTGATGACATTGGCTTTTATTTATTTATTTTTTTTAAGACTTTATTTATTTATTTGACAGGCAGAGATCACAAGTAGGCAGAGAGGTAGGAAGAGAGAGGAGGGGAAGCAGGCTCCTGCTGAGCAGAGAGCCCGAGGCAGGGCTCGATCCCAGGAGCCTGGGATCATGACCTGAGCCTAAGGCAGAGGCTTTAACCCACTGAGCCACCCAGGTGCCCCATTTTTTTTTTTTTTTTAAGATTTTATATATTTATATATTTATTTGAGAGAGAGGGAGACAGAGAGAGAGAGAGCAAGCCCGAGCAGGGTGAGCAGCAGAGGGAGAGGGAGAAGCAGACTCCCCACTGAGCAGGGAGCCTAACAAGGGCCTCGATCCTAGGACCCTGGAATCATGACCTGAGCCAAAGACAGACACTTAACTGGGTGACTGAGCCACCCAGGTGTCCTTACTTTTCTTTTTTTTTTTTTTAAGAGATGGGCAAAGGGATTGAAGTTTAAGGCCCTGGCCAAAGTCACATAGCCTGGCTTACCGCCCTGGGCCTCCGACTCCTGTTGTGCCCTTTCCCGTACATCACACCATTCCTGAGGGTCAGGCATCTGCCCTGCGTCCTGGAAGCTGGGGCAGGTTTCTCCGCAGAGGAGGGAAGAAGTGGCAGGGCAGTCACAGTTGGGTTGGGGCGGAGGCGGAGGGGCTGGCAGCGGATGGCCTCAGGTCCTTGAGGCACCCCCCACCTCCCTCCTCTTCCGCCCCTCCCCAGCTGCTTCCTCCTCTCCCCTCGTCCAGCCCGGGCCCCACTGCATTCTGCCCTGTTCCCTCACCAAGAGTGGTGAGTGTGGGGTCCCAGCCAGGGCTGTGGCTTCGGGGCCCCCTCCAAGCCCACAGCCCCTCATCCTGGGTCCCCTGCTCAGATTCATGTCCCTGAGTGGCAGGTGACGATGTTCTGCTGCCCCGAGGCCTCTGTCTGGGGACACTTCCAATATCACTTGTCCCACCCTTTTCCCCACCTCACCCCCGCACCCCCTGCTCCAGGGATCCCCGACCTACCAACCCCCGCGGCAGCCTCCGGCCCCCACTACTCAAGCAAGGACCCTGAAGGTCATTGGCACCCCTCTGAAGTGTAAGCTCCAACAGGTTTCCACTCTTGTCCCATTTTTTGTTTTCCGAGAGAGTGTGAGCAGGCGGGGACAGGACAGGGGGAGAGAGAATTGTAAGCAGGCTCCGAGCCTAGTGCGAAGCCTGGTCCAGAGCTCGATTAACCCACGGAGCCCCCCGGGCACCCCGGGTTTCCTCTGTCATAAGGCAAGCGACCGGTTCAGCTTGGCTGGCTGATCTACTTCGGACGGCTCTCGGGAATAGCAGCCCGCCAGCCCCACGACCAGAGAGGGCGAAGCCTGTGGCTTCCCAGCACTGAGGCTCCTTTGCTGAAGTGATCCCTGTTGATTTCCCTCGGCCTCCACCCTTGATCCCAATTAAAGCAAAAGCCCAGGCCCCGGCCGCCTTCTCTCTCTCTCCCGTGACCTCACCATGTGGCCCCAGGTGTGCTGTGAAATTTCCAGGTCCTGTAAGTGGCACATCTTTATTTTTTCAGTTTCCTGACGGTTATGGCTGAAGGGCGCCTTGTCACCACAGTAAGAATCACGAGGGCCTATCCAGCCACAATACTGGGTACCGATGGGCTGAGACTCGCACGCAACACCTTCCTTCCTCCCCCCCCCGCCCCCACGTCTTGCCAACCTGTCCTCCTAAATACGGCTAAGATCACCCAATTTCAATGAGTGAGAAGTGAGATGTATCTCAGCAAAGCTATCCTTAGAAAGCCCTCCGAGCCCCAGCGCACTCCTGCTGACCTGGCCTCCGCCCTGTGCCAGCTTCCTCCTCGGGGCCCGGTCTCCTTCCAATCCCACACTCAGCTCTTTCTGGATCTTGACTTGCCCAAGGCTTCCTCCCTGGGGTACATTCCTGTCCCGTCTCCACAGAGCAGTTATCCTGTCCAGCTTTTAGCTGGGTCTGCCTGCCTGGTCTTCCCCGAGCTCTAGACAGGTGGGAGCCGCTGCTGAATGTCCCCCAAAGTCCTACACTGCCCTCGGTCCTGGAACTCCTCCCACTGGGTCACTGTCTGGCTGGCCTCCCCGCAGGCCGGAGGTTGGGAGCGGCTGGATATCGCTGGCCTTGCTCACTAGTAGTGTCTCTGGGACACGGTATTGTTAAATCAGACCATGAATACGACGGCCACTCGGGGGTGTTTCCTGCACTCTTCTAAGTGTGAGGGGGGCAACAGTGCCCGAGCTCTGGCCCTGCCGAGCGCAGGTCGGGGAGATGGGCGGAGAGACCGTCTACCCTCCGTAAGGAACCCGGGAGACAGCCAGAAGGGCTGTAAGGAGGAACAGCGCGGTAGGGAACAGAGAGCGCTGGGGGCTAGGCGATTACGGATTATATATCGGGACGGCCTCTCTGGGCCGGGGACTCCTATTTGAGCAGAGGCCTGAATGGGCCACATGATGAACGCAGCACACTCCACCCCAGTGACAGATCAAGGACACCAGATGGAGGGTCAGTATAGTAGGAGGGCCATGGGCAGGCCGTGCCGGGGAGAGGAGCACGGCCCCGGGCACCGGTGGAGTCCGCTGGAGGACGGTCGGATGCCGGTCAGCCCTCAAGCGTCTCCCTTGCTCGCTTACCCCAGCATGGCTCCTGGAAAGTCAGGCTCGGGTGACAGCAGTAGCTAAGAGCCCCTGACGTCGGCGGAGCAGCACGGCCAAGTACAGCGGGAGGAGGGAACGAGGCGGGTCACACGGGCCAGCCAAGCCTCGAAGTGGCGCGGGTCACAATCCAGGATGTCACACGGCCACTTGGACCTGCATGGAGGTTGGCACACAGTCCAGCTGACTGACTAGAAGGTGGGAGAAGCAGGCTGGGCTCTGCTGTCCTTCTTCACGCCCTTGAGCGATCACGAGCTCATCCGCCTCCTCCAGGAGATCCTGATTTGCTTGCTCTGGGCACCCATGCGCGTCAGGTCTCCCTCCAGCTCATGCCTCGTGCTGTGCACCTGCAGGACCCATGGAACCCTTGGTGACCGCAGTGACATGGCCATTGCTTGGTCGGTGCGGAAGCCCAGCAAGACTGGCTGGAATCCTTCCTCCGTGAGGAAGCCTCCTTGAGGAGGCTGTTCAGTTTCATTCATTCATTCAGGATATTATTTATTTATCAGAGAGAGAGAGGGAGGGAGCACAAGCAGGGGGAGCAACAGGCAGAGGGAGAGGGGGAAGCAGGCTCCCCGATGAGCAGAGAGCCCGATGCAGGGCCCGATCCCAGGACCCTGAGATCATGACCTGAGCCGAACGCAGACGCTTAACTAACTGAGTGGCCCAGGAGCCCCTGCTCAGGTTCCTTTACACCAGCATCCCGACGCCATGCCGGACTGGTTTCCAGCCCACACCTCTCCCAACCCTGAACCTCCTGCTGTGTGTAGGTGCAGCCTGCTGGTCCCAGCCCAGACAGCCTCCCCCAGGACCTGGCTCAAGTCCCGTCTGCCCCAACCTCCACACCCCACAGCAACTTTGAAATTCTCTCCCGCACCGGCTCGCAGGCCCACAGGGGAGTCGCTTCGGAGGCAGCGTCGGTATCATGGTGCAGAAGCCTCAAGTAGGGTTATTTCCAGTTTCAGGCCGACTGAGAGCAGTGGTGGAAATGGGAAAGGAAATGCGCTCCGCTCAGCCTCTAGCTGGAGGGGCGGGTGTGTGCCACTGGCTCAAAGCAGAAGAGAACACCCCAGGCCCCAGGAACCCAGCTGACCGTGAAAATGGCTCAGGCGTGGTCAACAGGCCTGAAAGGGAGGACACAGCAGGGGAGGCACTCGGTGCCCTTTGATTCCTCAGCAGAGGACAGACCAGGGGAGGACCGAGAGCATGGCCCTGGCCTGTGCCCTTCATGCCCCAGGGCTCTTGCACACGCCCAGAGAGGACACGCCGGTGGTCCTGTGGGAGGCCTATCGGACTCAGGATGGCTGCAGTGACAGCTTTCTAAACCGGAGTTCTGGGTACATCTGACGAGGGGATGCAGTCTTTAAAAGTAAGACTCTCCTTGGAGACCGGAGACCAGTGTTACTTATGGGATGGGCCACAATCAAGTCTTGCAAGGCTGTCTTAGTAATATCTTTTTTTAAGTTTTTAATTCCAGTTATCATACAGATTACATTAGTTTCAAGCAGTATCTTTCAGACGGGAGATAGTATGCCTTTAAATGAATGACCTTAGGGTGTCTGGGTGGCTCAGTCCGCTGGGGGCATCCAACTCTTGATTTGGGCTTGGGTTATGCTCCTGGGGTTGTGGGACTGAGCCTTGCCTTGGGCTGCGAGCCCTGTGCTCAGCTCAGTGCTCAGTGCGGAGTCTGCTTGGGATTTTCTCTTTCTCTCTCGCTCTGCTCCTCCCCATCCCCACTCATGCTCTCTCTTTAAATTAAAAAAGAAAAGCAATCTTAAAAAACAACAACAACAACAACTAACTGTGTCAGTAGTAATAGGAAATAATATTGTGCAGTGACAGAAAAAAATCACCTGAAGAACTACAATGTAGCAAAAAGTAAGTTATGGCAGAATCTGGCCACAGACAGGGGAGCATTTTGTTCCACTCAGTAATCTCATCTAATAAAATCCTCACATGTCTGGGGACACCTGGCTGGCTTAGTTGGGAAAGCACACGTTGAAACCCCCATTGGGTGTAGAGATTACTTAAAAATAAAAAAAACCTTGGGGCACCTGGGTGGCTCAGTGGGTTAAAGCCTCTTCCTTCGGCTCAGATCATGATCCCAGGGTCCTGGGACCGAGCCCCGCATCGGGCTCTCTGCTCAGCAGGGAGTCTACTTCTCCCTCTGACCTTCTTCTCTCTCATGCTCTGTCTCTCTTTCAAATAAATAAATATATATTTTTTAAAGTAAAGCCATTTCTATTAAAAAAATAATAAAATAAAATCTTCAGCGGTGGAGAACCTAGGTGGCTCAGTTGGTTCAGTGCCCGACTCTTGATTTCAGCTCAGGTCATGATTTCAGGTGGTGGGACTCTGCTCTGTGCTGGGCATGGAGCCTGCTTCAGATTCTCTGTCCCTCAGCCCCCAATCACCCTCCACACACATGCTCCTACTCTTGCTGAAGAAAAAAAAAAAATCCCCAAGTCTCATTATTTAAAAAAAAGAAAAAGAAAAAAAGAAAAAAGAAAAAACCCACACCCCAGGACATGAGTTTTAAAACTGTTTTAAAAGTAGTGTTTGGAAAAAAAAAAAAAAAAGTAGTGTTTGGAAGGCTCTGAGTACCAAGTGGGTTAGTCAACAGCATATCCGAGCTGTCGGCACACGGGATTTTTCTTCCTTCCTTAACAGCGACAGATAGACCCAGTTACAATAGTGGTTCAGGATTCTCCTGTCAGCCATCTTGGTAGTAAGCACAGGGCTCCCTTGCCACAGGGCTCTGGCTGGAGGGAGGGGCCTATGGTCCCTGGGATTAAGCTTAAGAGCCCCCCAATGAACGCACAGTATCCTCTAAGAACATACACAGTATCCCCTTGTGCTTTAATATAAAATAGAGCTCAGACCTGGGGGATTTGCATTTCATGGCAGTTGAGTGTCTTAGGAATGAAAGTGTTCCCAGGGTGCCCAGATACAGTCCCACTCTCATTTTTCCCAGTTACCCAGGCACTTTGGTAAAGCAGAGTTCAGCCTGAAGATCCCCTATGGTCAGCAGGTCAATGCCACTTGTGCCCCTTGCCTTGACCTCTTTCCAACATCAACCGTTTGGGTGGGCCGCAACCACCATGCCGGAGGACCAGAAGGCAGGGTCTGGGGCTGCAGACTGCCGTGAAGGCCTGGGTAGGATTGGTCACTATGGTCCCCTCTACAGTCTCGCTTGAAGAGGAGTCTGTGACAAACTCCCAGGTCCGTGAGCAGGTGCACTTGGGCTCCAGCTGCTGCAGGTCACTGAAGTGAGCGCAGGAAGAGGGAGCCTCGAGGCCACTTGCCCACCTGTACCTCTGTCAGCAGCCGCAGATGAGCTTTCCACGGTGGAGTCCTCCCCGAGGTGCTCCCACCCAGATGCCTTCCCAGGAATTACAGCTCCATGGCGGAAGGGGATAGAATCAGCAAGAAGCCTGTGACCGGGGGCGCCTGGGTGGCTCGGTGGATTAAGCCGCTGCCTTCGGCTCAGGTCATGATCTCAGGGTCCTGGGATCGAGTCCCGCATCGGGCTCTCTGCTCAGTGGGGAGCCTGCTTCCTCCTCTCTCTGTCTGCCTCTCTGCCTACTTGTGATCTCTCTCTGTCAAATAAATAAATAAAATCTTTAAAAAAAAAAAAAAAAAAAAAAAAAAAAAAAAAAAAAAAAAGAAGCCTGTGACCGAACCGTGCAAAAGCATCGACCTTCCCATTAATTACGATGCTACTCTGAGGCCAGGAGTCAGAGAGAGCACAGTCTCACCGAGGTGGTCACGGCCTGAAGTTCTCACCTCAGTGGCCCCGCGTTGGAAGCATCTGCACAGCACAGCTCACAGGTGGTCTGTGAGACCGGCAGTGTCCAGCAGGACGGTGTCAGGTCAAGTTCCATCACCGAGGTCATCGCAGAAAAGCGAAGTTACAACTACCACCCAAGTAGGGGACTGCCCATGAGGTAGCACAACACACTCTACTTACGAACGGGACCAAGAACCTAAGTGGAAATTGCTTGGGTTTAGTTTCTGTCCATGCTCTCCCTAAATACCACCGTCTGGTCTATACCAGCCGGCACGGTGTGGTTAGGCCTGGCCTCAGCCACCATCTCCCAGCTCCCGAGGGCGCTGGCTGGGCGTCCACACTGTGAACAAGCCCCAGGGATTCCGATGAGCCGCTGAGTGTGGGCCGCGCGACTCTCGGAGCCCAGCAAGATCCATGCGCACCCCCGGGGAGCTGGGCTAGCGGGAAAAGAGGACATGGGAGTCCTGCCTGACGCTTGACATGGCTTTTAGGTTTTTATTTTAAGTAAGGCGGAAGGGGGGGGGGAATAAAGAGAAAAGATACAGAGTGAAGAATTCATTGGATGTTTATTATTCACAGTTAATCACTACCTACCAAATGCTATTCGCGGAGTTAAAGGATTAAGTACATAGGTCTTTTTATTTAAACACTGATTTTTTTTTAAATATATACACACACATCTTCGTTCAGCAAGGCTTCATGATATACACCAATTCCAAAATAAAACAATCAAATGGTCCAGGTGTAGAATGCCAGAGATTCCTTTTATCATCACCGAGGAAAGAAGCTACCAGAAAGAGAGCGAGAGGGCGGGCGCTCTGTCCTGAAGAGCAGCTGCCTCCGGGGCCTGAGCACTCCAGGCTGAGTCCGGCTCCATAAGCAGAGTCCAGGGGAGACTCCAATCGGCCACTTCAGAACCCAAAGGCCATCACCAGCTCCCGGGGAGCCCTGTTTTTGATGCGGGCAGGGGATCGGGAGGAGAAAGTTCACAGGCACATCACTGCGAGGGACAGGCAGCTGACAAGGCGGAAGAGGGAGCTCTGCGATGGCCTTGGCCTTCCTACATTTCCCACTCGTCCTTCCCCAACCGCCCCTGCTTCACGGAGACACTTGCTTGGGGGAGAAGGGGCAGCAGCTACAGACACAGCCCACTGCAGACGGAGCCTCGAAAACCCGGCTGCTGCCCGCACGCTGCCCTCGTGCTCACCCGGGCAGGTCAGGCAGGGGACACAGATGATGAAAGCCATGAATGGATACCTCGGATTTTCAGAGCAAGAAAAATGAAAGCTCCCAGGCTCCACCTCAGTGTAGGAACACAGTATATAACCCGATCCGGTCACAGAGCGACAGCTGAAGTCCCTTAGGCTCTCCTGTGTTTGAAACTTGCAGGCTCCAGGGTGTTTTCTCTGGGGGGCGCTGGAGCGGAGCAGGGGCAGGCAACAGCCGGGTTCGCAAGGTCAAGGGCTCTCACAGCCCCCCGCAGCCAGATCCAGTCCGAGGTGGGAAGCGCTGGACAGAGCCGGACCATCTCCTCCTTCCCCAGCAGCGGCCGGCACGGCACCCCCGGGACAGCCACAGCGGACTCCAGAGGGCTGACAAACATTAAAGCTAAACCTTAAAGACTCATGGCTGAGAACAGGCAGACCGCCCACGCCCCCTGCCCGCACCCCCTGCCCGCGCCCCCTACCCATGCCTGGCTCCTCCACCTGCTCTCCCCTCCCCCGGGGGAGGACTATTTACACAGAGGAGGAGACAAATGGGCTGAAAAAGCTCCGGACTGTCTTTAACTTATTTTAAAACAAATAAAAAAACACCACTCATAAGCAACTCTTGAAATAAGGAAAAAGGCACTAGGAAAAAACCAACATGCTCAGTAATGCCATGTGGAAGGGAAAACAACGTAGAAAAGAGACCAAGGTTTTTAGTTTGACTCTGTTCAGGAAGCCATGAGGGGACAGTCCTTCCTTCTGCCCCCGCGCTCCATTTCCAACTTTGTCGCAAGACCCTGGCGGCCGGGGGGCTGCCCCCCACCCCCGTCTGGCAGGAGCCGCCCAGCAAGGGCCGCCGGCCGGCCGCCCTCTCCTGCCCTCTCCTGCGTGCGCACGAGGAACCCAGCCACGGCTGTCCTTCCTTCAGTCACTCGACTACAACAGACATTCTGCAGAGAGAAAATACCAGCCTGCTTGGTTTCTTTTCTTTTATTATTGGCATCAGCTAGGACTATATGTGGCATTAGACGTCATGCACTGATGGACAGAAGAGGAAAAGGATGAAAAAGAGGACAAAGGAGGAACAGGAGCAGCGGTGAAAATTTGTAATAAAAACTCTTTTCTTAATTTATAGGTAAGTTTTGGCATTTTTATATCCAACGCCCCCTCCCACCCCTCCCAAAGTTCCAACCGAAGTGAGAGGGTCACCAGGTGACCCCGACAGGTGTTCTGAGCTCCCTCACAGGCTGCTGTTAAGGCAGCTCGTGGGTTTCATTCTTTTGTGTTTGAAATTTTTCACTTTCTTTAAATAATCTCTTCTTGATTCTTAGACGTTCCGGTTCACGGGGGTGACGTAATTGCGGGGGAACATGCCGGTCTGCCCGTGGCAGGCCCCTTTCCACCAGTTGGGGTCCGAGTTATCCATGACGTGGATAAAGTCTCCCCGGCGGAATCCCAGCTCTCCATCCTCCTGGGGATCAAAGTCAAAGAGGGCCTGGACGTACGTCGGTTGCTGCAGAAGAGGGGCGGGGAGAGAACACCTGCTCGGTCTCTGCCACGGCCAGCCCCCTGCTGGGGGGGGACTGGTCACGGGAGCGCGACCGCCGTGTGCCGACTCCTCCACGTTTCCCGCGACAACCTCCCATTTCTACCCTCCCCCACCGCTGTTTATCTTTCCAGGTTGTCGGTCTACCCTACGTGGGAGCAGGCTACGCTCACCATGGCTCCTGACAGGCCAGAACGTGCTAGGGCTCGTCCGCCACGGCATGGAAGCGAGCGCGGGCCGTCAGGGAGGACCTTGGGCAACAGCAGCCAGGCTCTGGTTTACAACCCCAGGCTTGGAAAAGGCTTCAGTTCCCATCGGTTTATTGCTTATGAAGTCCTTAAGGTTTTATGGAGTCGAAAGGTCAAGAGCTTGACTCCAGTCAGGCGGGGCTCCTCCTAACACAGCGCTGGGGCTGCAGGCACAGGAAGACGGGAACCTCCAAAGCGAGGTTCGCCTCAGTACTTGCTTCCGGGGATACATCAGCGGAGGGCGTTAAAGACCGTTTTCCCACAGAGACATAGGTGGTACCTGGCAACGCACCGCCTTAGAAGGGCAGCCTCTGGGAAAGGCAAAACCATTTTGTTTCGTTCTACACACCCGTAACACAAACTACAGGCAATACTTTGAATAGTGAGCACAGAAGGCCCAGGACTCCTTCAAAAAGGCGCCTGCCCGAGGAGCTACTCTTAATTGCTGGAGATGATCCCGATCTCCCGAGGAGGCTCACCTGTGGCACCTGTTCTATGTCCCGGAGGAATATCTGCTGGTTCCTGGAGACAGATGTCGATCTGTGATAATCTACCAGCTCATTCAGGGAATTGAATTTCACCACCCAGAGAAAATACTTTCCTGCTCCATCTCGGAGCACCTTGAAGTGCTGCACGTCATTTCCAAACCTGGGGAGGGCACAGAACACAAACGAAAGCAGGTCAGAGGGCTCGGTCCCGGCTACCAGGGGGCCGTGTGCCCATCAGATCAAGGAAGCGTCTTGTGAGAACTCGGATTCCGGCAACACTTCTCACGGCCCAAGGGGCCCCAGACTGCAGCACAAACACAGCTCCCTGGCTGCAGTTAGGACGCTGAGTGCTCCAGAGAGCCCTCCGGGGGACTGATGATCACCAGTGACAACAGTAAGACTCCTTGCCAGAGAGGGAAACCCTGTCCATCAGGTCAATTCTGAAGATGTCTGTAAAATAAAGGATGTCCTCACCTATGCCGTGTCTCCACGCGCCCTGCACTGTACCAAGCCAAACAGAGTCTTACTCAAGGAAGAGTGTGACTTCATTAACTTTTCAAGCAAAAACCAAACCAAACAAACGCCCATTAAAACCTTAGGTGATATTTAAAAGCTACAAGAGGTGGGCCAGGAGAAGAGCTGGAGGGACTGGACACACTTTCAATAGCTCTCCTGCAAATGGAGTACAGATCACGTTTTCCGTTTAGGGATTTTAGTTCTACTCATGGGCGAAAGGTCTCAGAATGGAACGTCGTGGGCCAATAAATACAAGAGGCCGAGGTACCCGGTGCCCCGAGAGGTTTCTCCATCACCGAGTAACACGCCTTTCCTTGCGCAGGCCCGCAGAAGTGGGATTGCAACTGGGAGCGGACCACCCCCGACAACCAGGCAAAGCTCTGCCCGTCTTGCTCGCTGCTGGGTCCTTGGCACGGACCCCAGCACCCAGGCCTCCAACGGCGCTCTAGGAAGACATGTAAATGAAGGACACCCTGTCTCCTCTCCTTCAGTCTTCAAGGGGGAAAGAAATGACTTCTTAAGAACCACCCAGTAGGTGGCAGCACTGGGCTTCAAGTAGGCGATCCCAAGTGTTAGAACCGGAGCTGCTTTTTCACTCGGATCCAAGTCCGCGGTGAGGAAGGCAGACGCACCCACACCACGTTTCTGGCCCCACAGAAGCCCACTCCCACGGCTGCCATGCAGACGGTTTCCACAAGGTGCACAGGGTCCCAGACAAGGGCCTGTTACCGGCCATGGTGTTTTTCATCACTGACTCCCATCCTGAGACTAGAGAAACGTTTTAGAGATTGGATTCTGGAACCTCCTTTGAGAAGGTCTTTGTGTCGTTAAAGGTGGTAATGACATCTGTTTCAAATTTTATTTCTAAAACAATAAACGCATGGATTTTTAAGTTTTTATTTGATAAAATGGAATAATGGTCTGGGAGCTCGCCAGCAGCTACCACATGAGCATGCGCAGTGACTGGTGTAATCAAGGCCTCCCCGGCACACGGTTGGCTACCCCGGTGCGGCCGTCAGTCAATTCACTCGCGAGTAACTGCTTGCACTCCCCGTTCTGGACTGTTTTCCACTTGGGTCAGTGTGAAATGTAAGGAAAACAGATGACAGATCCGGTTTAATATTTTCATGCTGGGACTAAAAACTGACTTCTACTGGACACGTATCTGTGTGGTGGTGTGAATGTGGCCTAAAACCACCTCCCATACTTTCACTGAGAAAAATATAAAAATTAAGTTTAAATCTACATTTCAAAAAACCTATACTGGTCCTAAGAGGAAACAAGATCAATTTTGAAAATGGAAAAATCTTTACATTGTGTGCAAATGGCAAATAAACTATCTTATGGTCTTCATGTAAAAATAATCAAGGTGATCTATGACAGTGATCTGAGTCTCCCCTCCCCCGCTTTCAAGTTTTTAAATTCTAGTCCATTAACATATAGTAGAGTATTAGTTTCAGTAGAATTTAGTGATTCATCACTTACATATAACACCCAGTGATGTGGGGTTCCTGTGGCAATATATTACCTAGAAAGGACCGAGTCAAAACACACATGGAAATGACAATTTGATTAAAAATCCTTATTTTGCAGACGAGAAGTGATGTGCTTGTAATCCTCAAATTCCAATTTAGGTTCTCCACAATTCCTGGGGTGGTAAACTCCCTGCCTTCCCCATTCCTTGCTTACCAGCTCCTCTGCACATTTTACCACTGGGGAAAGCAAAACACTCCTCCACCCTTGTGGTAACCTTTTAAAGTTCAATTGAGAGGCCCAGGACGGTGGTGGAGGATTTAAGCTAGACATCTGGTAAAGGTCCCCCAAACCAGCTAAAAGGTGACCAGTCATACTGACAGAAAGGGCGGTGGGGATCCCCTAGAGGCCAATCGAGGAAAGAGGCATGTGCAAGCGGAGGGCACAGTGGAGGCATGGGGGAATAGGGAAAATGTGACCAACTGAAGACTGTTCCACACGGGAACCGACACTCCGTACTGGAAGAACGGATTTTTAAGAGCAGCTAGATATTACTATTTTACAATGCATTTTTCCCCCCAGAAATTACTATTTTAATGTAAAATATTCTGCTTTAGTAAACCACTATTTAGGCTAAACCTCTATCGGTTGGCAACCTTCGGTGTGTGTGTAGCCAGACACAATTCCCATCAGCAGGGAGAGGCCTCCGGGGACCAGAGCGGGAAGTACTTACTTGACAGAGAGGGAGAAGTCCCCTGGGGCACTCTCACTCTCTCGGATGAGAAAGGCCCCGTCATGCCGCTGTTTGCTAAGCATTTCTTCTGCCTTGGCTCTGGGGATTTTGCCAAAAAACCACCTAAGGAAGGAAGACAAACCAGTCAACATCTGCTTCCCCATAAAGAGACGGGATATCCAGCCTCCAAAATGTGAGTAACAGAACACTTCTTGCCAAAGGAAGGGGCCCCCCTTTTCACCCTCCAGTGTCAACATGTCCCACAAACCACTCAGTCGGCTTCTCTCTCGAGACACGGACCATCTCCCTTCAAATGCCTTTACCCTACCCTACTCTCCAGAAAGTGACTCATGAGGCATGACTGTGGGCCACTCTTCTTAAAGAGAAAGATACTTAAAGCTGGGCCTTCTGGGCCGGAGCCCACCAGGCTCCCTACTGACTTAGGGCACCAGGGAAAGCCCAGGTCTATCAGTATGAAGCACTGGAAGAACCGTCTAAGAGACAGGCCTCTTCTCGCAGCCTTTTGACAAGGTCGAAGCTTTGCTACAGTGGGATTAAAGTAAACAGAGGCAGGAAACTGGAAGGCCCCGAAACTGGAGACGGGGCTACTTCTTGTAACAGCCCAAGGTGAAGAGATTCAGGCCTTGAGAGAGAAGCCTCTGCTGTCACAAAGGCAGATTTTGTGACATCCCTCTCGAGGCCTCTCTCTGCCATCACTGCCAGGAACTTCTGGGCACCAGCAGCGACATCACAGCTGATCCTACACAGAGGCAGCTGGCAGCAAGACTTGGTTTTTTCACTGAAACAGGTTATAGGTTCTTCTGCACCCAGTGCGAATTCACCTTGGCCACAAGTGGGTGAATTCAGGCAAAACTATGGGTGCAACTGGCCCGTGAAGGAGGAAGGGGAGGAGGGAGGGGGAGAGGAGCGGGAACAGTGAGAAAAGCTTAAAGTCACAGCCGCTATTTCACATGAAAACCATTACTAATTAGGAGGGGTGAACTGCCGAAACAGTGTTCTCTCTTCAAATCTGTCTCTAAGTGCTGTTATTTTCAAAAGCAGTGATATTACTTATAGCTAATAAAGACCTATCTGGGGCACCTGGGTGGCTCAGTTAGTTAAGTGTCCGACTCGTCGTGATCATGAGCTCGTGGGATTGAGCCTCAAGGCCCTGCATCTGGCTCTGTGCTCAGCAGGGAGTCTGCTCCCTACCCCTGCACAGTCTCTTTCTGAATCAATCAATCAATCAATCTTTTAAAAGATTTTATTTATTTATTTGACAGAGAGAGGGGGAGGGGGGAGGGAGAAGCAGGCTCTCCACTGAGCAGCGAGCTCGATGAGGGCCTCGATCCCAGGACCCTGGGATCATGACCTTAGCCAAAGGCAGATGCTTACCCACTGAGCTACCCAGGCGCCCTCAATCAATAAATCTTAAACAAACAAACCAACAAACCAACAAACCAAAAAACCTCAAACAGAAAGAGGTGAGCTGCTGGCTGGATCTGATCAGAAGCTGCCATTAATTGGATTAATCTCTGAATGTTCTTAAATCGACCTTCTTGTGTCTTTCTCACTTTGAGGACTACAATGCCACCAGGCTGCTGAGCAGCTGCTAGGATCTAGCTTCTAGAACTAAACCAAAGACAAGCCCTCCAGTGCCTGGAAGTCAGGCCACACAATAGAAATTACACATTGATACAACAGAATCATCTGGGACTAGGAAAGGCCGGCGGGCGATACTGAGACCACTGGGAGACTGTCTCCAGTAATCTCTAGAGCCTTCAAGTCTGTGACTCGCCTGTGGGCAATAAACACGGTGTGGGGAGGGGTCAAGTCACTCCGCAGCCCTCCTCTCCTCCTCCCAAGCCGCCAACAGCGGCCCACCAAGCAGGTATTTTCCTTTCTTTCCCCCACCCCCGTTTTAAAATAATGACTATGAATTTTTAAAACTGCCTAGATGTTCAGGAAGTGAAAAAAGACTTCCGCCGCAGCTCCCCAGAGTGCGGGCAGCTCTGCGCGGTCCTCGGCCCGCTCCGTGTCTGATGCGCACGCGGACTTGGCTGCAGGGCTTTCCAGCCCCCAGCTGAAGATGAGCTCGGTTTTATTCTCAGCAAAAAAAGATAAACTTCAGTGAAATAGAGACTCTAAACTGGAACTTTCCAAGACAAAATCCCAGACTGAAAAATAGAAAATCAGCTGCAGACCATTTTATTAAAGCCTTCTTTTGTATCTGTCTCCATTTTTTACTAAATTCTGTCCCTCTTTCTCTTGAGGATGTCCCACAACATAAAGGGTACCGCACCGCATGAAGAAGAGCGGTCACTCTCCGTTAAGACATTTCAACAGGGGCACCTGGGTGGCTCAGTGGGTTAAGCCTCTGCCTTCGGCTTGGGTCATGATCTCGGGGTCCTGGGATCGAGCCCCACATCGGGCTCTCTGCTCGGCAGGGCACCTGCTTCCCTTCCTCTCTCTCTGCCTACTTGTGATCTCTCTCTCCCTCTGTCAAATAAATAAATATTAAAAAAAAAAAAAAAGACATTTCAACAGTGATGAGTGTAACTACGTGGCTACAGTCAAAATTTTAAAAATCTTTAAAAGATGGGTTTGTACTACAACACAAATAGCAAAAGAGAAAGCTAACTGGAGGAGATGGCTCATTTTCCAATTTAATTCTTCATGACATTCCACAGGCTTCCATCCATATGCACCCAGTGTGAAAAGCTCGGATCTGGACCCACCCCCAATGCGCAAGACAGTGTGTTCCAACAGCAGCCAGTAACTGCTTCCTCGTCTGCGTTTAACTTGTTACCTCGAAAGCTGTATTAGGTCCTACTCCACTGGAGACTTCCCGCTTCCGAGCAAAAACTGAAGGGGGGGGGGGCTTGGTGCTCGGTGCTCTCCCGCTGCTACGGGAGGGACATGGACCCTGTACTTCTGGATGTCTAGTCACAGAGCAGTCCTGGAACACGATGTGTGCCCGCAAGGCCAACCACTCGGCCGCCCCATGGCCACGGGTCCCTTCAGCAATAAGGTTTCCTGTTTCAGAGCGTTGCCCAGGGTGCGGGGGTGGGGGGGGGTAAGCACTCCCTGCCCTTCAGCTAGACTCTGCAAAAAACACCAGCACGGAAGCTCCCCTGGAGGCTTTCCCATCAACTCTCCTTCCAGAATTCTTTAGAGTGGACCTTTACAGAGGGTGAGGCAGGGCAAGAGTCTTCCTCGGGGGCTAACCCAGCAATCAGGCAACTGGGGCAGTAACCAGTGCTTTCTGAGGAAGGAGGCCTTTCCTGTGTTTTCTCAACAGTCGGATTCAAATGGCCTATGTCATTTCAAACAATCCGAAGGAAAACAAGGACACGGAGCCATAGGCATTTTATTTAATATAAACATTACAGAGTATGATATTCTGCTGAATTCCCTTTCAGCCTGGAAATACGAAAATGAAAAGGAACTGAGGTTGATTTCCATGATTACTGGATCGCGTGCAGAAGCCAGCAACACTATGGGCCCTTGGCCCAAATATGTCCAGTTTCTGACTTTTACAAAATTTTTCTTAAAAAATATTTTATTTGAGAGAGGGAGAGAACATCAGAGGGGAGAGGGTCAGAGGGAAAAGCGGACTCCCACCTGAGCAGGGAGCCCGATGTGGGACTCGATCCCAGGACCCCAGGATCATGACCTGAGCTAAAGGCAGTTGCTTAACCAACTGAGCCACCCAGGTGCCCTGACTTTTACAAAAAAAAAATTTAGGATTTTTTTTTTTTTTTTTAATTTGACAGAGAGAGATCACAAGTAGGCAGAGAGGCAGGCAGAGAGAGAGGGGGAAGCAGGCTCTCTGCCAAGCAGAGAGCCCAATGTGGGGCTCAATCCCAGGACCCTGAGATCATGACCTGAGCTGAAGGCAGAGGTTTAACACACTGAGCCACCCTGGTGCCCCACTTTGACAAATTTTTAAAGGGTTAATTAATTTTTTTTTAAACGTTAGACAGATTATTTATTTATTTAAGAGAGTGAGCGAGTGAGAGAAAAAGGGAGAGAGAGAAGCAGATTCCCTGTGGAGCAGGGAGCCCAATGTGGGGCTCAATCCCAGGACTCCGGGATCATGACCTAAACCGAAGGCAGCTGCTTAACCCACTGAGCCACACAGGCATCCCTTAGAGGGTTATTTTTTTAAAAATTCAAAAGAATACGTGAAATGACAGAGACTGCATATGGTCCTCAAAGTCTAAAATATTTATCATCTTGTCCTTTACATATAGTTTAGCCAACGCTTCGTCTATTTTGAGGACTGACTGAAGGAACAGATGTATACAGAATATCTGTGTATTTGGACAGAGGGAGGAGCCACACTGTATGATCCAGAGCCGCTCCCACTCCCAGGAACCATTACCAACTGCCTCTCCCTGGGGAGCGCACTCCGTGATGCTGTCCGTGAAAAGCCCACACAGTCCCCACAGCACACACAGACACTAAGTGGCTACAAGAGTGCAAAGCTGTGCTTAGTCCACTTCTCAGGACATCTATACTAGTCTTGTGTTTATCTTTTGGAGTTTCTTGGTCACTACCACGTGTGCCTACATTTTAGTAACTGGGCATGATGTGTGTAAGCCCCTAATCTGGGCATCTGGGTGGCTCAGCTGGTTAAGCATCTGCCTCTGGCTCAGGTCATGATCCTCGGGTCCCAGGATCCAGCCCTGCATCAGGGTGGGGGTGGGGTGGGTACCCTGTTCAGCAGCGAGTCTGCTTCTCCCTCTGACCTCTCCCCTCTCTCTCAATTAAATAAATAAAATCTTACAAAAAATAAACCCTCTAATCTAGTGTTACAGGGACTTCAAACAAAGGGCATTATTAATCCACCGACAGGAAGCCAGGAATCCCTGCTACATACACCTTTGAAGATTTTTTTATACCTACTTAAAAAAAAAAAAAAAAAAAAAAAAAAAAAAAAAAAAAAAAAAAAAAAAAAAAAAAAAAAAGCCAGCAATTGGCTTACATTTAATTGCCATGGGGGTAACCTCCAAAAGGGCGAGGTACATGGGGAGAAACTCCTATATTGCTCTATGGTTTTCTACACTGTCTTCTACAAAGTGAACCAAATTCATAAATTACTGGCACTGAAATAAAAATACCAGAAGCTTTCTTAATTTTTAAGATAAAGAGGAATGAACTAGATGATCGAAGACCCCCTTTGAACTCTGTGACACTGAGCTGTGTACGAGCAGATGCAGTTAAGATCTCTGTTCTGGAGGCTCCGGAGAAGAGACAGGACAGGCACACGTTAGAGCAGTGACACAAGGAGAGGGACCAATTGGCTGCCACTCAGGGTGGGTCATGTCATCCAAAGGTCTCACTTATCATTTGTGTTAAATTAGGGAGACAGAAACTACTGCTCCTCCTTGTCCCAATGGCATTCTAGTCTGGGCACTGAGCCTCAGCAACCTGACGTACGAGGGACAGAAGCGACTGCCGCTGGAGGAAGAGCAGGGCCAGAGGAGGAGGTGGAGGGCGCGGGTGAGAAGACGGTGGTCGGTGAGGGTTCCCACGGCCCCACCACGTCAAGGGTTCCCACGGCCCCACCACATCAAGGGTTCCCACAGCCCCACCACGTCACACACCAATATAAACTGAGTGTGTGTGGGGGGTGTTCTGAGGGAGGAAGAAAAGAAAAAAGTTCCTTGCTCTCAATGGCCTGGGGTAGGAGATTATTTTGAATTCTCTGAAGTGGGAACCCTAAGTGGTAGGCAAGAATACTAATTATAACAAGCATTTATTGAGAACCTATTATATTGCCAAACACTGCTCTGGGGATACAAAGATTATTAAGATACAGTCCTATAGGGCAATCAAACATATCAACAAAACCATGTGATAAGTACACTTTCTAAGACTCAAAAAATGGAGAATTATGAAAGAGATCTGGCCTCAGGGGTTTTATGAAAAAGAATCACGGAAAGGCATTTCTATAGTTTTATTATTTGAAGATCACTGACAGCTATTATCAATCCAAGACATGTACTTTATTATGTATCAGCATAGAAACTATTGTTTTAAACGAAACAACTACTTCATTAAAGATCAGTCTAAAACATGCACCACTGGGGCACCGGTGTGGCTCAGTCAATTAAGAGTCTGACTCTTTGGCTCAGGTCATGATCACAGGGTCGTGAGACTGAGCCCCGTAGCGGGCTCTGTGCTGGGCATGGAATATTATTATATTGTACTATTAACATGCAAAATAAACATGCTTTGTGAATTCTCTGGGAAGACAGAGTAAAACGTATGACAACCATCCCAAGGACTTCAATTTTAAAAACGTTATAAATTAAAATAAAAACATTATTTGAAATAAGCAGATGGGTCTGACTCTTAGAAGACCAGTAGCGTCCAACTTACGGATGTGGTTTCATTTCTATGTAATTCTTGGGGATGAAGCCATCTTTCCCATTGAGTTCTGCCTTGTACCAGTTCTGATCACATTCTTCATTCAAAACCTAAAAAGAAATAAGGAGGGGGGGAAATCAAATCATTTCCTTTTCACACTCTTAAAAAAGGCAGCCGTTAAGACAATTATGTTGCCATTTAGGTTTGTTTGGTTCTCTGAAGTATGATCAGTTACATGATCCAAGACATCACATGACTTCAAACAACCAGCACATCAACTCTTACAGTTATAATTAAATTAAAAGTAAAAGTAAAAGTAAAAGAAATGGTCTCTCAAAAAGAGACTCTGACCCCCGAACCTCTAGCACTAACCCCTCGGTAGGAAAGCAGATGGGAGCAGGACAGGTGAAATGAAGTCTCCGGAAACCAGCAAGCGCTGGTGCTGGAGAATGAAGGGGCCCCCCCAGGGACTAAATAAGCCTGCTCTCTCCCGGGGAAGGCAGGAGCAGCAGGCAGCAGGGAGAGCTTCAGGACTTCTCTAGAGCTCCTCTAGGCCAACTTCAGGATCACAGGGATCCAGTCCCGGGTCAGCCACCAAACAGGTGTCCAGCTGCTGCTAGCAGGCCCCACCCCACAAGGTGTCCTCACATACAAAGCATATCCCAGCGAAAAAGCACCGCAAGTCCTACTCCACTTACCCTCAGGGCCACAATGGGCTTGAGTTAGGGAATGCTGGAAGCACAACCACTAGCCCAGTTCAGGGGGGAAGATCCAGAGACTATAAAACTGTAACACTGCACTCCCAGACTGGAAGCACTCTCTACAAATGCGACATGACTACTCAAGGCTGTGTGTTAGCACATCACGCACAGATCTGAAGGCCCAGACTACTCCTCGTTACACGGATGGGCCAGGCCAGGACGTCGCAGGGTAGCACAAGGAATAGAATAGGTGTAGTAGAAAAGCCACCTCTGAATTCTAGATTTCTAACAAAAGGCAAAGGACAGAAGGCATTTATTATTTCTGGTGGGGGAAGGGGCAGAGGGAGAAAGGAAGATAGAGAGAATCTTAAGCAGGCTCCACGTGCAGCACAGAGCCCTATGTGGGGCTTGATCTCACGACCCTGAGATCATGACCTGAGCTGAAATCAAGAGTCAGGACAGTCAACCAACTGAGCCACCCAGGTGCCCTAAGACTCCGCCCAGGCAGAGGCATTTTAAAAAGTTGGTGGCTTAAGAGAGAAAACAGAAATATGAGCCCAACTCAAAAGTGCTAAACACAAAAAAGTAGAGATAGACTAGTACAGCGGCAGTTAATCTACACTATGCAACAAAGTTCTATTAGAAAGCCGGTAAAGTTCTTTTTAAGTTTGTTTGTTTATTTTTTCTTAGTAATCTCTACACCCAACATGGGGCTTGAATTCATGACAGCAAGATGAAGAATCACATGTTCTTCTGCCTTAGCCGGCCAGGTACCGCCAAGAAAGTTGATAAAATTCCTTACAAAATGATTTGTTCAAGAAACTGACTGACGCCGTACTCTTTACCATATCAGAACTTGGACTGTTTCATCAGAATGCGTGATGTGTAGGTACAGACAGTCCCTCCCTTCAATGGTTCAACTTTATGATTTCTTGACTTTATGATGGAGTAAAAGTGATAGGCATTCAGTGGAAACCGTACTTCCAGTTTTGAATTTTGATAATTCCCTGGGCTAGTAATACACCGTCCTGTGCTCGCTCATGATGTTGGGCCGCTGAAGCTCCCAGGCAGCCAGGGAAGGGTCCAGAGCCAATGCACTGACTACCATCCTGCTCCACAGCCGCTCTGCTTCTCACTCAGTGTATTACGTGAGACAGTCTACGCTTCAATTATGAAACAGGCTTTGTGTTAAAGGATTCCACCGAAATGGAGGTTACTCTAAGTGTTCTGATCCCATTTAAGGTAGACAAAGTTAGAGGCGCCTGGGTGGCTCAGTGGGTTAAAGCCTCTGCCTTCGGCTCAGGTCTTGATCTCAGGGTCCCGGAATCAAGCCCCACTTCAGCCTGCTCCCCCCCCTCCCCCTCTGCCTACTTGTGATCTCTGCCAAATAAACAAAATCTTAAAAAAAAAAAAAAAAAAAAAAAAAGGTAGACAAAGTTAAGCTATGGTGTTTCATAGGTTAGGGGTATATTAAATGTATTTTTAAAAGATCTGATTTATTTACTAATTTGGGGGTGGGGGGAGAGAGAGAGAGGAGCAGAAGGAGAGGCAGAGAATCCCAAGCAGACTCCACGCTCCAGTGTGGGGCCTGATCCCACAACTCCGAGATCACAGCCCAAGCTGAAACCAAGAGTTGGACACTCAACTGACTGAGCCACCCAGGCGCTCTTACAAGCATTTTTGACTTGTGATGGTCGTAAGTTAAAAATGGTTCGCACTCGGGGCACCTGGGTGGCTCAGTGGGTTAAGCCGCTGCCTTCGGCTCAGGTCATGATCTCAGGGTCCCGAGATCGAGTCCCGCATTGGGCTCCCTGCCCAGCGGGGAGCCTGCTTCCCTCTCTCTCTGCCTGACTGCCTCTCTGTCTACTGTGATCTCTGTCAAATAAATAAATAAATAAAAATTAAAAAAAAAAAAAAAAAAAAAAAGGTTCGCACTGGTTAAAGTGGCAAATCCCGCAAGAGCTAATAAATGTGAATAGAGAGATCTGAGAAAAGAAAAAAAAAACACAAACAACACAGCTGCAGGTAAATCCCAGCAGCCTCAGCGATGAAAACTTGTCATTAGTTTTTCCCTTTGAAAAAAAAAAAATCATATTTTATTAACTCCTGCAACGATATAACCAATATGTGTATCACCTGAGAGGCAGTGATCTCAGAAGGGAGCTCATGGCTGTGCAGGTGTCACAGGAAACTCAACAGCATGAGAGCAAAGGAGAGATTTTGAAAGTTGCTTAAGGACAGTATTTTTGTTCTTTACCAAAAAGAAGGGTTTAAAGAAAAATGTGGCCTAGTAATTGATATCTAAAGCATTATCCTATAATAACAATAGTGAACCTGTAGCCTTATGAAGAGTTTTTCAAAATGTCTTTAAAGGTCCTGAAGTGGTGCGCCGTGTATCTTACGCTACAGATTTCTTGGAAGACAGAGTAGAGTCAGTGACTCAGGGCCGTCTGGGCATCAAAACAGAGTAAGGTAACCACCTAGAAAAGACCAGTTTTAATTTGGGGCCAACAACCTTGCAGAAAAGGAGAACTGCGTTGCTGCATGCTAGTTCGTACAGCTGCGCATTCCTACCATCTTTACGAAGATAGAAGCAAGCCCCCTAAAAATGCTCCCCTTAATATTTTATGGGGCAACATGCAGATTTGGCACCAATTTAGAACGATGGTTTCTGCAGAACAAACGTATCGCCTGGTGTTCAGTATGCTTTTCTCCCCAGGAAGACAGGAAAATACGGGAATTAATGCACTTAGTTTATTTTTAATGTATGTGAATAATTAAAATGTTGGTTCTCTGAAACATTCTAGTATCTAGAATATCACTTTACCAGGAAGTCAAAATTTGCTGTGCATGCCTCTGAACTTCTTTACTCTAGAACTTAAGAAGACTGGTTCTGCTGGAGGCAAAGCCCGGGAGAGAGCGTCCCTGCCAGCCTGGGCCGCCCCGGGAGCCAGGCACCAGGCCTTCCCGTCCAGTGGCTCCACTCACCCATCAGCACAACATGCAAACCCTGCAGCTCTGATGACTTAACAGATACTTACAAATTAAATTTTATTCAAATGCCTAAACACTTAAAGCAGCAAAAGACACAAACTAACCCAAGTGAGGTCCCAGTGGGGCAGAGGAGGCGACGAGAAGCCTGAGAACCACGTGCGGGTGAGTCTGCGCCGACACAGACTGTTCTGTTTCCTGCGGACTGACGGGGAGCACCCGCGTCCCTCACGCGGAATGTAAAAAGCCTCATCAGAGTTCCGAGAACGAGGAAGTTCCATCTCCACTCCCCGTGTTGGAAGGCACACTTACTCACTCATTCATTCCCCCTGAGCTGGGGCAGCATCCAACAACCAAATTTTCATTCAGTCTTGGACATTCAGGAAATATCTTTAGGTTTTACCCCACAGCTGCAGGTTTGATTCCAACCTTCATAGTCCCTCAAATTAGGACCCTGTAGCCACACAAAATACTCTAGTTTAATGGAAGCAAGTTGATCAAGAAGATGAGATTATGAAAGGAGGAAGTGACAAGTTTCAGTGTCTTTTTTTTCCTTCTTGCAAAAAGACTGAAAATAATGTCAGAGCCCAAATCAGGAAGAGACCTAAAAATGAGGAATGCTGTGACGCTTATACAGGACACTTAAAACTATTCCAGTCAATCAGGGCACGTGGGTGGTTCAGTGGGTTTTAAAGCCTCTGTCTTTAGCTCAGGTCATGGTGTCAGGGTCCTGGGATCAAGTCCCCCATCATGCTCTCTGCTCAGCGGGAAGCCTGCTTTTTGCCCCCACCCCCACCGCCCCTGCCTCTCTGCCTACTTGTGATCTCTGTCAAATAAATAAATAAAATCTTTATAACAACAACAACAACAACAAAATATTCCAGTCAATGGAGGGGGACACAATGGGGGCACTGAGGGTGTCAGTAAAGCTGTATTTCTTGACTCATGCCGGCTACCTAGGTGTGTTCAGTTTATGAGAATTCACTGGATACTTAGGGTCTGTGAACTTTTGTATATGCATATCATATTTCAACTAAAAGTTAAAAATACAGGGGCACCTGGCAGGCTCAGTTGGTGGAACATGTGACTCCTGATTTCAGGCTATGAGTTCAAGCCCCATGTTGGGTATAGAGATTACTTAAAAATACAATTTTTTTTAAAAAAAGATTTTTATTTATTTGACAGAGATTACAAGTAGGCAGAGAGGCAGGCGGGGTAGGGGGAAGCAGGCTCCCTGCTGAACAGAAAGCCTGACACAGGGCTCAAGCCCGGGACCCTGAGATCATGACCCAAGCCGAAGGCAGAGGCCTAAACCACTGAGCCCCCCGGGTACCCCTTAAAAATAAAATCTTAAAAAAAAAAAAAAAATTTCAGTCAAGAGAACATAGTAATATTCTGGTCCGTACATAAGAAAATCACACCAGGGCCTCCTCATATACCTTGGGTATAAACTTCACACTCCAAAAATACATAGGAAAGGAGAAAACAACACAGTGAGACTCCAGAAAACCCCAAAATGATAGCTTACCGTAACTATTCTATGGGGGAAAATTTCCAGAAGTGAAGACTTCTTTACTGTGTGATTCTACTCTTCTGTATTATGTGATTTTGATAATATTCACCACTGCCCTCACTCTCAATCTGAGACCATTCTTAAAGCAATGCAAATTTCCATTTATACCAATAGGACGTCAAAGCTTTCCAAACAGTTAAGAAAAAAAAAGGGTTAAAGATTTAGGTCTCAGGTCCCTTATGATCCACCTGATCTGGATTCAAGAGACTGAACACATAAGTTCAAATTCCAATCTCAGCAGTGAACTATGTGACACTGGGCACATGACCCTTGTCTAAATTTTAGTTTCCCCCACCTAGAAAGTGGTGGTTAATACCTCCATCTCCCAGGGTTACTGAGATGATTAAGTAAGAAAATGTGATAAGCAGTGTAGCAATCAGTACAGCTGTCTTAGTGGACAAACGTACTTCACAATAGTTAACTCTGACTTACACATGAAAATATTAGGTCAAACATAAAGTGGCAATTTTGGGGAGGACTAAGTTCTACCTTCACTAAATCTGGTATCTTCAATGTAATGCTGTTCACGGATACCAACAGTATTCAAACTAAGAGGATTGGGATTCTTTGTTTTACTCTGAAAACACACCACCAGGACACTCTGGGCTCACTTCAAAAAAGATTTTAAATGCAGAGTTCAAGGATTACGATCGCTAATTCCTTTCCCTGTCTCTTCTACATAGATACTGGGAGATAAGAGCTGCACTTGATTTTCTACACAAATTATTGGAAAAGGTATCTTTTAGGAAAATGGTAGGCAAGTATTTTTTTTATAAATTGCTTGTTTGGGAGCGCCTGGGTGGCTCAGTGGGTTAAAGCATCTGCCATCCACTCAGGTCATGATCCCAGGGTCCTGGGATCGAGCCTCATATCAGGCTCTCTAATCAGCGTGGAGCCTGCTTCCTCCTCTCTCTTTGCCTGCCTATCTGCCTACTTGTGATCTCTGTCAAATAAAATAAAATCTTAAAAAAAAAATTGCTAGTTTGTTTAGATTGTAATTTGAATTATGGGGCTATTCTCTTGCATGAAAATATTGTTATCTGTAAACAAACAAAAGAAATCACGACTCTTTTTTCTTTTTCTTTTTAAAGATTTTATTTATTTGACAGAGATCACAAGTAGGCAGAGAGGCAGGCAGAGAGAGAGGAGGAAGCAGGCTCCCCACCAAGCAGAGAGCCCAGGACCCTGGGATCATGACCTGAGCTGAAGGCAGAGGCTTTAACGCACTGAGCCACCCAGGCGCCCCCCACCCTTTTTTTTTAAAGAGCGGGGGTATGTGGAGAGGAGAGGAACGGAGGGAGAGGGAGAGTAAGAATCCCAAGCAGGCTCTGCACACAGTGCAGAACCTTCCATGGGGCCTGATTTCACAATCCCGAGGTTATGACCTGAACCAAAATCAAGAGCTGGTTGCCTAACCTACTGAGCCACCCAGGTACCCCAGTCGGTTAAGCATCTGACTTCAGCTCCAGTCATGATCTTGGGGTCCTGGGATCCAAAGCTCAGCAGGGAGTCTGTTTCTCCCTCTCCCTGTCTCTCCCTCTGTTTGTGCTCTAACAAAACAAAACAAAACAAAACAAAACAAAAAAAGAGGGGCGCCTGGGGGGCTCAGTCAGGTAAGACCCTGCGCCTTTGGCTCAGATCATGATCCTGGGGTTCCGTGCGGTTAAGTCTGCTTCTCCCTCTCCCTTTGCCCCTCCCCTCGCTTATGCTCTCTCTCACTCACACAGTCTCTCAAACAAATAAAATCTTAAAAAATAAGTAAGTAAATAAAATAAGAAATGTCAACTGGGATGTTGGCATCAAAAAATAAAAATAAATATGCAGTACAGTTATGGAGCAGTGGGGCAAGCCAAAATTTTATCAATGCGTAAAGCAACTTATGTAAGAGCATTCATACGTGAAAGATAATGAACTATTACATATTTAGGCTCCTACACATACCCCTCCCTCAAAACCACTTACTATGGTCCCTGCATTAAAGAAATCAACATAAGCCAGTGAGCTTCTCCTGCTCTTCAAGGCCAATCAATCCCACAGGAACAATACTGAAATACTGCCATGACCTGAAGACAGATTAAGAATCTGGTGATCCAGGGGCGCCTGGGTGGCTCAGTGGGTTAAGCCACTGCCTTCGGCTCGGGTCATGATCTCGGGGTCCTGGGATCAAGTCCCGCATGGGGCTCTCTGCTCAGCAGGGGGCCTGCTTCCCTTCCTCTCTCTCTGCCTGCCTCTCTGCCTGCTTGTGATCTCTGTCAAATAAATAAATAAAATCTTAAAAAAAAAAAAAGAAGAATCTGGTGATCCTACCATATTAATTCTGAGTTCTTAAAAAGGGAGAACACAGGGGCGCCTGGGTGGCTCAGTGGGTTGGGCCGCTGCCTTCGGCTCGGGTCATGATCTCAGGGTCCTGGGATCGAGTCCCGCATCCGGCTCTCTGCTCAGCGGGGAGCCTGCTTCCTCCTCTCTCTGCCTGCCTCTCTGCTTACTTGTGGTTTCTCTCTGTCAAATAAATAAATAAAATCTTTAAAAAAAAAAAAAAAAAAAAAAAAGGGAGAACACACACGCACTTCTTAAAGACTTGAACCCCTTAAAAAAAATCTGACAGGGCTCTAGCTAGGGTAACTGCACTGGGACAGCCATTTATAAACGCACGGTCTTCAGCTGCCTGTTCCATATTTTACTGGAAACTGTGAGAATGCTCTTCAACTTTACACCCCCTTAGCATGGATTACCGACCCGGTCTCAGACTGCATGGGTTTGGATTTACTGAACACTTCAGGTAAGTGCTTTACACATCACCGCCTCCGTCCGCTATAGGTTTTGCTCAAAGTGAAAACCATCTTGGTTGTGCTGCCTGTTCTACTGTGTGCCAAATCATGAAAAACACCCACGCTGTAGATAAGCTCTTCTGATTTTAACGACGAGATGCCCAACTTAAAGGCAGTTTAATAATTAAGATTCCTGGACCCACAGAAACCTTCAATTGTTTACTCAAGCACACAGAGAGCAACAATTCTCCAAGTTCATGCTGCCTGGCCAAGTCTTCAAGCTGAAGAACTATGTTTCAGTCAAGATACTTGACAGGCAGTCGGCCCTCAGACATCAGAACACTGAGAAGAAATGAGATGCATTTATGAGGTTTTAAAACTCTTCCGATTTTAGCAGATTTATCAATCTGTGTGTGAACATCAAATTACACTATTTCATTAAATGGTTTGAAGATGGGATGCCAGGCTGGCTCAGTGGCTAAAGCATTCAACTTAAAAAAAAAAAAAAAAAAAAAGATTTTGTTTATTTATTTGAGAGGGAGAGAGTGAGAGATCATAAGTAGGCAAAGAGGAAGGCAGACAGAGAGGGGTAAGCAGGCTCCCTGCTGAGCACAAAGCCTGACGTGGGGCTTGATCCCAGGACCCTAAGATCAGGACCTGAGCTGAAGACAGAGGCTTAGCCTCTGAGCCACTGAGCCACCCTGGTGCCCCTAGAGCATTCAACTCTTGATCTCGGGGTGGTGAGTTCAAGACCCATGCTGGGTATAAAGCTTACTTACAATAATAATAATAAATGGTTTAAAGAAAGTCTTCATTAAAAAAAGTATTCATGTAACAGTATCAAAACAAGGGGGTACTTTACCCTATGGTGATGACCTTTCTCACTAAAGTATAACATCTGTGCATTGAAATGCTTTTTCAGTTTCTCTCTGAAATGAGTCTTTCCAGAAGGTTCATTTCTTTGGGGATCAAAGAGTCTGAAATCCTTGACTGATGTCATTTCAGGAAAGGATTTCATTCATAAAGTAAAGAAATCCAATAGGCATTGTTAGTTAAGTCTACCTTCTGACCACTAGTGATACATGGTGAAAGCGGCTAGGTTTTGCACTTTAAAAAATTTTATTTTTAAAAAAATATTTTATTGGGGCGCCTGGGTGGCTCAGTGGGTTACGCCGCTGCCTTCGGCTCAGGTCATGATCTCAGGGTCCTGGGATCAAGTCCCACATCGGGCTCTCTGCTCAGCAGGGGGCCTGCTTCCCTTCCTCTCTCTCTGTGATCTCTTCCCTTCCTTTCTCCTACTGTGATCTCTGTCAAATAAATAAATAAAATCTTTAAAAAAAAAAAAATATTTTATTTATTTATTTTAAATAGGCTTCACACCCAGTGTGGAGTTTGAACTCAAGACCCCAAGATCAAGATCACCTGCTGCACCGACTGAGCCAGCCAGGCACTCCCTCCCCTCTTAAACAATTTTAAAAAGAAAAAAAGAAAAAAAAGAGCAAGGCACAGAGGAAAAAAACCCACTCAAATGCCCAAATTTTTCACTGGTAACAATCACTTATCACTTCTATACTGGCACCTGAACCCCAGAAATAGTGGTTTTTTTTTTTTTTTAAGTAAAGACAAGGATGTCATACATCCTGGTTTAAAAAAAAAAAAATTGTAGGGATGCCTGGGTGGCTCAGTTGGTTGAGCAGCTGCTTTCAGCTCAGGTCATGATCCCAGCGTCCTGGGATCGAGTCCCACATCGGGCTCCTTGCCCCGCAGGGAGCCTGCTTCTCCGTCTGACTCTGCCTGCCACTCTGTCTGCCTGTGCTCGCTCTCACTTGCTCTCTCTCTGACAAATAAATAAATAAAACATTAAAAAAAAAAATTGTATGTATGTATGTATGTATGTATCTGTCAGAGAGAGAGTGCACACAAGCAGGCAGAGTGGTAGGCACAGGCAGAGAGAGAAGCAGGCTCCCTGCCTAGCAAGGAGCCCAATGTAGGACTTGATCTCAGGACCCCAGGATCATGACCTGAGTCGAAGGCAGCAGCTTAACCAACTGAGCCACCCAGGCGTCCTGAGAAATAGTATTTTCCTCCCTGCTGCACAAGCTACATCTCTGTACTCTTTCTGAGCAGCTGCTGTCAACAGGGATCTGTGTGTAAGGGGAACAGCATCGAATCAGTAGGCTGAGGGGCACCAAATGCCCAAGCATTATGGCTGCACTGTTTTACCTCAATCTACTTAATGCCCCAAATCAGTATAAACCACTGGTTTTCTCCGTAGAAAGTACTGAGTAGCCTCCTACCCAAACTGCCCTCAGTCTGGCATTCCAGTTTTTCTACTTCGGCCAACCCTACTTCATCTGCCATCTCATCCTCTAGTTCCCTCAGTTCAGTCGAGCAAGTTGACTCACCAACTTCTAAACATGCTAGACTTCCAAGTTTTCCCTCTGGTTGGATTGTCCTTTTCCTTATCTATTTGATAGGCTCCCAAGATTCAGTTCAGAGCTTGCAACCACCTTGGTCAAATTTTCTGTTTCACTTTCATAGTATTTAATAGAGATAATACTTCGGACATCTGGTCTACCACCGCACTTGGTACTGTGTACTACTCGTGTGCTATGGTCCTCTCCTAAATCAAAATGCTAACACCCTAAAGCTGGCTCTGTGCCCAATTCCCACCTGTGGCCCCCACAGCTCTTAGAATGGTATCTAGCATATTTTGAGGAACTGACGTATACGGGACAGTGTTCTAAGTAATGTATACTGTATCCCAAAGCTAGTCGGGCCCAAGAACCACCGCAGGAGCATGCCACACGAGCGTCAGACTCCTTGATAAAAACAATAGCCTCTCAAACGGACCTTAGTTAAAGAAGACTGTCATGAAAGTTTGTTTTCCCAAGGAAGGAGAGACAAAGGAAAGCAAGCAACAGACTTAGGCAGTCAGCCTTGCTGTAATGTGAGCACCACTGCCCAAAGAATCCCATGTGGAGGACCACAAACGGGGTGTGCTAAATCCATTCCACAAGACCTGCTTTTACTTTCTCCAAGATAAAAAGATACATTGGTGGGGAAAGGGGATGGAAAGGTAGGTAAGGGAAACTTCAGTATGAAATGGATACAAGCAGGTGATGATTTGGGTGCAAGAGGGAGAAAGGTGGGGGAGCTCCTCCCCTGTCCACACTAATGCCTCCCAGCAGGGGAGCACTTCCCAGGAAAGTGGAGATGCTTTTAGTTCAGTCTGCAAGTTTGACTTCTGACTGACTTTTGCAGGGTATTATTTAACAGCTACAACTCTTCCAGCAAAATTTTTACAAAACACAGCCAGGAAGGGGCGCCTCACTTGCACTCAGGTCATGGTCTTGGGGTCCTGGGACTGACACAAGCAACAAGCTCTGCATTCAGCAGGGAGTGTTCCTCCCTCTCCCACTGCCCTTCCCTCCAGCCTCTCTCTCAGGTAAATAAATAAAATCTTAAAAAAAAAAAAGAAAAGAAAAGAAAAAAGAAAGCCTGGAAGACTTTGGACTTTTCCTTTTAAATCATTTTTTTAAAAGATTTTATTTATTTGAGAGAGAGTACGCATGAGTGGTGGTGGGGGAGGGGAGGAGCAGAGGGGGAGAGGGAGGGACAAGCAGACTCTGCACTGAGCGTGGGGCCCATGCAGAGGCCCACGCGAAGCTCAATCTCGAGATCATGACCTGAGATGAAACCAGGAGTGGGATATTCAACCAACTGAGCCGCCCAGGCACCTCTAGGTCTTAGACTTTTCTATTCTTCCACAGAATGGCAGATAGGTTGATGTAGACAGAAAAATGATTAGACACACACTCACACACAAAATGATTCTATTAAAAGCTCAGGATCATGAGTGCATTTAAAAAAAAAATGTTAAGACTTCGTTTCAAATATTTATACATGTAAAAAGATGAACAATTAAGAAGGCCTATCAAATTACAGGATAGTTCTTTCTCTGAGAAAGAGTTAAGTACTCAAAAACCAAATCAGATACTTTCATCAACCTCTAAAGGCTCACTTGTCATTAAGAAAAGCCACTCATGACATTTCAACAAAACAGGAAGGCAGTTCACACTTCTGTGATATTACTCCACCCAGATAAATCTGGGGGCAGTGAAACCTAAATGCACAGGCAATACCCCAAAATAAACTCTTTCTACCAAAGGGGTACTAAGAGTTTCCATTCAAAATAACTGTCTTTTGTGTTTTGTGACTCATGAAAGACGTATTTCATTGGTGTAGCTGATTGTTCAACAGAAGCGTAAAATACTCTCAGAATGTCAGACTCTCAACTGCAGGGAGCTGGAGAGACGAGTGAGGGGGAGAAACAGAGATAGCAGGGAATGTCAAGAGAGAAAATGCTGTGCGTCTGCAAAAGTCGGCAATCATACAACGGCCTGCACCAGGCAAGTGCAATGTCACAAGAGTGCCAAGCCCTGAGCTAAGTAAGCTGAAGGCACGACTACACCCCCCAGAGAGCCAAGAGTTTAGTAAACTGCTAGGTGCAACACAGGGAGATGGATGCCGGCAGAGAGGGTATTAACGGGTACTATGGTAAGTACCAACTCAACAGAAAATGCCTGTGGTTCCAAACACTGAAGAGAAAAAGACTTGAGGCCGGACATGGGGGGGACACAGGAAAACTTCCTGGATGAAGTGTGAACTAGGTTACACTCTTGGTCTGCACCTTTAGCTCTGCTCAGCCCATGCAGAGCTGCGAGAGCAAGAAGCATGGCACACTTCCCCCACTTGCTATCAGACAGATGGGGGACGGGTTATTCTCTTGGCCCCACTTGGCTGCCATTAACTAAATGACTGGTTACGCTTTTTTTAAGTTGAAAAGTAAAACCTTTACTAGTGGTATCAGAATTTCCCAACTGGAAGTGACCAAAAGAATCTCTACCTTTAACAATATATATTTATAGGGGCGCCTGGTGGCTCAGTGGGTTAAAGCCTCTGCCTTCGGCTCAGGTCATGATCCCAGGGTCCTGGGATCGAGCTCCACATCGGGCTCTCTGCTTAGCAGGGAGCCTGCTTCCTCCTCTCTCTCTGCCTGCCTCTCTGCCTACTTGTGATCTGTCTGTTAAATTTGCCATATTGTTTACTGACAACAGAAGGCTTTCGATCTTGGGTCAATTTCTACAACCCTCTCCCCTCCAAGAACTAAACAAAATAAAAAAACAAGACGAGGCCAGAGCACAGGAGTTACTGTTTTCTAAGGATGGCACCAATTCCACCCGAGACCGACTTACTTCCTGCTGTTTGTTTCACCATAATAAATACAAGAGGAGACAGGAGCTCCCAGACCTCTCCACCCAAGTCCAAAAAAATTAATGACAATACAGTTTATTAAATTTCACTTCAGGCCTTAGTGATTCAAGATGTGCACCAGAGTCTATTGATTTACAGTCATTGTGTGACCCCAGGGCCACCTCAGAAAACGTAATTAGGACAGTCTGCCGTCACCAGAGAGGGGTGCTGGATAGGGTGGTAAGTCCCCACCTCCTGCTCCCACAGTGGAGGTGAGCGCAGGCAGCCAGGCAGCTAATTTCAATGCTAAAGTGAAAATGCGGATTATGAAGTACAGTGTGGGGGAGCACAAAACACAGGACCTAATCTAGTCAGGGGTTTGGGAGAGGCAGTCAGAGAGTGACTCAGTTCCTCAACCTAGGAACCTGGTTCCTGGCTCTGGACACGGGCCCACCCACTGTGGTTTTTCAGAGAAGCCCTGCCGACACCTGTGAACAGCCTTATTACTAAAGTCTCCTAAATTAGATTTAAGTGTGTCATGTATCTCCTACCAGGACCCCGACTGAAAGGACTCCCCAAATCAGTTGTATCTGTTCTTTGGAACTCCTTAAGGAGACATTTCATGATATAAAGGGACATTTGTTACGGGGCAACGAGAATGCAAGAAGTATCCGAATTCCACCGACCAATTACAAACGGGCCTTGCTTCCTGAGGGCCGCCATTCTTAAGCTGCCAGATCATTCCGTCTTGTTCGTGATTCCGGCAGTTCTGGGGGCTGGGGAAGGGAGTGAAGGCCGCGAAGGCTGCCGTCTAGGGACGAGAGGGTCGCAGTGGCTGGCAGCAGCTCGCCTCTTCGCCTTGCGCGGTCACGTTTCCGCGTCCATTACAGCGAAGATGGGGTGCTGGGAAGCTACACCGGGAATTAAAAACAGAAACAGAGACGAAACGCGGTCCTGCCCCGAGAAACATTTATGAGCTAAGGGAGCTATTTACGTAAACCGTGAGGGAACACGTAAAACGTGGCACAAGGGAAACTGCTGACTGTGAGCGGAGTACGGAACCCACAGCTATTGGTTTCCAAAGTGGCTGCATGGCTGATGTTTCTAGAAAATTCAGTTCCTGTTTGGGAACTATGAAAAGGGCAACTTCAAAGATCCAGGAATAGAGCAAGAGCCTCCAGGCAGAGCAATTCGGTACGTCAGAGGATACAGTACGCAGACGAAGCTTTGCTTCTGTACTCGAACTGGGGTTCGATAGAAGAAGGAGCCGCACTTGCCTGCGGCCCCTGCCGGGCTACAAGGTGCCCTCCTGTGGCGAAGCGCTCCCGTGTGTAAAGACAGCTGGCGGGCGCTCCGTCAAGCAGGCACCTCTCACAGGTAACCACTCTGGCGACGCTGTGGCACCTAAGAGCAGCTGCTCCCTCCGCTGCCTCCGCCCCCCGCCAGAGTGTCGCCAGAGTGCCGGACAGTCCTGGAGTCCCGGCAGTCTTCAGGGACAGGATCCCATGCAGGCGCGCCTGGATAGCCAGATCAAGGGGCCCGTTCCGAGTCTTCTGTTTCTGTCACTCAGGGATTGGCAGATGGGCCTCCGTCTCCCCTTTCGGATGATGGTGTTGGCGAAGACGAGAACAAGTTAACACTGGGAGTGGTGGGATGGTACTGGCGGGAGTTGAAAAAGCCACACGGTTTTATGACAAGGAATTTGGCCATACACAGTCAACATCTGAATTTTCAAACCACTAGCCCAGTAATGCCTTTCTTAGGGCTCTATTCTGACAAAATAATAAAAAATGTATGCGAAGGTTCAGGGAGGAGACAGGAGTGCAGCGGGTGGCCAGGGATACAGTGACGAACTGACCCTTACTTGTACGGAGCTGACAGTGCGGGAGACAGTGCGGGAGATGAGGGAGTTACAGCCTCGGGGAGGCTACATTACATGATGAAAAGCCCAGGGCGCTTTGCAGGAGAGCCCATCTCCGGAGACCTAGTCTCACTCTCCGCAGAGATGGGTGTCGAGGAAAGCACACCTGGGCAGCAACACCTCACCCGAAGCCCAAATATGAAGACACGATTAGAGTGAGGAGAGAGAGGGGCGTCTGGGTGGCTCAGTGGGTAAAGCCTCTGCCTTCAGCTCGGGTCATGATCTCGGGGTCCTGGGATTGAGCCCTGCATCGGACTCTCTGCTCAGCGGGGAGCCTGTAACACCCCCCTCCCCTGCCTGCCTCTGCCTACTTGTGATCTCTCTCTCTTTGCCAAATAAATAAATAAAATCTTAATTAAAAAAAAAAAAAAAGAGTGAGGAGAGGGACTCTAAGCAGAGGGAAGAGCACAAGCAGAGGCTCCTGGTGAACCTCTGCATCCCAGGGAGGACGCCCACAGCGGCGGGGCTCGAGGTCAAGAGAGAACGGGGCAGGCCTTCGGAGAATAGAATGAGGATTCGGGGAGAACAAGTGCTGAATGTGCTCTTTGAGATGATGACTCTGGCTGTCGTGGGGACCAAGTGGCAGCAGGAAGAGTGCAGTTGGTTAAGAACCTATTGTAGCAAGTCAGGCAGGAGGAGATGGAAATTTAGACTAGAGTGGGGGGATTTTGAGGGTTCTGAAAAGTTCTAAAATAAACATTTAAAGACCCATACATATTATTTTAAGAATCTAAATTTACTCCTCCACCTCACAAAATCCCCCTTTGTTTGTAGGAACAGGGAACAAAGTACAGTATAGGGGGAGACAAAAAAACTTTGTGCCATATCATGGGCTTTTCACGGTGACCTAATTTAAAAGCTGGATAAAGTTTAGGTATCATCCACCATAAAAAAAAAATCTACAAAAGGTAAAGGATGCCTGGGTGGCACTGATGATTGGGCAACTTCCTTCGGCTCAGGTCATGATCCCGGAGTTCCGGGATAAAGTCCACATCGGGCTTCCCTGCTTAGCTGGGAGCCTGCTTCTCCCTCTGACTCTCCCCCTTTCGTGCTCTCGCTCTCTCAAATAAAAAAAAAAAAAAAAAAAAAGGAAAAGCGATAACCCTTCAGTTCTTTGAGAACACAGGTGATATTTTAATTGCTATACAATTAAAAATAGCTAGACAAAACTGATTTTTTTTCAGACAATTCAAACATATATAATGTGCAGACTCCAGAATCCATGAAAATACTCAATTTTAACTAGTATACCCTGACACACGCTTCTTCACTTCCTCTATTTCCAAAAGTGACATGAGGAAAATGGGCACAAGAGCCCAAGACAGGACAACTTTTCCTCAGCACCTCCAGTGGAACTGGAGAGGAATACTCTGCAGGAATACTCCAGAGTGCCCTTGACCGAGGCGGCGCAGGCCTCCGTCTCCCGTGCTCACCCAGCTCTGGGGCCTCCAGAGGCAGCTGCAGGGCCAGAAAGAGCAGGCTCCCGTAGGGCTGGGGGTGAAGCTGGGGGCCGGGGACTGTCAGATATGACAAGCCCAGCCTTGCTCGCCTGTTCATTTTCTTTCTAAGCACCTACACACTGTTCCACGTTGAAAATCAGTACTTTCGTCCCACAGAAATGTCACAACCTGCAGGGCAGAGGGACTCAGAGGACTAAATAACAGGATATATTAATGCGAATGATAGGTTTGTCAGACCCCCAATTCTAGACTGTAAGAACAAGTTTCTGGATGCACGTGGCATTTAAAGTGGGAAATTTGGGTGCTACTCCCACACCACCCCCGAGTCTGGGGTAGCCACACAACCAAGTGAGTACAGAACTAATCCATGCTGCCTGGAAATGCAAGAGGGGAGCAGGCACTTGGGAGTCCCACCCTCGCCTGCAACAACGAGGAGTTACCCCAAATGCGCAGACTCACTGCGGTCAGCTAAGGCACGACTACTCTTTGCAGCTACAGGATGCTACGGTTAGGCCTTTATAACGCCCCTCCATGCAGCAAAAGGATTTTAATTTCACGAATGGCAGAGCACAACAGACCTGTAATGACGAAGCTATCTAATCCGAAAGGACTAGAACCAAAAAGTTCATCAGCGGACTTCCCCCTGGATACCTCGGCGCACAACTACTAACTGCATTCAGATATGACTCGCAGTGCTTTCTTCCAGTGTAAAATTTACAGAATCCGCCCTCCCCCTGCAAGCTTCCTTTGCCCCCTTCCCCAGGCCCAACCTTGCCACTGCACTAGAACTACCTGGAGAAGTCCCTAATGATCTCCTACAGTTGAGCCCAAAGGCTGGTTCCCCGTCCTTCTCGGATATGGGTTACGAGCAGCACATCACAGAGGTGATGATTCCCTTCACCTCAAGACACTTTCTTGGCTGCCAGGACCTAACAACACTTCCTAGGTTTTCTTCCTAACTAACTGGTCACTCTTGTTCCGTCTCTTTTGCTAGTTGTTTTCCCCCATTAACTTTCTTTTTCTTTTTTAGTATTTTATTTATTTGACAGACAGCGAGAGAGGGAACACAAGCAGGGGGAGTGGGAGAGGGGGAAGCAGCTCTCTCGCTGAGCAGGGAGCCCGATGCGGGGCTCGATCCCCGAACCCCGAGATCATGACCTGAGCTGAAGGCAGATGCTTCACTGTGCCATTCAGGCAACCCTCTTCATTAACTTTTAAATGTTAAAAAGTGCCCTGGGGGTCACCTGGGTGGCTCAGTTGGCTAGGTCCAACTCTTGATTTCAGCTCAGGTCATGATCTCAGGGTCGTGAGATCAAGACTGTGTTGGACTTTGGGCTCTGCTCTCAGTGTAGAGTCTGCCTGGGAATCACTCAAATAAATAAATGCTAAAGTGCCCCAAGGGCTCCATCCCCGAACCTAAGTATCTTCTCTATCTGCATTCGCCCTGCCTTAATTTTCTCATCCAGTCTCATGGCTTTTACATATGCCAAATCACAGCATTCAGTCCACTTCTACCGCTGACACTCTATAATCCAACCTGCCATGACAACTGCTTGGTTATTAAAGTAGCTTCCTAACTGGTCCCATGCCTTTCATCTTGCCCCCTTTCTGAATGTTCCCAATTCTTCAAACTAGAATTACATCATTAAAATGTAAACCAGCAATCCAAGCAAACAAGACAACTAAAGGTAACGTGGCATCCTGGAAGGGACCCAGAAAGAGAAAAAGGACATTAAGGAAAAACTAAGGAAATCTGAATAAAATATGGACTTTAGTTAATAGTAATGTATCCAGGGCACCTGGATCTGCCTTCTGCTTGGGTCATGATCCCAGAGTCCTGGGACTGAGCCTTGTGTCGGGCTACCTGCTCAGTGGGAAGCCTGCTTCTCCCTCTCCCACTCCCCCTGCTTGTGTTCCCTCTCTCGCTGTGTCTGTCAAATAAATAAATAAAATCTCTAAAAGAGATTAAAAAATAAACAAATAAACAGCAACAAACCACCTATAATGTAGGAGCTACTTGGTTAAGTGTGTTAGAGCTTTTAAAATTCTAATCAAAATGTTACATTTAAGGACTTCTTTCATAACAATATAGGTAAAATACAATTTGGAATCATTCATCTTAGCAGGTCTTATGATCAAATTTTTATTATTATTTTTAAAGATTTTATGTATTTGAGAGAGAGAAAGTACAGGGGTTGGGGAGGTGCAGAGGGAGAAGCAGACTCCCGACTGAGCAGGGAGCCCGATGAAAGACTCAGGACTCAGGACTCAGGACTGATCCCAGGAGCCCGAGATCATGACCCAAACCAAAGGCAGATGTTAACTAACTGAGCCACCCAAATGTCCCCCTATTTATGGCCAAATTTTTAGTTTAAATATTTACTTACTTATAAAAGCTACTTTTTCTTTCTAAACTTACCTGTATGGGCAGTGAACCTAGTAACTAACTCCAGTGAAAGACTGGAGAAAATCAGTTCCAGAAAGCTCCCTAGTAACTAGCACAGCAAACACTACCAGTCATGTGGTGTGGGACCCCAGATGCCCAGACAGGTGTGCGTGGCACAGCTCCTCCACATCAGGCCCTCACCTGCCTCTCCAGCCTTCATGGCTGTTACTTCCTGCCTTGAGCTCCAACATCCAATACTGAAGCTACAACTGCCAAGATGTTTTAGGATTTTCAGACTTGGTATATGCTGTTTCTCGACTTAAAATGGCAAACTCGAGAGTCAACCTAAGAATCACTTCCTCTTTGCTACCACTGGCCTTTGAATTACCTCAGTTCTACCATCAGACTGGTCTCGACAGACCTTAAGGATTCGTCTTCTCTACGAGACCGATCTACTTGTGGGCTGATGCCCTGTCTGTTCATCTTGGTCTTCTCCACGGCATTCAGTAAGAGTGTGAGTTCGATTTGTCTTGCAAAGACAAACGGTGTGCTACAGAAATATTCTAGTTCTTTGTCTCTTAAAAGAAATGATAAACTATCTCCCAAGTGTAAACGAGGGAATGTGATTATTACATAATGAATTTTTATGGCTGGTTTTCTTTTTTACTCATAACAAGCAAATGCTTCAATAGCTTAAGTCTCAAAAATCTGGTTTCAACAGACTGCAACCATTTCGAGTATGTCTCTCTCTCTCTCGCTCGCTCGCTCTCTCTCTCCTGGCCCTCCACCCACCCACCCACATCCTAAAAGATAATTCTGGACAACGAGGACTGGTTTTATATGTGTCTGGAATAATTCCTGGTAATTGTAAGCCCTTCACACATAAAAATCAAAGGACCAGATGGGCTTTTAGGAGATTTTCCAATCTGTTTTCCTATTATAAAGCCTAGTAAACGAAGTCACAAATACAGACAAAGTAATCATCCCATTTTAGAAGGCTTCTTTGGAGCTACCCTTAGGAATCTACACAAGTGTAATCACTGCCAGGGCAATACAGGTCTCTCTTCGCGTTAGCTCGCACATGGCCACTACCATTACCACGTATGTCTGCCCCGTGAGGAATGCGACGCCGAAGAACGGTGTAGTGGGGAGAAAAGAATGGAGCTCGGGGCCACCATGCGGGAGCTCCCTCTAAACCCCGCTGTGGTCCCTCAGCGTCTGGGCCTCACGCAAACCCCTCACACAGGAAGAGTACCAGGCTGAGCTCTACAATACTAGCTGTGTCTGCGTCTTTTTTTTCTTTTAAACTTTTTTTTTTTTAAACAGCATATTGTGTGTCTGTTATATAACCTTTATATGTATGCTAAAAACAACCCCTCTCAGAGAGGGTATTGTTATTGTGCAGATGAACAAAGATGTTCATTAAACACCTTGACCACAAACACAGTTAATACAAAATGAAACCATAGTCTCTTGTTCTAGAAGACATTCTGCAAGTAGGCCTCCTGGAAAAGGGGGGGAAACCCCAAAACTACAGAGTGGCAGAGATACAAATAAGTGTTTTTCCTTCAGGCAGTGTAAGGACAGAAAAATAGGTCAAGATGGTCTACTATGCCATGGAAACGGACAGGGGAATCCTAAGAAAAATGGGCCCAAACACTTGGCTCTTTTACAATGTCATTATAACTTCAATCATTTCTTTTTTGATCGCTTAATTTATCAGGAAATACCATTGTACTAGTCTCATTAATCTATCTGCAAAATATCAGGCCTCTTGAATGAAGGTCGGAGGCTGATCCCCCCAAACGAGCCACCCTCAGTGTCGTGGTTGAGAGGAGAGCAGGTGGGCATGCAGGGCAGTGAACTCCCACCAAATGAGGACCAAAAAATTCCCAATTTAGTAGTTTCTAACATCCCTGAAAACATGATTTCAAGAGTAAAATATATTATGCTCATTAAATGTCTGTTGCTAACTGAGCCAACTCCACTCCTGCAGATCATTAATATTGTAAATTATAATGATGTAAATATTTTAGGATTCATGTCTTCCTACCCCTGATATTTTTTTTCCAGCTTATTTTTTCATGTTTAAACCAACCTCAAAGTTGCCTGATGCAAGGGAACTATGTAAATATAGTTTTTGAATCATTACATATACAGTGTTAGAATCACATAAATCCTTTAAAAGTACCCATAAACATTCTGGAAACACTTCAGACGACTGAGACTTTATCATCCCTAGACCAGTTTTAGAGATGAGAAAAATGAAGAAGGTGCACTGGGGGCATGTGGGTGGCTCAGCTGGTTAAGTATCTGACTTGATTTCAGCTCAGGTCATGATCTCAGGGTCCTGGGACTGAGCCCCCGTTGGGCTCAGTGTTGAGTCTGCTTGAGGGTTCTCTCCCTCCCCCACCAAGTTTTCTCTAATACAGAAATTTAAAAAAAAAGGTGTTAGTACACCTCTGAGAGTGTACTAACACCCTTGGACAGACACACAGAGTCAGAACATGACAGGCACTAGAATAAGGTAACCCCGCATTCCTCAGCCTTAGGGGAAAAAAAACCCCAAAAAACCAACCAACCATCTCCCCCAAAGAAATTTCGATACCACGGATAGACTGCATATCTATTTATGCACTATATGCATAAAAAGAGTAAGGTTTCTTTTCACTCTCCAACCACCAAATTTCATCCCCACGGGGGAGAAATCATCCTTGGGTAGGAATGCAAGATCCAGCTCACTTCCTCCAGAAATTACTCAGAACGCATGAGCGTCGGCTAGTATTAACAATTTGGGTGCCAGCAGAGATTTTTTTTTTTTTTAAAGATTTTATTTATTTATTTGACAGACAGAGATCACAAGTAGGCAGAGAGGCAGGCAGAGAGAGAGAGAGAGAGAGAGAGAGAGGGAAACAGGCTTCCCGCGGAGCAGAGAGCCCGATGCGGGGCTCGATCCCAGGACCCCGAGATCACTACCCAAGCCGAAGGCAGCAGCCCAAACCACTGAGCCACCCAGGCGCCCCAGCAGATATTTTTTAATGTGATTTTTTTTTTTAACCAATAAGCAATACATACAGGTATTGAATACTTTTTACTGTATGTCTGTTCTGAGTATTTTAAATTGCTGGATGTAGAATAAGAAAAACAGAAATAAAAGTTCTATCTGTTATAAAGTTTATCCTTTGGCCCCATTAGGTACATGGGCTTTGCCTTGCCTTTAAAAATTCTACATACTCCCACTCCCAGCATCGTGCTTTTGCATTCAAAATCCAGCCAGCTGCCTTTGCTCCTGGGTGGGTATCTAAGTACAATGGTGTGGGAGCCAATCTTCAAAAGGGCAGAACGGCCCCCCACCTCCATCCAAGATCACCCCTTTACTAATGTGACAGATACAGCTAAATAAAGTATTACACTTGAAAGCTAAAGGCTTTCTCATCTTGGGAGTAGAGGGAAGAATAGTGAGTCTAGAGGACAGGGAGAAAAGCGCATTTAAAACTGTTTGTTTCGGGACGCCTGGGGGGCTCAGTTGGTTAAGCGGCTGCCTTCGGCTCAGGTCATGATCCCAGCGTCCTGGGATCGAGTCCCACATCGGGCTCCTTGCTTGGCGGGGAGCCTGCTTCTCCCTCTGCCTCTGCCTGCCACTCTGTCTGCCTGTGCTTGCTTTCGCTTCTCTCTCTATGACAAATAAATAAATAAAATCTTTAAAAAAACAAACAAACAAACAAAAAAAACCAAAAACAAAAACAAAAAAACAACTGTTTGTTTCGGTCAGGTAACTGAGGGAAGAAACAGATAAAAATGAGGGTGTCTGGCTGAGGATTTGTTCCGGACCCCACACTTCGTAATGGATGCCGGTCACAAGGTATGTGTGTCTTACTTGTCTGGGGGTCGGGGGAAGAATCTTTCCCATCACATAGATCTCAAGAATCAAGACACACTCTCTTAAGGGTTTTGAGCACCTGAATTACCTTCTTCGGTCAGCATCCAACCCCCCGCCCCCAGAAGTGATTGCCAGCTGCACTTCACTGCCAAAATCCGCTCCAGGAGTCGGCTACTACCATCTTCCCTCAGAGTAGCTACGCCTTCTGCTTCTAAGCTTTCTCTTTGGAACATCTCTTCCACTCCAGGAAACTATGTGGGTTGGGTAGAAGACAGTGATAGGTATTTTGTTTGATCATTTCTCTCAGGAATCCAAAATACAAAGAATGCGAAGAATGCTGGATCTTCAAAATGCTTTACAGAGTCTCATTCTTAAGAAATCACAACTCTGAATTTGGGTTAAGCTTGTCCTAGAAGCAAATCAGCTAAGGGACAGGGAGACACAACTGACGTGATGCCAGGAAATCAACATTATGACCGAAGATACCGCGGCTACAGTCTCACAATGGCCTCTTTCGGGTTCAGACTTCCCCAGCCCGAGTGCCTCCTCTGCCCTGCTCCCGCCAGCTCCTCTTCGGATGTCTGACATTCTCCAGGTTCTCTTCATGGTACTGTTCGAACCTTCCAGTTTCATTCCAGAAAAACCTCTCCTCTGCACAAGCTCCCATTGGTGCTGCCATTCTACTTGAAAACGCGCAAATCTCTCTAGTCCAAACTAACCTATTTAACTAATGAATCTCTTTTCTTGCATGTCTCACCAGCAACTCAAGCTTAATCATAACCACATGGAGCTCAGGATGTTTCAAAAAACATTCTATATCCCTTATTACCTGTCCCAGTGACTAGCACCCAGTCACCCAACTAATCCGACTTCTCCTGACCTGTCCCTAAGTCCAGCTCTCCGATCATTTCAGTAGATGTCCTCTTCAGTTGAAACGGCAACCCTCTCTACAGAGTGCATTGTCCTCGCTGAGTTTGTTCTTCGTTACTCTACTACAACGATTTCTTTTTTTTTTTAAGGTTTATTTACTTATTGTGGGGATAGAGAGACAGCATGCAGCAGGAGTTGGGGCCGGGAGGGGGCACGGGAGGTGGGGAGGAGGGCAGCAGGGAGAGTCCCAGACTCTGCGGAGCTCAGCGCGGGGCTCAGTCTCACAACCCTGAGATCCCACCCTGAGCCGAAACCAACAATGGGACGCTTAACCAGCTGCGCCCCCCAGGCGCCCCAACAATTTTTCTTAAAATGCAACCCTGAGGTTATTTCCATGCTTAACATCCTCCAATTACTGCCTACTCTTAAAAGAGTCAAGTTCAATGTGAACTCCCGAATTATAGTTTCTGCCTACCTCTCCAACCACCTCTGCCATTTCCCCACAAAGACCCTGCACTGTGACTCCGGCAGAATCGCCTGCAGTTCCCCTACCTTCCATGCGATTTCATCTCTGCTCTCTGCCCGCAATGCCCTTACCTCCCATTTATGCTCCTAGTCTAATCGCACTCCTCCAATGCAGCGGAATGGCCCGTCTGTGACATCGATCATGACCGCTCTCCTCGCTACCCCGACCCTGTGCACATCTCCACTAATGAGACAAAACTAACTACACTGCCAGAAGTGTATGTTCCTGCAGAGGCCAGTCTTTGGTTTCACTGTACACCTGGATACGGGAGACACGAAACACCAGTCTGAGGAGTGAGTTAATCCCTCCTCTAATGAACAACACAGCTTACCTTTATAAAGCATTTACTCTGTGCCAGGATTCATGACTGACTGGGCCACTTCATCCTCATGACAACTCCAGAAAGTGGGCAGATATTATTCTATTTTACAAATGAGGAATCTAAGGTCCAAAGAGGCCAGACAACTTGCCCAAGGAGACACGGCTTGTAAAGGAAAAGGCAGGACTGGAAGTGAGGTCCGACAGATTCCAGGGTTCACGCAGGTAACCGTTATGTACACCGCCTGCCATGTGCTGTTTTATACTTCTCTTCCCAGACCTTCCAAAAGAGTGCTGTTCACGGCATTTTTGACCAGTACTTCACGAAATTATCTGTGTTTCTATTAGGGCTTTATGCTTTCTGCAGCTGAGGAAATACAGTTATTTTGGACTAAGGATGCCATGGGAAATGAGTTCAGAATAACAGGATTACTGTAAACTGCCTTGCATATAAAACCAAACAGAAAAGGCAGCTCTTTGAGGTCCACATGGGGAAAACAAACCAACCAACCAACCTACCAACTACTTATTTACTTAGGTCAATCTTCAAAAAGGAATAACTCCTCTCAATTTCTCGAAGACAGGGCAGTCTGAAAATATAAAAAATTCTTTTTATTTGGTGGTTTTGAGCCTAATAACCAAACTTTTGATGGCAGACCATAAAGACAAAGTAAGACCAAACTAATCTTGTAAGCCTCTCCTCTGCTCCTGGCCATCTTTATTTTTAGGACATTCTCTGGCAGTTCTAGTATCAAATGATTGCTGTACTGAGAATATGGAAGCTGGCAGGTGTCTGATACTGATCCTTCAGCAGCTCCATCTGCTGCTTGCCCAGATGCCTACATTCAAACTGGGAAAAAGTCCACGAAGGGAGTAGAAGCTAATGGCTCATCTTATACCAGATCGCCTACTTTTGTCTCAGGACAAAATAAAAACCCAGTAAATCAGAATCATTTAAATCTTTCCAGACAGAACCTTTTATCAAAGAAATTCCCAATCCTCCCTTACTGAATTCCATTTTGTTGTAAATGGTACAGAAAATTAAGCTGCCCTTTTACTCAGAATAAACCAGTTATGCATTCTTAATAAAGTGAAACAGTAAAACTAGAAGGGGACAGCCGAGACAGGCTATTAAGGCCAGAAGTTGCCTTTAGAACTGTGGTAGTAATGACTGACTGGTCTGACTTGAAAAGGAACATTTGGTACCATCTCTATCAAGGTGAAAAAAAGTTCAAATCAAAGTATAACAGGATTGTGGAAGACAAAGAAAATTAGTAAAAGAAAAAAGCACCATCAGTAGTATGACTATCTTTATAAGGTGAATAGGGAAAAGTAACTGGAAACAATTAATAACCAACAGGTACCCAGAGGTTGCTCAGGAACCAAAAACAGATGACTAGAGTTGTCAGAGGAATGGATCTCACTCAACAAATGAAAATCAAAACCAATCATCCCCCAAGCCTCCTGACTATCCACTTGTAACTCTATGGTCCTACCACTTTCACAATGACTTCATAGTCACACTATTCGGGTACATAGTCTTACTTAGTATCTCTAAATATAATAAGGATGTTCACCTAAGTATTATTGAACATTGTGGGGTAGGGAGGGAAAACATTCTAAAATGTCCAACTGTAGTGAAATCGTTCAAAATTATGGTTTCTTCATACAGTGAGATAGTCTGCAGCTGTTACAGATGTTATTCTAAGAGTTTATAATTGCATGGGTGGGGCAGACACTGGGTGGTCTGGTCGTCTCCTCAACCTCTCGTTGGCCTCTGTGTGACACGGATGAAGCCTGTGTGGGGATGGACCCCCAATCAACTCTCTCCTAACCCCAGTGACTGGCTTAGCCCTTGGTTACTTCAATCAACCAACCCAAAATTCGGGACTTTTGCTGGAGGTGAGAAGGGCACACTTTTCTTCCCTGCTAATGTTAATAAGGTGTCTTCTAATCAAGGGTATCCGGTGACAGCACTCTAGTCATAAAGGAAATGAGCCTCAGGGCAAAGCTAACACATGTAACAGGACACAGCTACCAAAAAGTCACAGAGACACGGAGCTGGAGCCCTGATCAAACCATATCTGATCTCTACCCTACCTTTGATCTTTCTGATAACATAAGCCTACATTCAGACCGGCAGTAGCAGCATATTCTGTTATTTGCAAACAGCCGCTTAATGCAATGGAAAAATAATTTTTTTAAAAAAGTCAATTCTACGTAGAGTGTGATCTCCACTTTAAAAATGTCAAGAAAAATTATTTTTAGGAAAGTAAAATACAAACAGTGATTATTTCTGGGCAGGAGCTAGGGCTAGATTTCGGCAGTGATCAGAAACAGTAACATATTCTTTAATAACAAAAAAAAAGATTGCCATACTGGTCAGTTTGAAACTCGTATTCCACGTGCATGCCAAGCCTTTGTGAATACTACCACCTTTCTGTACCTATCCAATTCTTAGCCACTTAGGATCAGTACTTCTTTTCCTTCCTACCTTAAATCCCCAAAAGCTACTTTCTCTGAATGCTTAATGCCTTCAACAGTTAGCAGCGGCAGCTGTTGTAATACACACCTCACTGAACACCTGCTACAACATTATCTACATCCTGGGCACTTCATGTTACTACATTTAAACATATAACTGTTTCTATATTAGTAATTTTTTTTTAAACACTTAAAAAAAAGATTTTGTTTATTTATTTGACAGAGATCACAAGCAGGCAGAGAAAGAGGAAGGGAAGCAGACTCCCTGCCAAGCAGAGAGCCCGATGCAGGGCTCGATCCCAGGACTCTGGGATCATAACCTGAGCTGAAAGCAGAGGCTTAACCCACTAAGCCACCCAGGTCCCCTTAAAACACTTTTAAAAGAAGATTTTATTTATTTATTTGACAGAAAGAGAGATCACAAGTAGGCAGAGAAGCGGGCAGAGAGAGAGGGGGAAGCAGGCTCCCCACTGAGCAGAGAGCCCAATGTGGAGCTTGATCCCAGGACCCTGAGATCATGACCTGAGCTGAAGGCAAACACTTTAACCCACTGAGCCACCCAGGCGTCCCTGAATTCGTCATTTTTAAGATTTTATTTATTTATTGGCACCAGTGGGGGTGGGGAGGCAGAGAGAGAGGGAGAGAGAGAATCTCCAGCAGACTCCCCGCTGAGCATGGAGCTCAGTCCCAAGACTCTGAGATCATGACCTGAGCAGAAACCAAGAGTCTTGATGTTTAACTGACTGCGCCACCCAGGTGCCCCAGGAAATAGTTTTTAATAGAGTTTCAAAGGTGTGACCTCCAAAACAGGTTAAGAAGTACTGCAACAGAGATTCAACAAACGGTTCTTCAATCAGTAACTAAAGAGAGGAAGCCAAAGACTCCCAGGGAAAATGGCCACACACCCGCCAGCACAAGTAGAGGGACTGATCTCTAGTCCCATTCTGAATATAAGGCTTTGAAGCTGTAAGGTTTTATGGGGCGCTTCGGTGGCTCAGTGGGTTAATGCCTCTGCCTTCGGCTCAGGTCATGATCTCAGGGTCCTGGGATCAAGCCCCACATCGGGCTCTCTTCTCAGTGGGGAGCCTATTTCCCCCACCCCCTGCCTGCCTCTCTGTCTGCTTGTGATCTCTGTCAAATAAATAAATAAAATCTTTAAAAAAAAAGCTATAAGGTTTTGAATCACAAAGATTTTTTAAAGATTTTATTTACTTGACAGAGGGAGATACAGTGAGAGAGGGAACACAAGCAGGGGTAAGTGGCAGAGGGAGAAGCAGACTTCCTGCCAAGCATGGAGCCCAATGCAGGGCTTGATCCCAGGACCCCAGGGATCATGACCTGAGCTGAAGGCAGACGCTTAATGACTGAGCCACCCAGGCGCCCCCACAAAGAGTTCTAAGGACATGGAGGCAAACACAACTTCCCCTGACAGCTGACAGGACTGTTAATGGTCCCTCTCCACTGGACTTAGAAGTACCTGTGTTCTCAACCTTCTGTCCATATGAATTTTCTCTGTTTAACCTGAAATCATTCTAGCTGAGCCCGGAAGCTTTTCCTGGGCCTGCCATGATAAGCACAGCAGCATCATGGTGCTGATGAGTATAAAACTCACGTAAGACCCAGTACTTGAGGGTCTTATCGCTGTGCTGTGGGAATTCTGACCAGACTCGTTTACAGGGCTATGCTATTCTTACTATTAGCTATAACTAAAAATCATGTTCCAGGGGTGCCTGGATGGCTTACTTGGTGGACCATCCAACTCTTGGTTTCAGCTCAGGTGGTGATCTCATGGGTCATGGGATTAAGCCCCATGGTGGGCTCTGTACTCAGCAGAGTCAGCTTGGGATTCTCTTTCCCCTTTCCCTCTGACCCTGCCATGCTTGTGTGTGCACATGCGTGTGCTCTCTCCCTCTCAAATAAGTAACTCTTCAAAAAAACATTACATTGGGGGCGCCTGGGTGGCTCAGTCAGTTAAGCATCTGCCTTCAGCTCAGGTCACGATCCTGGGGTCCTGCAACGGGTTCCCTGCTCAGTAGAAGAGTCTGCCTCTCCCTCTCCCCCTGCTCATGCTTACTCTCTCAAATGAATATATAAAGTCATTTAAAAAATTATATTCAACTGTAAACAGTTTAGAAAAGTGACTCCAGGGACGCCTGGGTGGCTCAGTTGGTTAAGCAGCTGCCTTTGGCTCGGGTCATGATCCCAAGCGTCCTGGGATCGAGTCCCACATCGGGCTCCTTGCTCAGCGGGGAGCCTGCTTCTCCCTCTGCCTCTGCCTGCCATTCTGTCTGCCTGTGCTTGCGTTCTCTCCCTCTCTCTCTCTCTGATAAATAAATAAAATCTTAAAAAAAAAAAGTGACTCCAATGGATTTTAGCATTTGCCACAAAGGGTCACAGTCCCATCCATCACTCTACTTTAAGACAGATAGTGAAGGGCGCCTGGGTGGCTCAGTGGGTTAAACCCTCTGCCTTCGGCTCAGGTCATGATCCTGGGGTCCTGGGATAGAGCCCCACATTGGGCTCTCTGCTCAGCACGGAACCTGCTTCCCTTCCTCTGTCTCTGCCTGCCTCTCTGCCTACTTGTGATCTCTGTCTGTCAAATAAATAAATAAAATCTTAAAAAAAAAAAGAAAGAAAGAAAGAAAGAAAGAAAGAAAGAAAGAAAGAAAGAAAGAAAAAGACAGACAGTGAAACAGGAATTGCCTGGAGCAGTCACAGCAGAAAGTCACTCATGCTCCTCCAGGTTAAGGCTGCTTCTTGCCATGGAAGACACAGAAGGAAGTTACCCTGGGAGCAATGAGGTGGCTCCTGCTGCTGCGTGCTTTATTCATCTCTGGGGAGAGTCTGAACAATCCACACTATTTTTAGTCAAACCTCTTCCTACAGCTCAACACTCAAGCTCTATTTCCCCCTATTAGCTAATTCCTACCTTTCCCAGCTTGGTCAGTGGTAGCAGGGTGTCCCAGCCTCAAAGCCTCCCACGCCTCCCACTTGCCTGCATCTCTTGCCCAACCCTGGTGTCTCTCCCCTTGTCACACCCTCTCGAACGGGATTTTTTGCAGTTCCTGACAACTTATTCCATCAGCAGCCTGCAACAAAACTATTTTCTATTTGATAATAACTCTACAGTTGTAGTTTAAAACACATACGTATTTCAGTTCATTTGATCCTCACAAAAATCGGATAAGTACTATTATTATCATCCCCATTTTTACAGTGAGGAAATTTGGCACAAAGAAGTGAAAAACTTGCCCAACATCACACTCATGGCAAACAGCACAGCTGAAGTCTAAACCCAGACTGTCTGGCTCCAGCTCTTCACCCCTACACTGTTATCTTGTCTCTAACCTTTCCCTATTTCTATCTGTACTAGTCAAAGTCATCTTTCCAAAACACGGCTTTAGTGAACTCACTGTTCCAGGACCTATTAGAAAATACTGCTGTCTGTTACATCAACGTAAACACCTGCCTTCTAATCAGCCCACAGTTTGAAACTGGAACCTGATCAAGTTTTGCTCAAATGCCTACACTCCTACTCATTACCTGTGTGATTTCGCGCAAGTAACTCAACCTCTCTGAGTGTCTGTTAAGGCATTTGAAGATGCTCTCTCACTGGCTGCTGAGAGGATTAAGGAGCCTAATACAAAGACTGCCTGGCTCCCACGACTAATTTTCTTGCCCCATAAAAGCTTTAGTTCAGTAAGGCATCTCCAATTGACGTCTATCTCTGCACTTCTGTTTCTTCCCACCCAGAAGAGCTCTGATGATTCAGATGGTAGCTGTCATTTCATGCAGCACTTCTTAGTATCTTGAGTCCAAAATTTACAGTCCACAATCACTGCATCTTGCTATAAATCCTCTAAATTAGCATTTTAAAAATTATTTTTTTATAATTTTTAAAAAAGGTTTTATTTATTTATTTGACAGAGATCACAGGCAGGCAGAGAGGCAGGCAGAGAGAGAGGAGGAAGCAGGCTCCCTGCCAAGCAGAGAGCCCGATGCGGGACTCCATCCCAGGACCCCAACCGAGATCATGACCTGAGCCAAAGGCAGAGGGCTTAAACCACTGAGCCATCCAGATGCCCCTGTTTTTTTTTTTTTTTTTAAATTTTAAAAATTACATTATGTTAGTTAAATCAGTGTTTAATCAGAAGATGCATTTTTTACACACTGGTTCATAGGGACACACCAGCCCAACTTAATGACCCAAGTACTCTGAAATGGTCTCCCTGGCACACATGTAAAATCTTGCTGACTGATCTGAACACAGTATATGAAAGAGAATCTTAGAAATGTATTATGATTTTCTTCATTTCACAACTTACTGCTAGATATTCCTGAGATCAAAAGGGGATATATCAAAACTATTTAACTCATTTCAATGATTTTATGCTAGAACATGGAGTAGCAGCTTAAAGACATAGCAAAACCACAGTGCCATGACCCGAAGACAAAAAACTTAAGACAGTAAACACAAACTGTATGCTGCTTTACTCAAGCTTAAAAGACTCTGATCAACCTTCTACTGAAAAAAACACCAATTCATTTCTTTGCTTCTTTTGAGCTCAGCTGCTTAGTCACTTTACAAGGCTCCTGAGACAAGTGAGGACTGTGGGCTGATAGGGGAAGGGCTGCTCCGAGACGGACTTTCTGACTCTCGTCAACCAGCCTGCTGCAGAATGGTACAAGTCATGACACAGACGATGTTTAAGAACTTTTCAGATGCTTTAATGCAGCTAAAAAACAACTCAAAACGTTCATAGTCCTTTGTTTTAAGGATAGCATTAATTATTCAAAACATAAACATAATATTATTGATGAATAGGCACCCACATTAAAAAAATTTTTTTTAGCTTTTTGTTATTGTTTAACTTACGCTCCATGCCCAATGTAGGGCTTGAACTCACAACCCTGGGGATCAAGATTCATGTTCTCTAACCACTGAGACAGCTAGATGCCCCGTTAAAATTAATGAATGTTTAAAGCTGAAACTTAGATCAACTCACAGATTCAATGGCTAAAGCCCCCCACCACTACAGATGCAAATTCATTATTCTGTGAATATCACATGGTTAGAACATTAACACAGGTCAGTCACTGTTTGAGCTCCAAGTTTATCACCAGTTACATGTACATTTCCAAGAGCTGGCTCTATGGATAAATTTATTAATTATTATTTTTAAATTCTTTTTAAAAAAAGATTTTATTTATTTATTTGACAGAGATCACAAGTAGGCAGAGAGGCAGGCAGAGAGAGAGGAGGAAGCAGGATCCCTGCTCAGCAGGGAGCCTGATGTGAGATTCTATCCCAGGCCACTGGTCCTGGGATCATGACCTGAGCTGAAGGCAGAGGCTTTAACCCACTGAGCCACCCAGGCACCCCTAATTTTTTTTTTTTAAAGATTTTATTTGAGAGAGAGAGAGACCGAAACAGAGAGCACACACGGGAGAGACAGAGGAAGAGGGAGAAGCAGAAACCCCGCTGAGCAGAAACCCCGCTGAGCAGGGAGCCTGACACAGGGAGTGATCCCAGGATCCTGAGACCATGACCTGAGCCGAAGCCAGATGTTTTTTTTAACAACTGAGCTACCCAGGCACCCCTCTATGAGTAAATTTAAAAGGAGGTACTCTGGCCTTGTTGACTGAAACCACTACTACTCAGGGCCCAGAAAAACTGAAATGTCACTCTATGTCAAATCTCTAAAAGCTTGCCGGATCTGCCTGCACTGCTCTCCCCTGAATACCTTCCAGACTCTTCGAGAGCTTCTGCACCACTTGTGCATTCCAAGTTCAGTACTTGTTCGGTGTGCGCCTGTCCCAGGCTGGCTACAGCTCTGCCAGGCACCACGAAGCGCGCCTCTACTCCTAGGTGTGCTGCTAGTAAGAGGTCTGAAAGCATCCCTGGAAGTACACGACACAAGGAAGAGCTCAAACAACTGTCTGTAAGCGAAGTATTCTGGCACAGCTTGAGAAACAAGAAATTCTTCCCTCTTCCCTTCAACCCCCCTCACTTTTCAGCTGTAAACTCAGGAGAACACATGAGAAGAGCAACCTCTTCTCCCCTCAATCCAGTGCTCGGCAAAGCTGCTCACTGGCGCTTTCTCCAAGGCCCTAGGTTGTGTTAACTATGTAAATTAGAACAAGTCATCAGGATTTCTTGGAAAATTTGTTTTCCTGTTTTTCTTACACACTTAAAGAATAAAGGACAGACCGAGGAAAGAAAGCCCAAGTGTTCAGAATCTCCTCTAGCAATATTTTTTATATACATATGGACTATCTGCTGGAATAAATGTCCAAAAACAAAAACTGGTGGAAACCGTGGAATGTTTTTTGAACAGTAGCTTAAAAATAAAACTGACTGAGTATTTTTTAGATTTCACGCGCAGAAAAGTGTAATTATACTTTACAAAGACTCAATGGGGAAGCAGCTACGAAACCTAACTAAGGTGGTGGCAAAAAACAAGGGAATAGAAAACTCAACAGAAATTCGAGAACTCCTATTTCTGGTATATGTCACCTAAATTAATGCAAAAACAGCTGAGGCAACACAAGAACCAAGCCCGACCTCTGACAGTGCATTGCCGGTAACAAAGACAGTGTCAACTACAGACGTGATTTATATCGCGTAGGACAAACTCGGTGTGGGTTTCAAAGCTTCCTCCATTCCACCCCCTGAACTCCCATGTTGCTAGGCACCGTGCAAGACACTGAGACACAGGAGCCTACTGAGATCTGGGGAAAAAGAAATTAGCTGTGGCCACATGTATACACAGAGCTAAGGGGTAGTGGAGAGGCACCCAGGGGAGAGAGAACACTCAGGAAAGACTTCTGGAGCTTGGGGCTTGCTCTAGATAATAAGGGAAGAATGGCAGATGGCCAAGATTACACCAGATGAAAAGAACAACATGACCAAAAACCAAAAGATGTGACACAGCAAAGTGCCCAGGGAAGCTATGCAACTAACTGAAAACTGACCAAATTTTGTTTAAAGAAGCCACAGGAGCGTCTGGGTGGCTCAGTCGGTTAAGAGTCTGGTATCAGCTCAACTCAAGACTTCAGGGTCTTGGGATGGAGCCCTGTATTGACCCCTGGGCTCAACTCGGCAGGGCCTCTGCTTCTTCCTCTCCCTCTGCCCCTTCCCCTGCTTGTGTGCATGCACACACGCTACCTCGCTCCTTGTCTCTCATATAAATAAATACAATTTAAAAAACAACAACAACAACAAATAAAGCCACAAAGATGAACTAGCCCATTATTTGGCATTACTGGCAAAAACGTTCATCAGCAAAACATTGCAGAGTTTTTCGGGTGAGGATATTAAATTCTGCAAAATTTTAGTGCAAGTTAACACAAAGAATCAAAATGACTCTACAATAAGACTAAGACTTTCTCTAAGATTATTTACGTAAAACAGTTCTGAAAAGAAAACACAATAATTATGGTTTTGCTGAATTCAAAGAAATGCTGCCTCTGCTCTCTGGATGCGCCTCAGACGCTGCCGTCTGCACATTCAGCTCAAGACCACATCACACATCCAGTGACACAAGGAACCCAAATTAGAAGAGGCACCACTAGCTTGGGGAACCTCATCGGTCACAACCAGCAAAGCTAGTCTATGAGCACTCCTCCTCTGGGCCTTTGGTTTTCACTAGAAAAGACATAATACCAGGTAGGCAATGGGCTCCCAGTATCTGCCTCTGCACAGGCTGGAAGTGGGGAGGGCGCAGCACCGTGAAGAAGGGGGTTTGGGGGGGGCACCTGGGTGGCTCAGTGGGTTAAAGCCTCTGCCTTCGGCTCAGGTCATGCATGATCCCAGGGTCCTGGGATCGAGCCCCACATTGGACTCTCTGCTCAGTGGGGAGCCTGCTTCCCCCCCCACCCCGCCGCCTGCCTCTCTGCCTACTTGTGATCTCTCGTCAAATAAATGAACAAAAATCTTTTAAAAAAAGAAAAAAAAAAGGGGGGGGGTTGGGAAATCCGAGATTCCCAAGGAAAGGGAGGAGTACAGACAGGGAAGAACTCCTGAGAAAGACAAAGCCCACCCCAGTTCTACCCCCAGTCTACAGCAGCTTCTGCCCAAGGGTCTCGCTTCTGGCTTCCAAGGAACAGAGTAGCCACAGATGCTTTGCAAGGAGAGCAGTCAGGATTCCTGGCATTTCAAGGTGAAACCCAAAATACTTTGAACACTAACAATGTAGTTTGGGTAGTGAAAATCTAGAGCAGAACTGTCCAAACACAGTTTCTGCAATGATGGAAATGTTCTGTATCTGCACCATCCAATATAGTGGCCACCAGCCACACGTAGCTGCTGAGATCTTGAAATCTGCCCAATACAAGTGAAGAACTGAATTTTTTTTTCTTAAAGGATTTTATTTATTTACTTGACAGACAGAGATCACAAGTAGGCAGAGAGGCAGGCGCGAGGCTGGGTGGGGGTAGGCTTCCCGCTGAGCAGAGAGCCCCATGCAGGGCTCGATCCCAGGACCTTGAGATCATGACCTTAGCCAAAGGCAGAGGCTTTAACTCACTGAGCCACCCAGGTGCCCCTGAAGAACTGAATTTTTTTTAAAAGATCATATTTATTTGAAAGAGACTGAGAGAGAGTGAGCACATGTGAGCAGAGTGGGGGAGGGGCAGAGAGAGAAGCAGACTCCCCTCCCGAGCAAGGAGCCCAATGTTGAGCTCAATCCCAGGACCCTGAGATCATGACCCGAACCAAAATCAAGAGTCAGTTGCCCAACCAACTGTGCCACCCTGGCCCCCCTATTTATTTTTTTAAGTAGGCTCCACAGTGGGCTTTAACTCACAACCCTGAGATCAAGACCTGAGCTCGAAAACAAAACAAAATACCTGAGCTGAGATCAAGAGTCAGACACTTAACCTACTGAACCATCCAGGTGCCCCTAATTTAAAAATGTTCTAAAAGTTCTTTTTTTTTTTTTTTTTTTTGAAAACTGATGTTAAAAAAAAAAAAAACCCAAACCCAAAAAACTATATTCAGTAGAGATGCCGTTAACAATTTTACCTTTAAAGGAGAGGATCCTGATTGAGAGCACGGATGGCACAGATATCTTGTTCTACGCTCCCTGTAAAGAGAACACTCAATTTTGGGGCTTCCAAACTCACCTCTGATAAACAATCTTAATTGGGAGGGGGTGCCTGGCTGGCTCAGCTGGTAAAGCATATGACTCATGGAGTTGCAAGTTCGAGCTCCACATTGGGCATAGGGCTAACTGGGTAAATGGTTTCAGATCTACGAAGGGGGATCCTGAGGTTTTTAATGTACTTGAGCGATTTTCTTTACAGAGACTTCACGGAAATGTATTCCATTTCCCCCTTCTCTGACCACGGACTTTTTAAACTTTAGAAACTAACATGCAGATATGGTTTCAGGTATACACCAACTCTGGACTACACACACACTTGTTAAATATAAGTCATATTCTGGTGATGGAGGAAATAAAAGGCTTAAGCCTTTCCAATTCTTAAATTACTAACACACTAGCATTAAATTCACGCTACTTTCAATACATGGAAAGTTCTAGTTAAAAGTACTTCCACTTAGGCACCTGGATGGCTCAGTCAGTGGCGTGTTCAACTCTTAATCTTTTTTTTTTTTTTTTTTTTTTTTAGATTTTATTTATTTATTTGACAGAGAGAGATCACAAGTAGTCGGAGAGGCAGGCAGAGAGAGAGAGGGAAGCAGGCTCCCCGCTGAGCAGAGAGCCCGATGCGGGACTCGATCCCAGGACCCTGAGATCATGACCTGAGCCGAAGGCAGCGGCTTAACCCACTGAGCCACCCAGGCGCCCTCAACTCTTAATCTTGATCAAGAGTTCAAGGTTAGGAGTTTGAGCCCCACACTGGGTAGAGATTGCTTAAAAAGAAAATCTTAAAAAAAAAAAAAAATCCCATTTAAAAATGTTATTCAGTGGGGCGCCTGGGTGGCTCAGTGGGTTAAGCCTCTGCCTTCGGCTCAGGTCATGATCTCAGGGTCCTGGGATCGAGCCCCACATGAGGCTCTCTGCTCAGCGGGGAGCCTGCTTTCCCCGCCCTCTCTGCCTACTTGTGATCTCTGTCAAATGAATAAATAAAATCTTTTAAAAAAATGTTATTCAGTGTTTTCTACTTAATACAAACATATAAGCCGAAACCTATTTCCAAAACATTTCCTTCAAGGGGGTGGTAGTGTTAGAGACACCAAAAAAGTCTTTAACAAAACATGAAAGAAGGGTCATAATTACTTTGAAGCTCTTGGGTATGCCATGCTGTTATCAACAAGGCTCTCACGTCTACTCTTGTAACTGCCAAATACAATGGAAGGCCATTAACCTTCCTAGGTGAAGTGTTCTAGGACAGTTCCAACAACTCTTCAGAGCTGACAGTAAGCTTTGCTAATGTTAGAAACAGCTCTCAGTCAGTCAGGCGTATCTGGACGGACAAAGTGGTCCTGAGTGTTTCTAAATTATCTCAAAATTTTTTTTCAATACTCACGTCTTAGTAAGTCTGTTTCATTCAGAACATCCAGTGCATGCCCCTGGCACATGGGGCAGGGGCTCTTAAAATAGCATATTACTAAATATCAGGTCTATCTTGAACCCTTTTGCACTAAGTGTAGTATCCTATGATTTACCAAGATACTGGGTAAGCAGTCGTAAGAATTCTACAACCAAAATTCTACAACTATCATGACATACTCAAGGGAAAAATAATTAACTAGACATCAAAGACATCTTTAGTTAGTTAGTAAGTAAGCTCTGTGGCCATCGCAGGGCTTGGGGCTTGAACTCACAACCCTGAGATCCAGAGTCACAGGCTCTACTGACAGCCAGCTAGGCGCCTCACCTTGCAGACATCTATAGAACTCCACCCAGCAACAGCAGAATAAACATTTATCTCAAGTGCACACTGGAACATTTTTCAGGATCATTTGTGAAGCAACGGAACAAACATCAACAAACTTAAAAAGGACTGAAATCATTCAAAGTATGTTGTACATGCACAATGAAATTAAAAAAAGAATTCAACACCAAAAGAAATTTGGGGAAATTCACAAATACGTGGAAATTAAACAACACATTCTTAGATAATCAATGGGTCAAAGAAAAAATAAGAAAAATCAGAAAATACTTCGAGATGAATGAAAACAAAAACAACTGCAAACCTGAATTAATGGGATGCAGCTAAAGCAGAATTTAGAGGGAAATTTATAGCTGTAAACACCTGTATTGAAAGATGGGCTATAGACAGTTCATTCCAAATTGAGGTTGCTACTATTTTATATATAAATCCCAAACTCAGGGGCGCCTGGTGGCTCAGTGGGTTAAAGCCTCTGCCTTCAGCTCAGGTCATGGTCTCAGGGTCCTGGGATTGAGCCCTGCATCAGGCTCTCTGCTTGACAGGGGGCCTGCTTCGCCCTCCCCCTCCCCCCGCCTGCCTCTCTGCCTACTTGTGATCTCTGTCAAATAAATAAATTAATAAAATCTTAAAAAAAAAACCACCAAACTCAAAAGCAGGTAACTTTTCATCAGGTTACTTGAGAACACAGATGAGAAGCATCCTCTTTTTGCTAGGCGTTTACTACCCATTTGGAAAGGAGGAGAATGCGAGAAAGAACCAGCAGAAGTGTGGGGCACGCTTTAATACACAATACCAACAAATACCTAAATTTGAATATTCTACAGCCTTTAAAGACAACAGCTGTTCAGGTGGGTGTAACTGTACTAAGTGCTCCAAGAAGACAGATAAAAGGCTTCTGAACACATAGAGTATGATGTTCCAAGTTATTTAAAACAAAGTATTTGCTCTTTCTATTGCACCAGTAACCTCAATCTGGAAGGCCAATAATATAATCTCAAGAAAAGCTCTGTAAGGCTACTAGTTTCCACTTCTAGCTCTACATGGCCATTAGTCACAAATTCACCTCAACATCTCATACGGACAATATTAGCACAGTTTTAGAAAACTGTCACCAATTTCAGGTTCAAGATCTACTGACTCAGCTTCAACATGTGACTTTGAGAAAGTCTTAATCACTATGATCTTCTCTAACGGCCTTGCATAGAAATCCTCTGAAATACTGCTATTTTCTAAAGAGGTACAGTACACTTAAACAGAAACCGCATCCTCCCTTCAGTAAGCTGAAGAACCTGCTTACTTTCATTATTAAAATTTTGAATCTGGTTTCACTGTGTTTCTCACTGTATCTGGAAAGCATTAAAAACATAACTGTGGCTATATTCATTAATTTTTTTTTCCTGAAAGGTTACAGAAATACTGAACAATGATTTTCTCTGAGAAGAGTTTCCTTCTTTACATTTTCTAACAATAAATGAGACATTTAATTTCAAAAAAGTTATCTGGTTGACAGGAGGGAGTTAGACCTTTCACACTTTTTTTTTTTTTTTAACAATTTCATTTATTTATTTGGGGGGGGGGGGAGCCAGGGAAGAAAGAGAGAACGAAGCAGTTAGGAGGAGAGGCAAAGGGAGGAGGAGAAGCAGACTCCCCACTGAGCAAGGAGCCAGGTGTGGGACTTGATCCCAGGACCCTGAGATCATGACCTGAGCTAAAGGTAGATGCTTTTTTTTTTTTTTTTTTAAAGATTTTATTTATTTATTTATTTGACAGACAGACAGAGATCACAAGCACGCAGAGAAGCAGTCAGAGAGAGGAGGAAGCAGGCTCCCCGCCGAGCAGAGAGCCCGATATGGGGCTCGATCCCAGGACCCTGGGATCACAACCCGAGCCGAGGGCAGAGGCCTTAACCCACTGAGCCACCCAGGCGCCCCTAAAGGCAGATGCTTAATTGACAGAGCCACCCAGGTACCCTTACACTTTGGTATTAAATAATTCTAACACGTTTGAAAGGAATAAAATGAAGACATCTGATTTTTTTTTTTAGTGCACAACAGAGAACTAGAAACCACTGATACCTCCAAATCTTTTTGTCTTGTAATTTCATTGCTCTAAGTTAAACATTTTAGTGTCGTTGAAAAATGATAAAATGTCATCTTGACCACAGGTAAATATGGACAAAAGGAAGAAATGAATGAATAAACATCTGAAAAATGGCAACTTGCTGCATGTGTCACTTTAATCCAGTTGGAAGACTGGCCGAAGTCAGTATCTATATCCTTATAAATATATAAGAAAGCAGGTAACGTAACTTTCATATCAGGTGTACGGAAGAGATAAGTGGGAAATAACGAAGTCTGACCAGCAAGATTTTTTTTTTTGGGTCAATCTGTTCATAAGGAAAGGGGCTGAGCACACTAGCATGCATTCTACACGAAGTCTGTGTAGTAGCCCTAAACAGTGTGGAGGACTTGTGCCTCCGGAACCTAGAAGTCTTTTAATATCCAACAAATTTGTTCCATTAGGGTGTACCCAGTGATATTTTTTTCTCTTGTAAGAATGCAAGACATTTGTTGTTGTTTTTAAAGATTTTATTAGAGACAGAGAGTGCAGGAGAGAGAGAGAGAAAGAGAGCGGGTGAGCAAGCACACACATGCACAGGGGGAGAGGGAGAAGCAGACTCCCCACTGAGCAGGGAGCCTGATGTGGGACTTGATCCCAGGACCCTGGAATCATGACCTGAGCCAAAGGCAGACTTAACCAAATGAGCCACCCAGGGGCCCCTGTTTGTTGATTTGTAAACTGACACCTGGAAAACATTTTTTTCAAGAGTTTACTTATTTATCTGGGAGAGCGAGGGAGCGAGAGCAGGGCTGAGAGAATGAGCTGGGGAGGGGCATGGGAGCAGCAGACTCCGGCAGAGCAGGGAGCCCAATGTGGGACTCAGTTCCAGGCGCTGAGATCATGACCACAGCCGAAGGCAGACGCTTCACGGACTGAGCCACCCAGGTGCCCAATCTGGCAAATTATTGTAGTGTTTTACTGCTTTTCTGATTATGAAACTAATATATGCTTACAAAAACATCCACGACAGAAAAGCATGCTAATTCACCAGAATCTAAACTATCCAAAGCAGACCAACTGCTACCAACAGAATAGTTCTCTTTTTTCTTTGAACTGCAGTACCCGTGAGGACACCTCTGTCAGCCACTCTCCCTCTTCGTCAAAGCTCTCCCAAAGCTTCGTCAAAGCCATTCGTTTGAGTGAGGAAATTCTCCAATATTTTACTGCAAAACATTAGCACCTGTCTGGGTAAAAATATCAGGACAGAAAACATAAGAACTACTAGAAACGGGACATCCAAGGAGACGCTAAGCCAGCAGAGGGTCCTGGCTCCACAGCTCAGCGTGTGCAGCACCAACTTACAAAAAATCCGGTTTTTCTAAACATAAGATAGCAAGGATGACCTCCCTCTAGAAGGATTTCATTCAGCTAAAAGAAAGTAAAATGGAATTAAAAATACACCTATGAGGGGCACCTGGCCGGCTCAGTCAGAAGAGCATGCGAGTCCTGATCTTGGGGCCACAAGTTCAAGGCCCACACTGGGTGCGGAGAGGACTTAATTAAACAGAACAAAACTTCTACCTATGAATCCACACCAAATTTCTCAGCTAACAAGATGACTTATTAGCTTAACCTGACACAGCTATAAAAGCAAATTAACCAGTGGAAGGACTAGCAAAAAATACAATTAGCCTCTGTTGTCAATCAAGTATCTCAGATGCTGAGTGGACATGTCCTCATTTCACACATCTGGTGCCACAGTCCTATGAACACTTGTCAAACTGTGAAGTAATGTTCTGTGTTGACAGAGACTGGCACAGACGTTAGCTGTGCTATTATTATATATTCTGGCTACGGATTATGGGCCATTCTCATTTAACCTAATCTCAAGCAGGTAATCTATTCAGCACTTTTGGACAGTAGAGTAACATATACACCAAGAGCTTCCTTGGAGATTATGAATTATTATTAGAAAAAAGCTAAGTATCCTGCAATAAGGAAATAGTTAAGTCTATTATAGATTTTATTATTTTTAAAAATTTTTTGAAGATTTTATTTATTTGACACAGAGAGAGAACACAAGTAGGGGGAGATGTAGAGGGAGAAGCAGGGTCCCCAAGAAGCAGGGAGCCCAACACGGGGCTTGATCCCAGGACCCTGGGATCATGACCTGAATCGAAGGCAGATGCCCAACCAACTGAGCCACCCAGGTGCCCTAACTTTTTTTTTTAAAGATTTATTTATTTTGAGGGGCAGGGAGCCTGCCTCACCCTCACCCTCACCCTCTGCCCTGCTCTCTCTCATGAATGAACATTTTTAAAAAAAAATTCTACAGAAGGCTTCTGGCATTTTGCTAAACTTAAGACTTTAAAAGGCCACTGTTAAAGAATTAGCTAAAAATTAACATAAAAAAGCACTGACATTAAGGAAGTATCAAAACTTAAAAAAAAAAAAAGCCATTCGTTTGAGGAAATTTTCCAATATTTTACTGCAAAACATTAGCACCTGTCTGGGTAAAAATATCAGGACAGAAAACATAAGAACTACTAGAAACGGGACACCCAAGGAGACGCTAAGCTTTCCTGCAAGGTAAAGACAAAAACATAGTAAAGCAGTATGTAAGCATCCTTCAGATTTTAGAAAGCTGTTGGGGGAAAATCTGCCTCTTCTTGGCATTTGGACCAGAGAAAATGTTCCCTCACTGAGGACACTTAGAGACTGTGAAAGACTCCTTAGTGCCCCTGCAGTAAATAAAATAATGAGCTTGCCCAAGGCTGCTGCTTCTAACATGCTCGGCGCTAGCCAACAGCACAGCCCCAAAGCCCCAGCCAGCCAAAGAGGTCTCCGAAAGCGAGGCCCCCAGCAGGATGCCGTGCAGGTGCCCATCTCCTTGCTCTTGGGTTTAATCCTGACAGAAACCAAAGACTTGAAGAACAGAGAAAGAGCTTGTCTTTCTCAGAACCCTCCATCAATGCCGTGCTGAGCTCTGGGACAAGGTTTCAACTGGTCTGAGTCTGAGGTAGCGTCAGGACAAGCACCTCGCTGCTTTTATGGGTACCGTCACGTGACTTAGCAGTCACCTGAGCCAGGGGTTGGACTGACATCTTCTTATCAAAGCCGTGCACCTGAATAACACTAATAAAACTAATGGCAGGGGCGCCTGGCTGGCTCGGTCAGTGAAGTGTGTGACTCTTGATCTTGGGGTCATTGAGTTCGAGCTCCAGGTTGGGTATAGAGAGTACTTAAATAATAAATCTTTAAAAGAAACTAAAAAAACAAAACAAAACAAAACAAAAACAAAAACTAATGGCAGCTAGCATCGTCTAGGCCAGTCATTGCTTTAAGCACATGAATTAGGCTTTTCTTTTCTTTTTTTTTTACGATTTTACTTGGGAGAGAGAGCATGAAGGGAGGGCACGGGGCAGGGGAGACGGAGAAGCTGACTCCCTGCTAATCAGGGAGCCCAATGAAAACACGGGGCTCCCTGGACCCCGAGATCATGATCTGGGCCAAAGGCAGCCGCTTAACCGACTGAGCCACAGGCACCCCTCTCTTAGGCTTTTCTTATCCGCACTGTGACACTAGGGAGTTAGGTGCTCTTCGTCCCATTTTACACACAGGAGAACCAAAGCACAAAGTAAATCGCCCAAGACCACAATGTCTGTTCAGCCAGTAGCAGAGCTGGGATTCAAAGCAGGCGGGTCTAGCCTGGAGTGCCGGAGCACCTGTCCCTCACCACAATACTACATATGTCTCTCATTCCACGTCCATATGGTGCAACTGAGGGAGTATCTGCCAAAGGGACCACAATTTCCCTTGAAGTCATCATGAATCACTTTTTAAAAGATCTAAGTTTTAGGACACTGAGTCACAGTGAATTTCAGCCTAAAGATTTAAAAGCAGGTTAAACCTCAGCCATTAGAAAACCAACCAACCCCTGACCAGAGCCCTCTAACTTCCTGGAATATCCATCAGGTAAAACAAATGCAAAATGTAAACTGCTACTTGAATGTAACTTCATTTCTTTAATAAAATTATAAACTGATTACAGAGAAATGAGGACCAAAAAGGAGTAAAAATCACCTGAAATTAAGCTCCTTGGAAGCATCTGTTACCTTCTGGAGGCGCATTCGGAAAGAAGTCCATGTAGTTAATAAGCAAACAGAACGAGTCCTAAAAGGGAGCTCCCTCTTCACTGACCTCATTTGGGTACGAGAAAGGCCTGCAGGGTGGCGGTTAAGAACCCAGAATCCAGACTCAAACCGGCCTGGATCTGAACGCTAACTTGTAAACTTGGACCAGTTACTTAACCTAAGTCTCAGGTTCCTGATCAGTAAAATGGGGATAACAGCATCTTTGTTAGGATTCTTCCAGGACTTAAAAGGGAATGGAAGTTAAGACATTAAGTTTAGTGCAAAGTTATCCTGAACATCCAATGTGTTACATTACTACCTTTTCAAAGAGCATCCATTCAAGCACTTCTCTGTGCCAAGGGCATTATCCTGTGTTGACACAGATTTATACCAACATGAACACCTGCACAGCATTCCGTTTTACAAATGTAGCCCCCTACTTAGGTCTTTGGCGGAGTTTTGGTAATATGGTAATTCCATCAATTCAAAGATGCCTCTTTTACACAGTTTAACATCTCTGAAACGCATCTTACAAATGGCATTTCACAATTTAAAGGCAGAAGTTTCTTTTCTAGGTGGTACATACATTAATTGAAGTAAATATCCGATGTCTACATTAAAAAAAATTTTTTTTTCAGCGCTCCAAGATTCACTGTTTACGCACCACACCCAGTGCTCCATGCAATACGTACATACCCTCCTTAATACCCAGAACCACAGGGTGCCTGGGTGGCTCAGTGGGTTAAGCCTCTGCCTTCGGCTCAGGTCATGATCACAGGGTCCTGGGATCGAGCCCCGCATCGGGTGGCTCCCTGAGCAGGGAGCCTGCTTCCCCTTCTCTCTCTGCCTGCTTGTGATCTCTGTCAAATAAATAAAATCTTAAAAAAAAAAAAAATAATAATAATACCCACAATACCTCCCTTCCTCCTCTCCAAAACTGTTTGTTTCTCAGAGTCCACAGTCTCTCATGGTTTGTCTCCCCGTCTGATTTCCCCCAACTCACTTCTCTCCATCTTCCAATGTCCTCCGTGTTATTCCCTATGCTCCACTAGTAAGTGAAACCGTTAAGATATTTTTGGCTTTCTGTTTGACTTATTTCACTCAGCATAACCTCCTCCAGTTCCTGATGTCTACATTTTTTAAAACTTGAGAATTTTCTTAGAATAAATTTTTAGGGATGCCTACGTGGAGGCTCAGTTGGTTAAATGGCTGCCTTTAGCTCGGGCCATGATTCCAGGGTCCCCGGATCAAGCCCCCATTCGGGCTCCCTGCTTGGTACGAAGCCTGTTTCTCCTTCTCCCCAACTTGTGCTCTCTAGCTCTCTCAAATAAATAAATAAAATCTTTTTAAAAAATAACATTTTAAAAGTAGAACTGCTGGCCCATTTTACGTTCTGATACACGTCACCAAGCCACCATGCGGAAAGACCGTGTTATTAGTACAACCTCCACTGGCAGAAAGTGACAAGAGTCCATTTCTCCACATCCTGGCCAACACAGGGTGGGGTCGATCTTTATCATTCTTGCTAATCTGACAGGCAGAATGATCTCATCTTACCCATTTCTTTCACTGCTGAACTCAATTTACTTTAGATATGATGTCCAGTTAGTCACTCAGTAGAAGGAGTACCACAGACCGGCTGCTCCTGCCTGGCAGGTGAGCCAAGCAGGATCGCTCCCATTTCTGGTTTCCTTACATCTGACAGTTAAGGGGAGCAGTGACGTACTGTGGGGGGCATCGTAAGCCAGACCCAAGATCAAGCCCAGCAGTGCTGCTTACTACACGTGCCAACCTGAGCAAATTCCTGGTTTGTCTGTTTCTACAGCCGGAGGATGAGGCTAAGGAGGGCCAACCTTTCATGACGCAAATTAGAAATACTGCAGAACCCTGTGGCATGGTAAATGCTCCACAAATGGTAGCTATTCGAGGAGGACTTCAACCACAATGGCGTAAGAGGTGAGAACTGAAAGATCCCCCAAGGAACACTACACTTCTTTACTCATTTCTTTCTCCAACAGGGATGACTGGTCTTCAGCCAGGCCCCCCAAAGGAGTCTTGTACGGGAACTGAAAGCTCCTTCTTAGCACCTATTTGGAAACAGTCCATTCAGATGACAGGGGGAGAAATGAATACAGCGAAAGGCAAACAAATGATTTGTTCTAAGAGAACTCAAATCATCTTCATTCATAAAGATTATATACAAAATTTTGGGTTTAGTCAAAATCAGCAAGAATGGGGGTGCCTGGGTAGCTCAGTGGGTTAAGGCCTCTGCCTTCGGCTTAGGTCATGATCCCAGGGTCCTGGGATCGAGCCCCACATCAGGCTCTCTGCTCAGCAGAGAGCCTGCTTCCTCCTCTCTCTGCCTACTTGTAATCTGTCAAAAAAAAAAAAAAAAAAAAAAATCAGCAAGAATGGTTGTTCTTTTTTAATTTTTAAATTTTTTAATAAACATATAATGTATTATTAGCCTCAGGGGTATAGGTCTGTGAATCGCCAGGTTTACACACTTCGCAGCACTTACCGTAGCACACTCCCCAATGTCCATAACCCCACCCCCTCCCCCCAGCCACCCTCAGTTTGTTTTGTGACATGAAGAGTCTCTTAAGGTTTGTCTCCCTCCCGATCCCATCTTGTTTCATTTATTCTTTCCCTACCTCCCAAACCCCCCACGTTGCATCTCTACTTCCTCCTATCAGGGACAGCATATGATAGTTGTCTTTCTCCAACTGACTTATTTCACTAAGCGTGATACCCTCTAGTTCCATCCACATCATCGCAAATGGCAAGATTTCATTTCTTTTGATGGCTGCATAGTATTCCATTGTGTATACATACCACATCTTCTTTATCCATTCATCTGTTGATGGACATCTAGGTTCTTTCCAGAGGTTGGCTATTGTGGACATTGCTGCTATAAACATTCGGGTGCACGTGCCCCTTCGGATCACTACATTTGTATCTTTAGGGAAAATACCCAGTAGTGCAATTGCTGGGTCATAGGGTAGCTCTATTTTCAACTTTTTGAGAAACCTCCATGCTGTTTTCCAGAGTGGTTGCACCAGCCTGCATTCCCAATAACAGTGTAGGAGGGGTCCCCTTTCTCTGCATTCTTGCTAGCATGTCATTTCCTGACTTGTTAATTTTAGCCAAGGAATGGTTTTTGTTTTTAAGATTTTGTTTATCGGGGTGCCTGGGTGGCTCAGTGGGTTGGACCTCTGCCTTCGGCTCAAGTCATGATCCCAAGGGATCGAGCTCCCCACCGGGCTCTCTACTCAGTGGGGAGCCTGCTTCCCCCTCCCCCTCTGCCTGCCTCTCTGCCTACTTGTGATCTCTCTCTATCAAATAAATAAAAATAAAATCTTAAAAAAAAAAAAAAAGATTTTATTTATTTATTTCAAAGAGAGAGAGAGAGAAAGCAAGCAAGGGCACGAGCAGAGTGGGAGGCCCGGAGAAGCAGGCTCCCCACTGAGCAGGGTGTCCAGCACAAGGCTTGATCCCAGTACCCTGGGATCACAACCCAAGCCAAGGGCAGATGTTTAACTGACTAAGCCACCCAGGCACCCCAAAAATTCTCATCAATAAGCAGAGAAATACTATCAAGTACAATGAATTTGAAATCATGAAAAAAAACCACCACCACCAACAACAACAACACCATACCAACCCCATTTTTAGGTTTAATCCTTCAAACACCTGACAGGAGACTCATGGACCCAAATTCAGGACTTCCGGCTGCTATAAAAACTATCACCAATCAAGCCCCAGTTCCGATTCCTGGCTCTCAGGAACATACTCAGTAGGCATTCATTTCCCAGTGACACAGATTTCTTCCAACGTCCCCAGCTGACAGGCAGAAATCCCCTTATTCTTCCATTCACTCAGCATCCCTCAACACCCTCCCCGCCCCCATCCTTCACTAGCACCTATGGGGGCACTAGTCTCACAGCTGCCGGCTCACTGTGACCTCACAGCCTGGGCCTCCAGGTTTCCCTCCTAGCCCAGAACACTTCCATCATAGGCTAAAAGTCTACAGAGGCTTCTAAAGGATAAGATCGAATTCGTACTGGTTTTACTTATCTCACTCCAATTCTACTTTCTTTTCCACCATGGCACAGTCTCCCAACCCCATTCTAGCGCTCCTATCTCAAACACAACAAGCACCCCCTGTTCCCTCCCATCCCGCTGGCGAGGTCCGGTTCAAGTCACACTCCCTCCACACAGCACTTGCCAATGTCAGCTCTGACCAGTCATCGCCCTCCCTACGTTACAATGGGTGATACAACTCAGCATCTCATGAAATACCAGTTCCTTACTAAGTAGTAATCGTTGTGATCTTGGATGGATCATTTAACCTCTACAGGCCATTTCCTCATCTAAAAAATAATAAAAATCAAAATTAAGAGATTTTAAAAGGTCTTCTCCTGTTCTAAAAATCATCTAATTTTGTATACTGCCATATCCTGTTTCACATACTAATTTCACTTCTCTTATTTGATTTTAAAGTTCCGCAAGGGAGAAAGTATTTCTTTCCCAACTCTCAAAGCAACTTATCCCAGGATGTGGCTCAAGGAGATGCTCAGTAAATGTGACATTAAAACAGGTCATCAGCACCGAGATAGAAATCTTCAAAGAGCCAAGTGTGAACCCAAGACCTATTTCTTTTCTTTTCTCTCTCTCTCTCTTTTTTTTTTTTTAAAGATTTTATTTATTTGTCAGAGACAGAGGGAGAGAGAGCGAATGAGCACAGGCAGACAGAGAGACAGGCAGAGGCAGAGGGAGAAGCAGGCTCCCTGCCGAGCAAGGAGCCTGATGTGGGACTGGATCCCAGGACCCTGGGATCATGACCTGAGCCAAAGGCAGCTGCTTAACCAACTGAGCCACCCAGGCGTCCCTCTCTCTTTTTTAAAAAACAGATTTCATTTATTTATTTGACAGAAGCAGTGAGAGAGTGAATACAAGCAGGAGGAGCAGAAAAGGGAGAAGCAGGCTTCCCACTGAGCAGGGAGCCCAATGCGGGGGCTCGATTCCAGGACCCTGAGAGCATGACCAGAGCTGAAGGCAGAGGCTTAACGACACCCAGGCACCCCAAGATTTTTAAGTAATCTCTACACCCAACATGGGGCCCAAACTTACAACCCTAAGATCAAGAGTAGAACGCTCCACCAAACGAGCCAGCCAGGCACCCCTCAAGACCTATTTTTAAAGCAGTATTGAAAACTGATAAAAGCAGTTAGTACCAGACAAGTAGAAGACACTGAGATGATCCACTGTTGGTTCTTTTCTAGAATTAAAGGTCTGCCTTGATAGAAAATAAGCTGCTGGCTTGAATGCCATGAACACAAGTGTGAGAGCTCAAAATGGTCTCTCTCTCTCTTTTTTAGAGATTTTATTTATTTATTTGAGAGAGAGAGAGATCACAAGCAGACAGAGAGAGAGGGGGAAGCAGGCTCCCCGCTGAGAAGAGAGCCCGATTAGGGGGCCTGATCCCAGGACCCTAAGATCATGACCTGAGCCGAAGGCAGAGGCTTAACCCACCGAGCCACCCAGGGGCCCCTCAAAATGATCTCTTAATTTGCATGCAGCTCTGTCTGAAGTGTGTGTACGTAAGTCTCTGAACAGCAGACGTGACTTTTAGGTAAGCTCGGATATATTGTGCCCTAAGGGAGAGAATTCAGAGGCCTTGTTTGGTGGAGAACTCCTGGGACTATCTGAAGCCTACAGGACGACGGCATGGAAAGTGAGTTCATTTTGGCCATGCAAGGCTGAAACCTCCAACAAAGAGCAATTCCTTCCATTCTGTGCCCCCCAAAACGCGCGCTTTTGTAAGACAAACAGTAACAAAGGCAGATATACCGAAGCATTTAGTTCTATTTTAGGCTTCCAGGAAAATGTTTTTATTTTTCTCTCTTCTCAGGGCAGCACAAGTCAATGTGTAGATGGAAAGTAAGCAAGAGACCTGCTGGAGGATGGGGTCCACATTAACCAGAGTTAACCAGGAGCTTGAGGACAGTGAGAGGAGTAAATCCCTGGGAACTCCAGTCAGAGGTAGAGGCCCAAGCCCCTTGACACTCCATTACCTTCAAATAATACGTATTTAGTACCCATGTGTATATGCCCCCCTTATGGAGAGAGCAGATGTAAGCTCTATTTCAATCAAGTCAAACTGGTCAATGCTATTCCAGCCACTTCTAAACATGTTCTGGCTCACAGCTAACATCCTAAAGAGCTATCAAATCAAATCAAATCAAAGCCTCTCAAATGAAATCAGTTACTCCTTGAATAATCAAATGAAGGAAACACTGCTTTTTGAAATAACAGCTCTTAAGACAAAGCAATATCCCTCCTTCTCAATCAGCTGTTTCACAGAATTTCAAGACAAAGGGCAACTACTGTATCGTCACTTTTTTTCCTTTTTTTGGAGTAAAGCCACAAGATTACTAATAATAAACAGCTAACGGTCACCATTCAAAAGTAATAATGACATTATGACTTCATATGCCAGTTATCTACCAAACTGGAAAGAACCAAATATATGCATTTTTCTCTCCCCAAAGAAAATCTGGAAGTAAATGTGAGCACTCTGACTCACTTTCTCTCCCAACAGAACAATTTCTGGGGGAATGTTAAACAGTATCATCTTCCCTAATTATAGGATGGGAGAGAAGGGTTTCACACTTGTTTAAGAGTTTACAATTTAAGTTGGAGAACTTATGAGATGCTCATGGTCTAGGTCTGGGATACACCTGAGTGCCTGAAGATTATTAAAAATAGACCTCAAATCCGTATTTTCATTTTGTTGCTTTAGTGCTACATATATAATGGAATAAACTTAGAGAAAAATATGAACTACCAGGCTTCCAGATTCAAGTTTCTTGGGTAAGCTCAATGGAGAAACCCAAGTTTGCATTGTGGGGGGGGAAAAATTGTTCCTGCAGGGTTTTTGCAGAGGCTATCGATGTGAGCAGCCATTCTTTTTAAAAATCCCATTACAGCTAACACACAGTGCTGTATTAGTTTCAGGTGTACAACATCTGAGTAGCCAATCTTAGGATGGTACCACGACTGTTTATCTGCTAAAAACAGTCATCACCTATGGAAACATCAAATTACTCCTCTTTATATCCATGATAGAGTAATTTAACAGCCTAAGCTCTCTCCTTTGCTCTGACTTCTAGCTAAGAAAAGAGAAACCGAAAACGTATGTTACTCTAAAATCTACAGCTGGTTCTGTCTGCTTTCTGACACTTCAGTGCTGACTTTGAGAATACGCTCGGGGAGCTTAGCATCACAAGGACAGCTCTGAAAAAAACACTTTCCTTCCCCTTAAAGGACTCTTCAAAATCGCCTTCTATGAAGCACAACCTACATGTCTAACATCAAGACACTTTGGGGTGGAACTCTGTGCCTCAGGCAAGGAGAGCAAAATAGTAACTACCCACAGGTTGGCAGGACTCAAAAAAGTGGGGAAAAAACCAGCAGTCTTTTTATAGGGGACCACATTTCTACATTTCCACTTTCTTCCTCTTTGTAAAATATTAATAATTTTACTCAGGGTTAGTAAACAAATGCGTGGCAAACTCTCAACCATCAGAAAAATGTCAGAACTTGAGAGGCAGCGAACCCAGGATATGCAAATGCTAAACTTCAGGTTCTCCTGTAGAGCTGACACATTATTCGATAACACCCACCCTTGTAAAAATAAATTACATATCCAAAAGGGCAAGCTGCTGCCGTCAATTGGGTAAACAACATAATTACCATGTGCCAGGTGGAAAGCGAATCCTCATGTAAATAGTTTGGGCTCGGAATGAGCTGCAAACTGGAAAGCAGCTTATTTTTAAACTGTCAGCAGCTTTCTTTTGTGCAATTAGACTGTAATACAGGGTAATTGCTCAAGTTTCTTTTCAGAAAAATCGCCATCTGACTCGTGCAACAGCAAGACGAACCTAAGGATTTAGGACCCCACTGGTTTTTTTTAACCCAGAATTAAAAGACACTGAGGTTCTTTAATGAGTTCTGGCATATACTTCTAACCACCTCTCCAACTAGCCTCAGGTTCTGGATTGCAAAAATCTCTTGACTGGGTAAATTGAGTGCTTTTACATAAATAGTTCAAGTTTAAGTCTTAATAACAACAATAAGGACAAAACCCCTTCCCCTCATACACTTCTTTGCTACAATCATGCTGCTTTGACTTTCCCTGAATTACCAACCAACAAGCAAACAGAAATACTCGAGGCATTCACACAAAGGCAGTTAAAGACCATACATCAACCCAACCCTCGTAAGTCATATTTAATATTCCACTCAGCATCGGTGTCAGCCATCGGGAGCCCACCCCACGGTAAACGGGAAAAGTGGGCACCGAGAAAGGACGGGCTCGGCTTCTTTGTGTTATCAGGGCAAACGAAGGTAGATGAGTACAACAGGAGGCCATCTCGGCATTTGCGTGGCATCACACTTACCTTGAGGATGTCCCCCCTTTTGAAGCTCAGCTCGTCGTCAGCAGTAGCTTTGAAGTCATATTTGGCGATGGCTTCCATTCTGAGCGCTGCTCAGGGCTCAGCAGCCTGAAGCCGGGGGAAGGGAGTCTTCCCTGCCGAAGCCACCCAGCGCTCTGGGCTCGGCCTCGCAGCTCTCCCGGGACTCGCTCGTGCACTCCGGGACACACAATGCCACCCTGAATCACAAGAGGGATGGGTGAGAGAAGTGGCCAGCACCGAAGGCAGCCCCGCCCTGCCGATCGGCCCGCGGCCCCAGCCCCCACGCCCCCTGGCTCTGCCCGGCTCGGCCCGCCTCCCTCGCTCGCAGGCAGGAGCCCCGATCGCCTCCTTCCTCTTCGCAGTCTCAGCCCCCAGGCGACTGACAGGCCCGCCGGCCAATGGCGGCCGCCGCTCGAGCTATTCCCGAACACACTTCCTCTTCCTTCCCGCTGGGTGTGCGCGGGGTGCAGGAACCGGCTGGAGCCCCGCTCAGTCTCCGCCTTTCCTCCCTCGCCCCTTATGCTCCGCTGCTCCGGCCCGAGATGCAGTCCGCTCCAAGAAAGGCCTCGCCCTGGGGACGGGACCCCGCTTTTCTCCGTGGCACGGGCCCATCTCCTTCCTTTCTCCCTGCCAAGCTTTCGGGCTTTCTGAAAACGCTGGGTCCCCGACCCCGTCGAAAGCAAGCAATTCCAGCTCTGGTGCTCAGCTGCTTGACTGTTGTCACAAACTAACCCTTGGTCTGCTCCTAGGAAAGCAGGAGAAGGTGAACCTCGGAACTCCTCTCTTAAATCCAATTTGCTGTTCTGAGCAAGGCAGCTCCCCTCTACTACTGCCAAACTGCTCAGCAAGCTCAGGTAACCAGAAAAAGGAGATCCGGCTGTGTCAGAGCCTTTTGTGGGTGAAGACCTGGCTCTTGCCTAAGGCACCTTTCTCCCCTGAACACCCCCAAGGCTTTGGAGTCCCAACAGCCCTTGAAATAGATGTCCTAGGTCCAGCATTTCCAGAAGCATCCTCCACATTATTTCCAAACACCCTAGGGAGCAAAGCTGAGGTCCTAACTACACTTGAAAGGAATCCCTTTTTCAGAATCTGAGCTGCCAGATGCCTTATCTGGGGATGAAAGGGCAGGGAGATGGTGCCAGTAAATCAAACAGAAGCCTCTCACAGTCACCCTGACAACAGCTGCTCTTCTCAGAGCCAGAGGGGTTCTAAAATGAGCCAAATTGCATTTTGCAGGTAAAGATTCTGTAATAACCTTCGTGATGTGCAACGGTGGGCATTCAGTCTCCAGCCACAGAGCCACAGACATGGACGTAATCTAGACCTCTGCCTAAGGAAAGGAAAATAAAGCCCCATTCTCGTTTTCAGTTCGTGTTTTCATACAGGCTAAAAAAAAGCAGAAAACAACACTGACAGTGGCAGAACGGGGACAGAGTATTTATAGTGACACCCTTCTTGGATAATTACCACCTAGCAGAAAGCTCATCTGAGGGGCACGGGTGATTATTATTCTTTTGTTCTAAAGTTAACAACTGGGGCATTAATCAAGCATAGCTGCAAATGGACTAAGCAGTAAGCCAGCTGGGAATATTAAGATTAGAAGGAAATGAGTGTTACCAGGGAGGGAAGAAATCACCTGGTAATAAAAAGTCCTTCAGAGACACCTGGGTGGCACAGTGGGTTAAGCCTCTGCCTTTGGCTCAGGTCATGATCTCAGGGTCCTGGGATCAAGCCCCCAGTCAAACTCTCTGCTAGGCAGGGGACCTACTCCCCCACCCCCACCTACTTGTGATCTCTGTCAAATAAATAAATAAAATCTAAAAAAAAAAAAAAAAGTCCTTCAGTCAAATTCTGAAAGCCACACATTCTACCGTGGGGAAATTAATCAACCAAACCAACGTTTACTCTATCAGGCCATACCTACGATATTCCATGTGGGGCTGGCTCTAAAAGAGGGAAGACAGAGCGCTAGCAAACACATATATGTATATGTCTCATTTTAAATGTTTTTTTTTTTTTTTTTTTTTTAATTTTATTTATTTAGGGGCGTCTGGGTGGCTCAGTGGGTTAAAGCCTCTGCCTTCAGCTCAGGTCATGATCTCAGGATACCGGGATCAAGCCCCACATCGGGCTCTCTGCTCTGCCGGGAGCCTGCTTCCCCTCTCTCTCTGCCTGCCTCTCTGCCTACTTGTGATCTCTCTCTCTCTGTTCAAATAAATCAATAAAATCTTAAAAAAAAAAAAAAAAACCAACCCTTTTATTTATTTATTTGACAGAGATCACAAGTAGACAGAGGCAGGCAGAGACAGGAAGGGAAGCAGGCTCCCTGCTAAGCAGAAAGCCTGATCCCAAGACCCTGAGATCATGGCCTGAGCCAAAGGGAGAGGCTTTTTAACCCACTGAACCACCCAGGCGCCCCTCATTTTAAGTTTTAAGTGATCTCTACACCCAACATGGGACTCAAACTCACAACCCCAAGATCAAGTCCCATATTTTCTCAACTGAGCCAGCCAGGCACCCCTCAGAGTATTTATTTTTGTGTGTCCTTAAACATCCTTTATTTATTCTCTCTGTAGTTGCTTTTTTTTTTTTTTTGGTCAAACTAATCCATGTATATAATTTTGAAAGTCACTGCTTTTAAAAGGCTTATTTTTAAAAAGGGCAGTTCCCCACCCCAACACCTACCAGCAATCACCCTCAATTTTGTCTTTTGCTTTGTATTTACTTCCAGTATTTCTAAACAATATGCTTTTACTGCTGTTTCTTAGTTTATTCCAGCCATGATCTACCTCTTGTGAGACGTTTGCCCCTGCCAGCATCCCCCCGCCCATCCAGTAATAACATGAATTCCGGTTTAAGCAGTTCACATTACAAAATATTCTTCACTGCTGATTTAAATATATTACAAGCAACTTTCCTTTCTGGTACAATCCTTTACTTTTCCCTGGCATTAATAACTGCTTTTCCTTTTTTGCCTACTTTCCAATGCGTGTACCTGTTTTATTGAGCTACAAATGTTCCAAGATCTTTGCTACATGCCTGTCAATACTTTCAATATTTTCTATCTGACCAGGTAATTTATTTTAATTGGTGTCCAGGGCTGATTGTTGGGACTATGTTTCAATGGTAGGAAGCTAAATTGAGCAGATCTAACAAGGATAAGGAGTTTCATATTTGAAAAACAGAAATCAGAAAATCAGAAACTCAAAAGCGTTGTCACAGGCAAGGTAGTATGTTATAACAAGGAACAAACTTCTAAGTCATACGGGATTTCAGACAACTGCAGTGTAACTAAACAGACACGGCATAAAAACCAAGACGGTTTTCAACACTGGGTTTTCCTGTGACCGAACTCATCTACCACAGGATTCCTAGAAAAAAGCATAAACAGACTAACACTCTTGAAAATCATGTTTCACATAACTATGGCTTCGTGAGATACAGTTTGAGAGAAATGAAAACCAGGCATAATCAATACTTCCGTGGCTGTGCCAAATAAAAATAAGCAGCTCATGGAGAAAACCTGAAGGGCTCAGCTTACGAGGCTAGCCACTGAAAGAGCACACAGGCTAAAGGAATTCAAAAGGATGTGTTTCATTAAAGGCAAAAACAAACAAAAAAAACCCCACTCACAACCCTAAAAACAAAAAAAACACAAAAGCCCTAACAACATACCCACAAAAAAACTATCATACAGAACACTAATAACTAAAAGAAGAAAACTGAAACTGGACGCAATGTATAATGATTTTAACAGAGAAGATGGGTTGAGAGTACATTTGACACTGAACTCTACTGAGAACGGTTAAGCTGTTCCAGCACACACCCTGCAGCCCATCACAAGCAACAGATTTTATTTTATTTTATTATTTTTTAAAAGATTTCATTTATTTATTTGATAGACAGAGATCACAAGTAGGCAGAGAGGCAGGAAGAGAGAGAGGGGGAAGCAGGCTCCCAGCTGAGCAGAGAGCCTGATGCAGGGCTGGATCCCAGGACTCTGGGATCATGATCTGAGTAAAAGGCAGAGGCTTATTAACCCACTGAGCCTCCCAGACGCCCCCACAAGCAACAAATTTTAAGAACACAAGTGTAGGAGCCCCTGCAGTGGGTTTAGGGTCTGCCTTCGACTCAGGTCCTGATCTCAAGAGTCCTGAGATCAGGGCGCCTGGGTGGCTCAGTGGGTTAAGCCGCTGCCTTCGGCTCAGGTCATGATCTCAGGGTCCTGGGATCAAGGCCCGCATCGGGCTCTCTGCTCAGCAGGGAGCCTGCTTCCCTCTCTCTCTCTCTCTGCCTGCCTCTCCATCTACTTGTGATTTCTCTCTGTCAAATAAATGAATAAAATCTTTAAAAAAAAAAAAAGAGTCCTGAGATCAAGCCACACATCAGGCTCCCTGCTCCTGGGGGGGCCTGCTTCTCCCTCTCCCTCTGCCTGCTGCTCCCCCTGCCTGTGCTCTCTCTCTGCCTGGTGAATAAATAAAATCTTAAAAAAAAACAAAAAACAAAAACAAAAAAAAACCCAAACCATATGTGCAGCCTGAATTGTTCAGGTTAACCCACTGAGCCACCCAGGCGTCCCCTAACTGGAAAATTTTTTAAAGGTTTATAGTATTTAGCCTCTCCAATACTTTGGGTGAACATACTCTGATTCTTTATCCAATGTTCATCCATTTAACATTTTGAGCAAACAATTTTTTGTTTGCAGTCCCCTGTACTTGTAGGACTTTATTTTCTTTCTTCCATTTAACTCTCTTCTTCCCCAAATTTACAGAACATAAAATACACAACACTCACTGGGCAATATAGCTTAATGTCTGCATGGTCTCTAAAAGCAGGCTGACAGGGGTTCAAGTAATGATCTTGATGCTTACCAGCTATAATTCTGGGTAAGCCTTTTAAACGAGCCCCATTTCTTATCAGTAAAATGGGGATAGAATCACCTACTTTATAAGATTTATTCATTATTAGGTAATACAGGTAATATAGATGAAGTGGTTTGAACAGGGCCCAATATTAAGTTACTCAAAATAAGTTAAAATGTGATTCTACTTAAAACATAAGATGTTCAAGGATGCTTGGGTGGCTCAGTCGATTGGGCCCTGCCTTTGGCTCAGGTCACGATCCCAGAGTCCTGGGATCGAGTCCCACATAGGTTTCCTTGCTCGGCAGGGAGCTGCTTCTCTCTCAGCCTCTGCCTGCCTCTCTGCCTGTATGCGCGCTCTCTCTCTCTCTCTGACAAATAAAGAAATAAAATCTTTAAAAAAAGGTTCAATTTCACTGTTAAAAACTGCAAATTAGGGGCGTGTGGGTGGCTCAGTGGGTTAAGCCACTGCCTTTGGCTCAGGTCATGATCTCAGGGTCCTGGGATCGAGTTCCGCATCAGGTTCTCTGCTCAGCAGGGAGCCTGCTTCCTCCTCTCTCTCTGCCTGCCTCTCTGCCTCCTTGTGATCTCTGCCTGTCAAATAAATAAATAAATAAAATCTTAAAAAAAAAAAAAACAAAACTACAAATTAAAACAATGAGATTTCCTTCGCCTAACTGGCAAATTTTTTTAATTTTTTTTTTAAAGACTTTATTCATTTATTTGTCAGAAAGAGAGAGAAAGCACACAAGCAGGCAGAGAGGCAGGCAGAGGTGGAGAGAGGCAGGCTCCCTGCTGAGCAAGAAGCCCGATGCGGACCAGACCCTGGGATCATGACCCCAGCCGAAGGCAGCGGCTTAACCCACTGAGCCACCCAGGCGTCCCCTAACTGGAAAATTTTTTAAGGTTTATAGTATTTAGCCTCTCCAATACTTTGGGTGAACATACTCTGATTCTTTATCCAATGTTCATCCATTTAACATTTTGAGCAGCTACTATATGCCTGACTGACCATGTGCTTGATACTGTGTTATAACAAACCCATCACAAAGGCCACACTGTAGTAGGGAATTAATCAGTTCAATTTTTTTGGAAAGTAGTTTTATAGTATACTATACTATTGTAATTTTATGTTGACAATTTAAAAATAGATATCCTTGAACAAGCAATTCAATTCCTAGATTATCTCACTGAAATAATGACAAATACCATGTGTCACATACATATATACCTGATCAATATCCACGAGCGCATCTATGGAATAGCTATGTAAATACCAAGAGATACTATCAAGTTAAAAGCAAAAATGCAGAAAAATTAGTTTATCCCATTTCCATAAAGCAAAATAGTATTTATCAAATGTGTGCTAAAGAAAAGACCCAAAATGTTAACAATGGTTATCTCTGGGAGCAAGAGGACAAAATATTTTTACTTTTTCTTTTTTTTTTTCAAGATTTTATTTATTTATTCAGGAGAGGGAGTAAGAGAGAGAACACTAGGTGGGTGCGAGGGGAGGAGAAGCAGACTCCCCGCTGAGCAGGGAGCTCCCAAGGATCATGACCTGAGCCAAAGGCAGACACTTAACTGAGCTATCCAGGCACCCCAGTATTTTTACTTTCTGCACTACACGTCTCAATTGTATTTTCATCACTACGGTCAAACACCAAAAAATATTACTGGCGCTCTGGAGTCAGACCTGAATTCAACTGGCCCATTACCACTAGACGGGCGACACTGGTGAAATAACCTACATTCCCTAAATCCTCGTTTCCCTCAGCTGGAAAATGAGGATAATAACGCACCTACCGGACGGGACATTTTGATGATTGAAAGAGATAGCGCATGTGAGGCCTCGGAGTGGAGTAAAGGCTGTGGAGTCTCTGGCACAAAGTTGTAAGAGGTACCAACTGGCTGGCATCACCAACATCTTTTCAAGTACCTGTCTGTATGTTCCTGCACTGTCCATCTTCTTCCATCTACATACAAACTCTGAAGCGCTTTCTGGTAGGCAAATTAACAGCCCTATTAAATATAAACTTTAAAATTAAGTTGCTCCACATCAGAGTCCTAACAATGCTCAAATATTTACACATATAAAGACTAATCACATCTATCGTCACTTATTCTATTAGGCTTTTAAATATTTACTCTGTACATACAGAAAGCATAATTTAAGTTGACTAATTTAAAGCCACATTCCAGCCTCATGATTTTACAGCTGCATTCTGTAACAACAGTTTTGGGTTTTGGACCAGCTGCATCAAAATCGTTCGTCCCATTCAGGGGTGCCTGGGTGGCTCAGTGGGTTAAAGCTTCTGCCTTTGGCTCAAGTCATGATCCCAGGAGTCCTGGGATGGAGCCCTGCATTGGGGCTCTCTGCTCAGTGAGGAGCCTGCTTTCCCCCGCCCCCACCCCAGCCTGCCTCTCTGCCTACTTGTGACCTCTGTCTGTCAAAGAAATAAATGGAATCTTCAAAAAAAAAAAAAAAAAAAAAAAAAAAAAAAAAGTCCCATTCAGAGACTGAATGGGGTGCCTTCTAGAGTTCTGCAATGTAGTGGCCTTAGGCCCAGAGCCTAATTTAAAATAAGATTCACAGGTAATTCTTATGCATGCTAAACCTGAAGAATCACTGATGTACTAGAAGAATGCCTTAAGCAGATTTTAAAGTTTGCATTCCAAGGATGCACTACAACTTCGTGGTGTACGATGAAAATAATGCGTCCTCACTTGGCTCAACAAGGAAAAAGCCAATTTTGACAAATAAAACCAAGGGCTCTCAACAGTCTTTCAGTGGTGCCAGAAAGTTTTTTTGAATTAAGCAAGTAACTATTAATTTCTCTCAGGAGAGCATGGTGGGTCTCTTTTCTGTATTACTTAATTTCTCCAAAATCTATTACTCTTCTGTTCTAGGTACAATCAGAACTGCTGCTGCACAACAGGCAACATAATAGATTTTTCTCAGAAAAACTAAGTACCATCAACCAGTAGTATTTAAAACCTAGCAATCCCTCAAATCTGAATACACTTGCTAAGGAAGTAAACTGCCTCAAGCATTTAAATGCTTGCTTTTAGTATCAAAGAAAGCCGATTAGAAGAATTAATTTCGTTTTTTATTTTGGGAATTCAGAAAATTTTGAACCAGGAAAGGAGCAATGGAACACAGTTATTCCTTTCTACCGAAAAAACCCCGACAGCAATAACAAAAATGCCTGATTAAAAGAACCCTGGCAAAGAATAAATTCATACTGTCACAACGGGCAAGTGTTAATTAATTCATCTATGGCCTAAAATTCTATTCCCTCAAATATTTCATGTTATCTTAATTCTATTGTAATATAGGTCTATGGTTAGTTTTTGTTTTTTTAACGTGAACCACTCCAACTAAAAGCCAAAAAAAATAAGTCATACAAGCCACCAATTGACCCAATCTTCCTTAACCAATACAAGAGAGACACAGGAAGAAAAGCACAAGCAGGCACCAAAGCAGAATATCAAAACAAAGAGAACAACTAAAACACAAACAACACAGGGGCGCCTGGGTGGCTCAGTGGGTTGAGCCGCTGCCTTCGGCTCAGGTCATGATCTCAGGGTCCTGGGATCAAGTCCCGCATCGGGCTCTCTGCTCAGCAGGGAGCCTGCTTCCCTCTCTCTCTCTCTGCCTGCCTCTCCATCTACTTGTGATTTCTCTCTGTCAAATAAATAAATAAAATCTTAAAAAAAAAAAAAATTAAAAAAAAAAAAAAAAAAAAAAACCACAAATAACACAAGCAAGCTGCACTTGCGACCCTGTGGCAGTATTGACGGCTTATGGATGAATTCAATCCTCTGAGCCTCCCAGTTCCCAGGGGGAGAACTTCAAGTCTCGCAGAGCCGACTGAAGCCCACGCTTCAAAGTGAAGGATAAAACAGGAAAAGAGGGGATCTTCCCCGGAGAGAAAACAGAATCTTTACATGAGGGAGAAGGCAAACTGCACCAAGGGGCAGAAAAATTATGTCGAAGAGGGGACAAAAAGGAGGAAGGGGAAGTAGATTAGAAAAAAAGGGGGGGGGGAGGGATGGGCAAATGACTTGCATTACACAAGTAAGCATCTGATGTCCGCAGTGAAAATACAAGTAGAAAGGGAAGGCAAGGACTGGAGAAGTATACATCGAAAGAGAGACAGGAAAGCCAAAGAGAGAACGCTAACTTCTTTCATGTGTCTTTTGGACTCTTTTCTGAGTCCACAGCACCAAACGATAGATGTCGAGTGCACTTCGGCTCCTCTGCAAAGCCCAACTTTTACAAGGACTCCCTCAACAAGCTATAACTCATGTGGCTTCTACGGAGAGCCTTACAGATGAAAAATACCGGTGCTTCTCTATCCCCTCGCACTGAAATCCTTCCTCGGAGCATTCCAACCAACTGCTGCTTACAGTTCTTTACAATTATTTTTCAGAGCAGCCTCAAAAAAAAAAAAAAAAGTGGACATCTCGACCGGTTCCGGCAGCAAAGGTTCTAACTCAACGGTATTCATACGGTAGGTGGGTTCCCTCCCCAAATTCGGCCCAATGACACCAGGAGATGGTGACGTGGTGGCCGTGCAGGTCGCAGGAGCATCAATCACATTTGCAGCCGCTGCGAATCCCCCGCCTCCCGGGCCAAGTCAGACTGACTCACAGAATGAGTACCCAGGGATCCCGGGCTTCTCCCGACCCCTCTGCGCAAACCCTCCGGAAGAAAGCGTGAAACTTAATGAGGAGCCCCCCGCCTCCCGCCCCCGGGGTCCGGGGCTCTGCACCGAGCTAAGGGCCGGGGGAAGACGGTCCCCAGGAAGGAAGCGCCCCAAAAGGGGAAACGCGGAGCCCGAGAGCCCCGGGGACTCCGTCCCCCGCCCCAGGCCTCGCGGTCCCGAACCCGAACCCCGGCAGCCCTGGGTAGGCTGGGCCCGGCGGGCCGACTCCCGCTGCCGAGCGAGGGGGAAGAGGCACCGCAGCACCGCCGCCGGCCGCACTCACCGTGGCGCAGCTGCTCCGCTCCGCGCCCGGCCGGCCCCTCTGCAGCGGTGCGAGCGGCCGCCGACCGCGCTGCTGCTCCCCGAGGGCAGCGCCTGTTCCCGCCGCGGTCGTCGCCTCAGTGTTCGTCGCCGCTACCGCCGCCGCCGCCGCCGCCGCCCGCTCGCCGAAGCAGCACAGCCGCCTGGCTTCCGCTCCTCCTCGGGGTCCCGCGAGAACTTCCCCGCGCGGCCCCGCCCCGCCCCCGCGAGACTTCCCCCGGCGGAAAAGGCTCAGAGCGCAAGCGCTCCTCCTGGGCTCGGGCCCCGCAGGTAGCCACCATCTAGATGCCAAGGCGCGTGCGCCAGACCGCCCCGGAGCAGGTGGCACCGACTTGGCTCCGCCTCCGGGTCGCTGTAACCCTCTCTGTGCCTAGACGGGTCAATTACAGCTTAGCCCCGAAGGCGTAACTCTTCACCACACCCTAATCACTTCCCTCCTCCTGCGGGGTGTGGGGTGCGGGAATCTCCCTCCACCCTGAAACACTCCAAAGAGACGACCAGCTTTTGAAATACTTGAGAATGTGGGCCAAACGGCCGCGTTAGAGGAATTAACATATTAATCAAGCGCCTACTGTGTGCTAATCATAGGTATAGGTACAGGTATTGTGTGTAGAAGGCACACTGAGGAACAGGTATCCTGGCCCGCCAGGAATTCGCGGTCTGGAGGAGAGGAAGGAAATTAAACAAACAGATGCTATATGCAATGTTAGAATTATTTGGGGGAATGCTGAGGAAGGTAAAAAAAAAAAAAGGGGGGGGGGAAGGACCGCTACTCTGCCCATATTAGAACAGCCTTCCCAGAGAAGGTGATGATGACGTCTGAACTGAGTCTTGGAGGGCGAGTAGGAGTTCACTAGACAGAGAAGTCCGGGTAAGAGTGCTCCAGGAGAGGGGACCGGCACGCACGCCCAAAGGAGCAGAGGCGGGAGAGTCCTGTTCTGTGTAATGCTAAGTAGTTCGATTCCTGCAGCAGGCGGGTGAGTACGGGGGAGCAGCAGATGAGGCTTGAAGAAGTAACTCCTATTTTTCAGTTCCAAAAGCTCTTTCTAATTAAAGAGAACAGAACGTATCTCATGGTAATGTGCTCCCTGGAAGCCAACAGAATAGTGCTGCGATGAGAATAACCAGCCGTCTGATTCTGCAGAGAAAAGAAGCCACGGAAATAAGGAAAATGAGGTGTTCTCTCACCCGGCATTTTATGAGCACCAATTGTATTCAAGGCACTTTGCAAGGTAATAGATGAACCTACCAAAGCCTCTGCTTTCAGCAATTTGTAATTCACAGGAGAGCCGCCTGTTCTGCAAGGCAAAAGAGCAGGCCTTAAGTCCCACTGAAATGCCTACAGGACCGCAGAGAAGGGAGCCAATTATTTAGTGCTCAGGTAATCAGAGAGGACTTGGTGTTTGAACTGCAACCTGGAAGCTGGGAGGAAACACTGACAGAATTAGCCAATATGTTAAATTGCCCAGATTTTAAGATTTGGGGTGGGGTGAGAGACAAGGCCAAGATGTATGGCTTAGAGTTCATGGTCAAGTGATTAGCAACCTCTGAAGCTTTTTGAGCAGGACACGTCCGATATGTAGTAAAAATAATAAGAGGATTATCTATTTACCACCTGAAGTGTATGGTGTTTCTAGAGGGTGGATAATAAGTATTCCCATTTACAGACTCAGAACTGAGGCTTAGAGAGCTTCCTGATGTGACCCAAGAAAACCCAAGTACAGTAGACCCAAGACTTGAACCTAGGCCTATCTTGTTCTCAAATCCGTATTTTCGCCACTACGATGCTTTATAATTACTTAGTAATTCTAGAATGGTGGCCAGGAAAAAAACAGACATGGAAGGGAAGGACTTAGCTCCTGAGCAGAGAGGAGGAGGAAGTGAGGGAAAAGTTGGATTTCTTTGTTTTGAGTGGGTAGAACGACAGAGAAGTGTGCCAGCCAACCTAACTGGGCAGGGGTGGGGTGAGGCAGGGAGGAGGCAAGGAAGGAGATGATGATGTCTAGTTTTGGACATGTAGAGTTCATCGTTCTAGGAGACATGCAGGTGGAAATATCAGTATGCTGTTGAAAAGCTCAATGTAGTCATTCATTCTCCCTACATCAACTGAGCATCTACTTTGTAGAGAACAGGATTACCTGTCACAGGGAGGGGAACATACCTTTGGGAGTATGACATTTGCAGTAGTGGCAGCTTTGGGAGCATATGGCAGGGGACCTGACCTAGCCCAGGATCAGGGAAGGCTGAAGAGGAAGGTTTGAGACTCCAGTTAGCCCAAGAGGAAAATGGTGTTCCAGGAGAGGGTGCAGCATGTACAAAGGGCAGATGGTAAGAAAGGATTCAAGGAAGCCATTTATAACTGGGATGAAGAAGAATGTGGGAGGCGCCGGGGTGGCTCAGTTGGTTAAGCACCTGCCTTCAACTCAGGTCATGGTCCCAGGGTCCTGGGATCAAGCCCCGCATCGGGCTCCCTGCTCCTCGGGAGACCTGCTTCTCCCTCTCCCACTCGCCCTGCTGTGTTTCCTCTCTCGCTGTCTCTCTCTATATATAAAATAAATGAATAAATAAAATCTTAAAAAAGAAAGAAAGAAAGAAGAATGCGGCACGTGGGTAAGGCATTTGGAGAGGCTCGTGCAGGGCCTTTTCAGAGCTGCTAAAAAACAAGGCACTTGGGGCGCCTGGGTGGCTCAGTGGATTAAGCCGCTGCCTTCGGCTCAGGTCATGATCTCAGGGTCCTGGGATCGAGTCCCACATCAGGCTCTCTGCTCGGCGGGGAGCCTGCTTCCCTTCCTCTCTCTCTCTGCCTGCCTCTCTGTCTACTTGTGATCTCTCTCTGTCAAATAAATAAATAAAAATCTTAAAAAAAACAAACAAACAAACAAAAAAAACAAGGCACTTGATCCTATAGGATACCAAAGCGGAGGGGGGGGGGGACACAGTCAGATGTCCATCTTCAAAGTACTTTATCACTCTGGTTGCAGAGGGAAATCAATGGGAACTAAGATATTCATCATCCACAAAACACTATCTCAAGTCACTTGCAAGACTGTTATGGATCTGGCCCCTGCCTGCCCATCCCACTCTCTGTCTCTAGCCAACACACATTCCACCAAAACTAAACCACTGTGGTTTCCAGAAGGTACCATAATCTTTGGAGCATTCATATCTTGGTATATGCAGTTTCCTCTGCTCAGTTGGCCTCCTGCCCCCCACTTTTTAGACACCTAAGCCAGTTTTAGGTTTCTTCCTCAAAATTCCCACTATACCTCAATCTCATTGCCGCCTTATTTGTTCAAAGCCTTCCTTCCCAAGTTCTACCAGCTCTCAGAGAAACAGAACCGTACCTCTACACATTTGTAGTCCCAGCCCCCAGCACAGTGCATGGAGTGAATAAATGGATGCCTAGAGAATAAATAACAGAAGTTGACTCGAGATAAAGATGTGGTCGCTTTTCTGTGCCATGTGATATTTGAAGCTAAGGAAGTGGGTGAGATCTCAGAAGAGTATAGAAGCCTAAAAGAACAGGAAAAAAAATATGCACTTCCTTTTAAAATGCAGCATTGATAAAACAGACTCTGAGAATATCTATGCAAAAATATATGCATATGGACCAGATTTGGAAGGGAACATTTAAAGTAAAAACAATTGTCTGGAAATGAAGCAATGGTGGGCGGTGTATTTAAAAAAGAAAGAAAAAAAAAAAGCCAACAAAACACAAAACCTTCAACATTTGTTACACTGTCTTTCCTGCAAAAAAATTTTCTGCAAACAACTCAGAAACTTGAGAGAACGTTGCCCAAGATCATTCCATGTAGAGAAGAATAAAACCAAAAAAACACTAGAAGCAATAGTTTGAATGAGTGTGGCTCATGTTAAATCACAAAAAGATACTGGAGTAAGAAGCAATTTGCAAAGTCAAAGTCACATCCTGGCATGAAAACCTGTTGTAACTGTAGCAAAACTTGCAGATAATAAACTGGCCACATCAGTCACTTCAGAATGCACAAATTAATCACCCCAAAGTCTCTCCTTTCTGGTGGGGTTTGCGGGTTTTTTTTTTTTAGTCGCCGAAAAGGGTTTCTCGCTTTGCTCTCTGTGAGTTGCGGTGCTGCCGCCTGCCGGTAATAACTGGACATTACCCTGACATTTAGTGAGCCTCCAGCTCGTCTCTGAGACCACATTGCTGAGCGTGGGAAAGAGTCAGACAACCAGTGACAACCTAAACTTGGTCGTTGAGATTCTACTGTCACCTGCTCAACTGATCTTGGAAGTTCTCATCTTAGAATTTCCTTTGGTTAAGTTGTGAGCCAAGGCTTCCGTGGCTTCTCAAGCTTTGAAGGTGACCTTGGACATTGAGCCTGCCAGGAGGATACCTAGTCCTGCGGCTTCCCTTCCTCTATCTCCTGACTCCATTTCTATCACCTAACCTGTCCACATCACCATCGTTGCTCCTCACTGATGATCCTGCCCCACCCCCCAAAATCATCGTCTACACTGCAGCAACAGTGGGCTTTCTAAACTTCAAACAGAATTGGGAGTCACAGATAAGGTCCAAAGTCCTTAGCATATCCCCCAGAGCCCTCTGTGGCTGGCCTTTTGTTTCTATGCTTCCGAATGACCTGCAGTTTCCTGAATAACTCTACAGTTCTCTCACTTCCTCTCCCTGCCTTCTCCATCACCACCTGTCTCCTACCTGTCCTTTAATACTCAGCTCAGGTGCCACCTCCACCAGGAAGCCTCCCATGATGCACTGGTTCCACTAATAGCACCCTCAGCATATTGCATCCTCACCACATTCTTTTTTTTTTTTCAAGATTTTATTTAGTTATTTGATAGAGAGAGAGAGAGAGAGCACAAGTAAGCAAAGCAGCAGGCAGAAGGAGAGAGAGAAGCAGGCTCTCTGCTGAGCAGGGAGCCCAATGTGGGGCTCCATCCCAGAACCCTGGAATCATGACCTGAGCCAAAGGCAGAGGCTTAACGACTGAGCCACCCAGGCACCCCCACATTCTTTTTTTTTTTTTTTTTTTGACACAGGGAGAGAGATCACAAGTAGGCAGAGGGGCAGGTAGAGAGAGAGGGGGAAGCAGGCTCTGTGCTGAGCAGAGAGCTTGGTGCGTGTGCGGGGCTCAATCCCAGGACCCTGAGATCATGACATGAGTCGAAGGCAGAGGCTTAACCCACTGAGCCACCCAGGCCCCTCGTCACCACATTCTTAGGACCATATGTTGGCCATCAACTTACTTGTCCTTCTCCCCTTTAAACTATGAGTTCTTCAAGAAGAGGTGCCACATCTTGTTTTTCTTGACTTCCCAAATAAAGCCTGACTCTAAATAATATGACCCAGCCTGACAAGTGCTCCAAGAGCACGGAGACTCATTGTTAAAGGAACCTAGGAGAGAAAGAGAGAGAGAGAGATAAACTGAGGGCAGAAAGTCCAAGAAGCCTTCATGGAGGAGGTGGTAACTAAGTTGTCTTGAAGAATAGCTTGTGTTCCATTAGGTAGAATCAATGGAGGCCCCTCGAGACCAAAGTCAAGTTTTTAAGATGGAGGAAAGGGCCAAAAGTTCTTGTTTAATGTTCTCATATTTTAATATGTATAATTATACAGATCTGGGGATCTGTATAAATTGCAAATTCCAGTATCCCAGAAATACACAACTCGTTAGGTCTGAGAAGGGCCCAGAAATATGCATTTAAGGAGTCTCATGCTCTACCAACTGAGGACAGTTGGTATGGACATGGACAATGGACAAATGAGCTCTCTGGGTACCCCAGAAGTATGCATTTTCAGTAAGCAGCTACAGAAATTCTTAGCCTATTCTTTGGACCAGACTTCAAGGGACAATATTTACTAAATAACTGCATCATGGGGATTCTGGGGTCTTCCCAGTATGTCCTAGATTATAGGAATCAGAATGTAAATTACCATGGGCCCAGAGAAACTGGGGACTCACTCTCCTGTGTTCTCCCTTGGGATCTTCAGGTGCCTGTGGCTGAGAAATGCCAGTAAAGGCCATTGCTGTGGGCATTATCTGGGCGGGTGGTGCTTAGCGCCACAGTACAAATAAATAAAAAAATAAAAGCGCAGATAAGCAAATGGACTCTGGTCTTAACTGCTCTCTGTAGCGATGCCAGAGTCAAGTTCAGAGGAGGCTGGCACTCTTCTATTCCTTCTGTTAGAACACATTCTGTTCACTAAGGAGATGAAGTCAGTTCCATTTTGGCTGTGAGCTCTAATGGAACTGATGCATCCAAAGGGTGGAAATTTCCCCACTGTTCCTACGCTTCCGAGAAAGAAGCATTAGCAATTTTAATACAAGGAAGGTTCTCCAATATCGGTTTACTATATTCTTTTAAAACATTCTACATAGGAGACTCTCCCTTTTCTTCTTTAACATTTTTCATTTTTTAAATTTATTTGAGCCTCTGATGTCTTTTTGCTTTTATTTTTATTTCTTTTTACAGAATGAGTTTTCGCTAGGCAAATATTACATGAATCCATTATCTCATGAAAGATGAAAATATTCAAGACATGCTGGAGGTATTGAGCACCAGGGAAAATCTAAGGGTTTTCTGCACTTTATCTCATGTAGTCCCCACAATTACTACACACAGGAGATGTTATGATTACGCCTCTTTTATTGATGGGGGAAATTAAGTGTTTCCATAAGGAGGGTGTAGTCAGCCATGTCCAATGTTACCAAAGGAGACCAGTGAGATGAAGACAGAGGCAACCTTTGAATTTGGAGACTTTTGGTGAAATGGGTAAGAAGAGTTCTGGTGGGAGGGTCAGGTGAGAGCCTTATTGGAGGGGATACAGAAGGGCGGGAAGAGAGACAATGGAAGTAAGGAAGTAGGGCAGCAGGAAGGGCACCTGTCAGAGAAGAATTTTGCTATATGGGACTCTGGCTGGCTCAGTTGGTGGAGTGTGCGGTTCTTGACTTCAGGGTTGTGGGTTCAAGCCCAATGTTGGTTGTAGAGATTACTTAAAAAATGAAATCTGAAAAAAAAAAAAAAGAAAGAAAGAAAGAAAGAAAAAGCTTTTTATAAGGCCAACCAAAAAAAATAGGATTTAAGGGGCCAAGGAAGAGATTTTATTTTATTTATTTATTTTTTAAAAATATTTTATTTATTTATTTGAGAGAGAGAGAGATAGCACAAGCTGGGGGGGGGGGCATGGAAGAGGGACAAGAAGACTCCCTGCTGAGCAGGGATTTTTTTTTTTTTCTCCCTGGGGACCTGGAGATCTTGACCCGAGCAGAAGGCAGATGCTTAATCGACTGAACCATTCAGGCCCTCCCGAGGAGGGGATTCTAAATATGGGACCTGTTAGGACATGCTTTGTATGCTCAAGGGGATTATCAAGGAGAGAGGGAAACTCTGGGATGCAGGAGAGAAGAGGAAATTAGGGAGCAATGTCTCTGCAACTCATGCATTTTCAGACAGCGAGCAGCACAGGTGAGAACAGTACAACCTCTTTGCACAGGCAGCTTCTAGTGGGGTCAGCACCTGACGTGAGGGAGGGGAGAAGACAGCAGGAAATTTATCTTTGGTCAGAAGGCATGAAACTGAACTTTTGGACTATGGAGGATGAAATCAATTCAGGAAACACACATTGCAGGTGCTGCTGTGGTCCCGCTGGGTTTGGTTTTGTTTCTTAAGATTTTGTTTATTTATTTGAGAGAGAGAATGAGAGAGAGCACGGATGATGGGGAGAGCAGAGGGAGAAGCAGACCCCTGGCCAAGCAAGGAGCCTGTTGTGCGGTTTGATCCCTGGACCCCAAGACCATGACCTGAGCCAAAGGAAGAAGCTTAACCAACAGAGCCACCCAGATCCCCCCTGGGTTTTGTGATTGTAAATTTCAAAAGAGGACACTCAGCCTGGCTGCCTGTTTTTAACCACTTAAATCCTGCTGCCTGGTTGCAGACCCAGTGAGGGCAAAGGGCCTGGTTTAGCCAGGCTGGGATTTTGCGGGGCGGATACCCCCAAGGGAGAAGGCCCGGGTGTAGAGCGTGCTCGTAGGACAGGTGTTTCTATGAAGCATGGAATCTAAGTGAGGCAGAAGAGAAAGGCGAAGGGAGGGGGCAGTGTGTGATGGGGACACAGGTTCTGTTTGGAAGGATGAAAAAGCTCTGCGAATGGGAGGTAGTGATGGTTGCACAACTGGGTGGATGTGCTTAATGTCACTGAGCTCTGCACTTTTGATGGTTAAAATGGTAAGAATTAGGTATGTGCTACCACAATAAGAAATTAAAAAAAATACACTGAGTATTAGGGACGCCTGGGTAGCTCAGTGGTTAAGCGTCTGCCTTTGGTTCAGGTCATGATCCCAGGGTCCTGGGATCGAGCCCTATGTCTCAGGCTCCCTGCTCAGCGGGAAGCCTGTTGCTCCCTCTCCCACCCCCCCCTGCTTGTGTTCCCTCTCTGTGTCAAATAAATAAATAAATGAAATATTTAAAATACATTGAATATTAAAAACCATAATGATTCCCGGCGCTGTCCCAGATAAAGTAGAATCCCCAGAGTTGGGGCCCAGACATGATTGTACTAGACTGTGGACTTGCTGAATTAGCATGTTTTTCCCCTCATATGTTCCACAAACACGTGTGGAAGGTGTATTATGAGCTAGGCACTGATGAATTTAAAAGAATGAGGTTCCTGCTCTGGGGCAACCTACAATCCTGGGGGCCGGGGTGGGCGGGTATGGGGGAGGACAAATAGGTAAACAAATAAATTTTTAACCACAATTTCAGAAGCTTGTTGCAACCATTTAAGTGAGTCTGGACTGGGTTGGTGAGTCAGAGATGTCCAGAGGGGCTGTGGGATGGGCAGGCTGGAGATCTTCACTGCCGGGAGAAACCATAGCTTGCAGTGAGGGAGCGTGGGGGCGTGTGGTTGCACGTTGCTACATCAGAAGGGAGAGGTGAGTGACAGCAAGAAGTAATAGGTGACTCCCCGGCTTGCAGCTCGAGGACAGAAGGACCAACCCAGGAGACTCAGCAAAGCCAAAGCAGGATTTCAGAGGAAGAAGTGGTTCTAGGGATGCCGGGGTGGCTCAGTCAGTTGGGTGTCTGCTTTCGACTTGGGTCATGATCTCAGGGTCCTGAGATCGAGCCCCGTATCGGGTTCCCTGCTCAGAGCGGAGCCTGCTTCTCCTTCTCTCTCTGTCCCTCCCACTCCTTGGGCTTGCTCCCCCTGCCCCCAAATAAGTAAATAAAATCTAAAAAAAGAAAGAAGTGGTTCTAGTGTTAGCCTTTCTGCTCAGGGACTGTGCAGTCTCCGGCAGGGGATATGACTTGTTTGTGACTTAATCTTCTTGTCTGGAAAAATGAGGGTGATGATACAACTCAAAACAGAGCTGACATGAAAATGAAGCACAAGTAGGTAATGCATTGTAAAGGTGCTGCAAAATATTTATTTTTTTTTAAGATTTTGTATTTATTTGAGAGAGATAGAGCAGGCACACGGAGCAGGGGCAGAGGCAGAGGGAGAGGGAGAAGCAGACCCCCCGCTGAGCAGCGAGCCCAGCAAGGGACTCCATCCCAGAACCCTGGGGTCACAACCTTAGCCAAAGGCAGACTCCCAACCAACTGAGCCACCCAGGCGCCCCTGCAAAATATTTCTGAATCATAAACCTTTTAACATTCATGTCTCAACGTTCTCTTTCTTCCTCTAACCCCCTCTGGACCCATTTTCATACTTACTAAAAACTCATCAGGCTGTATCCGTTAGCTCTTACCTCTTGAGAGGATACACCTATATTCTCAATTTTCCAATGATCTCGAAATGATTCTTAGATAATCACCCCTTTTCTCCTTTAAAGCTTTTTTTTTCTTTTTTACAAAAAAAAAAATAGCTTTATTAGTGCAATGTGACATTATGGCCTCGAACACGACAGTCTATTCCTTTTCTAAGTGAGCTCCAGCATACAGTTTCTGCCACAAAGCCTCTAGAAAGGAAGTATCCCGCCGTCACCCTGGAGCTGGGCAGGTTACACCCCTTGATAGACAAGTGTCTGTTCCAGTTCGAGACCCTTGCTGCCAAGGCCGGGAGGTTGGGCACATCTGAAAACCCGGTGGCTTCATGTTTTACAGAAAGTGTACTTCACAGCTTTAATTAGCAAGGGCAATAACTTCGACTTACTCATGCTGTCAACCCTACCTGTCATCATCGACCACAGGGCAATTAGCAAAAGAAGCGGGAGGCTTCTTTTGTGTCTAGGGAGACGTCTTACATAGGCTAGAATATTGGGCAACTCCCCTTGGCGGCCACTAGAGGTCCCTCTAGACAGGCAAGAGCCTCCCTTGAGGTTGTAGCACTAATTGTAAAGGAATGCTGGGTGTTTGGCTCCAAAAATGGGTCTGACCTCGCTGCTGCCGGGACTGGCTGCTGTTGAGTGCCAGGAAATGTGGCTTGCCAGGTCCCAGCGATGGAGCCTGGAGGAAATATCCAGTTGCACCGGCAATGGAAGCCCGTATTTCCCTGGCAACAAAACAGATCAGGAATGAGCAAGACTCCCCTCTCACTCTTCCTAACCCCCCAAATTTTTAAAAAAAGATTTTATGTATTATTTGATAGAGAGAGAGAGAGAGAGAAAGAGAACAAGTAGGGGGAGCTGCAGAAGGAGAGGGAGAAGCAGATTCCCCATCGATGTGGGGCTCCATCCCAGGATGGATCACAACCCAAGCCAAAGGCAGATGCTTAACCAACTGAGACACCCAGGGGGCCCCGAACCCCCAAACCTTTAACCACAGGTTTCAATCCCTTGTGGTTACAGAAGACCAGAAGTAATATTTTTTCCATTTATTTCATAAACCCCAAAGCTGCACTTTTCCTGCCTTCTCGTGTGAAATACGTCTTCCATCTCCGCTAGACTCTTCTAGTTTTACAGCCTAAGGGCAGAACGCTATGGAATTTATTCTCTCTTCTCAAAGTTTTTCAGATTTAGATGGTTCAGCGGCAAGGTTTGTGGTGTCCTGCCTCTGGCAAGGATCCTCAGCGTCTGAACATTTTGTCTTAGGAGCCTAAATGTAATAACGCATGTAGTGTGTTTAAGTCAGAACCTGGCCCTCAGTAAGCTCTTAAGAAATGTCCAGTGTTATTATTATTACTGTTATTATGGCATCTGGACCATGACATTACGTTAATTGTCGGTCAGGACTGGGAGAAGCAAGACTGGTTGTGGGGATCCATTGTCACCCCCAAAACCTCTCCCAAGGTGGCCAGACAACCTAAACCAGACAGTCACTGAGAACAACTAACTTTCCCTGTGCAGTCTGACCACAGATGCCCTTTACTGGCTGTGTTTTATATGACAGTACAGCTCAGGGTTTTAATTGGCAACCGGAGTCATGTCGGGTCCATTGCTCCTTGAACGCTGCTTGTTATGAACAACATAATGAGGAAGAGAACCAACTTGAACTGAGCGCCAGCTACGTTTTAGGACCCCTTGCTAGGCACTTGGCACAATTTATCTCATCCAACTAAGCTTCAGAGCCTCCAGTCATAATAATGGCAGTGTGTTGTGAAGACTCGTTAGTAACATATAGTTTTGGGGCGCCTGGGTGGCTCAGTCCTTAAGCGTCTGCCTTCTGCTCAGGTCATGATCTCAGGTTTCTGGGATCGAGCCCCGCATGGGGCTCTCTGCTCAGCGGGAAGCCTGCTTCTCCCTCTCCCACTCCCCCTGCTTGTGTTCCCTCTCTCACTGTGTCTCTCCCTGTCAAATAAATAAACAAAATCTTTAAAATAAAATAATGTACATTTTCTTGCTTTCGTTAGGCTCACTTTATCTGAAAAATAAGATAGGATTGCTTGTTAATTAATTCTAATGCTTTTTGCTTTTCCAGTTTCTCCCCCTACCCCCTCCTTATCCTGGTCCTCCTCCTCCTTCTGTGTGGGGCTGACTGTTCTATGAGACTTTACCCTGTCATAAAACGCAGAGAAGTTTACTGATTCCGTCTCTATTCTCCTGCTCTGAGCGCCAAAGAAATGAAGTGACTCGCTTCTAAATCTTGCTGGCAGCCTTTCTGGGGCTAGGAATCAACCCCTAAGCTCCTGAGTCTTGGGCTCTGCTCAAGAATCCAGTCCCCCCCCCCAAAAAAAAAAGAATCCAGTCCCAAGTTAACGCAAGCATTTGGGCTTTAGGAAAAGGAAATTTCTGTAAACACCATCGTGAGCTCAGATCAATAAAAATACTGGAATTGCCTAGAGGCCAGAAGGGAACGTCTTTATTCACTCACTCTGATACTCAGGAATGTCCAGTGGAGAATATCTCTTCGCGTTTTATAAAAGCGTGCTTGTATACACACAGGCTGAATATGGATCAGGCGGGCGCCTGGCTCCCAAGGCGCGTCGGATGCCTGCGAGAAATGACAGTAAGAGGAAGAGATGCCGTATCAGGGGTCCTTCCGGATGGTCTGTTCAGGGAAGGCTCTTTGTGAGCCTCTGGCCTGGTTCTAGGGTCATGAACAGGAGACCAAGCCGACCTGAACTTCAGGAGCCACTGAGGGGTTAGAAACTGAATGTACATGGAAGAAGACAGACCTTGGACGGGCTTTCATTTAGCGTTAGAGGGACCAAAGCTCATCAGTGTCTTCAAGCATGCAGAAGGTGATCACCACCACTTTCCCTGATTACTGGATACTGGACACATTCCAGCGCTGTGCACTGGGGTTCGATCCAAGCGGGAACTTTCTGACATTGGGTTAAGAGCTGGAACGTGTTCCTGAGGTCACAGAGTCCTTCAACTGCGGTGATTAAATACCCACTTGCAGGGGTGCCTGGGTGGCTCAGTGGGTTAAAGCCTTTGTCTTCCGCTCAGGTCATGATCTCAGGGTCCTGGGATGGAGCCGTGCCTCCGGCTCTCTGCTCGGCAGGGAGCCTGCTTCCTCCTCTCTCTCTGCCTGCCTCTCTGCCTGCTTGTGATCTCTGTCAGATAAATAAATGGAAACTTTAAAAAAAAATTATTTAAAAAAAATACCCATTTGCTCGACGGAAGATTGATGGCAAGGGAGTGAGCTGTCTTCGCTCTATATATACACTCGGTCTAGCCGTGCGGCAATGGACGGCCCTGTTTATCCCATGAACAGGTGCATCTTAGGACTCGGGGAGGTTTAAATTTACCAAGTCGATCGTGGATAAATATAAGATCTGTGGGTTTTAGGGAATAAGACAGTGGACTCCAGCAGCCCAGGGAGAGAATGCAGTAAGGGATCCCTGCTCATCTCGCATGGCCTCTGCTCGCTGTCGTCTCTGGCCTGTCCTGGGGACCCTCCAGAAGCTAAGGGTGAAGCTATGCGACCTCAAGTATGTCTGCTCAGGGGGAAAGCAGAGAACCTAAGCCTCGCGGGCATGTCAGCAATGTGGGCTTGGCAAATGGGGAATGTCGGGAATGATCTGCGGTGCAGAGTTCAGATCTCACAGGGTGGCTTTGCCTGGCCCCGGCATCCCCCATCACGGAGGAAGGGCTCTCGGCCTCGGGAGCTGTGAATCCTGCTGCGGAATCAGATCGCCTTTCTGAGCCCGCGTGTCTTATTATAAGGGTCTAGTCCAGGCTGCAGAGAACTAGCTTTACTGTGAAAATACTCCCTAAATTCAGGATCCAACGGGACCATCCAAACAACTGTCTTTATTTATTTATTTTTAATATTTTATTTATTTATTTGACAGAGAGAGATCACAAGCAGGCAGAGAGGCAGGCAGAGAGAGAGGAGGAAGCAGGCTCCCCGCTGAGCAGAGAGCCCGAAGCGGGACTCGATCCCAGGACCCTGAGATCATGACCTGAGCCGAAGGCAGCAGCTTAACCCACTGAGCCACCCAGGCACCCAAACAACTGTCTTTATTATCAAGCCGTTCTGCCTGATGTCTAGCAAGCCATCCCACCCCAGGGCTCACCAAAACCAATCTCCCTCGCATGGGGCACCCGGCTGGCCAGTTGGTGGAACGTGTGACTCTTGATCTTGGGGTTATGAGTTCAAGCCCCACATTAGGTGTAGAGATTACTTAAAAAAATAAAAATAAAAATCTCAGGGGGCACCTGGATGACTCAGTTGGTTAAACATCTGACTCTTAGTTTCAGCTCAGGTCTTTGTCTCAGGGTGGTGAGTTCAAGCCCTACATCAGGCTCCACACCATGGAGCCTACCTTAAAAAAAAAAAACAACAACTTAAAAACAAAACCAAGAAAGCCCTAAATTTTCCTTCACGAGTAACTTTTTCAATAATGAAATTTTCTGGGCGGATACTCAGGAAACTTGTATATTAGCTTCCCCGAGGGAGGGGGCCTGGGAGTAAGCGGACGGAGCTAGGAAGGGACCTGTTTCTCACTGTAACCTTTCATTTTCTTTGGATTATTTACGTTGCTTGTATTACCTATTCAAAAATAAATGTGATCAGGTGACTCAGTTGGTTAAGCCATTGCCTTGGGCTTGGGTCACGAGTCCCGCGGGCTCCCAGCTCTGTGGGGAGTCTGCTTCTCCCTCTGACCTTCTCCCTTCTCATGCTCTCTCTCACTCTCTCTCTCTCAAATAAATAAATAAATAATCTTAAAAAAAAAAAAAAAGTGATCAGGGCACCTGGGTGGCTCCGTGGGATAAGCGTCTGCCTTCAGCTCAGGTTATGATCTCAGGGTCCTGGGATCGAGCCCCCGACCCTGCTCAGTGGGAAGCCTGCTTCTCTCCCTCTCCCTCTGCCTGCCACTCCCCCTGCTTATGGTCTCTCCCTCTTTTTTAAACAAATAAATAAAATCTTAAAAAAAAAAAAAAAAAGTGATCACTTTTTTTTTTTTTTTAACGTAAGGTTTGTAAAATTCTGTGTGGCATTTAACTTGGCTCTTTCTCTTCCAAAGCAGGCTTTTCCCCTTTCTTACTCAGCTCCCCATTTCCCTGAGAGTCCCAAGAGCCCCACGGACCTTGAACTGAGCACTTACTATGTGCTGGGTGCCGTGCTTAGCATCTCCTGCCCATTGCCTCATGGTCTCATTTAGCAAGCCAACCAGAAGGTTCCATGGTTTTCCAACTTTCAGGGATGAGGAAGCCGGGGCTTAGATGGGTCCCAGAGCCAGGAAGTGTTTATCTCATTCTGCCCCACACAGTCCTCAAACTTTCTGTCTCAGGAGCGGTTAGAACACTGAAGGGCTGAGTGCATCGAAGAAACTAAGAACTTTCTCACAAATTCCCTTGTCAGCCAAACCCTTAAAGGGCACAAGCATGAGGAAAAACATTTAAGGCCTATCCTTTGCCTGATAGCAAAGCTGGGCTTTTCAGTACTTGTGCCTTTCTACGTGGGGCACAGAGCCTTCTGCACAATGACTGACTAGCCGGCTTATCAAAGTGTGAGGCCTCTGATCCCCCACAGCCAAATTCCGAGCAAGGGTCCTCTCAGCGGGACGTGTGGTAAGAGGCATTCAGATGGAAAAGGGGACACTTTTGGTTTGTGTTAGAGGACACCGCCAACAGATACACTAGCTCTATTTCTGGCTTAAGGGGGGAAAGCTCTGGGGCTCAGAGCAAAGCTGTGGGAATCTTAGAGGCCCCATGGAAGGACAAGCCCCTGCATTACTGGCAGTTTCTATGGACACAAGAAGAAAGGACAGGATCGCAATGAAAAATAAGTAAGCAGCCAGCAATGCGAGACGAGGCTGCGGAAGGCCAGGCGGGACGACAGCTGATAATACATCGCGGGCTCTCATGAAGGCCTTGTCGCCCAAAGATAGAAAAAGGGTTTTATAAACAGCCACCGATTATTTTAACTTTTTGTGGTTAAAATCAAGGCAGGGTTCTGGTCATCGTCCATAAATAAACCCGGCTTCCTTCGTGTGGCTCATTCACTCAGTTAGAAGGGGGAATTGTGATCTACGTGATACACTCTGCAGTTCGAATCATCTTCACATACATTTTCTCACGGGATCAGGCAGGGATCTTGGAGTCCAAGCTCTGTCTCCGTACCTACCCCGCAGCAGGCAATCAGGGATCTGCGGCGCTGCCTTTGACTAGCAGCCCCCTGGGATGCAGCAGCCAGCAAGGTCCTAAGTCTGCAGTTTCTACGGTCCAGTATTTGGGGACATATACTTGCTTTTAAACAATGAGGCTCACAGTGATTCAGTGTTGGCACAGGAACAAAACTTTAGAGAGGGGAGCCTGGATGGCTCAGTTGGTTAAGCGTCTGCTTTGGCCTCAGGTCATGATCGGAGGGCCCTGGGATGGAGCCCCATGTCAGCGGGCTCCCTGCTCGGGGGCGGGGGGCGCCTCCTTCTCCCCCTCTCTCTGCTCCTCCCCCCCCAGCCCCAGCTCGTGCTCCCTCTTTCTTGCTCTCTCTCTCTCAAATGAATAAATAAAATCTTAAAGAAGAAAAAACTTAAGAGATTTCTCCCGCCTTCCTTTTCAAAGGTTGCTTTTATGACGTTCTTGAAATTAACCACTTGCTGGTAGAAGCCACCACTGGAGAGAACCACGTTGCTGGGAAGCACTGGGGATAGACTCAGCCTGAGCCACGAAACAGACGTGTTTTTCCCCAGTGCTTGGTATCTCTGTAGGACAAATCCCAACAGGATGCCGACCTCCAGATTATGCAAGACGGACTGCCCTAATTCCAATGACATGACCCTGGGAGTCTGACTTGCAATTAATAGTTAAGACTTCTAGAAAAGATAAGAGCTAAGGGTAGGCCATGACTGACGGAGGCTTTGTAGGAGAAAGCAAACTTTTCCATAGACTGGCATTTTAAACCTTTTCCAAAGTTCATTATTTTGCCCCAAAAGAGAAAAAGTAAATGGAATTCAAATTTTTCTTGATGATGAAAATTAAAGATTAAGAAATAAGATTTTGTTGGGCCTAATTGAGCTTTAAAGGCTCACAGTTATGTCTGATTTTTTTTTTTTTTTTTCATCTTCCAAGAACCAATTTCCTCTTTTCCCCTTTAGGGGCAATATTACCCCCATTGAGAATGCACTGGGAAGAGGAAATTCAAATGCTTATCTTTTAGGAACATATTTTTCTTCCTAGATGGCCAGTTATGCATTACTCTTAACTAGAAAATTATGACCTATATCAAGCAACTAGTATTACAATGCTGACTAGAAAATAAACTCTGTGGTGTGTTTTTTGTTTGAACTAACTTCTTACCTTCCTTTCTTCTTTCTCTCTCTCTCTCCTTTCTTTCTTCCTTTCTTTTTTTCATGTTCTCTCTCTCTTTCTTTCCTTTCCTTTTTTTTTTTTTTTTAAGATTTTATTTATTTATTTGACAGAGAGAGATCCCAAGTAGGCAGAGAGGCAGCAGAGAGAGAGAGAGGGAAGCAGACTCTCTGCTGAGCAGAAAGCCCGAAGTGGGGCTTGATCCCAGGATGCTGGGATCGTGACCTGAGCCAAAGGCAGAGGCTTAACCCACTGAGCCACCCAGGCACCCCTTTCTTTCCTTTTTTATTTCCTTCCTTCCTTCCCCTAATCAGGTATATTTGATCTTAATCAGTTTTTCAGTTCTCAAATCTGCTGCCTACAGATGGACAGCTTTGGCCAAATTGCAACTCTTTGCCCCTGGCATAACCGGGAACAGCCTGGCCGTTTATCAAGGATGAAGAAAAGAAAGCTGCATACTGGACCTTCAGGTTAGGCTCGGATTTTCCCTTCTAGTCTAGAAACTGGAAGAGCATATTAGAGTCGGTTGGGATCCCCAAGGGTGTGTGTCACAGACAACCACTCCCTGTTGACGTGCCCCCTTCCCTGGAAAACTCAGCTTAAGGTTTCCCACTAAGGGAAGGGTATGATGACTGCCAAGCTTAGGGCTTATTTTCAGCTTCGACCCCACAGCCTGAGCAAACCTGTGTGTGATTAATTTATTTATTATGTGGGGCACCTGGGTGGCTCAGTGGGTTAAGGCCTCTGCCTTCGGCTCAGGTCATGGTCCCAGGGTCCTGGGATCGAGCCCTGCATCAGACTTTCTGCTCCGTGGGGAGCCTGCTTCCTCCTCTCTCTCTGCCTGCCTCTCTGCCTACTTGTGATCTCTGTCAAATAAATAAATAAATAAATAATCTTAAAAAAATTTTTATTTATTATGTGATCCTGAGCAAAACCACTTAGCCTGGTGGTCCTACTTTTCTGCCTTCGGGAATACGGATATGATTTTACTGACAGCAGCCCATCTCATCAAGATGTCCTTGGCAGGGTGCGCCTGGGTGGCTCAGTGGTTGGGCCGCTGCCTTCGGCTCAGGTCATGATCTCAGGGTCCTGGGATCGAGTCCCGCGTCGGGCTCTCTGCTCGGCAGGGAGCCTGCTTCCTCCTCTCTCTCTCTCTCTGCCTGCCTCTCTGCCTACTTGTGATTTCTCTCTGTCAAATAAATAAATAAAATCTTTTAAAAAAAAAAAAAGATGTCCTTGGCAGAAGGGAAGTCATCAGTAAAAAGCCCTGCAAGGACCCCAAGGAAAGGCAGGGAGTTAATTCAAGGCTTTAATATGGGAAGTGCAAACAGCTCTGAACTTCAGACCAGTAAAGACGTTCAGGGATTACTGAAGTTCGTTGGGCACCGAACAACACACTAACCACACCCATGATAAAATCAAAACAAAACCAAGGCAACAACCTGTGTTGGTCGGCCTTTACACCCAAGACGAGGCGCTCAGCCGCAGTGCTGTCTTCTGAGCCCCGGCAGAATGTTTTCCCAGGGAGGCTCCTGTGTTTATTAGCTGAGATGGGTCACAGGGCCATTAATGCACCAGCAGGCTCCTGAGGCTGGCCCCCTGAGGTGGGGAAGATGGCCATGCAGAAAGACAAGTGACAGCTCAGGTGTCTGACATCACCAACCCGGGAAGGACTGTCAGGGGCTGAGCAGAGAAATGGGAAGGGGAAGTATCAGGGGGTGCCCTCAGGCGAGTCCCGAAGCCATCGCCCCTCAGACCTTTCTGTTCCTCCTCCGAGGCTTGCTGGTCCTGCCGATTCCATAGCGAACTTCCACCCGTCTGCACATCCTGCTCCTGGAAGCGGAGGCAAGCTCCCTGAGGGAGAAAGACCCGCCACTCTGAGCGGATGCAGCCTCCTCACTCCTGAGGGGCTGGTAAGGGCGTGTGAGCACGCGCTGAAGAGCTGGGGAACGTATTGATGAGATTTCTGTTACACCTGATCCCCCAAAGGTCCGATTTTTAAAAATAGAAATATCCTATGCCTCCATATTGACAGCACATTATAGACACTAACTTGTCCCCTTGCAAATTTCTGCCCTTGGTCAGAAAGGACCATGGGTGAAAAGGTGCAGGAAAACAGATGGACTCATTTCTCCCTTTAAAAAAGGAAGTGGCAAAAAATAAAAAATAAAAAAAATAAAAAAAATAAATAAAAAAGGAAGTGGCGGGGCACCTGGGTGGCTCAGTGGGTTAAAGCCTCTGCCTTCGGCTCAGGTCATGATCCCGGGGTCCGGGGATCGAGCCCTGCATCGGGCTCTCTGCTCAGCAGGGAGCCTGCTTCCTTTCCTCTCTCTCTGCCTCTCTGCCTCCCTGTGATTTCTGTCTGTCAAAATAAATAAAATCTTAAAAAAAAAAAAAAAAGGAAGTGGCATCAGCCTTGTCGGGGAATGATCTGACATAAGGAATCCATAACTGGCAAGTTTTTCCTCTGGGGACATTCTCTGTCATTCTCAGAGGTGGACCCCCTCAACTCTTGGGTTTTAGGTCGACCAGAAGGCCAGGCAGGTGTCCACTGTATTAAGAATCTCAAGACTGATGTAAACAGCAAACCCATCATTTGGTTCATAGTCTCCTTCACTACAGGAGGCTACACAGGGAGGCATTTAAGAAACTTGTCTCTGTTAACTAAATTGAATTGAAATTAAAAAAAAAAAAAAATCTGGGGTACCTGGGTGGCTCAATGGCTAAGCATCCAAATCTTGATTTCTGCTCAGGTTGTGATCTCTGGGTCTTGGGATCAAACTCCAGGCTCAGTTGGAGGGGGTGTCCATTTCTTCTCCCCTTTCCCCTCCCCCTGCTTGTGAACTCTCTCTCTAGGTCTCTTTCTCTCTCGAATAAATAAATAAAATCATAAAAAAAAAAAAAAAACCACTGCAAGAAAGAAAGGAAGGAAGGAAGAAGGAAAGGAAGAAACTTGTCTCCGTATCTCATGTGACCCAGTAGTTTCACTCTTAGGTAATAACTACAAGAAATGAAAACACCCGCACAAAAACTTATGCACAAACCATCACAGCAGCATTGTTCGTAATAGCCAAAGAAAGTGGAAGCAACTCAGATGTCCATCAATAAACAAATGGATAAATAAAATGTGATCTCTCCAAATAATAAAATATTATTAGCAATTAAAGGGAATGAAGGGGCGCCTGGGTGGCTTAGTAGGTTGAGTGTCTCATTCTTTTTTTTATTTTTTAAGATTTTATTTATTTATTTGACAGAGAGAGATCACAAGTAGGCAGAGAGGCAGGCAGAGAGAGAGAGAGAGGAGGAAGCAGGCTCCCCACTAAGCAGAGAGCCCGATGCGGGACTCCGATCCTAGGACCCTGAGATCATGACCCGAGCCTAAGACAGCGGCTTAACCCACTGAGCCACCCAGGTGCCCCGAGTGTCTCATTCTTGATCTCAGCTCAGATCTTGATCTCAGGGTCGTGAGTTCAGGCCCTACGTTGGGCTCCATACTGGATGTGGAGCCTACTTAAATAAAATAAAATATAAGTAAAAGGAATGATAAATACACATGTTATGACGTGGATGACCTTGGAAACATTGTGCTAAGTGAAAAAGCTGGTCACAAAAATCCCATATTGTATGATTCCACTTATATGAAATGTCCAGAATAGACAGTTTATAAAGATAGAAAGTAGATTAGTGGTTGCCTGAGGCCAGGGGCGGAGGTGGGGGAAAATGCCCAGGACTGTTAGGGAGGATAGGGTTTCTTTTTTGGTTCCCAAAAATGTTTTATGATTGGTTGTTGTGCGGGTTGTGCGATTCTGTGAATATACTAAAAGCATTGAATGATATACTTTAAATGGGTGAATGGATGATACATGAATGATATCTCAATAAAGCTGTCAGAAAGAAAGAAAGAAAGGAAGGAAGAAAGAGAAAGGAAAAAAGAAAGAGAGAGAACCTTGCCTCTGGAGGCAGAGGGCCTGGCTTGAATCCTGTTCTACCAATTATTAGCTGTGTGCCTTGTGGCAAGTTACTTGGACCCTCTGGGCCTCGTCTTTCTCACCTCTGAAACGGGAATGTTCGTCTTTATCTCATCATAGGGTTATTGTGACTTACGCAAAGCATTTAGAACAGTGCAGAGGACATAGGAAACCCCACATAAAGGTTAACGATGACTGACATTGTTATCGGTCACATGTGTCTCCCAGGACACCCCTAGCTGGTTGGGAGGTACTCAGGAGGTTAAATCACAAGGATGCTTGGAAGGGTGCTTGGGTGGCTCAGTGGGTTAAAGCCTCTGCCTTCCGCTCAGGTCATCATCTTGGGGTCCTGGGATCGAGTCCCGCATTGGGCTCTCTGCTCAGCAGGGAGCCTGCTTCCCCCTCTCTCTCCCTGCCTCTCTGCCTACTTGTGATCTCTTTCTGTCAAATAAATAAATAAAATCTTGACGAAAAAAAAAAAAAAGAAGAAGGATGCTTGGAAAGCATGAAGTCAGAAGCGGGTGGGAATTCTTGTGGGAAGCAGACTTGGGAAAGCTGTCATTCATTTGCTCATCAAAGTCCTATGAATGGGGGCCAGGTGCTGTGCTAAGTGCTGAGAAGAGAGGAATGATCAAAATCAATAGGATTTCCTGTTCACGGGGCCATTCAGGGAGTTTCAGCCGGGCAGTGACTCGCTCTCACTTGTGTCGGAGAAGGTGTCCGAGGCTACTGCGCAGAGACCCGACGGAGGGGAGCTGGAGAAGAAGCAGGGGCCTAGCTCGGCGTCAGCCATGGCAGCGGGAGAGCAGTGTTTGGTAAGAGCCCGCCCTGGGGTGGGACAGTGGGAGATGAGAGAAGGGGTCGATCAGGGCTGTGATTTGGAGTTAGAGCCCATGGGACTTGCTGAGAGTTGAATTTGGGTCCTGAGGAATGGGAAGGAGTTACACCTGCCACTTTCGGCAAAGGGGAGGGCTGAGAGAAGGAAGTTGTTGAAGGGAGAGGCCATGAGCTTGTTTTTGGATGTTTTAAGTTTGGGATGGTTCTCAGACATCCAAGGGAGGTGTCAAGTAAGCGATTGGCTAAGTGCACCTGGAGTTTAGGGGAGAGCCTTAGACTGATGGAAATGTGGCAGTTGTCGGAATGCACCCGGTGTTAAGGACCAGGGGCCTGCCTAGAGAAGGTCCCAGCAGAGAGGAGGGAGGCTCTCCTTCCTCTGAAATCCGGGGGCTGATCAGAGGAGGAGACAGCCTGGCAGTGGGCGGGGACTGGGAAGGGGTGAGCCGAGCCTGGAGTGGGGAGAGGAACCGGAACAGAGTGGTGACCCAGAAGCCCGCCAAAGGAAAAGTCTTTCCAGGAGGGTAAGGAGTGGACCTGGAGGACTGTTGACTGTTGGTGTTTCAGAAAGCCTGTCTTCCGGCCCTGACTGCTCATGGACAAAGAGCCCCATCCTGGTCAACCGATGTAGTCCCCTCGCATGGTCCCTTCTGGTCCCCCCACTCCTGGCTGGACTGGTTTGAGCCAGGGATTCTCTCACAGTCCCACTGGAGTCGAGACATGAACCATCCCTCGCCCCTGAATTCTCAGTAAACCAACCACTCACACAGATGTCGCCCCTGAAGCGTTGGGGAGGGGCAGGGATCGACACTGTAGAAACAGGAACAACTTTAAAGTCCTATCAGGGAAATTTTTTTCCAGAAGGTGCCCTGCTGTTTCCACAGTTCAGGCCCCAATGCCCCTCATGTTGCTCAGCCTTTCTCTCCTCTCTTCCTTGTCCAGCTCTAAAAGTTTTTTTTTTTTTTTTTTTTTTTTTTAAGATGTATCTATTTATTTGAGACAGAGCAAGCACCAGAGAGTGGGGGAGGGGCAGAGGGAAAGAATCCTTAGGCAAACACCCCTCCCACACACACACAAAGCGTGGAACCCCACACGGGGCTCAATCCCAGGATCGAGACCATGTCCCTGAGACTGTGACCTAAGTGGAAACCAAGAGTCAGACACTCAGCTGACTGAGCTGTTCAGGTGTCCCCCAGCTCCAAAATTTTTTAAAAGATTTTATTTATTTATTTGACAGACAAGAGATCACAAGTAGGCAGAGAGGCAGGTGGGGGGCAGGGAGGAAAGGAGGCTCCTTGTTGAGCAGAGAGCCCGATGCGGGGCTCGATCCCAGGACCCTGAGACCATGACCTGAGCCAAAGGCAGAGGCTTAACCCAATGAGCCACGCAGGCGCCCCGCCAGCTCCAAGTTTTTGGTTCAATTTTCAGTGTAGAGCATTCGGCTGTGTTCTCACTGCTTTAGCGCTTGCAGACCTAGGCATCTGGGGTCTCATCTCTCTTTAATATATATATTTTTTAATTTATTTGTCAGAGAGATGGAATGAGCAAAAGCAGGGGAGCGGCAGGCAGGAGAAGCAGACTTCCTGCTGAGCAGGGAGCCTGATGTGGGACTTGACCCCCAAATCTTGGGATCATGACCTGAGCTGAAGGCAGATGCTTAACCAGCTGAGCCACCCAGGCACCTCTTCTTTCTTTAAAACGCGTACCAAGTCTTTCCCTAAACAAAGACAGTGTCCTCCCTATCATTTTTTTATGCCACCGTTAGGACACAAATGTATGTATAAACAACCACTGATAATCTTGGAGGAGCTAAGAGCAGGAGGGCATTGTCTGTGCTTCCAGAGAGCAGTAAATGTAATTGGTGAAATGGTATTTACACCTGAAGTGCTGAGAAGCCGTGCAAAAATGAGTCTGGAAGGGGGCGCCTGGGTGGCTCCGTAGATGAAACACCCGCGTTCAGCTCAGGTCATGATCCCAGAGTCCTAGGATCTAGCCCCGCATCGCATCGGGCTCCCTGCTCAGTGGGAAGCCTGCTTCTCCCTCTCCCTCTGCCTGCAGTTCCCTCTGCTTGTTTGCTCTCTCTGTCAAATGAATAAGTAAAATCTTTAAAAGAAAAAAAAAAAAAAAAAAAACCGAGTCCAGGATGCCAGACAGAGAAGTCTGGAGTTGGTGTTTGGGGAATAAAGTGCTGGAGAAGGTTCCTGGGGTTGGAGTGGGAGGTGAGAATGGCTGGCTGCCTCGGCAGCTGGCACCTGGACCCTTGCCTCTGGCTTTCTGTCTCCACGGGCTCCTCTTTCTAGTTCATTTTCCACTAGTGTAGCTTTCTTCGCCCCAAACTTGTCTTTCTTTTCTTTTAAGTTTTTTATTTTAATGATTTTATTTATTTGTTTGAGAGAGAGAGAGAGAGCACGTGTTGGGGGCAGAGGCAGAGAGAGAGGGAGAAGCAGGCTGCCCCCTGAGCAGGGAGCCCAATGCAGGACTCGATCCCAGAACCCCGGGATCATGACCTGAGCCAAAGGCAGAGGCTTAACCCACTGAGCCACCCAGGTTCCCCTTTTTTTCTTTTAAGTTTTATTTATTTTGAGTTTTACTTATTTATTTATATATTTTTAAAAGATTTTATTTATTTATTTGAATGAGAGAGAGAGAGCATGAGAGGGGAGAAGGTCAGAGGGAGAAGCAGACTCCCCATGGAGCTGGGAGCCCGATGCGGGACTCCATCCCAGGACTTCAGGATCATGACCCGAGCCGAAGGCAGCTGCCCAACTAACTGAGCTACCCAGGCTGCCCCTTGAGTTTTATTTATTTTAAGTGCACCCCACATGGGGCTCAAACTCGTGACCCTGAGATCAAGAGTCCTGTGCTTCTCTGACTGAGCCAGCCAGACTCCCCCCGCCCCAGCCCCCGCAAACCCGACTGTCTAGTCTTCTCTATTTAGAAGTGTTGTGGGACGGGGTGATCGCCTTTACCTTCAGATGATTAATACTGACTTCTCAGGAAACGCTCCAACCTCCTCTAGCAGGACTTTCCGAGGCTCTCCCTCCACGAGACCCCCCCAGGCTCTCTGATCACAACAGGCAAGCGAGGTTAGTCTCAATTCCCTTAGATAAGCCGTGAAATGCGGCTTCTATTCTGGAAGATTAAAAATGGCTGTTTGTAAGCTTGCAAAATCGAGATGTCAAGGAGCTGCTGTTTCGTTTTTTCTGGAAAGCAGACAAAATAGAGGCCCCCTCCTACACTGAATCCCAAAGATCAGTGAGATGACACACTGCTGGCATCATGGACATTGTGGACCGGATCATTCCCGGTTGTGGGGTCTGTCCTGTGCATTGTAGGACAGGTAGCAGCCTTCCTGACCTCTCTGCCCCAGGTACCAATAGCAGCCCCCAGCGGTGACAACCAAAAATGTCTTCAGCCAGTGCTGATTGACCTTGGGGGCCAAATTACCCTGCAGATAAATTAGATACACTAAAACATAGAGATTTTTCTTTTTTCTTTTAAATCAATTAATTAACATACAGTGTATTATTAGTTTCAGAGGTAGAGTTCAGTGATTCAATCGTATGTAACCCCCAGAGCTCATTACATCACTTGTCCTCCCTAATGCCATCACTCAGTTACCCCATCCCGCAACCTCCCTCCCCTCCAGCAACCCTCAGTTTGTTTCCTATGATTAAGAGTCTCTTATGGTTTGTCTCCCTCTCTGATGTAGTCTTGTTCTTTTTTTCCCTCTCTTCCTCTACGCTCCTCTGTTTTGTTTCCTAAATTGCACATATGAGTCAAATCATACTGTCTTCCTTTGACTGACTTATTTCCCTTAGCATAATACCTTCTAGTCCATCTATGTCGTTGCAAATGGCAAGATTTAATTTTTTTTAAAGATTTATTTATTTGACAGACAGAAATCACAAGGAGGCAGAGAGGCAGGCAGAGAGAGAGGAGGAAGCAGGCTCCCCACTGAGCAGAGAGCCCCATGCGGGGCTCGATCCCAGGACCCTGGGATCATGACCCGAGCCAAAGGCAGAGGCCTTTACCCACTGAGCCACTCAGGCGCCCCAAGATTTAATTTTTTTGATGGCTGGGTCATAGTCCATTGTATTTGCATATATATACACACATACCACGTCTTTTTTTGTTTTTAGAGATTTCATTTATTTATTTGTTTATTATAGGTGGGGGCAGAGAGCAAGCATAAGCGGGGAACAGCAGACAGAGGGAGAAGCAGACCCCTTGCTGAGCAGAGAGCCCAATGTGGAGCTCGATCCCAGGACCCCGGGATCATGATCTGAGCTGAAGGCAGATGCTTAACCAACTGCGCCACCCATGAGTCCCTTATACCACATCTTCTTTACCCATTCATCTGTTGATGGACATCTGGGCTCTTTCCATAGTTTGGCTACTGGGGACATTGATGCTATAAACACTGGGGTGCAAGTGTCCCTTTGGATCACTATGTTTGTATCTTTAGAGTAAATACCCAGTAGTGCAGTTGCTGAGTTGTAGGGTGACTCTACTTTCAACTTTTTAAAAAAAGATTTTATTTATCTGTCAGAAAGAGAAAGAGAGCAAGCAGAGGGAGTGGCAGGCAGAGGGAGAGGCAGGCTCCTTGCTGAGCAAGAAGCCTGATATGGGACTCGATCCCAGGACTCCAGGTTCATGACCTGAGCCGAAGGCAGATGCTTAACTGACTGAGCCACCCAGGTATCCCCATTTTCAACTTTTTGAGGAACCTCCATACTGTTTTCCAGAGTAGCTGCACCAGCTTGTATTCCCACAACATTGTCCTAGGGTTCTCTTTTCTCCTCATCCTTGTCAACATCTGTCGTTTCCTAACTTGTTAATTTTAGCCATTCTGATTGGTGTGAGATGGTATCTCATTCTGACTTTGATTTGTATTTCCCTGATTGATGCTAAGTGATGTTGAGCATTTTTTCATGTGTCTGTTGGCCATTTGTATGTCTTCTTTGGAGAAATGTCTGTTCATGTCTTCTGCCCATTTCTTCATTGGATTATTTGTTCTTTGGGTGTTGAGTTCTTTATAGATTTTGGATACTAGCCCTTTATCTGATAAGACATTTGCAAATACCTTCTCCCATTCTGTCGGTTGTCAGTTGTCTTTTGGTTCTGTTGACTTTTGCTGTGCAAAAGCTTTTTATCTTGATGGAGTCCCAATAGTTCATTTTTTCTTTTGTTTCCCTTGCCTTTGGAGATGTGTCTAGCAAGAAGTTGCTGTGGCCGAGGTCACAGAGGTTATGGCCTGTGTTCTCCTCGAGGATTTTGATGAATTTCTGTCTCATATTTAGGTCTTTCATCCATTTTGAGTCTATTTTGTGTATAGTATAAGAGAATGGTCCAGTTTCATTCTTCTGCACGTGACTGTCCAAATTTCCCAACACCATTTGTTGAAGAGACTGTTTTTTGCATTGGACATTCTTTCTGCTTTGTCGAAGATTAGTTGACCAAAGACCCTCGGGTCTGTTTCTGGGTTCTCTATTTTGTTCCATTGATCTATGTGTCTGTTTTTGTGCCAGTACCATACTGTCTTGATGATTACAGCTTTGTAATAGAGCTTGAAGTCCAAAATTGTGATGCCACCAACTTTGGTTTTCTTTTTCAATATCCCTGTGGCTATTTGGTTTTGTGGTTCCATACAAGTTTTAGGATTATTTGATCCAGCTCTGTGAAAAAAGTTGATGGTATTTTGATAGGGATTGCATTGAACATATAGATTGCTCTAAGTAGCATAGACAAATTTAAAAATATTTGTTCTTCCAATCCATGAGCATGGAACATTTTTCCATTTCTTTGTGTCTTCTTCAATTTTTGTGAGTGCTCTATAGTTTTCAGAGTACAGATCTTTTGTCTCTTTGGTTAGGTTTATTCCTCGGTATCTTATCGTTTTTGGTGCAATTGTAAATGGGATAGACTCCTTAATTTCTCTTTCTTCTGCATCATTTTTAGTGTATGCAAATGCAACTGATTTCTGTGCATTGATTTTGTATCCTGCCCCTGTGCTGAATTCCTATATGAGCTCTGGCAATTTTGTGGTGGAGACTTTTGGGTTTTCCACATAGAGTACCATGTCATCTGCGAAGAGTGAGAGTTTAACTTCTTCTCTGCTGATTCAGATACCCTTTATTTATTTATTTTGTTGTTGTTGTTGCTCTCTGACTGCTGAGGCTAGGACTTCTAGTATTATTTTGTACAACAGTGGCAATAATGGACATCCTGTCCTGTTCCTGACCTTAGAAGAAAAGCTCTCAGTTTTTCCCCATTGAGAATGATGTGAGCTCTTTGTATATGGCTTTTATGATATTGAGGTATATTCCCTCTATCCCTATATTGTGAAGAGTTTGAATCAGAAAAGGATGCTGAACTTTGTCAAATGCTTTTTCTGAATCTATTGAGAGGATCATATGGTTCTTTTATTTATGTAGTATATCACAATGATTGCTTTGTGAATGTTGAACCACCCTTGCAGCCCAGGAATAAATCCCACTTGGTCATTGTGAATAATCCTTTTAATGTACTGTTGGATCCTATTGGCTAGTATCTTGGTGAGAATTTTTAAAAATTTTTTATTAACATATAATGTATTGAGAATATTTTTAAATTAAATTTTAAAGATTTTTATTTTATTTACTTGACAGCGAGAGACATAGCCAAAGAGGGAACACAAGCAGGGGAAGTGGAGGAGGGAGAAGCAGGCTTCCTGCAGAGCAGGGAGCCCAATACAGGGCTTGATCCCAGAATCCTGGGACGACTGAGCCATCCAGGTGGCCCCCATGTCTATTTTTTGAAACAGTTTCAGAAAAATAGGTATTAATTCTTCTTTAAATGTTTGGTAGAATTCCCCTGGGAAGCCATCCGAACCTGGACTCCTGTTTGTTGGGAGATTTTTTATTTCAGCTTCAATTTCCCTGCTGGTTTTGGGTCTGTTCAAGTTTTCTACTTCTTCTTGGTTCAGTTTCAATAGTTTATATGTCTGTAGGAAAGCATCACTTTCTTCTAGATTGCCTAATTTTTTGGCATATAGTTGCTCATTATATGTTACTATAATTGTATTTCTTTGGTGTTGCTTGTGATCTCTCCTCTTTCATTTATGATTTTATTTACTTGGGTCCTTTCTCTTTTCTTTTTGATAAGTCTGACTAGGGTTTTATCAATCTTATTAATTCAAAGAACCTGTTTCATTAATCTATTCTAGTGTTCTTTTGATTTCTATTTCATTGATTTGTGCTCTAATCTTTATAAATTCTCTTCTCCTGAGGCGCCTGGGTGGCTCAGTGATTTAAGTGTCTGCCTTCGGCTTGGGTCATGATCTCAGGGTCATGGGATCGGGCCTCACATTGGGCTCTCTGCTCAGTGGGGAGCCTTCTTCCCCCACCTCCTCTGTCTGCCTCTCTGCCTGCTTGTGATCTCTGTCTGTCAAATAAATAAATAAATAAAATCTTTAAAAAAAAAATTCTCTTCTCCTGCTGGATTTAGGCTTTATTTGCTGTTCTTTCTCCAACTCCTTTAGGTATAAAGTTAGGTTGGGTATTTTAGAACTTTCTTGTTTCTTGAGAAAGGCTGTATTGCTATATACTTCCTTCTTAGGACTGCCTTTGCTGCATCCCAAAGGTTTTGAACAGTTTTGTTTTCCTTGTCATTTGTTTCCATGAATTTTTAAAACTCTTCTTTAATTTCCTGGTTGACCTTCATTCTTTAGTAGGATGCTCTTTAACTTCCATATATTTGAGTTCTTTCCAAATTTCCTCTTGTGATTAAGTTCAAAATTCAAAGCATTGTGGTCTGAAAATATGCAGGGAATGATGCCTGGTATTGGTTGAGACCTGATTTGTGACCCATCATGTGATCTATTCTGGAGAATGTTTCATGCCTACTAGAGAAGAATGTGTGTTCTGTTTTGGGATGGAATGCTCTGAATATATCTGTGAACTCCATCTGATCCAATGTGTCATTCAAAGCTCTTATTTCTTTGTTGATATTCTGCTTGCAGTGAGTGAGGTGTTAAAGTCCCCTACTATTATCATATTATTATCAATGTGTTTCTTTAACTGTGTTATTATTTTATATAATTGGCTGCTCCCATAGTAGGGGCATACATATTTATAATTATTAGATCTTCTTGTTGGATAGACTCTTTAATTATGATATAGTGTCCTTCCTCATCTCTTATTACAGTTTTTGGTTTAAAATCTAATTTGTTTGATATAAGGATTGTTACCCCAGTTTTATTTTGATGTCCATTAGCATGATATATGGTTTTCCACCCTTTCACTTTCAATCTGGAGGTGGATTTGGGTCTGAAATGAGTCTCTTGCAGACAGCATATCAATGGGTCTTGCTTTTTTATCCAATCTGATACCCTGTGTCCTTTGATTGGGACATTTAGCCCATTACATTCACAGTAACTATTGAAATATATGAGTTTAGTGTCATTGTATTATCTGGAAAGTCACTGTAAAACATGAAGATTTTTTTTTTTAAGATTTATTTATTTATTTATTTATTTGTCAGAGAGAGAGAGAGAGAGCACAGGCAGGCAGAGTTGCAGCAGAGGCAGAAGGAGAAGCAGGCTCTCTGCTGAGCAAGGAGCCCGATACAGGACTCAATCCCAGGACGCTGGCATCATGACCTGAGCCGAAGGCAGCTGCTTAACCAACTGAGCCACCGAGGTGTCCCAAAACATAAAGATTTTAAGTGTATAGTTTGAAGAGGTTTTTTGTTTTTTTTTTTAAAGTTTATTTATTTGTTTAGTAATCTCTACACCCAACATGGGGCTTGAACTCATGGCCCTGAGATCAAGAGTCACATGCTGTACAAGTTCAGACAGCCAGGCCCCCTATAGTTTCATGAGTTTTGATAAATATATAAACCTATGTAACACTTAATCTGCCCAAGATACAGAACATTTGCTTCATCCCCGCAAACATCCTTCATGTCCCTTTGAAGTCAGTCCTCACCTCCCATCCCTGTCCTAGAAATTCATGTAAATGGAGTCACACTGTGTGTGATCTCTTATATCTGGTTTCTTCCCTTCAGCATACTGTCTGTGGGATTCATTCATTCATACTGTGATGGGTATTCAATGGCTCATTTATTTTTTGTTGTTGTAAGGTGTTCCCTTGTATGGACATGCCATTTGTCTATCCATTCTCCTGCAGATGATGGAGACTATCCCCATTTGGGCTATCATGAACAAAGTCTTGTGCAGACATTCCTTGTCATCCAAAGATTTGTGTGTTTCATAGGGAATGCAGCCAGTGGTTCATGCTGTGTTGTAAAGTTGTGCGCTCTGTTTCAGGATCACCCTTTAGAGGGGCAAATAGGTGTCAAAATTGCTTTGTTAGTTCTCCCTTGGACCATGGGAGTAACTTGAAGGGCTTAAGAAAAGGCCTTGCTCAGGGAGACATCACTCTGACTTATTGCAGATATGAAAGGAGCAGCTTCTCCTAAAAATATCACTCAGTTTAGAGGCAAAGGGTCCTGCCAGTCAAGGAGGCTGAGGGCAGTTGGAACTACCCACTAACGAACCAAGAGCCCTTGGGGGCACTGGCTGGCTCTGGCCCAGTCACTGGAGCACATGACTCTTGATCTTGGGGTTGAGGGTTCAAGGCCAACACTGGATTGTAGAGATTACTTAAAATTAAAACTTTAGAGGCACCTGGCTGGCTCAGTTAGTAAGGGCATGTGATTCTTGTTCTCAGGATTGTGAGTTCAAGTCTCATGTTGGGCATGGAGCCTACTTTAAAAAAAAAAAAAAAACTGAGGGGTGCCTGGGTGGCTCAGTGGGTTAAAGCCTCTGCCTTCGGCTCAGGTCATGATCCCAGGATCCTGGGATTGAGCCCTGTGTGGGGCTCTCTGCTTAGCAGGGAGCCTGCTTCCCCCCAACCCCATGCCTGTCTCTCTGCCTACTTGTGATCTCTGTCACATAAATAAATAAAATTTTAATTTTTTTTATTTTTAAGATTTTATTTATTTATCAGAGAGAGAGAGAGTGTACAAGCAAGCAGATGGAAGAAAGGGAAGCAGGCTCCCTGCGGAGCAAGGAGCCTGATGCAGGACTTGATCCCAGGATTCTGGGATCATGACCTGAGCTGAAAGCAGTGGCTTAACCGACTGAGCCACCCAGGTGTCCCAATAAATAAAATTTAAAACAATTTTTTTTTTTTTTTGAGAGAGAGCCTAAGCATGGGGAGCAGCAGAAGGAGAGGGAGAAGCAGGCTCCTTGCTAAGGACCCCAGGATCATGACCTGAGCCAATGGCAGATGCCTGACTGACTGAACCACCCAGGCACCCTAACACTGTGTAAGTTTAAGGTGTACTCGCCTACCCACAGCTTGGGCTGTATTACCATAGAAAGAGATAATTAAAACAGAGAGTTGATCATTTCATGGCCAGGTTGACTAGCAAGATATTGTAACAATATACATTACAATAAAAAATACTGTATGCACATACAAATTTCAACACATTATTAAATTTTATTATTGTAGCTAATGGAATAGGTGAGAAATGGCACCTCTGTGTCAGTTTTAATTTAATGTTCTTTGCTTATGAGTGAGCTCCAACCCTTTCTCCAAAAAACTATTTCCTAATGTTCAGTTTCTTCTTGTGTGAATTGTGTGCTCATGTTCTCTGATGCTCTGGTTCATCCTTTCAAAGAGCCTGGGAGTGCCTGGAAGTCTGTCTGGAACTTTGACACCACAGAGAAATTTAACCATTGGCAGGATGTGGATCCCAACATTGATTTCTGGCAAGGGATTCTAATTCTGATTGAAGTGTTCAGTCCAAGTTAAAGGAACTTCAGCTCAGGGAATCTTCAACAATCACCATTTGATCCTGCCACCTTTACTTTCTCTTTTTTTTTTTTTTAAGATTTTATTTGAGGAGCCCCTGGATGGCTCAGTCGGTTAAGTGTTGTCTTCGGCTCAGTGGTGATTCCAGGGTCCTGGGATGGGTTCCCTACCCAGCAGGGAGTCTGCTTCTCCCTCTCTCTCCGCCCCTCCCCCTGCTCCCGCTTGCATGCTCTCAAATAAGGAAATAAAATCTTTTTAAAGAGATTTTATTAAAAGGGGCACCTGGGTGGCTCAGTGGGTTAAAGCTTCTGCCTTCGGCTCAGGTCATGATCTCAGGGTCCTGGGATCGAGCCCCACATCGGGCTCTCTGCTCAGCGGGGAGCCTGCTTCCCTTCCTCTCTCTCTTCCTGCTGCTCTGCCTACTTGTGATCTGTCAAATAAATAAATAAATATTTAAAAAAATAAAAAATAAAAATTTTGAGAGGAGAGGAAAAAAAGAGAGTGAGGGTTGGGAAAGAGGGGGGGGCGCAAGGAGACTCCGTGCCGAGTGCATAGCCTGATGCAGAGCTCAATCTCAGGACCCTGAGACAGAGACCTGAGCGAAATCAAGAGTCAGATACTCAACCCAGTGAGCCACCCGGGCGCCCCTCATCCTGCTGCCTTTAAACAAATGGTTGGGTGTAAAGGCCAGCACCAGGAGGGGGGATGATCCGTGCAGGGGGAGGAATGTGTTCAAAACCTGTGTCAGCCCTGCGGAGTTCCTTAGGCTCTCTGACTCATGTCTCAGATCTGCATCTAGAAGACTGTGAAGTCTTGTAAACAGTCAAGAATGTTTTCTGGAGGATGGTTTCTTCAGTGATTTGCTCTAAATTGGCCATTTTGAGGCTTTTGGAGCTGAACAGAAGTACCTTGGCATGAGAACTGACACTGTATGAGGTTCAGGGTGAAGAGACCTCGGAGTCAACACTTCTCTTTCTCCGCAGATCTTATGTCCCATCAATCACTACCTTTTGCCTACTCTACCTGCTAATAATCCCTTCAGTACACCTACTTTTTTTTTTTTTTTAAGATTTTATTTATCAGACAGAGAGAGACACAGTGAGAGAGGGAGCACAAGCAGGGGCAGAGGGAGAGGGGGAAACAGGCTTCCCGCTGAGCAGGGAGCCCCATGCAGGGCTTGATCCCAGGACCCTGGGATCATGACCTGAGCTGAAGGCAGCTGCTTAACTGACTAAGCCACCCAGGTGCCCCCAAAATGAGTATTTTAACAAGTGCCAATCAGACCATGGTACGCTATTGTTTAAAACCCTCCAAGAGAGATGCCTGACTCGCTCAGTGGGTAGAGTATGCAACTCTTGACCTCGGGGTCGTGAGTTTGAGCCCCACATCGAGGATAGAGATTACTTACAAAAACAAAACAACCTTCTAAGAGCTTTTCAGTGTCCTTAGAATAAAATCTCAACATCTGCGATGTGTTGCAGAAGACCCCGCAGGAGCTATTATGCACATCCCCCCCCCCCCATGCCTCCTGCTTTGTCCCCAGCACTCTGCACTCTCCCTTCTCTGATCCGCTCGGGCAGGAATCCCCTTCAATTCCTTGGTCTCCTGTCACATGCCTCCTCCCCCTCTGCGGTGCCTGTTTTCATTCCCTTCATCCGGCTAACCTGTAGTCATCCTTCAGATTTCAGCCTAAATATTACTTCTTGAGGAAAGCCTGCCCCAGCCGCCCAAGATGCTCGGAGCCCACTAGTGAAGCTGGTTCACACGCTTCTGATGATGGAATTCTTTATCTGTGTAACACCTTGTCTCGTCCATTAGAATATTAGCGACTTACGATAGGATGTCATTGGTCAGTTTCCAAAGGGGTTTGTTCCAGGCTGATTTAACCTTTGAAGCAAGTTTCTCAATGATATTGACAAGTGACAAATGACATTGAAATTTTCAGCGGCATCTCTTAAATATTCCACAGGGTCACAAAACATGTAGCAGTCAGTGGTTGTCTGTCGGCTGTCACAGCTCCGGTGAAGTCACTAGGTGTTACTACGCTGGTGAGTATAGAAGAGACATCACACTGGAGAAGGAGAAGCAGCTTCTTGCCGGCAGATTCAATAGCTAAATAGCAGAGGAGTGTCACAGGGACCAGACCATTTGGTGTGGAAGGGCTCCCCTTCTCCTTCTCTTTTCCCTCGCCTGCCCCTCCCCTTCTGTTTTAAGGAGAGAACTATGAGTGTTTATACAGCTGGGGGGAAAAAGGAGCCGAAAGAAAGAGGCAAATGAAGGTGCTAGAGAAAGGATAATTGAACAGCAGCTCAGTTATTCCACAAACATTTACCAGACATCTGCGGTGTGCCAGGCACTTCGTTAATCAATAGTGACACAAAGATGAATAAGACGCAGTCCTTGGACTCGAGGGACTCCCAGGAAGAGAAATGACACGCAAATAGATAATGCTATTACCTATACGAAGCCTAGTGACAGATATGTCCAGTCTCTATACAGAATCACATGCGAAGAAATATTAGTTGGCATCTAAAAATAATCGCAAAGCAACTTCATTTTTTTTTAAGATTTTATTTATTTCTTTGACAGACAGAGATCACAAGTAGGCAGAGAGGCAGGCAGAGAAAGAGGAGGAAGCAGGCTCCCTGCTGAGCAGAGAGCCCGAGGTGGGGCTCGATCCCAGGACCCTGAGATCATGACCTGAGCGGAAGGCAGAGGCTTTAACCCACTGAGCCACCCAGGAACCCTGCAAAGCAACTTCAAATCTCATTGCAATCTCTTGAGGAAGATGCCAAAGGGGGAATTACATAGATGATTTATAAGAAACCTTCTTGGGATGCCTGTGTGGCTCAGTGGGTTAAGTGATTGCCTTCGGCTCAGGTCATGATCCTGGAGTCCCAGGATCAAGTCCCCAGCTCTGCGGGGAGTCTGCTTCTCCCTCTGACCTTCTCCCCTCTTGTGCTCTCTCTCTCTCTCAAATAAATCTTTTAAAACAACAAAAACAACAACAAAAACCCATCTGCTCTCATCAGCTGGAAATTCCTCTTCCTATCCAAAGTAAACCAAATTATTCAAGACTTGGCCCTTCAATCCTACCTTTTTCCTATTATTCTGATGATCTGGGAACCTAATAGGCACAGACAGAACCTTCCTTAGCAGGTGAAAGGAAAAGTAGAGACTGTGGATATTCACACATGATCATTATTGCTACTACTATTAGTATTTATGGCATGATAGATCTTCTTTATTGTAATTTAAAAAAATTTTTTAAAGATTTTATTTATTTATTTGACAGACAGAGATCACAGGCAGGCAGAGAGGCAGGTAGAGAGAGGAAGGGAAGCAGGCTCCCTGCGGAGCAGAGAGCCCGATGTGGGGCTCGATCCCAGGACCCTGGGATCATGACCTGAGCCGAAGGCAGAGGTTTAACCCACTGAGCCACCCAGGCGCCCCTATTGTAATTTTTTAAAAAGATTTTTATTGGGGCGCCTGGGTGGCTCAGTGGGTTAAAGCCTCTGCTTTTGACTCAGGTCGTGATCCCAGGGTCCTGGGATCGAGCCCCACATCGGGCTCTCTGCTCAGCAGGGAGCCTGCTTCCCCCTCTCCCTCTGCCTGCCTCTCTGCCTACTTGTGATCTCTCTCTGTCAAATGAATAAATAAAATCTTTAAAATTAAAAAAAAAAAAAAAAAGATTTTTATTTATGGGGCGCCTGGGTGGCTCAGTGGATTGGGCCGCTGCCTTCAGCTCGGGTCATGATCTCCGGGTCCTGGAATCGAGTCCCACATCGGGCTCTCTGCTCAGCGGGGAGCCTGCTTCCCTCTCTCTCTCTCTGCCTGCCTCTCCGACTACTTGTGATTTCTCTCTGTCAAGTAAATAAATGAAATCTTTAAAAAAAATAAAAATAAAGATTTTTATTTATTTAAGTGATCTGTACACCCAATGTGGGGCTCAAACTTACAGCCCTGAGATCAAGAGTGACATGATCTCCTGACTGCGCCAGCCAGGCATTCTAGTTTTATCGTAATTTTAATTTTTCGAATATTTATTAATTATTTTTAAAAGATTTTATTTATTTGAGAGAGAGAGCACAAGCCGGGTGGCAGAGGGAGAGAGACAAGAGGTTCCACGTTGAGTGGGGAGCCTGACAGAAGGCTCGATCCCAGGACCCTGAGATCATGACCTGAGCCAAAGGCAAAAGCTCAACTAACTGAGCCACCCAGGCAGTTTTTATTTTTTAAAAATATTTATTTATTTATTTGGTGGGGGGCAGAGGGAGACTTTCTCCTGAGCCCAGAGCCTGACTTGGGGCTTGAGGCCATGACCCCAAGATCATGACCTGAGCTAAAATCAAAAGTCAGATGCTCAGGCACCTGGGGGACTCAGTGGGTTAAGTCTCTGCCTTCGGCTGGTCATGATCTCAGGGTCCTGGGATAGAGTCCCGCATCGGGCTCTCTGCTCAGCAGGGAGCCTGCTTCCCTCTCTCTGTGCCTGCCTCTCTGTCTACTTGTGATCTCTGTCAAATAAATAAATAAAATCTTAAAAGAAAAAGTCAGATGCTTAACGTATTGTACTACCCAGGTTCCCCTTAAGTTGAAGTATATATATACATATATATATATATTTCACATACACATATGAATTACATGTGTATATTTCATATACACATATGGATATATGTGTAACATATATATTATATATATAATAATGAATTATTATTACTATCTTCCTGTCAAAGACAAAAAACGACGTGGTAAGGAAGTGATACAGTTATCTGAGGGAATGAGGAGCAAACAGAGAGGACCATCATCAAGGGTGATAGGGAGTTAGCCAGGAAGAAAGGAGGGGAGAGGCATTTCAGGCCCAGTGAGCAGGATATGCCGAGGCCTGGGGATGGGAGATAGTATGTGAGGCTGAGGGGGGCGGGAGGGACTGAGGCTATCCATGGGGAAAAGAAGAGGGGGTCTGTGTTTTTTGGAGGAACATTAAGGAAGAAATAGAAGTAGGTGAGAAATCTCCACTGGAAGGCCTTGGTTTCTGCATTGAGCTTATTATTTTTTTAAAGATTTATTTATTTATTTGAGAGAGGGGGAGGGGCAGACGGTGAGGGAGAAAGAGAATCTCAGGCCAGCTCCACGGAGAGCACAGAGCCCAAAGTGAGCCCACGACCCTGAGATCATGATCTGAGCTGAAATCAAGAGTTGACTACTTAACCGACTGAACCACCAAGGTGCCCCTTGCCTCAAGGTTATTTTCGTACGGAGACAGAAGAGGCTCCAGAAAAATAAAGGATTTGCTAGACAGCCATCAAGACATGGCCACAGGGACCTCAGAGCTGCAGAAAGTCTTGCCAGAGTGCACTCAGACTAGGTGCACTGGCCTGTCTTGACTTGATTGGATTTACTTCTTCAGCAACGTTTTATGGCCGGAGGTATGGACAGAGGGGATGGTCAGAGGGTGGAGGACCGTAGCACAGCCTCTGAAACTGGTAGGCACAGAGTTTAAGTTTGTTGAGTCATTGTCCTAAAACCCAGTGGAGCAGAGAAACGAGTGTGGCCAGAGGCGACTGGGGTACAAGGTGGAGCAGGGCAGGATGACTATGTTACATTTGTTTACCTTCCATTGTAGCCATGGAAACCTTTGGGGATGAAGGGGAAAGACAGACACATGGCACAGGCAATTGGCCAGTTCAATCCAGCAAACATTTACCTGGTACAGGCTTGGAGTGAGGTGCTGTGGGGTCTGCCAGGATAAGTCAGCTGCCTTTAGGGTGTTTCAGGTCTTATAAAATTCCTTTTGTGAAGGTGGCGATGGAGACACAAAGAGACATAGCACTGCAGAGAGAGAATTTCAATGACTGAAAGCCAGGGAAGGCTTTGGGGCAGAGAGCATTGGAGGTGAATTTTCAGCATGGCCATGTATTTGAAGGTTGGTTTTATTGGTAGTTAGGAATCTTCAAAGGGTAGGAACCTCTTGGGCAAAAGTGCAGAGGTGGAGGGCCCCAGATGCACAGATTAGAGCATTTAGGAGATGGTCAATTTATGTGGCTACAGGAATAGCTTAGCCTGTGGGGAAATAGCCTGGAAACATATGTCTGAGTTGATTTATGAGGGACTTTGAATGTCCGGCAGAGAGCTCTCAGAGATCGCCCTGTAAAGAGATACACCCATTTGCAAAGATAAACTGCAGATTTTTGCGTGCGGAAAGGTGACATGATTCTATCACTGTTCTAAGCACTCCTACAACTGTTGAAACATACAAGATTAGATACCAAAATAGCTTCCTGTTCAGCTGAAAATGACATAATTAAATTCATTAATAGGGGAAAGGGACTCTTCCTTCCCAGGGCCAGCCATGACCCCCTTCCGATTTTATAAACAGATTGAAAAACAAGACGCAAAAAACCAAGTCTCCAGATTTCCATCTCTGGGAAAACTGAAGTAAATACTGACACAGGCTTGTTTTGTTTTCCCAAGAGAGCGCTCCCAAGCGATTTCTCTAATTATCTAGAAAAAAAAATTTTTTTTTAAACTTGTTTTTCCCTTTAGAGTACAGCTGAGCTGAAGGGAAAACTGAAGTATTGCCTTAGGTTCTCCAGCTTTGGTTTGGCTGCAGTATTAGTCCCCGAGGGACGCTCTCCGAGGTGTCTAAGCTAGGTGTCCCTAGACGTTTGCTCACAGCAACAAGAGGGGCGCTTAGAAGAAGTGGGAGATACTGGCGTTCTACAAAAGGGCTGATTTTAAAAAGAAAAAAGGCGGCTTGGGCGCGGTTCTTTTTAGTATAGGAAAAGTAATTGAGGTGGAAGCCGTTGCCTTCGCCTCTCGTCAGGACCTCTGCACCTGAAAGCATCAGAGTAACACACCCATGGAGGGACAGTGGGTCCCTACTCTCCCGCCCTTCTCACTCGGCCTTTAATTCCGCCAGTCTCCCAGAGGGACTGTTTCAGCTACAGCCTAGCGCGCCCCACAGCCAATAAGAATCCAGGACTCTCCACCCGTCTCGGATTCCCACCAATCGGCGTCCAGAACTTTAGCCTGCTAGCGGCGTCTTGGTTGTCAGAGAAGGGAGGGAAGCCCCCTTAGAGTTGCCAGCAAAGGACATGGCCGCGGCCCCTGGAGGAGGGGACGCGAAGTGAGGAGGGGGCAGGGAGGGAAGAGGACGCGGGAGAGGAAGACAGCCCCCCGGGCCCCGGTAAGTACGAGAAGGCCCGTGGCCCGAAGCAAGGGGAGCAGGGAAGCAAGGGGACATGGGGCTCGGCCTCCCACGCCCTCCGGATGCTTGGCCAAGGAGAGAGGAGTCTGGGGTCTGCACCCAAGAAATGGCCCCGGGGGATCTCTTCGAACGGGGAGTCAAGGGACGGGCTCTGGCCTCCAGCTCCTGGCCGTTTCCTTTCCCCAGGTGCTCACACCTGCCCTTGGGGCCCGGCTTGGCCCCTTGGGGGTCCCACGTCAGATCGAACCCTCCTGCCAACAATGAATCCCTGTCCCAAGGTTGTGGTGTCTGGGCCCTGGTTCAGGGGGCTTCCAGCGCCGACGCCCAGCATACTTACAGGTCTCTGGGGTCCCGCACCCCCCGCCCCAGTTCAGACCGTTGTGCCCCTTGCGAGCTCTCAGCTGCTGCCCGGGCCCTCGTGCTGACCCTGTCCGGCCGGATGGAGCCGAAGGGCCTTAAACCTGAGCGGCGAAGGAGCAGTCGGAGTGCGCCCTGCCTTTTTTTTTTTTTTTTTTTTTTCCTTCCGTATTTCCACAAACGTTTAAAGACTCCTTAGAAGCAACTGTAGGAACACACTTGTCATCCTGCAAACCGACTGATGTGCTGTGCGCTGTGCCGTCCTTCCCCTGCCGCACACCCCTAAAGTCCGGTCTGGCAGCCCCCCGCGTGGCGCCGTGCGAGCCCCTGCCGGCTGCCCGGGGCCAGATGCCAGGGAAACCCTGCCCTCCTTTCATTGGTGTGGAACCACGGGCTGCCCTTCGGCGTGTTCGTCGGTTTGGTCACGTGCTGCTACAGCCCACCCTCGCTTCCGAGTTTTTGTGTGGCTCTAGGGGAAAAAAGGAGGGAGCTTTGTACGGAATCTAGTTTTCCTGCAAGCCTGTGATTTTTGCATCAGAGGAGATCAGCGTTTTCTCATGCTTTGTCCAACACACGCAGCTTTAGCCACATGCTTCAGCCATCCCCCGGGTCTTCTGGGACTGGTGGAAGTGGGGAGGGAGGAGTTTTTACGTTTTTATTTCACGAAGGCGGAGAATAACTTTGGGGGAGGCAAAGAGGGCAGGGCCAGAGTCACCTGGAGCCAGGACTGGAACTCTGAAGTCCAGATTCACAAGTTCTTTGTCCACCGGATCAGTTGTTTTCTAGGTATGACTGAGAAGTCAAGTTCCTTAACTTCTCTGAGCTTCTTGTAGAGTGATCTCTTGCATTAGAGATAGGATGTGGAGGCTCTCTGTCTCTAGGTATATATATAGCACGGGGGGCTAGCACTTACTAGGTTTTTGCATTCCTTATATGTAAGTAACCAGCATGTAGTTCCCTGGCTGGTTTCTTGTATTAATATTTATTGTGGTCTTTCTATATATTTGGGGGTGAAATGATTTCAGTGATTCTCATTTGAGAGGGCAGAAAGGCAGGGAGTCCTCCATTTTGGGGGGGACAATTGTAATGTTGTAGTGTTATTAATGGGGGTGGGTTTTGTATAATAACAGTGTGGAGGCAGAAGGAGCTTGAGAACCACGGAAGGAAGAAGAAATGCCATTCTGGTGTGTCTTTATTGTAATCTTGGCAAAAGAAGGGCTGACCTTAGTATTCTAAGAGGTCTATTCTAAGAGGTAGTTTACAATTTTTTAAAAAATGCAATGACACAGGTATAAGTTCATCATCTAGAATCCAGTAAAAATGGTGCTTGGAATAAAAAAGTTTGCAAATCACTCTACAAATCAGAACACATCAGAATGTAGCCTATTATTAACCCTGGAACAGGGGCAGCATGTTCAAATAAAATCCACAAATTCTCTGAAGTCTCATTTTAGCTGGTGTGTTAGCTTTAATTTCCTTGTTCACTGGTTCTTTTTGTTACAACTTCAAATAGAGAAACTGGTGGATACCAAGGAGCAGTGCCTTCACTAGGGAGGCGAAGTACAAATCATCCCCTTGATAATCAGCTGCCAAATAATTGAGAGTTAACTGCCCTTGAACTTCCCCATCCCCTACCCTGCCCCTTGTTTTTGTGGTGACCCGACATCAGAAGATTAGACCGGGAGAGCCAGGGCTGGGCGGTGAGATGGAAGAAAACAGAAAGCCCTTCACATTTCTATTTTGAGGAGTTGCTAGGGAGTGCCAGCTCCAAGTGTTGAGAATCAGCCTTTTGGAAAGCTTAACTCCTACCGAACTAATGAGAAGTGAAGGTCACGATCCTTTTGGTTCTTCCCCACTGCTCCTTCCCAAATGCTGGGCTCGGGAAACCATTTCTATAGGGAAGGGGTGGGCGCTAATGTAAATACTACCTACATGGGAGGCTTTCTTGACCCTTACCTGGTGAGTGGAGGATGAGCTCTTACAACCAGTCCGAGCTGGAAAGACACAGCCTCGAAATCCATTGCTGGTGTCCAAATGAGAAGGTTCCAGGTCATGGTTGGCACTTCTCCACTGGTAAATGTGTGTCAGTATTTTTTATCGTGTTATTGTCTCAGTGGTGTTTCCTTGAGAGTGTCTTTCTTTACCTAGAAGCTAGCCTCCTTTAAAACTATTGTTTGAACCCTGGTTTCCAAGCCTGGATCGGTTTCTTAGTAGCACAGGTGAACTAAAGGGTAGGCCAAAGCTGTAGCAGGAATGTTTTTCTTCCGGAACTGACCCGCCAGCCAGCATGTGTGGTTTGGTGATCAGGGGTTTGTGTAATGATAAGCTATGCCTGTGGCTGCTGAGACAGTAGTAAACAGTGCTGGTCACGTGGCGCAGCAAGTAGGGTAAGGGCCGGCTTTAGAGCCGCCGGGATGCCTGCCTCAAGCTGGGCCCATCAGACGCTGATTGCTTTGTGTTTCCCTAGCCCCAGAGACCCGAGTGGTGGGGAAGTTGGGGGGTGTCCAAGGAAAGGAGACCCTTTCAGGGCTTCAGGCATCCTTTTGGAAACCAGAAATCTCAGCATAATTATATGAACCCAGTTTTCTTAATTTCAGGATCCTTTTGAGAAGGAGGTGCATGACAGCAATATTCCTTAGTAGGGAGGTGAACAGAAAATAGTGGGAGATCCTGGGAAAAGATATACACTGGAGAGAAAATCAAAGGTGTGTTTAAAAGAGCATCGATATCCTTAAAGGGGAGAATATCGTCCAGTCAGGTAAGCCAAAGCTAACAGCTAAATCAGAATCAGAAGTTAGTGATTTTTTGTTATTGTAGTAAAATACACTTAACAAAAAATTGACCATTTTAACCAATTTAGTCCATTAACACTGTTGTGCAGCCATCCATACCAGTCTGGCTCCAGAACTCTTGCATCTGCCCAAACTGAAACTCTGTGCCCGTTAGCACTACATTCTCACTCCCCCTCCTGCCCCCAGGTCCCTGCAGCCACCATTCTACTTGCTGCCTGTATGAGTTTGCTCACTCCAGAAACCTCAATAAGGGGAATCCTACAACGTCTGTCCTTAGTGTAAGGTCATTAAGGTTTATCTGTGTCGTAGCAAATAGCGGCATAGTCTTCCTTTTTAAGGCTGAGTAATATTCCTTTGTATGTGTGAATCACATTTTATTCATCGATTTGTCTCTGGATGGACACTTGGGTTGCTCCCAAGTGTCTCGCCAATTCTCTTGGCGATTGTGAATAATGCAGCTATGAACGTACGTGTTCGCATGGGTGTTGGAGTCCCTGTTTTCACTTCATTTGGACATATATCCAGAAGTGACAGGTTGCTAACTTTCTAAAGATCCATTTGATACATTCACATGCTTTGAAAATCAAAAGGTACAAAAATAGATACAGTCCAGTTTCTCCCCGCCTGCTCTTGTCCTCAGCCACTCAGTTCCAACCTAATATTTTTTTTCTTTTGTGGCTTGTGCTTTTGGTATTAAAGAGATCTAAACCAAAGTCACCGAGTTTGTCTCCTATCTTTCCTTACAGTCTTACATTTAGGTGTAGGATCCATTTTTAGTTAATTTTTGTATAGAGTGCAAGCTGTGTCTCCAAGTTCTTCTTTTTTTTAATCTGATGGTTTGATTTTTCCGGTGCAGTCTGTTGAAAAGACTACCTTTTTTCCACCGAACCCTTTGCAGCCTTCTCAAAAATCAATTGGCCATGTATATCTAAATCTATTTTTGGATTTTCTATTACAGGGTCAATACCACATTGCCTCAATGACTGTAGTTTTATAAACCTTGAAGTCGGGTGGTGAAGACCTTCCAAACTTTCTTCTCTTGGGGTAGTCTGTTCTAAGTGGGACTGAGCATCTATTCTTCTTTTCTTTTTTTAAGATTTTTATTTATTTATTTGACAGAGAGAGATCACAAGTAGGCAGAGAGGCAGGCAGAGAGAGAGGAAGGGAAGCAGGCTCCCTGCTGAGCAGAGAGCCCCATGCGGGGCTCGATCCCAGGACCCTGGGATCATGACCTGAGCCGAGGGCAGAGGCTTAACCCACTGAGCCGCCCAGGTGACCCTGGACTGACCATCTTTTCATGTGTAGTAGCTGCTGGATTTCCTTATCTCCTTGTCTCTCAGGGTTAGAAGACACAGGTAAAGGTTATCTCTTATTTGCTACCTAATGTATTATCTCTATAATTTCCCAGCCTCTGCTTGGATCCGTGCAGTGCCGGGGAGCTCATTGCCCCTCAGGGCAGCCTGTTCCATTTTTGTTTTTTATACAACTCTTATCATGTAAACTTGTGTTGAATCCCGGTCTGCCCCCCTGGTGTAAGTCATTGATAAAAATATTGATTAGGACCCACCAAGGATGGAACCCTGAAGCTTGTTATTAAAAACCTCCCTCCAGCTGAACATCAGTCCATCAGATAGTTCCCTTTGGGCACAGCAACTCAACTGAGTACCATCCACCCCATTGTGTTTTCGGTGGAAAGCACAGCTAATGAATATGGTGTTGGAGGAATTGGAAGGGCAGCGAACTCCTCAGCTCACCCTCAACCTGAACCTTGGGCACCCTCTTAGCTCTTTCTGATGCTGGTTCTGAACTTGGCAGCAGGAAGCATCCATCCCTTTGTTCCCATGGCTACCATGCTGCCTCTGTCTAGAGACTCATCCCGGCAAAAAGATTACTATAATTTTCTTCTACTTTTTCTGCTTATAATTTCTTTCCTTTCCCCCGATCCATTCTCTACCCTCTTAAGATACTGGGACCCGCTCAGGAACCTCCAGGGACTCCCCAGGGTCACTTTGTTTTGGCCTTCATTCATCTGTGCATTTTGGTCCCTGACTCCCCGCTCAGTGTCGCTTCATTTCTTCTCTCTGACTTAACTCTGCTCTAACTGAACATATTAGATCACCATCTTTTTTTTTGGGGGGGGGGGCTTGAACTCACGACGCTGAGATCAAGATCTAAGCCGAGATCAAACGTCAGACACTTAACCAACGGAGCCACCCAGGCGTCCCAGGAAACCATCTTTCAAAAAGGCTCCATGCTTTTCTTCCTTGGTGCCTTTGTTGAGATTTCTAGTTCTTGCTTTGGGTGGTTCTCCCTCTTCCCCGTCTGAAGCTTTCCTAAGTGCACTCTGTGGGCCTTGGCGGTGGCTGCTGCTGCTCCTTTTCTTTCTTCTTTTTAAGATTTTAATTATTTAAGGGCACCTGGGTGGCTCAGATGGTTAAGCATCTGCCTTTGGCTCAGGTCATGATCTCTGGGTCCTGGGATTGAGCCCCGCATCGGGCTCCCCGAGGTATTATTTCCACAGGATAAAATGCACTGACTTAAGGATACAGTTCGAAGAGTTTTGACAAATGTATGCACCCTTGTAACCAGCACCCCCAGTCAAGGTTTTGAACAAAAGACCCCTGTGCCCTTGGCAGCCTTTCCCTCCTGGTGACCCCAGGTAACCCCTCCTCTGCTTATTGTCACTATGGATTAATTTTGCCTGTTCGAAGTTTTATGGAAACGGGGTCGTATGCCGTGCGCACTTCTGTGCTCCTTTTACTCACCAAATGTTTTCCAGATTCAACCACATTGTCATGTGTTTCAGTATCTCATTCCGTCTGGTTGCTGGGCAGAATTCCATTGTATGGGTATACCCCGGTTCATTCACGTGTGAATGGACGCTTGGATCCTTTCCAGCTTGGGGCTGTTTTTGAATAAAGATGCTATGAACATTTGTATACAGTTCTTTTTGAGGAAGTATGCTTTCATTCCTGGGAGATCTAGTGAGTAGATGCTCCGCTTTAAGAGAACTTGCCAAAATGTCTTCCAGAGTGGGTGCACGCGTGATGTTCCCACCAGTTTCTGAGCTCCCCTCCTCACCAACAGGAAATATGGTCAGTCTTTTCCATTGTAGTCATTCTGATGGGTGTGTACGGATACTGGGGGCACTTGGGTAGCTCAGTGAGTTAAGTATCCGACTCTTGATTTCGGTTCAGGTCATGATCTCAGGGTTATGGGATCAATATATTAATATAAATGTTAGGGGCACCTGGGTGACTCAGTGGGTTAAAGCCTCTGCCTTCTGCTCAGGTCATGATCCCAGGGTCCTGGGATCGAGCCCCATATCAGGCTCTCTGCTTAGCAGGGAGCCTGCTTCCTCCTCTCTCTCTACCTGCCTCTCTGCCTGCTTATGATCTCTGTCAAATAAATAAATAAAATCTAAAAAAAAAAAAAATATATATATATATATATATATATATATATATATATAACATATATATATATGTTAGCATTTAACTTAATTATTTAGATATTAAATGTTAATATTAATATTGAGTCTTCCAACCCATGAACATGGCATATCTCTCCATTTATTTAGGTCTTGAATTTCTCTCAACAGTGTACAGGCCTTACATATTTGTTTTTAAAAGCCTTTCCTCGGGGCGCCTGGGTGGCTCAGTGGGTTAAGCTGCTGCCTTCGGCTCAGGTCATGATCTCAGGGTCCTGGGATCGAGTCCCGCTTCGGGCTCTCTGCTCAGCGGGGAGCCTGCTTCCTTCTCTCTCTCTCTCTCTCTCTGCCTGCCTCTCTGCCTACTTGTGATCTCTCCCTGTCAAATGGATGAATAAAATCTTTAAAAAAAAAAAAAAAAGGCCTTTCCTAAATATTTGCTGTATTTCATCATAGCATATAGGAATTTTGTATTTTGACCTTGTAACTTGTAACGTTGCATACTTATTTTATCTCTTAGAATTTTTCCCATATGAGCTAGTCTTCTGCAAATAAATTCTGTTTTACATATTTCTTTGCAATCTCTATACCTTTAATTTATTTGTTCTTCTCCTTACTTTTTTTTAATTTTTTTATTTTATTTTATTTTATTTTTTAAAGTAAGCTCCAGGCCTAGCGTGGGGCTTGAACTCATGACCCCAAGATCAAGAGTCCCATACTCTGCCTGCTAAACCAGCCAGGCACCCCTTTTCTCCTTACTTTTGAGTCTATTCTTTTTTTTTTTTTTTTAAGATATTATTTCTTTATTTGACAGGCAGAGATCACAAGTAGGGGGAGAGGCAGGCAGAGAGAGAGGAGGAAGCAGGCTCCCTGCTGAGCAGAGAACCTGATGCGGGGCTCCATCCCAGGACCCTGGGATCATGACCTGAGCCGAAGGCAGAGGCTTTAACCCACTGAGTCACCCAGGCACCCCTTGAGCCTTTATTCTTCACCTAGGTGGCACTTTGTTCATATTTCTTGTTTCCTGGTGATAGTAATGGCAAGTATTTAATAAGACTTACTATATGCTAAATACTGTACTGGATGGTCTGCTAATAATATTTTATGTTATCCTTGTTGCTTCTTTGTGAAATAAGCATCATTCTCTGAACGAGAACACTGAGGCCCAGGGAGACAAGTAATTTGCCAAGGTCATGGGCATCTGATACATGCTGGAGCCAGGATTTGAACCAGGGGTATTTAAATTTGAACCCTATGCTTCACCTCACAACGGACCAGGAGTAGAACTGGCCCTTTAAGGGTCTAGCTGCTGGTTTCAGATCAGACAGTTGGGGACTTTTTTTTCCCAGAATCCCACGTATGGAGTGATGGGAAAACAGAGACTCTTAGAGAAATGTCCTGCTCCTGGCTGCCCTCTCTGAACGCTGTGGTTCCAGCTGGCCACAGAGTTATTTCACTCCTGTTGTGTTGGGAGAAGGAGCCAAGCGCCATCCCCATCTGGCTTCTGGTGCCCTGCCCTGTGTGGCCACTACCTCATCTAGCCCCTGGTGGGAGGGGTGCTCGGGGACCTTGAGCTGAGCTCGTAAACAGGGCCTGGGCCCCGTGAGTCAGAGCGGCCTTGGGGAGCGGTGGATTGTCCTCTCAGGATCGCGTTTCAGTCGGCTGCCAGAGACCAAATGTCACAGCGTTAGGAGGCTGCTTGCAGTGTCGCTGTCTGTGTCTGACCCCCTGGGCTAGCTCGCTCCGCTCCGAAGCCCTGGCTGCGGACCTCAGGGGTCGGAAGAGATGTGGAAGCGCCAACCCATGAGGGCAGCGCTGGGGCTGCCTTGCAAGGAATGACGTGGGGTTTTGGAGTGGGATCGGTGGCCGCGGAGCCTTGGCATCCTAGCTGGGGTCTCTGGACATAGCTTTTTTTTTGTTCCTAGATTGCTCTTTTATGGGTCAGTTCTCCTGGGCTTCTGACCAGCTCCATTTTCTGAGGCTTTGCTGCAGGCCCCAGAAAGCACCGCCCCCAGCCGCAGGTTAGCGCCTTCTCCCCAGGCAGTCCTTGGGCCCCAAACCAGATTACTCGAGGGCACTCTACCCAAACCCTCCCTGGCCTGAAATTATTATTATTTTTTAAAAGATTTTATTTATTTATTTGACACAAAGAGAGACATCACAAGTAGGCAGAGCGGCAGGCAGAGAGAGAGGGGGAAGCAGGCTCCTCGCTGAGCAGAGAGCCCGATGCGGGGCTTGATCCCAGAACCCTGAGATCGTGACCTGAGCCGAAGGCAGAGGCTTAACCCACTGAGCCACCCAGGCGCCCCATGGCCTGAAATTCTTAAAGCGTGTCTACTGCGCGGGTGGGCGGGGGAGGGTCAGGGGGTGTATGGGGAGGTAGGGCTAGTCTTCACTTTCCAGATTGTTATCACATTGGTTCAGCCATCCAGGTCGGTATCCGCCCAAGTGCCCCTAGAGCGCTGCCCTGTCAGCAAAGCATGCGGGAGGCTCCGCTTTAAGGCCCATGGGCCTGTGTGTATGCATGTGCATGTGTGGACGTGTGTGTGCGTGTCCCAGTTTACCTTGATGCTGACCTTTGTTTATTTTTATTTTTATTTTTTTTTGACAGAGATCACAAGTAGATGGAGAGGCAGGCAGAGAGATGAGAGAGAGAGAGAGAGAGAGAGAGAGAGAAGCAGGCTCCCTGCTGAGCAGAGAGCCCCATGCAGGACTCGATCCCAGGACCGAGATCATGACCTGAGCCGAAGGCAGCTTAACCCACTGAGCCACCCAGGCGCCCCCTTTGTTTATTTTTAAAATTAATTAATTAATCGTTTTCCTAATCTTTACCTTTTTTTTTTTTTTTTTACATTTTCATTTATTTAAGTAATCTTGACACAGCTGAGCCAGCTAGGTGCCTCTAATCCACCCGAAGCTGAGCGCCTGCGGAAGCTGTGCTGCCAGGACAGGTCTGGGGGGCTCCGGTGCCCCGGGCTCCGGACTTCATGTGCTGCTGTACTGTGTAGGCAACACTGTCGTGTTTCTCAGCAACCTGGGCTCACGGGGTCTCTCCTTTCTTTCTGTCCAGATGCTGCAGCTGTGACAGAGTCGCGGGGCCTTGTCCATGCTGGGGAGGAGCCTTCATTTTGGGGGTGACCGCCTTCACCTGGGCATGCCTGCAGTACTCTGGGCCCATGGATCTGAAGGAGAAGCACACGGTAGGCCGTGGTCGGTGCCCGGATGGGTGTCGTCTGTGCGTCGCAGTTGGACTCTCTCTACTTATGTTGGCCTGGGAGGTCCTCTTTTGGGGGCTTTAAACCAAAAGTGAGAGAGGGGGTGTGGCTCTGAGGATGGGGGTACAGGACGGTGATCCTCCCGAGAGGGTGCTGTTGTTGGGCTGGGAAGCCCTCGGGGAACTGGGAGCACAGGGCGAAGGGGGGGGTGAGCTCAGCGCTTGGGAGCAGTTGCTGATTTGGGTTGGCTCTGAGCCAGACTTCCCCTTCTTGCCCAGGGGCGTGTAATTTCGTTTGTTTGGTCTTTGCTAGAGCTCTGCCCCAACCTGCTGAGCCGTGTTGAGTACGGTTGGGCACCCTCTCTGTGGTTGGGGACGAGCTCCCCAGTCAGACTCCAAACACAGCTGCGTAACCAGCTGGAGGTGAGCGGCCAGGAGGCCCAGGCACCGGCCAGGTGGGCGCCGTCCTCCCGGCCTGACGCAGGTGCGCCTCCCGGCCTCCAGGTGCGCTGCCCTCCCCGGGCAGTCGATTTGCTGGCAGAGTGTCCTCCTCCTGTGACGAAGACCGTCCCAGGGGAGGTCCTTCCAACGCTTGCCTGGGCTTCTGGCACGGCTTCATGCGGGTCCCTCTGTCTCTGATCGCCTTCCTCCACTCAGTGTCAGAGAAAGGTATCTGAAACGCAGGGCTGACCTTTTGTCGCCTCTGCTTAAAAGTCACCAGTGGCTCGCACCGCCTGCTGAAACCTGGAGTGTGGCCGGCGAAGCTCGCCATCATCCCGCTGCTGCCCTTGGGCCCCACGACCCCATCTCCCCCGCCTTGGCCTTTAGGACATGTGACGCGTCCTTCTGCATGCTTTAGGATTTGGGTCCGCTGTCCACATTTTGGCTCCTACTTTTTCCCGGACGAACTCTTCCTGTTCTTTCCTCACCACGCGCATCGCCTTCTCCTGACAAGCCCTCCTCCCCCTCCAGATGTCCCTCCTTCCTGCGATCACAGTATCTCCACCACTGTGCCTGCCACTCTGTATGGAAATAATCTGCCTGTCCCATCTCGTCCCACTGTCCCCAGCTCCTAGCGCAGAGCCTGGCAGGCAGCACGGGCTCAGTAAATATTTATCAGTCTGAACTTACGGACAGCGATCTTCCTGCCAAAGAGATCTTGGAAGGTCTGGAGTGGGAGCTGTGGGTCCACACGCTGGGTCTCTGGGGTGCCTGGCTTCCTGCTGACTCGCTCAGCCGCAGACTTCCTGTGCCTCTGGACCAGCTGTGGAACAGGCTTGGAGGCCTGAACCTGAAGGAGGCGTGTTCGACCTCCTGTTCACTGATCTGCAGGTGTCCTTCCTGTGAGTGATTGGCACAGAGGGAACCAGCGACCTGGACTTCTCCCCTAGCCTGGGTGTGAGGCTGCCACGTCTCATTGCCAGAGCTGTTCCCTTCCAGGGGGCACCCCCCCACCCCCAGAAGCTTTGCTATTTACTGTGTGATGCAGTGGCCTGCCTGGGTGAGGCTGAATGTCTCAAAAACAGGACAGTGCTGTCCTCTGGTTCCAGCCTTGTTGCTGAAACACCACTTCCTATTGAGTTGGGGAAACCAAGATCTGTGAACCAGCTTCTCTCTCAAGCCTGAGGAAGAACCCTTGGGTGCCCGGGAAGGATAGCTCTCAGCGGTCAGTTTTGCTACAGGATTTTTACTCTCTTCTTGGTTGTTTTGGAGAGATGAGTCCTGAGGTAGACATATCACCGGCTGTATTCACAGAATACGTCCTTGGGGTTGGGGGAGCTCTGGGCCCTGTGGAGGTCGCCCCCATTTGGAGGGGCTTACAGTCCAGCTGAAGAACTAATAGTACAAGCAATTCAGAGATAGAACCGGGGTGTGCCTGGGTGGCTCAGTGGGTTAAAGCCTCTGCCTTTGGCTCAAGTCATGATCTCAGGGTCCTGGGATTGAGCCCCACATCAGGCTCTCTGCTCAGCAGGGAGCCTGCTTCCCTTCCTCTCTCTCTGCCTGCCTCTCCCCCTCCTTGTGATCTCTGTCTGTCAAATAAAATCTTTAAAAATAAATAAATAAATACATAAATACATAAATTTTTTTTTTTTTTTAAATAAAAAAGAGAGATAGATCCAGACAGGGTTTTTACTGGAAGTGGCTTGTGAGCTGTACACATGGGCTTCCCCAGATTACCCCCGTGGCCTCCAACAGTCAAGGCTTCTTGCAGGCGTGGGAATGAAGAGAGCTGGATGGCGGAAGTTGATTGAAAGGGGCCTCTCGGGCCCTGGCTGTAGCCCAGGATCAGCGTGGCTGTCGCTGGTTGCTTTTCTGCCCCCCCTTAGTGACCTCCCAGTCCTCCCGTCTCGCTGTCAGGGCCTCCTCTCCTCAGTCCCCGGTCCCCTGTGGTGGATGTGCTGTAGCAGTGAGCGTCCGGACTTCTGTTTCTTGGGTGCAGTGCCCCCCCTTTGCGCGTGCTGAGGTGGGCAGTGTGGGAACGGGGCAGGATGGGAGTCCTGCAGAACCCCCAGCTTAGACCCTGTGAGCTCTTCTTTCCAGGGCCTGTCACGCAGGAGGGAGAGTTTGCTCAGTGGTGATGCCCACAGAGCAGGGCCTTTGTAGAAAGCTAAGGGGAGGTATGTCCTGGAGCAGGGGCCACGGGGACGCCACTCTCCTTGGCAGTTTGCTAAGGCTGCAGCCCACTGCGTGGCTGACCCCTCCTCCCTGGGGCTCGCACCTCAGGAATACTGCCTGCCCTTACCCTCTGGACTCCTTTCCTTCTGTTCAGATCAGGATTTGGCAGAGGTGGGCTGGGGGGCCAGGGAGCTGTGCTAGAGGAAGGGGAGAGGCTCTCTCCCCTTCCCTGCTGCTGGTGATGGTGGAGATGGTGGAGATGGTGTTGTCGGTGTTGCCTGGGAGACAGAGCCCTAGAGAACCGTGCTCAGGCTCCAACCTGCGCTCTCTCATGACTGGACCTTTTCGGCTTCTTTCTGTCCCATAGGGTTTTGCAGCCCCTTCCTAAGGGTGGCCTGGACATAGGCTGAGAAGTTTCCAGTCTACTCCCAGGGCCACCTGTGTGTCAAATTTGGGCTTCCAGGGTGACACACAGGCTCTCTTGGCTGTTCCTGGAGCCCCAGGTCACTGGGCGGGAGTGGAGGCCCCAGGTCCAGGGGGTCTCCTGTCCCAGAAGCTTTTTGGCAGGTGTGTCTAAGTGTGACCATGCGTGTCTCAGCTGCTGGCTGAGCTCTGCTGTTGGGGGTTCCCCACCCCACCTAGCAACCTGGTGGGAAGGTGTTAGGTCTTAGGTATTGGAATCCTCAGAAGCCCTTCTGCTGGAGTCTTCCACTGGATTCTTCCGCTGGCTTCCGGCCCCTGCTCTGCCTCCTAGAAGTCCCAGCTACAGGCTTCTCAGTTGCCAGTCCTTCCCCCTCCACGCTGGATGTGCTGCTATTAATAACGGGCAAGTCCCCCCCCCTTCCCGCAGCTACAAGTGTGGGAAGAGCTGCTGCTGGCCTGCTTCCATCCTGGGAGCCTCAGAGGGATGTCGGGGCGCTCTCTACCTTGCCCGGACTTGGGGCCGAGGAGGGGTGGTCTAGGGGGAGAGCCCAGGCAGTCCTGGGTACCACGGTTGCCCTTGGGCTCCCCCCCCCCCCCCGCACCACTGGTGCGCACCCGGTGGGCTGCAGGCGCCCCTCCGCTCACCCCTCCGTGGCCTCTGATGAATGGGCCAAGCTCCTGGGCATCTGGCGGCGCAACTGCAAACTTTCTCCCCTCAACCCGGCTCCGCCCTCCCTCCTGCCCGCCTCTCCCTCCCTCCCACGGGCTGTTGCTGCACTGCCTCCTCCTCCCTCCCTAAATCTGCAGCGTGACTGGAAATAGGCTGAATTAATCAGCAGCCTGAAGCTCCCGTCTGCACGGATCCTCTGCGGGCTCGGCGCTGGCTCCTGGCTCCCACGCTCCCCGGCCCCCTCCCCCTTTTTTCCTCTCCCCGCTCGCTCTCCTCTCTGTTCCTGCCTCTTGTCCTCTCTCCTGGAGGGTGGTGTTGGAAGTTCTATAGTTGACTCCTTGTGGCTCAGACTCTACCCCATGCTCTTTAAGCAGACAGAGCTATGGATGCCCCACCAGGGCAAATGCACCAAAGTGAGTATGCTGACTTGGTTTTATATTTTTGTTGCAAACGCCTTGTTCTCTGCTTTGTGTGCAAGGCTTTGGGCTCAGCAGTTGCCACAAGTCTTGAGGATGGGTGCCGAACCGGAGGCAGCTCAGATTACGAGGTTGCTAGGACGGAAGAAGGAGGCTGAGAATGGGAGCCAGGGTGCCCGGGTGTCTAGGGAGATGCCAGTCGGGTTCCCAAGTCACCCAGAGCAGGACTGGAGCCGCGTGTCCCAGTGGGGCATCCTGACGAGTTATGCTGGGACCTGGGTCTCTGTGCACAGGTGATGGGAAGCCCTGGGTCCGGATGTCAGCCCTCCTCGGGGCCAGTCGGTGGGGGGGCTATTTCTGGCTGGACCACATGGGTCTTTGAGATGGGAGCAGCCAGGGCCCCGCTGATTTCCTCTGCAGTTTCAAGAGGAAGAAGATGGGCGGGAGTGCCAAGGTCAGCATGAGCCCAGAAGAGGAAGAGGCTTGAGGCTTTGATTTGCCTGGCTGAAGACAGATTTGTGTCTGGCCAAGCTCAGAAGAGATTTACCGTGGCTACTGCAAGAGACCCAGCTTCAGTGACTTAGGCATTATGTTGGATTCCAGTTTTGGGTCCCTACCCCGTCTGCACTGGCTCAGAAAGCTGGGATGGTGGGGACCTGGTTGAGGGGCCAGCCAGTTCTTTTTATTTATTTATTTATTTTTAATATTTTATTTATTTGCTTGTGAGAAAGAGTGAGCAAGTGAGTGCAGGAGAGCTGGGAGGCAGAGGGAGAGGCAGACTCCCCACTGAGCAGAGAGCCCAGTGCTTGATCCCAGGCTTGATGCCAGGACCCTGGGATCGTGAACTGAGCTGAAGGGAGATGCTTAACCTACTGGGCCACCCAGGCACCCCGGGGCCAGCCAGCTCTAATTAGCTCTCTGCTGTTGTTAAGGCTGAGGGTCACAGTCAGAATTTGTAACTTATCTACCTGAGCCTATGGGACCTGGATTCTGCTCCCAAAATAGGTGAAGTAGGAAGGAAACCGGCGGCCATGGGGACAGAGCCTGTGACAAGTCCTGAAAGGTCTGGGACTCGGGGGTGGGGGCTCTTGGCTCTGGGCCACCTGGGAAACCTGACCAAGGGGGTGCAAGAGACTTGAGGGGCGTTGGCTCTGGAAAGGCTTGGGAGACCGTCCCAGGCACTCAGCGTCAGGCCCCATAGAACTGGTGCCGAGGAGTATGGAGTTCTAACAATTCTCACTGGACAGATCGAGTTCTTGCCCCACCTTTTTGTTTATCTAAATCCCCATGCCCTCCCAGTGTCCCCTTAAAAAAAATTTTTTTAATTAATTTGAGAGAGAGACAGAGAAAGAGAGAGCAGGGGGCGGGGGTGGTGAGAAGCAGAGGGAGAGGGACCAGAAGACTGGACGCTGAGCGCGGAGCCCATCGCGGGGCTTGATCTCACCACCCCGAGGTCATCACCCGAGCTGACATCCAGATTGAACGCTTAACTGACTGAGCCGCCCAGGCACCCCTCTACCCCCACCCCCAGGGTCCCTCTTTGATGATGGAAAAGGGAGGAGAAGCCCAGCTCACGATGGGCATCTGTGGCCGCATGTCCTGCGCCTGGGTTTCCTGGAGCCTCAAGTTACTTTGTTGGGTCCTGCTGAGCCTGAGCATTTAAAACAGGGGGATGGGGGTCACTTTTACCTGCAAAGCACTGGTGTAAGGGGAGAGGCAGGCTCAGGCTTCCCCTCTGGTGTGGAGTCCTGGTTTAGCCATCACTCCTTGCCCCAGGATCATCCTGGGAGGTGTCCGGCCTTGGGGTGGGGTGGGAGATTTTGAACATCTAAGAGGCAGGAACAATCTCTTACTGCCGCTGGGTACTGAGGGCTGAGGCAGTTTTTCTCTCGCTTCTTGGCCCCGTAGGGAAGAAAAGCAGACCTTCAGATGGCACGTGTGCGAGGCAGGTCCTTATCTCTCAAACCAACCCTGTGCATCCTGGCACAGTCTCCCCCTTGGTGCCCAGCCTAATTTGCGTTTTGAGAAAGGCCGGCAGAGCCTGCTTGCCCAGGGGCCTTTTAAAATTTCCTTTGAAAATGCTGAAGTTCCACCAGGTTCCTAGGCTTTGGCTCTCACATCGCAGGGGGCGGGGAAGCACAATGAGAGAAGCAGTGATTTTTACTGGTAACAGGAAATCTGCCGGAGACAGGGTGACGTGTTGCTCTTCCGTGTCACTGAGGGGCCGAGGCCGTTGGAGGAGTGTGGCTGGGGCCCTGCAGAGTGGGCTGGCCCAGAAGGCTGTGTCCTTGCCCCCGGGCCCTACCTGTATGGGCAGGCCCTTTCCTCGGGGCGTGTGATTACAGAGTGGCTACTTTTCTTCTGCTGTGCCATCTTTAATCGCCGGTCTGGAGCTGGTGTTCCTGGCCAGACACAACATGCGTGGGTAGATGCGCACAGTCAGCGGGCGGGCCTCTGCTGGCCCTGCCCCAGGAGCATCTGCCCCCCTTGGGCCCATGCCTCCCACACTTGGACAGCAGCAGTGTGCAGGTGCTAGGAACTGGGGTGCAGAGAGAAAAAGTGGATCCCCTTCTGAGGCGGCGGATGTCAGGACAGCCACGGGGCAAGAGGAGGGGAGCTGCTGATGTCCAAAGTCTATAGGCCCGGTTTGCCGGGGGCGGGGGGGTCACCCTGGTTCCCTGGCTGAGCCTTTGCCTGCCTTCTGAGCAGGGTCCTCATCCCAGACCCAGTGGCTTCCCGCGTGACCTGCGGCTCTTCTGGGATTTATCTGCCCCCCCCCCCGCCCCCGCTCCCCTCTCCCCGCTTTCTCCTGCCCAATCCCCGGCTCCTGTCTCTTTGGCGCGCGCCATCTCTCCACCTCTGCAGGCCAGCCTTTCCCTGCCTCCAGGACATTTTCTCACTGCAGCATTTCTGGAGGCCTGGCCCCGACAAGTCCTTCTTGGGAAGGAGAGAGAGCTCACAAAGTAGAGCCTGGGGGAATGGGGGCAGCAGGGACTGGCAGCACGGGAGGCTGCGTGCGCAGCGGCTGTGCCCGCCAGATCCTCTTCTTTCCTGGATTGGGGGGAACGGGCATCACCCCCTGGACCAGCCCCTTAGACACGAGAAGGCCTCTGGTTCCCTTCTTTCTGCCTCCCTGCCTCCCCTTCCATGTCAGGAGTCAGGGAGGCAGACGTGCAGACCTGACTTACCTGACACTCCTCTGTTGTGGATCACGGCTTCTCAGGAGGGCCTCAGGATCTCTGCCAGAGGGAGGTGGAGGCTCTGGGGTGTTTACCCATGCTGGGGTGTGGGGCCCCTGCCCAGAGGGCCCTATCTTCCTGAGCTGAAATAACCAGTTATCCCCTCTGGGAAGAACCAGCTCTTATCTTCATAATCCCCCAAAGCCAGCATGGAGAGCAGGGATTAGGGGAGATTTAGGCAAGGGATCTGGGAAGCCCTGGGGCCAGGCTCAGTCTGGAGCCCGTTCTCATCCCACAGGCGGAGAAAGCTGTCAGTGGGCCCGTGCGGGAGCTCTGCTCAGGTGCGTCCTACCAGGATGGGTCTGTGGTCACGGGACGCCACCCCAGGGCAGCAGCCCCTTCCAGTCATGGGGATGTGTGTCCTGTATGGAGACAGGCGCAGAGGAGGAAGTCTGGAATGTTGGCCAGTTCAGCCATGGGCTGAACTGGCCAGGGCGTCACCAGGGTTAGCCAACCGTGGTCAGGACTCGGTAGGTAACTCCAGCCCCTTTCTTGGTGCCCCAAGTCTAGGGCTTTTCTCCTCTTGCTCAGGAACCTTTCCTGGTGGGAGCTCTCATCGGAGCTCTTGGGAAAGATCCAGTTATCCACCAGCACTCCTTTCCTGGGGGGGTGCTTTTTATTTCCCAGGACCCCCGACCTGGGGAATCTCTGTATCAGATTCAGTGTGTGCATTGAACTCCCCTTCAGAAGCTTTCATTCAGTAGGTTTGGGTAAGACCTGGACATCCACGTTTTTAGAAGCTCTAGGTATTTTGGCTGCGAACCCCCGGCTGCCAAGCCCTGATTAACCTGTCCCTGGGGTCACTGGAGCTGTGTGTGCGCACTTGTTCTTCCATTCGTCCAGGGAGTGGCCATGAGCCCACTGCTGCGTGCCAGCCAGTCTCGGCAGCTGCTTGGAGGGTTGTGGAGATGGAAGAGTTCAGTACCTGTGTTCAAGGAACTGGCAATCTGGTGGGAAAGCGAGACAAGTCCACCTATAATGATAGTTCTCCACAATGCAGACTGGGAGCCAGTGCCCCGGGTGCACTCGCCCCGTACGTGCAGCCCTTGGCCTTGGGAAAATTTCCCAGAGCGGCTGACGTAGGAGATGAGGCTTGAAGGGGAAGAGAGAGGTGTTTGGGGCCGGGAGCATGTTCCCGGGGAGGGAAACTCATAGAGGTACTTGCACCCGAGCTCGGAGAGCACGGCTTGCTTGGGGACTGGAGGAAATGCAGGAGAGGCTAGAGAAGCTGGTAGATCACAGGTCCTGCTCTGGAGTCTGGGCTCGACTTGAATGATAAACGGGGTCAGTTGAGGCGGTGCACTGCACTGGCTGGATGTTGCAGTTGGCTTGGAAGAGGGCGACCCTGAGGAGTGGGAGGGGGGTGGTGGTCACTGCAGGAGCGGAGCTGTCCAGCTGGGAGGGCCACGCTCCAGGGTTTTGGACGAATCCACTCCGAGGCGCCTGTGAAACAGCAGTGTGGCTGCGGAGTAAACAGGTCAGCATCTGGGCCATGCCTGGAGTTAAACTTCAGGAGCTGTAGCTTGGTGGTGTGGTGGGGGACTCCACGACGGTGGCCGAGGTTGTCCTGGAAACATACATGAATTTGTTAAGATGTCCTCGGGATGGGCTGTGGCGTGGATGGAGGGGAGTCAGTCGGAGAAGGAGAAGACGGGGCGAAGCCTGGGAGTGGGGCTGTCCGTAAGCAGAGGCCAGGCCAGGCTCCTACAGGACAGCGTGGGTGGTCCCCAGTGCCGCCCAGGACCACCCCATCCATGCTCTGTTCTGCTACCCTCGGTGACAGGAGAGGACAGCATTGCAGGTCCTTTCCTGAGGGCAACTATCCCTTGTCGAGTCCTTTCTGATGCCAGAGTGTCACAGTATGGTCCCTTCTGTGAAATGGTGGAAACAGTATTTGGTGGTTTTTTTCTTAATGTTTTTAACTCCTTATTAGTTCCTCCTTCCCACTTTAAAAAAACAAAAACAAAAACAACACCATTTTTCGGCTCCTGAAATGCCCAGATGGCAGCAGAGGTCGGTGGGGAGGTGAGAGGGGCAAGAGCAGTGCGTGGGGCTGGGAGATGCCGATGGCCTTGGCAGGTGGGTTAGGAGTCACTGAGTAGAGTAAGTCTGTTTCTGTTTTTAACTTGGCCTTGAGGAGTGGGGGGCTTTTAAGGTGGTGGAGATGTGAGCAAACACCCTGAGAGCTGCGGGGTGGGGGGTGGCGGGTGGAGGAAGCAGAGGGAGGATGGGGGGGGAGGGAAGACAAAGAAAGATCCCTGCCTCTGGCCTGCGATGGAGGCCTCCCTGGGCAGTGCCCTGGGCCTCGCAGGGATGCTGACTGCTGCCTGCTTCCCTCCAGGGCGAGCCACCCTTGGCCCTGGGCCTGTCTACCCGGAAGGCCCTCAGCATCCTGAAGGAGCAGCTGGAGGCAGTGCTGGAGGGACATGTGAAAGGGCGGAAGAAATGTCTCACGTGGCAGGTGAAGCCTCTTCACGGGGAAGCCAGAGCCCGGCTGGGATGGCAGAGGGGCGTGGGGGGCCCAGGCTCGGCCCGGGAGCCCACCTCACGCCGGGCGGTGTGACCCGACCGGAGCCGCGCTAAAAATCAGAAGGTGGCCAGGGCTGCGTCCCCGAGTGCTGTCCTGATTACCTGCTGCGCAGCTGAGACCAAAGCCAGAAGACCAAGGCAGCCTCAGGCCAGGGCAGGCGGGGGTGGGAGGAAGGCGGCGGATCTAGCAGCTCGGTCCCCGGGCCCCTCACTCCCCGCCGCCCCTCCTCAGGAGCTGTGGAGAAGCAGTTTCCTGCACCACGGGAACCGCTGCTCCTGCTTCCACTGGCCCGGAGCCTCGCTCATGCTGCTGGCCGTGCTGCTGCTGCTGGGCTGCCACGGGGGCCAGCCGGCTGGCAGGTAACCGCGCCCCCGCCTCGCCCCCAGGGAGCACTGAGCCACCCCTCCTGCCTCCCACCTGGACACCCACGCCCAGCCCCGCCAGCACCATGCCCTGCACACAGTCACAGTCTGGGTCGTTAGGAATCCTCTGTCCCCCGGTAGGCTGCTGTCAGCAACCCACCCTCCCGCTGCCCCGAAAGGAGACCCTCTTTGCAAAAGGGACTGGGGTTGGCTGGGTGGGGAAGCCCCTCTCCCTGCTAGTACCCCCCTCTTCCCGCCAGCCATGGGGTGGAGCTGGTGAATGCCTCGGCACTATTCCTCTTGCTGCTTCTCAACCTTGTCCTCATTGGGCGGCAAGATCGGCTGAAGCGTCGGGAGGTAGAGCGTAGGCTCCGAGGGATCATTGATCAAATCCAAGGTGAGGCCGAGGCTCAGGCATGCTGGTTGGGAACGGATGCCCTGTGAAGTGTGGGCCCCGCGCTCTTCTCCTGAGGCCTCCCGGGGAGCCCAGCACAGCGGTGTTGCCTGTGGCCAGCATTCTGGGGGCTCTTGGCATCAGGAGAATTGGGAGGCTGCCCTGCCCTCTTTTGAGCAGGACAGCGAGAGGCACGGACAGCTAGGCGTGTGGCCTGAACACGGCACGTGGGGAGGCCGATGGTGGCCCCGTCGGCTCGCAGGCTTGCTAATGATGGGAGACTTAACGGGGAGGCCCCTCTTTTGGCAGGAGGACAGTTGAGGTTTTCTCTTCCAAGTCTGCCTTGTCTGGCGGTACTGGGCCAGGGCATGTAGTAAGATGGGCCAGGGAAGTCTAAGAGCTGCAGGAGGCAGGGTTGGGGGCCCAGAACCGGGAGCCCAAAATGGAGCAGCCCTGTTCCTAAAGAAGGGAGTTGCTCAGTCCGGTTTCTGCTCGTTCTTTCGTTCAGGTAGCGTTTGCTAAGCCCCAGCTAGAGACAGTAATTCCTGCTTTCCAAGGGCCTGTGGTCTTATAAGAGAAACACCTAGTGTCAGAGACATTTCTCGAACGCAACCAGGCAGCAGATGTTTAAATGCTAAGTGAGAGGGGGTTGCTTCATTCTGAAATGATCGGTTGGTTGCAGCCTCGTGCCAGGTGTGGGAAGGACAGCAGTGACGGAGGAACATGGGCCCTGCTCTCTGAGAGCTCGGTCTCTTGCTCAGGAACCATCAGTGGCTCCTTCTTGCTTATCAGAGCTGCCCAGAACCTCTGGGCCAGGCTCCAGCCTCCCTCTCTGGACTTTTCTCTACTGTCATCTTCACCTGAAAACCCCTCCCCAGTGCCAGACCCACCGTGGACCAACCTGCTTCTGTGCCTCATCCTGGTGTCCCCCTCCCTGGCGTGCTCCTCCCTCATCGGCTCCAGCTGACAGATCTGCCCATCTTAAACTCTGCTCCCTTTCCCCTGAGGCCGCCTCTGATGGCATCAGCTCTCCTGTGCTCCTGCAGCTCGGGGATCTTTCCTAATGCCCTGAGCGCGGGTTTGCCGTGATTCGTGTTATCTGCCCACAGACATCTCTCTTTTCAGTTTCGGCTCCTCAAGGGCAGGGACTGTGTCGTCTTCACCTTTGACCTTTGCATCCCTCAAAGCCCTCAGCATTGCTTGTGAGACGTGTTTGAATGGAGTTAAGGGTATAAAGAATAAGCCGGTGTTCCGAGGGGTAGAAGTGCCTGGGCTGGAGTAATGGGAGAGACTTCACAGGGGAGGTGCCCTGGAGAGAGGGGTAGTGTTGGCGTGGCTGGTGCGGGCTGCTGTAAGCCTTCTGGGAAAGGAAGGCGAGCAGGCAGAGCCCCACTGTGTGTGCTGGGTGGCGGATGTGCGGAGCCATGGGTGAGGTGGTTTCTTTGCTCCCCTTCTCCTCAGATGCCCTGAGGGATGGCAAGGAGATCAGGTGGCCAGATGCCGTGTACCCGGACCTCCACATGCCCTTTGCACCGTCCTGGTCCCTGCACTGGGCCTACAGAGATGGACATCTGGTCAACCTGCCAGTTAGCCTGTTGGTAGAAGGAGACATCATAGCTCTGAGGCCCGGCCAGGAATCGTTCGCCTCTCTGAGGGGGATCAAGGTAGCTCGAGGCTTTTCTCCTTCCCTGGAAATGCTGTGGGAGCATCTACAGGCGATGGTGGGAGGGTCCCAGGGCTCGATCCTGAACCTTCCTGGCCGGCTCACAGGCTTCTTGGCAAGGGCTCTGGAAGAATGGAGAAGAGCTGGAATGTTTCTCCTTGTCCTGTTCTTTAGTTTCTCAGACCCTTAAGCTGCTAGGAATCCAGTTTCACAACCACCACCCTCCCCCGCCCCACGGCTGACTCTTTGTCAACCAACGGCCCCTAACCCAGTGAGGTATCTGCACTTAGCTGAATTGTCCAGGAAGAGTGGCTTCTGATTGAACCAATGCCCTTGACCCCTCCTCCCCTGACTCTGGCAGGATGATGAGCACATCGTCTTGGAGCCCGGAGACCTGTTTCCCCCTTTCTCTCCACCCCCCTCCCCCCGGGGAGAAGTGAAGAAGGGGCCACAGAACCCCCAGCAGCACCGGCTCTTCCGCGTCCTTGAGACCCCTGTAATCGACAACATCAGGTGGGCTTGCTGTCCCGCCTTCCTTCTGGCGCCCGAGTTCTCTCCCCTGGTGCCTCCAGGAGCAGGGAGTGGGCTGACAAGGAGAGAGCCTGGTTTATCCAGAGCTCCCCTTGGGGTAGGCACCCCTGTAGATTTTTTAACTTGAGTGTCTCATGAGAATTCCTAGCCTGGGCCATTGTTCCTCTCCCCTCTGGAGCTCTGAGGGGACCACTCAAGAGGCTGCCCCAGACCCCTCTCCCAGGGAACAGGAGAGATGGTCTGACTCAGTGGTGCCCAGGCCTCTCCCCCGCCCTCCGAAGGCTCACCCAGCTACAGGGTCACCCCTCTCTGCAGATGGTGCCTGGACATGGCCCTGTCCCGCCCAGTCACCGCCCTGGACAACGAGAGGTTCACGGTGCAGTCGGTGATGCTGCAGTACGCGGTGCCCGTGGTCCTGGTGCGTGAGGCGGGCCTCGCGGGGCAGGGGAGAGGGCCAGGAAATGGGGGAGCCTCGGGGCCAGATTCAGGTGAGCGCGTGAGAAGACGGGGAGGGGGTGCCCAGAGTGAGATGGCCGGTGCTGGGGCTGGGTGGGGGTATGCGTGGGCGGAGGAAGGGGAGCCTTAGAGCCAGGGTCCCTATCTGGGTGGGGGGCTGAGGCTGCGCTTCTCCTGTTCCCCGAAGGCCGGCTTCCTCATTACCAATGCGCTACGCTTCATGCTGAGTGCTCCTGGCATTGCCTCCTGGCAGTACGCCCTCCTGCAGCTGCAGGTAGGCCCTGCCCTTGCCCCTCCATGGTGCCTTCCATGTTGCTCTTTCCTGGGAGGCTGGGTCCCCTCATGGGGCCCTGGCTGTCCCTCCCTCTGCAGCCCAGGGGTCACAGCTGGAGGATGCCTGCTCCCCTTCTTTTCCTGCGCTGGACAGCTGTCCCTTTCTACTCAGGGAGTGGCTTCGGGGCTGGGGAAGGCCTCCCGTCCCTCCCTCTCAGCAGGCCAGCGGCTCTTTGAGAGGCCTCAGTGTGGTTCGTGCTTCCCCAGGTCAATGGCGTCCTGCCCATCCTGCCCCTGCTCTTTCCAGTCCTCTGGGTCCTGGCAACCGCCTGTGGAGAAGCTCGGGTCCTGGCCCAGATGAGCAAGGCCTCGCCCAGCTCCCTGGTAGGTTGTTCCAAGGCATCACGGGGACAGCACAACAAGAAAAAAATCGGGAGCCAAAAGAGGGTGTCAGCTGGGGCCCAGCGACTGGGTACCGAGGTCCAGCCTCACTGTGGGCCCCTCTCCCCGGCACGGGTGGGCCCTGAGCTGCTCTCCGTGTGGAGGAGCCTCCAGGCTGGGCCGTGTGAGGCGGGGGATCGTCCCTGCTGGTTCTCAGCAGACACGGGATTCCGGAACGGCCCCGGGTGTCCTTTATCAAAGGCATCGGGAGCCTTGCTGGTGGGGGGGCCCCACCCTTGCAGCTTGGAGGCCTCCCTGAGCCGGTGCCCTTTTCTCGGTGCAGCTGGCCAAGTTCTCGGAGGACACTCTCAGCAGCTATACTGAAGCCGTCTCCTCTCAGGTACACTCACCTGGGACACCTTCTGCCCTAGGCCCTTGGAGCCGCCAACCTGAGCTCCCTCAAGCTGGCCTCAAGCTGGCCCCTGAGGCTCCCCTATTTTATGGCCTTGGAGCCTTCTGTCTCCTGTGGGCAGTGTGCTCTGCCCAGGCGAATGCCTCTCCACCCCGACTTCCTGGTCCCCGGACTGTTTCCTCTGCCGGCTCCTGAGGCTGTCTCCAGGGAAATAACATGGACTTCGTCTCTCCCACCAGGAAATGCTGCGTTGTATTTGGGGGCATTTCCTGCGGGTGATCCAAGGGACATCACCGACGCTGAGCCATAGCTCCAGCCTGCTGCACAGCCTGGGCTCGGTCACGGTGAGGGTGGCCCTGCGGGAGGACCCTGCCCCCGCTGGCCGGCTGCCGGGCTGTGTCTGGTGCCTGCCCGCCATTTGAATGGACCCTGGCAGGTTGGGGAATGCCAGGCCCCCTCCCCAACCCCCATCTCTCCCTGCAGGTCCTGTGCTGTGTGGACAAACAGGGGATCCTGTCGTGGCCAAACCCCAGCCCGGAGACCGTGCTGTTCTTCAGTGGGAAGGTGGAGCCCCCCCACAGCAGCCACGAGGACCTCACCGATGACCTGTCCACCCGCTCCTTCTGCCATCCTGAGGTAGAGGAAGAGGTAGGGCCGGCTCCCAGGGACCCTGCTCCGGGCCTGGCCAGTGGCCTCAGGGAGGTGAGGCTGGGAGGGCGAAGGAAGGCTCCAGCACCGTTAGGATCTGCTTCTCGGCCGTTCACGCAGAGCCTCCGCCTCAGAACTGCCCTGCCTCCCTGGCCCGTGACAGCCAGTGGGACCCCGGTCCGAGGCCTGTGCTCCTTGTTCTCCTCAGCCCCACGAACGAGATGCCCTCCTGGCCGGGTCTCTGAACGCTTCCCTGCACCTTTCCAATGAGCAGGAGCGTGGCGACTGGCCGGGTGATGGTCCCAAGCCCCCCGAATTCTACTCTCACCACAAAGCTCACGGCCGCAGCAAACACCCGTCCGGCTCCAACGTGAGCTTCAGCCGGGACACGGAGGGCGGGGAAGAAGAGACTGGCAAGGTGAGAGCAGCGTGGGGGCGGGGGGCAGCTGCGGGGGGTCCTGGCCTCCCCCACTGTAGGGGCCAAGGGGGGGCAGCCTGTCCCGGGGGAATGAACCTGAAGGCACAGACGCAGCGGCCTCTGTTCCCAGGCCTTGGGGCTCGGCCAGGCAGGACGGCCTCCTGAGGCTTCATCCAGGGCCCGGGAGGGAGACCCCTCTGGGTCTTGCAGATGGTGACTGGTTGAGGCAAGGCCCTTCTGGTCACAACCTTCTGAAGACAGAAGGCTGGCGGCTCCCTCCCTGCTCCCTCCCTGCCCTGGGTGTCCTCCTCTCGCTGCCATCGCTGGGCAGAGCTACCGGAAGCAGCCGAACCCCAGCAGGGACATGGGGAGAGGGTTTCCGGGAGGGATGGGACACGCGAGCAGGCTCTCTGGGAAGGGGGTGCCTTCTCCCCAGCTGACGCTCCCCTCTCCCCTCCCCCGTTCCCCGTGACCCAGCCTGGGCTGGAGGGCGAGCCGTACGAAGCGGAGGACTTCGTGTGCGACTACCACCTGGAGATGCTGAGCCTGTCCCAGGACCAGCAGAACCCCTCCTGCATCCAGTTCGATGACTCCAACTGGCAGCTGCACCTCACTTCCCTGAAGCCCCTGGGCCTCAACGTGCTGCTGAACCTCTGCAACGCCGGCGTCACTGAGCGGCTGTGCCGCTTCTCCGACCACCTGTGCAACATCGCCCTGCAGGAGAGCCACAGCGCCGTCCTGCCCGTGCACGTGCCCTGGGGCCTCTGCGAGCTCGCCCGCCTCATAGGTGCGCTGGCCCCGGACTCTGAGCAGACCGCTGCCCCAGGCCTTCGCGGGGAGCCCCGTCAGCCCTCTTGGCTTCCCTCCAGCCCCTGGAAGCGGGCCCCTTTCGACAGTGCTTCCTAGTCTGGGAGAGTACCCAAGGGGGAAAGGGGGGAAGAACCAGCCTAGTCCGATGGGGGTTCTCTCCCTGCAAGGGAGGGAGGTGCAGGTGCCACGGACTTCCTCCCGACACCCCAGGTTGCTATCCCTCCCCGTGCAGGCTTCACCCCTGGTGCCAAGGAGCTCTTCAAGCAGGAGAACCACCTTGCACTCTACCGCCTCCCCAGTGCCGAGATGGTGAAGGAGACCTCGCTGGGGAGGCTGTCCTGTGTCACCAAGCGGCGCCCCCCGCTCAGCCATATGATCAGTCTCTTCATCAAGGACACCACCACCAGTGAGCCTTCCAGGCTTGGCCGGCATCAGGCCAGACCTTTTCCCGGAGCTTGGCGGGGCAGGACTTCTTTTAGGTGTCCCTTTTTTAAGGGGGCCTGGTCAGAGGAGCACTAGTCTGCTTCCAGAGCCTTCCACAGATGTGGCAGGGGTTGGATTTGGGGACTGGTGCTGGGGTGGCGGTGGCCACAGGGATTGAGGACCGTCTGAAGGCCCACAAGCCCACACAGGCTTGGGGCATTCTACTCCCCAGGGGCTCCCTAGTGCCCTTCTCAAGGACGGCAGGGTGTTAATTGAGGCAGGAGTGAGAGGCGGCAGCGACTTGGGGCACTCACAGTTCAGCCTCATCCTCCCTGCCTCAGGTACAGAGCAGATGCTGTCCCACGGCACGGCTGACGTGGTCTTAGAGGCCTGCACAGACTTCTGGGATGGGGCGGACATCTACCCTCTCTCGGGTTCTGACAGGTAGGTAAGGAAGCACGCCTTGTGCTGATGGCAGGTAGCCCCGGCCATCCGCCCGCCCAGCTCACGAGCAGGGGGCACCTCAGGGCCACTCACCTCACTTTTGCCCCACTTCCCTGGCAGAAAGAAAGTGCTGGATTTTTACCAGCGAGCCTGCTTGTCTGGGTACTGCTCTGCCTTCGCCTACAAGCCCATGAGCTGCTCCCTGTCCTCTCAGCTCAATGGCAAGTGCATCGAGCTGGTACAGGCGCCTGGCCAGAGCAGCATCTTCACCGTGTGTGAGCTGCCCAGCACCGTCCCCATCAAGCTGAGCACGCGCCGCAACAGCTGGAGCTCGGACGGTACCGGGCGCGTCTGTCCCGGGGGAGAGGGGTGGCGTGGGGGGGAGCTTCTGGAGAGCTGTGGAATCCATCACAGTGGAGGGAACCGTGGGCTCGCTGGACCTCGAGCATCGAGGTGGCGTTCACTGTCTGGTGGCGTGGGCAAGTCCCTTAGCCATCTCACGGGCACCCGGGTGCTCGTTCTGGCCCCCCTCCCAGGTTTCTGGTGACACTCGGTGTGATAGCAAAGGGCTTTCTTTGGAAGTCATTAAGCATCAGTATTTATAGACCATGAGTCTTTTTTATTTTTTTTTAAGATTTTATTTATTTATTTGACAGAGATCACAAGTAGGCAGAGAGGCAGGCGGGGGTGGGGTGGGGAAGCAGGCTCCCCACTGAGCAGAGAGCCCGATGTGGGGCTCGATTCCAGAACTCTGAGATCATGACCTGAGCCGAAGGCAGAGGCTTAACCCACTGAGCCACCTAGGCGCCCCTAGACCATTAGTCTTATTTGATCAGACAAAAAGGCCAGGTCGCAGTGCTGCTGGAACAGAGGGACTCAGAGCCACCCCACCCCTCCCCATGCTACCAAACAGACAGACTCACAGTCTTATGACCCAAAGACCATGAACTGCGGCCATGGCTGAGAGTGAGGGCAGCTCCCCCGGCCCGGCCGGGCTCTGTCGTTACTCCTTAGGATCATCACGTGACTGATGAGTACCTTTCCTTGTCTTTTCTCCCGTGTCTGTTGGCTCCTCTGTGTCTTGGCTGTGTGTGTGTGTGTGTGTGTGTGTGTGTGTGTGTGTGTGTGTGGTCCCCTGGGGCCCACATGCTCATTGATTTGGGTGTGGCATCTGTGTGTGTGGCCTGGGCTGCCTCCTGGAATCTGCTGGTTCCTGGGTGTTCCGGCTGGGCTTTGTGCCTTGTGCCTACCTGAAGAAGGGATCGGGGAGGTGCTGGAGAAGGAAGACTGCATGCAGGCCCTGAGCGGCCAGATCTTCATGGGCATGGTGTCCTCCCAGTACCAGGCCCGGCTGGACATCGTGCGCCTCATCGACGGGCTGGTCAACGCATGCATCCGCTTTGTCTACTTCTCTCTGGAGGATGAGCTCAAAAGCAAGGTGGGGCGGGACGCCTGGGTGGCTCAGTGGGTTAAGCAGCTGCCTTCGGCTCAGGTCATGATCCCAGCATCCTGGGATCGAGTCCCACATCGGGCTCCTTGCTCCATAGGGAGCCTGCTTCTCCCTCTGCCTCTGCCTGCCACTTTGTCTGCCTGTGCTCTCTCTCTCTCTCTCTCTCTCTCTCTCTCTGACAAATAAATAAATAAAATCTTTAAAAAAAAAAAAAAAGCAAGGTGGGGGGGAGAGCCGCCCCCCTCTGCCTCCGCTGACCCTTTCTCCCGTGGGCTTGTGGGTCTGTCTGTTCACCGGCATCTTTCTTGTGCAGGTATTTGCAGAAAAGATGGGCCTGGAGACAGGCTGGAACTGCCACATCTCCCTGACGCCCAACGGTGACATGCCCGGCTCTGAGATCCCCCCCTCCAGCCCTAGCCATGCTGGCTCCCTGCATGACGACCTGAACCAGGGTGAGGGCACGGGTTTGGGGCAGGGACGAGGTGGGTGGGGGCGGTTCTAGAAGGAGCCTCCGTAGATCCTCCGTTGGAAAATGGCCCTCGTCTCCCTGTGGTCACAACAGTTGACAGTGGAGGAGACCAGAAGCAGGAAGTTCTCTGCCATCTTCAGGGCAAGAAAAGGCCCTCAGAAGGCTGACTCCAAGGTGAAGGACAGGTTTTCATCCCACAGTGTCCCGCGATGATGCGGAAGGGCTCCTTCTGATGGAGGAGGAGGGTCACTCAGACCTCATTAGCTTCCAGCCCACGGACAGCGACCTCCCCAGCTTCTTGGAGGACTGCAACCGGGTAGGATGGCAGGGCCCGTGCCCCTTGGCCCTCCGAGATAGCTGACTGACCGGCCCAGAGAAAGGTGGGAGGGAGGGAGCCTTCTCCCGACCCTGCGGCGGCGACTGACGTCTCCGCTCTGTCCAGGCCAAGCTGCCGCGCGGCATCCACCAGGTGCGCCCCCACTTGCAGAACATCGACAACGTGCCCCTGCTCGTACCGCTGTTCACCGACTGTACCCCTGAGAGTGAGTCTGCTAAGGAGGCCCAGGCTCCCTGTGGGCTCTGCAGGAAGAGTCCCATGCGGGGGGTGGGGGGTGGCTGAGCAACCTGAGCTGGGAGGGGGCGTGCCCTTTCTATCGAGACTTAAGGGACTGCTTGAGGGGAGGACCATCTCCAAAGCGGGGCCTGCTCCCCCTACCCCATCTCCTGCTCTCCTACCCTGTGGGTCTCTGCCCAGAGCCTCACACAGGGCCCCAGACGCCTGACTCTTGTGCTCCCCGACTCTGCCCCCTCAGCCATGTGTGAGATGATCAAGATCATGCAGGAGTATGGGGAGGTGACCTGCTGCCTGGGCAGCTCTGCCAATCTAAGGAACAGTTGCCTTTTCCTCCAGAGTGACATCAGGTCAGGGGGACGCCCGAGTTTGGGGGCTCGCGTGGGTGGGACTGGGGCACATTCGTGGCTGATCTTGCTAGGGTTGGGACCAGCAGACTGGGCATGGTGGGGAGAGGGGGAGAGGGTGCTCGCCTCCTCCCATGGGATACGGGATGTTTGCAGAGTGTAGCTGATGGCTTTCCCCCTCCACCGAGCAGCATTGCCCTGGATCCCCTGTACCCATCCCGCTGCTCCTGGGAGACCTTTGGTTACGCCACCAGCACCAGCATGGCCCAGGCCTCGGATGGCCTTTCTCCCCTCCAGCTCTCGGGGCAGCTCAACAGCCTGCCCTGCTCCCTGACCTTTCGCCAGGAGGAGACCATCAGCATCATCCGGCTCATTGAGCAGGTGGGGGCTCGGGCTGGCACAGCAGGCAGGGAAGGGAGGGCTGCACGGAGTGGGCAGGAGTGACACAGGATCCGTCTGGGCTCCCAGGGGTTGATTTCCCTCCCAGAGAGGCTCACTGGCCTCCACCCTTTCCTAGCAGGAGCCTCTGGGGCATCTGGCTCTTGGCTAAGATTTGTCAGCTGTAGGCCCGGCCACACTCTGTCCCTTCCGGTCCCTAGGCGCGGCACGCCACCTACGGCATTCGAAAGTGCTTCCTCTTCCTGCTGCAATGCCAGCTGACGCTCGTGGTCATCCAGGTGAGCGGAGGCCTGCCCTGGCACCGGCCCGCCCCACCCGCTCCTCCACTCAAGGTCCGGCTGAGAGTTGGGGGCGGTCGGCTGGGAGGATGTGGCACGGCCTAGGGGGGCCCTGGCCTCTGTGGAACCCCGGGGCCTTTGGAGCTGACCCATCAGCAGGATATAAGCCCCTGGGGCCCCAGCTCCTCTAGGCATCTCTCTGGGCATGGGGCAAGGCAGCCGTGGGGCTCCTGGCATCCTACTATTGGCCAGAGCCTAATCCTGCTTCCTGGCTCTCCTGGTCTAGTTCCTGTCTTGCCTGGTTCAGCTGCCGCCACTACTGAGCACCACAGACATCCTGTGGCTGTCCTGCTTTTGCTACCCGCTGCTCAGGTGAGAGCTGTGCCATCCATCCTGGTCCAGGCGGGTGGGGCTGGGACAGCATGAGCAGCTTCAAGGAGCCCAGGTCCCCCTCCTCAGTGCTTATGACCCCCTGGCACAGGAGACGCTGGCGGGGGTGGGGAGGCCAGGGGGGACCCTCCCTTGTCTTGTCCCATCTTCCCCTAGGCCTGCCCTCACTCCTAAAACTGCCGAAAGGCTTCCCACATGGGAATTGATGGACAGAAGGTCACAGTGCCCACCCTTCACCAAGTCCCTCCTTTTCAGCATCTCTCTGCTGGGGAAGCCCCCCCACAGCTCCATCATGTCTATGGCCACAGGGAAGAACCTTCAGTCCATTCCTAAGAAGGTAGGCAACGTGGAGCCCTGTGGGCCTGGGCCTTCGCTGAGGAACGTGGGTACCAAGGGGGCCGGGCCTTGGGGGACAGAGAGGGGCTTCGGTCACAACGTCCCTCAACCGAAGGGTGGTGGCTGTACAGAGCTGGGAAGGATCCTCTCCCCACCCGGCCTACCCAGTTCCCTCCCAAAGAGCCTGTGCAGTCCCGGGCCCGGGGGGCCACCCCAGGAGTGACGGGCCTCCCTTCGTTCTGCAGACCCAGCACTACTTCCTGCTCTGCTTCTTGCTGAAATTTAGCCTCACCATCAGCTCGTGCCTCGTCTGCTTTGGCTTCACGCTGCAGAGCTTCTGCGACAGCTCCCGGGCCCGCAACCTCACCAACTGCTCGTCCATCATGCTGCCCAGGTGCGGCCTGCCCGCCCCTCCCCACCCGCCACCACCCGCTTCCCCGGGGCCCAGCATGGGGCTGAGTCCACCCCTTGCTTTGGCAGTGGCGCAGACACAGCTCCCGCCTGGTTTGACGACTTTGCCAACGGGCTGCTGACGGCTCAGAAGCTCACCGCCGCCCTGATCGTCCTGCACACGGGTGAGGGGCTCCCCGGGAGGAGGGGCTGGTGGGGGCTAGAGGGTCGCCCTGGGGGCAAAGCCTCGGGTTGGGGGTGGGGTGTCTGACGCACCCCCGCCACTGACCCCGTTTTCTCCAGTCTTCATTTCCATCACCCACGTGCATCGCACCAAGCCCCTGTGGCGAAAGAGCCCCTTGACCAACCTCTGGTGGGCCGTGACCGTGCCCGTGGTGTGAGTATCTGCAGATGGATGTGGGGGAGGGGCCTTTGGCAGGACTGGGGTCGGAAATCCTGCTTCAGGGGGCTGAGCCGGAGGTCGGACGGTGCCCTCCTTGAGCTACTTGTACTGAGAACGGCAGGGAAGGAAGCCAGAGGCTCACATGGGGGCTACCGCCTCTCCCTGCAGCCTGCTGGGCCAGGTGGTCCAGACGGCAGTGGACCTGCAGCTGTGGACAGACAGGGACAGCCCTGTCCACTTTGGCCTGGACGACGTGCCTCTGCTGACTTGGCTCCTGGGCTGCCTGTCCCTGGTTCTTGTGGTGGTGACCAACGAGGTCGTGAAGCTGCATGAGATTCGGTGAGCCACCAACGGGGCACTCCCTCTGGGCTCAGGCTCATTCTTTGGGCCTGTGACCTCCCAGGCATGGCTCCCCTGCTTGCCTCCGCTGCCTGGACTTCCCTCCTCATCTGGGGTCCTGCCCTGTCCCTGGTCTGGGCTCCTGCTCTAACCCAGGCTCTTACTTCCTGCCCAACCAGGGTCCGGGTTCGCTACCAGAAGCGGCAGAAACTGCAGTTTGAGACTAAGCTGGGCATGAACTCCCCCTTCTGAGCCATCGGCCACCGTGGTCCTCACTGCCCTGGTCCTGGGGCTAGAGCCAGACCGGTTTCTGAGTCTGGGGAGTTGGTATCCATGAATGTTTCAGGGTTTCCTCTCGCACCCCATGGCACGGGAGGGCCAGCTCAGCATCTGACACAACTGTCATCCTGACCCCCAGGACTTACTGTGGAGGAGCTGGTGAGCCGTGGCCTTGGCATCAGGACAGTCTGGTCTTGAATGTACAACCTTGTGCATTGTACAACCTTGTACAACCAATGTGCACTTAGCAGAGGAGCCCTTAGCCTCCGCCACCCGAGGGCTGCCCCCTTTAAGGTCTCTTAGCCTAAGGTCCTCTGCTCTCGGGTCTCCAGGCAGAGCCATGAACCTGGTGGGGCCAGGACCTAAGTGGCAACAGCCGTGGGAGGTCCAGACAGGTCACTGTGGAAGGCAGCAGCCTCCCTGCACCCCGCCTGTCTTCCTGGGGTAAGGGCCTGGAGGTGGTCGAGTACTTCCCTCCCTTTGTGAGGGAGCCTCACGCTCAGACCTGAAGATGCAGACCCCCTGCCGTGCCCTGGCACCTCTCCCTGTGCCCGTCTTCAAGCTGGCCTGGCACGTCAGTCTTGGAGACACGGCCCAGGTTTCCTTTTGGCCCTCTGCCCTAGTTCTCCTTGTGAGAATGTTTTTACTGGTGTATATTTTTTACTGGAAATGAGCCTTTTAGGAATGAATGTAGACTGGTTTGTATTAAAACTTGTAAACTGCTTAAGAAAAATCTGTGGCTGGTCCATGAGGCAGCCACTCCGGGGCCCACCCAAGGCTTTGGCTGGTGAGGTTGCCCCAAAGGGAGGGGAGGGCCCAAGCCTTGCTCCTTCCCCACTGGTAGGAGCCCTCAGGCCTGGCCTAGGCAAGAACCCAGGGCTCAGAGGTCCGTGGCACAGATCCAAACACAGCCAGATCACGTGGAATGACACTTTCATTGGGGTTAGTTGGGATAAGAGGTTAATAGTTACAGAGCGGGGCCTGGGCCATCCAGATCAGGCTTCCAGCCCCGAGGCGAGCCGTGCGCACTCTCGCCATGGTCCGCGGCCCCCCGTCCCCATGTCCTCTCAGGTGGTTATAGATAGAATAAATTTCATTTAAAATATATGCATTTCTCTCTGCTTAAAAAATAACATTTACAGTTGAAAAGGTTTGGACTTTGGGGATCTGTTAATCCCACTGGCCCCACCCCCGCCACCTTTGCCTCACTGAGGGCAGGCATAGGCAGGAGCAGGGGTGGGCGGCCACCACCGCGGAGACCAGGTCCCTGGCCGCTTATTTACATGTCCCGTGAACACCTGTGTGGAGCCGGTCAGACACACAGCCTTCTCCAGCCTCCGCGTGTGCCCGGACAGCACAGCAGGTGCCAAGAGGTCCTCAGCACTGGAGACCCTGGAGGTGGGGGAGGGCAGAGGGAGCCCCCCAGGAGCCCGGCCGCCACCTTTGTCCCCGGGCGGAAGCTCTTGCCAGGGTCCCTGTCCACAGGCCAGGGCTGACTGGTCAGGTCACACCAGGAGGGGACTCCGCTGAGATGTCCACTTCCGCTTCTGTGGAGACGACCCTGGCTCTGACAGCATGAGCTTCTGTGCGGGGGTTCGAAGGCCGCAGATGCTACAGGTCGCGAGGGGCGCGGCTGAAGGCCACCAGGGGCTCAGTCCAGCATGGCGTCCAGCTGGTTGGCCAGGGCGTCAAACATGGTGCTGATGTCATCCAGAATGTGCTTGGTGGAGGTGCCGGGAGGGCTGCAGCAGGGGAGGGAGCGGGTCAGAGCAGAGACTGGGCCGTGGTGGGCAGGGGCTGTGCCTGCATTCCCGGCCGGTGCCAAGCACCTAGTGTGTCTTCTCCGGGCCCTTCGGTGAGGTCGCTCGGGCTCGGGGGAGCTGAGGTGCTCGAGCTGACGTGCCTCTCAGTGGCAGCCGCCAGGATCCCCCACAGGTCAGATATGGGTGACTTCAGAGCCCTGGCTCCTCCAGTCCCAGTAAGGGTCGCCCCAGCCTCAGGATTGGTCTGCTACCCCGTCCCCGCCGACATTCCCAGGACCCGGGGAAGAGGAGTTAGGGGGGAGCTGTTCCTGCGCTGCACCCCTCTCCTTCCCCGCCCAGCACCCAGCACGCCTCACCCCTCTCGCTCCTCAGCGCCTATGCTCTTCTCTGCCGCCCTCAGTGCAGCTGCCAGGGATGAGCTGGTCTGTTCCAGCCTCTGCTGGGCCCGGCCAGAGCCCGCAGCCCCAGTGCTCTCAGGCCTCGGGGGCGGCACAGGGCGGGGGCCAAGCCGGGGAGCCAGCTTAGGGCCAGAAAATGCCAGCTGGGTGCAGGCCACAGACACAGGCTTGGGGGCTGTTCCTGCAGAGACAAAAAGGTTGGCTGTGACTCAAGAGGGGCTGGACGCAACCCTTGGAAACAACACCCCACCCTGCGGGCCCCTCCTCATACCTGCACCGGGCACCTTGATGAGGGCTGCAGGGGAAGCAGGGGGCTCCGTCTCCCCAGGTTGCCCACCACCTGCCGAGTTCTCCAGAGCAGGCCCGGGGCTGGGGGCCACAGGGGGCTGGGCTGGGAGGCCGGGAGAAAGAGGCGCTGGAGCTCCCTGAGTTGGAAGGCTGCTGGGGTCAGGCCGGGGAGGGCTGGGAGCTGCTGAGGAGGAGGGGGGCTCCCCGGGGGGCTGGGAGGGCAGGGAGGCAGAAGCGCTGGGTGTAGCACCGGCTACCCCGAAGGCCAGAAGTGCCGTCTGCAGTGGCTCTCTCTCCCGGCATTTGGGCCTCCGCTTAACGGTGTCTGACTCTGTGAGGTTGAAATCCAGGCCAGCGGGCACAGGTGCCTCCCGGGATGGGGGTCCCGCTGGCTTCGGCCGCTGTTTGATGGTCAGGTTCCCCTCCTCCGCAAATGGGAGTCCCTCCCCTGAGCTGCCCCGAGATGGGGGCGTCCCCTCCGGCCCTGGTTCTTCCTCCTCTGTGTCCGACACGGGGCCAGCTGGTGCGGGCGGGCTTGGGGGCTCCAAGGGGCCGGCTGGTTCGCTCAGTGTTCGCCTTCGGGGCACAGAGGCCCCCTCCTTAGGTCCTGGGCTCCCATCTACAGGAGGAGGCTCCGTGGGGGGGCCAGAGACGGAGCTGAGGCGCTTAGGGGGTGGGGGTGGCGGGCCTTTGCGTCGGGCACGGAGGGCGAAGGACTGGCTGCGGGGAGCCCCTCGCGCTGGGGTCGGGCTAGGGCTGGTCCGCGCTAGGGCACTGCGTCCCGGCCGCCGGGTGAGGGTGGCGTAGCTGCCCAACGCACTGCCCACCGACCCTTCGGCCTCCCCCTCTGCTTCCCCATCCTCAGGGCCAGGGCGGCTCAGGCTGTGGGACCGGCGCTTGGGCCGAGGTGGGTCTGGAGGGGTCGCAGGGGGACCAGCCAAATACGAAAAGGCACGAGGTGCGCCCGGAGGTGGCCCTGGGGCTGGGCTGGAGGGTGAGCCCTGGGGATACATAAACACATAAGGGGGGGCCCCCTGGCCAGGAAGTGGGGAACAAAGCTTAGGGGGCCGCTCTGTGCCCTCTGGAAGGTTCCTCTCCTGTGGGGTCCCAGGGTCTCCGCCACCGGGCTGGGGGGTAGGCTGTTCCTGTGAATGACCGGACCCTCGTGAGCGTGCTCCAATGCTCTCCTGGCTGGGGGAGCGGGCAGGGGGCAGGGGGAGGGGCTCAGGGCCACCCCCTGCCATGGCTGCCTGCAGCTCTGGGCTTAGCTCGCTGCCCTGGAAGGTGAGGAGGCGTGGGCCAGCTGCAGCCGGACCGTCCCCATTCTCCAGCCCCTCGATAGCCATCAGCTCTGGGCCTCTGGCGAGCCGGCGGCTGCCCTCCGCTGGGGCCTCCCCCTGCAGTAGGCCCCGCCGCAGCTCGGCCAGCCGCTTTACTCCCAGCATGAGCTTCTTCTGATGACCTGAGAGGGGAGGGGTAGAGGCCACGGGGTCAGCTGGGGCTGCAAAGGGCCACTCCAGTCGCTCTTGGCCCCCATGCTCCCTCCTGGGTTTGAACCCTGCACTGCTTCAGAGCCCCTTGGAGGCACGCGGGGGGCCCAGTCAGGAGGCCCCAGGGCAGTTCTCACCGAGCTTGTTGACGCCGATCTCTTGCAGCTCCTCCCAGGTGAGGTCGGCCACCAGCCCCATGGAGTCGTAGCCGCTGCTCACCAGGTGCTTGTGGTACTGCGGCAGCCCCAGCGCACACAGCCACTCCCGCAGGTCCACCTGGAAAATCACGCCAGCCTCAGCGCCCCGGCGAGGAAGGGCCCCAATGGCCACAGCTGAGGCTGGGAGCCGAGAATGGCCCCTGCTTACCGGGATGTAGTTGGGCAGCCACTCGGCGATGCTGAGCTGTGCGATCTCGGAGGCAATCTTCTTCCTGTGGCCAGGCTTGGTCACGCCGATGGCCGTCAGGTCCTGTCACACAGACTCGTGCCATCAGGCCCCCCCACCCCCCCAGCCACCTCCCGCTGGGCTCTCTGCCGCCCTCCTGCCGTGGCACCCACCTCGGGAGTCATCCGGCTGATAGTTGGCACGTCGTAGCCAGCCTGCAGAAAGTGGGTGGTGTAACCTTCCAGCTGGAACTCACTGAGCCAGTTATGAATGGCCTGGGCATCCTACGGCACGGGGGCAGAGGCCGAAGTTAACAGAGCAGCGTGTGCTGAGGCAGAGCCGAGGCTGCGGCCCAGCCTCCCCGGGGCGCCCAGCCCGAGGCCCGTCCACACCACCGCACCGCCGGGGCTCGCAGCCCACTTCGGGGCAGGGCTCTCACCTTCCCCTCCAGCAGCTGCTCCGGCCTCACGTCCTGGGTGAAGAGCTGCTCCCCGGAGCGGTAGTTGGTCAGAGGGCGGTGGCTCAGGTTGTCTTCAGGAGGGAGAGAGAGAGGGAATCAGAAGGAGCACACTGGAGGGGTGTCGACCCAGGTACCATGTGCCTCTCCTACCTGCCAGGGATGGGGGGTGCAGTCCTGGCAGCACCTGGTCCTCTCCTGTGGAAGGCAGCGGCTGGAGACAGGGAAGGAGCGACTCAGCATGTGGGGAGCCGACAGCAGCAGGGACAGCTCTGTCCCGCTCCCCACGCCCCCTCCCTCCTCCTCCTCCTCCCTCCCACCTGGGCGTTCTCGATCAGAAGGCCAGTGCCATGGCCGTTGGTGCCCTCGGAACTCTGCCCGCTGCCAGCACTGCGGATGCTGCCCACGCTGCCCTCGCTGCCCACGCTATTCCTGTCACCTGCTGCAGGGGCACAAGCAAAGGGGTTAGAGCCCCAGCTGGCCCCGCCAACAGCGGACTGGCAGCTTGCCACAGCCAGACGCCCACCCCAGTGCCCAGCACTGCCCTCTGGGAGGGCGTACCTGGGCTGTCTGGGCTGAGGCCCACCCGAGGGAGCTGGCCATAGGTCAAAGGGTGTAGGGGGTCCTCAGCAGGGGGCTGCGGTGTCCGAGAGAAGCCTGGGCGTAGGGGGGTGGGGGCCGATGGGAGGCGGGGTGCGAGGACGCCCACCCGCTTGCTGACCACCTCCACGATGCCTGGAGGGAAGTAGCCCACACGGTCCGTGCCCCTCTGGCTCTCGTGGATGTGGCCCTTCCAGCGGCCGTCGGGATGCTGTTCCAGCACCTGGGGCAGATGAGGCATCGGGGAGACGAGGACAGCGATCACTTCCTGCCCCAAACACGGGCAGGCAGCCGGCCCTACAGCCACAGTCCAGCTCCTCCGCTCCCCATGAGCGGCTGATGCCCGAGTGCACCCACAGCTCTGCCCTTCCTACCGGCACCCAGCCCAGTCCTCAGCATGCCTCCTGGGCATACACAGGACAGTCCCAGCGTCAGCCTGGGTTCAAATCCCAATGCTGGTGTTTGCCGCGGGGTCTCAGGCCAAACACTTTAATTTCTCTACGACTCAGTTTTATCATGCCCAGAAAGGAAACCGTTAAATAGCACCTACTTTACCCAGGGCGGGAGGAAGTCAATAAGAGAGTTACGGAAAGACCTTAGCAGGTGCCCACGCAAGTGACAGCAATCATTGGTGCTAGCAAAGGAACGCCCGCACCGGGTCCTCACCGTGATGACGTCCCCTGCGCGGACGTTGAGAGCAGTGGGATCGTGGAGGTTCCAAAAATCCTTGAGTGCCCGGACCTTCAGGATCCCCGAGGCCTCTGAGAGAAAAGGCAGGGCAGGGCATCATCTGAGGGTCCCTAGGGTGTCTTCCCACCCATCATGTCCCCTTCACAACCCTCCTCCAGGTTCCTGGAGTCCCCTAACCAGCCCTGGTTTGGGAGCATGACATCTCGCTCCTGGGACACTGTTCCTGTCTCCCTTCCTAGTCCCCACGGGAGTGGCTCCGGACACCCAACCTGGGCAGGGTCTTCTCTCATGCACACTCACCCCGCAGGAGCTGCTTGATTTCGCGGCTGGCCTGGGAGGTGGTGAACTGATTCACGATGTCCAGCGCCGTCTGGTTATACGTGTTCCGAATGTTCACGTCCACCCCGCCCTGGGAGCCCAGCACAGCGTGAGCAGGCACGAAGCGCTCTGCTTGCCATCTCCCCCAGTCCTCACCACCACCCGGAGGTGAACAGTGAATACCGTTTTCAACTTTTACAGATACAGAAACCGGAAGCTCAGAGATAGGGTTGAAGATGAACTCAAGATCACACGGCTGGTGAGAGGCAGAACCAGGGCTCGAACCAGGTCTGTCTGCTGTCCAGCCACAAGGCCGCGGCCCACCCAAAAGCCACGTTGTTGGTGGAGACCCCCTCCCGTGCCTCCCCAGCTGTCCCTCGCCGCAGCCCCCAGCGGGGGGAGGGGTGAAGGCACCCACACCCACCTCCAGAAGCAGCCGCACCACCTCTGTCTTGCCGTACAGCGCAGCCTCGTGGAGTGCTGTGCCGGTCTTGGTCTGGCGGTTGATCTCGATCCCAGCTCTAAGGAGCTGCCTGTGGATTGGGGGGGGGCAAGTTGCAGGGGTGATGGGGGGCAGGAGAGGAAGCAGATTGCCGGGGGGCTGGGAGAGTGACCCAGAGCCCGAGAGAAGAGGGCCACAGGGCAGGGCACTGATGGGACATCACCCATTCCGCAGGAAGGGGATGAGGAAGTGGGGGGGGGCAGTGGGTACCTGATGACCTCTCTGTGGCCATTCTTGGCAGCCAAGTGCAAGGGCGTGGTGTAGTTGGGGTCACAGGGGTCCTTGGCCTCACCCTCCAGCAGTGCCACACACAAGTGACTATTCAGTAGCAGCTGGGCCACCTGTGGCAAGCAGCACCCAGACAGGTCTTTCTCCTGAGATTCCCCCGTCCCCGCCCCACAGTCGCCCAGGACCTAGTACCCCAAGTACTAGGTACTAAGTACCCCTAGTACCCCTCACCTTGAGCCGCCCAAACTCGCAGGCCAGATCCAGGGGCGTCTTCTTCGCCTTGTTGACCAGGCACGGGTTGGACTGATGCTGGAGGAGCATTTCTGACTAGGGTGGAGGAAGCTGAGTGAGGGGTCTGGCCCGGCCAGCCCCCCCGCCCCCACCAACCCCCCGGCTCTGGCACCCCTCACGGGGAGGCAGGCTCACATACCACTTCGTAGTGTCCGTACTGGGCGGCCAGATGCAGCGGGATCTGCCCGTCCAGCGAGGCGGCGTTGACGGCGGCGGAGGCACGCAGAAGCAGCCGCACGGGCTCCAGCCGGCCCTGCCAGGCCGCGTAGTGCAGCGGGCGCATGCCTGCACAGGGGAAAGGGATCTGGGGACGTCCTGGGACGCTGCGGGGGTGGGCGAGGGCACTGGGCAGTCTGGAGTCACCCCAGCTGCAGGGGGAGGCAGATCCAAGGGGAAGGGCTGCTGGTTCGGTCAGGGAAACGTCCGGTTGTGTGGGGCTGAAGTCGGAATCCCACCTGGCCCCCATGGGGGGTCTCAGGGCAGGAAGGCAAGCTGAGCCTCCTCACTTGGATAACGGGGCATCAGAACCACCCCCAGCTCCCCCAGAAGGCCATGAAGATGAAAAAGAGCCAGGGAAGCTATGCGACACGTATTAGCACTGCTAGGATGTGGCGGGGCAGACTCTGACCACAGGGTGTGGCCAGGGAGCACCCTGGGGTCTCACCATTGCTGTCCTTAATGTCCACGGTGGCCTGAGCCTCCAGCAGCAAGGCTATGAGCTCCAGGCTGCCCCCCAAGGCGGCATGGTGGAGAGCAGAGAATCTGGTGTGGCGGGACACAAGGGAGGGGTGTCCGCTGAGTGGTCCCCCACCCCCCCCCAAATCCTGCTCCTCCACACCAGACCCGTCCCGGAGGCTGGCAGGGCTGAGCGACTTGCCCACTGTGGCCTCGCTCCCCCACCCTGCCAGCCCTGCCGTGGGAGTGCGGAGCAGCCGGCCTACAGCATGAAAGGGCTCAGTGTCTGGGCTGAGAGGCCTGTTTGTCTGGCCTCCCCCCCTCAGCCAGCCCAGGGGAGGGGGCCGTGGGAGCAGGAGCCTCAGGGCTCCTACCCTCTGGGGAGAAAAGGGGGCCTAGCAGGAATCTGACCCAGGAGGCCCCTCGGAGAGGCACCGGGCTCCCTCCCCTCACTCGAGGACAGCTCCACACGCAGGAGGGTGGGGAGGAACCAGGGCTCTCAGCAAACACGATTCAAGGGCCAAGTTTGAGAGGGTTAGGGACTCTAGGGGCCAGGTCTTTCCCCTTACCCCTCCCCCAGCCCACAGCTCTTGAGAGGGGTAGGGGCTCACCCGTCAGCGTCCTGGTAGTTGACATTGAGTCTCTTCGTGGAGCCGAGGAGCTCTGCGGGATGGGAGCAGAGGGCATCAGGACACTCTAGAATGATCTGCTCCCACCTGTATCCTGACGAGTTGTCCCTCCCCACGATTCCCCAATCCAGCTGACCTCTTGGTGTGCAAGAAAGAGCCTGCCCCATGGCCCTTCGGCTGTCCTGTCCCTAGAGCTCCTCACCCGGCCCACTGGCCCATCCGCTCCAGAGTGCCCAGCGCAGGAGCCGCAGCAGGGGCCTGGCTTCCCCGGGCCCCCAGCCCAGCTTGTTTATAGGGCCAAAGAGGGCAGAAAAGGGGGGCACTGGCATGCATGCCCTCACTGGACAGGCCCACGAGCACATGGTTAGCATTCCTGCCTGAGCGGGCCAAGGAGAGTCTCATTGTCTCCCTGGGCTGAGGGGGCTGACGGAGAGAGGAGAGGGGCACCAGATGCTGGAGGGGAGCAGGGCAGATGCCGGGGCTGGACCCTTATGGGCGCACCGCAGAGGGGGCCATCGCCCTTCGGCGCGCCTTACACGTGAGCCATTACCGTCCACGTGCTGTCCTCCAGCAAAACTGGTATAGCTCCCGCCCCCTGCCACGGCCACCGCTCCTGTCAGGGGAGTAACTGCTGATTCTGCACCCACATGCTCCCGGCAGAGAGGTCCACGCCCCACGGAGAGGGCTCTCTGCTGGGTGACGGCCAGAGAAGCCAGGGGCACAGGCAGGACACTGGTCCATCCCCCTGCCGGGAAGGGTGACAGGATTCAGGCAGGTGTGCTCCAGGTACTGGCCAGGGTACAGGAGGGGGCAGTCCTTGGTGAGTGCTGGGAGAGGAAGAGGAATGTCTGTCGCAGGCGGCCGGTCTCCTACTGCAACCCACCCCTGCTGGGAAGGAGGAGGCCTGGTTCAACCCGGGCTGGGCAGGGTGCCAAGCATGCTGGTCCAGGCCTGCCCTCCGGGCCCTAGTGGGCCCCAGAACACCCCAGCAAGACAGGGCCTCATTCCAACAGGCAGGGATCAGCTCGGGGGTGAGGAGCATGGGAGGGGGAGAGAGGGGACAGCTACATTTAGGACCGAGCCGAGGTGCACTACACGCTACAGGGAAAAGGTAAATACAGAGCTGGGCGGTGATGGAGGGGTGAGGAGGTGGGGGCCGCTGGCAAGAAACAGAGGCCTCCCTGCCTTCCTCTAGCTCCCTCAGAAAGTCCTTGTCACACAGAGCCAGTTAGGGAAGGAGAGGGGCTTTTAGGAGCAGGAAGTGTGTGGTTCCAAGTCTCCCCCTTACTGGCTGTGTGACCTTGGGCAGCCATGGGACCTCTGTGAGCAACACTGAGGACTACGAGGTCGGCAGGAAGGAGAAAGTCCCTCCACCTGCTGCCAGGCCTGGCCAGTCTGGGATGGGGCAGCTCCGCAGTGAGATACAGTCCCTCTGGGGAGTGGCAGGACAATGTGACAGGAGGGACAGACAGGAACAGGGGCAGGGCCAGGCTGGGTGGCTCTGTTCTTTCCAGAACAATGGCCGGAAAGGCGGTGGGGGAGAGAAGCTCAGAGTGACTGGACTAGGGACCTTGGCTGGAGGGAGGAGGGTCCTGGTTGCTGGCAGCGGCTCCAGCCACTTCCCCTGCCGGGCAGCCTTCTTCCCGACCTGGCTCTGGGGGTGGAGGGGTCGCTCCTGATTTAGGCTCAGGCAAAGGATGTGAGCTCACTGGGCCACCCTCGGCCCACTCTGTTTCCTCTGGCCAGAAAAGGAGACAGTTGGGAAAAGGGAGCAGGGGAGGGAGCGAGGGAGGGCAGGGGCAAGGCCAGGGCAACCGCGCCCTTCCCCCTCCCAGCCACCTGCTCCCTCAAGAGGACCAGGGTGGGCAGGGAATGCCAACCCCCAAAGGCACCAGAGAGCAAGTGCAGGAGGCTGAGGGAGCATCTCTCTCTGGCCAGCCAGAAGGCTCCAGCCACCTACCAGAAGGAAAAAGGGGAGCCCTGACACCTCCCCTTCGATCAGTTTCCTTTGCCCCCCTGTGACATGGAGCAGGAATTCCCAGCTTCCCTTCGGAGGACTGCTTTAGAGTCACCTGGAGAACTTTCTGATTCACACGGTCTCAAGATCTCTGTGACGATTCTAATTCTGCAGGGGGAACAGGGAATCTGCACTTTCAGAACAGCCACTGGGTAATTCTGATGGGCAGCTAAGTGAAGGAGCAGAGGGGAGAGGACAGGAACTTGACTCTGATCTGCCCCATAATGGCTGTGTGACCTTGGGCAACTCGCTAATCCTCTCTGAGTGTCAGTTTCTTTATCTGTAAAGCAGATACAAATATACCAATTTCACAGGAAATCGAGGACTTAGGATATTTCGTAAACTATAAGGTCTGCAAACATCACTCTGTGATCTTTCTGCTCCAGCTTTCCCTGCTTCTCCGAGGACTAGGAGGGGAGGCTCTGGGTCAAGGCTTCACAAGGAATCACAGGACCCTGTCACTCTGTGCCTGGTGCCTACACAATGTGCAAGTCCCCTTTGGGGCTGACGGAAGGAATCTCTTCCCCTCCCTGCATTTCCCCTGGGGCACGGGGCACGTTCCTGGAGCCTAGCTATGAGGCTCCCACCACCAGCGTCCAGATCCCACCCGCCTGCCCTCCTCTAGGGCCTCACTGTGAGGCCCTAGAACTGGGAGGCCAGCAGCAGCTCACCCAAGGCCCTACTGGGCAGGTCGCCAAAAATAACACAGAGGCGAAGGGAGGAGGGGGAGGGGCTCCCACCCTTGGGCCTCCGGGGCCCTCCTAGGACCTCTTTGGCACCTTCCTTCCACTGTGCTCGCCCCGTATCCACTTCCCCAGGGCACAGAGGCCATACCACCTGGCCTTCCTCCCGGCCACAGCCAAGCTCCCATACCCTGGCTCTCTTGCCCTGGTGTACAGGTGGGTAAACACACATGTGCATGACTCCCAGGCCCTGCAAATCAATCCTCTGGCACCCCAAACTCCCAGGTGTGGTTGAGGATAATTAGTTGTCTTCACGTAGTCACGGGGGCCCCTTCTTGTGCACAGGGCCAAGGTGTGTCTCGAGGCTAGAGCCCCAGCACTCTGAGGGAACCCTCCCTCCCCCCCCCCGCCCCAGTCTGGTGGCAGGAGCTACCTCATGTCCCTACTGGTCTCGAAACTCAGGGGACAAATCCAGTGTTCTCTTAGGACAGCTCAGAGAACTCAACCTTAAAGCCCAGAGGTTGGAGGTGGGGGGGGACATCTCACCACAGAGGTACCCAAGAAATGGGGTTCAGGTGTGGCCACTCATGCATGGAGCCCCCACAACCCTGTCAAGGGTTTTGGAGAAACTTCTAGAAAGTTAGCTTTGGCCACACACACACCCAGCGACACAGGCAGCTAAGTCAAGGGAAAGGGGCTTTAGCAAGCGCTGAGATAGTGATCAACTTTGCTTTAAGCAGTAGAGCTCTTTTTAAAAGCTATCTTCTGGGCATCCCCATTAAGCTGTCATAAATAAACATTTGCTGTTGCTGAACTGGGGGGTGAGCTTGGAACCGCTGCTTTTCAATCTTTCCCAACCCCACTGCCAGAAATCTCTTGCTTCCAAAGAATACATCAGCAAAACCACCTGCTAAAGACCACTCTACAATGGCAGGAATTTCAGTCTGTTTTATCCACTGCTGCCACATAATGGCCTGGTGCCTAGAACAAAGCCTGGCACACAGTTGGTGCTCAAAAAAACTCAAACGAATGTATTTCAACCCATTCACTTTACATGTGAGGAAACTGAGGCCCAGAGAGGCTAAGTGATTTGCCTAAGGATACACAGCAAGGGGTAACCCAACTTCCTCTGTGGCTGTCCCATAGAGGCATTTCTTACAGAACAGACAGTCCTCCCACCCCCAAAACCCCAGATCACAGTGACCCCCACCCAAGCCTCTCTCTATAGCCTGAGCACTCAGGGCAGGGTCTCAGCTAGACAGTCACCCCACCAAGCACTCACTTGTCTTTGCGGCCTTGACCTTAGCCACCAGTTTCTGCACACCAGTCACATCTCCGTTCTTGACGGCGAGGATTAAGTCCTGTTCACGACCCATTCCGGTCCCTGGGCTGGGCTCTGGGATCAGGAGTCCAGGCAGAGGCAGGAAAACTTCAGGTCTAAGCCAAGGCGTCAGGGTGCCATGCCTTGGCCCGTTGGAGGCCCAGGAGTCCTGGGGAAGCGAGTCTGGTTTCCCAAGCAGTGGGCTTCTTGTTAGGCACTGATGGGTACTCCCTCAAAGTGTTTCATGAGCAGCCATCACAAGCAGGAAAACCGATTTCTGAGGGGGTGGAGGCCACGTGGAAACCTGGACAGAGACCTTCGTGCAGTGTCTGACGGCCCAGGGATGGGCTGGGACGGGGCACGAGAATCTTCCTGGCGTGGCTCGGGAGCACCGATGCCCACCCAGAGCGCAGTCAGCATTCCCTTGGGCAGCAGCAGTAGACAAGTCTCGGGGGTCTGGAAAAAGGTGCAGTGCCTCTGCTGAGGGTCCAGGCCTGCGAGGGTCCCAGAAGCAGGGCTCAGAAGTGTAGGACAGGGGTTCTAGGGAGCCCCCCAAACCACCCTCGCTGCCCTTCGGAGTCAAGGAAGGGCCAAGCCACTCAAGGGGGGGGGGGAGACAGCTGCCAGGCATGAGAGGAGTATTTGGGGGGAGGCGGTGACTTTCTGGGAGAGGGAGGCTGAGTCACTGAGGCCCCAGGGCACCTGGCAGCACCTCAACCTGGGGCAGGAGGGGCCCTGGCAGCACGACACACAGAGGCAGGCTGGGCCAGCAGCCTGTTCTCCACAGCCCCGGGCTCTGACACCCACAGACAACTGGTGGGGCAGAAGGTGGGGCCTGGAAGGGTCACACACAGGCAGACAGGCAAGGGTCACTCCCTGTGGAAGGTGCCTGCCCCAGACTCCTCCCAATCTAAGCTTTACTATAATAGCTGGATGCCCTAGCCCCAGGCTCTTTAAGTATTCAGAGCGCGGAGTGGGGAGCTTATAGCTCCCCATTTCTGGCAGGGGTCTGACTGCTGGACTGGGAGGCTTTACAGCACCTGTTGCTGACCCATCCTCACCCCTTGTACGGGATGGGGTTAGCAGCGGGGTGCAGAACAGACACAAGAGCTGGGGCGTGCTGGCAGAAGGGGCTGCCTGGCCCCCCAAGCCTGAACCTGAGGCCCGGAGCCCCGACTTCGCTGCAGAAAAGCTTATGTCAGTTCTCAGTGGCCAGGAATTTGTTGCCCGAGCCCTGTGGCATGAGACCCGTGCAGGCCTGGGGCCCTAGCTGGGGTCTCCTTACTCCTAGAAGGTCCCAAGCCCAACCCAAATGGCACTCCTGATCTTGCCCGCAGCCGACACAGGAGGAGGACGCCCCTGGTAGTGCTTGGGGTCGGGCTGGCTCCCCCGCCCCCCGGAATGCCCGTCCAGCGCCGCGCAATCCCCCCAACCCAGCCCAACCCGGGCCGACCCGGGGAACAAAGCGGCAGGAGCGACCGGGAGAGCCCAGCGCCGGAGGGATTGATGCGGGAGGACGGAACAGGGGCGCGAAGAGGACGGAAGGAGCAGAGAGACGAAGGCTCCCGCCGATCTCGAAAGAAAAGTTAGTTTGTGCCCGCCCTCAAAGGTGCTGACCCCCCGCGCAGGCCCCGCAGTCTCACCTCTCCCAGCTGCCCCGCCGGGGGTCTGGCTGGCCCTGCTCGGTCCCTGGCACTCTGGACCGTGGCTCCCACTGCCCCCCTTACCCCTTTTCTCCTCCTTCTCCTCCTTTTCCAAGACCGGCTCGGCACCTCCCGCAGGAAATCCCGCCCCTCCCCCCTCCCTCCCGCCGGATCGGGAGCCGAGGGACTGTCCCGGCCGCGCAGTCGACCTGTCAGTCAGCGCCTGCGGCCCCGCCCCCATCCGTACCAGACCCCGCCCCCACCGCTCTCGTCCGCCCCGGGCACGCTGGCCGGGTCAGCGCATGCGCCCAGGTGAGGCGGCGTGGTAAGGGAGAGTGCGAGCCCTGCCTCCCGGCCTGCGGAGCCACCGCGACCTGGGGCCCTAGAGTTCAAACCCAAGGGCGAGATGCCCTGTTTATGATTGAATGGGAGAAAAGACGTGATGTGAAGGATTCTGGAAACCGAGTCCTGGGGACGCCACTTGGGAAGCCCCCGCTCTTTTTAGCCCCTCGCCCCTCCTGGGATTTCCACGTTGACCTCCGCCCGCGACCGGAGCCGCCGACCCGCATCCGCTGGTTGGAGCAATGGTGCCACCTAGCGGACTATGTCGGAGCGGACCATGGTGGCGGCGGCGGCGGGGACCCCAGCCTCGAGGGGGTGCTAATGACAGGCTGGAGTGGCGCTTCAGCACCATCGTGGGCCGGACAGCTCCTCCCGCCCCCCAGCCTTCAAAACCCGGCTTCCGAGCCCCTCGGAAGGGATCCAACGGAAGACCCAGAAGGAACTCCGAACCTACCCAGACCGCATCTGACTGCCCCCGGTGGCCAGTCTGCGAGGCTGGACTGTGGGAAGCTACAACTCTCCCTTCTTTTAAATCCTCCCTCTCCTGCCTGAGTGGTGGAGACTAAGCGGCCCAGGACTGCGGAGGGGAGGGTCACACATTTGACTGTCCATGTCTGTTGACTGTCCACACTCTCAGATGCCGGGTTCCTCAATTTTTACTACAGAGGAACTCAGGGGGGCGCTGGGAAGGAGAGGTGAACTCCTTTAAATCCGGAAACCGGCACTCGCTCTGCCCCCGGAATCGAGGCACAAGTTTGCTGGCAGGCTCTAGGACAGCCAGGAAGGTGCAAAGCCGGTGGGTCGAGCCGGAGGCTGGTGGAGCGGAGGGAGGATCTGCGGACGCTAGGGCCGCGCGGAGTTCCGGCGGTGGGCGGGTCAGGGGCGGTGCGCGCGCAGCCGCAGACGGCGGCCCGATGGAGCCCGAGCTCGAGCCGGCGGCCGTGGAGGTTCCCGCCGGGCGCGTGCTCTGGTGCGGTCCGGCCCGCGGAGGCGCGGGGCATGCGGAGAGGGCGGGGGGAGGGGAAGGGGACGAGAATGTCGGACGGGGCCGCGCGGCGCCAAGCGCGCAGCGCTGACCCGGCGTCTCTTCCTTCCCCAGTGCCCGGGAGCTCCTCGCTGCCCGCTCGCGGTCCCAGAAGCTGCCTCAGCGCTCGCATGGCCCCAAGGACTTCCTGCCCGACGGCTCGGCGGCCCAGGCCGAGCGGCTGCGTCTGTGCCGCGAGGAGCTCTGGCAGCTGCTGGCAGAGGAGCGCGTGGAGCGCCTGTGAGGGGGGCGGGCCGGGGCGGGGCCGGGCCGGGGCAGGCGGGGCGGCTGGAGCCCGTGGACTTCGCGGGGGGACTCAGACGGACCCCCTCCCCACTCTTCGCCAGGGGCAGTTTGGTGGCTGCCGAGTGGAGGCCGGAAGAGGGCTTCGTGGAATTGAAGTCTCCTGCGGTGAGAGGCGGGGCTCGGGGAGAGGGACCCGCCTTCTTGTGCCTTCCTGGCTTCTTTGTGACATTCGCTCTGGGTCCTGCACAGGGTAAATTCTGGCAGACCATGGGCTTCTCAGAGCAGGGCCGGCAGCGGCTTCACCCCGAAGAGGCCTTATATCTGCTGGAGTGTGTGAGTGGGGCCCTCGGAGGGGGAGGAAGGGTTGGGAGCAAGGAACCAAAAGGACATGTTTTTATTAGAGTAAAAGTGTATATACAACTGAGGATTCAAGAAGCTTGTAACGCGAATTCTAGAACCATGCGGAGAGCGGGGATTCCCGTCCCCGAATTAGAGGTGGTGCCCTCCTTTTCTGGTTGGCCACATTCTTGCTGTGACGGTGGAGGGGGGGAAGGAAGGGCGCCCATGTATCACCGCCTCGAAGTTGCCCCACTGGTTGAGCCACTGCAGGAGGGTCCACAAGCTGAGCTGTTGGCCCCACTTGCAGGGCTCCATCCAGCTTTTCCACCAAGATCTGCCACTGTCTATTCAGGAGGCTTACCAGCTACTGCTGACTGAGGACACTGTGACTTTTCTGCAGTACCAGGTATCTGCCACCCTTTCCCAGGAAAGGAGCCACCCGTCCACTGAGTCAGTGAGGATTCATAAGTACCCCCGAGGTGCTAGACACAGAACTATGTGCTGGGACTACAAGACAGCCAAGGGCTCTGCGGTCACGGTGCCTGCATCCTAGTGGTGGCAACTGGGAATAAGTGAACAAGCAACTGAATGACTGACTTCACAGAACTGAGCGCTGGGGAGGGGCACGAGGCTAGAGACCTAAATGTAGACATCAGGAGCTTGTGGGTGGTATTTAAAACCCACAGGGCTGCACCGGAACGTAGCCAGGATCAAGAGCTGGGTCTGATACCTGGAGGGTTCCAGTGTGATGAGGGGAAAGATAGGGAACCAGAAACAGGCCAAGGAGTGTCTGACAACACAGGAGAAAAACCAGGAGAGGTGGTGTCACGGAAGCCAAAAGAAGGAAGAAGTAATTGGCTATGTTGAAGGCTGCTGAGATATCAAGCAGGATGGGCTCATTCCTGCATACATCTCTCTGACACGGGTATTAGAGCACAAGGATGGACATAGGGTTCTTTACCCAAGACCACTCCTACCCTACTCCTGTCTGTGGACGTATAGGGTTGGAGGGGCAGGGTGGGGGAGTGTGCTGTCTACTGCCTTTTGCCACTTCCTTGTTCACACTCTGGTCAGGAGTTTTGCACTGGACAGCTTTGGTATCATAACATTCTAGTGTGTAGTTCTTTTCCTGATTCATCAGCTATCAGCTTTTTTGGGATTTTGCATTTAAATCAAGAAAATGCTGAATGTCATTTATGCCCGGAGTAAGGTAAGCAAGAGACAGGAATTCAGAGACTGGGACCTTAGTTTGGGGAGGGTGTTTATAATGGAGTATGATCCAGCCAATCCCAGGGTTTAGAATTGGGGTGTGCAGGAGGGGCAGGGGAGGCCAAATGGGGAGTGGCTCCTGTCTGAAGGAACTATTTGGTGTTTTCAAAAGTGGTCCTCTGATCTTTACTTTTTTTCTTTGAGGCCTTCAGCCACCTGAAGAGACTGGGCTACGTGGTTCGACGATTCCAACCAAGGTAAATCCCAATCCCGTTTCCCTCCCATTTATTCCACTCATGGGACCCAGTAGATGAGCCCCAAGATGGAAAATGGCCTCTCTTGACCTGGAATCCTTATCTGGAGCTGCAGCTCCCTGGGCATGGGCTGGGGGTCTCTGTTGGAAGTGCTGTATCAAGAGGCACGCTGGGACAAGTCTAGGTCATTTCAGCTTTTCCTGGGTTATCAAATTGAGCCCCATCTTCAGCCTGATGGCTCTGCAGATAACGATTAAGCACTTCTAGCTCATGGCAGTGCACTGGCACATAGCTGTAACCCAGAACGGTGCCTCAGTGGGTGTGTAAGCAGATTTGTCAAGTGCATGCGTGAGTGGCGGGCCAAGTGAGGCATTAACAGTTGAGTAGGGTCTCACATTCCTTTGGCTACGTTAGATGTTCTTTCCTTCTGGGGCCTCTAAACATGATCACCTTAATAGCTCAGCATTGCTAAGAGCCACAGAGACCATCAGCCATAGAGTGGAAACTGGTGTACTCTTCACTGTTTGATAGTGTGTCACGAAAATTCTAGAACAAGTATGCCCTTCACTTCCTAAAAGTGAGATATATGCCAAGGAAATAGACACAGATGTGTGCAAAGTTCACCTGTGAAAATGTTCATTCATTCATTGACAGTATTTGTTGATTTCTTACTGAGTGCTAGGCCCTGTGCTCATTGCTGAGGAATAGCAAAGTCACTGCCCTCACAGAACTTGTATTTAGTGGGGAGGTTACACAAAAGAATCATCACTTTGCAAAACTGGTGAACTTGGAAACATCCTGTGAGTTCAACGGGGACGGCATGGTCACACAAATTTGAGTTTTTCCCTTAGAGCAGTACTGTCTTGTAAAACCTTCTGCAGTGATAAAAACATTCCAGGTCTCTGCTGTCCAATATATGTGGCTTGTGCAACTGTGGGACTGAATTTTTGTTTAATTTTAATGGATCTAATTTAATTTTAATTGCCCCTTGTGTCTAGTGGGTATCATTTGGAAAGTGTAGCCTTAGCACCATAAAAAAATCTTGGTAGGGAACAATGCTATAGTCAGAAGGGGTTACGTCTATAATACGTTATTGAGAGTAAGAAGAAATTAAATAGCAGTATGTTAAGATTTTGAGAGAGAGCATGGGTGAGTGCAGGAGCCAGAGGGAGAGGGAGAAGCAGATTCCCTGCTGAGCAGGCACCTCGGATGTGGGACTTGATCCCAGGACCCCAAGATCACGACCAGAACTGAAGGCAGATGTTTAACCAACTGAGCCACCCAGGCACCCCAGTACAATGTAATTTTTGATAGGAAAAAACCATATGAGAGGGTGCATGTTTATAAGAACCAAAAATGTTTGTATTTTTATTTTTCTGTATTTTCCAAGTTTTCTGGTCTCTTCATTTTTCTCACTAGTGGTTAATCATTTATTGCCAGCTCTCCAGGAGCCCTGGTTCCAGTAAGTCTCCGTTCAAAGGGGCCACTGGTGAGACCCAGAGGCCTGGGCAAAGACACATGGGCAGGCCTCTGCGGTTGCCTCCGTTTACCTTGCTTGCAGGTCTGCCCAGGGACTTGGCCCTTGGGTTTGGCTTTGACCCTGGCCCCCTGATTTGTCTTCTGGGCCAGTCCCTCACAAATTCCACTGGGAACTCCAGGCTGAGGAAGTGGATCTGTTGCCCACCCGATTCTCACCCCACAGCTCCATCCTGTCCCCTTACGAGAGACAGCTGAACTTGGACGGCAGTGCCCGGTGCTTAGAGGATCAGAATGGCAAGAGGAAGAGGAGGAGCTCCAGCTCTCGGTAGTGTTTCCCACATGGCCACCCCCACCCCCCCGCCCAGGGAGTTCTGGGGAGCAGAGCTGTTAAGGGAGTACTTGTTTGAGGGACCTTGGAGAAAACATTGGCTTAAGAGCTGGGCTTGGGTGTCTCCCTAGTGGGATCCTGGAGGCAGCAGCAGGTGTGTGGGACGTGTGCATCTCAGCCATCAGGAGCAGATATGCTGAATTTCCTCCCCACATCCCTCAGGTGCATTAATAAGAAGGCCAAGGCCCTGGAGAATCCCCCGCAGGGGGTGAATGAGACACCAGAGAGCCTGACAATCTCCAGCCCACCTCCTTGCAACCAGAACAACCAATGCGAAGAGGAGAAACCTCAGGAGTCAAACCCTGTAAAGGGCCCAGTGGGCCCATCTGAGCTTCTGGGATCCCTGCAGCCCTGGCCTGACCTGGCTCATGAGGGGGTGGGGTGCAGCCAGGAGAGTGGCAAAGTAGAGAACGGGGTCAAGGGGGTTCGTAAGCCACGCTGGAACTTTGAACAGATCTCCTTCCCCAACATGGCTTCAGATAGCCGCCACACCCTTCTGCTTGCCCCAGCCCCAGAACTGCTCCCCGTCAATGTCACTGGGCGGGAGACAGATGCCGAATCCTGGTGTCAGAAGCTGAACCAGAGGAAGGAGAAGCTCTCCAGGAGGGAACGGGAGCAACATGCAGAGGCCCAGCACTTCCGGGAGGATGTGAACTCAGATCCCGAGGTGCGCTGCTGCTCCAGTTGGCAGGAATACAAGCAGCTGCTGCGAACACGGCACCTGCAGAAGAGCCGGAGCCGCCCCCCACATCTGTGGGACCAGCCTGTCAGACCCTTGCTGAGTCCTGGCCAGGCTGACTCCCCAGGTACCTCCTTACCCTGCCAAAGCCCTGCAGGCCCTGGCAGCTGAGGAGTCCTAAGACTTTGAAAGGGACATGGATTGGCCATGACTAATTGAGGCTTAAGAAAGCTGGGGCGGAGAGAGCTGTCCCATGGAGTGGAACCCACAAGGACAGTCTGTTCTGCAAAGCAGCAAAAGGATCCATGTGGGAAGGTTTGGAAATGGCGAGTCTGTGTCCAGGGAGAGGCGAGGGGGAATGAAACTACAACTGTATCCTTAAAATCATAAACAAGATGCATGCCGGCGGCTCTGCCACCAGCCTGCTGCGGTCCCTGTTCTCTCAACTCGGGGACAGGGGAGCAAGGAGGTGCCATCTTGGCCAAATAAAAGGCTTACTGGTACACCTTGCATTGTTAAGAACAGGGAACTGATAGGGCAAGAACAGTATTAAGAGATGCAGAATTCTTTACAATCTTTATGAGAACATGGGAGATTCTAAGTAACAAGATTAGGGTTGCCTCTAGATGGGTTCTATTTGAAGTTCAGATAATCAGCTAATTTTTTTAGTGTAAGTTATTCCAAATATTGGACATACCTACAATTTTTTTTTTCAATTTAATCTGTTAAGTCTGGCAACACTAAACTAGATGGCAGATTCAGAAATGTCAGGGGAGTCTGTAGATAGTTGACTCCCCCCCGCCAACACCTTATTTTCACTGTCCTCACAGCCACAGCCCTGCAGCATCTCTCTGTGCTGCAGACGACACACCTTGCTGATGGAGGTGCCCGGTGAGTCTCCAGGTAGTGCCTGTCTCCAGGGTGCCTTGGCTGCCAGCAGGAATTGGCAGCTGGCTTGACTCAGCTTGACTCCTGAGGTTGGACATGAGCTGGGGGATATTCATGTGTGTCTAGGGGAGAGAGAGGGATGAAAGGCAAGAGGTGGATTTAGCCCGAGGATTTTGAGATAGGCAGCTGGAACCTTCCCCTGCCCAAGTGGGAGGACCTCAATTCCTCTTGATGAGGCTGCTTGGGGGAACTGTGGGAGGGAAAGCATGGCAGGGAAAAGGGAGGTGGAGGGTCCCTGTTTCTTAAGGTTTCTCACTGTGTCCTCAGGCTGCTGGAGAAGTCTGGGGGCTTGGAGATCAGCTTTGACATCTACCAGGCTGATGCCGTGGCCACATTCCGAAAGAATAACCCTGGCAGGCCCTACGCCCGGATGTGCATTAGTGGGTATGAGACCAGTGTGCACTACTCCCAGGCTGCTGCCCCTTCTCTTATAAACCACATGAACCTGCCCTCTATGCCCCTGGCCAGTTTGCCAGTTAGAAGAACCATGGTTCTGAAGAGCTGTGACTAACTCAGGGCCGCACAGCCAGTCTGTGCTATTGGAACCGGAACTTCCCAGGTCCTTAGCCTTCATTCCTGGCATCTTTGGTTGTCTCTGTCCTGTGCTCATTTACTGCAGGGCTCATCTAGCAGAAGGGATGTGAATCAGAGAGATTCACAAGCTAAGAGCTCACTATTCCGAGCCCCCATACCCAATCAAGGCTCTGGGTCACTCTTGGAGAACAGGTCAGAGCCAAGCAGTTTGCAGAGAGGAGAGTCCAGAGGCCCGACTTCTTGTACCCTCAACTCCTGTCTTAATGATTTCCCTTCCCTGGTAGCCGAAGAGGGCTGGGGGCTCAGACTTTATGGGTGGCCTATGTCCACGTCTCAGTCTAACTCTATCCCTGCAGATTTGATGAGCCAGTTCCAGACCTCTGTACCCTCAAGCGGTTATCCTACCAGAGTGGGGATGTTCCTCTGATCTTTGCCCTGGTGGATCATGGAGACATCTCCTTCTACAGCTTCAGGGACTTCACGCTGCCCAGGGATCTGGAACACTAGTCACGCTGTTCTGGCAGGGCATGGGACCTGCTCTGGGGGACCTGGACTGTCTACTCTCAGGGACCATCTCCACTGCCTCTTATACTCAGACTCTGACCTGTAGTTTCAGGGGCTGGTCTGGGCCTTGGCCCTGGGTGTCTGATGCTTGCAGGAGAACGAAGCCATGCCCCGCCCCCCTTCCTGGCTTCCATAGTCCCAGGCCTGAGACTGCTGTCTTGGAACTCAGGACTAGATTTCAGAGACCCAGCGGGGTGGGGCAGAAGAGAGGACTCTGTGCCTTTAAACGAGAGGGTGCCTGCTTCGTGCGATAAAGCCAAAGCCATTAAAAAATAGATCGCTTTTCTGCTGTGGCTGGAGATAGTGCACGAGTCCCCGGCTGGAGCCTCCAGCCCTCCTTCCCCTCCTCTCCCCGTCCCGCCCCCACAAAGTCCCGATGTCCGCGGACATGGCCCCCAGGCCCTCACCCTGTCTTTGCCCGCCCGCACACAACGCTTTCTCTGGCGCGGGAGCGAAGAAAAGTCTCCCCGGGAGGGCAAGAACGCGACCCCGCACCTTTCTCAGGGCCTGCGCCCGGGGCACGGGAAGTCTCAGACCTAATTAGCTTGGCTTTCTGAATGGTCGTCCGCGGAGGGAGGCTGGCGCTCCATCGGGCTTTCCCTGAACGCAGCCGCTTCGGGATAGAGGGGCGGCGGGGAGGCGCCACGTCGGCGCGCCTTGAACCCCAGTGCTTCGGGTCGTGCTGTGAAGCGCGCCATTCGCGTCCCTGGCCCCCGCGCCCCTTCCGCTCCCGCCTCTGGTCGCTGCAACTCACTCTCCAGTTGCGCTAAAAACTCCGGTCAATGTTGCTGTCCTTCGGGGCCTTGGGCGCCTTCCTGCCTCCGCAGCGACACGGAGGACCCGGGTTCAGACTCGGGACCCGCCCCGAGGGGAGGCGCCTCGTGGCGACGCCCCCGTCCCCAAGCCACCTCGCTCTTGGGTCCCGAAACCGCCCAGGGTCCACCGCTCACCCGCTCGGACTGGGTTGGGCGTCTTCGCGAAGAGCAGGCGCGGCTACGTCCCTCCCGCAGTCGCTCCAGGCCGACGTGGGGGAGGGGCCGCTCCCCTCGGCGATCCGGCCTGGAGGCGGCCCAGGATGCCGTGCGTCCCAGGGACTATTTCCTCCCGCACGCGGCAGGACACTGGGCGCGGCGCGCCAGCTTGAGTTCAGGTGCGCGCAGGTGAGGCCGGGGGTGGGTCCGCAGTGCCTCGTGCATATTCACGCCGGCTGCGGCCCCGCCTCCGCACTCCCCGGGGTCGAGGATTGGCCGGAGAGCGGCGGCCGCCCGCCCCCCACTCCCTCCCTGCGCTCCCGCCCCGTCGGTCCGGAGCCGTGGAGGGGCGGAGCCAGGCCCGGGGGCGGGGCCGCTGGGGCCCGGGGCTGGCGGCCCTGCGAGGCCAGCCGGCTCGCCCTTTATGTAAATAGCAGCGGCTCCGCCCCCTGCTCGCCGCGCCGGAGGTGAGCAGGAAGGAGACGGCCGCCCAGCAGCCCGTGGGCCGGCGGCGGAGTGAGCGGAGCCGGCGGCCGGTGCGGTGGGACGCCGAGGCCTCGGGCGGGGGCCGGCCTGGGGTTCCAGGTGAGGCGCGGGCGCGGAAACACCCAGCCGGGTCCGCCCCCTCGGGGCGCCCTCCACTCGGGGCGGGAAGGCGGGGGAAGGCCGAGACCCCTGCGTCCGCGGGCGGGGCGGGAAGAGCTGTGCCCGGGTCCGCGCGCCTTGCCCTGGATGCTGTGGGTCGGTTTGTCTGGGCGAAGGACACCTGTAGGAAGTGCGGCTCGGAACTTCTCTCTGGCGGATCTGCCCGCCTTTACTGAATTTGAGCTCCGGGTTTGCCTAATAGAGTTGGTTTTGGCAAACCGGGAAACAAGTGCCCAGCCGGGCTGAGTGCCGGAGGTCACCGCGAGCGGGGGTGGGATCCCGGCTCCTTGGGCCCCACGTGCAAGGCGCCTGGCCCCGGAGGCTGGCGACGCGCGTCTCAGGTAGCCGGCTCTGTGCGAGCAGCGGCCGCAGCACGTTACCTCGCCAGCTTAGTCCCTGCCCCTACCATCTGGGCCCGCTCCCTGCCGGCCCTTTGTGCCTCCTAATCCCCGGACGCAGGAAGCCCGCGGGAGGGACTTCGGTCTGGGCTTCTCTCCGCTTCTGGCTGCCTTGGACACCTTTAGGGGAAGGTATGGAGATCAGTACGTTTTCCACGACGACGGGGGTGGAGTTGCGCTGTGATACGTTAGGACTTGGTGAGGAGTGAAAAATACCGTCTTGCCAAAGAAAGCGTGCAAAGTTTGCTCTTGGTTTGCCCCTGCTGGGCAGTTTGTAGACACACTGAGCTTTAGCTGTGGGGAGAACGGACCATACCCAGGAGAACCGCGGTGTGGCCCCCTCATCCTCTCACCTGAGAGCAGGTGAGCTTGGAGTGAGGGGGCAGGGCTTGGACTCAGTGCCCCTTCCCATGGGGATCCACGTGCCAGATGTGGGGCGTCTTAACCTGGGCTCTTGGGATCCTCTGCAGAGTTTACAATATAGAGCCCTGTCCGGCTGCTGAAGGGATTGTGAGCAGGGAGAGGAGCTGGAAGGAAATGAGTGTGTCAGGGCGACAGAAAACCCCAGGTGGGAGGAACAGAGCAGCGCTAAGGAATAGCTGTGGCCTAGCCCCAGGGGAAGCCCCGGTCAGAAGGGCTTTTGAGGAAGATGGGCTGGGTCTTCCAGAGCTGAGGCATGGGAAGGGTTCTGGGAGAGATGGTCCTCCTTACTTACCTTATGGGCAGAGCATTCAGATCTGTCTTCCTTCCTTCCTTCTTTCCTTCCTTCTTTTTAAGATTTATTTATTTATTTGAGAGAGAGAGCACCCCAGCACTACGCAGGGGGAGGGGCAGAGGGAGAGAAAGCCTCCAGCAGATTTCTTGCTGAGTCCAGAGCCTGCCACTTGGGGCTCCATCCTAGGACCCTGAGATCAAGACCTAAGCCAAAATCAGGAGTCTGGTGCTCAACCAACTGAGCCAGCCAGGCACCCTAGATTTGGTTTTCTTTTTCTTTTTAAAAAATTTTATTTATTTATTTAGACAGAGAGAGAGATCACAAGTAGGCAGAGAGGCAGGCAGAGAGGGGAGGAAGCAGCTCCCTGCTAAGCAGAGAACCTGATGTGGGGCTTGATCCCAGGACCCTGGGATCATGACCTGAGCTGAAGGCAGAGGCTTTAACCCACTGATCCACCCAGGTGCCCCTAGATTTGGTTTTCTTTTATTCTTTCTTTTTTTAAAAATTTTATTTATTTATTTGACAGAGAGATCACAAGTAGGCAGACAGGCAGGCGGGGGGGGGGGGGGAAGCAGGCTCCCTGCTGAGCAGAGAGCCCGATGCAGGGCTCAATCCCAGGACCCTGAGGTCATGACCTGAGCCAAAGGCAGAGGCTTAACGCACTGAGCCACCCAGGTGCCCCTAGATTTGTTTTTCTTAAGTGATCTGCCCACAGTGTTCACCTGTGGCAGTCAAGAGGCAAAGTCAGCTCTGGAGGCTCTGACTACTACTCCAAAGTTAGACAAGGCCAATCTCTTGGCCGGGGGGTAGGGGGTGAGGGAGGGCACTGGACGGTGTTTCCAGCATCTGAGGTCAGTCTGCATCCCTACTCTTCTTTGAGTCCGCAGAGTGCCCCTTTGGTGGCAGAATAATATCATTTTAATAACTTAATAATTGAGCATTTAGCTATTTTTTAATACAGTTGCATTGAAAGAAGGGAAAGGCCCATAATTCCAGCTGACCCCATTAGTGTAAAAAATTAAAAAGGCAACAGGAGCCCATAGCGGGAAACGTGAAATGTTTTAGAAAGTATGAAGAGGCAAAACTCCTTGCCTCTCCGTCTTTTTCTTCAAACGTGGTGTTAAGTTTTTTAGTGTCCTTCCAGGTAACAGGTTTAGCTCTGAATCATGCCTTGCTGATTTCTTCTTGCTGCATGATCTTGGCTCAGTCACCTAACTAGCATGCCAAGCCTCAGGGAGCCTTGTTGACAGGAGAATGGGGGAAAAAATGTCAGGAACACGTGTGGTCTGGCATAGAGCAGCCATCGGGGGTGGATGAGCTGCTTAACGTGCTCCGTAAAGCATAAAAAGCCTCACTTGGGGAGCTTTGGGCAGACACCTAAGCCTTTTGGACATGCCTGCTGGGTTGCAGGGGGATTTGGCTTCTTTGTCCAGAAGTCACCCAAGAGGCCCTCATTTTTGAAAGCCTCTGGATGTCAGACCTTTTAAAATGCAAATATTTTTCCTTGAAACTAGGGAGACAGAGGTATAGGACAGTGGCCTCTACCAAGTGTCCCTTGGTACCTGCCCTGCTCCTTGGTAGAGCCAGGAGTGAGACCTGGTGGCCAGACCCTAGCTGGGGGCCTTTCCTGGGAGGAAGGGGGTATATAATCTAATCTACTCAGCTTTTGCTCAGCAGAGGGCTTGGCTGCCTGCATTCTGTACCCTGTTGGGGGTGGAGGGATCACATTCTTGTGCTGCTCTGTTGCCATTAGGGAGCCTTTCTGGGGATTCCATAGTGCTTTCTTTCGACCTCATTTAGGGAAGAGGCATCCTCCCCTACCAGGAGTTCCTGGCCCCAGGCGCCCGTGCACCCTGCACCCCATAGAGAAAGTGGTCCATGGAACTGGAAATCGTGGAGCCTCTGCCATCGGTCTGGGACTCCTTGGCTACCCAGTGGAGACATTGAGCATCCCGGGCAAGAGTCTCCAGGAGCACGGAGTTTCCTGAAGGATTCCTCAACTTTCCTGGTCCTTCTAGAAGTGCCAGGGGCAGCTGTTGAGACACCTGAGTGGAGGCCCAAGAGGCCCATGGTCCCTGCTGCTGGGCTGGCTCCTGTGAGCAGCGCGGCCGCCTGGACTTATTCTGAGTACTCAGCTCAGAGAGGCTTTCTTATCTCACTCAGGCGATACCACTATCAGGGCTCCTCCTGGGTCGAGGCATGCCAAGTCTGTTCGGCAACTTTGTTTTCCCCTACCCAGGAGCAGTTTTCAGGGAGAAGCAGGGTATGGGGCAGGAGGGGGCGTCCCCCAGTGGGGCCGTCAGTCCTGCTTGCTCTTTAGCCTTGGCTCGCGGAGTTCCCCAGGACACCCTCCTCTCCCTGTGCCCTGGCACCATGGGGCTGTGCCCAGTTTCCTTGGAGGTGACCTCCCCTCCCCACCCTGCTTCTCGGAGGGAACGGGTACTTTGGAGAGTCACCCTGCTCCTTCCCCTTCCCAGGAACCACAGTGAATTCTTGAGTAAGGAGAGGCTCCTCTGGGCGTGGGGACAGCTCTAGGTACCTGACTCTACCCTGAAGGAATTCAGCAGAGACTAGAGCCTTCTCTCAAGACACCTGACTCAGTGTTCCCAGCGTTTGTGGAGAGGGACATCTGGGCACAGGACTACCTGAGTCTAGTAACTAATATTATTCTTGGATCCTCCTTGCTGCCGAGCTGGGTGTCCTGGAGCCTTAGTCTGAGGCGGGGCCCACAAAGGTAGCCCCAGCAGGATGCCAGGCATGATGTCTACCTGACCCTGGGCTTGACCTGAGACTTGAGAACAAGGTGGGGAAGTTCCCCAAGGAGCCCCAGCCCAGTGCTCTTTGGGGTCAGTGGTTCCCAACTGCAGAAGACCTTTGCCTCGTTGATCTCTGGTTAGTCCTGGCTGTTCCCTCAGTCATGCGGTGAGTACCCGCTGGTTCCTCCTGCCAGACCAAGACTCCTGTTCTAAAGAGTGGGGAGCGTGAGTAACAGGAAGCGAGCATAAGTAATAGAAGTGTGAAAAGGTGATTCAAGTTCTATAAGTATAAGAACAAAGTAGGGGCTTGGGGTGGGAGGCGGGTTGCAGCCTGAGAAGGCGGTGAGGGTGACCTCAGCAAGAAGGGCCACATCTGAACACAGACTTGCAGGAAGTGAGGGAGTTCTTCAAAGAACACGCGCGTCTCTCGAGTGTCAGGGCACTAAGCACTGGGGTACAACCATGGACCAGACAGGCATGGTCCCTTTCCCCTGGACCTGACATCCTTTGGAAGCTCCTTGGGTCAGCTGTTCAAGTTTTGAGGCAAGTAGGAGGCTGTGGATAGGGCCTGATAGGATGGGCTGGGCAGCCTACCCCCCCCCCCCACCCCAGGCAAGCTGGCCACCTCCTCTGTGGAATGGCTTTGCTCTTTAGGCTCGGCCATTATCCAATCTGTGGCTTCCCTGGAGAGAGTCTGTCGTTGGGTTGCATATAAGGGACTGAGGCCCCCAGAATGGGGATGTGTTCAGGGAATGCACGCATTTCTACTACCTGCCTCCCCTCCATCCTCAGGGGCCTTGGGAGGAAACCCTGCAGAAGGAGCCTTGGGTGTGGCGGAGGGCCCTCCCAGGTTGTGGGACTGGCTTGTGGCTCCTTAGGGCGGGACACGACACTGATCTGGGCTCCGCCAGGGAGGGTGAAGTCAGGCTGTGGCTGTTGACCCAGGTTGTCCCATCTGGACTGCTGCTGACCAGCCCCTTTGTCCTGAGAGAGAGGCCTGAACTGGGGAGACACAGGGTCTTCCCATCAGGCTGGAGTTCAGACCAGGGCTCGGACTTACTCGCTGCTTGGGCTTAATAGCTCTCCAAATCTGTCATTTCATAACTAGTAAAATTACATGAGATGCTGAGGATAAAGTACTTCAAGTGGCATCTGGCCATAGTTTGGTCTCAGTCCTTTTTGTTTTGTTTTTAAAGATTTTATTTATTTATTTGAGAGGGAGAGCATGAGTGGCGATGGGGGGGGTGTGCCTGGGCAGAGGCAGAGGGAGAAGCAGACTCGCTGCGGAGCAGGGAGCCCGATGCAGGGCTTGATTCCAGAACTCCGAGATCATGACCTGAGCCAAAGGCAGACCCTTAACTGACTGAGCCACCTGGTGCCCCAAGTCTCATCCTTTTTATTATCTAATGGCAGTGACAACCTTCTGGTTCCTGCCTTCTCACTGGATGCTCTCTCAAAGTCCCACCTCCTACCTAGTCCCGCGTGCTTTCAGCCGGTTGGTCGCCAAGCTGTTGGCCAGGGCCCTGTCTGGTGCCCCTGGGAGGTTGGGTTTCCCAGGGTGGCATGGGCGCTCGCAAAGCAACCTTGGGCATTGTGAGTCAGCAGGAACAAGATGCGGGAGGGGTCCGCAGCCGCCTTCACCCGTCAGAGTCCTGCCCCACCGCTCCCCTCGGTGGGAGGCTCAGGGGTGTACTCACACCTCTCAGACGGAGGGACCCAGCCACACACAGGCCTCACACAGGGTGTCGGGAGAGGAGGGCAGCCTCTGCAGCGGCTGTGGGGAGCCCAGACAAAGGGGACAGGGGACGAGAGCTTGGACAAACGGTACCCATGTGGGGTGAGCCGCCTGGGCTAGGACCCGCCTTTTTCCTCCCCACAGCACCATCAGATCTGCTGCTTAGAGAAGGGGGTCGGGACCGGCCTGCGCCAACACTGGTTTTGTCGCTGCCTCTGCTGGTCTCTTGACCGAGCTCCCGAGATGTGGGGTGGGGCGGGGGAGGGGTGTTGGAGAGCAGGGTCTAGGCACATCTCCACGGTGGGTCCAGGGTGGGAATTCATCAAGTAGACAGCTCGCCCGTCTTTTCCAGGGCAGGTGTTGGAGTGGGGACACCCGTCTGAGACTCTTGCAGGATTCATGGCTGGTGGCCGTGTTGGGTGATCCGAGCAGCGAGAAGGGCAGGGAATCACCGGGTCAGCCTCCCACAGGGAACACACAGGCTAGTTCCCCACACGAGGCACAGACCTGTGTAGAAAATTGATAAGCGTCAGGACACACACAGGCGCACGCGCCATTGGCCGACAAGTCTCACATGGACCAGCCCTAGACCCTGAGTGCCCATACCCAAGGGAACAGAGGGCAGAGTGTGGAGGGCTGCTCAGAGTTTGGTCCTGTCCAGGACAGAGGGTGGGACAGGCAGGAACCGAGACTCGTTGGGCGGTCTTTGGGAGCCCAGGGGATGGAGAAGTTGTTTCTTCTTAAGAAGCTGCCTCTCAGGGGCTCCTGGGTGGCTCAGTGGGTTAAAGCCTCTGCCTTCAGCTCAGGTCATGATCCCAGGGTCCTGGGATCAAGCCCCGCATGGGGCTCTTTGCTCAGCGGGGAGCCTACTTCCCTTCCTCTCTCTCTGCCTGACTCTCTGCCTACTTGTGATCTCTGTCTGTCAAATAAGTAAATAAAATCTTTAAAAAAAAAAAAAAAAAAAGAAAGAAAGAAAAGAAGCTGCCTCTCAGAGGTCACGCTCTGGTCAGCGTTTCCAGTAACATTGCCTCAGACACTTCTTGGCATCCCAGTTGGGCACAGCCTATACTGTAGTAGTGTCCCTTACCCCAGGTGCTGGGACCCTGAAGCCCAAGGTCAGGCAGCTGGTCCCACCCACCTGTCCCTTCCCTGCCTCTGCACCCATCTGGTGTCCAGGGGGCAGGCTTCTCCCCTGTTCAGGTTACCATGGCTGGAGGGCAGCCCAGCCCCCCAGAGAGTAGGAGCCATCCTCCAACAGGACTGCCTCTGAGCCTAGGGCCACCCTCACCCCTGGCCACCGCCTGGGCCTTCACCCCTTCTCCCATGTGATCCTCTTATCTCCCCTGCCTGGGAGGCAGATAAACCAAAAGAAGAAAAAAATCTCCACTAATCCCATAACCCTGCCAATGTGGTGTCTGCTTACTTAAATATTTTTCATGGAGTCTACCTTACTTCAGGGTTCTATGTAGGGTTCTACGTCCATCGTCTTCTGCCCTTTTAATGACTGTCTGCCTTCAGTCATGACCCTGCGTGTGCTTTAGCAGCTCCTGTTGCGGGCCACTTGGGTTGCTTCTGATTTTCCCTGATACCTTAATGACCAGCACAGCAACGCTGGGGAGAACATTCGAGGAGCTAGATGGGTGCCCTTGTCCGTGGTGGTTTTAGGGACCATTTTAGCATAAGGTGTGGTCGAGCACGGAGGGAGGAGGGGGAAAGTGATCAGGACAGGTGAAGAAAGAGAATGCTCTTTAGAAGATGATTTCTGGTGGGTTGCATGAGGGGCAGAGGCTTATTTCAGATGAAAGCTCAGAGACTAGCAGAAGGGGCCCGGGGTGGGGGTTGAGCGGATGGGCGGCCCTGAGCAGAGGGGGCAATGGAGTAGGAGAGGGGAGAGCAGACCGAGGCAGGCCCCGCCCAGCACTGTCAGTGGGCCCCCAGTGAACTGGGCCTGAGGCCATCTGCTGTGGCCCCTGGGGCCCCCTTACTGACCCACTGCATCTCTCCTGTCGCCTGCACTCGCCCCTGGGCTTGTTGTCATCCTCCTGGAAGAGGCAAGTTTGTTCCATTTCCCCTGACGGGCCCTGCCCCCAGTCTTCCGCGGCCGACCACTTCCTATCGTTCAGGTCTGGGTGGAGGCTTCGCTTCTGGCTCTGTTCATTCATTCAGCAGGGATGCCTCAGTGAAACGGGGGCAAAACTCCTGAGTAAGAACGGGAAGGCCTGTCCTTGGGGCGGGGTGCCCGGGTAATAAACAAGATTAGTAAGGAGACTGCTGGCGCCGTGACCAGTGCTAAGGACTGAAGCAAAGCCGGGCACTAGGAAGAAGGGACATTTGAGTAGAGGTGAGAGCGAGTAAGCCAGTGGGTATCTGGAGGAAAAGCATTCCAGCAAAGGAACAGCAGACCCATAGACCCAGACCCAGGAATGTTCCCTGAATCCTTCCAGCCACACCCTGGTCACTCTGGATTGGCCCCTTCCTCCGTTTCCTTGCTGGGCCTGCTCTCTCCGAGCCCGTTCTGCTGACTGATTTCTGTACTTGTGAGTCATCACACACACGCCCTGCGAGATGTCAGCTTGGTGAAAAAAAGGCCCTTGCCTATCTTTTTCCGCTGTTGTGTCCCAGTCCTAGGACCGTGCCTGCTCCGTGCCAGGCACCTGGCATGGCTCCCACTCTTGTCAGCAGACCCGTGCGTCCCCCTGTACAGACGAGCTCGCTGGGCCTCGAGCAGCTGCCTTGGGAGGCCACCCAGCTGGGCGGAGCTGAGCTGTGGTGGTTGAGCCCAGCGGTTGTTCCCAAGCCCCTGCTCTTTCCCTTACAACCCCCCACACCCCATTTCCCACCCCCAGGAGAGGGGGTAGGATCTGTTCCACCCCGGGGAGCTCCGGGTCTAGGTTTCTGGAGCTTCTCTCTGGAGAACCCACTTAGCTGGGGTCTGTGGAGCTGAGGGTTTGCCTGGAGGGAGTCTGGTGAGTCCCAGACCTGCTCCCCTTCAAGAGGGGTTGGCACTTTTGACGCCTGGACCTGGGCAGTTATTTCTGTGTTGGGAGCAACAGTGAGGGGTTGGCGAGAGTGAGGAAGAGGTGCCGTGGCTGCCTGTCTTGGTCCTGGTTCCCTCACCCACCCCCATTCCCGTGCCCTTGTGGTCCCAGCCCTCTGTGGAGTAGGTGGTACCTCAGCAGCACGTCACCAGCAGTGACCAGGCCCCAGGCCCGGAACCGCTTGGTTGGCTCTGAGCTGAAGGCCTGCGTGCGCCCTGGCCTTTCTCTTGCAGGGCTGTGATTAGGCACCCTCTGGCCTGTCCTCGCCACCCTGCCCTGCCTCCCCGGGTCCTTACATTCGGAGTTCAGCAGACCTGGGGCCAAATCCAAGTTCTGCCCGCTTCTCCTCGGTGACCTTGGAAGAGTTACCCAGCCTCTGTGGTCTTCATTTCCTGGTCTGCCAAGTGGAGATCTTCCACTGGACGTCCAGGGAGGCTGGTGGAGGGCGAACAAACATCCGGGACCGGGTTTAGGTGTCCCCTGTACAGAAGTGCGAAGGCAGGAGGGGGCAGGGGGTGTCCAGACATCCCACTGTGCCTACTCCTGAGTCGTGGGATTTAGGGAGGATTTTCTCCTTGGGATTGTTTTCTTTCTTTTTTTTTCTCCCCTTTCTTTTTTTAAACAGTGAGCAGGATTACTCGGGCAAAATGTTTAAAAAGTGGTAAAAGTAGGGGTGCCTGGGTGGTTCAGTGGGTTGGGGCCTCTGCCTTTGGCTCCGGTCAGGGTCTCAGGGTCCTGGGATCCAGCCCCAGGCTCTCTGCTCAGCGGGGAGCCTGCTTCCCCCTCTCTGCCTGCCTCTCTGCCTACTTGTGATCTCTGTCTGATAAATAAATAAAATCTTAAAAAAAAAAAAAAGTAGTAAAAGTATGACGTCCGGGTCTGGGGTAGTGCCTGGTATGCAGCCTACGCTCTGAGGGGCATTTGGGTGGGTGGGGTGCCTACCGTCTCCAGCCAGTCTCCACGCCCGTCTGCCTCCCGCCCTCCCGCCCGCACCTCCTCCCTGGGGCCGTGCTGTGTCACCCGCAAGCCCGTGTGGGTTCTTGAGATCACCCTGTCCCTGGAGTCGGCAGGCCCCTCTCCTCCAAGGCAGCACTCCCAGCTTCCTCTGACTTCTGACCCAGTGACCTCGGCCCAGGAAGGGAGAGTGGGCGCCCCCGGGAGCGGGAGCCGAGCTGCGGATTTATGAGCTTCGGCCTATGCCGCCCTCCCCCACAGCTGGAATGCCAGTCCACCGCTCGGCTGTTTGTCTGGGAGCCCCAGGTCGCTGCTGCCGGCCTAGGGCTGTTGTCACTCCCAGTCCTCAGAGCCTCCCAGGCTTCCCTGTGTTCTCTGACCTGCTTGGGGACCCCGGGTCAGGTGGGCAGCCAGCAGGTTCCTGACTACCTGCCGATCCAGAGGGAAATGGGGCTCCCCAGGCTGCTCCGGCTCCCCCAGAGTGGAAGGGCACAAATCTCTTGCATCTGCCCCACCCCCTCCTGCAAGTGAGGGTCTTTTCAGTGTCCCCAGAAGGTGATGGCACTCTGGGGGGCTGGTCTCCACCTGCTCCCAGCTGGGGTGGTGCTTGGATTGCCCCCAGTGTGTCTCTGCCAAGTGGGGTGACCCCTTCTGTCATGGCCAGCCCTTGGTGGTTCTGCCAGAGGCCACCACCACCACCTAGATGGCCCCCCTCTGCCATCTAGTCCCTTGGAGGGAGCCCCAGTCTTGGACCACACAGGGTCCATTCATATGCAGAACCCTAGCCTGATGGCTAGTTTTTGTCACCTCACAAGAAGCCAGAAATAAAGGGCATCTTTCAGGTCTCAGACACCTCCCCTGGGACATCCACCATGGCAGGGGCCAGGTGCTCCCCCAAACCCGCACCCCAGCCTGATGCCTCCCTGGCAGGGCACTCTGCCCTAGCCCCGAGTAAGCTCCTCTGGGGTGTGCCCGGGTCCATTTAGTCTCTTCAAGGAGTCCAGCTACCCTGGGTCCCTGTGTTTCTGAGGACAAGCCCTGGTGTCCCGTGGTCAGTGGGAGGCCGAGCTGCTGCTGGCCGGAAGCTGAAGTGAAGATGATCTTCTCCCTTCCCCCAAGGATGATCCAGAAATAGTTCCCCTTGGGTTGGGAAAGCATTCTACATTCAGATGGTTTGGGCAGATGGGCTTTGGGCCTTGAGCTGGTTTCTTGATTGGGAGCGGATTTCTTTTCCTGATAAGACTCCACTTAGGCCCATGGGAGAGGGGGTCTCCCTATCCAGTGCGTCCAGCAGAGCCCAGGGGAGCTGGGACCCGGTTAGCCGGAGATGGGGGCAGGGGGCTGGCCAGGAAGCCCAGGGCTAGAGCTGCAGCTCCGGAAAGCCCAGTAGCTGCGTGGGGTGGACCCAGTTCTACCGCGGGTCCCCAGCGTGGGCTGGCCTGGGCCGGTGCCCTCCGACCCTGCGCTCTGCTCCTCACCTGCTCAGGCTCCGACAACTGTGATGAGAGAGCCTTCCTCGCAGTCAGCAGGAAGAGTGTGCCTGGGGGTGCCGACCCCAGAGACCTCTGCCAACCCCCAGCCCCCCACCGGTGTGGTTCTGGTCTGGGAGACCAGGTAGACAGCCTTTGCATGTCTGCCTCCCAGTTGGGCTCTGGAGAGAGAGGCTGGTGAAGTTTCCCTTTCTGTTTAGCTGGGGTTTTATGGTTTTTCAGAAAACAGGTTAACAATTAAGCTCATTAACCTCAGGGCCTCTGTTCCTATAAAGCCGGGCGAAATGGCTTCCTCCTCCAGCTTCTCCCGCTGGCTTTATAAGGCTGCAGTGGCCCAGAACAAGTGTTAGAGCTTGGGTCAGCCTTGGACCTCCAGGTGTAGACATCCCTGGGGTTCTGGACTGTCCTTTGCAGGTGGAGCGAGGGCGCACGAGAGGGCGGACAGAGAAGCCGCTGCCGGGCTTGGGGAGAGCAGCTGGGCTGGGCCAAGCCCTTGGTGCCTCGGAGCCAGCGTGGGTGCTGGGGCCAGAGCTGCGTGGCCGCCTCTCACTGGTGGTCAGTAGCCGCTTCTCTTTCTCTAGGGGGCTTTGCGCTGAGCACCATGAGGCGGTTCCTGAGGTCAGGACATGACCCTGCACGGGAGAGGCTCAAGCGGGACCTTTTCCAGTTTAACAAGGTAAGGGGAAGCACCGCATTGGCCACCCTCCACGGGCTGGGGCTGGGGCACTCAGGCGGCCTTCACCTGCACGGGGTGCTCCCCGGGCGCTGCCGGCTCACGGCACCCGACCCTGGAAATGGGGTCTGGTTGGCAGGCTTTCCTGGAAGAGGGCAGTGGGATCCCCAGGTGTCGGGACTCCGTGTCCCAAGTCTCACTGGCTGTGTGACCTCTGCAGATCACTCTGCCTCTTCCAGCCTCAGTTTCCCCACCTGTAAAATAAGGCTCAAACATCCTACGTCCTCATGGGGCTGTGAAGGAGGCTGAACCCTGCCAGGTGTAGCAGTGTTCCCGTGATGCCCGGTCTCTGAGGCAGTGGCCACAGCCCATGGCTGTCCCCTTTCTCCTCACATCGCCCCTACAGGAAAACACCGCTCTCCCTGCCGGCAGGCCACAGTGATTCCTGGGGCACTCTTGTGGCAGGCTCTACGCCTGGGTGAGTGGGGGAGAGGTGCCCGAGACTGTGTGCCAAGGCTGGCCTTTGGCTCCCCCAACCCCAGACCTGCTCCTAAGGCCCCCCGAAGCCAGAGCACCCTGCCACCCGAGATTGCAGGGAGGGCCCCAAAGCTCCACAAGACTTCCTCCTGGCGGCCGGGGCGCGAGCAGGCGGAGCTGGCCTATAAACAGGGGCGCTCCGTGCTTTATTAGCTCCGCAGCCACCTAGCAATCTGCCCGTTTCGGGGTAATTAGCCTTGCTTAGGTCCGCTTTGATCTAGGCCCGGCCCGCATGTCCAAGCTTCCCTCCGCCCCAGAAGGTGGCCTGCGGGAAGCAGAGTGCCAGGATGCCCAGGAACACCCGCCCCCCCAGGACATGCTGAGGGACAAGGCTTCCCCTCCAGCTTGGCCACTCAGACGCCAGGTGACCTGGTGCCTGGCCTCCATGGTGTCGGCGTGTTACAGGGATTGTACAGAGTTAACATGCGGTCCAGGAGCACTAGCTGCCCTTCTGGGGGCGGGGGCTGGGGGGGAATGGGGGCGGCCTCTCAGGGAGAGACACCCAGGGGCTTGTCTGAGGGGCGTGGAGGCACCCTGCTGTTTTCCTCTGGTTTGATGGTGGCAGGTGTGGCCCTGGAGCTTCGCTGAGGCCACTGGCCAGTTGGGGTGGGGGGCGTCCCTGAGTGAGCACCTCCTCCCACTGGCAGAAGGAAGCTGTGGGCAGGATTTTGGGACCTTGGGAAATGGGGTGCAGCTGTTAGGAATGGGAGATCTCGGGGACTGTGGGTCCTGGTCTGAGAACCTCAGCACCCTCCTGGGGGCAGGGGCAACCCCTGTGTGCCTTCATTGCCCCTGCTGACACTGAGAGATCTCACACCCCCAAAAGGTGGCCAATTCCAGTAGAAACCGGATAGACAGGCTCAGCAGAGGGAGGAACCCCCGCCCCAAGTTCCAACTGTGCAGCGGGGTGGGGCTGGGGTGGGGCTAGGACAGAGGACTCCGCTCACCCCCCATGCCCCGCAACGGGCGGCCCCCAAACTTGGCTGCCCCACCGCCAGGCCTGGCTGGGGGGAGGGGGAGGGGAGCCTCCTGGAATTCCTTCCTCCTTCCATTCCTGTGCAGCTCCTGGAAGACCAGCTGGGGCGGGGGCTGTGCGATCTCAGATAAGATCTTTGCCCTCCAGGACTTTTATAGTCCAGAAGGTAGGAGGGGGCCGATGGTCTGAAAGGCCACTTCCTGGGAGCCGAAGGGAGGGAAGGGAGGTGGGTAGGTTTGGTCTCATCTGGACACCAAGTGAACGTGGAGCCTGAAGGGTTGGGATGAGGGATGAGGCCAGATCCTGGAATATTTAGAAACCTGGGTGATCCCACCCAGGCCAGCTCCTCCTCCTCCGCGGGCCCCCCTCCCTCTGCTTCCTGGTGTCAGGTTGAGGGAGCCTGGAACCTGGACATCTGGGGCCTCACTGACCACCCATCGCTGTGGTGCGTTTTGAGCAGGGGAGTGCGCGATCCCATTCACAGTTTGGAAGATAAGCTTCTTTCTTTTTTTCCTTTAAATTGGTCTTTTTAAAAAGATTTTATTTATTTATTTGTTTGAGAGAGAGACAATGAGAGAGGGAACACAAGAGCGGGGAGCCTGGGACTTAATCCCAGAACCCTGGGATCATGACCTGAGCCTGAAGGCAGATGCTTAAGCGACCCAGATGCCCCCATTTAATTATTTTTAAGGGGAGCATTGCAGTGACTGGATGAGGCCCAGACGGTGAGATGCAGGGAGAGCATTTAGAGAACAGGGTTTCTCAACCTTCTCACTGCTGACGTTTGGGGCTGGCCACGTGGAGAGGACGTTTAGTGACATCCCTGGCCCTGGGTCCCCAAGACGTACAACCAGAAATGTCTCTAGATGCTGCCCGGTGGCCCCTGGCTGAGGACCACTGGATTAGAGAACTATTTAGGGCATGAGGCCTTGTGTTAGGTAGGGATGTAGGAGTAAGGAGGGGTAAGGATGCGAGGTGGGTGTCTGGCATGACTTGGGGGGGCTCCATCCTGGGCACGTCATGGTGCCAAGCCTTGGAGAGGGAGAAGCCCTGGGAGGCTGAGGAGCGGGTGAAAGGGAAGGTGGTGAGCTTGATTTGGACAGAAGAGCAACAGTGATGACCTCCATTGATAGGGAGTTTGGCCCAGGGGTTGGTTAGTGGTGCCAACCCCAGACCTGACTGCCGAGGTTCACCAGCTGGGTGACCTTGGCAAGTCACGTGTCTCCACAAGATGATAGAAGCAGGGACACCTGGGTGGCTCAGTCAGTGAAGCGTCTGCCTTCAGCCTGAGTCATGATCCCAGGGTCCTAGGATCGAGTCCCACATGGGGCTCCCTGCTCGGCGGGGAGCCTCCTTCTCCCTCTGCCTGCTGCTCCCCCTGCTTGTGTGCTCTCTCTCGGTCTTTCTCTCTCTCTCTGACAAATAAATAAAATCTTGGGGGTTAAAAAAGATGGTACAGGAGCTACTCCAGAGAATTGGTGTGAGGATTACGTGAGTTAAGAACTAAGTTGAAAGGCCGATTCAGAGCACAGCTCTGTGGGCATTATCTGGCCTCGGGTTTGTGTTTGGGGAGCCTTGGAACCCATGGTCTTTGCAGACAGCGGGATATGCAGAGCTGGCGCTGTGAGCCTCAGGTGGCCTGTCGTGCAGGTGTCGTTCGCACGCAGGTGAAGGTCGGCCCGCTGACGGTGCCCACAGTTGGTAAAGCAGTGTCCAGACTGGACCGGTGGTCCCCCGGGAAGAAGCCGTGTCTGTAGACAGATTGATTCCCTGAACCCTCCGCCAAACAGACAAGGGGTCCAAGTAGTGCCATGAGGAGGAGCCACGTGGCCTGGGGCCAGGTATCCGCTGTGCCGCTTGTCCACTGCATGACTGCGACACGTTACGGAGCCTCTCCGCTCCGCAGTTTCCTCATCTGTGAAACGGGTGCCTGGTCTCTGCGTCCAGTCAGTTAAATCGCTTCGAATGGCACCTCGCACACAATTGGTGCCTCACCTCGCCTCGTGGCACCTCACAGCCAAGTGGCAGTCCCATTCTGTGGGTGAGAAAATTGAGGCCTCCAGGGCTCAAGCAGCCAGAGCATATGGGGGGGGGCGCCAGTCCCATTTCCCCACCAGCCGTGCTGGGAGGGTGGCGATGTCCCCTCCCTAACCTCAGTTTCCTTGCCTGTGAGGGAGTCTCCTGAGCCACTGGGGCCCAGATGAGGGGACTGTGGAGCCCACTGGACATCTCAGTGGAGAGGGAGTGATTTCAAGGGGACAGAAACTCGTGCCACGGTAAAACTCCTTCCTTGGAAATCCCTGGCGGCCACTCCCTCCCCTGGTAAAACCAGCCAGCTGATAAAGGCTCTGGGCCCTTCCTGCCTGGCCTGCCCACACTCCTCTCACCCCCAGGCCCCCGCCCCCCGCCGAACAAACAGTGTGTTCCTGACTGGCCACCCCTGTCCAGGACCAGGTTGCTTTGTCTTGGCTTTTTTGTGGCTGGTCCCCTGGTGTCAGGTGACAGCCACACAGGGAGGGCCAGGTTGCTGCCACCACCGGGAATCTGAGCTGACCACACCCAGTACAGGGCAGTGCCACCCATCCCAGCAGCTGGGCGTGCCCCCTGCAGCCCCAGGCAGCCCTCCTTCCAGCCCCCCAACAAGGGCCAGGGACTCCTCAGCCCTGGCTCGTGGCCAGCATCCTCCCCCGCTGAGGGCAAGCTGAAGGGCCCCCACTGTCTCCCTTCCGAGAACCTGCAGTGGGGTCTGGGAGCCAGCGTGAAACAGACAGGGCTTTCTTTCCCGCACCAGGCTAATGTTGCAGCTCGGCGGCTCCTGCAAATCTCTCCTTTCCCAGTTCCTGTCAAAAGAGTTTGTTGTTCTCTCCTCCCTTGGCAGAGGTCACCTGAGCTAGGTAGCAGGGCTGGGGCAGGGCCAGGTAGGCTGGATGCTGAGCTCAGGAGGAAGGGGAGGCTGGCCCCAGTGCGGGGGTGGGGGGAGGGGGTTCAGGCATTGGCAACCAACCTCCCTCCCTCTGAACTGGAGAGAGCTCTGCTCTCCTCGCCGAGCCCCTGCCCCACTCCCTATCCTGGTGGAGGGATGATCTGGGACTGCAGTACTCCTTGGAAGTCCCACAGGAGGGAGCCGCTGGGACCGATCCCACTTCCTGGGCCCCATGTCCAGTGAGGGGACTGAGTCTTTAAAGGCTGTTAGAAGTTGGGGGATGGGACAGCCAAGGAAGGGGAGGACATCTGAGGTTGGGAGGACAGCTACCACTGGAGCACAGGCCAGACGTGCCCTGTAGAACCTTACTGCTTCTCCACGCTGCTCTGGGTTTCTGGCTCCTCCCCCGTTCCCAGCCTAACCCCCAGTCCTCTTGTAACTTGTAACACACCTCTTCCCTCCGTCTGTAGGCAGGTTTCAGGCCTCCTGTTGGATCGTAACTGCCTCACTTGGGGATTTGTGGGCTTTATTTGCATGTCCGCCTCTCCTCCCCAACCTCCCCAGACCTGGGGGATCCCCTGTCACCACACTAACTACATTTGAACCCACTCTCTTGGTCCCTGACCAGGTAAGGGCAGCATGGCATTTCCTCCCCTCCTTTTGTTCTGGAAGGAGCCGTGGTCCCCTGGCACAGATGCCTGGAGGGTACAAGGGAATGATGGAGACCTTCAGAAGGCAAGCAGGCTGTGTGGGACAAGGCCCGTGTGCTCCGGGGGGTGAGCTGAGCCTTCCCGCTGAGCCTGACCATGGTCTAGAGGTTTGCTTTCAATCAAGCCTGTGCCTCTGGTGCAGTGCGGTCATTGGGGTCCGCCCAGTGATCGGATGGAAGTGAGGCTCAGAGAGGCAGAGGAACTCCCCCGTGTGCCAAGGCATTTTAAGTGGCAGAGAGGGCGATTCAGAGCCTAGTGGGCCTCAGTCCCTGTTCTTTCCAGCCTGTGAGAAAGAAGGTGGAGGTGAGAGTCAGGGGTGGTGGCAGTGTCCCCAGGACCCTGAAGGAAGTAAGGAGTAAGTACCAGAGATTGAAGGATAGGCCCAGCTTTTGTCTCCTCCAGAGCAGACGAAAGAGGCCAGCCTGTAATGGGAGCGATTGGGGCGGATGTTCGGAGAACTCCCCGCCAGGGGGTTGGTAGACTGGGTGGCCTGAGAGCCTGACGGAGAAACAAAGCCGCAGGCTGGTTCTCTTTGGTTTGACTTTGTCCTGAGGCAGAATTGTCTAGGGCAGTGCCTTAGCCCGAAAGGACTAGACTATGGGACACATATATAATGTAAAATATTCTAGCAGCTTCATTACATTTTTTAGGTGGGTGACGTTAACTTTGATATTATATCTTTGTTTAATCTAATGTATCTAAAATATTACTGTTTGCACATGTAGTCATTAGAAATTAATGAGGGTTTTCTAGGTGTTTTGTATGTTTTGTTTTGTATTTTAAGATTTTATTTATTCAGGGTGCCTGGGTGGCTCAGTGGGTTAAACGTCTGCCTCTGGCTCAAGTCATGATCCCAGGGTCCAGGGATCAAACCCCGCATCAGCCTCCTTGCTTGGCAGGAGCCTGCTTCTCCCTCTGCCTGCCGCTCCCCCTCCTCAAGCGTGTTCTCTCTCTCTCTCTCCCCCTTTCTCTCGCTCAAATAAAATCTTAAAAAAAAAAAAAAAAAAAGATTTTATTTATTCATTTGAGAGAGAGCGCAGGCAGGGGGAGAGGCAGAGAGAGGAGAAGTTCCCATGAGTTGGGAGCCCCATGCCGGGCTCCATCCTAGGACCTGGAGATCATGACCAGAGCCGGAGCTACTTAACCATCAGAGCCACCCGGGTGCCCCCTCCCCCCGGTCCCCGCCTTAATACAGAATCTTTGAAATGCTAAGTGTTATTTCACATTTACAGCGTATTTCAATTCAGACACAGACCTTTCTGTGGAGCTACATAATCTGTAGTTAGAGCTGGAAGGTGTGCGGCTGGAAAGGGAGAGTCACGGTGTGGTCTGCCTGACTCCAGCCCCTGTGCCTTTGGGATCCAGCAGCATACCTGGAAAGTTTTCCAGCGACTGAACTGGGCAGCCATTCTTAAAGCTAAGTTAATTAAAATTAAATTAAAATTTCCATTCCTTGGTGGCCACACCGCAGGGGCTCAGTATCTCTACACAGCTCATGGCTGCCACACTGGGTGGCCCAAGGCATGCGTCTCCCCCTGGGCACAGGGCTCCTTCCTGCAGGACATTTTCCCCAGACTCCTCCAAATTCCAGAGGCTTTTCACCCCCACTCTGCTCCTAACTGGGGTGAGAGAAAAATGCCACCATCCCAGGAACCTTTTCTTGGGCCCTGGCTGCTGACTTGGCCGAGGCTCCAGCAACCTGAGGCCGGCCGAGGCCTACCCGGAGGCCCTGGGGGAGCTGGTCCCCACATGCACCATCACGTGCCCTGCCCTCCTTTTCCTGGGAAATGTTTACATTCCAGACACTGTGCTATCTCCCCAAGGCTTTTCCAGGCGCTGCATTTTTTACATAGCTGAACGGGGACCTGGGCTGGCCAGGGGGGCTCCTGCTGGGTCACTCCTCCTCTCCAGTCTGTCCCGTCTAGGTATAGCCATTTGTAGGGCAAACTAGTTCCTGGCAAAGAGCCAGGGAAGGGGGGGCTGCTACAGCCATGTGTCCCCAGATTAGCTGTCTCTGGAACTCCCCTCCTCGGCTGACCCCACCTCAGGGCCGCCTTCCATGAGCCACTGGACTGGATGGGACAGGCCAGCAGCCAGCAGTTGGGTTTGCTAAACTGGTGTGCCCACTGTCACCAGGACTTCTCTCTTTCTGCTCCTTTGGACCTGATGGGACAGCCAGGGGAAGCCCAGAGGGGGGCCCTGGGCCTACGGAGAGCCGCCTCACTGGTGCAACCTTCTTTCTGCAGGGCAGAGCCTCCATTGCTTTTTTGTTTTTGTTTTTGCTTTTAAAGCCTTTTATTTATTATTTGACCGAGAGAGACACAGCGAGAGAGAGAACACAAGCAGGGGGAGTGGGAGAGAGAGAATCAGGCTTCCCCCTGAGCAGAGAGCCCGATTCAGGGCTCGATCCCAGGACCTGGGATCATGACCTGAACCAAAGGCAGACGCTTAACGACTGAGCCACCCAGGTGCCCCGAGCCTCCATTGCTTTAAAAAAAAAAAAAAAATGTAAAGCATCTGGCTGGCATCCTTTGCCGTGCTCTGATCTAGCCCTACAGGTTCCGTATCCCCTGGAGTGGGAGGCAGGGGGCAGGGAGCGCTAAGTGAGAACAACAAAAAACCTCCCCGAAGATGGTTTATCAGTCCAAGTCTGTCGTATATACATCCATACTTTTTAAGCCTGTAATTCCACTCCTGGGGCACCTACCTAAGGAAATAGTGAGTTGTAGGCAAAGATAGGAGGGGTCCGAGGAAGGTCATCAATGCAGCTGGTGGTGGTGAGCCCTATAGAAACAGGAAGTGCTCACCAACAAAAGCCTAGCGGGTTTGGGTGCCTGGACATAGGGAACATTCCTTAGCTGTCTGTTTTTTGTTTCCTGTTTTGGGGTTTTTTTTTTTTTTTAAGATTATTTATTTGAGAGGGAGATCCAGCACTTGTGCAGGGGGTTGGGGGTGGGGCAAAGGGAGAAGGAGGGAGAGAGAATCCCAAGCAGACGGCCCACTGAGTGCAGAGCCCCACACAGGGCGATCTTGGGATCGAGACCCGAGCCAACATTAAGAGTCAGACGTGTAACAGACTGAGCCCCGCAGGTGCCCCTCCACAGCCATTTAAAAGTCACTTCGGTGCTTTGGATGACTTGGGCTGGCTGCAGGCGGGCAGACAGGCTACGTAGCTCTGTGCGTATGCACACAGCTGTGGGGCACCACCCCAGTCCACTCTGTGTTAAGTGTAGACACACCAGTGTATGGTCACAACACAAGAAAGACTCACAGACACCAAGGGTCACTTCAGTCGTGGGGGCACGGGTGATTTTTGTTTTGTTTTTCAAACTCCTTTCTACGTTCCAAGTTGTCTACAATGTGTATTCTGTAGTAAGAAATGAGCGAAAGTGTGTGTCTGCAACAAAACTCCAGAAGCTTCTCTGGAAGGGTAGTGGAAAACCGATGGTAGCAAAGGTACCGGCGTTCAGGGCTGGAGGAGCCTTGGACGGCCAAGAGCCAGGAAAGGCTGCTGTGGGTCCTGTCCGCCCGCAGGGACTGGCCCAGAGCTGCGGCACAGCTGGGCTAACTGAGCCGTCTGGTCCTCCACTGTGCCAGTCCCCAGAGCTACCCTCGCCCCCACACCCCCCCAGGAAGACTGGGTCGGTTACTCACGGTGTGGGCAGTGGAGGAACCAGGTCCGAGTTCCTGGCAAGCGTCAAGTGGCCAGTGTGGTGTCAGGGGAGTGTCCCGGGGATGGCCAGGACAGGCCAAGGACTGGGTCAGAAATGGGTCGGGGATTGGCTCTGCACTCAGGTGTCTGGGTAGGAACCTGAACATGACTGACTTCGTGCTCCTACCTGCTGGGGGGCTCTGTGCTGCAGCTCCCCTGTCCCGTGCCGGCTCTCCAGCCACACGGGGCCAAGGGGACTTGTCTGCAGGTCCGTGCCAAGCTGGTTCTTGTTACAGACGGTGGAGCACGGCTTCCCACACCAGCCCAGCGCCCTCGGCTACAGCCAGTCTCTGCGCATCCTGGCCATCGGCACCCGCTCCGGAGCCGTCAAGCTGTATCCTTTCTGTTCCCCCGGCTCCCGGCCGGTGGGGCCCTGGAAGGGGCAGGGGCCCTGGCCTTGGTGGGATTCAAACTAAAGCAAGTTGTAGATGAGCCCTCCTGTTCCTGGGATGGTTCACATACCCTCTTGGGAGTCAGCCCTGGATGCAGTAAATGGAGGAAGGTTGTTTTGTTTTGTTTTTCCCTTTCTCCCAGTTAGCAGACTGGTCCCAGGCGGCCTTGGGCGAGAGGAGCAATGCTAAGGTTTCCACCTTCTGCCCCACCGTGCGCGCCCCCGTGTCTGCACAGGCACACCAGCGAGAGTGGACTTGTGGTTAGCACAGACAGTCCTTCTCTGGCCTGAGGCTGGACATGGTCCAAAAGGGTCATCCTCCGTCCAAAGCATTGGTTCTGGAACATTTCAGAAGCAAGCCCGTAGTTCCAGGACGGAGGATCACTCACCACTTGGGTCCTCTGGCTGGCCTGGACTACAAGTCCGAGAGCTCCCCAAACCCGACATCCCACTCGAGCCCCTAGAGTGAGCCAGGGTGGCACCTGGGAGAATTGGGAGATGGGGGACCACCATGGAGAGCACAGCCGGACCCTCCCCGGGGGAAGCTGTGACTCCCCCTGTTCCTCTGGGTCAGGTCGAGCAGGGGAGACGGCTGCCCCCAGTGGGCTGACCTAGGCTGTAGGGGGTGTGGAACTCTCTCTAAGCTGGTTAATCATTGCTGGGCCCCAGCCATATCCTGGTCACCAGTCCCCGGAGCGGGGAACTCATGGCCAAAGCTGCTGGGGGCAGGCCCTGGGGGGAGGGGATGCCCGGTCTCAGGTGCCACCTTGTGGTAACTGATGGGGGCAGGGGAAGGCTGTAGCAAGCAGCGTGGCCCTTGCCAGGGTAAAGTGTGTCTCCTCCCTCCCCGCACCCCCCGCACCTGCCTGGCTGGAAAAGCTCCCCCTGATTGGAGCTAGCCCCAATGGTGTCACATCACCACGAGCCACACGAGCCACATGCCCCTCAGGCCGGGGCCCCTGCTGCCTCCACCCCCTCACCCCAGGCCCCATCTTGGGGGACAGTGAGCCTGTCTGTGTCGCTGAAGTATTTATATTCTTGCCACACGGGCCCAGAGGTCCTTGCCCTTGAGCGTTGAGCAGGAGTGGGTGGTATCCTGCGTTCTGGAGCTTTCCTGAGCCCGCTGCCTGTAGCTATGGTGCCCCAGGGGTGGAGTTCATGGGGCTGCATCGGGAGACGAACGCTGTGGTACAGATCCACTTCCTACCTGGCCAGGTGAGGGGACCTCCACGCCGCGTACCTCACGCATCACTTGGTAGGGGTGTACAGAGGCATTTGGTGGCCCTGGGTTTGGGTCTGCTGGGAGGGCTGGGAACCGCTCCCCTTTCCCCAGCTTCGGGTGCATGGACCACCCAAAGAGCTGCCGGGGGTCTTTTGGTTCTGGGCTCTCTGAATCAACCCGCACGGGATGGGCGAGAGGCCGCGGTGAATGCCGGCCCCTCCATAGCGAATGAGACGGCGCGCTCCGGGTTCCCGCCATCCCCTCCCTAGTGCCAGCTGGTCACCCTGCTGGATGACAACAGTCTGCACCTGTGGAGCCTGAAGGTCAAAGGCTGCGTGTCAGAGCTGCAGGAAGATGGGAGTTTCACGCTGCGTGGTCCCCCGGGGTAAGGACTCGGTGCCCTACCCCTCCCTTGCAGCCTGACCTGCCCGCCCAGCTCCAGGGTGGGATCACCCTTTGAAGGTCCTGTGGCGCCCTAGGTAGGCCCCCCAGTGGTTTGAGCCGATGCAGCCCCTCCTGCTGGTGTTCTGTTGGCACGGGTGGGGCTGCGGCCTGGCTCCCTCCTTCCCCACGCAGTGTCTACACAGGAGGCTCTGGAAGGGGCGTTCTGCCTCCCAGCCCAAGCCCAGGTCCTCCACCATCTGTCTTCTTGGGAGGAAGTCATCAGTATATTTATCCTGGCCCCCGACAACCATTAAAGGACCCCATTAAAGGACCTCACAGGCCTGCTTTCCCTAGGCATGGCCTGTGCTGGGGCCTCCCCTGCCAGGGTAGCAGCCGGCTCACCGGCGGCCGTTCCGTCCTCAGGGCTGCCCCCAGTGCCACACAGATCACCGTGGTCCTGCCGCACTCCTCCCGCGAGCTCCTCTATCTGGGCACTGAGAGCGGGAATGTGTTCGTGGTGCAGCTGCCGGCCTTCCGCACGCTGGAGGACCGGACCATTAGCTCGGACGCCGTGCTCCAGCAGTGAGTCTCCGACGCCTGCCACGGGGAAGCCACCCGCTCTGGCCGGCCAGGGCCTTCTTTCTTCTGTGCCAGTAATGTCTCAGGGGCCTCTAATTTCTCTCCTGGGAAGCCTATAGGGATGGAGGAGAGACTCTCAGCTCCCCACCTGGCCCCTAAATGGAGACTCTGACTCCATCGTGTGTCAGCGTCACAGCGCTTTCCAAAGGTCTGGGGGATAATTTGTCATTTCATTTAGAGGTGAAGGAAATGAGGCTCCTCGTGGTTGTTGCACGACTGTTGTTCTTCACGCTGCTGCCGTGAATTTCAAAAGCCCGGGGGCTCCTCACCAGGGCAGATGGGGCCCAAACCTCACTGTGTCAGGAGAGGCATCTTCTGGGGAGGCGTAGGCTTTGGAGTCTGTGGCTTTCATTTGCCTGCAGGCCCCGTGGCCTAATCCTGGACAGCCACGACCCTGTAGGCTTCTTCAGGTGATCCCAGAGGCTTTGTCCCGTGATGATGATGTCTGCCACAGAGAGGGTGTCAGAGCAGGTGTGGGTGTGAAGAGCGGGGGCTGGGGCCCAAAGGAGGAAGAGGTGAAGGGTTAGCCACGGTGGAATGTTCTGCAGTTTCACGGGATGGAGAGGAGGCCAGGGTCCTCCGAGGGGAAGCTGCTTCAGGTTTGAGCCGGTGGGACCCCGTTCCTTCCAGTGCAGGCTTTAGGCTTCCAACTCGCTCCAAAGGGCCCTTTGTCCAGGCTGGGGTGGGAGGCTTCCTGCTTGGGGCTGGGTCTCTCCAAGCACACACCTGTGTGTTTCCACCCAGCAGGGTAGAGTCAAGCCAACCAGGTGGTGGTCAGAGCAGAGCTGTCTGCAGGTCAGTGGGCATGGCGGCTTCTCAGCCTGGCCACCTATTCTGTGGGCAGGCCTGCGGGAGGCATTGCTCCTCAGGTGGCCGTGCCCGCACCCACCTCACTCTGCTGGTAGAAGTCTGACTGGGGGCATCCCCCAGTCTGAGTGCCCTGGGAACCCCCTGCTGCCAGTCTGAATCCTCGTTGTAAATGAAAAGAGGTTTGGCTTGGTTGGGCTCCTAGAAACGCCCTGGGGGTCCAGGCTGTTTGCCTTGCCTTCTCTGGTCTGGTCTGAGGTGTTGGCTCTGGGTCCAGTGCCTGCCACCTCGTGTCCTCTGTTGGCTGCAGCATCTCCAGACTTCACATCAGCATTCCAGGCCCAGAGAAGGAGGAGGGGGTCAAAGCTCAAGGCCAGTCCCACTCACGTAGAGTTTTGTTTAGTAGGTTTTAAAAACTTTTCTTATGAAACACCACCTCTACGCAGAAATGCACTAGGCTTTGCCGCCCGCTCCCTGGAGCCCCCACACACGCGTCCCAGTCCTGAGCCCCTCCCTGGAGGTCCCTGCCTTCTCCTTCCTGTAGCCCCTCCCCACGGGTTTGCATCCTTAAGTTTCTGTCCTCACTGCCCTGTCCTGTGCTCGGCTCCCCGCTCAGCAGTGTGGCCTCTCGATCCTGCTGCACTGCCACATCCACACGGTGTGCATCAGTGCCCCGAGGTCGGTCCCGCCCGCTGGTCGCAGCAACATCATGGCCTCACCGCGCTTCCGTCCACCAGGTTGCCCGAAGAGGCCCGCCAGCGGCGGGTGTTTGAGATGGTGGAAGCTCTGCAGGAGCACCCCCGCAACCCCGATCAGGTCCTCATCGGCTACAGCCGGGGCCTCATTGTCATCTGGGACCTGCGGGCCAGCCGCGTGCTCTGCCATTTCCTCAGCAGCCAGGTGGGCCATGCGGGGCAGGGGGTGGGGGGCAGGGGCTGTGCCGCCCTCCCAGACAGCCCTGTGCTGAGGCCTGGGGGTGCCGGTGTCGGCAGCAGCAGCACCCTGATCCCGGCCTGCGCCCTCTCCCTCTCCTCCCCTGCAGCAACTGGAGAGCGTCTGCTGGCAGCGGGACGGCCACGTGATTGTCAGCTGCCACTCCGATGGCAGCTACTGCCAGTGGCCCGTTTCCGGGGACGCCCCACAGCCAGAGCCTCTGCGCAGCTGCATGCCTTATGGTCAGTGCTCCGCCCGCCCCATGGGGCAAGCCCTGACCTGTCACCGGGACCCCCATCCGCTGGCAAAGCCGTGTCCTGTGCTCCCGGTCTGTCCTTCCAATTTTGGGGTGCAGGCGCGTACCTCCTAGCGGCAAAGCTGGTGCCCCAAGAAGTGAAGGCTTTGTCCAGAGCCATGCAGTGGGTTCTCCGCTGCTGTTCGTGGCTCTGTCGGGGGGCGGCTCAGGGAGGGACTTCTGAGCACAGGGCTGCTGTGCGTGTGTGGGCATGAAGTGTTTGTGCCCTACGGACCCTGGAGCGGACGGCCGAGTTCAGGCTGGTTCCTTTATTGGGGCGCCTGGGGGACTCCATCAGTTTAAGCACCAGCTCTTGATCTCAGCCCAGGTCTTGGTCTCAGGGTCGTAAGTTCAGGCCCCATGTTAGGCTTCAGTGTGGGACCTACTTTAAAAAAAAGAAAAAAAAGATCAGTGTGAGACTCTGTAAAGAGTTTCTGCAAGCTGGTTCCTTTCTTGTAGGTCCTTTTCCTTGCAAAGCCATTACCAAAATCTTCTGGCTGACCACCAAGCAGGGGTAGGTATCCGTGCTCTGTTCTTGTCCCAGTCTGCAGGCCTCCTGGGCGGCTGCTCTGGCCTCTGCTTGCGGCAGGCAGCATCTAGGGACGGCCTCAGGGTCCCGCACGGCAGCAAAGGGAGAGCCGGCCACTCCGTACTTCTCATGGCTAATTCCTGAGCAAGCATTCTTGACCTTTCCCTCCACCCTCCCAGAGAGATGATCCGGATCAGCAGGGTTCAAACTCTGTTGTAGCAGGAGACCTGTTTCTTCAGGCAGAGACATACAGGGAGATCCCACATACGAGCAGCCACGGGAGCGGGTGGGGGCCGCTGCCTGAAGCAGAGGCTCGGGAGCCACACTTCACGCCCACGTTCTCCTGGGTTGTTGTGATCAGGAAGTGATGAGGGTCCACCCCACCCCTCACGGGGACCTTGAGTGAGTGCTGACCTCGAGACTGGCGTCCCTCCTGGTCCTGCCCCTTCGGTCCCAGGACAGCCCAAGCTGCTAGCTCAGCCGGGGGTTCTCTGAGCTCGTGTTGGGATCCCCAGGCCAGCCCACGGTTCTTCTGTGCCGGCCAGGTTGCCCTTCACCATCTTCCAGGGCGGCATGCCTCGGGCCAGCTATGGGGACCGCCACTGCATCTCGGTGATCCACGATGGCCAGCAGACTGCCTTCGACTTCACCTCCCGCGTCATCGACTTCACTGTCCTCACTGAGGCGGACCCTGCGGCGGGTAGGCGGGCGTCGGGGATGGGTGTGGAGGGCTGGCCTCCGGGAGGTGCAGGGATGTGGCCCGCCTGTTCTCAAGCCCGCCGCTGCCCGAGTCCCTCACCCCTACCGCACCCCTCTTGGGGCCTTTACCACACACACGCACACACACACCCACACACCCACACACACACCTGGCTTCATCCTTGCCGGCCACACCTCACACACCCTGAGCTCTCTCTGGCCTCACCTGCCTCTGACGGGACTTAGCCAGAAGAGGGCAGATCTGGCCTGTTGGGTTGAATAGCACCCAGCTGAGAGGCCAGGAGGTCCTGGCTTGGACTCATGAAGTCCTCCCTTTCGTGGGGTGGGGCAGAAGCCAAGACAGCAGAGCCCTGTGTCAGTCTCATGAACTGGTGACAGGCAAGACTGGAAAGGGCTGGTGTGGAAATCTGGAGAGGAGGCCGGTCAGGAGATTGCCACGAGGGTGTGCCTCCCCTCCACATGAGTCTGGCCTGATGATGCCAAGGCCTCCCGGTAAGGGGTCGGGCCTGCTCAGGACACACGGGCCCATTTGGAGGGAGACTCGAGCCTGCTTGTCCTCCTTCCCAGCCCCTTCCCTCCACGCACCTGATGGGGGATGCTAGTTGTAGGGTCCATTCTTTCGGGTTTTCTACAGAGTCATATGTGAATAAAGACAACGTTATTTTTTCCTTTCTGAGCTGTATACCTTTTATTTCCTTATCATGCCTTATTGCATGGGCTAGGGCTTGTGGAGCAGCGGAGAGAGGGGCCCTCGGCCTTATTCTTGATCTTAGCGGGAAAGCTTCCCATTTCTACCATCAAGCTACGCAAGCTGTAGCGTCGTTGTAGGTGATCTCCACCAAGGTGACAAGTTCTCCTCCTCCTAGTTTACTGAGAGCTTATCATAAACCGGTGTTAGGGTCTGTCGGATGCTTTCCCTGCATCTACCAATACGATCCTGTGTTTTCCTTTAGCCTGTGCGTGATGGCTTCCGTTCATTGACGTTCCCACATTGAGGTAGCCTCGTGCACCTGCGATGAGTCCCGCTTGGTCGGTCATGGGGGGTCCTTCTCTCTGTACTCTGCCGGATCTGGAGCTTGTTTTTAAAATGCACGTTCTCTGAGTATAACCCTGGAGCTTCAGATTCTGCGGGGCTGGGCGGGGGAAACTGCTTCCCGTGGCTCCCACAGCTCCTAACACTCCCACCTCCGTCCCCACCTGTCCCCTAGCCTTTGACGACCCCTGTGCCCTGGTGGTTCTGGCCGAGGAGGAGCTGGTGGTGATTGACCTGCAGGCGGCTGGTTGGCCCCCGGTGCAGCCTCCCTACCTGGCCTCCCTGCACTGCTCTGCCATCACCTGCTCCCACCACGTCTCCAACATCCCCCTGAAGCTGTGGGAGCGCATCGTTGCCGCGGGCAGCCAGCAGCACACGCACTTCTCCACCATGGTAGGTCCGACACGAGCCCCGGCCCTGCCTGGGGTCAAGTTCGCCCACGGACTTCTGGTCTCCTTCTTCAGGAGTGGCCCATTGATGGTGGCACCAGTCTGGCCCCAGCCCCTCCCCAGAGGGACCTGCTGCTCACGGGGTAGGCAACGTCATGGCATCTTCCTGCCAAGTAGACTGCGCGGGGTGGGAGCAGAGCAGGGTGCGGGCCAGTCCTAGCATCGCCCCCCCCCCCCCGCCCGCCCCACCTCCCCGTGACTGGAAGGTGGACTCCGCCCACAGGCATGAGGACGGCACCGTGCGGTTCTGGGACGCCTCCGGCGTGTGCTTACGACTGCTCTACAAGCTGAGCACGGTCCGGGTGTTCCTCACCGACACAGACCCCAGCGACAGCCTCAATGTCCAGGGCGAGGATGAGTGGCCCCCACTCCGCAAGGTGAGGCCAGGAGCCTGGAAACCAGGGAGGGCAAGGATGGACTGGGTCTGGCACCTTCAGTCACCTGCGGCCCTCCCCTCCATCGTCAGGTGGGCTCCTTCGACCCCTACAGTGATGATCCCAGGCTGGGCATCCAGAAGATCTTCCTCTGCAAATACAGCGGCTACCTGGCTGTGGCAGGCACGGCGGGGCAGGTAAGAAGGCTGGGGTGGGGGGCAGGGCAGCTAGGAGGAGTGGTCAGGTGACTTTGGGCAGTGTCCAGGGGTTAGAGGGCAGCAAGGAAAGGAGCCAGTCTCCTGAGTGCCCATGGATGGTTGTCACCGAGATTGTCACCTGTCCCTGTGGCTTGGGGCGTCTCCCAGTGGGGAGGGATTGCCTGGTCCCCATAGAGAGAGGCCTGTGGGATGACCGATTCTCCTCCAGAAGCCAGGATTCAGGACCAAGGGTTGGACAGAGGCCTTCTGGCTGTCCTCGGGCCCTGGGACTGGCCATGGGTCCCAGGTCCTTCACTGTCCACCTTCAGGGTCCCTGTGGTCCCAGGGTTCCTTGGTGCCAGAAGTGGCTCAGCCCACCTGCCCTCCCCCCCAGGTGCTGGTGCTGGAGCTGAATGACGAGGAGGCGGAGCACAGCGTGGCGCAGGTGGAGGCGGACCTGCTGCAGGACCAGGAGGGCTACCGCTGGAAGGGCCACGAGCGCCTGTGCGCCCGCCCGGGGCCCGTGCGTTTCGAGCCCGGCTTCCAGCCCTTTGTGCTGGTGCAGTGCCAGCCCCCGGCTGTGGTCACCTCCTTGGCCTTGCACTCCGAGTGGCGGCTTGTGGCCTTCGGCACGAGCCATGGTTTTGGCCTCTTTGACCACCAGCAGCGGCGGCAGGTCTTTGTCAAGTGAGCAGCCTCCCCGGGGCGTCTGGGGCCCGGAGCTAGGGTTGTCGCTGGGCTCTTACCCCTGGGCCCTGGCAGCGCGGATGACCGGATGTGTCGTCCTCCCCCCCCACCGCCCCCAGATGCACGCTGCACCCCAGTGACCAGCTAGCTTTGGAGGGCCCACTGTCCCGTGTGAAGTCCCTGAAGAAGTCCCTGCGCCAGTCCTTCCGCCGGATACGTCGGAGCCGGGTGTCCAGCCGGAAGCGGCGGCCAGCTGGTCCCTCTGGAGAGGTAAGGCTGTGACCAGCCATGAGCCCGGGAGAGCTCTGAGCAGCCCGCAGCGGGTCCACACTAGCCCCGTCTTCCCCCACTCTGTGGCCACGCTGAGTAGGTTCCCGCCCTGCCACCCTGCCCGCCAGCCCTGTGGCCTTGGCTACATCACACTGCATGTCTGTGCCTCACCTTCCCCAAGCGTAAAGGGCCAGGCCCTCAGGAAATATGACGGTGGTGGTGTGATGGGTTGGTGGTGAGCAATCCCGTGTCCCCAGAACGGGGAGGCCGGAGCCCACGCTCAGGCCCGGCCCCGCCCGCTGCAGGGACAGGAGGGGGCGGCCAGGCCCGAGCGCGCAGGGGTGCAGAGCATGGAGCTGGCTCCGGTACAGCGCAGGATCGAGGCCCGCTCGGCGGAGGATTCCTTCACGGGATTCGTCCGGACCCTCTACTTCGCTGACACCTACCTGAGGGACAGTGAGTGGCCAGCCTGAGGCGGGGGGGCCCAGGAGAGCACGGCCTTGGCCCAAGGGCATGTTGGAGGCTGCTGCCCGCCCTGGCTGGGAGGAACCTTCCACTTGGGAGCACTTGGGAGCACAGGGAGCCGGGACCCCCTGCCTGCGTCTCCAAGGCAGATTGCGCTGGCTTCGTACTCAGGCTCCGCCACGCTCTCGGAGTGTGACCTGGGACATGTCACTTTTCCCCCTGTCACATGCCTGCTGGTGTCCAGTGGGCTCTGCAGAAGCTCCCCTGTGGCCTCCTACCAGGGCAGGGATGGTGGGGCAGGGACGAGGGTCTTGCGGGTCAAGCTCTCCTGGATTCAAGATGATCTGTGCACGGGGCCCCTGGTTGTCAGCCTTCCCGGCTTTGCCTTTCTACACCCCAGGGGGTAGGCAGGACCCACAGCCATTCCATTTTACAGGGGAGGAAACTGAGGCTTCCAGAGTTTGCCAACTTGGCCTTGGAGTCACACAGGTAGTGAGAGGCATGGCCAGGACCTAAGCCCAGGTCACCGGGCTCCACCAGACCCGCAGAACCGTGGGTTAGGTACAAACCTTTGCCTCTTGGCAGGCTCCCGCCACTGCCCCTCGCTGTGGGCCGGCACCAATGGGGGTACCGTCTACGCCTTCGCCCTGCGCGTGCCCCCCGCCGAGCGGAGAATGGACGAGCCTGTGCGGGCAGAGCAGGGTGAGTGCTGGGCAGAGGGAGAACAGAGGGTGCTCCTCTGCCTAGGTTTGGGGGGGTTGGCACCTCTAGCCTTGCCCTCACCCCACCACTTGCCTCTTGCCCTGTAGCCAAGGAGATCCAGCTGATGCACCGAGCGCCCGTGGTGGGCATCCTCGTGCTGGACGGACACAACGTGCCCCTTCCCGAGCCCCTGGAGGTGGCACATGACTTATCGAAGAGCCCGGACATGCAGGGAGGCCACCAGCTGCTCGTGGTGTCAGAGGAGCAGTTCAAGGTGCTGCTCGGGTACAGGCAGGCCCCCTGGGAATCCCGGGGGTGTCTGGGGAGCTCAAAGGACAGGCTGCTTGTGGTTTCTGCAGTGGACGTGTGCAAGGCCACTGAGGCACAGAAGAAGAGGGCTCCAGGGTCAGCGTGGGGGGGGGGGCACTGATGCAGGACCTGTGTCTGTGGGAGGGACAGTGAGCGCAGACATGGAAATAAGAAGGCCCGGCCTCCTTGCGGTCCAAGTCCAGGGGCTGCAGGGCTGAGCGCCAGGGGGCGCCCAGAGAGGGGGCCGACTTCGCTGGGAAGGGTGGGGGGCTATCTGCCGGGGAGCCAGGCCGTGTAGCCGAACCGGGCAGGGAAGCCAGAAGTCCTCGCTTGGCTGGACGGCGCACGGGGGGCTGTGGTCAGGCCGGGCTGCGAGCTGTGCCCTTGCCCCCAGGTGTTCACGCTGCCCAAGGTGAGTGCCAAGCTGAAGCTGAAGCTGACCGCCCTGGAGGGCTCGCGGGTGCGGCGGGTCAGCGTGGCCCACTTCGGCAGCTGTCGAGCCGAGGACTACGGGGAGCACCACCTGGCCGTGCTCACCAACCTGGGCGACGTGCAGGTGGTCTCGCTACCCCTGCTCAAGCCGCAGGTGCGGTACAGCTGCATCCGGCGCGAGGACGTCAGCGGCATCGCCTCTTGTGTCTTCACCAAATACGGCCAAGGTGGGTCCAGGGCAGGCGCGGGGGGTCCTCTGCTGGGGAGTGTATGCGGTGTGGGGGTCCCACCGGGCAGCCAGGCGGGAGGTACCTCAGCCGAGGACTTCGAGGGAGGCTCTAGCCCCTCATACCTCCTGTGGGGGTGGGGGGGTGGGGGTGTCCCCTCGGCAGCTGCCAGGCCCAGGAACCGGGGGCCGGCCTTACCTGCCCGGCCTCTCCTTCCCCCGCCCGCAGGCTTCTACCTGATCTCACCCTCAGAGTTCGAGCGCTTCTCTCTCTCCACCAAGTGGCTGGTTGAGCCCCGGTGTCTGGTGGATTCAGCAGAGACCAAGAGCCACAGCCGCCCCCGCAATGGATCAGGCCCAGAGAAGGCCTTGGACCGAACCAGGTCAGCGGGACAAGTGGCCTGCGGCTGGCCAGAGATTCCCCTCCCTGATGAGCTAAGCGCACCCCCCACGCTCCTAGCTCTGGCTCCCCAGCAGCCCCACGCCCTGTCGTAGGGCCTCCCTCCCGCGCAGTTTGCCATCCCCGGCAAGGCTCGGTTTACTGCCCAGGCTCAGGGTGGGCTTGGTCAGCTGACCTCATTCTTCATGGGATCGGGGCTTCCTGAGCCGGAATGAGGAGCCTCATCTCCCCCCAACCCGCCTCCATCCTCACCATCTCTCTCCCCACAGGAACTCGGGGAGCCAGAGTGACGGAGAGGGTAAGACGGGCTTCCCTGTGTACACGGGTGTGGGGGGACAGAGGCACTGTAATACTCAGGCCCAGACCCAGACCGAAGAGGATGGAGGGGAGCCCCAGGCCTGCAGGGGGTGTGCAGGCTGGGTGGAAACAGCATCCCTTCCAGTCCTGAGCTCTGGGCTCTGGCACTCCTGCTCCAAGGGAGCTGGGGCAGAGAGGCCCCAGGGCTCGCCTGACTTGGCCTCTGCCTTTCAGAGAGAAGGCCCGGCCGAGTGATGGAACATGCTCTGCTCAATGATGAGAGTGAGTTGGGGCAGGAGCTGGCGGGCTGCTGTGAGGAATGTCCCAAGGGAAACATGGAAGACCAGGATAGAAGGGAGGGCCATTACCCTGAGGGGGCAGACCCGTCCAACACCCCGCCAGTAGAAGGGGGCAGAAACATTTGTGTCTGGCCCGGTCTCTGCTGGCGTCACCACGCCTCTGTCCCCCCCAATCCTGCAGGGGTCCTGAAGGAGATCCAGAGCACCCTGGAGGGAGACCGAGGGTGAGTTGCTGCTCGGGCCTGTGAGATGGGCCCTGCGGTGCCAGGAGATCTCTGGGAGTGAGGGTCCTCGTCTGCCCTCCCCAAGGTTCCCATGGATGGTGACTATCCTGTCTCTGCCCATGCAGGAGCTATGGCGATTGGCGTTCTCAGCGAGTGGCCGTGGGGTACAGTCTCAGCAATGGAGGAGGTAGGCAGGGGCTCTGGACACTGCTGCAGGGCTGGCGGGCAGCTGGGAAGGCACGCCTCCTCACACGGAGGGAGAGGAGAAGGTGCCCACACGGGTCCCCAGGGGTCCTGAAAACCTCTACCTCTGGGCTCCAGGTGGGGGACGGAGGCCGCTGGCCTGCCCAGGAGACTCTGAGCCGTTGCTCTCTTTCCACAGCAGAATGAGCAGGTCGTGGGTCGAGGCCGCACCACGAACACACACTACTGAGGGCTCTCCCCGGGGCCCGGCCCCGCCTGCGAGGACCGTGCCCTGGGCTGCGCCAGGGGCTGGAGCTGACCCCAGTGTCCGGCCCGCTGCTGCTCTTGGCCTTGGGAGAGGTGGGACCCCGGGGCTGTGGGGCTGCCCCTCCTGGGCCTTGTCTGTCTTGGTTCTTTTGTCAATGTTGCACAGTTTTTACTTCCTCCCCTTTTTATAGTGGGCTGGGTTTTAAATTATAAATTTTAATTGCCTCTGGGTGAAAAAGAGTTTTTAATAAACACCTTATTACCTCTTCACCAGACTGGTCCAGTGACTAATTTTTTTAATTGTGGAGAAATTGTCGACGTAAATGGAAAGGAGTGTTATCCGGTCCCTTGTCTTTGTCCCGGGGTCCCGTTGCTGGACCAGGCTGGTGGTCCAGGGAATCCCTTTTTTAAGCGGTTTGAGTCAGAGTAAGTGTGCTTGGTTGTGCCTGAGCGCGGACTCCTCCGTGTGTGGGAATGAACGGTAAGAGGTAGCCGTTGCGAGTCTGCATGGCTGCTTCCCTGGGTCAGGGCCGAGGGAGTCCTTTGACTGGCCTCTCCTTGCCGTCAGAAGGGGAAGACACAGTATCTCAGACCCGGCGGCTTCTTCCAGACTCCAGGGAAGGATCATGAGCCACTTTTGAGGTCAGAGGCCATGCCCCGAGCTGAAGGGTCTTATCCCTAGATGAGGGGCCTGGATCAGACTGCTGTTCTGGTCCTTATAAACCAGGCTTTGGGTCTACTTGATTCTACTTCTCTTACCTGTCTTTGCTGAGCACCTACTGTATGCCAGGCACACGGGGTCAGAGGCGGCTGAGACTGTGTGGTCCCTGCCCAGGGTGGGGGGTGCTCCCCATCCTGGCAACGGCAGGAGGTCTTGGGATGCAGGCAGTCGGGGCCTGTGAGCTGCCAGGGAAGGTGATGTCAAGCTGGGTTAGGGACATGACTGGGGTGGACCGGGGGGGCCATTCTGCACGGAGGATAAAGGGGCCAGCGGCACTGGCGGAACTGGCCTGCTTGCTGTGGGAGGCGGAGGTGGGGTGGGGGGGTGGGGGGTGGCCGGAATTGTGCTGAAAATGAAGGCACTGCATGGCCAGGGCCAGACCAGGACTCCCTGGAGCATGGGGAGGGCAGGGGCACTGCTGTGTGGCCCAGGAGCCCACTTGGTCTGTTGGAAGGACCTGGATGAGTGCACAGGACAGAGGAGGGGCCAAGGTCCAGCTCCCAGGACAGATGTGCTGGGGGGGCAGGGCATCCCCCCAACTGCCCTCCAGCCAAGCCTAGGCAGCTCAAGAGTCTCCGGGTTGTATTTGGGCTGCTCCAGCCCCCCCACTCTCCTTAGAAGTGGGGTGGCACTTAACGGCAGTAGGAGCCCCAAAAGCTGTAAGGAATGCGGAGGAACAGTTCCCAAAAGGGAGGGGGACACAGACCCTGGTCCCAGAAATTACGGGAAAGGGAGGCTGGGTAGATGGAAAAACAAAGCTACAGACAGGAGGGGACTGTGACAGCCAGCCCACTTGATGGGGAGACTCTGAGGGGCTTGAAGCAGGGAAGTGCCCTTGTGAAATGTTTATTTCCAAAGACCCCTGGGGTTTAAATCCCAGCAAGTGGAACTCCTGTGAGAGGCAGATTGCCTACCGCCTCTGCGGCCTGCTTTCTTCTGGGGAATGGAATGATGACCTTGTCTTCTCGGGATCTGCTGTGAGGTGTACGAGAGTCCATGAGGTTCGCGGGGTCATGATGGGGTGACCCCTCTGGTCAGGGTTAGGGCAAATGTGTTAGGGCTTGATGCACAGGATCTTGATGTGTATCATAAGAGAAACTAAGCTCATTATTCCTTGGGCTGGCAGTGGGTCCTCAGGCTGTAGATCTGGGGTAATGCACACAAAGTGGGTGCCAAGGAGGGAGAACCACCCACCCCAGAGGGCTGGACACACAACACACACGCACACACAGCCTGCGGGACTGTGGTTTTCGAACCACCCGTTTGGAGGGACTTCCTGCGTGTTTTAGCCTGTTAGCTGAATTAACACACAAATGGACAAGTGACATGAAGTTTCCTGCCAAGAAACCAAGAATTGAAGACCATGGTAAGGACACAAGCGCCAAGAAATCAGAAGAAAATGGCAACACCAAGCAGCCCCAGGGTGCAGAGAGTCTCACGGCCACAGCGAGAACCCAGCAAATCAGACTGAAGAGAAGCCAACCACCGCCACACACGCACATCTGAAAATACCCAGAGTCTGGAAACAGACTTATATCCATGTTCATTGAGAATGATCTTTGCCTTAAGAACTCTGTGCTATGAATTAAAAAAATATATATTAGATAGTGTTGGTGGCTTGCCTCTTTCGGTTCTAGAGAAACCTTCTAATTGGGAGTCGGGAGATCAGCAGTTTGTACAGATAGGCCTGCACAAGCTGAAGGGTTTGGCACAGTCTAGAAAGGGGATTATTATTACTTTTTAAAATTTTATTTATTTGACAGCGAGAGAGGAAACACAAGCAGGGGGAGTGGGAGAGGGAGAAGCAGGCTTCCCACTGAGCAGGGAGCCTGACACAGGGCTCGATCCCAGAACACTGGGATCATGACCTGAGCCCAAGGTAGACACTTAACTGAGCCCCCCAGACCCCCTCAGAACGTGGATTCCTGGAAGCTGGGCTGGCCGTCCGTGCCGCCTCCATCCAGGGAGGGGTGCTGGGAGCGGCCGGTGGAGATTCCAAGCAGTTGAGTTGACAGAACCTCTGGCAGACGGAGGTGAGAGCATGGCAGGGGTCACACCCCCGACTCCAAGGCCCTTGCCAACCTTCCACAGGCAGCTGGACACCTGGTCTGGAGACTCGGATCTGAGGGTCTTCAGCAGGGACAGGTGGGAAACTTAGTGCTCACTTAGACTTGGAGCACACCTGACACTGACCCTGGTTTTGCCCGTGACCCACTGTGTGACCTTGGGTAGATGACATCACCCTGGTGCTTTAGTTTACTCATCTATAAAACAGGGCATAATAAAAGGGCCTCCCTCAGAGGGTGGTAGGAATTAAATGAGAGTCTGTAAAATCGCACAGCACCTTAACACCCAAGCAAAGGAGGTGAAAGTGACTGGGGCTGGTCACAGGGCCGGGAGGGAGGGAGGAGCAGATCGGGTTGGGGGGGAGCAAAGCGGGCGAAGGGTGGGTGGGGAAGGTAGAAGCCGGAGGCGAGGGTTGGGCTTGGTGGAAAGAGCTAGGCTTGGTGGAGAGGCAGGGAGGTCTCCTCTCCCGCTGCTGTCCTTTGTCGGGTTCCTGGGAGGCTGCTGGAGGTCACACAGCCAGGAGGTGGGCTGGGGGAACCAAGGCTGGCTGGTTCCAAAACCGGTTCCCAGCAGAAGCTAGGTGGAGCAGAATAGCAGGTACCTAGGGTCCAGGGAGCTGGTTTTGCCGCCCAATTCCTCACTTACCGGCTGTGTGTCCTCAAGTCACTTATCCACTGAGCTGATTCCCCATCTGTAGGAGGAGATCATATCCCTTTCTTAGGATTTGGGGAGATTTGAATGAAAGGCTGCTTGGGGAGGGACCTGAGGCTCGCCACCCCCACACGGTTGAGTGAGCTACAGCCCTGGCCTGGATCAACCCAGAGGGGAAGAGAACACCAAGAAGGCGAGAGACTGGAGAGGGGCGCAGAGCTCTCTGCCTGCCCAAGAGCTTGCTGGGTACGTTGCAACGACCCAGAGAAAGTCTGGTTTGCTGCTGGTGGCGGTCGCTCACACCTATGCTCAAGGGGGCCTTGGAGCCAGACTGCCTGGGTTGGCATCTCATTTCTGACCCTCCCTGGGACACTCAGCTGTGTGCTTCAGTCGTATCGGCTGTAAAATGGGAATCCTTAGGGCACCCACCTCTTAAAGTGCTTTCAGGAAATAAATGACTCCATAGCGACGTGTTTAGAATGCTGCCTGGCATATCAGCCCTGAAATGTTAGCTGTTTATTGATACCGAGTCCAAGAGAGCTAAGGAAGGAGTGGGTGTCCCTCCAAGCCCCCAGGATGATGGTCCAGATCGGTTCTTCTTCTTCTTCTTCTTTTTTTTTTTTTTTTTTAAGATTTTATTTACTTATCTGACAGAGAGAGAGAGATCACAAGTAGGCGGGGTGGGGGGCTGCCTCCCGGCAGAGCAGGGACCCTTTGAGGCAGGGCTCCATCCCAGGACCCTGAGATCATGACTTGAGCTGAAGGCAGAGGCTTAACCCACTGAGCCACCCAGGCCCCCCCAGACAGGTTCTTTGAAGGAAGGCTCACCGCCTGCCCCCCTCCTGGGCAAGCAGTGAGATGGGAGCAAAGCATGCGGGTCCTCAGTGTGGCAGGGTGCCAGGCTGGCCAGGCTGGCCGCGACTCCCAGGCTGAATGGTTGGTTGCCCTGTCCCTGGCCTTTGTCCTATGCTGAAGCGTCTCCTCTTTCCTGGGCCGCCTCCCTTCCTTTGTTGGCTTAGGGGGTCAGGACCCGCAGCCACCTGCATTATTAATGCTCATGGGGAAGGCTGGAGCCCCCGGGGGTGGGGGGGTAGAATGCCACTGTAGGCCATGCCAGAGCAGAACCGGTGTGGGTGCTGCCAAGGGCTCAGGGCGCCAGGGGCTGCCAGATCTCCCAGGAGAGGACAGAGACGCCTGGAAGCCCCTCTTCACTGAACCCGCCATGGGCAGGAGCAAGGGCAAAGAGCCCCAGCGCCAGGGTGGGCCCGGGAAGCGGGTCTCCGGGGAGGAGGAGTCCGGGTCCGCCAGCGCAGAGGACGCGCCCTGCCGGGAAGGCCGGCAGGGTCGCCTTAAGGCCCACAGGGCCAGACCAGTTTTGGAGCCCGCCACTTCGGTAAGCCACGGGACCCCTGGTGGCCGCCGGAAGTCCGCCGCAGAGGGGACCGGCAGCTGCAAAGGGCCAGCGGTTGGGCCGCCACCGGAGCCCCAGGGGAGACCAGGCAGCGCGCGGCGTCGGGGACCCCGGTCTCAGCACCCGGACAGCCGTGGCGGGCGCCTGGAGGAAGAGAGTATCCCCGGAGAAGGGAGGACACGGGAGCTCTGCCGCCGCAGGAAGAGAGGAAAGAGGCGGAGACCCCCAGCTCGGCACGGCTGCCGAGAGACCCGGAGCCTCGATGTGGACCCCTCCTCCGGTGGAGATGGGAGCAGCTCTTGCCTGGACAGCGAAGCCCGCGAGGCCCAGGAAAGCGACAGCCAGAGCGGTGGGGCCCCGGGACCGTGGCCGAAGCCGGAGGAAACGGACACGGGCTCTGGAGGCCCCCAGACTGGGTCAGAGCCAGCGCTGGAACCCGGCGAGCGCCCCAGCAGCGACGGTCGAAGCAGCGACGGCGGGGACAGCGCCGAGCCCCGGAGCGGGGAAGGGTCGTCGGGGGTGGGACCCCGGGGAGAGAGCGCGGATCCCGGGATAGGCACGGAGTCGAGCCTGCAAGGGGCCGGGCCTGGAGGGGGCCCACGGGCAGCCCCGGGAGCGGCGAGCCGAGCCCCTGAGGCCAAAGAGACGGAGCCGGGCAAAAAAGCCAAGGCCTCCAGCCCCCACGAGGACAGCGGCACGTGCGTCCCCCGGAGCTCGCGGGCTTCTCGGGACCCCAGGCCGGCCCGGGACGCAAGGGACAGTGAGTTGAGGCCGAAGGCTGAGCCGCAAAGCGCCGAGCCTGGAAGAGCCGAGGCCTCGGGCGCTAGGACTCGGCGCCGCCAGGTCGGAAAAGCGGTGGGGAAGGTGCAAGTGGCGGCGGGCGAGAGCGAATCCGGGGCGGGCGGGGGAGACAGGCCCGGACACCCAGCGCCGGTGGCCGCGCTGGTGGCGCTCCGCAGGCTCCGCGCGAAAACCCCGCCAGGCCCAGCGCCCCAGGCCGCGGCTCCGGCTCCTCGCCGCACCGGCCTCACGGAGAGGCTCCGCCGCGTCGTGCGCGCCCTGGGTCTCCTGCGCTGGCTGCAGCAGCGGCTGCGGCGGGCGGCGGGCGAGGGCCGAGGCCCTGGGGCGCCGGCGGGCGAGGGCCGGGGGGCGGGGCCGCGGGCGGGCGGGGGGCGGGGTCTCGGGCCGGGACTGCGGCGGCGTCTAGTGCTGCGCCTGGCCGGCGTAGCGGGACTATGGGGACGGCCCAGGGCTCCCCCTAGGGGCGACTCGAGCTCCCCACAGTTTTGGAAGAGCTCAGCTCCCGAAGACCCTTCTGCGGACGAGGACCCCACTCCGGATCCCAAGTTCGCGGTCGTGTTCCCCAGGATCCACAGGATTGGGAGGGCGTCGAGCACTCGGAGCTCAGAGGAAGGGTCCACGGACGCCCCGCCCAGGGAGGGGCATGTTCGGCCTTGTGCGGGAGCTTCAGGGGACAGTGAGGGGCGCGGGGCGAGTGGAGAGAGTGTAGCCGGGCCCCGCCGAGGCTCTCTCCTCGGCCATGCTGCCCACCCCGAGCCCCCACTCGACGAGAGCGCCTCCAGCAGCGAAGCGGAGCCCGAGACCTTGGTGGCTCAGGCTCCCGTCCACTGGGCTCAGATCTCCGAACCCCGCGAGGACCCTGGGCTTGGCACTGACGCGCTGCTGCCCCGACTCACCTTGGAGTCCCGCCTGCCATGGGAGAGAAGCCCAAGCCCCCGCAGGTCCCCGCGGGAGCGGTGGGAGCCAGAGGATGAGACCGAGGAGGCGCTGGAGAGGGACCTGGAGCTGAGCCTGGGGCTTGACCTGGAGGCACCACCCTTCCTGGCCTCTGACGGCAGGAACCTTGGGATAGGCCTGGAAGACACGGAGGACCTGGCTCAGCTGCGGTGAGCCGGGGGCAGTTCCAAATCTGTCGTGTCTGGGTCCCACACTTCCTCATATCCCTTATAAATTGTACCCTTAGAAGGGACTGTGCTTTTTACCAGAGGTCTGGCTGGAAGAGATGGGGGAGGGGTGAAAAGCAGGTGCCCCAGCCTGGGACTTGCTTCTCTGACTGGCACAAAGCTTTCCTCTGGTCAGTTACCCATGGAGTGCGTAACTCACTTAGCAGCCAGGCCCTGTGTTATGGTCAGGGCCCACCGAGGGGGCCTGACCTGCCCAAAGGATCGCTGTAGCCAGTGGCCGCTCTAACCCAGGACCTCCTTCTGCTCCCAATTCCCTGCTCCACTGTCCTGCCGTCGCCACAGACCAGTGTGTGACAGCTCCGCACTGCTGTGCCTTAAGAAGAGATTTCATCTGGGCCGAATCTACGTATGGGGGTACCTGGGGAGGGTTGGGGGACTGGAGTCCCTGTCCTCTGGGATCAGAGGGCCCTCTGGCACTTCTAGAATTTCTTCCTTCTCCTCTGTGGGCTGGGTGCTTGAACCCTCCCTGGGGACCTGCAGAGTGGGTGGGGGCCGGGGGCCGGGCTGGGGAGCACCGGAGCCCCACTCCATCGGTACCCCTGCTTCCTCCGTGTTCTGACGAGAGCATCTGCTTCTTCCCCCAGACCTTTGGAGGGCCTCTTCTGCTCTCCCTGAACCCCCACCGGCCCCTGCCTCTCTTCTCAGCTGAGGTCCTGGCCAGCTACCACCCCAAGAGGGCCCCTAACACCACCCCGTACGTGACTTTGCCCCACCAACCCTGTGCTCACCAACACCCCTACCCCCAGGTGGCTGAGCCCCAACATGTCCCACTGCTGAGATTCTGGGGACTGAAGGCCCGCCTACCCCGAGGAGGGCGCAGATGCCCGTCTCTGGCAACCATCTCATTCGCTTCCTTCCCTCCTCCCTCAGACACATATTGGCCATCGCCGCATCAGCCTACGATCGCCTGTCTCGGAGCTCTGGGCAGGGCACATGCATTCTCCTCGGGTGAGTGATGGTGCCCCGCGGAACGCACAGGCCGCTCTGAGGGCTGGGAGGCAGGGGACATGGGGTCCACATTTGAAGCTGCAGGTCTTGTCCACTGCTGGGCAGCTGTGCTGGGCTTGGTAAGGGCTGTGGTCCTGGCTAAAGTCATCCACATGTCCCTTGAATGTGGCATTTCGGAGACTTCCTTCTCTTTGGTATCCATGCCCTGGGTCTGTCTCTCCACATTTCCGGGGTGCGGGGGTGGGCGTGTATCACTTATGGGTGGGCATACCCCACTTCCTGGGTTCCATGGGGTGTCCTCTTTGCCCCTTCCTGGAGATCCTGTCAGCCCCTCCTGCCTGCAGTGGGCACAGTGGCTCAGGGAAGACAGAAGCTGCCAGAAAGATTGTACAGTTCCTAAGCAGCCTGGAGCAGGAGCAGACAAGGGACCGAAGATGTCACGTGAGGAGCAGCGGGCCTTTTTCCAGGGATCCAAGGGGGACTGTCCTTCTCCTTTGGGCCAGGAGGATGGTCTCTGGGCCTCTGGCTTCTTCTTAGGGGCAGCCCCAGGCATCACCTACCATGGGGCAGGGCGAGGTAGGGGTGGGACTCCCCCTCTCCATGGAGGAGCACAACCCCCAGGCACAAAGTGTCCTCGGCTCGGATGGCCAATCAGTGGGTGCCACCGCCTTTCCCAGGGTCCTCAAATGCGTCTCCCCCACACAGCTGGATGGTGTCCTGCCCGTGCTCAGCAGCTTCGGCCACGCCAAGACAGTCCTCAATGCCAACGCCAGCCGCTTTGGCCAGGTCTTCTGTCTCTGCGTGCAGAAGTGAGTGGCAGGGGTCCTGGAGGGCACGGGGCCGGGGGTGGCACTCATGATCGGTTCCCTTGGCTGGGAACTGAGGTGCTGCCCTTGGGTCCAGCCCCTAGTGTGTCCCATTCTGAGCAGGTCCCCTAGGTTGCATGCATCCTGGACACTACCCCCGCCTCACTGTCCTGTGCCCACAGTGGGGTCATCGTGGGAGCCTCTGTGTCCCATTATCTGCTCGAGACCTCAAGGGTGGTGTTTCAGGTAAGACCCGCCCTGTGGCTCCCCTCTCCGTGGCTCCCAGCATGGGAAAGAGGGAGGAGCCGCTGTAAGGGGTTGTGGTCACTCAGCACCCCCAACCCTGCCTTTCCCAGGATTTGTTTTTGCTTCCCCTGAGGCACAGGACTGGACCACTGCTCCCCCTAAGCCGGTCCTTCTCCCCCAAGGCCCAGGCTGAGCGGAGCTTCCATGTTTTTTACGAGCTGCTGGCGGGGCTGGACCCTGCAGAACGGGAGAAGCTCTCCCTGCAGGGGCCAGAGACCTACTCCTACCTCAACCAGGTGGGGGCAGGCCCACTGGGCGCTGGGTGACCGGGCTTGCCCGGGGTAAGGTCTTGGCGTGGGGTGGGGGGCGTGCTAAGGAGCGGCCAGCATAGAGGGGAGCCCTGGGCCACCGGGCCCTGTCCCCTCACCCCTGCTGCGCTCTGCAGGGCCAGGCCTGCTGTCTCCAGGGCAAGGATGATGCTCGGGACTTCGAAGGACTCCGGAAGGCCCTGCAGGTCCTGTGCCCCGAGGAGGTGACCGCCGCCTGGGCCGTGCTGGCCGCCGTCCTGCACCTGGGCAACATTTGCTTCTCGTCTTCAGAGGTGGGCTCCGGCTTCGGCCCGTGTGGATGCTGGATCAGCAGTGGCTTGTTTGTATAATCAGGGCAGCAAGGATAGCAAACACCTGTAGGTAGATCACAAAGCCCGGGGCTGCCCCAGGGCCGCTGGAGAGCGGGCAGATGCCCGTCGTGTAGGTGAGAAAACAGGCCGGGATCGTCTCTGCCACCCCCCAAGAGGCAGACCTGCGCTAACGGAGCAGCTCGTGTGCACCCGGCACCGTGGGAGTTGCTTTCTGTATGTTTCCCGGTTGTTACGGGCGTTTCCCCTTTAATGAGACAGTGGAGGGGTGTGTGGGTGGCTCAGTCAGGGAAGCGTGTGGGATACGGTGGGTCCACAGCAGGCCTCTCCCCGCCCCCTCCCTTCTCTGTCCAGCGGGAGTCCCAGGAGGTGGCTGCCGTGTCCAGCTGGGCCGAGATCCACGCGGCAGCCCGGCTGCTACTGGTGCCACCCGAGTGCCTGGAGGGGGCTGTCACCAGGAGGGTCACGGTGAGTGCTGGGCTCCTCAGGAGGTGGGTCCCACTCCCCCACCCCCTCCACCTCCCCTACCCCCAGCCTCCCCCACCCCTGCAGGTTTGGCGTGGGCCCACGTAGGCCTCGGGCCTGTTGTTCCACGTGTTCCTACCTCCTCTGCCCTGCAGGAGACCCCGTATGGCTGGGTCTGCAGGTCTCTGCCGGTGGAGAGCGCCGTTGATGCCAGGTGACCCTGGGGGCGGGAGGGAGCCGTGGCCAGGCCTGGTACTCGCACACAGGCTTACCCAGCCTGCCCACAGGGACGCCCTGGCCAAGGCCCTGTATTCCCGGCTTTTCACCTGGCTTCTGGAGAGGAGCAACGTGCAGCTGGCGGCTCCTGGGGAGGGAGAGCACGTGGACACCATCACTGTCGTGGACGTCTACGGCTTTGAGGTTGGCCGGCCAGGGACAGGGTGCCCACTTCATCCTGATCATTTGTGGGGTCAGCGCTTCCTGAGGGGGGCGCTCGTGAGCCCTGGCCCGCCTATCCCTGAGTCGGCACAAGGACTGCAGCTGTAGCCTTTCTGCCCCGCTCTGTCCAGCCCTGACATCGCCTCTGGGGAGTTCTGTCCTGCTTGGCTTTGCAGAGTCTCACAGAAGCCTCTAAGATGGCAGAAGACAGAGGCCCTAGGATGGATCAGCCCACAGCCTCCCCTCCCAAGCCCCAAGAGGAGCAGGAAAAGGGACAGTCCCCCCGATGGCCTGAGTTTTCATAAGCTCTTCACCCCTTTCTAGAAGATCCCACCTTCTCAGGGCAGGGAGAAGAGGGCTAGAGCAAGAGAAGGTGGCCTCCACCCTGGTTCCTGGGTGGACACTGTTCAGTGCCCCCTGCTCTCTCTTTTCCAGCATGCCCTTGGTGACTATGCCCTCTTGGGGGTGCGGGACTGTAGATGACTGTGGCAAGTGTGTGTTCTAGAGCGAGCCAAAGCTCTTTGTACAAAGGTGTATGGAGTGCGGGCTCTGCCCGAGTTTACAAGTAACATGCTGGGGGGCCCGCAGAGAAAGGAAACTGTAAACCCTACAGGAAGAATGCTGGAAGGCTTCTTGGAGGCAGCGGCCTGGAGCCCTGCTTATGAGGATGTGGGATTCCAATAGCCAGCAAGCTACTAGGTCAGAGGAACAGACACCTTCCAGACCACAGGATGGCTGTGACCGGAGGCCTGAAGGCTCACAGTCCGGCTGAGGCAGAGGGAGGGTGTGGGCTGAAGGGGGCCTTCGGACCTGACTCTGTCAGCCCCAGGGCACCACTCCTCCCTGAGTTCCAGGAGAGGAGTGTGCAGGCTCCCCCCCACCGCCCCGTGCCCCCACAACTGTGCAGGTGCCCATGTCCCTGCCTCTGTGCCCCCAGGCCCTGCGGGTGAACGGGCTGGAGCAGCTGTGCAATAACCTTGCCAGCGAGCGACTGCAGCTCTTCTCCAGCCGGCTGCTGTGGGCGCAGGAGGAGGTACGGGGCGCTGGCCCAAGCGGGGGCGGGGGTTGCCCAGGCCTTCCAGACCAGGAGCCATCCTTGGGAAATGGAGGGTGCTGAACTGAGAGCTCCGCCCCAAAGCCCCCTGGCCCACCGTCTCAGCCCTCCTGGGCCTCATTTTACTCATCTGGACAATGGGAGGCCATCCCTGCTCCGGCTCCAGGGAGCTCCCCCACGCATGTGGGCGTGCTCTGTACCTGGCCCGGCGCTGGCTGTCCCCAGGAGGCCTGTCGGCGGGAGCTGCTGGCCTGGGTGCCCGTTCCCCAGCCTCTGTGGGACACCTGTCTGGACCTCCTCGTAGACCAGCCCCACAGCCTCCTGAGGCTCCTGGATGCCCAGACGTGGCTGCCCCAGGTGAGCCCCGAGCAGTGGGGGCCCTGGTGGCCAGTCCGGGGCCCATAGGGCCCCTGAGAGGAGCCACAGGTGATGGGGGCAGAAACCCTGCCCGTAGTCTCTCTGCACGGCTTGGGTTCAAATCCTGTCTCTGAGAGATCCTAACCTCTCTGGGGTTCCTCGGGTCCTTGCTGCAGAAGGGGCAGGGTGGTGGGGACAGCACAGGCTCATGGAGGGCTGGCGGGGTCCCTTGGCCTCCAGCTAGTAGGGAGCAAGCCTCAGGGCCGTGGCGCCCCCATTCCACAAATACTTACTGATCATCCTGGAGGAATGCACAGTCCGGGCTGGGGCACTTCGTGCTCAAAGGCCTGAGGGAAGCCCATCTCTCTTACCAGGCCACAGACCACACCTTCCTTCAGAAGTGTCATTACCACCACGGCAGTCACCCCTGCTACTCCAAGCCCCAGCTGCCCCTTCCTATCTTCACCGTGAGGCATTGCGCTGGGACTGTCACCTACCAGGTATCAGGGTAAATCAGGGAGAGACTCCTGGGTGAATCGGTGAGGGTGATGTGGCCGGGGGGGCGGGGGGGGGGGCCTCACCAGAGCTGACTCACCTGACAGCTAAGAGGAGTAAGTGAAGAGAGGCCCCTCCCAGGGCTTGACCATACGTTTCTACCTATGCCCTTGGCCCTGCACAGTCCCCAGTATGATTTATTGCGTTCTGGTCGAGCACGAGCCTCAAGACCAGCAGGGGTGGGGCATACTCGTGGGACTTGACTCTGTAACCTCCGGGTGTCTGCTTCTCCTCCTGAGGCTTCTGTCCTATAACACTGTTGTGAGGATTAAATGCGGTAATGGGGAAGTGGTCAGGCAGGTGCCTGGCACATTGTAGGTGCTCACTGAAGAGACTTGCCTTTCCCCGTTCAGAGTTTCAGGGGTGACAGCACACCCGGGAGGTTAACTGCTGGGGGTAAAGGGTAAAGGGTAGGACCATATGGCTCGTTTGAGGTAGAGCAAGTCCAGTACGGCTTCTTGGAGGAGGTGACCCATTTCGGTACACAGATCAGTTATACCTCTGCTCCGCCCTCAGAAAACTCTAATCACATCTTTTAAAAGCCGCACACATAAGGAGTCTGAGTAAAGAAAACCACAAAACTATCTGGAAGCTCACAAAGGAAATCTTTTTTAAGACTTTTATTTATTTGAGAGAGAGAGAGAGCATGAGCTGGGGGAGGGCCAGCAGGAGAGAAGCAGGCTCCCCACTGAGCAGAGAGCCCGATGCAGGGCTCGATCCCAGGACCCTGAGATCATGACCTGAGCTGAAGGCAGACGCTTAACCCACTGAGCCACCCAAAAACTTTTTTTAAAGTAATCTCTACACCCAACATGGGGCTGGCACTCATGACCCTGAGATCTAGAGTCACACGTGTTTGCCTAAGCCAGCCAGGCACCCCACAAAAGTTGCCATTTTGATGAAATCCAGTCTATTTTTTTTTTTTCGGTTGCCCACGCTTTTGGTATCCTAGTCAGGAAATTGGTGCCCAGTCCAATGTCACGAAGCTTTCTTCCTATGTTTTCTTCTAAGAGTTTTAGAGATCCAGGCCTTAAATTTAGGTCTTTGATCCATTCATTTTGGGTTAATTTTTATATCTGATGTAAGATAAGAGTCCAACTTCATTCATTTGCATGGGGATTTCCAGTTGACGGACAAAGGTGGCCCTTTATTTAGCCCAGTGGGGAGAGGCTGGATTACGTGACAAGGGACCCGCCCCCAGCCCAGCCTTCTCTCTTTGGCTTCCCCTCCACTCCCCACATTGTCTCTTGCAGGTTCACAAGTTTGTAAACAGAAACCGGGATCATCTTGACCCTGCCGTGGTGGCGATGCTTGCCCAGAGCCAGCTCCAGGTGCCCCTGCCAGCCCTCTCGGAGCCCCCGCCCCTCCACACTGTGTCCCCCCACCTTCTGCCCTGGATGCTCTTGCCCCAGGGGGTAGCCCCTGCACCTTGGACCATGGGCTGAGCCTTCCGGGGTCTGGATGCTGTGGACTGACCCACCCTAGCTCCTCCGGGTTGGGGATGCAGGCCGGGCTGTGGACAGGCTTGGGAAGCAAGCCAGCTCGGCCTCCTCTCGTCCCACAGCTGGTGGGCAGCCTGTTCCGGGAAGCAGAGTCCCAGTCCACGGCCGGGCCGGACAAGCCCACACTGGCCTCTCGCTTCCAGCATTCCCTGGAGGACCTCCTGGCCCGGCTGGGCAGGTGAGACAGTGCCGCCCATACGAGACCCCAGGGACTCGGGGGCTGCTCTGTGCCCACATGACCCACCCCCCCTTCCTCCGTCAGGAGCCATGTCTATTTCATTCAGTGCCTCAACCCCAACCTGGGAAAGGTGAGCTTCCCTCCCCGCTCCCCCGCCCTGCACCTGGCCCCAGAGCCTTCCCATCCACCTGTCCTGCCCTGCTCAGCAGCTCCCCCTGGCCCCCCACAGCTTCTCACTGGCTCTGTTCCATGGCCACAGCTTCCAGGCCTCTTTGATGTGGGACACGTGGCAGAGCAGCTGCACCAGGCGGGCATCCTGGAGGCAGTACGTACCCGCAGTGCCAACTTCCCCGTGCGCCTGCCCTTCCAGGCCTTCCTGGCCAGGTAGGGTCCCAGGATGGAGGGCAGCCAAGGGCCCGGACACAGGATCCATAAGGAGGGCCCCCTGGAGTGGCTGGCAGACCTGGGGTTCCTTCAGGGTGGAAGTGGACGCTCTTTCCTTGGGGCCCTGAGCCTGGCCTCCACCTGCCTCTTCTCACTGCCCTCCCCTCCCTCTGTCCCTCTGACCTTCCGTATTGGTGACCCCCTCCCTGCCCACGCCTCCCCCTGCCCCTCCGCCATTCAGCAAAGCTCAGCTGGGGTCTGGCACATAGTAGGTGCATTGCAAATCGTTGAATGACTCAGGGGCTGGAGGGTCGGACAAGCGTTGGGGGAGGTCCTCGCTGTGCTTGTTCTGACCTCAGTTTCCCCCTCCTCGGGCCAGGTTCCGGGCTCTGGAGACGGAGGCGCAGGGAGAGTCCTCTGACCGTGAGAGGTGTGGCGCCATCCTGAGTCACGTGCTGGGGGCCGAGTCACCCCTCTGTCACCTCGGAGCCACCCAGGTGTGTGTGTGTGTGTGTGTGTGTGTGTGTGTGCGCGCGCGCGTGCATGTCCATGGCTGGAAAGGGAGAGGAGCATTCCAGAACAAACTCAGGAATGGGTGGTCCTTCTGGGTGGTGAGGCATTGGAGTGGGCCTGGGCGGCAGGTGTCCCGGGCTCCCCACAAGAATCAGTTGTGCTGCTGGAAGGAAGCAGGCCAAGGCCTCAGGACAAGAGCAGGACAGGCCTCAGGACCCCCAGCCCGGGCACCCTCACCTCTGCCCCCAGGTTCTGCTGCGGGAGCCAGGCTGGCAGCAGTTGGAGCAGCACCGGGCCCAGCGACGCTCCCAGGCCCTGCTCGCCCTGCACGGCAGCCTGCGCACCTGCATCTCCCGTCAGCGCCTCAGCCGCCTCCTCCTGCCGCGGATGCAGGCTCGCGTGCGAGGGCTCCAGGCCAGGTCTGCAGGGGTGGGCGAGACTGGGGGCCTCCTGCAGGTGGTGGGGCAGAGTATGGGAGGGGTGGGGCCTCAAGAAAATCTACCTGCCCTGGGGCCCTCCTGTCAGCATCCCCTTGCAGCCTCTGCTTGAATACCCTGAGTGACAAGAAGCTCACTACCTGCTCGGGCCACCTGAACCTGCAGTCTTGACTCCTTGAATGTTTTCTAGTCTGTTCTCCACTCTGCCCCGAGAATGATCTTTTAAAAGCGTGAATCAGTCTGTGTGAGACCCCGCCTATCTCTCCAGCCTCTAGGCCAGAATTTTATACTCCAGGCTCTTTGGACTTCTTGGTCCTGAGGTCTCACATAATGAACTCCCATTCACCTTTACAGCTTGATGGGAAGGTCTGTGCTCATTGAACAGCAGCTGCTGGTTGACCTTCTCCATTACCCTGGGCCCAGCTGGTGACCCCCAGGGATGCAGGGAGGGATGGTGCCTCCCAGGCACACTAGTGGGGGGTGATCAGGTGTGACCGTGAACCTGTCACCAGTCACCCCCAAGGTAGCAGTAAAGTGCTGAGAACAAAGTGAGGGCAGTGCTCTGGACCCCAGGGGAGACTTCAAGACCGCACCCCCACCGCCACTCTCTTTCCAAAATGTCATCACCAGCTGACCCTCGAACCCTCACACAGTCCTCCCCAGCTCGCCTTTCCTCCAGCCCCCAGGAACCTCCCATCCACTTTCTGTCCCAACCGACTGGCCTATTCCGGATGGCTGAAGTGCGTTGACTCATGCAGTGTTTCCGTTCCCGTCTGGCTCACTGCGCCAAGTGGAACGTTCGCGAGGTTCGTCTGCGTGGTAGCAGATGGCCAGGCTTCGCTCCTCCTGGCCCCTGGGCGTGCAGACCGCTCCCGTCAGCGGTCACTAGGACCGCTTCTACTTTCTGGTGTTCGTGAGTGAGGCTGATGGGAACACGAGCGTGCCGGTGTCTGCTTAAGTCTCTGCTTCCGGCTCTTCGGGGTCTTTACCTAGGAATGGAGTTGCAGGGTCATATGGTGATTCTGTGTTTGGTGTTTTAAGGGGTTATGCTCCTGAGAGTGTGTTTCAGGGTTCCGATTTCTCTATAACTTTGCTGGTACGTATTTTCCACTTAAAAAAAAAAATTCATTTATGACAGAGAGAAAGAGAGCATCAGCAGAGGGAGAGGGAGAGAGGGAAGCAGAGCCCCCGCTAAGCAGGAGGCCCCATGCACGGCTCGATCCCAGGACCCTGAGATCAGATCCTGAGCCGAAGGTAGATGCAAACCCACTGAGCCACCCTAGCGTCTCTATTTTCCACTTTTTGACCCTGGACATCCTCGTGGGCACGAAGCAGTACCGCATGGCGGCTTTGATTTGCATCTCTCTGATGGCTAACGAGGTTGAGTGTCTTCTCATGTTTCTTGGCTCGTTGTGGATCATCGTGGAGAAATGTCCAGTCGAGTCCTCGGTCTATTTTTTCTTCATATAGCTTGTCTTGTTGTTGGGCTGTGGGAGTTCCTTCTACATCCCTAGATATCAAACGTTTTTTTTAAGATTTTATTTATTTATTTGACAGCCAGAGACCACAAGTATGCAGAGAGGTGGGCAGCAGGAGGGAGTGGGAATGCAGGCTCCCCGCTGAGCAGAGAGTCTGATGCGGGGCTCGATCCCAGGACCCCAAGACCATGACCAAAGCCAAAGGCAGAGGCTTTAACCCACCGAAGCGCCCCGAAACTCTTATCAAATATGTGATTTGCAAGCATTCTCCTGTTCCGTGTGTTGTCTTGTGATGCTCTCTGTGGTGTCTTTTAACAAAATATGTACATTTATAATCATTTTTTTAAGTAAACTCTAACCCCAACTTGAGGCTTGAACTCCTGACCCCGAGATGCTCTACCCACTGAGCCAGCTGACCGCCTCAAAGCTGAACATTGATTTTTTCATTTTAATCCTGCCCACGACTCCTTTACTGAGGAGCATCGTCTTCTCTCTGGACAATTCTCAAAGACCTGAAATTGCTTCCGTGATCTCTTATTAGATTTCCAGTGATAGCACTTGTTTCATTTTTTTTAGAAATTCCACTTCTTGAGTAAAAATAGGTGAGACTCTGCTTCCTCCTCTCTCTGTCTGCCTCTCTGCCTACTTGTGATCTCTCTCTGTCAAATGGATAAATGGAATCTTTAAAAAAAAAAAAAAAAAAAAAAGGGGCGCCTGTGTGGCTCAGTGGATTGGGCCGCTGCCTTCGGCTCAGGTCATGATCTCAGGGTCCTGGGATTGAGTCCCGCATCGGGCTCTCTGCTCAGTGGGGAGCCTGCTTCCTCCTCTCTCTGTCTGCCTCTCTGCCTACTTGTGATCTCTCTCTGTCAAATGGATAAATGGAATCTTTAAAAAAAAAAAAAAAAAATAGGTGAGACTCTTCTCAACATGTGGGTTGATTGATTCCATCTTGTGGTGGGGCAGGGGTTACGCAGATCCTGACTGTGCAGATGAGGACGATGAAGCTGAGAGGCCGAGGGACTTACCCACGACCACACTGACCGGAGTGGGGCGGGGGAGTGAGGCCAGCGGGCGGCTCTGCTGCCCGAGACCGTCCTCCTCGGAGCCGAACACCTTCTCAATGTCCTAGTTCTTTCAAGGTGTCCTGTCCTTCCGCCGTGGCTTCTACTAAGCACCCAGGACCCCGTCGGCCCGGGGTCCGTGCACTTGTGTCTCAGCTTGGAGGGTTCAGGTACCGGGTCTGGGCTTGAGCTCCTCCCCAACCCCCTTCCCGGCCTCCAGGAAGCGGTACCTCCGACGGCGGGCGGCTCTGGGACGGCTGAGCACCGTCCTGCTGGTGGCCCGGCCTCTGCTCCGGAGGCGACAGAGATTGCAGGTGAGTGTCTGGGAGGGGTCTGCCGCCCCCCGCCGCTCGGGGCAGAGGAGTCAGGCAGCCTTGCTAGCGTCCAGGAGTGCGGGCCCGAGCGCACGAGGACCGGGGCTCAAAGACCACGGCCGCCCCAGCTCTTCCCACTAACCCGCTGCCAGGCCAGGGGAGGCTGGGGCCTTGGGAGGTCACTTCCATCATCCCTGTGCCCCCACCCAGAGTCTGACTGTCCCCTGCCTGTCTGGGGTGCCCTCCCTTCATCCCCTCCAGAACTTCTCAGGGCTGGGCTGCTTCCCGCTTTGGCCTGATGACACCAGCATGAGGGCCATAAAGCAGCTCAAAGGTCAGTGCCCACACACGGCTCCCCTCTTCGGCCCCTCCCTGGCTGGACTTTGTCCCCTGGGACCATTTCTTCCTGCCTCCTCCCCAGCGCCCTGGCAGATGGGTAGTGGCTGGTGAGGGCTCCGAAGAGCTGGCGACAGGCAGCCGGCCCCTCTGGGTCTGGGCTAGTTTCTCAACTCGGGGCCAGAGGGGGCCGCCGGACCGCTGAGGCAGGGAGTTGCCAGGAGGCTCCCAGAGACCTCCTCACCGGGGCACCGGCTCCCCCTGCATCTCTTCCAGCAGCTTGGGCATCGGCGAGGCCAACACAGCGGCCCGGCCTCCAGGACAGCACCAGGCATGGTAGGTGGTCTGGAAGCTCCAGGGCGTCCGCTGGGTGATGAGCCTCCTGGGACCGGAACGGCTTGTGGAAGAGTGTGGGGTCACCAGTGTGCATCCCTTGAGTCCTCCAAGAAGAGGCCTGGGCCACCCTTGGTCTCCCTCTGAGGGCTCTTGGGGTCCTATTTGTGTCCAGGATCAGAATCCTTGGTCTTTGGAGAAGTTTATGGTCCCGGGGGTGAGGAGGGACACTGGGTCCCTGTCCCCCTCTTTAGTCCTTGGCCGATCATTCCTCTCTGCTAGGAGCTGGGGCGCTTGGAGATCCCGGCTGAGGTGGCCGTCTTGCTGAAGACCGCAGAAGGTGAGTTTTGGTTCGTGTCCCTCTTACACGACCCCTCCCTCCCGTCTCTCTACTGTGGTCCCTCCCGGTGATGCTCTGGGCTCCCCTGAGCTCCCACCGCCCCGGGACTGGGGGCGGATGATGAGAGGCGGGGGCGGTCCATCGCCAGCCTCCTTACCTCGGCCTTTCTGGGCTGCCTCTGGGTGCTACCCCCAGGCCATCACCATGCCTTGGATGGGAGCATCACCGAGTCCATGCCCCCTGAAGTTCCTGCCCGGACCAGCCTGAGCCTCCCGCCCGACATCGACCAGTTCCCGTTCTCCAGCTTCATCTCCACTAACTTTCAGGTGGGCCCCCAGACCATGGCTCTTCCTGGCAGATTTCTGTGGCTCCCCCTGGACATGAGCCCTGCCGGGCAAAAGCTGTACCTGTGCCCTCTTCCCACTGCACCCATCCTCTCCCATCATGGGGGCAACGGGTGCAGCACCCCCGTTTGGAGAATACCTATTGAAGCGAAACATCTCGCTCTCGGGAGTAACTTAGCTCCGTGAGGCCGCACCTGTGTTACACCTGTGGCTCGTCCTGCCGTTGAAGTCATGTCTTTAGAGTGTGTGTAACAATAAGGCAAATGTCCAGGCTGCCGTGTTGGGTACAAAAGCAGGATTCCAAACCGGACAACAGAGTATGATCCCGGCTTTGTTAAAAGCAACAATAGGTGTGGGAGGGCGATGGATGTATCTGCATAGAAAGCAAGACTGGAGGGGCCCCGGGTGGCTCAGTTGATTAATCATCTGCCTGCGTTTGGCTCAGGTCATGATCCCAGGGTCGTGGGATGGAGCCCTGCATTGGGCTCCTTGCTCAACGGGGAGCCTTCTTCCTGCCACTCCCCCTGCTCATGCGCAGGTGCGCGCGCTCGCACTCTCTCTCTCTCTCTAATGAATAAATAAAATCTTTAAAAAGGAAAAAAAAGGGGCGCCTGGGTGGCTCAGTGGGTTTAGCCGCTGCCTTCAGCTCAGGTCATGATCTCAGGGTCCTGGGATCGAGTCCCACATCGGGCTCTCTGCTCAGCAGGGAGCCTGCTTCCCTTCTTCTCTCTCTCTGCCTGCCTCTCTGCCTACTTGTGATCTCTCTCTCTCTCTCTCTCTCTGTCAAATAAATAAATAAATAAATCTTTAAAAAAAAAAAAAGGAAAACAAAAAAGCAAGACTGGGAAGAGAGGCTAAAATGTCAACTGTGGTCATGACTGGCAGGAAAATAGTAATGGATTTTTAAATTCTTTATTCTTTTCCATGTTTTCTGAGTTTTCTATATGCATGGACATCAATTTTCTAATCAGGAGGAGCCATGGAGATGTGTCCCTAAGGTGGTTTTCCTCGCCAGCCCCTCTCCGTCTCCCAGGGCGCGGGCTCCCCTGGGCTCCGCTGGGGCCTCTCCCGCAGGTTGGCACAGACCGGCCAGACTGGCGTGTGCTCAGACACTGTCACCCTCGTCCTTGTAGGAGCCGGCCCTGCCCAGCCCCGGGCAGCTGCTGGCAGAGCCCCTGACCCGGCTGCACGGGGAGAACCCGCAGCATGCGCTGGATATCAACAAGGTGGTGAGTGACACGGTGGGGAAGGGACAGCGTGAGCTGGACCCTAACTCCTGGGGTCTGGCTGAGCGCAGGGGGTGGGGGGTCACGCCCTGGCACGTCCTGCCCTCGCCTTGCTCCGTGTCTGCAGATGCTGCGGCTCCTGGGGGATGGGTCCCTGCTGCCCTGGCAGGAGCAGAGCATGGGCGAGTACCTGGTGCGGCAGGGCCAGCGCCGGCCAGGGCTGAGGGATGAGATCTTCAGCCAGCTTGTGGCCCAGATCTGGCACAATCCGGACGAGCAGCAGACCCAGCGCAGCTGGGCCCTCATGGCCATCCTGCTCAGCGCCTTTCCCCCCATGCCCCCCCTGCAGAAGCCACTGCTGAAGTAAGGAGCCTGCTTTGCGGGGCCCAGGGAGTGGGATCGGCGGACCGCCCACCCCCACTGCAGCCCTGTGCTGTCCCCACAGATTTGTGTCCGACCAGGCCCCCACCGGCATGGCAGCGCTGTGCCAGCACAAGCTGCTGGGGGCCCTGGAGCAGGCGCACCTGGCTCCTGGAATGGCACGGGCGCACCCCCCGACCCAGCTCGAGTGGACGGCTGGCCGGCGGCGGGGCCGCATGGCTCTGGACATCTTTACCTTCAATGGTGATGCTTCCCTTCTACTCAGGCCTCTCCCTGCCTCAGCCCTCTGGCGGCACCCCCGGGACCCTGATCACAGGGTCCTGTCCTGCTCCGGGAGCCCCCATGGGGACAGCTGCCCCTTCTCATTGGAAGGACCTGCTGCCCCTCACTCCGGCCCCCACCGCCTGTCCCTGTAGAGGAGTGCTACTCCGCCGAGGTGGAGTCCTGGACCACGGGGGAGCAGTTCGCCGGGTGGATTCTGCAGAGCAGGTACGGGCCCCTGGGACGGGGAGTGTGGCCAATACGGATGGCTGTCCCCTCCTCATCCTCCCTGCCCACTCCCCTGGCAGGGGCCTCCTGCAAACCCAGGGCCAAAGCCTGCTCCCCAAAGACATTGGTGGGGAGTGGGGGCCTGGAGGGGTAAGTGGGCAGGAGCCAGACCAGACCGTAGGTTCAAGATAGGGAACAGGAGTAGAGGTTATGTCTGTGGTCCAGATTTTAACGAATCAGGTCAATAAATGAGCACATCAGACCCGATGTGGAAGCAGTAGGTTGTGAGGGGCGAAGAGAGGAGAGTTGTCTGAGGAAACCAGTGCCTCTACCAGGTTCTGCCCCTTCCCCAGCGGCCTCCCATTGGGGACCCTCGGGGTTGCCCTCTTCCTGGCGGATCACTCCCTACAGCACCGCTCTTCCCTCCCCCAGAGGACTGGAGCTGCCCCCCCGTGGCTGGTCCGTGTCACTGCACTCTGGGGACTCCTGGCAGGATTTGGTTGGCTGTGACTTCGTGCTGGACCTCATCGGCCAGACTGAGGACCTGGGGGACCCAGTCAGTCCCCACAGCTACCCCATTGCCCCCCGTGGCTTGTAGGTACCAGCCCAGCACCCCCGTCCCAGCCTGTTCCTATCTCTGTTCTGTCACAGGTGACCCCCTGAGCCACCTTATCACACCCGGGGTTCAGAGGACCTGCTACAGCCCCAGCCCCCCCCCCACATACCTCACCTTCTCCCACACCACGGGAATGACCCCCCACACCAGCTTCTTTTCTTTGCCTCAGACTGGACACCACCCCCATCCAAGGCACCCCCTTAGCTGGGCCCACTGTCTCCCACAGAGACGAGGACATCCCCCCTGCCCCTGGCATCCAGGCCCCCTCACTGCCAGATCCACCTCCAGGGCCAGCCCCCGCACTACCCAGCAGGATCCAGTCAGGTAAGGCCAGAATGGGCACAGTGAGGTTGCCCGTGTGGTGGGAATAGGGGTGCCGGTTGCCCTGTACCCCAGGGGGGCAATAACCCTCCTCTGGCCCCATAGGGGAGTCTCAGAACTCAGGGAACCTGGATGGCTTCCTGGACCACCTCTTCCAGCCAGTCCTCTCTCCGGGTCACAGGGTAAGTGTTCTTACACATACCTGACCCCGTCCCTGCCCCTCTCCCCCAACCCCCGGGTCCGCCGCCGCCTCTCTCATCTCTCCTGGGACTCTGGTTCTGACTCTTTGGCCTGTGGCCTTTGTCCCTTCAGGATCTGGAGCAAGCCTGGGCTCTGAGCAGCCGCATGAAGGGAGGGGGCGCCGTGGGGCCCATGCAGCAAGGCAGCTACCCCATGGGTGAGTGCGGGGCCCAGCATCCATTCCAGGGTCTCCCCAGCCCCACAGCATGGGCAAAGCACTGCCAGGGACCTCTAGGCACCCGGGGTGAGAGCTCCAGCCAGCACCCTGGGGGCCCTTCTTCTTCTTATTGCTGGAGGGCTAGAGGGAGGGGGTCTGTGGGCTCAGATAAGGATTGACCCAGGAGGGGCCTGTTCCCTCAGTTTACCCAGGGATGATGCAGATGCCTGGATACCAGCCGGCCATGGTGCCTGCCCCTGTGCCCATGATGCCAGCAATGGGCGCAGTCCCTGCCATGCCAGGTAAGGCCAGGTGGCAGGTCCCTTCTCAGGTAGGAGCTGGAGGAAGGGAGGTCCCACCAGGGGGGCCCGGAGGGGCCAGCGGGCAGGGGGCCATGTGCAAGCTGCGCACCTGTATGCCACCTGCAGCCATGGTGATGCCACCGCAGCCGCCGCCGGCACCGCAGCCCCTGCTTCCCAGTGTGGACCCGAGGCAGCTGGCCGCCCAGCAGCAGAGCTTCATCAACCAGCAGGCGCTCCTCCTGGTGAGGGTGGGCAGGGCCCTCAGAGCTCCTCGGGGCCAGGTCTGCGGGGCCCAGCCCGACCCGCTCTTACCAGGCCCACCGCCTCTCCCCACTCAGGCCCAGCAGATGACCACCCAGGCCATGACCTTGTCGCTGGAACAGCAGACACAGCGGCGCTGGCGCCAGGCTCAGCCTCAGGCCCAGGCCCCTGGAGCTGCTTCCCCGACCTCACCCCCACCTGTCGCCCCCAAGCCTAAGAAGCCCCTGGCCCTGCAGCGGGAGCCAGAGCGGGAGGTGGAATCGGTGGGTGCCTGTCTGAGGGCGAGGAGCCGGGCAGGGTCTGGGATGGAGATGGTAGGTTCCAGGGCCGAGTGGCCACGGGTCCCATGGGAGCAGGAAGAGGAGGAAAAGATGCCTGGGGTCCGAGCCCCAGCGATGGGGTCGGGGATGGAGGGGATGCTGGGGGAGGGGCAACTCGGCTGGGGGAGGGGCAACTTGGCTGGCGGGGCTGCCCCTTCACTTCCCCTTCCTGCCCTCAGGAGACCTCACAGGAGCCCCGAGAGAAGCCCCAGCGGCCCAAGAGCTTCAAGCAGAAACAGGACTATTTCCAGAAGATGGGTGAGGGTGCTTGGGGTGGTCGGGTTCCGCACAGGCCGGGCCGCGTGGGGCACACTCTCCTCCCCTGGGTCCATGTCACCCGTCTCAGAGCCCGCTGGGCACAGCAGGGAGAGTAATCGGGCCACCTGGGGCACGTACAGGGCAGCAGCAGATCACGGTGAAGACAGCGAAGCGTCCGCCCAAGGTGCAGATCTCCCAGGATGAGGAGCAGGACGAGGAGAAACCGAGAGGTGGGGGCGCCGTGGGGGGGCCATGGGGGGGTATGGGGGAGGGCCGGGCCCTATGGGACTGGACGGGGTTTCATGTGTTTCTTCTCCTTCTGGTCAGTGCCCTCACCCCCTCCTCCCCGCGTAGTGACGAGTGCCCCGACACAAGGTAGGGTCAAAGCTGCGCAAGAGGCGGAGGCCAAGCCAGCGGCCCAGAGGGCAGGGCCCGGTGGTCACCCTGTGCCAGCGCCCCACCAGCGGGCTGAGCCGAGCCGGGAGATCCGGAACATTATCCGCATGTACCAGAGCCGCCCGGGCCCCGTGCCCATGCCTGTGCAGCCGGCCAGGTGGGCCTCGGGGGCGATTGGGGCTGCCCCCTCCCTGGGCGTCACCCTGGGGACTCAGGGCCTCTTCCTTCTCTCAGGAAGCCCCCGAAAAACTTCCTGAAGAAGAACAACCCCAAGGACGAGGCTCTGGCTAAGTTGGGGATCAGCGACGCCCACGCACCTGTGTCGGTGAGGCCCCAGCTCCCGGGCATGGCTTCTCACCTCGGGGGTCCAGGGCTCTCTGGGGTGAATTTGGCCTTAACCCTAGACCCAGCTGCGTACATGCTTTGTGCCTCCCCAGACGCCGTCCCCCAGCCCTGGGAGGGGCCCCGCACCAGCCGTGGCCCCTCGACCCAAGTTCCCACCACAGTTCAGGCCCTCCAGCTCCGACAAGGACAGCCAGGGTCTCTCTGACGAGACTCCACCTGCCCCCCAGTCACCCTCACCTCCACCAGCACCCCCGCTGCCTCCACCTGAGGAACCAGACAGCCCTTTAGCTGGGCCCCACAGTAAGGACCCTTCTATCCCTCTCTGGTGGGTTCCCCTGGGGTGGGGCAGGGTTTCCAGAAGCCTCTCCGTGCGCAACGCTATAAGGTCAGGTGCTCAGGGCTCCGGACTTTGGAGCCATGGGCAAGGAGCCCCAGCTTCCGCGTTCCTGTCCCGGGCAGGGCCCAGGTAACTCTGGGGCCCATGTGGCTTTGAGGGCCTGCCCTGGGGTATTGTCCTTGGTGCATCTTGGCAGCTCCAGACTTAGTGGCCCTGCTGACGTGGTCAAGGACAGCAGGGAACGTCTGAGGGCTGGAAATGGAGGCTGGAGATGGGACATGGGCAGGAGGGAGGCAGCAAAAGTCCAGCGGGCGGAGCCCTCACGGGGCCCTGGGGAGGGGGGCAGTCTTCTGTCCCCATGTCCCTGTCATTCTGGCTCTGGCAGCTCCTCGCTGAAGCCCTTTGGCTCCTCCCTCTGCCAGGCTGGATGGAGCCCATGGAGGACCAGGGAGTCTCCACGCAGCTGCTCGTGCCCTCCGGCAGCGTGTGCTTCTCCTACCTCAACCCGTCCTGGAGGTTGTTCCTGCGCAAGGAGGTGGGCAGGAAGCTGGGGCCGCCGCCAGGCCTCTCCCTGGGCTGGGGAGGGGCTGCAGGCTGTGGGTGGGACCCCAGCATCCCCCCCCAACACACACACACACACACACACACACACACACGGGGGCTGCCTTCCCACGACCCGCCTCATCAGGCCTGAGTCTCCTGCCGGGTCTGGGAGGCAGGGCTGGGAGGTAGGCGGGGGGAGGGCAGGGCACTGACCCCATGTCCGCTCCTCATCCCTGCTCTCCCACAGGTGTTCTACCCCCGGGAGAACTTCAGCCACCCCTACTGCCTCAGACTCCTCTGTGAGCAGGTGAGAGAGCCTGGCCCACTGTCCCAGGGACAGACACACAGCACCGGCCCCTGGGCCAGGTCACCAGCGGTGCAAGGGGCACACAGCTGGCACTCAGAGGGCAGGCGCTGGGTCTCAAGCCCTGCCTTCATTTACTTCGTCCTCAGCACATCCCTGAGAGTAAGGACCACTACTGGCTGGCAGTGAAGGGTTCAAAACAAAGCATACACCGTCCCCAACACAGGCCCTGGCACACAGCAGATGCTCCTGGATGTTCCCGGGATCCTGCCTCTTGCCCCACATTCTGTATCCGTCGCCCCCCGCTCTCCCCCAGGTTCTGTTCCTTCAGGGAACTGATCTCACCTGACCCAGGAGCAGCGGCCCCCTAGTGTGGGTCGCGGGAGGCTAGAGGGAGGTGGGGGTGGCGCCAGGCTCTGGGGCCCCACATTCCCCCCTGCTCCACCCGTGCCCTCGGGGCTCTCCAGCTTCTCCATGTGTGGCTGCCTCCGTGGTGAGCTCTGGCGCAGGGATCTGGTGGTGACCACTTGGCTCTGCCCCTAGATCCTGAAGGACACCTTTGCCGAGTCCTGTGTCCGAATATCCCAAGAGGAGCGGAGCAAAATGAAAGAGCTGCTGGGTAGGGTCTGGCGACCCGGGAGTCAGGGGCTGAAGTGCTGGGACTAGGTCTGTCTGTCTGGAGGGAGCAAACCCTGGGTGTCCCCGTGGCGGAGCCTGAAGACAGTCAGGGATCGTTCCTGCCCACAGGACACCTGGAGGTTGGCCTGGAGTCGCTCAGCACCACGGAGGACAGTGTTAAGAAGCGCATCATGGTGGCCGCTAGGGACAAGTGGGCCAATTACTTCTCCCGAATTTTCCCTGTCTCGGTCAGTGAGGCTGGACGCAGGGCTGGGGACATCAGCTCCCCAGTCTGGATCCCAGCTCGCTTGGCGTGGGCCTTTGTGGCAAGGATGAGCGCGGGGACAGGGGTGGGCCCCAACGGAAGGACAAAGAGCAGCACCGGCCCTGAGGAGCCCCAGGGCATCTTGGATGCTGGCGGGGACCAGGAGCCTGTCCCTGACGTAGCCACCTTCCTTCCGGGCAGGGCGAGAGTGGCAGTGACGTGCAGCTGCTGGGCGTGTCCCACCGGGGGCTGAGACTGCTCAAGATGACCAAAGGCCCCAGCCTCCACCCCAGCCAGCTGAAGACTCTGTGCTCGTACAGGTGAACCTGGGCCGGGGGCTGGCGGGGGCGCCGGGCAGGGGGCTGGCGGGGCGAGCTGGCTCTCAGCTCATGCCTCTCCGCGGGTGCATAGCTTCGCTGAGCTGCTGGGCGTGGAGTGCCTGGGCCGCTCGACTCTGGAGCTGACCCTGAAGAGCGAGCAGCTGGTCTTGCACACGGCCCGAGCGAGCGCCATCAAGGCCATGATCGAGCTGTTCCTGAGTGAGCTCAAGAAGGCAAGTGCAGGCCGGGCAGGGGGCTGGCGGGCAGCGGGGCTGGGGGCTGGGGGCTGGGTAGGGGAGCTACATCTGGTCTGGCTGGTCTTGGGGCTGACAGCCAAGCTCCGTCAAGGCGCCAGGGGTGGGACTGGGCGTTCAGGCCGGGTCCCTGGACCTGTGGAGGGCCGGGTGGGGAGGGAGGCCAACAGGAGGAGCGGGCCGGTCGGCTGCCCGGCCTGCTCACCCTCCTCCCGCCTGCAGGACTCCGGCTACGTCATCGCCCTGCGAAGCTACATCACGGATGACCACAGCCTCCTCAGCTTCCACCGTGGGGACCTCATCAAGCTGTTGCCAGTGGCCACGCTGGAGCCCGGTATCCCCGGGGGCGGGCAGGGCAGCCGGCACGGGGAGGGCAGCACATGGCCGAGCCGTGGAAGGGCCGAGGGGCCAGGTGGGTGAGACGCTGCCCTTGGGTGTCTTCCAGGCTGGCAGTTTGGCTCCACCGGGGGCCGTTCCGGACTCTTTCCTGCCGACATAGTTCAGCCGGCTGCCGCCCCTGACTCTTCCTTCTCACCAGAGAGGAGTGGCCGGCGCAAGAGTCGGCTGCAGCCCCGAGAGCCGGGGCTGGCTCAGTGGGAGAGGGCAGCGGAGGTGAGGAAGACGGGAGAGGCGGACACGAAGCCTAACTAGGAGTCGAGGACGGAAAGGGCTCGGTCCCTCCTGAGCGGCCAGGACCGCCTGCTCCCTGCTGCGGGCGGGCAGCGCTTGGCCTGATGCCGCCCTCTCCAGATGTCTGTCTCCCCAGCAAGAGTGTGAGCCCCCTGCGGGCAGGGGCTGGGCGGTGTACCCTCCCGTCCCCTCCCAGCGCTTACCTGAGTGCTCAATAAATGCCTCTGGCTTCTGGTGGTGTGCTCTGCCTGCTCCTCTCGGCTCGGGCGGGGCGGGGGCCTGGGCGGGGGGCTCTGGACAGGCCAATGGGCCCTCGGGTGGCATGAGGTCTCCTGTGCTCTCAGCACGATGCCCGTCCCCCGAGCCAAGCACGCAGCGATGACTCTGTAGCCTACATCTCTCCGTCTGTGGACTCCCACAACTACACCATGCAGGAATTTGCCCTCTACTACTTCCGGAAGCCCCAGACCTTGTGAGTGCCCCGGGCCCGCCCTTCTGCCTGGCCGTCCTCGGTCTCCCTAAAGCGGCCTTTCTGCTCTGAGCCACCAGGCCAGTGCTCCCTACACAACCCATGATGGGGGTGGGAGGGCTGAGCAAGCAGGGCTGTCCTTCCTTCTGCCTCCTCAGGCCAGATGATACCCACGGAGATGCTGAGGAGGAGGCCATGGCCAGCCTGGTGCAGTACACCAAGGTGAGGGGGACAGGTGGGGAAGAGCCGGGCCAGTGGACCTGCCTTCTGGCCTCTACAGACCCCAGACTCACAACCCAGTCTCTTTGGCCACAGGCTCCCATACAAGAATCGCTTATCAGCCTCAGCGATGAGGACGCCAACAGGCAGGCTGTGGAAATCTTCCAGAGTGAGTGACCATAGCATCCTGTGTCCCCATGTCTGCGATGCCTCGGACCTGGGCGCCAGGTCGCCTTCTGTCCTTGTCAACTCAGGGAAGCTCACTGGTGTTTGCAGAACCCCTCATAGGCCTCACCTATTTCTACTCACTCCCAAGGGGTGGTGGGTTGCATGGAGTCTGTGCAGGAAGGCAGCGCTCTGTCCAGCTGGCTACGTGCTGTGTGTAGCCGCAGGTGCCCACGGAACCTCTCTGAGCCTGGTTTCCTTATTGGTAAAGCGGAGACTGCTCTGCTCTGCCTGGCTCGCGTGCATTTTAGGGAGCAAGGCATGAGATGACACGGAAAGCCCTGTCTAACGACAGCATGGGCCAAAACCAGGCCCCCAACCCAGCTCACAAGCTTCTCATCCTGCAGCTCTGATGCGGTTCATGGGAGACCTGTCTAAGCCCCGGGGCAAGAATGAGATGGAGCTCCTTTACGACCTGCTGAGGGTAAGCAAGAGCTTGTGTGCTGAAAGCCTTGGGGAGACTGTGTGTACCTTGAGGGTCTGTTCCTGTCTTCCTGCCTGGGTCTGAGTGGCTTCCCCCTCCTCTTAGCCACTAGTCTAATTCAGATCATCCAACAGTATTTATTGAGCACCTAGTACATACTGGGGACACGGCAGTGAACTAAGCAGGCTCAGTTCTCACAAGGCTTACAAGCTAGTGAGAGGAGACTTCTGGTAAACCACGAAGCAATGTGTTCAAGAGTAAAAGGTGCTGCAGAGACCAATACAGCAGGGAAGGGGCTGCTAGAATGCTGAGGCTTGGCGACAAGGCGACCCTGGAGCAGAGATCTGAGGGAAGCTGGGGGGAGAGGCATGTGTGCATTGGGGGTATCACCTGCAGCTGGTAGGAGCAGGTCGGCAGGGGCGACAGTCCTGGTGACGGTGGGCCTTAGCACCAGCAAGGCCAGCATGGCCGGTGTGCCAGTGAGTCAGGACAGAGTGGAGGATGAGCTGGAGGGAGTCGGCAGGTCCGGGTCACGGCAGGCCATCATAGGTTCCTGTTGGGACTCTGATTTCTCAAGAGACGTGGGCAGTCACTCAAGGGGATTTGCAGAGAGACTGGCTTACCTTTTCAGGGGGCGCAGTTTGCCACCCCTCCCAGGGGGAGAGAAGTGCCAGAGGGCGTTATGGCAATGATCACAGGTGAGGGATGGTGCGGGCCAGGCCCAGAGGTAGCAGCTGAGAGGAAAAGACTCAGAACAACAGGGTTTGCTATGAATTGTACGTGGGGTGTGACAGAGAGGTGCCAAGGATGTCATGGAGGCCTTGGCCAGAGTAAAGACCGTCTTCGATACGGGGACCTAAGGGAGGAGCAGGTCTGGGTTGGTGCAGGAAAGTCTTTTGGACATAGGAAGTGTGCAGTCCAAACTTCCACGTGGGGGGGCCTGTGTTCAAGGAGAAGTCTGGGCTGGAGGTCAGCACTGATAGTCATCAGCAGTGGGAACAGCTGAGATCAGCAGGGCGTGTAGACTGAGGCCCAAGGGCACTGAGGCCCTGGAGGTCAAGGAAGTAAGGGGAGCCAGCAGAGAAGACAGGGCTGAGCACAGCCCGTAAGCGGATGAAGACGGTGACTTAGAGAGTGACCCATTGGACACAGCTGTGTCCAAGACCGAGAGGTGGCCCCAGCCATCGCTGTTAGTGGGATTTCTTTTCAATTTTATTTTTTAAGATTTTGTTTATTTATTTGACAGACATCACAAGCAGGCAGAGAGGCAGGCAGAGAGAGAGGAGGAAGTAGGCTCCCTGCTAAGCAGAGAGCCTGATGCAGGGCTCGATCCCAGGACCCTGGGATCATGACCTGAGCCGAAGGCAGAGGCTTTCACCCACTGAGCCACCCAGGCGCCCCGTTAGTGGGATTTCAGACTTCAGCTCCCGTGTCACCCTGCCCCCCTCTTCGGTCCCCACAGCCGTGCCGGGAGAACAAGAACCTCAGAGATGAGATTTATTGCCAAGTCATCAAGCAGGTGACCAGACATCCTCAGCCGTGAGTATGCGGGGCCGGGGGAGGTGGCGGAGGGCAGCCGGCGCGGGGGCCCAATCTTGCCAGCCCGAAGCCCACACTCTCCACCCTGCAGCGAACACTGTGTCCGCGGCTGGAGCTTCCTCAGCCTCCTGACCGGCATCTTCCCCCCGTCAGCCACGCTGATGCCCTACGTGACCAAGTTTCTGCAGGACTCAGGCCCAAGCCAAGGTGCCTATGGGAGGGACTTCCTAGGCTGGGGTCTCAGCAGCTTGGGGAGGGGTTTGGAGATGCCGGTGACCCCTGCCCGCTTCCCCTCTGCAGAGCTGGCCCGGAGAAGCCAAGAGCACCTCCAGCGCACAGTCAAATACGGGGGCCGCTCGCGGCTGCCCTCCCCAGGCGAAACTCAGGCTTTCCTGGTATGGCGGGGTGGGTACAGGAGGTTGGGCATTATGGGACTCCCTGGTGGGGACGGGGAGTTGGGGCCTCTGGCCACTGGCGGACTGACCCTACAACCTGCCTTGGCAGAAAGGGCAAGAAGTCCGCTCGCTTCTGGTTCGCCTGCCAGGGGGGATGGACTACAAAACCAGTATCCGGACTTTCACGGTGAGCATGGAGCCAGAGAGGGGCTGGGGAGAGGCAGGAAAGCTGTGGCATCAGTTCCGGGCACCCCCCGCACCCCAGCCTCACAACCCCACCACGCACGGCCCTGTCCACATGCCCCAGGTGGCAGCGGATGTGCTGGAGGACCTGTGTCAGCAAATGGGCATCACAGACCCCTGCGAAGTGCAGGAATTCGCCCTCTTCCTCATCAAAAGGGAAGGTGAGCCCCTTGCCTGGGGAAGAAGCGGGGACAGGCTGGATGCCAGGAGGCAGCTTACCTACCGGTTGTATGCCTACAAGTGGGGCAGGTTTCTGGGCCGGGGCTGCCAGGACTGCGGGCAGGACTGGACATCAGGGCGGGCTGTGGACCTGGGCTCCCTATTCAGGCGAGCTGGTGCGGCCCCTGTGGCCCCATGAGTACCTCAACAGCGTGGTGGATCAGGACGTGAGCCTGCACAGCCGGCGGCTCAGCTGGGAGACGCCACTGCACTTCGAGAATCCCACCTACACCACTACCCACTACATGCAGGTCAGCTGCCACCCCCCCTCACCCCCCCGGCCCCCACCAGCTGGTGGCTGGACCCCGGGCTGCAGCTTAGAGGAAGCCCTGCCCGGGTGGGGGCCCTCCAGGCCTCCCTCCCCTCACTGCGGTCCCCCCTCAGGTGCTGCGGGACTACCTGCAGGGGAAGCTGCTGGTGACCCCCCAGGCTAGCGCTCAGCTCGCCAGGCTGGCCGCCCTGCAGCACTGCAGCACGGCCCAAGGGGACCCCCTGGCTGAGTGAGTGCTCACACGGCCCCCCACCTCCTACCGCCCCTGGTCCTGCTGTTGCTGGGGCCCACCTCAGCGCATTCTCCACGGGCCTCTCCTTCAGTTCCCCACCCCCTACCCAGTCTTCCAGTGCCAAGGCCACTCGGCTTGCACCCTTCACGGCCTGGAGTTGTGGGGGCTACGCACACCTGACCCCCACCCCCCGCCCCGAGCTCCCCGTAGGCAGGGCCCATGCCTCATTTGTAAGTCTGGATTCCCAATCTCACCCACAGTAGCCCCTGCTCATTCATTGAGCGCCTGCTGTATACCCAGCCTTGAGCAACCACTCTGTGTCCTAGGCGAGACCTGCTGGACTACTTGCCAAAGCCACTGCGGTCGCAAGTGAACGTGTCCACCGTGAAGAACTTGATGTACCAGGAGCTGAGGCAGCTGCGAGGCTGCAGCTCCCAAGAAGCCCAGATCAGCTTCATTGGTGGGTCCGGGGCCCCCGAGTCACAGGGGCCGAGGCAAGGAGCCCAGAAGGGAAGGTGTGGTGGGCCTGAGGAGGCCTCCCTACCGGCCCGGCCTGACCCGGCCAACCTAGGGCCCACTCGGGCAGGTGCCAGGGCGTGAACGGCCAGAATGCCTACCCCAGCCCCTCCATTCCCAGAGGCTGTGAGCCGCCTGCCCCTGTTTGGCTACACTGTCTATGTGGTGCTGCGGGTGAGTCAACTGGCCCTGCCTGGACCCAGCCTCCTGGGCCTGAACCGCCAGCATCTCATCCTCCTGGACCCCTTCAACCAGGTGGGCTGGGACCCTGCCCCCGTGCTGGTCCGAGCGCCCCTGCGCCATTGTCCCATCCCCCATGGTGACCCCTCCCCGGAGAGAGGCCAAGCTCTGCTGTCTCTGCTGCCCCAGAAACCGTACTGCTCCATCGCCCTGAAGGACCTGCACCAGCTCCACCTGCTGAGCCCCCTGGAGAAGAAGGGGGCCCCTGGCCTGGAGCTCAACTATGGCTCTGCTGACAGCCCCCGGACCATCTGGTTTGAGCTGCCAAAAGTGAGTGGCCGGGGCCTCTGATGACATCCTGGCAAGGCGGGGGGTGCCTGACCCGGGCCTGGCACGCCCGGAGCCTGGCCCCGTGCTCCTGGCTCGGGGTGCTGCAGGCTCAGGGCAGAGGTGGGGGCACACGGGGGGCCCTGTCCTCACAGGCCTGTTCCCCGGGCAGGCCCAGGAGCTGAAGGACACCATCGCCTTCCTGAGGGACAGCAGCCTTGCCCCCAACTAGTGGCCAGCCTCACCCAAGAGGAATGGGGGAGGGGAGGAGATGAGGAAGGGGCCCCTCCCACATCCCAGTCCGACTGGAAAGGTCTCCCTTGGTGCTGTCAGGCCATTTTGGTTGGGACTTTCCCACTTGGCTGTTCTGGAACCTGCCACAGCACAGCGCTGCTGGCCACAGTGGAGGCCACGGGGCAGGAGCTGCTCCAGTGATATCAACTGAGAAGGGCAACACCAGGACTCCCCCCGGGGCGGGGGCTGGAGTGGGGGCTGCAGGAACGGGCTTGGGCATCTGATGCTGCCCAGGCTGGGCGAGGGGGATATCCAACCAGCCCCAGGCCCGCGCCCAACATCAGCACGAACCACACAAGCCTGGGGAAAGCAAACAGTGAGAAAATAAAACTCCCAAGAGAAAAAGGCCGTGTTTTATGGGCATGTGTGTCTCAAATCCAACAGGACTTTATTTCTCATAAGTCTCTGTCCAGTCCAGCCTTCCTGACCAGGAGCTGAGCGGAGAGCAGGGCCCGGCTGCTGCCCTGCTCCCGAGCTCTGCACCTGGGGCCAGGCCGGAAGCTGGCTTCATGAGGGAAAGGGCTAGTGGGCCCAGAACCCGAGGCCAGAAGGGCTCCTCCTGAAGTGGCCCTGAGCCTCAGACTGGCAGCCTCACCCTGGCCTACAATTCAACCCCAAGAGGCAGAGGGACCACTCTTTCCTCTTGTTCCTCTGGCAGCAGCCACCACTCCCACCCCGCCCCCTTCTAATCTGGGGATCTGGTTCAGAAAACCCAGCCGGGAGAGGCAGGGAGACTAGGAGGAGGAAGCCCTCAGACCCTGCAAGCAGAAAGTGGCTAGTTCCAGCCTTTGGCCTTGATTTGGGAGGTGACTGGGGCCATCTCCAAATAGGGCTGGAAGATACGGACCCTGAGCAAAGCTGATGCCCTGATGGCTGCAGGCTTCCCCCCTCCCTGTTCCTGAGTGAGGCCCAGGCTGGCCCACAGCTGAGGCGGGGGGAGCACTCCGGCCCTAGCGGGTAGGAGCTGGTCATCTCTGCGGGTCACACAGACCGTGCCAGTCAGCTTCACTCTCGCACCGGGCCCGACCGTGAAAAAACTGCTTGATGAAATCCTGGGCCTCTTCCTTCACTACAGATTCAGGAAGGGGGAACCTCCGTGAGGGCCCGTCCCCTCCCTGCCACCAAGCCCCGCAAACACCTCCTGGCCTGGTGACGCGGGCACTCACCGCTCCTTCCCGGAGAGGCCTTCTGAGTCAGCGAGTGTGAGAGGTGGCGGGCGAAGGCTTTAAATAACTCCTGGAGGCAGAGGGGACAGGAGCAAAGAGCACGGACCCCGCCCTGCCCCCCACACCAGAGGCCCTCGGCCATGACCCAGGGGCAAGGCAGACGCCAGGGAGAGAGGCAGCCAATCTGAGGGCTAGCCTGCTTTGTCCTCTGGCTCTGTTCCCTGCCCCCATGATACCCAAGTGTCCCAGGGGAGGGTAGAACCAACCCAACTACCCTACCTTGGATGCAAACTTGCCCTCCTTGTAGAAAGGAGTCAGGCATTTGACCACAACATTTGCGGCCTCCTTGAGGGAGACGCCAGGGGCTGGGAGAAGGCAGGAGTCTTGCACTGTGGGATTCAAGATGCCCGAATTGCCAGCCGAGATGCTGTCCTTGGCCTTAGCTAAGATGGAGGCATTAGCTGAGGGGCGCGGTCTCTTCTGAGCCTGGTTCTCTGGGTTCTCCTGTGCAGGACCAGAATAGAAAGTCACTCTTGGGCTCCCCGTCACGGGCCCCTTCTCTCATTCTGGAAGACTGGGCCCCCTCTAGCCTGTCCCGTCTAGCCCTGGGATGTAAGAAGAGACGATTTTCCCCAAACCCCTCATCCAGAGAACAGATCCTGACCTGCTCTGCAGGCCTCCTCCCCCTGAGGCCTTGTCCCTATTAGTACCTGCTGGGGTCTGGACCGCTTGCCCCTGTGTGTCTCCTCTGAGGGGGTGGGCTGGCCTTCAGGGGGGTCCTGGTCTCTGAGTGTGCAGGCTCTGGCCAGAGGGGAGAGCGAGCATGAGCACTCCCGCCCCCAGCTGCGCCCCTAGCCAGCCGGCCCAACAGAGCGCACCCTAGGAACAGCCAGAGCTTCCAAGGCCCAGTTAGCAAAGAGGCGGAGAATTTCAGAACCATCAGGGCCCTTACCTTGGCGTCCCCCTGGTACACTCCTTGGTCTGGGAGGGCACAGCCAAACACCCCAGGGCTCCATCCTCCTCTCCTGAGCACTCTTCTGGAGCTGCTGGGGGTCCCCGCACTCCCTCACAGGAAGGGCCGGCACCTTCTGCCCCTGGGGCTGAGGTGAGGGGAGATGGGCTCTTGGCCCTCTGGCAGAAGCGGGCGATGTTCTGCGAATCCTTGAGGGCTGCCGCGGCTAGGAGCTGCTGCTTCTTGCTGGCCCAGGCCTTGGCACTGCCCTTCGTGGAGGAGCTTTTCACCGTCTCAGGGGAGGACCCCCGACAATGAGCACGGCTTCCAGGGGCCTCTCCTCCGGGCCCGGGGAAGGGCTCACTACAGTCCTCCTGCTGGAGGCCGCAGGGCTGGCTGGGGGGCTCCTGCTCACCTCCCCGCGCAGGCTGGGGGGCTTGCTCCTTGGCACACATCTTCTCCATCAGCTCAGTGGCCGTCTGGAATGAGCAGGAGCCTCTGGGGAAACCAGCTCCCACCCGCCTGGGTTTGGGCTGTGAAGAAGAGAGAGGTTCTGAGCGCACTCCCTGGCTGGTCCCGACGGCTGAGCTGCTGGGCTCTCGGGAGGAGCCGAGGGAGAGCCGGCAGGACACTGCGGGCTGAGGGTCAGGCCGAGGACAGAGGAGCTGTGGGGGCTGCAGAGGAAAGCTGGAGGGTCTGCCGTGGGGCGCCCCGGGCCAGGGCTGCGGGGCCCGGAGAGGGCAAGAGGCCGTGCCCTGGCTGAGGACAAAGGACGCGATGCCTTTTCCAGACCCAGGTCTGGGGAGGACGGCGGGATGCTGCTCACCGAGTACACCAGGGAGGCCGGCAGGATGTCATACTCGGTGGGCTCTGAGGGCTGGGCCGGCTCAGTGCAGCTCCGGGCAGCGCCTCCCATGTCGTAGAGCTGCCCATCCTTGGAGGCTCTGTGGATCTCAGCCACCTGACTCAGGGACAGGCAGAGGTGCCGTGACACCCACTAGCTCCTGAGAGCCCCAACCTAGGCTTTCCAAAGTGGGCTTCTGGGGCTTGTGGCTGCAGGTAACTGGACACTGGCCGAGTTCTAGTCCTGACGGGGCTGGCTGGCAACACCTCCAGCTGGCCAAGAAGGGAGGTCAGGCTGCCCTTGTGTAAGTGGCCTCCTGGTAGGGGGCAGGCCGACAGCCTGGGAGGTAGGAGGGGCCGTCTCTCCCACCCCAGCCCCGAAGCATGCCCTGCCCGGCACTCACCTTCTTCAGCACGCTGGCCTTGTACAGGTTGGCCGCCTTGGCATTTCGGAACATGGCATGTTCCAGCTCCACAGCCTGGGCCTGGAGATCAGGTCTGAGGGTAGGAACGAACATGAGGCATCAGGCGGGCCTGAGCCCTCTCTCTGTGGAGCTCCTGGGATTCTCCCTGGGGTCCCTTGAGAGGACTTCAGGGCCTGGCGGGCATGACCTTGGGCACAGGGATTCCCACCTGGACCCCAGGCACCCTGGGGCTTACTGTTCAGCAGGCCCTGGCAGCCCCTCGGTCCTGGTGAAGCCTGCCCCCGCGCCGGGACCGCGAGATCTGCAACCACTGGGAGGAGGAGGGTCACGATCTGGGGGAGGGGCCCAAACAAGCCAGGAGGGATGGGGGTTCTCGTGGTCTACAAGGAATAGGGGTTTAGGGAAGCCTCTCTGGCCCCTCTGACCCGGGTCACTCACCCATGGGTGGGACCTGTGGCCTGGTGGTTACCGCTCAGAGCCTCCTCCAGAAGCCCCAGGCAGTGCTCCCGGGCCTACACAAGGGAGGGAAATTGGTCACTCAAGCCCAGGGTTGGGGAAGGAGGCGCGGGGGCCGGTGTGAGGCGCTGTCCACCGCTTACCTTCACAGTGAGGCGGGGGATCTTCCTGCTAGAAGCCTCTTTCAGGGGACAGTCCTCATCTGGGGGGAAGAGAGGTGGGTCCTTCCACTCTACCTCTGCTTTCTGGAGTCCCCAGCCCCCAATGAGACATCTATACCCTAAGAATAGCCCCAAAGCCCCCAGGGACATTTCTGTACTGACCTGGAGGCACAAATTCTTCTGTCTTGGAGTCTTTGCCCTGGAAGATGCAGGAAGGGACTATGAGGCATCTTGCCCAGCTCTAGGACAGGCCCCCTCCAGCACCAGGGTAGGGGCCGAGCGACTGTGAACGGGGGTCCCAGGCCCCCATCCCCTTCACCTTGCGTAGGCTCATCTGCTTCTGGTAGAAGAGACTCCACTCCCGCTTGTGGGCCTCGTCTCTGCCCTCGTCCCCACTGCCTCCAGAACCTTCATCGTACCTAGGGGACAGGCTAGGTGTCAGCCCTGGGCCTGGGCTCTGTTCTCCCGGCACACTTCTCCAGTGTGGCGCTATTGTCTCCGACAGCCCGGCAGGAAGGAGGAACACCAGGCTCCGGGCTCCGACACGGTCCACGGGAACAGGGAATGGACGATGGCACTGCGGTGCCTCTGGTCTGGCCTTGGCACGAGGGGGAGGATGCTGGCCTATCTGCTGCAGGCTGGGGGCCCCTGACTTCACAGCCCCTCACCTGCTGAAGCCCCCATAGCCCCGGCGGCCTCCTTCATACAGCTCAGGGTCAAAGCCATTCCCCTGAGAAGGCCCGATGCAAGTCTTGTTCCAACTGCTTCTGTGCTCCAAGGCCTCCAGCTGCTTCCGCAGGGCCACAGGGTCCCGGCAGTGGTCACAGCCCTTGGTGCAGGCAGGGGGCGCATCCCCGAAGTACTTGGCAATGGCAGCATGGCGGCACCTGGCAGAGGCAGCACAGCAGAGGTCAGGGGTGAGGGACCCAGGCAGGCCAGCGTTCATCCCCCACTCCCTACACTCTGGCTGATGAGCCCTACATGTGGGTTCCACACTCAGTATCTCACACACCTCATGCTGTCCGAGCCTGGAAAGGCATCATTTGGTCACCCATTTTACAGATGACAAGAATGAGATGAAGGAGCTTTCTCAAGGTCATAGAACATACCCAGTGGAGCCAGGGTGTGGTCTCTATTCTGTCCTGCTTTGCTACAGGTTGCTCCTCTAGGTCCTGGCCTCCTGCCCTCTACCGTGCCCTCTGGCGGCGGGGTGCCCCAGAAGCAGCTTCAGCCCTGGGTACAGACGCTGACTCTGCTGCTGAGGCCTCCTCTTTAGGGGAAGCACTGGATGGCTCAAAGCCCACACATTCTGGCCTGTCGAACGGTGCAGGAAGAGCACTGGCTCCCCTGGCCGAGCAGGACTGGGGGAGATGGTGCCCCGAGGCACCATGGACGGCACCCGGCATATGGTGAGCCCTCTTTATGACTCTTTCCCGGAGGCGGGGGACGGAGGTGGCCCTACCCCCGCCTCGGCACTCTGCCCTGCTTCTATCTCTTGTGGACCTTCTTTGTCCCCAAGAAGACTGCCCGCATATGTAGCCCGGAGCTGGGGGACTGCCTGAGAGCAGAAACCAGCAGCTCTGCGAGCTGGCACTGTACGCTGCTCACTGGTGAGGGCAGTGGGGAGACCAGCCCGGGAAGGAGTCTCATCCATCTTCCGGGGCCTCAACCCTGCCACACCCCCTTGCTGCGGTCCGTACCAGACTGCAGCTGTCTCTCTTACGACTCCCAGGATGGGGGCACAGTTGGTCCCTGGGGCAGCTGTAGGCCCCTGGAGGAGCCACAGATCTCCCAGGACCCTTGCCAAGGGCCAGTCCTGCCACGGGAATGTGGCACAGGGTAGGGGAGCCTGAGAGACAGGGCGGCAGAGGCAGGGCTGTCCAGGTGCCACATCCTGGGGACGAGAAAAGGGGGTGTCACTCTCTAACCAGAACGCCGCTCAACGTGAGCACCGCCTAGAACTTCAAGAAACACTTTGACGAGCTGAGGCCCTGAGGGGCAGGAACCGAAGCAAGAGCGGATGGTTCCACAGGCCCTAGGAAGTGGGGTCTGGCTGCCTCGTTTGAGAATGCAGCTTCCAGTGGCAGGGGACGGCACAGGGGCCCGGGCGGCCACCAGAGGGCACTGTTCCGGCCGCTCCTAAATCACCGAGGGACTCCCTCCATGGCCAGTCTGTGTATCTGCACAGTGGCCGCCTGTCCAGCCTCTGGCATCCAAGTGGTGTGGCTACACGGTCGGCTTCCTTCCCCCCACCCTCCCTCAAGCCCGGACTCACTGGGGTTTTGTGCTCACACTCAAAGGGCCCCATTGAGAGCGCACAGATGCGGGCTGGGGTCGGCTCCTGTCCCGCTCCAGGCACAGCCCGGGCTGCTGGGGTGGTACAACCAACCAAATGTCAAAGGGCCCTGCCAGCCTCTGAGCTCCGGAGCCCGGCCCTGCTGGCCAGGGCCAGGCATGCAGAGACGGCCCCGGCCAACACCAGCAAACACGCTTCGGAAAGACATCAGCAGGGTCCTCCCTCCTCCCGGGGTTGGGGAACACCAGGCACCAGGCACCTCCCCCTGCACCCCCAGGCAAGCAGGCTACTCTCAAGTCACCCCCAAGTTCTTTCCCAAGATGCCTCCCCAGAGGGCTGGATTTGTGGGTGGGCCGGCGGCTCCCCCACTCTTCACTTTCTTTCTTGGAAGGGGCCAAAGGGTGGGACCGGCTGGGGAGTCGCCAGAGGGGGGTTTGGGGGAATGGGGCCAAAGTACTCCTGAGGGGAGGGAGGGGGCCCAAGAGCTGGGAGCGCTGTGGGGTCTCCCCCCCCCAACTCAGCCGCTCAGGTGAAGCCTCCCAGAGGGCATCTCTGCCAGGGAACAAGAGCGCCGACCTCCTGTTTTATCACCTCCCAGCCCAGGCCCAGCCCACGTTGGCTCAGCACACACCCGCCAGGAGGGAGAGAGAGGAAGAGGAGGAACAGAAGAGGCGGCTCTCGCCCAGCCAGACCTCCCAGAGGCAGGGCAGCGCCAGCCATCCCCCCAAGGGCCCAGCAGGGATTCCTTCGCCTGGGCAGGGGCAGAGGTGGCACTGCCTCCCTCACTTTGGTGGCCGCCCCGTGTAATTTGACACTTGGATCTCCAGGACGACCAACAACAGAAAAGCTGAAGCCGAGACAGCAGCTGGCTGTCACCAGCCAGGAGTTCCACACGCTCTGAGGAAGGCGCCCAGCAGCGGGTCAGGAAAGAGGCATTTGAGAAGGAAGGAAGAGGTGGTGGCTGGGCTGAGGACAGGCCCAGGAGGCTGCTGGGCTCCCCGGGATCTGAGTTCCTAGGTGAGTGGTGCCAGCCATGGATGAGAGGAGTGGGGGTGCGGGGCCAGGGTCTCCTGCCCTGTTCCTACCGCGAACAGAGAGGCTCACGGGGGTACAACATGGTCATGGTCTCTGGACAGCCTGTTTAAACGTGGGCTCTCCCTTCTACGGCTGGCAGCCCGGCACGGCAGGGACACGGGCCGAGGCTGCAGCTCTCTGCTCCAAGTGCTTTCCTCCCTGCTTGCTAAGCAGGCAGAGGGGCCCCGAGTGCCTGCTTACTCGGCAAGTTAGTTTAAGCCTGTTCTATTCAGGGGGCTTAAACAGGGGATCTGGCTGTCCTGGCTCCGGGGAGGACGGCTGCTTGCTCACGGAGCCTCCCTTTTCCCCAGGATCGATGCAGAGCCCTGGGTGTGCCTGCTTTCTCCTCGTGGAGGTGGCTCGGGGCAGAGTCTGCCCCGCCAGTTCGTGCCCCCCAGGATGTGGTGGGACCCGCAGCAGCTCTGCCTATCTGTGTCCTGCATCAGCGTGGCAGCCGCCACCTCTTGTGAGGGGCTTGGCCCGCTCACTGCCAGGTGTTCTCAGCTCAGAGTTAAAGCCGGGTACTCCTCCCTGGGCCCAACTGGAATCCCGTGAGCTCCCAAACCTTCGTGAATGCTGCACCGGAAGCACGAGGGCCTGACTCTAAACCCAGGGTGGGCGGGATGAGGGCGACGGTGCTGAGGCCGGCGGAGGACCCGCCTGGCATTCGGCGCGCTGCCGGGGCACTGGAACGCTGAGCCCAAAATGGCTCTTCGAGCAGCACCAGGAGCAGCCCCCTTGGGCAGGGCCCCATGAACCGAGGCTGCCCGTTCTTCTGGCCTCCCTGTCCCCACGCTAGGGTTAAAGTCTCTCTTCCCCGCCCCCCAGATGTTTCCCCCAAAGCAAACAGGCTAGTATCTACTTAGAAAGAAAAACAACAATCCAGGGAAAAGTGGAAATCAGGGAGCAGTCCAAGCGTTCTTGGCTCTTCAGGGGCGGTGGGACTTGGCCAGGGTTGGCGGCTGAGGAGACTGAAAGCCCCGCGCCGATGGGCCAGGCATGGCAGAGAGGGGCCAAGCGCCGGTTCTGTGCTGGAGGCAGCAGGCAGGGCTGGGAAAGGGAAGGGCGCGGTGGTGCGCCTGGGGCTACCCCTGCTGGCTGGGGTCTGTAAGGCAGGTGGGTGGGGAGCAGAGTCCCTGCAGGCACAGCACATGGGTGGTCGGGGTCCCCTGCACACAGGCGCTGAGCTGGAATAGGGGGGTGATGCCTAGCTCCTTGGTCTGGGGGTACCACCACCAGCAGCAGGAAGGCCTCCTCTAGTCCTGGAAAACCCATGAGGTTAGGGAAGCAGGACTACTCTGGGTTCAAATGTCTACTCCCCAAAGCAACTTGGAGCCAAGGCAGAAAAGGGCATCGTCTGAAGGCTTGACGCAGTGTCCAGTGGACACCTCCGCCTTCGTGGTCAGGCTTCTGGACCCTGCAAATCTGCCACAACCATGGGTTTGCCTCATCAGGGCTGTTTCCCAAACAAAACAGGGCCCGGTGGGGCAAGAGTGGCTGGCTATAAGCCACCACGACAAAATGACAGGGGCCCAGAGCTGTCAGTACGCCACTTATCAGTCACGCCCAGGCCGGTCTGCTGCCTGCTCTCCTTCACAACGGGCCTCTGGGGTTGGAGTATCGGTTTTGCCAGGAGGAAACAGGAAAGCTTCAGTGCCCAGTGGCAGCTGTCAAGCCTGCAGGATGCCTGCCTGCTCCGTCACAAGGTCCTCTGTGCCAGAAGATGCCACACAAAGGAACGTTTTCTGGTCCCTCCAGCTCTGCCCGCTTTCACCTCTGCCCGCCTCACTTCTCCCTCCATGTGCGCCCACTGCAGCCGTGGTGCACCCTCCAAAGGCTCCAAGAAGGGCCATGCAGGCAGCCAAGGCTGCTCTCCCTTCCTGGGGCCGTGGGAACCACTTGCTTTGGCCGCCTCCAACCAAGGCACTTCGGAGCACAGGGCTGGGATGTACTCCGATTTCCCTGGTTCACTGGCAGGAAGCAGTTTGGGAAGGAGAATGGATGACCTTCCTATCTTCTTGAGACAGACCAGAAAGATATACGCGATCATCGGTACCTGCTCTGGGCTTCCCTGTCTTCCTCCCTCCAAACCTGTGAAAGTAAAAGGGACAAGCAGCAGCCAGCCTCAGAGCACCTCCACTCCCCAGGTCACAGCTGGGAACACTTACAGACCGGGGCGCCCTACAGAGCAACGGCCGGGGAACAGACGGCATGGTCACTTGACGACGGCTGGTTATATCGGGCACCAGGCATCAGGCAGGCCCCAGCCTCGCTTTAAATAGCCCACTGGGAAGAGCGCCTGTGACCTGCTGGAATGTGCCTACTCCCTCTTATGAGAACAAGGTCCCTCCAGCTCCCACGGTCCCCACTAAGGTTTATTCTGCTCAAGACCAGGGTGGAAATGGCAGCACGTCAACTGGAAAAACAAAGGGGGTTCCCTGTCAGTCTTTGGGGCAGAACCTCAGGTGTCCAGTGGCCCCATTCCTGATCACAGCCCAGAAAGAATCAGGGCACAGCCCGGGGCAAGACCCTAGGGGCTGGTACGGCTTGTTAAATCAGCTCACCAGAGGCCCCGGGCACAAAGACACAATGCCATCCACAGCCCCAGCCACAGCCTCCCCTGGGTGTGGACCGGCATTCCTCCTGGAGCAGCACAGGTCCCCTGGGTCAGACGCTGCACACGCTCAGAAGACGTCCAACTTCAGAGCTGAAGCTTCTGACCAGTGAAGTCCACCTTTCTGCACAGCAGAGTAGCCTTGGCCCAACCCGGGTCCTCGCTGCTCTGGAGATCACACCCCTCAGACCGGCGGGGCTCCACGTTCCCTCTTGCTCACAAGCGGAGGCTTCCCCCTCCACAACCCCTCCCCGGGTCTTTGGACCTGGAAACCTGAGTGAAAGTGCCGCCCTGGCCCAGCTGGCCTCCACCCGCTTCCTCTTTCAAGGAGTCTCTGATGGCTACATTAGGCAATGCAGGCGCGGGGCCAATCAGGCTGAAGGAGCCAGACCACACGGAGACGAAGAGGGGAGGAGAAATGGTGCCCAAGTCCTGAGCCCTGTGCGAAGTCTCCTCAGGGGCTTTGCCGGGCACCTCCGTTCCCTCCTCTAGGAATGAGACCAGCAGGCGGGCTGCTGCACTCCTGGGAACACGGGAACTGGGGATATCCAGAGAGGCTCCAGAATGAGACCACCACCCTCCTGATGCAAACCCACTTCCCTGGTCAGAGCAGGAGGGGCCGGGGCTTGTTCAGTGTGACCAGAGGAGAGGGGCCCTATGCTTGGGGAGGAGTTTGGTGAACCAGAGGCAGACAGACGAGATCTGGCCTTTTGATGACGAATCCCCTGTGGTTCTCAAAGAACAGGTGTGGCCCCAGCGTGGGGGTGAGGTGCCTGGATAAACGCAGTGCTCCAGACTCACGAGTGTGGAACTGCGCTGGTCACGCAGGGCACACCTACTGCCAAAAGGCTCTGGGGCCCTGGTCTCGGCACCGGGCCTAGTGCATGGGCAGTGCCCTCAGCAGGCCGCATTGGGAGCTGACCTACCCTGCCAGCCAGAGGGCAGGCCGCCTAGGACAGGCTTCCACGAGAGCCAGCATGGGGCAGTAGGGAGCCCAGGCTCCCGGTCCCTCTGCGTAACCACAGAGGAACCACTTACTATCCCAGCTGTTCCCCGTATAGCAAGGGAAGCAGGGCTAGAAGATCTGTGGCATTCTGGGATCCCGTGCCCTTTAGGACACTTGGAAACCAGGATCTTGATCTCCTTTGCAGAAACATGCTGACCCCAGGGTGGGGCATAAGAGAAGACAGGAGGATCTAACTCCAGAAGCCGCCCACTTCCGATAGGAAACCCGCTAATCCCCCAGTGACCCACCGGCTGCCCGCTACCCTTGAGGGGACTTACACCACAGCTCCTGGCTCCAGCCTGCCCCACCGCCTGCCTTCACCTCACACACCAGACATCCTAGGAATGCGGGACACAGAGGAAGGTCCCCAGACAGATGCCCTACCTGCCAGGATACAAGGGGGTACGACTGCCCCCAAAGGCTTCCTCGATGCTCCGATGGTGGCCAAACCCCCTACCCGAGGGGAATCACATGTGGGGCCCCCATGTGTGCCAGGACCTGCGCTGGCCGCCGCTGTGCTCCCAGGAATCAATCCAACAGCCTTGAAAGATGGACATCTCCTCTCACATAAAATGAGGAAAAGAAACAGACTCAGAGAGACAGAGACGTGTCCATGTCACGGAAGCAGGAAGGAGTCAGCTGGCATCAGAACAACGTTCCCTGTGGGGCAGCTGACCGAATGAGGACAGTTACCCTGCAGAAGAGGGGACGTGGGATACACCCGCCAGCTGCCATCCAGGACCCGAAGGCCCACGAGGCAGAAGAGGGGTACAAGTGTCCTATGTGAACACAGGCGGGACCAGCAAGGTCAGGAGGAGGTCCCACCTTCCAAAGATCAGCACTGTTCCAAGAGGGAAGAGGGCAGGCTGTCATAGCAGGTGGGACCCCCCACCCCCACCCCATCTCACCGAGAGGGGCTTGGGCTCAGGCGAAGGCTGCAAGCCAGAAGGAGTGCACGGGGCCAGGAACGGGGTAGAGAGTTCAAGCAGAAGACCTTCAAGGCAGTTCTAAGACGGCTCTACTGTGACGGAAGTCCCAGCAGTGACCAGCTTCCAAGACTGCAGCCATCTGAGGAGAACCACCTGGCCATAGCCCAGGATGAAGTGACAGTAATTAGATCTACAGGTCTGGCATGAGCCCCTGACACCTGTTACCCTCTCTGGGATCAGAGCCGCCTTAGGTGAACAAGTTCAGGCTGGTTGGCACAGGCTGTCCCTGGTCCATCTCTGAAGAGCTACTGGGTCCCTCATGTCCACTGAAGGGGAAAGACACTGAGGTAGAGTGTGCTCCCACTCAGGCTCAGCCTGGACCTTGCCCTGCACCCTGCCGGCACCCTTAGGAAAAGGCTCTCAGGGGGCAGAGGGCTGAGCTGCCACATACCTGGGGCAGGAGGTGGGGCAGAGGGGACTCTCCTGGTTTGAGCCAGCAGGGGAGGGGCTGGTAAACCAGCACTGGGACGCCTGATCGTATCCTGAGAGGACCCCCTTGGGTAAACCTGCAAGGACACAATGTCATCTCTTCCTCCTCAAAGAACACCTATAAGTAAAGAAGTCGGGCTGGTGGGAGAGGCAGGGGGCCCCAAAGGGACTCAGACCATCTCCCCGTTAGCGCTGACCCTAGCTAAAAGCCCCCATGTGCCTGCTCCAGGAACCTGCTCCTTCTGCCCCACATATGACAGGACCAAGAGCTCCAGGCTGGAATCCCAAAGCCCAGTCTCCCCACTGAGAACCCAGGCAAGGCACCTGAAGTCCTGAAGGACCCAGGGGTCACCAGGGGAGCTATGCCAGCCCAAGGCCCCCCCAGCAAAACCAGGAGTGGTGCCTGAGACAAAGGAATGTAACCGTGAAGTCACCCTACCTCTAAGTCAGGAACCCTGGCCAACCGTGGCGAGCGGACAGACTGCCCCTGTGTCTGGCTGAGCCCGGCAGCCCCCACGGCGGGGCCTCAGGCTGCCTGCCGTCACCAGCTTCTCCCACCACAGGTGGTATCAGCTGGGTGGGGGCTGAGGGCCATTGCTGGGTCTGGGCGGAGGGCCCCAAAGGCTCCCTCCCTGCTCAGGAGCCGCAGGGGTGCAGGGGTGAGACCTGACTAACTCGTTCTGCGGGCTGCAGGTGGGTGGGGACCCCATCATTGCTCAGCACGCCCGACAGGCGCCCAGCAGGAGCCAGCGGGAGCCCGCAGGAGCCTGGCGCACCATGGCAGCTGCCAGCTTTGTGCAGGAGATGCGCTCCATGGGTGAGAGGTTACTGCTCAAGCTACAGAGGCTACCCCAGGCCGAGCCTGTGGAGATCGTGGCCTTCTCGGTCATCCTCCTTTTCACAGGTAAGCTGGGGCTCTCGCTTTCTCCCCAGTGTCCCCGGATGTTTCTGGCATCCAAGTGAGACCTTGGTGCTGGCCAGAGGGCTGGCTAGGTGTCCCCCAGACAGAGGAGAAGTGGATGTCCTTGGGGGAGCGCTAAGGGACTGCCCTAATCCTCCACAAGCTGCTTCGGTGATGGGGTGGTGCTGGAACCTGGGCCCAGAGGCAGCCCCGCATCCCAACGAGGGATGGAGGGAGCGAAGCTGTGGGCAGCAGAGGCGGCACGATAGGGAAGTTGGGCCCAGTGGCCGGCAAGGGGACCCCCAACACCTCTCACCAGACTATCTTTGGGCAATGAGCTGGCACACCTCCGGAGGGGTTTCTTTAGAAGTCGGGTGTGTGTTTTCTCTCTGAGAGCCCTCTGCTTCTGTCTCCTCCTCCCCAGCTACCGTGCTGCTGCTGCTGCTGATAGCCTGCTGCTGCTGCTGCTGCCCCGAGCGCAGAGGCAGGAAGGTCCACGTGCGGCCCATGACCCCACCGTGAGGGACGGCGATGAGGACGAGACCCTGGAGAGGAGGCTGCCGAAGCCATGGTCCCAGGTGCCACCTGGCCCTGCGGCCCGCAGGCCACCAGACCGCGATCCCGTGGCCCGAGCTCCGGCCCTGCCCGGGAACCCGCCACCTGCAGCCGCACCAAGGAAACAAGCGCTGGTACAGCCCCCAAACTCTGACCTGCCGGTGAATCCCGGGGGGCCGAGGACGAGTCAACTGTTTCAAACACAGAGTAAACATGAACTGGAACTTTCCCAATCTGCACCTTTTAACAAAACACAGAAGCAGGGTTCCCAGACTCGGACGGAGAACAGCCCGCACCTGTGGGGAGCTGGCCCTCAGGGCCTCCACGCCAAAGAGGGGCTTTGTGAACTAGCGACTGGATCCCGAGCTTCCCACCAGAGCGGTGGCGTCGGTCTGCTCCGGTATTTGCCCGTTTCTTTCCCAGTAAAAGCTTTCTGGTTATGTGTTTCTGCGGCATCAGACTCCCTGGCCTGGGCACTGTGCTTCTGAAGGGCAAAGCGCCAGGATCCCAGGGGTGTGGCCGGTGACTGTCCTGCCCAGGCCTCCGCACTCCCTGTGCCCGGGAAAGCTGCAAAAACACACAAGCAGGCAGGAATGCCACGCAAGAGGGAGCAGGGGAAGGGCGAGGGTGGAAGTCCCGTCAGCACCAGCTGCTGCTGAGCTCCAGCTCCAGAGGCCCCCGCTGCCGTGACGGGGTAGCGCCTGCCCGGGTGCTGGGCTCAGGAATGCCACCCCACAGCTTCCGCCACCAGTTACTGTAGCCGGCACACCCCACACCAGTGGGCTCAGGCCACCGGGTCTTCCCACACTTCTGGAGTCAGAGAAAAGAGGTCAGGCCCCTACTGTGGTCCGTAACCTGCATCCTGACCCCTCGGTCCTCTCCACATCGTGTGCCGGGCTGTCCGGGTGCCAATCCTCACGCTACCACTCCCTGGCTGCGTGAGTGCCCGTTAGTGATTCGACCTCCCCACGCCACATTCCCTGCCCTCTGAGACTCTGCTAACCCCGGCAGCTACCCTCTGGGGTGAGCTTGTGAGAAACTGAGATGACCTACAGCAAGCGCTTGGAACAGTGCTGGGCATGTGGAGGGATGAGCCATCGCCACTGTCCGCCCGCCCCTCTAAGCAACAGCAACGTGGACCCATTTTAAAGATTGGCCCCGCCGCAATGTACCACCACAGTCTCCCTCCGTTCAGTTTTCTCTCTCTTCCACAGGAACAGCCCAGGTAGAGCTACCAAACCAGGAATGGGGAAGGGGGTGACCAAAAAGCTCTCCATGGTACCTCTCCCTCCATCCCTACTGGTCCGCCAGAGCCACTGGGGTGGAGCCCAGTCTACCCAGAAAACAGAGTGGATCAGGGATGCCAGGCCCTTCTCCCCGCTCCCCTCCATCTCCGGCTGACAGGCAGGTGTGAGAAACTCGGGCTGGTTTCACTTCCTGGTGTCCACTGACTTGTCTGACGGGTTTGGTTTAGGTTGAAGACCCAGAGAGGAAGTCCTTCCACACAAAAGAAAAGAAATTCAAGAGCCAGGCTGTAACCTCCCCACAAGAACAGGATTCAGAATAACAGTACTAATGAGGAGGATGGTGAAGGTCTCGGGTGATGATCAAGTTGGCTAAACTTCCCTGAGGGCTTATGTGTGCTCGGCCACTGCCTAAAGCAATTTTTAAAAAATGCATTTTATTTGAGAAAGTGAGGGAGAGCAGAGAGAGAGGGAGAAGCAGGCTCCCCGCTGAGCAGAGAGCCTGATGTGAGGTTCAATCCCAGGACCCCAAGAGCATGACCTTAACTGACCAAGCCACGCAGGCGCCCCAAGCCTAAAGCATTCTGATGCAGGTGATTTTGTGTGATCACAGCAGCCTCAGTGCCATGGGTACCATTATTATCCCTATTTAAGAGATGACGAAGTTGAGCGTTAGGAGACACTAGGTCACTCCCCTAAATTCAACCAGCTAAAAGTGGCAGAGTCAGCCTCCGGGCCCAGCCCACCCATCCACAGAGCCCCTGCTCACCACTGCTCACCACGCCCAGGCCCCGAGGCTTCCCAGCTGCAATGCGGATAAGGCTCGCACCCCATTATCTTCCATCAACCAACCTTAGATCCCACACCCCAAACCTTCTGAAAATCACCTCCCTCTGAGAGGGTGGAGCCCAAGAGGTCAGAGCTAGGGTGGGGCCCAACTAGGTCTCCCTCCCAGAAGGAAAACAGGGCAGGTGGGAGGGCCCCAACAGCTGGAGGGGCCCCAGGAAGGACAACAGTGGGGCAGTCCAGTCCCCTTGTGACTCTCCCGTCAGCAAGTTCCCATCGGTACTAAAGAATGGCCCTTCCTGAGGGCAGCAGAGGCTGTCCCTCCTTGCTGGCAGAGTCTGGCTCCGTGGTCTGGCTGCCAAGAAGTGGGGACCACGGGCCGTTTCTCTGGCATTCTCCTCCTCCTAACTGCGGAGCCCCAGTAAGATGCCATCCCGGCGCTGCTGGGAAGGCTGACTCCTCCCCACTTGGCAGCAAACCGGCCCACGCTGAGCCCCACCACTAAAGGCTCCCCACGGCACTCCTGGGCAGGCTTCAGTCCCACTCAGCTCAACAAGTCAGGTTGGCTCCAGCACGAGGGCAGCCCCGCACACTCCCAGGACAGGGCTTCTCTGGAAGAGGCAGGAAGAGGAAGCAGCAAGACCCCCTACTGTGGGAAAGGACAAACAGAGGTGCAGCAACAGTGGCCACGGAAGGGGAGGCCAGCAGGCTGTCTGCGCCCCAAAGGGCATCTGGCCATCACAGTCTCCATTCCTGCCACCAGGCCCCCTGGAATAAGCCACCCCCAAGTCTGCCTGCGCACACCGCTGCACTGACTTCCCAGCCTCGTCAGGTCTGCGGACTCTGGCCTCACCTCCACAGGAGCCTCTCACTTCCTCCAAAGGTCCACACTTAAGATTCGTGCATTTTCCCGGCTTTTAGGACTTACCAAAAACCACCACAGAGTCACGGGTGCAAGAAATTTCATTAGCAAGAGCTGGTAGAGAGCACATAAAACACTCTTTCTCCTAAATCTGTATTCTCAAGCATTAAGTTCAAGGGCAACCTATAGTAAAAATCTTCACGACATAGTTGCCCATGGGTAACACAACTTCCAGACCAAAAAACTGAGAACAAAATAATTTTGTTCTCAAAAGTAGTTTCCTCACTGTCCTCAGGACCGGCTGCCTGCCGTGAAACACTGTGCCCTAGTCCTACGCCTTCCATGGTCTTCCTGCCTCGACCTAACCTCACGCCTTACGGGGGACCCCCTCAGCCCCCAGGCCAGGCTACACCACACACACCAACAGTATTCTCCACCTCTTCCCTTCATGAGAATCATTTCTGTAGAATTTTCTGGTCAGGGTCAGCAATTAATTAAAAAAGTCGGTTCAAGACCCTTTTGTGTACACGACCCAAAAGATTCCCCCCACATCTCGTTTTAAATGGAAACACACACGTGCACATTCCTTGGCCAGTCTGTCTGCCGTAGGGCCAAGGCCTTTCCTCCGAGTGTGGGGTTTGCTGGCCAGAGAGTTCCTATATTGGCTTTTCGCTAACTGTGGTAACTATAAAGCAGAACAAGAACTTAAAGACATCCACAAAGAAATCAACATGTGAAATCCTGGATTTTTGCAAAATGTTTCCAGTTGTCTTGCCACATCTGTTTTGAAAGACATATTGAGTGATTCCAAAGTCATTCCAAAGTAGTCACAGGTGCTTATAAACAACTCCCCCCACCCCACCCCTACCCCCTTGAGGGGCAGCACAGAGCAGTGCTCAGCCTGCAGCAGAGCCCCACAACTGGGTTTAAACCCGCCCCCCCCGACCCCCAGGTTACTTCTCAGCTGGATGACCTTGGGTAAGTTGCTTCACTCCCGTGCCTGCTCCCCAGCTGCAGAACTGGGGTTTCGGGGATTCCTGTTGCTCCACACTTTTATGTAACATTAAGTGTGACTATGTCATTACAATAACAAGGACAAGTGCCACAAACAGGTTTGGGAACAAACAGCTGACTCCTGATAAGTATCCAACTTCACGACGGAGGAAGTAGGCGGCTGTGCTAGAGACCGGCCTGTTGGCTGGGAGCATTCAGCAGCCAAGGGCACGCGTCAGGAGGTTTTACGGAGGGAAACTCGAAACATCAGGTGAGCCCAGGACAGTTACGGACTTCACTGAACTCGCTCATCATGCACGTCCTCCAACCCCGGCTGCAGGTTAGCATCGCCCCGCCAGCTTTACAGAGCACGAGGCTCCTCTGACTGCTCAGGGACTGAGCTAAGTGATACCAGGCAGGGCCCAGATGATTCTAAGGAGCAGGGCTGAGGACCAGCACGACAGAGTTGAATTCCGGGTGGGCAGGGCCTGCCTCCCTTGGGTCACAATGGACATGAGGCACCCAGTGTGGTTCCTGGCCACACCAGGCACTTGAATCCTAACTTGTAAGGAATACATGGTGGTCTCCAGGTTTCCATTTCTGCTTCCTCCCTGCCCTATCACACCAGTGGGTACGAACCGACCACGTGAAGCAGCTGAGAGGCCAGCAGAGGCACTAGGGAGAAGGTAGCCTCCGCAGGACTCTGGGGCCTCGACGGTGATAAACACCTCCACAAAGAAACTCGTTCCAGGAGGCGCCAGCTGGGGCTAGTTAACCATTCACCAGGCCCCCAGCACCGCAGGAAGAGAGCAGCCCAGGTGCGGCTCCAGCCCGGGGCTTCCTGCACTCTGGCCGGGACCTCCCAGTCCACAGGCTGGCAGCCAGACAGAGGAGAGGCAGACTGGTGGCCTGAGGCAAGGGTCCCGGATCCAGTGTCCTTCCCCGCCTCACCCCAAGCCTGAGTTCTCTCGGCGAGGACGCCTGAGCATCCGTACCCTGAGCAGCCCCCACAACGACATCACAAAAGGGACAGAACACAGCTTCAGGGGTAAGTATGAAAGGCAGAAGGGGAAGGCAGTTGCTGGGCAACAGGCCCTAGCCCACCTTTGTCCGCTTCCGTGACAGCGATGAGGTCCGGTCAGGGCCACTTGGCCATGCCGACACCTTTTCCTCCCAACAGCTGCTACTTTGAGTCAGGGTGTGGCTTGGGCCCCCAAAGTGTGGGCCCGCAGGATTAGCCTGACCGGCCCGCCTGTAGGACTCGGGAGTGTTACCAGCAGAATCAGGTAGTGACTCCTTCCTTCTTGCCGCTACTCCCCTCAACTGGCCACCGGCCCGCAGCCTGCCCTCCTGAGCTGCTTTGAGACCACCTACTTGTTTCCAGCTGCCTCCAGGGGAGCTAGCTTACCCAGGACTCAGCTGGAGTCAGTCCACTCCTCGACTCCGATGCTTATCTCTCAAAATGCTTCCCAAATGTCTGGCAGTGGAGGCAGGGGAAACAGCAAGGATCTGTAGCGGTGCGTTTTAGATTCGAGCTGAGTCGATCTCAGCGATGGGGAGCTCCTGTTCACACCAGGGCGTCAAGCCCGAGGTCCCTGCAGAGGTGGGCCAGCTGCTCTGAGACGGCTCCAGAGGATCAAGTTGGGGGTGGACAGCAGCGCCTGCGACAGGGCCTGGGAGAGGCCCCGGCACTCAGGGCCTCCATCCCCTCTCTTCCAGGTTCACGTGGGCAAACTGACAAACCGGAAGCTCATGTGGAATGATGATTTCTGGCAGAATCCGTGGGACCAGGGGGGCCTGGCAGTGATCAGCTTATTCATCACCATGATCCTGTTTCTCATCGTGTTTGCCATCGTGTTTGGTTTGCTCCCTCCACTGGGGAAGGTCAGCCGGTATGAAGAGTCATGACCTGACTTTCTGGGGGCCAAGAATGCCCCACCTGTCAACTCTCAAACACCATGGACCTTTTCTTCAAAGCCCTTTTAAGAGTCTGCAAATTATACATATGTGTTAGTGTAATTAACTAATTAACAAATGTGATTATCTGATAAGTGCCTGTCTTCCCCGCTGAACCCACTCTCTGCTCACCACTGTAACCCCATACCCAACGTGCCGGGTGCGCAGTCCATTTCAAACAATATTTGCTGGATGAATAAATCAATGAATGAATAAATGACCAAACGAACAGATAGACAGGAGGGCTGTCGGCTCCCCCAGACAACAGCGCCCAATTCAGCTGTGGCCCAAACATTAGGCTGTTCTATCTCAGACAAGGTACAGAAGCCTCAAAGATGGAAGTTGTTTCAACCTAATGACCGTTCTTTTTAACGCTCAAAGATGGAGAGCACCGCCCCAGAGTGAACAAATGCTTGTCATGGCCACGGCTCAGAGAACACAGCTGCACGTGGAGAAGAGAGGAACACCACTGGATGCCCGGCCTTGACCGCATCCATACTGACCTGAGTGTCTCTGCCACTGGTCCCAGAGATGCCCAGGTATCCCTCACAGGGTCCCACAGCTCCCACGCACCCCAGACCGTCCTACAACACCATCTTTGTAAACGCGCCTGCCTCTGCCAAAGCCACCATACGGGCCTGGCCCTGGCTGCCAGGTGCCCTCCCTTAGCAAACAGCTGCTTCCACTAAACCACAAACCGGGACTATTCTTAGAAAAACAGCAAATATTTGGTGGGGAACAGGCGATACACCATTTACGCCATAAAGAAACATTTTCTTTTTTACCCAAAGAGCACTTTCACATTCAGCCACAACAGTGGTTTTTTTCCACCCCAGGCAGTCCTGGAATCTGGAACCCTTGCATGTAGCACACGAGGTAGGAGAGATGAGGCTGCACGTGGCACAACAGAAGGCCCGTTGATGCCGAGACCCCCGGAAGCACAGAGAGGCCCCAGCTCCTCAGCAGGACGCAGGAGAAATGAAGGCAGGGGCCCCTAGCAGGATCTGTCCTGTTTCTGGTTGGCCACAGCCCAGAGGGATACGACAGAGCTAACCCTTTAGACAGTCCCCCGGAGCCTCAGACGCATCCCAGAAAAAAACCTGGCAGGGTTACTTCCAGCAGAAGGGACCCTGACAATTAGCAAGGACACGCAGCCCTCTCATTCTCAGCCTTTTGCTCCAGCAGCCTGAGAGGGCCTAATTTAACAACGCCCAGTACTAGTGCCTGAAAAGGGCTCTGAGCAAGACGGCTCTGGGCAAGGGTGCCAAGCACCTCTGCTGGGTATGGCCGAGCCACACAGACCAGACCAGAGACTCAGTCTCAGAGGAGCCACCAAATCATCAGTGAGGAGGGGGTGGGAATCAAAACACATGGCCCACATAAGTACCGCAGTTTCTAGAGGAGCGCTCCAAACATCCGCTAGGTACCAGGTCTGTCTACTTACTCTGCTCCAGGCTTCAAAAATCCAGTTGTGCGAAAACCAAGATGGTACGTGTATATGAAATGCTCAGTCACTAAAACTCGGGAGACCCAGGATTGGCGGTGTCTGTCTACTGTGAGCATGGTGACCGTGACCTCTCTCGGGATAAGCCTATTCATCTCTAAGTCTGAAGCAATCACTTCTGCTTCATCAACCTCACAGTGTTGTTCAATGGGGTCTGGCGAAGGTGAGTTTTTTTAGACCAAAGGGCCACATGCATGCAAAATGCTTCCAGCTTGTCCAGAATCATCCAGGCTGTCCCTCATGTCCTGAACCTGTCCTGCCAAAACCTGCCTGCTACTGAGCAGCCAGCAGGCTCAGTCAAGCCTCTGCCACCAGCACAGACAGATAAAACAGAGAAGTGGATTCCAAGTAGGCAGGCTGGTGTTACATGAGAAAAGCTGACTTCTCTCCAAGCTTATTATTCACCTGCAAGAGATAAGGTAGGCTCTTTTTGGGTCCAGGATAAAAGTGACTCCTACTCAGCTGAAGCCAGTGGTCCAGCTCAGTGTCAAGTGACCACCACAAGGCTCATGGGTCAGAACCGACCACGTGACTCATGAGAGGTCACCTATGGGACCAGCTACTCCGGAAGTGGGTGGAGTGGGGTAGATGGACGACCCACCAAAAGACTGAATGTCTTCACACTGCTAGTTTCTGGGGCCTTCCTGGTGAGGATACTGACGTCCAGGCTGCCTGATGGGAAACGCGCCACACGGGAGCCTTCGGCAGGGAGCACGCCCTGATTGCCCAACAGTGGTCCTGCATCAGCTGGTTCACTGGCAGGTGCTGGCAGAGGGAAGACCTCACTAACACGGTGCTGCACATATGAAATAAGTCACTCACCCCAGTTCTTCACAGAAGGTCACCAGGGCATCAAAGGCCAGGACAGCAGCTTTATCAGACGCTTTGTTCCCTCTCTTTTCCTGGAGACAAGAAAAGCCCACTTAGCAAAAGTCTGGTATAGTTCAATTACCTTGCAGCCTAAACGATGATGAGGGACAAGAATACCAAATGACAGCAAGCAAGCCATGTATAAAATGGTGTCCCCAAACCATGCATCAGAATCACCTGAATAACTTTATTTTTTTACTTTTAAATTTTGTTTTTTTTTTTTTTTGGTGGATAGGAAAGCAAGGTTTATTGGGTGATAGCAAAATGATAGTACAAAGCTCCCAGGGACGGCGGGGACCTGAAGGGGTTGCCTTATTTTATATTTTTAAAGACTTTTTTTTTTTCCCCCAAGCAACATCCACACCCAACAAGGGGCTTGAACTAATAACCCCAAGCTCAAGGATTACCTGCTGTACTGACTCAGCGAATCAGACATACCCCACATGGATAACTTTCAAAAAGTGAGCTGGGGCCCATACCCAGACTACTGAATTTAACTTTCTAGAACAAGAGCTTTGGGGAGTTTATTTTCAAAAGGCTGCTCAGGTGATTCTCATGCCAAGGACCCAGGGACTGGCATTTGGGAGCCCTATATAATATGATCCATTGTTTCCTTTAAGATTTTACTTTTAGGGGCGCCTGGGTGGCTCAGTGGGTTAAGCCGCTGCCTTCGGCTCAGGTCATGATCTCAGGGTCCTGGGATCGAGTCCCGCATCGGGCTCTCTGCTCAGCAGGGAGCCTGCTTCCTTCTCTCTCTGCCTGCCTCTCAGTGTACTTGTAATTTCTCTCTGTCAAATAAATAAATAAAATCTTTAAAAAAAAAAAAAAAGATTTTACTTTTAAGTAATCTCTACACCCAACATGGGGCTTAAACTTACAACTTTGAGATCAAGAGTCCTCCACCAACTAAGCCAGCCAGGTCCCCTAATATCATATGGCTAATTTAATAGTAAATATACGCGCCAGTGTCTTGGATTTGCAGGAACACACAAACCTCTGTGTTTACAGGATACATACTACAATGTGAGCAGTGATTTCTTCTGAGTGCTGGGATGCATTATTTGCATTTTTGTACATGTCTTTGTCGAAGTTTCAAAAAATTGTGAAATATTTAAAAATACAGAAAAAGGAAACAACAAATGTTGGCGAGGATGCGGAGAAAGGGGAAGCCTCTTACAATGCTGGTGGGAATGCAAGCTGGTGCAGCCACTCTGGAAAATAGTGTAGAGGTTTCTCAAGACATTAAAAAACAGCTATCCTATGGCCCAGCAATTGCACTACTAGGTACTTATGCTAAAGATACAGATGTAGTGAAAAGAAGGGGCACATGTACCCCAATGTTCATAGCAACAATGTCCACAATAGCCAAACTGTAGAAGGAGCCGAGATGCCCTTCAACAGATGAATGGATAAAGAAGATGTGGTCCCCATACACAGTGGAGTATTACTCAGCCATCAACAAGGATGAACACCCACCATTTACACTGGTGTGGAGGAACTGGAGGGGACTATACTTAAGTGAATCAGTCAAGCAGAGAAAGACAATTACCATATGGTTTCCCTCACATGTAAAACATAAGCAACAGAACAGAGGACCATCGGGGAAGGGAGGGAAATCTGAAGGAGGCAATCAGAGAGGGAGACGAACCATGAGAGCCTGTGGACCCTGGAAAACAAACTGAGGGTTTCAGAGGCAGAGGGCGGGGAGTAACAGGGTGATGGGTATTGAGGGCACATGCTGTGATGAGCACTGGGTGTGATACGGAACTAATGAATCACTGAGTGCTACACCAAAAACTAATGCTGTACTATATGGTGGCTGAGCAAAATAAAAAATACAGAAAACAATACAGAAAAGGAATGAAAATATAACAGACACTGATACCTGAGATCTCATCTACTGACCTTCTGCTTCTAGAAGGTGAATGAATCATCCCCACCTCCTAAACACACATAAATACACCTTCTCTCTCTGCCCTCATTCTGCCAATCTGTTTATATCACAATTTCTTCTGAAATTGTAATTCTCCTTATGGTGAGGAAACATTCAGGGCTAAACCATGTGGCTACTTTTCTACATTTCTTATGATCACATATCCTTTCTTATACAACTTTGTTCTCCCAAAATTAATTGCTGGTTTTTGTTTTTCACTTAAATTTTAGTGTATTTCAGGGGTGCCTGGGTGGCTCAGTAGGTTGAGCCTCTGCCTTCAGCCCAAGTCATGGTCTCAGGGTCCTGGGATCAAGCCCCACACTGGGCTCTCTGTTCAGTGGGAAGCCTGCTTCCTCCTCTCTGTCTCTGCTTCCCTGCCTACTTGTGATCTGTCAAATAAAAAAATAAAATCTTCAAAAAAAATTCTAGTGTATTATTACTTCATCCCCAAATGCTGTGATATAATGAAAAATTCATGTCAACAGGGGCCAAACATGGCAGGTTCCACTTATATTTTTAGAAACCTCCCCCTGCACCCTTCTGTCCCCCTGGTTCAACTTGAACTGCCCCTCCCTGGGCCTGGCGCACAGCTGAGACGAACCTTCCATGGTGCCCAGGACATTCCTTTGCCTGACTCAAGTCAGATCTCTATCTTCCCCTTACTGATTACTACCGCCCTCATGGGGGACATTCTTCAGTACCTTCTCCACAGGAGGGAGTTTCTTGATATCTTGCGTCTAAAATGTCTTTTTTTTAACCATAAAGTTTAATTATATTCAAAAAAAACTGAGTAAATAACTTTCTCTGAAAAACCATATTGACTCTCTGTAGACTGCAATTATTTGGGGGGCGGGGGCTGGTAAGTTAAACTGCCCTATTTTTTTTTTTTAAGATTTTATTTATTTGACAGACAGAGATCACAAGTAGGCAGAGAGAGAAGGGGGGAAGCGGGCTCCCCACTGAGCAGAGAGCCCTATGCGGGGCTCGATCCCAGGATCCTGAGACCGTGACCTGAGCCGAAGGCAGAGGCTTAACCCCACTGAGCCACCCAGACGCCCCAAACTGCCCTATTTTCTATTCTGAAAAATCTTAAAAAGTGCCCCCTCCTGTGATTACAGAGACACACATGCCCCAATTGGCTGAGAATCAACACGAGAAAGACAAAAGCTGGGTGCCTGGGTGGCTCAGTGGGTTAAGCCGCTGCCTTCGGCTCAGGTCATGATCTCAGGGTCCTGGGATTGAGTCCTGCATCGGGCTCTCTGCTCGGCAGGGAGCCTGCTTCCTCCTCTCTCTCTCTGCCTGCCTCTCTGCCTACTTGTGATCTCTCTCAAGTAAATAAATAAAATCTTTAAAAAAAAAAAAAAAAAAAAAAAGACAGACAAAAGCTGCAAAGCTAAGAGCATGCAACAGAGTCTAAGAGAGTCTCAGAAATACCCCAGTGGTTGGAACGTCTGGCTGGAATCTGAACTTCTTTTCAGTCATTTGTCTTGCTCCATGTCTATGGAGGCACACAAACTGAAATTTCCCTTTCCAGACGCTTCTCTGCGCAGCTCACTCACTTCCTGTAAGCCGGCTGTCTGTGGCTCTCAGGAAATCTCCCCGGAAGGGGCCTGCTGCTTCTCCATCAAAGCAAGCAAAAGCATTTCTGAGGACATCTTCCGATCTGTGTCACTTAGCTTTTCGCCAGTGAGAAACACGGTGAAATCTATGGGCCCGGAAGCTCATTCATCACAGTGCATCCAGATACCCACCAGCTGGACTCCTCCCCGGGGAGACAAGCATATCACAAAATCTTCCTTGTCAGTGAAACCCTCTCTGTTCTGACCCATCGTGATGAAGGCCTCTTTGAATTCCGGACTCTGTGACCGGCCAAACAAGGGGAAAACACTGGACGTTGAGCACTGGGGGTACTTCTTGATAGGCCTGATCTTTGCCCTTCACTGGACATGGCGATTAAATCCCTGCACAGCTGGGAGAACATGAGCACTTCGGTCTACCGCCCTGCTGCCACCACCAACGCCCTTCTGCTCCCAGAGCCTGTAAAGACCAACACTTCCGACATCCAACCTCTGCTTAGCAAAGCGGAAGCTGTAAATGTCTTTAAACTGCCTCAAACTTAACTGGCTGGCTGGGTTGGAAATTCTAGGTTGGAAATGGTTTATCTAGAATTGGAAGGCACTGCTTCATTGTTTCTCCTTTCTGATATTATGACAAAGAAAACTGGTGCTGTTCTGGCTCCCAGCCCTCCACATACCTCTCTGGAGGCTCTGGATCTTCTCTGTCTCACGTGTCTTCCTGATAAGCCTAGCGTGAGCTCTTATAACTCACTGTGTAAGTTTGTTTTGTTTTTTTTTCCACTGTGTAAGTTTTAAATAAACACACTATACTTCATCACCTCACCAAAATCTTTTGTCTAATTTGAATTTCAGATAAAAGGGACCAGTTTTAAAAAAAAAAGGTGGAGGGAATCAGGTAATAGGTGCTCTTTGTTCCTGGCAAATACCAGGTCCACACAAGGCCCCTTCCTTCCCCATCACAACTTGTACTCACGTCCCCTACCCGTTCAAAAACACCATTACGCATTTACTATATTCCGGGCACTGCTCTGGCCATCACAGATCCATAGGAAACAAGAGGTCCCTGCTCTCGTGGAACTTACATTTCAACAGAGCAGACAGGGAATAAACAAATCTCTAATGTCACACATTAATAAACATAATTTCTTTTTCAAAAAGCAAGAGAAGAGCCCTCGGGCACTCAGTTATGCCTACCAGCCCCATGGTGAGCACGTGCTGTAATTTTATCCCTGCTCGTGGCCAAGTGTTTAGTTGTTCCAGTGTCAGTCCCCGTGACCAATTTTACCACACAGCCCCTCCAGCACATGAGCTTTTATTCCAGGTGATTCAGTCCCAGAAATACAGTATCTGGGGAAAAGGGTACCTGTATATTAAAGCAGAACAGGGGGGAGCCTGGATGGTTCAGTAGGTTGAGCATCTGACTCTTGATCTCAGGGTCCTGGCATCAAGCCCCGCAGTGGGCTCTGCTCTCAGCACACAGTCTCCTTATCCCTCTCTCTCTGCCCCTCCCCCAGCTCTTGCTCTCTCTTAATTATCTTTTTTTTTTTTTTTTTAAGATTTTTAAAATGTATTTATTTGACAGAGAGAGAGATGGCGAGAGAGGGAATACAAGCAGGGGGAGTGGGAGAGGGAGGAGCCGGCTTCCTACTAAGCAGGGAGCCCGATTCGGGGCTCGATCTCAGGACCCTGGGATCAGGACCTGAGCCAGAAGCAGATGCTTAATGACTGAACCACCCAGGCACCCCTCAAATATCTTTAAAAAAATAAAAATATGAAGTGCAATAGATATTGCTAGAATGCTTCCCCGCAAAAAGACTGCAACTATTCCAGGCAAAGTGCAGGTCCTCTCCGGCATGTACTCACTAGCCACGAGTGTTAGAGCCCTTTGGTGCGTGTGTCATGTGTGTCATTCCGCCGTAATTTGCACTCACCTGATGGCCACTGAATTTGAAAAGTCTTTGACATGCCGTCTGAACGAGCTTTTCTGGGAACTTGCTTTCACATACTTTGCTTTTTCCCGTCAGTTATCGAAATCTCTCCATGTACCCTCAACTTCAACCTCTGGTTTGCCTTCTGCATAACCAGTTTTCTAGATTTGCTGTTTATATACTGGCTTTGTTTATGGTATCTTTTGCCACCTACATTCTTTTCATGGGTTCAGGATTTTAAAAGTTCAAGAACTTGGGGCTGCCACCCGAAGAGGAAACCACCTTTAAAAGGATTTTACAGGGTTGCCTGGGTGGCTCAGTGGGTTAAAGCCTCTGCCTTTGGTTCAGGTCATGATCCCAGGGTCCTGGGATCGAGCCCCAAATCGGGGTCTCTGCTCAGCAGGGAGCCAGCTTCCCCCTCTCTCTCTCTGCCTGCCTCTCTGCCTACTTGTGATCTCTGTCAAATAAATAAAATCTTTAAAAAAATTAAAAAATAAAAGGATTTTACACCACCTTGGAAGGCGCCCTCCACCCTACCCATATGACAGATGACAAACATCTGATTGGGTGACAGGCCAGGGAGGATTAATCAGATTAAAAGAGCCCAACAACAAGCCTATAAAAACCCCTAGATTTAGAAACTCCAGCAGTGACGCTCTCCGGGTCCCCTCCCTCCCTGGGAGCTTTGTACGATCACTTTGCTATCACGCAATAAACCTTGCTTCGCTGCTCTCCTCCTCCCCCCCAAAAAAGTTCAAGAACTTTAATTCAAATACTTACTTTTTTAAAAGATAGCTTTCTGAATTTCTGATTTGCATTACAAAACTATTTCAAGCCCTAGGTTATACATTGGAATAAAATGTCTTGCAAGACATTGTTTTTGGGACGCCTGGGTGGCTCAGTTGGTTGGACGACTGCCTTCGGCTCAGGTCATGATCCTGGAGTCCCGGGATCGAGTCCCGCATCGGACTCCCAGCTCCATGGGGAGTCTGCTTCTCTCTCTGACCTTCTCCTCATTCATGCTCTCTCTCACTGTCTCTCTCTCAAGTAAATAAATAAAATCTTTAAAAAAAAAAAAAAAAAAAAAAAGACATTGTTTTTTACATGTAGGTCCTCAATCTGTCTTCTATATATAAAGCGCCAAACGGGGTACTCTCCCCTTGTTCCAGAAGGATGCCTGCACCACCTCTCAGACACTGCCTTCATTTTTCCATTAAATTGAGGTCTGGCTTCATCCATACTAAACTCTCATATGATCTGGGCCTAATTTTAATTCCCTTGTCTGGGCCACTGCTTATGGCTGTTGTACAAGGATCTGGGGACGGCAACACCCCAGGACACTCTGACACCGGGTGGAGCTCGCCCTCTTCACCGTTCTTCCCGCTCGGACTTTTTCCGGCTGTTCTTGGGCACTTATTCTTTCACATAAGTTCTAAGATTCCACTCCCTGGGAGAGGTCTTTTGGGATTTCAACCGGAACTTCATTTATATGAACTCTGAGGTGAACTGACAGTTTTACGTCTTCCCACTCAGTTTTTGTACCTACTCAGAGCTTTCCACAAGATATTCATTTTCTTGATCTAAATCAGTAGTTCTCATGCCTGGCTGCATGTTAAAACCAACTGGGGAGAATGTTTGTTTTTTTTTTTTACGTCTCTTTAAAGGCAGTAACGTTTATGCCTAGATATTCTATAAGTTTTATTCTTAAATATTTTTTTCCTTTCCATTCCTAGGTATTCATGGTCATGTGGAGAAAAGTTAGGCTTTTTAAAATATTTTCCTTATCGGTGCCTGGGTGGCTCGGTCAGTTGGGTGTCTGCTTTTGGCTCAGGTCGTGGTCTCAGGGTCCTGGGATCGAGCCCCACATCGGACTCTCTGCTCGGCGGGGAGCCTGCTTCTTCTCTCTCTCTCTGCCTGCCTCTCTGCCTACTTGTGATCTCTGTCTGTCAAATGAATAAATAAAATCTTGAAAAAAATATAAATTAAAACTAAATAAAAAATAAAATATTTCCCTTTATTCAGCCACCTTACCAGGTTTTCTTATGAATGCCAGTAGATTTCTGGCATTGCAGACATTTGTTGACATTTCTACCTTGTTTTCTATTCTTTCTGTCCCTGTGGGTTTATATATTATTTTGTCTTTTTAATGTCATTTTGGTAAAGATCAGATGTGAGTACTTGTGTACATTATTTCTCTATTTTAGCATTCACTATTTCTTAATATGGAAAAGTCTGCATGTATCCATTTACAACTTCACAAATTACGCTTTGGGACACTTTATCCATGTTGGTTAATGTAGATTTACTGTGTCATTTTTAACTGCTTTAGACCATTCCACTGTGTGACTAACCCACTGTTTACTTATCCAATACCCTACACGCGAAGAGTTCATTATGACCGAGCTGCAGCAAACATCTCCGTGCATCTCCATACACATGACGACTTGTTTATCTAGAAGGGGAAACACCGAACCACAGAGCCCCAGCACCTTTCCATTCCTTTTCTTTCTTCAAAGCAGTCATACCAGGTCATGTCCCTGACACCACCGTGAGTTCCCCTTTCCCCACACCCTCACCAACAGTGACTGTAAACATGCTGTATACTGTTGCCAGTATGACCTGTATGAAGTGACAGCTCATGACCTCCTCTGCATTTCTCTGATTCCCAAAGGAGGCTGAGCAACTAGTCATACCCTTATTAGATATGCTGGTTCCCTCTTCTGTGAAATGCATACTTCTTGCTCTGCAGCTGTTTGCCTTTTATAGACTGACCTGCCGGAGTTAGTTCTCTACGTATGCAGTCAATCATGTATATTGCAAATACCTTCCCCAGCAATGGCTCATTTCTCCACCTTGTTTACGGTGTCTTCTGTCATACAGAAATTTTTAGTTTGAATTTAGTCAAATAGATCATGCCTTCCTTCATAGTTTCCACTTTTAAAATCTTGACATGCTCTTCTCTTTGCCAAGGAAACAAAATATTTTTCTTCAATATTACTTTTTTGAGGTTTTTACTCCACCTATAATTCACATGTGTATGGTATAGGAGGCAGGAATCTGACTTTATCTTTTTCCAACACCAATTATTCAACACTGCACCCTTTTCCTGTTGATTTATGTCTCCTATCAAATATCTAGTTCATTTACATACTTGCGTCTATTTCTAGGCTCTCTGCAAAGCAAGTACAACCAGTTAAAAAAAAAAAAAAAGGCTGAAAACAAAACAAAGAACTTTCAACAATATGGGAAAATGCTTATGTAACAAAGCTAATTAAAACAAGGCAGGATTGGGACTCCTGGATGGCTCAATTGGTTGAGTGTCTGACTCTCGATTTTGGCTCAGGTCGTGATCTCAGGGTTGTGGAGCCTGCTTAAGATTCTCTCTCCATCTCTCTCTCCACCCAAACAAAACAAAACCGAAAAAACCAGAAGGCAGGATTGATCTTGGCTATGTAAAATAAAAGGCCTACAAGAGATCGCACTAAGACACACCAAATGTAAGGGAAAGAGTCTAACCTCGTGGCTGCGAACTCCATATTCACCAGCATACCATTTCCCCCGCCGCTATATCTCCTAGCCCTAGGAGCACCCCTGTAGCTTACAGGAGCTCCATCTGGGTTCAGAAATAAGATGTGTGAAATTGGAGAGTGGAGGGGGTTGGACAGAAAGGGGTCCTGCTGCCCAGATTTACCTGGAGTTTTGCTACTTCCTTCCTGATCAGGAAACTGACTTGGTCCCGGTCGTTCCTGGAGTAATAGAGACGGCACCAGGAAGGCTTCCCGTCCCTGCCTGCCCGGCCAGACTCTTGGTAGTACCCAGCCATAGACTTGGCAATATTCCAGTGAGCGACAAACCTGAAGGATCCAAAGGGACAAGCAGCGTGAGCTGTGGCAGAAGAGCTGAGGGGAGGAGTGATCAGAATCAGGGAAACAGGGCTCTCAGTGGTCATCAAGAACAGGGAGGCTGGCAGGTTTCTGAATAAATGTGGCCAAGACTCCGCACCCAATCAGTAGGCCTTCCTGCCATGGAGTGGCCCAAGTTAAAGGCCACAGCAGGGGCGCCTGGGGGGCTCAGTGGGTTAAAGCCTCTGCCTTCGGCTCAGGTCATGATCCCAGGGTCCTGGGATCGAGCCCCACATGGGGCTCTCTGCTCAGCAGGGAGCCTGCTTCCCTTCCTCTCTCTCTCTCTGCCTGCCTCTCTGCCTGTTTGTGATCTCTGTCTGTCAAATACATAAATAAAATTTAAAAAAAAAAAATGCCACAGCAGAATTAAAGGGGGCAATTCCAGTCCATATGAGAAACCAAAACTCTCCCAGTCATGGCCCAGAGGAAGAGCACTGGGCTTAAAGAAACAAGAAGGTGAGGCCACTAGGGAGCTGCATAACCTAGAGTAAATCCCTTCACCCTCATGGCAGAGAGGGAGAGATAACATTATTAAATACCTACTATGGGCCAGTTTATATATTTGTCTCATTTAACTTCACAGTTACTATCAGGTGAGATAACTCCATTTTACAGACAATGAAATGATTCAGGAAGATGTGTACAAGGTGACATAGCAAGGGGACAGCAGAGCTAGGATTTGGGCCTAGGGTTGTCAGACTAAAGTTGGCCCTAACAAGCCACAGCCAATGCAGGGTCCAAACTCTGCTTCCGAAATCTGTGTTCTCTTAAATGTAAGCACGTAGACTCATTCCTCCCCTGACCAACCCAGCTGGTCTTAACGAGCACCAAAAGTGCTCTGTAAATCATACAAGGCATTATTGTTGGTGTTAATCAAAGCAAAGGGCTTCCGGCGGTAGCTGAAAATGTCTCTGGAATGTTAGGTGGGGCTAGAGGTAAAAGACTTCCCAGCAGTTGCCAGGGTGGGTCTAGGAGGCTGGGACGTACCCGTCTCTTCTAGACTGTCAGTAAGCAGTAACAAGGAATGCTGGGTAACAAGCCATTGCCTTTGATTTTCCACAGGGAGCATTTTTAGATAGTCCGTTCCAGCGAGGGAACTGGGCTGCGTTAATGGACGGGCCCGATGGCTGCATGCTGCCCTCTACTGGGGGATGGCAGAATCTGCTGCACAGTCCCTGGAGAGTGAGCCGCACAGCACCTGTCACCATGTGGGCTATGCACTGTGGATTCTCTCCTGGGGCCTCCTTCCCCTCTGGCCCTAGAAGGACCATGTGCACTTGGTCCTTGAGGCAGAGCACTAGGCAGCCCACTTGAGCCAGGGCCCAACTGGATAGGGAAGGCAAGAACCCTCACTCACCTGACATTGGCTTTGTCCACTCCCATCCCAAAACTAATGGTTGCGACAATGACAGGGACCTTCTCCTCCATCCACTCGTTCTGCACCAGTGTTCTTTCGGAAGCCTTCAGCCCTGTGATGGAGGGGAAGGTGACGAAGGGAGCCCATATTGCCCCTGGAATCTACCTCGGGTTTGCTGCTGTATTGGGCGCTACACGCACACCCGGAATCCATCACTTACCAGCTATATGGCCCTGGGCCATGCACTTCACCTCAAAGACCCTAGCCTGCGTGGAGCACAGAGCACTCCATAAGCATCAAAGCCCAGATTCAACCCCAAGTCCACTGGCCTCCAAAACCTATGCTCTTTCCATAACACCAGTACCTGGACTTCTGAAAACTCCTCACCTGCTGCTGGAAAGGCGCAGGGTGAGAAAAAAAATTCAGGAGCCATAGTTCTCATTTTAGATCTCATTTGTGTCTACATTCCTTTTTATGAACATAAGGGAATCGTTTTAGCTCTGCCTGGGTATCCGGAAAAAGAGGGCAGACCATCTGAGCATCCAGGATCCTTAAAGAACCAGAGGCCCATGGAGAGGCTTCTGAGATGGAGGCAGACCCCACGGCCCAGGCACCCCTCACCTGCATGGTAAGCCTTGGCACTCAGTCCCCTGTAACTGAGCTCCGTGGCCAGCTGTTCGCAAGCCTCTCTGGTCCTGCAGTAGACAATGCCGCAGCCGGACAGCAACTGAATGAGGAGACACAGGAAGAGAGTGAGAGTTAAGAACAGAACAATCTGTCCGTTTTACTGTGGCCTCCTTTAAAAGAAGCTCTCGCTCTTTCTCCTGTCAGACCCATAGGTTCCTCACCCCTTTACCAGCTTTCTGTCCAAGAGCCTTAAGGCAGAAGTCCCGCAGGTTCCCGTAGGGATCAGAAAGCAGCTCTTTGAACTGCACGTCATAGAACAGGTTGGCCCGAAAGCAGGGAGTCTTGAAGGTGGCAACTGGCTGCTTCAGGTGCAGGGCAGCAAATACATCCTCTTGGACTTGCGGGGTGGCTGTGGCAGTCAGAGCTACACACGGGGCATGCGCCAGGCGGGAACGGAGGGTACCCAGACGCAAGTAGTCAGGACGGAAGTCGTGCCCCCACTGAGAAACACAATGAGCTTCGTCCACCACCAGGTAGGAGAGCAGGTGACGGGACACCAGTGAGTTCAGCGTGGGCTGGAAGGAGGCCGAAGCCGCCATCTCCGGTGTAATGTACAGAAGTTTGGTCTGTGGCTTTTCTCGCTCTAGATCAGAGAGCAGCTCCTTTTTCTCCTGTGCTGAGAGTTTAGAGTTCAGGGAACTCACTCGTACCTTCAGAGCCAGCAAGTGATCCACTTGGTCCTGAGGTAACAAAGGAAACAGTTCACTGAGGGGAGGACCCGGTGGTCAATGTCACCTTGGCTCGCTGGGCATTTCCCAGCCATAAACGTCCTTCTCCCAACCTCCAAGGTCTTCTCTGTGCACACAATTACAGGAGGTGCAGTGGTTGAGAGCACAGAGACTAGAGACAGACAGTCCTGGCTCTTTCTGACTCACTGAATCACCACAGGCTCTTTGGCTGGCTCTGAGACTCTGTTCATCCTGTAAAACTGGCAACTACCTAACAGCATAGCTGTTGTCATTAAATGAGATTTTACATTGCAAAAATGAAATGAATGCACATGAACCATTGAGTTCAAAGCCTGAGACCTCGCAAAACTCACGAAGCACTGTTCCTATCACTTCCTCATTTCTGATTCTGTCAGCCCATCTGCAGGCCTTAAATATACCCAGAGGTGCAGAGCAGATGCTGACAATGTCCCAGCCCGTTTAGATCAATTTCGCTTTCTATCCATCTGCATCTTCTAACCTGTCAAAAGTGCACATGTGTGTCCATGAGTGAGTGTCTCACTCATATGTGTATACAGACATAGTTCCATACTCCTCTAGGCGGAGAGTAACAAAGGAAGGTGAGAGACCTCAGGCCATCGAGACACAGAAGACTCATTTATAACCCTCCAGAGTGATATACACTACTACTACTGGAGCTCCCACATTTGGGCAATTCAGAAACCCAACAAAGAAAGGGAGATAGGCAAATCAAAGAAAATAAAAGGGTAAAGACCAGGGTGCCTGGATGGCTCAGTGGGTTAAAGCTTCTGCCTTCAGCTCAGGTCATGATCCCAAGGTCCTGGGATGGAGCCCCACATCGGGCTCTCTGCTCATCAGGAAGCCTGCTTCCTCCTCCTCTCTCTCTCTCTGCCTACTTGTGATCTCTATCTGTCAAATAAATAAATAAAATCTTTAAAAAAAAAAAAAAAGGGTAAAGACCAAATAAGAAGTGACATTTCCAGCTGAAAACAACAACAACAAAAACAAAACAAACCTTCCCCTAAACTTTTTGGGCTACCATCTTCACTCCCCTAAGCCTCACCTGAATCAAAGCAATTAGTGGAGAGATTACGATGGTGATGCCTTTGGCCAACAGAGCAGGGAGCTGATAGCAAAGGGATTTTCCTGCCCCTGTGGGCATGCACACAAAGACATCCTTGTCACCTGCAAAAAGACAACAACACTTAATAGTTCCTGCCTGGGGGGGATCTGGGTGGCCCAAGCAGTTCAGTGTCTTTAGATTTCAGGTCAGGTCATGATCTCAAGGTCGTGAGATCAAGCCCAGCCCCACTTCAAGCTCCCCTCTCAGTGGGGAGTCTGCTTGAGATTCTCTCCTTCTCCCTACGTCCCTCCCCACATTTGTGCATGAGCACACTCTCTCTCTTGCAAATAAATAAATAAATCTTTAAAATAAATAAATAAATAAATAAATACTTCCTGCCTTTTCTCTTTTACTTCATCAAGGCTGCTGAAAAATGAGAGTATAGGAAATGCACCTAGCAGAGTGTCTGGCACATAGAAAGTTCTCAATATGATGCGAATTTCCTTCCCATCCTTCCTGTGTAAAGGGAGAGATCCAGAGAGATGGAAATGGGCATAAACCATTTCCAGTAATGGCAATAACAACCATGAGCGTGCGAAGTCTGAGTCTGTTGGGATATGCATGATGGAATTGAATAGCCATGAAAAGCTGAATATTTCTAGATGAGTGGGCCCAGCTGTGGAGACAGGGAAGCAGCATCACTTAGAGATCTTTTGTTTATAAGTGTTATAATGTAATTAATATTACATTGTTGCTTTCCTCTTGACAACCCCCATTTTTCAATGTATCTCAGGTTTACAGTATTATTACTGCCTCCTTCCCTACTTAGGACCCAGGTCAGTCTTCAAAAAAGGGCTTAAAAGGGCATTTGGGTGGCTCAGTCCTAAAGCATCTGCCTTTGGCTCAGGGTCCTGGGATCAAGCCCCGCACGAGGCCTGCTTCTCCCTCTCCAACTCCCCCTGCTTATGTTCCCTCTCTTGTTGTCTCTCTAACTCTGTCAAATAACCAAATAAATATATCTTATTTATTCTTTTTTTTTTTTTTTAATAAAGGGGGGTTGGTTGGAAGGTCAGTGGCTGGATTAGGTTATTCCTGCCACGCCCACTACCGCCCACACAGAAACCAACAAGAATTGAAATCTAAGAGTTGTTTTCTTTTTTTTTTTTTAAGAGTTGTTTTCAAAGGTAATTGCCAATGCTGGTATGAAATGGAAGAACCAGAAGAGCTGGGTGATTCTGCCAATAAAACTGAAAGTTTTAAGTGACAAGTCTACAAGATTTCCAACAATTAGGGACCAAGGGCGGGAAAGTAGGAAGGGCTGAAAGGAAGGCTTTTTGAAGGTGGTAACTGGCAATGCTACAGTATACAACCAGCACAAATGTACACGCAGGTAGTTTGGCAATGTTACCTCTCACTACGGCCATGGTCGCACTCTCCTGTAAAGGTGTCTTAAAAGAGTCAAACCCAAAGACCTTCTTCAACGTGCTCCGGACTCGACGTTCAGGGTCAAAAGAAGGGCGGGTGCTCATCTTAGCGACAGACCGTGGCCAGAAGTTAAGGTAAAGGCGATGATCCTATGATGGCAACGAAAACCCTCTGTTCCGCTTTTAAAATACTGCTCATTTTTCTCTAAGTAAAATTTGCTTTATTCCTCTCAAGCAGTATATTATTTCCAGCTAAAACAGCTCCAGATGAACAGCCTCAAGCAGCACATTGCCGGGCAATTAACATCTCCACTTTCACGCTCGGGAAAACAGAAACGCTGAAATAGCCCATCCATGATACAGCCCAGGCTAGAAATCAGATTACGAGAAGAAACTCAAACTGTATCTTTGGGATAATTTGGAGAAGATGGAATTGTTTTTCTAAGATCCACCTCCCGCTCCTTTTATAAGCTCTGGTCTCACGGCCATTCTTCCCCCAGAGCCCCGACCCCTTCTTCCGACCTCCCGGAGGAGAATTCATCCCTCTTCCTCTAAGCCCCAAAGGAGCTCCACTCCTTTCTCCCTTCCCCCAGCCGAAGCCTCCCTCTCTTCACCCCAAGATATGAGAGCTGGGCGCGGGCCACCCAGGAGCGAAGGACTCTTGCCGGGCCGCTGCTGCCCGCCGGTCGGGAACTACTCGAAGTCCCCCATAAGCCACCCCAAATTCTGAGGAGCCAAATGGCTGGGAATTGTGTCAGGGAAAACCCACTCAACTTTATCTCTGTCGCGCGGTGATGACGTTTCGGCAGCTCCGGGCCCGAAGGGCGGGGCCAGGCGCAGAAACGGCCCTTTTGATTGGTTCCTGGAGGGGAACCGGCGCGGGTTCTCCTGGGATAGGAAAAAGTTACCTTTCCGTACGGAAGTCGGCGATTTTGACTCGTAGAAGTGAAGCACTCTGGGATTGTGGGAGTAAGATGGCGGGGAAGAAGAATGTTCTGTCGTCTCTGGCAGTTTACGCGGAAGATTCAGAGCCCGAGTCCGACGGCGAGGCTGGGGTCGAAACGGCGGGCGGCGCGCCTGGTGAGGCCCGAGGAGGGAGCTGGAAGGGGAGAATCTGGTGTCTGCTCGGAATGCTGCTCACCTAGCAGAGCGGGAGGGAAAGAGATGGTCATTGTGCCCCGAGTATCGGGTCCGGGAGCCTCGAACCGCGATCGAGACTCTGGTTGGGACAGACTAGACGCTCTGGAATAAAAACGGGCCATCTCCTTCCGTTGATTCGATTATTCTGCCGAAACTTTTGAAAGGCTCCGTGCCGGGCAGCGTGGGACAGAGGGGTGGATGGAGAGGATCCAAAGCTACCTATTCCCTCCGGGTTCACTGTGTAATGGGGAGAGTGATAAGTAGAACGTACGTGGAGGTTGAAAAAGGTTGTGTCTTGTTAAATTTATAACTTCGCTTTAGGAATGTGCCCTAGACGCATCTTGGAGCCTTTAAAGATATTAGGTCTGATCTCGCTGATGAGGGAGTAATTCGTAGATTTGGGGTGGGATCTGGGCGTGGATTTTGTGAGCTTTCTAATGCTTCTCAGTGATTCGCTTACTTTGTGAGCTGTTAAAGGTCATCAGTGATTTTGTTGCCCAACTCAGTTGAGAGTCACCATGTTAGGAAATGAGAAGAGATTTCTTTGTGATCATAAGGCAGCAACTTAGGTATCATATCTGTGCCTTCCTTTTCTCCTTTGGAGGTTAGCTTCTCTCCGTTTTTTGTGGTGTCTTCCAGTTGGGAAGTTCTCTGGTGGTTTCCCAGTAATTTGTATCATTTTATATTTTTTTGTTGTTAGGTTGTTTTGGTTTAAAGGTAGAAGATGATTTTGTTTTTCAAGTAGTATGATTGGTAATCCCTTTGAGGGTCCCAGTTAAAGCTCCTGTTCGTAGGGAGGACACACAAAAATGAGGACAACGGAGTCCTTGTTTTGTATGAGAAGATAAGCTCTGGTGCTTCTGGTACAAGGTAGAGATAACCACATCAAAGGAGGTTTTCAAACAACTTGCAACAACAGTAGCTCAGAAAAGAGAAGGTTTCAACTGGCATACTAGGTGGATAGGAAGCATGAAAGAAAGACTTTGGCATTTGGTTTTCTGCCATGTTCTTTTAATGATTTTATCCACTAAATTGTGTTCTTTCCAAAGGCAAATTTTGGACCTATAGTCACTTACACGAGATTTAGGCACCCCTCTGATCTTCGGGGCTGGTTCTGGCCGCTCAAAATATTGTCTTCCATTTTTGTTTCCTTTCATTCGTTTTTCTTTTTTCCTCTTTTTCAGAGGAGAAAGGTGGATTAGTATCAGAAGCCTATGGAGAGGATGACTTCTCTCGCCTCGGAGGTGATGAAGATGGTTATGAAGAAGAAGAGGATGAGAACAGCAAACAGTCGGTAAGTAAATCTGTTCCCAAATCCAGAGTTGCTCAAAAGTACCATTTCATTTGGCAGAAATCTTCGAACTGTACTGACAGTGTTCCATTCCATGGCTAACGTCATTCCCCTCTGTTCCCCTGCTTTTTGTTTGGTTTCAGTTGAGGAAACTGGGTTGGATATCAGTAGTTCTGTTTTGAAAACAAAACTTGTTTTCATCTGGACCATTTTGTATTAACTTTTGATTTGAAATTGGGGGGAAGAGATAATGGGCTATTTCATTTAAGCGAGATATCAATGAGTGTTTCATATGGGTTTTCCCGGTTTAGATAGTTTATTCCATTTACAGCAATGCATTCATCCTAACTGGTATATCATTTATATCTGCAGTCAACTCTGTACTATTTTTAATCTTGGTTGGAACTTATTCAGATCTTTTGATTTTTTAGTGAGATTAGGAAGGGAAATTATTTAGTTTTTTATTTGTGGTTTGATCCTTCTTAACTTCTTTTTTGATATTTTACTTGCACTTTTGGTAAGAGTGCCTGCCATTCTTGAGTACAAATCTTCCCGGACATTTAGTATGTGCTGGCAACAAGGAAAAGAGAAGTTGTGCCTTAATTAAACAGAAAGTCTTTGCATACATTATCACCTGAGTCTTAGGAGCCAAAGTTTATAACAGCTTGGAGAGAAAGCAAGGATTCAGCTGATGCTTAGCACAAAGACATACAGAGTGAAATCTGGATATAGAATCTGGTTATTCAGCGACACCTTTAACCAAAATACTTAATGTACTTTACTATTTGTTTGAAAGTTTTCTTGTGTATTGATATTTAAATATTAGTGTCAAAAGACGTTTTAAGTAAAACAAAAAAGCATTTTGTATTTGATGCTCTTTTGGAAGATATTTTCATGTCCATAGCTCCACCATTAATGCTGATAATTAAGAATTGACTAAAATTGTTTAGAAAAGCTTTGCAAATTGTTTTCTTTTCTTAAGTGCACCCATACTGGCTTAACACCATAACTGTTCTCTTAGTAAGTGTGCATGATAACGTTTCTGAAGTGTTGTTCCGCATTGCTTTGCTTAGAATTTTCATCATATTTAAGCTTTACATCATTCTAGTAAAATCCTCTCATCAAATCCCGATATAGACATTCTAAAATGTGATAGTATTTGGCCGAGCTACATCTCTGATTTTTGGCATGATTGATCTCATTTTAAGGAAATCATGGAGATTGCATTTAACCCTTTGGGCTCACTGGCACCTGGCAGGACAATTAAGTCTCGAAGCTATCAGTATAATTTGTTCGAGTCTCACGGGTGATGTTTATATCAACATCTGGGGCACTACTTGGTGTTTGGGTTAAAGTGTAGCTCGATTGAAAAAAGCAATTTCAAATGAAACTTAATTTTTTCTTCCCCCTGGGTGTTAAGTTAAAGGCTCTTGTACTTTGGGGTGTTCTGGGAACAGACATGGATATAGCTACGTAGTAGGGTAGCTGATCTTTGACCTTCAGTAGCCTTCCATGGAAGGGCTAGCCCATGTGAGGCTGTATTGCACGCTTTAGAGAATGCCTTGTTCACATGATTTGTGTCAGGCTGGCTGTTCGGATCAGGAGCAAGACTGGATAGAACGGGTCAGTGGCAGTTCTGTGAGTGCTTGGATGGAGGCAGAGTCTGCTCGGCTGGGACCCAGGAAAGGCCTGGTGTTGGTCTGTAGCCCTTCCCTGGGTCACTTGCCCTGGCCATTTGACGCCTGCTCTCCTACTGTTCATATAGCTGTGACTGTTCTGGGCTGAAGTGCTGGGGTGTGGTGGTGGGGTTCATGGCCCTCTGGCCGTGAACCATGTTATGGTAGGTTCATGGCCCTCTGACCGTGAACCATGTTATGGTAGGTCTGGGCCTCATGTCCTTGTGTATATGAAAGGCAAAGGAGGAACAAAAGGTTCTCATGTTCCTGGTTTTAATCAGCGATATTTCATTAGAAACACTGTGTCTGTTTTATCCTGTGGGACCTGGTCTTATTCTTTTCTGACACATTGCAACCTTTTTCCATTTTTATATATGTGATTTTTAACTTAGGCATTTTCATCACTCTAGACTATGGCACTGCTGGAGTCACGACCTTGAGCTGCTGATGTTCTTTTCTCCAGCCCACCCCCGGAACATCTCCTTTTCCCCTTCTCTTCCTCTAGTTCTGGGTCATAGGGCAGGGGAGGGGTTCTTGGTGGGATGGCTCCAGCCCCTAGTTATGCATGTGAGACCCCTCAGGCCCGCTCCTTTAAGCTTAATCCTCTAAATTCTTTGTCTTGTAGGAAGATGACGATTCAGAGACTGAAAAACCTGAGGCTGATGACCCAAAGGTATTTGGTGTTGGCTGTGGTGGGGTGGCTGGATGCAAACAAGGCGTTGTAACATTGTGGCTCAGTTCCTATGTCTGGGCCAGCTCAGTCCCGCTAACACACTGTGCTAACACACTGTGCAACCACGTGTACATTTTCTGTGTTGAAACCAGCTTTCTAAAGAAGGGAGGTCACCGTGGAACGAGTAAGTCCTGAGGCAGCTTGGATTTCCAGCCTTGCAGATAGTCCCATATCTCCAGTCTAGAAAGGCGAGAGGCCTGGCTGAGCATAGCAGCCTGCCTCTGCTCTTAGCCAGGTGGGCTTGGTGGGGTCGCTGCGCCTGCAGGTAGGTTAGATGTGGGAATGTGTCTGGAATCAAGAAGCCGTAAGGGCTGCCTATTGTACTCTTCAGTTGTCTAGAAGTGAGGAAGGGCCAGGAGAGGGTCAGACAGCGTGAGGCCTCTCCCTGCCTTTTGGAAAAGCTGTACCTAATCCTTGTTTCCCCAGGCCCATGACCATCTACTTTTAGGTAAACAGAAAGGGCTTTCTGAAACAACATCGCCATTTCTTCTGATACTTCCCTCCCAGTAGCAGCTGGGAGTCGTTAGCAGCATTTCCTGTCATGCTCCTTAACCTATTTTGATGTTGGGTAAGGGAAACCCCTCCCCCCCGTTCTCCCCACCCCTGCTTTGTGTCAGGTAGGCTTGCTGGACTGTACCCTGTGCCTGTTGAGGACACATTCTTTAGGGAAAAAACATTTCTCTTTCAAAGAGAAAGTCTGATTCTGTCACTCTAGGCCTGGGGAATATGGGCCTAGTTTTGTGCTTAAAAGCTACTTTGAAACCGACCAAAGCCTTCAAGGCAACATAGTAGAATATAGAAAATTGTACCAAATTATCAAAACCGTAGTGTATCTGAAAACAGGGCACGAGCTGTTCCAAATTTGAACCGATTCTGTGTTTGGATAGAACTTTGTGCAGCCGTTCAGCTAAGCCCATGAGAGGCTGTGGATGGTACAGAAAACACATTTTCCCAAGGAAGAAAGCTTGGGCACCAGCACTCAGAAGAAAGAAAAAACTTGAGCCCTAGGTACTGCAAATGCCGCGCCTTTCTGTGCTAAGTTAAGGAACTCAGGGTTAGCTCATCCAGGCATTCTAAGCGTAAAACCAGAGGGCACACCTGTGGCCTGGGTCAAGGGCGGCCACCCCGCTGCTTGGGCTTGCGGAAGGAAAATGGCAGTGGTGGTAGTATCTTCTGTCTTAGTATTTGGGGTGTGAGGGCCTTCGAGCCCAGGCATGAGATAAGCCTGAGGAGCTGCGAAGTGCTGGAACTTCATTGTAGAGGAAGAAGAGGGTTTGTGGGACCTGCAGCCTTTGTGTATGTAGTGGCTGGCCTTTGCTTAAGGCTGGAAAGCCTCCTGGGGAAGTTGGCTAGAGAAAAAGGTACAGGCACTCTGCTGCCACCCCTTCTGGAATACAGCAAGCTAAACAGCAAATCCCCTGGGAATGAGGTTGGTGGTGAGGGGGCCAGAACTGGGAAATAGGTTAAAGTGTCTCGGGTCAGCCTTTCTCGGTACCATGTGAAGGTTGGGAAGACGTGTCTTTTTTTTTTTTTTTTTTTTAAGATTTTGTTTATTTGACAGATCACAAGTAGGCAGAGGCGCAGGCAGAGAGAAAGGGGGAAGCAAGCTCCCCGCTGAGCAGAGAGCCTGATGCGGGGCTCGATCCCAGGACCCTGAGATCATGACCTGAGCCAAAAGGCAGGGCCTGAGCCACCCAGGTGCCCCAAGATGTGTTGCTTATACTCAGCATTTGACTGATGCGCCTTACTGTATTTCATTCAGTCATTCGAACTTCGAGTCTGGTTGTGGCATAAAAAGTGTTCTGGAACAATGTCTGTTCTTGAGAGGCCCTCGGAGAGCAGAATGCTCTTATAGTGACTTGTAGTTCTTTTGGAGGATGAGTGTGGAAGGGGTCAGACAGAGCTGTACATGTCCTTAAGTCCGAAAATCACGAGTGTTCATGGCACCGCAAGGACTGGGAAGTCTTCTGTGCTCCCCACGCCTTAGTCCTGGTGCTGCCTTCCTCTCCTGCCTGAGCTGGTCTCAGACTGTCTTCAGGCAGCAGCCTCCACCTCAGACCCTCCCAGTCCTTCATCCCTCTATTCCAGAACTCTGCTGGTGGCATGCTTAGTTGATTTTTAACTATATAGATAGAGATAGAGTTATATATTCTTAAAGATTTATTTATTAGAGAGAAAGTCTGCATACACGTGGTGGGGGAGGGAGGGAGAGGGAGAGTCTCAAGCAGACTTGACTGTAGGGCTTGATCTCATGACCTTGAGATCATGACCTGAGCCAAAACCAAGAGTGGGACACTTAACCAACTGTACCTCCCAGGCACCCCAACTTTTAACAATATTTTTGAATTCCAAGCCTTCAATTTTGAATATTTCTACCTTAAATATATGAAGTTTCTAAAATAAGATATGTTACCAGGATGAATTAGAGGCGTCATTTATTTTGTTAGCAAATGGCTTGATGTCATTTCCGCCGGAACTGTCTTTCCCACCAGATGGCACTCCTTCCTGCCTTGGCTTTATTATTATTATTATTATTATTATTATTCAAGATTTTATTTATTTATTTGACAGATAGCACAAGTAGGCAGAGTGGAAGGGAGAGGGAGAAGCAGACTCTCTGCTCTCAGGACCCTGGGATCATGACCTGAGCCAAAGGCAGTTACTTAACCAACCGAGCACCCAGGCATCCCTTATTACTATTTTTTTTTTTTTTAAGATTTTATTTATTTATTTGTCAGAGAGAGAGAGAGAGCGAGCACAGGCAGACAGAGTGGAAGGCAGAGTCAGAGGGAGAAGCAGGCTCCCTGCGGAGCAAGGAGCCTGATGTGGGACTCGATCCCAGGACGCTGGGATCATGACCTGAGCCGAAGGCAGCTGCTTAACCAACTGAGCCACCCAGGCGTCCCCCTTATTACTATTTTTGTGAAGATTTTATTTATTTGTCTGAAGGAGAGACTGAGAGCATGAACGGGGGAGGGGCAGGGGAGAGGAGCGTGGAGCAGGGCTCAATCCCACGACCCCGAGATCACAACTAGAGCTGAAATCAGACACTCAGTCAGCTGAGCCAGCCAGGCATCCTCTGCTTTAGCTTTTTAAAATCTGCTTTTCATTTCTTACTACAGCAGTTCTCAGAACACTTTGGTGTCTTTGCACAATTAAACACCGAGGATCCCGAAGAGCTTTACTTCATTTTGGTTTTATCTATTGGTATTTACTATTTTAGAAGTTAAAACTGAAAAAATTTTGGGGGCACCTGGGTGGCTCAGTGGGTTATGCCTCTGCCTTCGGCTCAGGTCATGATCCCAGGGTCCTGGGATCGAGCCCCACATCAGGCTCTCTGCTCAGCAGGGAGCCTGCTTCTCTCTCTGTCTGCCTCTCTGCCTACTTGTGATCTCTGTCTGTCAAATAAATAAGTAAAATCCTCGGGGGAAAAAAAAACCTGAAAAAAATTTTTAAATAGTTGTTATTTTAAAATAACAAACCCATTACATATTAATGTAATACGTAATGTAAAGCACGTTTTAATGAAAAATAACTATTTCTGAAACTGAAAAAAGTTGATGCAAAGATGCACTTTTTCCCCTTGCGCAGGTCTCCTTAACGTCAGGCGGCCATCTTGGTGCACAGCTAGGTTCTCCTCACTGTCCTGCACTCGCTCTGTTGCAGTGTGTTCTTTGGGTTGAAGTAGTTAAAATCTGATTTCACATACCGGTCACTGGGAAAAAATATTTTAATAGCCCTTTAGGTGATTGTGGATCTCTTCTTTGATATTTGATCCAAATTCAACAAGCAGTGGTTTCCCAAAAGTTACTCACACCATGGAATGTGATACGTTCTCAGTGACCTTTTTTTAAAACTTTTCTTTTAGATTGTATTTATTTATTTTAGAGCGCTTGAGGGAGAGCACAAGCAAGAGGTGGGGCAGAGGGAGAACCAGGCTCCCCCACTGAGCAGGGAGCCTGATGTGGGGCTCAGTCCCAGGAACCCTGGGATCACGACCTGATCAAGCCCCACATTGAGCTCTCTGCTCAGCAGGGAGCTTGCTTCCTCCACTCCCTGCTGCCTTTCTGCCTACCTATGATCTCTGTCTGTCAAATAAATAAATAAAATCTTAAAAAAAAAAAAAACAAACTTCAACTTCAATGCCCTCTTGCCCTAGCCTGGGCCATGTCAGTGCCAAAGCAGGCCCTTCCCTTGTTTTCTCTGGGTGAGCCCACACCTCCCTCTACTTCCCCTGTCCCATGGATCCCCTCCCCGAAGACTGAGCCTGTCACCGATTTCATACCCACTCAGTTGGCCCAACCAACCGAGCCACTGAAGCACCCCTGAACTTTTTTTTTTTTTTTTTTAAGATTTTGTTTATTTATTTAACAGAGGCAGAGCACACAAGCAGGGAGAGTGGCAGGGGGAGGGAGAGGCAGGCCTTCCGTGGAGCAGGGAACCCAATCCAGGGCTCGATCCCAGGACTCCAGGATCATGACCTGAGCCGAAGGCAGATGCCCAACCGACTAATGAGTCACCCAGGCGCCCCCTCAGTGAACTTTCTGTACTCGCTTTATTTAAGTCCCCGGTCTGCCTAACACTCTGAAGGGCTGTTTTGCCCATCCATGATATTCCATCCTCAGGCGCTGGGATTTGGGAAATGTTGGTTCACCGAGTTATGCGGATGTGCAGTGCTGTATTTTGTTTTCTTTCTTTCTTTTTTCTTTTTTAATTTATTTATGTGACAAACAGATCACAAGTAGGCAGAGAGGCAGATAGAGAGGAGGAAGCAGGCTCCCCGCTGAGCAGATAGCCCGATGCGGGGCTCGATCCCAGGATCCTGGGATCATGACCTGAGCCGAAGGTAGAGGCTTTAATACAGGCACCCCTGTATTTTGTTTTCTGATGTCCAAAAAATTGTATTTGTTAATGGCATTACTAATCTCATTAGACAAGCCATTAAGTATTCCACTGCGGAGAATACACGTTTTCCAGGATGCTAATTTTTACTCAAGATCTTGAATTTTATTATTATCAGTGAGTTCAGTGAGCTCTGTTGGAGTTTTCCTTGATGTGACAGGCTCCATTTTTAAATTTATTTTTATTTTTATTTTTTTTAAGATTTTATTTATTTGACAGAGATCACAAGGAGGCAGAGAGGCAGGCAGAGAGAGAGGAGGAAGCAGGCTCCCTGCCCAGCAGAGAGCCTGACGTGGGGCTCGATCCCAGGACCCTGGGATCATGACCTGAGCCGAAGGCAGAGGCTTTAACTCACTGAGCCACCCAGGTGCCCCGGGCTTCATTTTTTAGAAAATGTCTGCCAGTTACCCAAATCTGACTAATGGTAGTTTTTCTGTCAGTCATTCTTTCAAGTTAAAATGGTGTTCCATGGAGAAACCAACTAGATAAGCTAGTAACTCCCTCACCTAAGTGCTTTTCCTTGAAGTAACCATCAGACCTCAGTGTGCAGAGGTATTGACGCGCCCTCTCGTGGCATCAGAGAAAGTGCAAAAAAAAAAAATTGTACTCAAGGGTCAAGACTCAGTAAGATTAAGCATTTTGACTACTTCAGCAAGGATACTCTCAGTGAAATGTTTTTTTTTTTTAAATTGAGAGTATGCCTATTGCTAAAACTAAGTGTAACTGCCTCGACCTCGTTGGGCCTGTTTGGGAATAACAGATTCCACATTTTGAGACTGGAGTGCATTCAGAGGAGAGCAGTCATAAAGGTGCGGGGGCTAGAGGGATCTAGCTAGAAACCATGTTACCTGAGAGGTTAAGGAGCTGAGAGCCTGCATTGTCTGCTGTGTGAAGGGTTCCTAGGGGAGGGGCGCGGAGGGGAAAGCCATGTGCAGACCTTAAAGCAACACACAGAGTTACAGGAGACACGTTTGCTTCCCAAGGTAGTGAGCTCCCTGTTTCTGGACCTTTTTCAGACAAGTTTTAAGAAAGCCTTTGTCAAAAAAAAAGAAAGAAAGAAAGCCTTTGTCAAGAATGTCCTAAAGAGGGGCGCCTCGGTGGTTCAATGGGTTAAGCCTCTGCCTTTAGCTCAGGTCATGATCTCAGGGTCTTGGGATCGAGCCCCACATCGGGATCTCCAAAGAGTCCGCTTCCCCCTCTCTGCCTGCCTCTCTGCCTACTTGTGATCTCTCTCTCTCTGTCAAATAAATAAATAAAATCTTTTTTAAAAAAAAATGTCCTAAAGAAATGTGTGAATTGGGGTTGGACTGACCGCCGCCGCCCCCCCTCCCCCAAGTGGTCTCCTGGGGAAGGGCGTGGACATTATGGATAAGCGAAGTAGAATGTTCTCTCACTCCACTTGCTATCTGCTGACTTGAGAAAGTACAAGTGTAGAGTACAAAGACTGGGAATTGCCCTGATTTTTATCACTGATGTTTGGGGTTGCCTCTGAGCTCTGAGCACAAAGTCCCATATTTGGAAAGTTGAGTAAAATGATAACCCCAGACCCACCTCTGGAGGGAGACTTTGGTTCTAATCCATCAGCCTGGGAGGCGGGATCGAGCTCTGGATTGCTGAGTTTGCCCTAACACTAGAGTAAAGGAGGTGGCCGAACATTCCACAGGAAGAAGAATGCTTCTGCACTTCTGTTCCATTGTGTCTTTCTCTCCACCCTCCAGTTTTCTGATCTTACCTCCTCAGTAAGCAGTCTGACTGATCTGATGACTCAACAGAAGGTGGCACTGCTCTCCTAGAAAAATTCGGACCGGAAGGCGCAGGCCTCCCTTCAGCTCTTTACTGTAGGCACGAGGGTGCCAGATGGCTTAAGTGTTTCCTCCATCTGTTTGCCCTTGGCATATGGGCTTCCTTTTCCCACTCTCTTTTGTCTGTGGTCTACCTCGGCTACCCTGGAACGTTTTCCCTTGCTTATTTTTTTCCCCACTCCCACAGTTCCCGTGGATGAAGGTATTTCCACTGGCTTACTGTCTCCGACACACCCTTCCTTTGAAAACAAACACGGGCACTGATGAGCTGGCACGGGAAAGCCGGAGCGGCCCACTGCCAGCTAGCTGGGAGGGCCGGCTTCGCTCTGCGGGGTGGGATTGCCGGCTCCCTGCCGTGTTGCAGTCCCGGCTTTGACCCGGGGAAAGAATCCTCTTGGCCCGAAGAGCAAACATCTGTCAAAACAAACTAGCATCTCTGGGTCAAGAAGGTGGCATCGGGTGGGAGAAAATACGGTCCCGGCATTTTTTTTAAAGGTGTGTATAACTCTGATTAAAATAAAACATTTTTTAAAAGATTTGATTTTATTTGTTTGAGAGAGAGAACATGAGTGGAGGGAGGAGGCAGAGGGAGAGGGAGAAGCAGAATCCCTGCTGATCAGGGATCCCTACACAGGGCTCAATCCCAGGATGCCGGGTTCAGGACCTGAGCTGAAGGCAGACAGATATAACCAACGGAGCCACCCAAATGCCCCAAAATAAAACATTTCTAAGACTCTTTGACCCTAAGGGGCGCCTAGGAGGCTCAGTTTTGTTTAAGTGTCTGCCTTCAGCTCAGGTCCTGATCCTGGGGTCCTGGGATCAAGCCCCGCATCGGGCTCTGCTCGGTGGGGAGCCTGCTTCTCCCTCTTGCTGCTGCTCCCCCTGCTTCTGAAACCACTCTCCCTTTCTCTATCAAATAAATAAAATTTTTTTAAAAAAGATTTAGGAAAAAGATTCTTTGACCCCGAAAATAGTAGTGCAGAAATGTGATTCATACCTTGGAGCCAACTTTGCAGTTAGTGGACTTGGAGTCAGAAGACCCAGGTTGAGCGCGTCTCGGCTCCCTGCAGCTGTGGGACCACAGGCACCTGGCATCAGCGGCCCTCGGCTCATCTGTGATGCCCACTTCACCAGGTGGTGTGATGCTTTCGGGCGCTTTTTAACAAAACTGAGTCTGGCCAGAGGCCCCCATCCTGCAGGTCACAAGTTGCCACATTCTTCTCAGTTCATGGCACCCTTGGTGTCTCAGGAATTTACCACAGAACTCGCAGGCCAAAAGAAATACCCGGCAATTAACTCGAAACAGTATTCGTAGCCTCACAGTTTGGTAGCCGCTTGAAAAGATAATACATGAATTTGTGTGGTATCCGAGAGATAGTGATGCATGCTGTGATCCCCTTGAAATTTTGATTTATCTTTTTGAGAGGGAGAGTGTGAGCAGGGTTGGGAGCAGAGGGAGAGAGAGAATCCCAATCCCAATCCACACCTAGTGTGAAGTCGCCTGACACTCACGACCCTGAGATCATGACCTGAGCCAAAATCAAGAGCCAGCTGAGCCACCCAGGCGCCCCTCCCTTGAAATTTTTAAATGCCATGTGTATCCTTTGTGAGTTTGCTGCAGCGTCCTGGGTGCTTTGATGGCAGTCTGCGAACTGTATTGGTAGATTGTCTCTGGAGTTCCAGAGCACTGGGACTTGTAAGGTTCTCATCCTCCCTGGAGGCTGGGCTCAGCCACTCACGGGTCTCACCTTAGGTGACTGTACCTCACACACTTGAATTCCCTTAAGGAGGTCAAGTGTCTTGGTCACCAGGTGTTATTAATTGGCCTGAAGTCTGGAGGAAGGATTCCCGTTGGATGGAGCTGATTCAGTAACCCCTGCTTCCTCCTCTCCAGCCGCTCCCCGACCCCAGCATTTTCTCTTTAAGATTTTATTTTTCTTGTTTGACAGAGAGAGAGATCACAAGCAGGCAGAGAGGGAGGGAAAAGCAGGCTCCCTGCTGAGCAGAGAGCCCAATGCGTGCTCAATCCCAGGACCCTGAGATCATGACCTGAACTGAAGGCCGAGGTTTAACCCACTGAGCCACCTAGGCCGCCCCCAGCATTTTTTTTTTTTTTAAAGATTTTATTTATTTATTTGTTTGTTTGTTTGTTTGTCAGAAAGAGAGAGAGCGAACACAAGGAGAAGGAGCAGCAGGCAGAGGGAGAAGCAGGTTCCCTGCCCAAGCAAGGAGGCCGATACAGGACCCTGGGTTCATGGCCAGAGCTGAAGCCAGAGGCTTAACCCCCTGAGCCACCCCAGGCATCTCCCGGCAAGGCATTATTACTGATGTTTCCAAATTTCAGAATCAAACATCTGGAGACTGGAAACTGCCCATGGAGCTTATTTCCAAGGAATTTGTTATTGGCTATTGATTTTAGGAAAAACTTCCAGGAAACCGCCCAGCTATTGCAGGCGGGCTGCATTTCCAGTTGAAATCCTTGATTCTTTGTACCGGCCGTCCAAGGAAGGTGCTCCAGAACATGCGCCAGCTTCTGCAGGATTGCCGCAGAGCGAATGTTTTCCTCTTCGGGCTTTGAGTGTGCTCTTCCTCCGGGACTCTGAAGTCAGATAGGAAGAGGCTAAGGCTTTTTCATAAACAAGCTGCATCAGGTTGTGTTCACCATGAAGGCTACTTAAGAGAGACAGGTTGTGGAGCACCTGGGTGGTGCAGTTGGTTAAGCACGCGACTCCTGGCTTCAGCTCAGGTCATAATCTCAGGGTGGTGAGATCGAGCCCCACGTTTAGCACCGAGTCTGCTTGAGATTCTCTCTCCCTCTGCCCCCCCTTCCCATGGTCATTTTCTCTCTCCCCTCTCTCTCTCAAATCTTTTTTTAAAAAATGGCGGGGGAGCGCCTGGGTGGCTCAGTGGGCTAAGCCTCTGCCTTTGGCTTAGGTCATGGTCTTGGGGTCCTGGGATCCAGCCCTGCATTGAGCTGTGCTCAGCAGGGAGCCTGCTTCCCCCCCACCCCCACTGCCTGCCTCTCTGCCTACTTGTGATCTCTCTCTCTCTCTCTCTGTCAAATGAATAAATAAAATTTTTTTAAAAGGGTGGGGAGCAGGTTGTACGGTGTGGTATAGGAACCCTGAGTCCTTTTCCAGCCTTCACAGGCAGGTCATCATGTGCCTTTGCTTGGTGAGCTTCAGAGGAGCCCATGCTTGTGGTATATTCTACTGAAAATTACTTTTCAGGATGGTACAGCAAAGGTTAGCTGTTCGAGCATAAACTTGGACTTTTTCTTAGAGGTCTTTGATACCTGAAAGGGTTATATGATACTGTTCTTCTGGTGGTTTTCCTATCAGGGTTTTATTTTAATTTTATTGTCAAATTACTATAATAGCAGGAATTGAATATTTTGTAAAAAAAAAAAAAAAAAAAAAATCATCTAATTCCACAGTCTTAACAGTGCATCCATTTCATTCTTCTGTCCTTTCTGTTTGCTCGCATAAGAGCATACGTATTTTGCACTGTTTTGTTTCCATCTGAATAAAAAACGTTTTCAGTGTTGTTCCAGTCTGAGTAATTATAACAGCGGTGGAAAATTAGAAGCTAAACACTTAGAATTGTGTGGAACGTGAGTTATAGCTCAATGAAACTTTGCTCTAAGAAGAAACTTTTTTTGTCATTTTCTAAAAACCTTCAAAGAGGAACAATACAGGAAAGGTTGAGATCTGGCTTTTATTTTAAGGGAAAGACCAGTCACTAGCACACTTATTCACATCAGTTCCTGAAGCTCTTCTCATGTGAGCTAGCTAGAATACAAACCAGAGTACCCTCCAGTAGCAAAAAAAAATAATTTGTTTGTAATTGTTACTGAACAAAACACCACGATTAGGCTCTGGTGGGCAGAACACATGCCGTGCTCTTTACATGGGTCGAAATAACTCATTCTTTGAAACTTGAGTTCTCACAGTCCCCATGATTGTTCACCCAGGAAGGGAGGAGGGCTGAACAGTGGTCAGGATTTGGCAGCATTCCTTCCAAAAGCACCCAGGAAGTCTCTAGGCTACAGACAGGGTAGCAGCCCTCCCTGGTTATATGATTAAATCTCAGTACCAGCCATTCCATTCAGGTCAGCTCAGACATTACTCACTGGAGCACTGTGGACCCTTGAGCTATTTCCCTACTCCTTACAGTTAAAAGGTAATACTTTTGGCTGTCTTCCCCCCTTAACGCCTCCTTTGCTCTGTGACTTACTATGGAGTCATTCCTGGAAAGATATTTTTTCTCCTTGGTCTTTGATGTTGGCTTCCCCAGTTGTTGAACCAAAAGCTTCGGAGAAACCATTATTATCTGCCGCCTTGTAGTCTAGAGGGAGGAGATCAGAAACTGGAAAGCAGTACGACTAGGCTTTGGGTCGGACAGACTCGGGCTTGAGTCCCAGCATTGCCACTGCCTAGATGAGAAGCCACTTCATTGGACTTTGCCTCGGTTTAGTTATCTATAAGATGGGAATGTTAATGTCTGCCTCGTGGTAAGGGAGATTCGGATGATATGTGTTAGCTTTGAGTGCGTTCGGTTGTTCGGTTGTTCGGGGCCTGGGAGGGAGCATATGTACTTGGTCCCTCCCTCTTGGTTTTGTTATCCTACCGTCCCCCATGTTGTGCCTCCCGTACCTCGTGACCCTTTGAGTGCTGATTAGAAAAAAAGATTGCAGCATGACTCATCTGAGACCAGAGACGGAAATGGCCCTTGACCATTGCTGGATTGGGAGTCATCCACTCTGAACTTCTTGCTGGAAGTTGTAATGTGGCCTTTGAACTGTTGAGAATGCCCAAGCCTCCTTACTTAACATTTCGTGCTCCCCTGCTCTCTCATCAGGATGGCCAAATGGCCACTCATCTTTAAGAAAGCTGGGGTTGCCCTTGCAGAAGTGGGAGTCGTGGAATTTCCATGCTGGGGAGAACACCCACCCCCACCCCACACTGGGGTCTGTGCTTCTAAATGGTGACCTGATCCGAGCAGCAGACAGGACAGAGAATTGGGGGGGGGTGGGGGGCGTTGCAGTGCAGGCTGTAGCACTTTTATAGAGGGAAATAGCTCTTTTGTTGCCCAGATTGAAAGAATCCCAAGCTAGGTCCTTTGTCTAGCCACCTTCCAGAGAAGGTCTGATTACATCTTAAGCTGAACACTTCTGATAGAAATGTCATCGCTGGAAGCGGTGATCTCCTACAGAGGAGAAGGACCATTATTCCCCCTCTGACCTCCCCTCTTGGCTCCGCTGAACTGCCAACAGACTGCACTTGCCCCAAGTCAACTGAGGCTCAGACTCCCAGAAGCCCCACCCTGTTCCTTTGTGGTTCTGCAACCAGAAGGAGCCCCTGCATGCCCAGTCGGCCAGCCTTCAGCCCTGCAAGCCCCAACATACTTCTTCCCTTTGGGCCCAGATGCCACAGATTACTAACCAAGGTGTGGCTGGGTGCCTCCTTCCCTAGTCAGGGTTTATCTTTTTGAAATTCTATGATTCAGAAAACAAGCTGCCTGTCCTTTGGAAGGGATCTGGCACTTCCCACCCTCGTTCTGTAATTCTAATCCTTGTCCCTTGAAATGCTGCTGTGTGCAATTTCTGGGTTCAAGAGGATTTTGCTCATTTGCATTCCTAACTTTGGAGTTTGGTTTTTTCTAAATGTGCTTTAAAAACACGGGCTTTTGCTCTTGGCCCCATAAATCGTTAATTCTCTTCCTGCCACTTGGCAGATGGTGACCAATTTGCCTTTCCAATCTCCTGGCTTTCTGGTATCTGTTACTTTTGTCCTATATGTTAATCTTCACACGTGTTCAGTGGCTGACCTCTCAGATGGGATGAAGCGAGTGTAATTTAGTGAGTATGTCGAATTATATGTCAGAAAGACTTAACTTTCCTGTCCTCAGCCTCACAAAGCTATTTTCTTTGTCCTTGCCTGACTCCAAGCCCTTCCACCCTGTCGCCAAATAACAATTTGAAATGTAGAGACACTGTTTTTATGGAAGACCTTTAAGAAAAAAGTACAGCCTGACCCACCACTGAAGGGCTAATTCAGATTCTTGCTGTGAAGTGACCTCTTTACCCAAACACAGACACCCCTAGGTATAAGAGGGAGGAATGGAAGGTCCCTTTCTGAACATCTTCTACAACTTTCTAGAAACTCAGAGTCTTCAGATGTCTTGAATCAAATGTAATCAAATCAGATACCAAAATCTACCCTTGGGAAATGGCTCTTGGCCAGAGCTTTGCATTTACACTGAAGTCTGGATGATTCCACGTGACAGAGCATCAGCACCACACTGAGCAATGTTGGCTTTTGGGGCTAAAATTTTCAGATAGGGAAAAGAAACTGTTTTCCTCTTTTCTTCAGTCTACAAGGCCAGGTTTGTTTGTTTTAAAGATTTTATTTATTTATTTGACAGACAGATCACAAGTAGGGAGGGGGGGAGCAGGCTCCCTGCTGAGCAGAGATTACCCATGCGGGGCTCGATTCCAGGACCCTGGGATCATGATCTGAGTTGAAGGCAGAGGCTTAACCCACTGAGCCACCCACGTGCCCCATGTTTGTTTGTTTTTAAGATTTTTTTTTTTAATGTATTTATTTGACAGAGAGAGACACAGCGAGAGAGGGAATACAAGCAGAGGGAGTGGGAGAGGGACATGCAGGCTTCCCACCAAGCAGGGAGCCTGATGATCCCAGCACCCTGGGATCCAAAGGCAGAGCCAAAGGCAGACACTTAAGTACTGAGCCACCCAGGCGCCCTACAAGGCCAGGTCTAGAGCTGGCTTAATTTGTCTTAGCGGATGCATGTTTAACCCTTTCCTGTAGAAACCTCTGCTTGGGAAACTGAGCCTTCCCGTCAGTAAGCTGGGAGTGAAGGTGAGTCCGTTGGGTCCAGAGTGACCCCACCAACTTCCGCCCATTTTTCTGACAAGTTGAGTGTTTCCATCCCCAGGCAGGCAGTGTTGCCATGGCAGTGACCCAATCCTGGCCAACAGGATACAGCAGAAGGAAATGTGCCGGTGATGGGCTTTCTCCAAGGCTTCCCTGCGTGTGTGGGAAAACGGCGCAGTCGCTGGGCATCTGTGTCACGGAGGGCCGAGCCTGTGCAACATGGGGTTCGGTGACTTCTGCTGAGCCTTGGGATTACAGATTGTCTCCATATGCCCCCATCCTTGTCTGTCAAACCACAGTCTTTTTTTTTTTTTTTTTTTTTTTTTTTTGAGCTTGGAAGTGATTTTTATTCCCTGAGATTGAGTTGCGTTCATATTCTGTCCCCAGTGTTTGGCCCGCTGCCCAGTATGTAATAAACACTCAATAAATTATTTGTGGAATAAGGAAAGGGGCTAACTGTATGATAATACTGTTTTTTCGTTTTAGGATTAGGAGTGTCAAGCTAGATTTAAGGGGGGTTTTTTATTTTTTGTTTTTTGTTTTTTAATTCAGTATTGTTCCTGGGGCCTTCCTCCTTCTGCCTGTCTCTCATCAGCCTTTCTCTGCCAAGTCTAGCACCTTCCTTAGTTCCCCTCTGCTGCCTCCCCGTCTGACACTTGAGTCGCACATGGAAGCTAACTGGCTCTAAACCAGTCTGGAGCCTGGTGGCGGGGCTCACTGCAGCTGAAGGCGGTCTGGAACTGGGCGGAGGAAGGGACTGCTGGCCTGTTACAAAGGAGAGAGAGAGTGTGTGTGTGTGTGTGTGTGTGTGTGCGTGCGCGCGCACCTCTCTGTCTGTCTGTCTGTCTCATCAGGGTCGAGCAGTATTGGAGCACCTGTTGTGGGCAGGGCACGAACCTGCAGATGCTGGGAACCCCATGGTAGCGAAGCCAGTGAGGGCCCAGAACAGAGCAAACGTCCTCATCGGCTGGACGGGCTGGAACAGAAGACGACTTCCTTGAGCTGAGGACTGAGGTCTCAGTGAGGCTTACTTTCCAGCAAGAGTGGGGAGGAGGAGTTGTGGGGAGCCGGTTCTCCCTGGGCCCTGGTGCCGCTCTGTGCTGGGAGGAGGGGGCTGACATGGCCGGCACGGTGTCACCCAGGGCCTCAGACCACACAGTGAGGAGTCCTCTCTCTCAGTGAGCTGTCACCAGGACTTAGTACCTGCTTGTGCAGTCCCAGGTCTGGGAGAATCGAAGATTTGGAGAGCATTGTTTTACTAATCCGCCTCCCCAGCTGCCACCTACTTTTAAGAAGCAGGATTAGGTCAGTCATCTATCGGAAAACTGTACAGTCTGTTGCATTCTTCCCCCGCCAGCGGGGAGAGGCCTCTGCCCTCTGTTCAGAGTACTTTCTCTGTGCCCGATGCACCCAGAGCTGGGGCAAAGCCACCACATTTAGATGTGGCAGAATCCAGTGGCTGGGGGCTGCACTGCTCTGGCTGCGGTTGGACACTGGACCTTTGAGCGGGCTTTGTGGGGCTGGCTCCAGGAGCGACCGATGAAGCGTTGTTGGCTCTAAGTAAAACCCTATTCTCTCTCGACCAGGATCTGGTACTTGTCTGCTAAGCGAGTCCTCCCTGCTCAAACGGCAGCTTAGCCCACGTCATGGAGCCGTATTGTTTCTGTTTCCTTCCTCTGCTCCAGGCATAGTTTCTGAGTGGCTGGACTTTTTTGTATTCTCTACAGGGGGAACCACATTCCAGGTTCTGCAGTCCCTGAGAACAAGGCCCCTGTTGTATGTGCCGCATCCTTACGGGTCTTGGACCCAAATGATTAAGGAACCAAAATTGGGCAAGTCCTGATCATTGTTCTCCAGGGCCACCCCCTGGCCTGCCGCCACTTCATGCCCTGGCGCCCTAGTCGCTGAGGCTTTAGGCTCAGGGGGGAGCCTAACGAGGTTAGAGGAGCGCCGACAGTCGGTGGGCGGGGGGGGGGGGGGGGGGGCTCGCCTCAGAGTTTATGTCTTTGATCAACTCAGCACTTCTCCTGCCCTTCCCGTGTTCTCATTTGGCTTCTTCAGAAGCTGAGCATTTGTTTTGTTTTTCTTGGTGTCTTACGTAGACTTGAACGAGACGGCTCAAGCGGCTTACCTGGCCTTTTCTCCTCGGACCTGCTAGCTGAGATGCTTTGTTTGCACCTTCCTAGTGAACTGGAGGGGAAGCCCTTGGCCCACCGCATCTGAGGGCCATGCGCGCCTGCGTCCAGGCCTGTCCCAGTTTCCGGGCTGTGGGTTCCGTGCCTCCCAGCTGACTCAGACACATGTCTGGTACGAGGTCTCCTGGCTGAGTTCAGGACTTTGACCAATTGAGAATATCCCCCTGCAGATCAGGGGGACAGATTCATACAAGTCAAGACAGGGACCCTCCTGTGCATTCCAAATCAGCGCCGTGGGAAAAGAAAAGAACAGTGGTTTCTTGTTGCTTTTTACCTGTATCCTCCGAACGGCTGCCTTCTGGCTTCCTTAAGGGCACAGAGAGAACCTCTGGTGGGTTTATAACTGTTGTCTTGGACAACTGGCAGTTTAGTAATGTGAACCTTCCATCGCTCTCCTTAGCTCTGTCATATTAAATACTTCATCAAATGTTTTTTCATGGCTGCCTTCCAAAATAACGATCATGGATGCTTGGTTCATTTTGTACTGAGTTCCTGGTATCTGAGGCATGACTGGTAGGAGGGTGTCTGTCTAGGTCTTCTTGAGTGTGGACCGCCCCCGCCCCCAGGACTTTGTCTCCCTGAGGCTGCCTTTATTGGATGAAGTGTGGACAGTTGAGGGGAAATAGCCCCGCAAGCGTCTTCGGGGAATTTGACAGCCATCCTCCATCATCTCAGCAGACCCCCCAACTCTTCTTCCTTGCTGCTGGTTCTTCAGCATCGTTTGGGGTCCTGGGTCCATCCCCCTTTGAAGAACACTGGTGTTTGGCTCCACAGGCCCTTTGGTGTGGGGCATAACTCAGCATCCTTGTGCTCGGGCAGGATGTGGGGTTAAATGCTTTTGGATCCAAAAGAACATGGGTGGTTGGCCTTCATCTTGGGGGGCATCTTGGCCCAGAGTTCAGCAGGCTCACAGCCCAGCTTATTGATGTCAGAGGACGGAAGAATTACATTCTAAAACCTAACAAGGTGTGGCCACCAGGAGGCACAGGTTCCCATTGTTTCATTGTCAGGGCCAAGGAGTCCCAGGGGTAGTAGTGACAGGGAGGGATCTGAACAACCACAGATTCCAAAGTGTTTCCAGGAGAACTTTGTGCAAAAGTATATGGCTTCCCGTCCGGGGTGGCTCATTTATATTTTCGGTTTATAGGATTCTCTTAAGGCAAAAGAGTCTTCTTGCGCTTAGAGTTGGGTCCATGGTTCATAAGGGTTGGCACTCTGCTTGGAGGGATCATGGAGCTGAATTCTGCTGCAGGGGAGGGGGTGTTCCTGGGGATGGCGGGTTGGGGGTTGAGCAGGAGTCCATAGCTCCACGGGGCTCTGGGGGCACCCTGGACACACCCCACCCCACGGATGTGTGCGTGTGCACCCACGCTGTGCTGTAAGAGTGAAAAAGCAAGAGTAGACCAGTTGGCAAATTGAAACCAACTATTAACTTTATCACTTTTTGTGTTTGTGTAGAAAGATTAGTTTGAAAGAATGAGGAACCAAGCCAAAGATGGAAAGAAGGGAGAACACCTTCCTGTTGGTGATTTTTGCCCCAGCATTGCCCTTCTCCCTGAGATGTGACTGAACAGCCCCCAGCTAAGCCAGGCGAGGGCCTTGTGAAATGCAGGAATCCCCGCCCCCCCCCCAACCCCTCCTGTCTCGGGGTGGTGGGGGCCGCGCCCAGGCTGCTGGAGGCCCCAGGGTGGCTCACAGCCTTTCCGACAGCCCAAGGAACCTGCAGGTGAACAAGTATTTTCCCTGTAGAAGAGACACTGTGTTTGGTGACCAACTTCATGTGCCTCTGGAATAGTGGACCCTGGGGGATTCTCACGTGGCTCTCTTGCCTCCTTCCTTAGGCCAGCTGAGGGGCCGGTGCCCTGTGGTGCTTTGGGAAGGTTCCCCCAGGCAGCCTTTGAATGGTTAAGGGTCAGTCCTTGGAATACTGGTCGGGGGAGGGGAGGTAGGATGTACCCAACTGATGTTTTCCCACAATTAGCACCCAGAAAGCTGTCCCCTAGAGGGAAAATTTAAGGACCTTTTCCAGCCCCACGTTTTGTTGCTGCCATGCTCTTTAACATTGGTTCCTTGGGAGTCACTGCTACAAAGGGGTTGTTGTGGGGCCCCTGGAGACGGGCGCTCCCCGTAAAGCAGCTGATTGATGACCGGCCTGAACTGGCCGTGGCAGTCCTCCAGGCACACCTCCCAAGCCCTCCGCTCCCTCGCACAGGCCTGCCTCCTCTTTGCCCACCTGATGGGCAGGGGGCGGGCGGCTGGGGGAGACCGGTTGCTAAGCAGCCTGGCCTAGGACGTCACGCCCGCCCAGGTCGAATGAATGGCTGCAGTGTTCAGAAGAGTGAAGGGTTTGGGCCTGTCCCAGAATCAGGAGGGACTTTTTGGGGAAGGACCTTAGGAACGACCGCTCTGCTCTTGGCCCGGAGCCATAGCACGGGAGGGCTTTCGATGGCCTCCTGGCACCTTCTCTCTGAAATGTTACTTGGTATAACTGTAAGTGGAGCACACTAGAGCTCCGCCGCTGTGGCCGGGTACCCGTTTTCCAGAGTTGTTACTGTCTTGTCTGCCCCCGCCCCCACCAACCAAAGGGAAAAGAAAGGAGATAGCAGCTTCCTGTGAGCCCAGCTTCTGCCACTTTGATCCTTAGCCCGTGGTGGCCCTTGAGAGCCCTCATCGGGCTGTGTGTGAGGGGCCGGGTTTCCCCCGAGATGGGCGAGACAGGTATGTTGTTGCCAGCGGCCATCTGGGACAGTGGAAGCAAGGGGAGGCCTCCCTCCCTGTGTCCAGGCTTGCGACGACGGGCTGGGACCGTAGCCTTTTCCAGGTGGCTTTGGTTTGGATGAAGCATGTCCTCTGAGCAGGGAAATACAGAGCAAGTCCAGAAGAACGCATGATAAGAAAGCTTTGCCCAGAAATTTCTGCTCTCGGCCAGCCTGAAGGACCCGCAGAAGTGGTGTTGCAGGGCGGAAGTTTGCGTGAAGGATCAGGGAGAGCTTTTTCTTTGGAGAGAGAGAAAGCCAATGTAAAGAGTCAAGAGGCGAGCCCAGGAGAGCCAGGAGAGAAGCCGCCCGTGTGCCAGGACCTTACTGGGGCCCGGGTCAATCACTTATTTAAAGGCCCAGCACATGCCTGCCCCAGGGTTCCGTGAGCTTCCCCCTGACGATAAAGTCTCCCGTTTCTGCTTAAACTGAAAGCGAGAACAATCTCTTGGCCGCAGAGACTTCTGTCTCTTGGAATTCTTGTGTTGGGAAGTTGCCTTCTCTTGCTTCCTCGGTGCCAGGTAGGCGCGGCGTGATCGGGGATGGCTGACCAGCCCCCAGGGGAGACGGTGGGCAGAGTCCAGGCGTCCAGGCGATGGAGGCTGGTGTCTGCTCTCCTTGGCATTGGTGGACGTTGGTTCCTGCTGGAGGCCGTGGAGGAGAGACTGAAGCAGGCATCCGAGCGTCCTGGCCGCTCTGATGACGAAGGGGGCTGAGGCGGCTCCAGGGTCCCAGAAGGCCCCCAAAGCACCGGCTCGCTCTTAGGTTCCTTGTGTCGCTTGCACCTTTTCTCCTCCCTTAAAATCCTGCGTGGTTTCAGTGGAGAGAGGAGCTGTGGTCAGGAGTCCCGGACTCACCTCCTTGTATTTGTTTCTCTCTTGCAGGATAACCCAGAAGTAGAAAAGCGAGATCCTCAGGAATTAGTTGGTGAGTACCCCCGGGGAGTCTCGGGGGCAGATGTCTGAGCCTTGCCCGGAGTGACCTGGCTTCCCGCCACGCCCGGGCCTGCCCCTGCGTGGGGCTTCTCTCTGCTTCAGCCAAGGCCGCCGTTCTGCTGACAGCCTTTTCTTCATGTGCGCTCCCGGGGCCTTTGGCATTTGCTAAGATGTCTGAGTAGGACACCCAGGGAACAATTCTTCTTTGAAAATCATATTCATGGTGCGTTTCATTGGGCTTCGGTCAGTTGCCAATGTTGTCAAGATGGATTTGGGGCCTCCTTCAGCTGGGAGCTCATTCCCCTGGTGCCCTAGGCCTGTCCTCTGTCCTTGAACGCCTCCGCCCCATTTTGCTGGCATACTCGTGTAGTCAAGGAGCAAATGTGGCCTCTGCTGGCACTTTGGTCTGTGCCCAGGAGGGAACATGCCTCACAGCCCCAGCGTCTAGGATACTTTGCGACTTAGGAGGACGGGGCAGTATGTTTCTGGAAAATGGCACACCATCATCCCAGTCCTGTGCTAGCCCCTGCCTCCTGATCCTTTTTAGAAAGTCCCTCAACTCTGACAGTTTGGTTGTGGGCTTTGTAAACAGCTCTTCCAAAGCCTGTCCCAACCTCATGAAAGGGTGACCCTTCCTCTCTGTGGTGACTGTGACCATCTTTCCCTGCCTGCTGTGTTAACCTTCACAAAGCGGAGGTCCTGCTTCCCCGGGGCTGCCGCGGCTGCGGCCTACAAAAGCCACTCCCACTCTTCCAGATGGAGGCTTTGTGGCTCGCAGCCCCTTGTCCCGTTTTTGGACAGGATCCTCTAAAGGGTTACAGGATGTGGGGACCCATTCTGGTTTTCCTAACTAAAAGAAAAGTTGTTCCATTACTTTTGTTTGCTGAGGAAGGCTTGGGTAGGAACATACCACGATGACTAGCCCAGGCCCTCAGCAGGATTCTGCCTTTATCCCTGAGTGAGTCTTTAAAATCCTATAAAAACCAGAATTTTTCTAGACCTTAGTGTTCACTCCTTAGAAAATGGCGCTCAGGGGATGTGCCCCTTGGCTTTGCAGACAGAGGAAGCAGAGTGCGGCTTCCTTTGAGTGGGTAATCTACAGGGGTAGGTATGGACCAGAGCCTCGGTCTCCCGTGCCCTCCCCGCCTTGCCAAGCCCTGCGTGTACTCCCAAGAAACTAGGGGTGGGGGTGGTTGTGGGGTCTGCAAACAGGCTGCCCGGGAGCCCGCTGCTCTGCTCGAGGTTCCGGTGTCTGGCGGGCTCTGAGATGGGGGCATATCAGCCGTCTCCACCACGAATTCTTCTTCCCCAGCTTCCACCTGTTCTCTCCTTGCCACTTTGTGCCATTAGATGAGCTTTGCCACATCCATATAGTCCTGTTGACCCCCGTCACAGTCACAGTGTAAGACACGTCTGTCACTCCGAGGGCGTCGGCTGGCTCAGTTGGTGGAGAATGTGACTGTTGATCTCAGCGTCAGGAGTTCAAGCCCCACATTAGGCCTAGAGCTAACTTTTTTTTTTTTTTTAAGATTTTATTTATTCATTTGACAGAAATCACAAGTAGGCAGAGAGGCAGGCAGAGAGAGAGAGAGGAGGAAACAGGCTTCCTGCTGAGCAGAGAGCCCAATGCAGGGCTCGATCCCAGGACCCTGGGATCATGACCCAAGCTGAAGGCAGAGGCTTTAACCCACCGAGCTAGCCAGGTGCCCCAGGCCTAGAGCTAACTTAAAGAGAAATAAATGTTTAAAAAAGATTTTTTTTTCCCATCACTTCAGAATGTTCCCCATAACCCTCTCCTTGTAGACTGTTTCCTCCCTTGGCCTCAGGCAAGCAGTGATCTATTTTTCTCACTATAGTTTTTCCCTTTTTTAGAATTTCATAAAGAGCAGGATTTCTCAGCCTTGGCACTCTTGCCATTTGGGGCTGGAGCATTCCTTGTCGTGGGGACCTGACATGTGTTTGACACCACGTCTTAGCATATGCTCAGTCTTCAGGATGCCCCTAGCACTCCCTTCCCCCGCCAGATGTGACAGGGAAAAATGTTTCTAGACATTCCCAGATGTCCCCTTGAGGGCTGGGGGGACGTAATTGCCCCTCCGTTGGGAACCACAGATAGAAATGAAATGACCATCTTGTTCTTTGTCTGGCTTCTTTCACTCACCATGTTTTTGAGATCCTTCCGTGTTACTGGGCGTATCCATAGTTTCATTTTACTTCTAAGTACGTTCTTTCACAGTAGGGTTACCCCCATGGTTTTTTCTCCGTTCACCCCAGTAGGTCTTGAAGCCTCACTGTCCTGATTCCTCCTACCGATCTTCAGGGACGCGGTGATAGTTGAGCTCAGTCTGCACTCGGCTCCTTCGTTAGTACCTCTGGAAATGGGGCTCTCGGGTTGCTCTCCCCGGTATGGGAAGGATTTTCATCTGTGTAGACATATGTGTAGCCCCAGGTTTAATGGAGCAAATGAGAGCAGAAAAGCTGACTCAGAGGTCTTCCCAGCACCATGGCCACTTTGCAGAGCTGAGCACAGATGCCCTCCAAGTGCCCCACTGGCGCCCCGTGGTCATGCCTGGAACAATGGCCTGGGGTGATAATCGGTTGGGTTCTCCATGTCCCTAGTGAACTAGAGAGCACTCCACTGCTCCTGCTCGCAGCCCCACAGTACCCCCAGGCACTCCTTGCTCCCCACCATTACGTAAGCTCGACCAACGAGCCGCTCCTGCTTAGATTCACACCTGGCAGCTACGGATACCAGGGCTGTTTCCTGGCTTGGGTGTACACAGGGGTGAATCACCAAGGTAGACTTCTGAGTACAGCTGCCTTCTAGAATGCCCCAGCACACCCAAGAGCAGCCATGGTACCTGGAGCTGCCCTAAGGGCCTGGACACATTTCTCAATGGATTTCCTGGGAAAATGGTTTGAGGCTTTGTGGCTGCTCAAATGACCGTATATGCAGGTTTGAGGTCTTCTACTTAAGATTGTGCTGGGACTTAGGAAAGACAGTCACTGAAAGATTGCTCCTGGAAGCTGTGCAGAATTTTTTACCTAATTTTCTAACTGTCCCTTCACTTGCCAGTTACTTCATAGGAATGCTTTTGTTCCTAACCGGGGAGCTCAGGAGGGGCTCCCCCCACCCCAGTCATACTATACACCACTTGAGCCCTAGTGTGGTTGGGTTGCTGTGGCAACGGTGTCACACCCTGTTTTTCCAAAAGGCTTTCCTGGCAAATGCCAAAGGGCATTCTTTGTCCGTGCTGCACGCACACACACACACACACACACTCTCTCTCTCTCCCTCCCTCCCTCCCTCCCTCCCCCACCCCCGCACCCCCAGGGCAGAGCTTCACCCTCCTCATTTGTGCCCAAAGCACGCCAGGGCCCTCCATGTTTTTGCCCTCTAGAAATACCGAGGACAGCTCACCCCGGCCAGTTCTGCTCGCAGCTGGCCTCTGCAGCCTGCTTGAGCCTCTGGCTGAGAACCCCAGCCCCTCCCAGGGCTGAAAAGAAGGGGGAAGTCAGGAGGAGACTTGAACTCTAGCCAGGTCTGGGTACTGCCATTGCTTCAGGACTCGGGAGGCAGAAGGGAAAGGCCGGGCAAAGAGGAGCACATAGTCCCCTGGTGGAAACTGCTCCTGGGCTGCACTGATGTCCCAGGTCCTCAGCAGGGTAGGTCACCCCATCCCGGTCTTGCCCTCACCCAAAATGGCCGGCCTAGCGCTCTGTTGTCAGGGCGCATCCAGTGAGAACCCCGCTGCCGACCGGAGGCATTGGCACGTGTAGCGTGTTGAGACTCTGCCCCAGCCTCGGGCTTTGCAGTGTGTGCAGGCCTGTTCTGCAGCAACTGAGACTGGCAGAGCCCACAGAGCCATGCCCTCAGCCCTGCTCAGCACTGAGCTACTTATACTAATAGTGACGCTCTGAGCGGAGATCAAAGTACCTTATCTGCTAAGAAAAATATTAACCCGGCGCTGGGAGAAAAAAAGGCAAAGGCTGTGCTAGGCTCTCACCAGCCAGTCCGGACAGCCACTCAGGGCTAAGAGATAGTCTGGCCCAGGGCCTGGCACACAGTGGGTACCCAGCAGCTGCTTGCTGGGTGTTACTGGTGCTGGTTTGCTCATTCTTCCCCTTCATCCTGCCCCACCCCACTCCGCCTGCTGTTGGCTCAGTGTATGGCCCTTTTCATGAGAGAACGTTGTAGAGAGCACAGACAGGATCTTACAACAAATGGTGCATTGTCCGATCCCGAGCACATTCTGCAGGCCCAGGGTGGCCAGAGGCTACGGGGAAGGGAACAGAGCGAGCGGGCAACTTGGGTGGGCAGTGGCAGATCTCGGAGGGAATTATCCCTTGGGAGTTGTGGTTCTTCCCGTCAGAATCAGGCCTTTTGTTCCCAAGAATGAGGTGGGCCAACGGAGGGTGGATTGGTTTATTTTCAAAAGACTAAACTAATAACAGGTAATTTCTTTTAAAGCATCATTTATGCACCAGGCAGTTTGGAATGTTTTGAGTCCTAGAGGAACTCTGAACTTCTCTATCTTGGGCAAGAGCTTCCAGAATCCTGGGAGGTGTTAAAGGAACATAGCCCGTGGGAGGCTGGAGCCGGCTCGCACTGTGAACCGGTGGTGCTCCCCTCTTCCTGGGCCTGGGTCCAGCAACAAGAGCATCAGTAACCCAGAAACCAGCAGATGCTGCAGCTCAAAGCCCCCTCCCCTTCCCCCAACGGGTTGTTAGACATTCACCAGCAAACTCTGGACAGACCTTTTCCTGAAAAGTTCACTTCTAGGACGTGGTTTTATGCATTCTTGCCACCTGTCCCCTCTGCCTGAACTTCTCTTCCCCCGTGTTGGCACATGCTGGCTCCTTCTGGTCATTCGATCTCAACTCAGATGACAGAGAAGCCACTCTGAACACCACTGTACTGTTTCATAGCCTTTCTCTCTCCCTGAAAAGGTCATATGAGCCTTTTTTTCCTAACCATGTTTAGCCCCCATCCTACGCCCGCCCCCCGCCCCCCACCAGGTACATCCACAGAGAATTCTTTCTGTTCTCTCACAGCCTCCTTTTCTGAAAGAGTCCGGAACATGTCACCCGATGAAATCAAGATCCCGCCCGAGCCCCCTGGCAGGTGTTCGAACCACTTGCAAGTAAGTGCGGGGCTCATCTGCCGCAGCCCTTGTCGGGGGGAAGGGCTGCTCGGGTGTCTGGTTTGGTCTGACTTAAAGAGCCTTCCGTAGAAGCAGCAGCCAGGTCAGCGGGGGCCCGCACATCCTGGTCACCTCTCCTCGCCTGCGACAGGAGTTTGCTCTGATCCCACTGCCAGCCCCTCCCTCCTCACCTGGCGCTGTTCTAGCAGGGTCCCCCTAGCTCGCCCTCCAAGGGCTCCTAAGCCTGGACAGAGAAAACACCGTGACTTTCTGTGTGGCCCAGCTGAGCCAGGGGGGCACTTGACTGAGAAATGGAGGAACCATGAGAATGGAAGACAGTTTGTAGAAATGCAAAAACACAGGCGTTGATGTGCCTAAGGTTCTTGTCCTCTCCTGACAAGGTCGCAAACAGCCCCGGCCTGGGGTTTTGAAACTGGGAGGAACTGGGGCAATTAGTGCAGTCACTCCCTTGGGAGCAGGGCCTCGGGGGCAGCTGGGCCTTGCCTCTCCTTTTCAGCACCTGCAGTTGTTTCTCCTTGGCCCTCGGCGGGTTCTCGTGGGTGTGGAACCTCGTGATGGACACGAGAGCAGAAACCTGGGGCTGCCCAGTATGGGCGCCCGGTCCCCCTGCTCTGCCTTTGATCCCGTAGGTTCTGCTGGTCCCTCTGGCCACAGCACAGGCCCAGGGTGCCATCCTAACGGATGCATGACTAAGGGGCTCAGGGCCCGCAGAATGCAGCTGGCTGGGCAGGGCCCGCGTCAGGGCTGGGGGCGCGGCGCGGATGCTCTTCCTTTCCCAGAAGTCTCCCCCCTTGGCTGAGCTGTCCATGAGCACAGGCCTCGCCTCCCCGCCTGGCAACAAGCTGCGGCCTGTGAGGACAGTCTGGCAGTCTCTGCCAGACAGACAGCCAGCTGGCTCAGCCCTCAAGTTCAGCGCATTTCTCATTTTTAGACCCTTCTAGTGGTAGAAACCATCACCTTCAGTGAATACTTTAGTTGACCCGAAATGGGAGAACCCATCTGATGGCCCAGGAAACCCAGGAGAGTAATCTGTAAGATGCAGGTCGGCCTGAGTGGGCCAAGCCTTCCGCGTGAGGCCTCCCTGCTTTGCCCTTGAAGAGAGAACGGGGAGGTGTGTCGTTCTTGGTGGTCTCTGCCCTGGCAAAGGCATTACAGACCTCTCTCTGCACTTCAGTGCTTCCTCTGGCCAGTCTCGGCAGAACGAGTCAGCCTTCTGACACAGGGAGTGGATCACCTCTTCTGATGTTCCCCAAGGGCGTCACACGGGACCTCCAGCCCTGCCCACCACCTCCTGCAGGTGAAGAGTGCCCCCCCCATGTGTTTTCCTTCTGCAGAGTCTGTGCATTTAGCCGCCACTAGTCGGGGAGGCTGCAGCGAGGCCTTGCCCTGGGCCAGCACCAGCCTTGCTGTGTAAGACTGCTCCTCCTCGGAGGTGACTCTGCCCTGAGACCTGAGTTTCGGGGGCCTCTTCCCACGCTGGGTGGTGTGGCCGCCATCTGCTACCGGCCTCATCTCTCTGGGCCTTGAGACACCCGTGGGACTGGCCTGGCTCCCTGCCAGCTGGTTCTCCTGTTGCCCACTGAAAGCCAGAGGACGGGTCTGGGGGTGGGGGTGGGTAACTTTAATGAGACCCGCTCTTGACCCGTGACAGTGCCTCTTAATAACGTCGTGGGGACTGGCTGTCTGTGAGCCTGCCTACAAAGGACACTGTAGGAAGTTTGTGGGGCCAAATCCAAAAAACACTACTCTTTCCTTCCTTCCTCTGAAATGATGTAGCCTTCCTTGGTCTCCCACTGAGGACTGAAGCCTATGTTAAAATTGAAAACCAGCATTGAGCCCCCCTGCCCATCCTCTTGGGGTGATCCAGGAGCTGGCTGACAGTGGAGGAGTCCTCCATTGTCTTCTCCATGGTTTCTCCACCTTGACCTTTTACTGCTCCCTCTGCCAGCCATCCAGAGGGAGAGAGGAGAAAGCAAAACGAAAACAGACTGGTCTCGGTTCCTCTTACTTGTGCTCAGCGCTGGTCACAGGCTGGGTGGAGAAAGACCACAATGTGACTGGAATAGGTCTTCGCATGTCTCTGTGGGTCTCTGTGGCCCAAGTGTCCACCCAGCACGTGTGACCACAGGCTCGGATTGCCATGGGTAGGTGGTGTCAGAAGTACCCTTCTGTTTCTCTTCTGTAGGACAAGATCCAGAAGCTTTATGAGCGGAAGATAAAAGAGGGAATGGATATGAACTACATTATCCAAAGGAAAAAAGAATTCCGGAACCCCAGGTGAGTTTTCCATGGGCCTGCAGGGTCAGGTGAGTCACTGATGTCGGCCTGGGAACTGGAATGCCCCTGTGGAAGTGGCAGGGAGAGGCCCAGCTAAGATCGCACCTGTGCCCACAGCGGCCACCACCCAGGCTGCAGTAACACAGAAACCAGGATGAAGAGTGGAAGCCGAGAGGCCTGAGCTGGGTCCTCCTCGCTCTGCTCCTAGGGCGTACAGCCTCTCGAGGCCTCGTCTCCTTGTCTCTACAGAGGGGGAATTGGACTAGATAGTCCGTGTGGGTTCCTCTTCCCCTCCAAACTGTCACTGGGGCTGCACACGGGTGACAGGATTTAGGTACAGAGATTTGTCCAGGTCTTACTCCATCCGGGGCCCCAAGCACATGGCACACATGGGAGTCTGATATAGTGACAGCAGGGACCTGCCCCGCCCCGCCCCACAAACTGTAGGTCAGATGTCCGGATAAGACCGAAAACCTGGACACCGTACCTGTCCTGGCCCCTGGCTAATGAGCCATCTCTCTGGGCGTGGGGAGGACTGGGAATGACTTCATGCCAGGCCAGGGGACATTTCCCCTTCTACCACAAAGCTTGCTTGGAACAGTTCAGCTGGGTTTAAAGGGTTCATTTGAGCCCAAGAACCAGACGGTTCTGATCTCTCAGAATCTGCTGCACACACAGCGTGGGACCAGGGCTTGCTCAATGCCTTCTGCTGTTCTTTCAGCATCTACGAGAAGCTGATCCAGTTCTGTGCAATCGATGAGCTGGGCACCAACTACCCAAAGGTATGCCCTGCGCACAGAGGCGGCGGGTTGATGGGGGCTGCCCAGGGTGCTGCGCTCACTCTGCTAGATTTGGCCTGGAGCCACGACGCAGGCCAGTGTAGCAGCAGTGCTGGCTGAAGAGCGCAGGCCCCAGCTCCCTCAAGTGAGCCCCCCTGGCTCTGAAATGGTCCAGGAGAGAGATCACAGCAACAGACCCTGACTGGTTAGGGCCCAAGCTTGCACTCGCTGTGCTCCTGTGGCAAAGTCCACAGACGAATGCCTCACTGCCTCATACTCCCAGGAGGAAATTGGTTACCCCGTGGCTGGACCTGGGATAACAGCTTAGGCCCTGTCCCCTTACGGCAGGAGCCTCCAGACTAGGAAAAAATCCATGGAGGGACTTGGGTTTTTAAGCCGTTTGTCATCCAACAACCCTTGCTGGCTACAGCGTTAGCTCTTTATTTTGCAGGATATGTTCGACCCCCACGGCTGGTCTGAGGACTCCTACTATGAGGCATTAGGTGGGTGGCCATCCGTCCATCTGTCCTTCCGTCCGTCTGGTCAGCCCGCCAACATGTATTTCAGGGTTTCCCCTGTGTCAGGCCATGTCCGGGGCAGTGGGTATACAGCCTTGAATGGTACAGACCTTAGGAGGCTTACGACCTGGCACAGAAGGCAAAGAAGGAGGAGTCCCAGCAGTGACGGGTGTGGTGGGGGTGCAGGTAGGGCGCCCTAACCAGCTGAAGGGGGCCAGCGCAGAGGGGGTGGGATCGGCCTTGCCAAGGAAGTCCTGTTCGAGCTGAGGTTCGAAGGTGCAGAGAGAGGCCCCCCCAGGGAGAACAGAGAGGAATTTCAGAGTCCGAGCCCCCAGCAGCCCCTGGCCCAGATCTGGCCTATAGTTGTGTTTGGTTTGGCCCATACAAGTTTTGTCCTGCGTTAATTTGAATGAGTTGCCAACATTGTACCTCAAGTTTGTAACCCGGCTTTTCTGGGTCAGCGGGTAGGTTGTCCACATGGGGCCTGCATCCCCACATGGCGACGACAGTCTGCTGGCGCTTAGGAGCAGCCGGCCCCTCCACACGAGGGTGCACAGCCCCAGCCCCTGAGCCTGCTGGTGTGAGGCCTCTGCTTGGTGCCAGCCGAGGACCGGCCTTCCATTTGTCCATCGCAACAGGACAGTGAGCCCCATGGCCTGGAGGCTGGGTGTGCGCACTGAGCAAGAGTACGGGGTGTGGCAAGTGCGGGTGTAGGGACCCTCGGCCTAAAGTGGCCCCTCACGCGGGGACTATTCCAAGGCTGCTTTTCTTAGATCTTCTCTTGTCTTTGTAGCTAAAGCCCAGAAGATTGAAATGGACAAATTGGAAAAGGCCAAAAAGGAACGAACCAAAGTAAGTGACGGATGAATATCCTGGTGGTGGGAGGGGCAGGTGTGTGGACTGTCATTTCACAGCCCCCACCATCAGCTTGAAGGTGCCTCTCGGTTTCCTGGGGTCTGTGGTCTGTCGCGCTGCACCCTCCCTCTGCTCCCCTCACCACTGTGGCGCTCTGCTGGCTCTCGCCGCTGTGCCCTGTCCTCCCCGGACTGAGTAGAGTGACGGTCTTCCTTCTGAGAGCACCTTCTCGGCCTCCAGGTCTGATCTCCATAGTCCGCCTCAGTGCCTCCTTGCAGGTCCTGCACCTGGTGGCCGAAGGACCCCTTATTTGAGGCCCCTGACCACCACTTCTTCCCAAGCAGCATGGTCTGGATCCTTTGGGGAACAAATTTGGCTCTGAGACTAAATGTGCTCGGGCCGCTAGCTCTGCCGGCCTTTGCTCTGCTCTGACCTTCCAGCAGCAGTGGGGCTTCCAGGATGCGGCCCGACCCCACCCCCAACAAACCCCCGGCAGGAGCTACATCTCGGGTGTGCCAGCGGCCCTCCCAGCAGCTGCTGGGCAATCAGGCTTTCTCATTCTTAGTGCTGCTGGAACGGTCCCTCCTCTTTCCCTCCCTGTTCCAAACCCCAGGCTTAGCGTGGGCCATGTCTCCAGCACACGGGCACCAAAGCTGTGCTGCTCCTGGGGCGGCAGGATTGGGGGGGGCACCTCCATTCGGAACGTGAGGCAGGGCAGCTGGTTGATGTGCCCTGCATGTACAGAATCCCAGTGATGCGCAGAGCATTCCAGTGTCTGTCTGGAAGGCTCTCCTTGGGGCACCTGGGGGGCTCAGTCAGTGAAGCAGGTCGTAATCTTGCAGTCCTAGGATCAAGCCCCATGTCAGGCTCCCGGCTCATCGGGGAGTCTGCTTCTCCCTCTCTAGCTCCCCCTCCTTATGTGCACACGTGCCCACGCTCTCTCGCTCTCTCAGATAAATAAAATACTAAGAAAAAAGGAAGACTCTCCTTGAAGTAGTAAAAGTAAATCCTTTTTCTTCCTCTTTTTCTGCCCCTCCCCACTCCTAAAAAATAATAAAAATAAAAGGGGTGCTTGGGTGGCTCAGTCAGTTAAGCATCCAACTCTTGGTTTGGGCTCAGGTCCTGACCTCAGGGTCGTGAGATCGAGCCCCAAGTCAACTCCATGCTGGGTGTGGCACCTGCTTGAGACTCTCCCCTTCTCTCCCCCACCCCAGCTTAAAAAAGAAAGGTAGTAAAAGTCTCCTCTGGGCACCTCTCCGACACCCGTCCCTCCCTTAGATGGTGCGACAGTGCTGCTGCCCAGGGCTTCCTTTGTACGGTGCCCATCTGTGCCCGCCCTTACCTCTTCTCCGCTCTCCCTCCAGATCGAGTTTGTGACAGGCACCAAGAAAGGTACCACGACCAACGCCACGGCCACCACCACCACCACAGCCAGCACAGCGGTGGCAGGTAGAAGGGGGCTTGTCCGCTTCCAGCCACACCGCGAATGGAGCGAGGGTTGCCCTGCCTTGTCTGGGGGAGGAGAGGCTGTGGGGATCTTGGGCCTAGGCTCCCCCTTGCTGTGCTTTTTTCTGACCCCAGAGTTTGTTAAGGCCTGTGGGGAGCCTGGGGTGGGGTCCCCAGTCCACTGGCTGCCCTGGCATTTCTGTGGCAGGGGCCACTCAACTCTGACCTGCTAGAAAAGGGAGTGTTGCTTTTCGGTCCATCTGGGTCCTGACGCCTCCCTCGCCTTCTTGCAGATGCCCAGAAGAGGAAAAGCAAGTGGGACTCGGCCATCCCAGTGACGACGATAGCCCAGCCCACCATCCTCACCACCACGGCGACCCTGCCCGCCGTCGTCACGGTGACCACCAGCGCCAGCGGCTCCAAGACCACTGTGATCTCTGCCGTGGGCACCATCGTGAAAAAGGCCAAGCAGTGACCTGAGGGACCAGCTTGGAGTGGCTCGGACATTCTTCTTCCCGTCGATGGGAGGAGCCACTCCGGGGCCCAAGGAGACTGTGTAGCGCAGCAACCCGTGTTAGCGCGGAGGAGCCGCTCTGTTTATTTCAGGACTGGGATCTGCTCCCAGGTGCCACCCCAAGAGGAGCCTCTGTGTGGTTCCAGCCAGGGAAAGGACATTGCCACAGAGGAGTCGGGTGCTATGGACTGTGTGGACACACCACTTGGGGCCTGGGGCCCTATTAAAAGTGCCGTGTTTCCCAGCTCGGGCCTCTTGGCTACACTGGCCTCTACTGTGGTCTGTTTTCAGGCAGAAGTGGGAGTTCCAAGTGCTCTCTCCATCTCTTGTGAGGGTCACTACCTCAGCGTTGGTAGTGGAGCGGCCGAAGCCTATGGCCTTAGTCCGTAGGGGTGGCCCGGGAAGTTGGCGTGGTCACTCCCAGCATACGCCCCTTGGCGTGGGCAGATGGGAGCCCTGAGGGTAGGGGAGCCCCCCGGTCCCGCTGTCCACTGCCCTGATCCTGAAACCCAGCCAGGTCTCAGACGAGAGCCGAGGCCTCTCTTCCCTTGGGGGTGACTGAGCCCTCCCCCGACCAGTTTTTAGACACACCCAGGCTTTTGAAGTCAAGCCAGTTGCCAGAAGGCCTGGGTTTGATCCCCAACCCACACACAGAGCCAGAGAGGCCTCAGCACCCGGCCACGGTGGCCCCGGTCCCTCAGTGCCCGGCGAGCGCGGGCCCCGCGCCGTGTGGGACATGAATCACCTCCTGCCCCGGCCGGCGGCAACTCATTGTTTACGTGAAAGCCAGGCTCCTGGGAGGATCCTGCCACCCCACCTTTCCTGTGCCTGTTATCTCTGCCCCACAGCAGCGTCTGGGCAGCACCAGCGGCCGCTGGGCTCCTCTTGAGGCCAAAACCGATTTCCCAGCCGCCGCCGGCTCCAGAGTCCGGAGGGAATTTGCTGCCTTTCTCGCTCCCTGGCAGCTCTCCAGGCCAGCGGAAGGGCTCCGTGTCGGAGGGGGAAGCCAGGCCGTGAAGAGCCGTGTAGCTTCTGGGGCACGAAGGGCTGGGAAGGCAGTCTCGAGCGCACCCCAGTGCCTGCATCGCTGGCCGAGGGTGCCGGTGTCACCCCACCGTCCCCGCAATCTGACTGGACTCGCGTGTGTCCCTGCACCCGTGCCCTGCCCCACACACTCGGGTGCTGAGAGCGGTCAATCCCGCTCCCCTCCTTTGATGGGACCTCGCCACCCGGGCGAGGAGCTGCTGCCCCCTTAGTCCTGAGGGGGTCTGTGAAGGCCTCCTGCCCTGCAGCCTCCGCCAGAGGCCCCTCCGTAGCTCCGTGCGGCGCCGTGGGAGTGGCGCGAGACCGAGACTCGGCACCTCTGCTCTGGAGCCTGGTTTAAACAAGTCGTGTTTTAGTCCTGTGTCGAGCCCTTGTCTCTGTGAGTCTTCTCCGTCAGATCCCCGTAATAAAGCTTCCTAAGGCAGTTGTGAGGAGTCTGTGGAATGATTGATGCAAGAGCTGTGTAGACAATAAGGTGTGACTTTGTTGCTGGCCTGTCCGGTTCCTTCTTCATTTAAACCAAGGAGAGAAGCAGACTCCACCGCTAAGACCAGCCAGGATCATGGCCCTTGGCTGTCCTCTGCACACCCCCTGCCCTGCCACTGGACAGTAAAGGGCACTCGCCCAATGAGTTGGGCAGCCCCATGTGGCCAGGCTATTCCCCTCAGAAGACTTGTGAGTTGGGTCAAGCCCTCTAATCCCTCTGAACTTGACTTTACTCTTCTGTAAGACAGGATTAGTGCCTGCCCAGCTTAGTGCCACTGAGGGTGGCGTGGGGTCAAATTACCAGTTCCTTTCTGTGGAGACCGGATGTTGCAGGCACTGAGGACCCCGGGGATCTCTGCCTGGTTGGCCCCTGCTCGCAAAGAACCCAGTCTGGACAAACCGAACTCTGTCCCAGCCCCCCAGGCATCCCTGCCCTCTTCCTATAGTTCTGACCGTGGGTGATGACCTCAGGATCCATCCCAGGCCAGCAGCTCCATACCCGGGATCCTGTGCTATCCCCACATCACATGGGCCCTGGGCAGACCTTGTCTGTAAGGAGGCCTCAACCTCCCCCACTCCCATCCAAGCTCCATCTGGCCTCGTCCTACACCCCCTCACGATGGGGCTCTCACCAGGTCACATGGCCCCCTGCTTTCCATCCCAGCAAGGCTGCCAACAGCCTCGCCACTCCCGGCCTCCCACTCCTCTTCTCCACGGCCCTTTCACTGTCTTCATCCGTGCACCTGCGGTGCTCCCAGATGTGGCTCAGGCTTTCCCTCCAGACTCCCCTGGGCATTCATCACTCCCCATACGCCGAGAAGGGGCCCTCTGCTCCCTGTACCTCTGTGTACATGCCTTGGTTCTGAGACCACTCGTGTCTCCTGGTGCTCCTTATGAGTGGGGAGTGGTCAACCAGACCTCGGTCCAAGTGCCCAGGTGATTGGAGGGACAGGGGATGGAAGGAGAGGTGGTTCCTGCCCCGTTGGACACTGGACTGAAAGCTCCGACCCTTGAACCCGCCGCCGCCCCAAGAGCCTCCTGTTGGAGATCTCCGCACATTGGTAATTACTCAGTCTCCGTCATGGGCACAGGAATGTTCACGATCCCCTCTAATTCTGTGTATGTTTAAAATCTCTTGGGCCGCCTGGGTGGCTCAGACGGAGTCCTGGGATCGAATCCCACAACAGGCTCCCTGATCAGGGAGTCTGCTTCTCCCTCTCCCTCTGCTCTTCACCCCACTCTCCTACTCTCTCTCTCTCAAATACGTAAAATCTTTAAAAAATAAAATAAAATAAAATCTCTGTTAAAAAAAAATTAGGGGCGCATGAGTGGCTCAGTTGGATGAGCGTCTGACTCTTGGTTTCGGCTCAGGTCATGCTCTCAGGGGCATGAGATGGAGCCCCGTACCAGTCTCCACGTCAGTGGAGATTCTCCCTCTCCCTCTGCTTCTCCCCCACCCCTCGAGTGCTCTCTCTCTGTCTCTCTAAAATAAATAAATAAAATCTTAAAAAAAAATCAGGGGCACCTGGCTGGCTCAGTCAGTAGAGCATGTGACTCTTTTTTTTTTTTTTTTTTAAGATTTTATTTGTGTAACACAGAGGGAACACAAGCTGGGGCGGGAGGAGAAGCAGGCTTCTGGTTGAGCAGGGAGCCCAGTGCAGGCCTCAATCCCAGGGCTCAATCCCAGGACCCCAGGATCATGATCTGAGCCAAAGGCAGATGCACTTAACGACTGAGCCACCCAGGCGCTCCTGAGCATGTGATTCTTAATCTCAGGTCATGAGTTCAAACCCCACGTAGGGCGTGGAGCCTACTTACAAAAAAAAAAAAAAAAAAGTTCTTTTAATTAAAAAAATAAAAAATAAAGGCCTGTCGAGCCAGAAAAAAGAATGAGGAAGATCTCCATGGACAGATTCAGAGTAATCTCGAGGAGAGCGGAAATGAAAAGGGCAAAGTGCAGAAATGGCATGTAATAGGATGCCTTTTGTGAAGAAAGGGAGCAAACACAAAAATAAGAGAAAAGAGACAAAAGAATAAAATCTAAGAAATTAAGAAAATTCCCTAATATTAAATTTGAATCAGAAACATCAATACGAACACATGATTCAAAAAAATTTCCTAGGGTGCCTGGGTGGCTCAGTGGGTTGAAGCCTCTGCCTTTGGCTCAGGTCATGATCTCAGGGTCCTGGGATCGAGCCCCACATCAGGCTCTCTGCTCAGCGGGAAGCCTGCTTTCCTCTCTCTCTGCCTGCCTCTCCACCTACTTGTGATCTCTCTGTCAAAAAAATTTCCTAACCAAGAGGACCCAGCGTGATGGCCCTCAATAACAGTTAAGATTTTTTTAAAATTTCTTTATTTGAGAGAGAGAGAGAGAGCAAGAGAACAAGTGAGAGCGTGAGCAGAGAAGGCGGCAGAAGGGAGAGGGAGAAGCAGACTCCCCGCTGAGCAGGGAGCCCCGTGCTCCTTAGAGTAAGGAACCTTCCACCCCGAAAGCTAAGTGGGACTAGAGCGGGTTGTTCCAGAAAGCAAGGAAGACTAGCAGGAGTGTTTCAAAGGTCAATCAAGCTGGTGTAAAGGCTCTCCCACTGGCCAAATGTGACGAAAATCGAACGTTCAGAAAGAATGCAGTTATTTGTGAAAAAGGAAAAGAACCCTTGTTCTCTGTCCACTTCTACTCACAACACCCACAAAACACTCCTGACACCAGACGTGCGGGCTTTCCGCCTCCTGTAATTCTGACACCAACGACCTGCAGTTTGTAGGCGCTTCGCCCCGCCCCCCTCGAATGCTAATTGCAGGGCGGGGCCTCTGGTACTTCGGACCAACTGGCTATAAATTGGGGGTTCCCGTGATCCGCTCCAAGACTCAGTAATTTGCTAGAATGCCTCACAGAACTCAGGAAAACAGTTTACTTCATGGATTACTGGTTTATGAAAGGATCCAACCAAGGCAGAGCCAGACAGAAGAGAAGCATAGGGGCTCCGTACGGAGCCAGGGGCTTGGAGCTTCCGTGCCTTCTCTGGACACAGCACCCTCGCAGCAGGCCAGGTGTTCAGCAATCTCGAAGCTCTCCGAACCCCCTTGGGTTAGGATTTTCATGACGGCGTCATTACTCCACATAATGGATTAAATCATTGGCTTTTGGGATGGAACTCCATCTCCACCCCATCCCCTCTCTCCAGAGGTCCATGGGGGCAGGGGTAAGGGTGGGGGGGCGTTGAGACTGAAAGTTCCAACTCCAATCACGTGGTTGGTTCCCCTGACAACCAGAGCCCCCATCCTCCGTGGCTTTCCAAAAGTCACCTCATTAACATAAACTCTGTGGGGGTTGAAAGGAGCCTGTTATGAATAACAAAAAACACCCCTTTCACCTTTGCGGGCCCCAGAGCAGCTCCAGGAGCTGTGGACAATGACCAAGTATAGATCTCTTCTATCCCGTCATCACTGTACACGACTGAACAGACAAAAAATTATTCACGCAAAAAAAAAGTTATTCATGCATAGTATTAAAAGAAAAAGAAAATATGTATTGGCTGCCATGAGGGTAGAATATTACTCACTCTTTGCTCTGAAATTGATAGGTAAAAGAATTCGCCCTTTGGGCACTTTTTTTTTTTTAAGATTTTATTTATTTATTTGACAGACAGAGATCACAAGTAGGCAGAGAGGCAAGCAGAGAGTGAGAGGGGGAAGGAGGCTCCCTGCTGAGCAGAGAGCCCAATGTGGACCTCAATCCCAGGACCCTGGGATCATGACCTGAGCCGAAGGCAGAGGCTTTAACCCACTGAGCCACCCAGGCGCCCCCCTTTGGGCACTTTTGACAGGGTTATAAAATGGTGGGACCGCTCTGGAACATAGCATAGTGGTCCTCAAAAAATTAAACATGGGGCTACATGTGACCCATCAATCCCACTTTGGGGATAAATCCCAAAGAATTGAAAGTAAGGTGGAGAAGATTGATTTGCAGGGTAGCAGCATTATTCAAATTTCCAAGGGGTGGGAGCAATCCAACACCCACTGACAGATGAATGGATAAACAAAACGTGGTATTTAGATACTAGGAAATATTATTCAACCTTAAAAAGGCAGGAAATCTTGCCGCATGCAACATAGATGGACAGTATGATAAGTGGAAATAAGCCAGTTACAAAAAGACAAATGCTGTACGATTCCACTTATATGAGGTTTCTAAAGAAGTCAAATTCATTAACACAAAAAATAGACACAAATTCATTGACGCAAACATAGAATGGGAGTGAACCAGGGGCTGGAGGAGGAAGAAATGGGGAGCCGGTTAATGGGTACAGAGTTTCAGTTCTCAAGAGGAAAAGTTCTGGAGACACTGTGGCCCAATAATGAGAATATACTTAACCCTATTGAACTGTACATTTACAAATGACTAAGATGGTAATTTTTTAAAAAGATTTTATTTGTTGATTTGACAGAGATCACAAGCAGTCAGAGAGGCGGGGGGGGGGGGGGTAGGCTCCCCGCTGAGTAGAGAGCCCAATGCGGGGCTGAATCCCAGGACTCTGAGATCTGACCTGAGCCAAAGGCAGAGGCTTTAACCCACTGAGCCACCCAGGCGCCTCTAAAAATTTTTTTGAAATTTTTTTTTTCTACCTTGTTTGAGGAAAACATCAGCATTCTAGAAACTGACGGGAAAGCCAAGTTTTTTGGTAAACGCACTGACACCTGCGGCTGCTCCTAGAACCTACAGGTCCCCGACCTGAGCGGCAGCCACCAGCAGCGCTCCTGTCCTCCAGCCCCGCCCTCCAGACCCACCATCCCCGGGGGGCAAACTGACTGGCCGGTTCTCCTCCTCCTTAATGGGGTTGTGTGCAATTTGGAGTTTTTCATAAACCAGCACTCTTGATGGTATAGCCTTTAGTTGATGGGGGAGTTTTGTAGTAAGAAAATAGGACCTCCCTTAAGTCGTTCCAGAACGGGTTTTTATGCCAAATTCCCAAAGTTTTATATATTTTCCTGGTTTACCACTGACTAAATTGTGAATAAGACTTCACCCCCTTTTACTATCCAACATTCGTTTTGTTTTGTTTTGTTTTTTTAGATTTTATTTATTTATTTGACAGAGATCACAAGTAGGCAGAGAGTCAGGCAGAGAGAGAGAGGAGGAAGCAGGCTCCCCGCTGAGCAGAGAGCCCAATCCCAGGACCCTGAGATCATGACCTGAGCAGAAAGCAGAGGCTTTAACCCACTGAGCACCCAGGCGCCCCATTATTCAACATTCTTAAAGTTTAATAATTTTTTTAAAGATTTTATTTTCATTTTTTAAACATTTTATTTATTTGAGAGAGAGAATGATAGAGAGAGAGAGAGCATGAGATGGGGGAGGGTCAGAGGCAGAAGCAGACTCCCTGCTGAGCTCAATCCCAGGACTTCAGGTTCATGCTCTGAGCCAAAGGCAGACGCTTAACCGACTGAGCCACCCAGGCACCCCTAAAGATTTTATTTTTAAATATTCTATAGCCCCAACTTGGGGCTTCTGCACTGAGCCAGCCAGATGCCCCCTTAAAGTCCTATTTTGGGGGTGCTGAGTGGCTCAGTCAGTTAAGAGACTCTTGGTTTCTACTCAGGTCTTGATCTTAGGGTTGTGAGTTAAAGTCCCATGCTAGGCATGGAGCCTACTTTAAGAAAAAGTCATATCTTAGGTTTACATTTCAGACTTGTTCAATAAAATGCAAATAATAAAAAATAAAACGTAAAATAAGTTTCTATAACCCAAAAAGAAGCATTTATCCTGTATTTTGGGGGGGCTTGGGTTTTTTGGTTTTAATTTTAAGTATGCTCCACACCTACACCCACACCCAGCGTGGGTCTTGAACTCACAATCCCGAGACCTGGAGTTACCTTCTCTACTGACTGAGTCAGCCATAGTCTACGTTTTTGGAGGCACATAGTTTCATTGAGGGAACTTCTATTTTTCTTTTTTAATCAGAAGGATAGCTTCTATTAACGTAGAAACAGAAAATCACCATGCTTCAGCTTCCCAATTCAGGCAAAGATCCACAGGGGATGCTGACTAAAACCATTCAGGGATGGACGCCTGGGTGGTTCAGTGGGTTAAGCCTCTGCCTTTGGCTCAGGTTATGATCTCAGGGTCCTGGGATCGAGCCCCACATTGGGCTCCCAGGGAGCCTGCTTCCCCCATTCTGTCAAATAAGTAAATAAAATATTTAAAAAAAAAAAACATTCAGGGAAAGTTCACTGGGAAGTAGGCAGGGTGACAAAGCCTCATCACCCCCTCTAGCTTACTTCTTAATCACAAAGTAAATAGCAAATTTTTTACAATGGAGAGAGATGGCAGTCACTTCCTTAATAGTCACTAACAGTGATGGGGCTCCTATCCTGTGGCACCCAATAAAACACACCCAGCACCATCTAGGACCATCCTTGCCAAAAATGTTTCGCCTAAATCTAATCAGGCTTTTGGACACAACTTCCAGTTTGCAGGAAGCTAAAAAAAAAAAAAAAGTCCAATGACACCATGAGGAAGCAGTCAGACAAAATAGACAGCGGGACTTCTGCAGATCACTACTGGCCTGCCTCTTCAAAAGGTCAGCTGGGGGAGAGTAAGCAAGAAAGAGGGGTGCCCGAGTGGCTCAGGGGGTCAATGAAGCATCTGCCTTCTGCTCCAGTCATAATCTTGGGGTTCCTGGGATTAAATGCCTTGTCAGTCTCCCCGCTCAGAGGGGAGCCTGCTTCTCTCTTCCCCTTCCCCTGCCCGGTGCACTCAGTCTCTCTCTCTCAAATAAATAAATAAAATATCTTTAAAAAATAATAAATTGAATAAAGAAAGAAAGAGATAAATCAATCAAATGCAATGGATTGGACTCAAATTCAAAAAAGAAATAGTTTTGGGGCACCTGGGTGGCTCAGTGGGTTAAAGCCTCTGCCTTCAGCTCAGGTCATGATCTCAGGGTCCTGGGATCGAGCCCCGCATTGGGCTCTCTGCTCAGTGGGGAGTCTGCTTCCTCCCCTCTCTCTGCCTGCCTCTCTGCCTACTTGTGATCTCTGTCTGTCAAATAAATAAATAAAATCTTTAAAAAAAAAAAAAAAAGGAAACAGTTCCAAAAGACATTTTTGGGACAACTAAGAAATTCTAATATGGACTGAATCATGGATAATAGAACATTCATTTTCATTTTCTTTTTTAAGATTGTATTTATTTATTTGTCAGAGCGAGCACAGGCAGGCAGAGTGGCAGGCAGAGGCAGATGGAGACGGAGAAGCAGGCCCCTGCTGAGCAAGGAGCCCGATGTGGGACTCCATCCCAGGACGCTGGGATCATGACCTGAGCCAAAGGCAGTGACTTAACCAACTGAGCCACCCAGGCGTCCCGCTTTTTAATTTTCTTAGATGTGATAAAGTTATTGAGATTGTGGGGGGCAGAGGAGGAGGAGGAGGAGGAGAAGAAAAAGGGGGAAGAGAAGGGGGACGAAGGGGTGGAGAAGGAAGAGGAGAAAAAGAAGAAGCAGGCAGTGTGTTCCATTTCTCTGGGTAGCCCTAGCCTCCTTAATCATGTTTAGAAGGGTCCAGCAATGAGGAAAGGAAGGGGCTCCTGAGCCCACTGAGTCCGTGGCCTCACGGCCAGGGTCTCCTTCTCTGGGAGAGTGCCTCTATCCCCCACCCCCAGCAGGGGTGTGTATCCCCTACCCAGTCCCTCTAATGGGCCGTGCTGGCAGGCTGCTCTCTGAGCGCCTACATCCCTGAGTGGACTGTGCACCTGCTGGAGTAGCTCAGGTCTTCGGGGCACTTGTGCTCACCTGGCATGCCCAGACCTGCGTGCCTCCACCAAACTGGGGCTCCTGCCACAGTGCTCGCAAGTCCAGGAGCCAGTCCCTCTAAGTAGTTGGCCTGTGCAGAGGAGCTCTCAAAGACCACTGGGCAAGCCGGCAAGGGTGACTGTGGCTCGAACAGTTGCAGGGAGCACTCATGTGTCCCTGGCACTTCCACATCAGGTCCCACTTGCTCCATGATCAATCTGAGAGCTGGCAGTGCACAAGCCTCTTTACAGAGGAGAGCACTGACAGCTGGGAGGCTTTGCGGCCCTCCCATTGGGTTCAGGCGCACTTTCACTGAGCACCTGCTATCTGCCAGGCACTGTGCTAGGCGCTGGAAATAAAAAGATGGGCTAGAGAGCATCCTTCTCAAGGGTCACAGTCTAGTGGGGAAGAGAAACTCCTAAACACATCATTTCAAACCAGTGTGGCAAATGAGTAGAAAAAGCCATGTCCTGGAGGCGGGGGCTGGCTACAGGGGCACATAATCCCACCAAGGGTGCAGGGAGGTCAAGGAGGCTCTCTGGAGCACGTGACATCAGCACCAGGCACGTGACATCAGCACCAGGCCTTCCAGTTAAAGAAGGATAAACCAGGTGGGTTGGGGGCAGGGGAGGGAGAATGGAGACATCCTGAGCAGAGGACCTGGCCTCCAGCAAAAGCACGGTGGCTCCAAGCTGCACGGCCTGGGCACTGGGGCTGCTAGCCATGGGGCATTGTGTGGCACCTGTTGGGAGGTGGGGCTAGAGAGGTAGACCAAGTTGGGGTCCTGAAGCAACTACAGAGGCTCCAGCTTGAACACGTGCAGCACTTGAAAGATCGCAGGCAGAGGACCTCGGGGGGGCCAGGTCTGTGAACCGCATTGTCCAGAACAACTGTAACAATTTGAGTGCCTACTCCATGTCAGGTCAGTGCTGGCCACTTCACGGGCATTACTCAAACGTCAAGGAGGTTTAAGTGCCTTGCCTGAGGACACTCGGGGAAGCAGTCCTTACTGGGATCTCCCTCTAGACACACGTGGAGGCGGGTGAGGCCGAACGGACCCAGGGAATGACAGATGGGGCTCAGGCATCCTTGGGCCCGCGCGGGCACCGGCACCGGACGAAAGCCACGCGCACACGGTCGATGGCCGTCGGGGCAGCGGGGCTGCTCACCGCCTTGAGTCCGGAGGTGGGTGGGCAGCCAAGAGGCCACCCCCCGGCCGGAGGTACCGGGCACCCGACTCCGCAGCCTGGAGGGGTGGGGAGGCGCGGCGCCCGGGGCCGGCCCGGAGAGATGGGGGAGGCTCCTCCTCCGCCCCCGCCGCCGTCGGTCGGGGCGCAGGGGCTGGGCGCCGAGGGAGCCGCAGCCTTTTCCGGGGGGCGGGCCCGCGGCGGCGGCGGCGCCCCGGCTCCTGCCCCGACAGGTGCGCGCCGCGCGCAGGAATGCGGCGGGCCTGACTCACCAGCGCCTCCTTCCCACCTGCCGCCCGCCCCATAAAGCGGTCCCCTCCCCGCGGCCGCCGCCCGCCCTCCCCGCCACCCGCCCTCCGGACAGTCCCGGCTCGCCCGCGCGCTGCAGCCGGAGCGGCCGAGCGGAGCCCAGCGCGGGGAGGGCGCCAGTCCGCGCCGAGGTAGGTCGGGCCTCCGACCGCGGCAGGCGCGGGGGGCTTGGGCGCGGGGCAGGGGGGCGGGACGGCGGGACAGTCGGGGGTCGCCGGGCTGCACCCCGCCCGCCCCTCGAGTGCCCCGGGCCGCCTGTGCTGGGCGTCCGTTCTGGGAGCCTGGAGGCGAGGAGGGGAAAGTGAGTGCCCACCGCAGCCCGGCCAGCACATCCAGGGGCCCTTTTGGGAGGGCCGGGTGCCTTTTGTTTCCTCAGCTCTTCCCTTCCTAAAGGCTGCCAGGCCTTGGCCCCATCCTGCCCGGGGCAGCTGCCTGGGCTGCCAAGGTGTGCCCTGGGGGCAGCTGGGCACAGAGGGGCCTGGGGCCGGCTAAGGCTCTTGGCCCTGAGACCTCGGGGCTAGGGAGAGAGGCCTGAGGGTTGGGTGGGTATGCGGGAGAAGTGGGCAGAGGCTAGGCAGTGGCTGGCAGGCCTACTGGGCTGGGCCCACTGGGGTTTGCAAAGAAGGTGGGGGAGCAGCCACCTATGGGCAAAGGCTCTCCATGTTTGGCGAGGCCTTGCCTGCTGTGTACAGTGCCGCGGTCCCTCTGTCTGTGGCCTGGGGAGTCCCTGACTCCCCTCTTGACCAAGCACAGCAGAGGCTGAGGTCTGGGGAGTCCCTGACTCTCCTTTTGGCCAAGTATACGCCTGCCCTCCTCCTAAAGTCGGTTCAGGACACGCTTCCTCCAGGAAGCTCTCCTGACCTCATTCAGCAGCCATGGGGGCTATGCCCACCACTGATCCTCCTCAAGGGCTTGCCCCTTTCCCACTCAGCCCCTGGTGGCCCTCTGGCTGTGGTGCAGGGACTTCCGATTCCGATGGCTTCTGACAGCAGGGCTGGGCTCCTTCCCACCCCAGCACGGCCTTGCCACACCCTGAGCCCAAGGATCTGACAGAGCTGGAAGTGAAGGCTGAGGGTCTCTCTCCATCTTTGAGGGCTGAGAGGAGAGAGACAGCTGGGGGACAGCGGAGGACAGAAGAGAGACAGCTGGGGGACAGTGGGGAAAGCGTGCCTGTCTCCTGGGCCCCGATTTCCTTGTGTGACAGAGCTGCCGAGGGGCCCAGGAGTTGGGAAAGCGGGGGTCCTGTGGGATGGGAGAAAGCCTGGTTCCGGGAGAGCCCCCAGGGTGGCCGGGACTGTTCATGTCCTGAGCACCTGGCCCAGCCTGTGGCCACAACCTCCAGGAAACGCCTCAGCCTAACTTTTCTGTGAAATCTCCTTGTTTTTAAACTTTTTAAACCCAAGTTGGAGTCAAACAAAAACACTCTTGAGTGCATAGCTCGCCCCCTAACTGCCATCTTAGGGTTCCTGAGGATGACAAAGAGGTTAAATGGGGCAGGTCTGGACTGCCCTGGTCCCGTCCGGGCTCCCCCACTGCTGGCCGGAGGATGAGGTGCCCCGGCAGCTTTGTGCCCCATCTCTATCTCGTCTTCTGGGAAATAGGGGTATCATGGTCATCTCCCACCCGGTTCCTGCGTAGATGACACGGCCATCACGTGGGTGAAGTGCTGGGCACGAGCCTGCTCTGTGCCCAGCCCGGGAGGGTGAGTAAGAGCCGGGCTTGGCCCTCCAGTGCCGGTACCTGCATGCATAATGGTGCCCCGGGGAGGTCCCAGTCTGTGGCCCGTATTGTGCAGCCTGTGGGTGTGGTGCCTACACCCCAAGGCTGCGGGAAAGTCATTTCCCCCAGAAAGCCGCCCCCCCCCCTTGGCTGGCTCAGGGCTTCCTTACCCTAGGCCCCTCTGAGATGGCAGTTCCTCCCCAGCCTCTGGATGTTTGGGGGCTGCTGGTGGCCTCCTCGGAGGGACATGCCTCAGAGGGAGGGAGGAAGTACCTCCCTGCCCCCTTCCACAGGCTTCCCCAACCCTTAGAGGGAAGTTTAATGGGGGGGCCTTAGCTGCTGCTGCCCACAGGCCAGGGACTGAGGAGTGGTACCAGGAGAAGGAACCCGTGAACATGCCGGGGGACTGGTCCTGGACAAAGAAGCCGGGGCTTTGACATCTGTCCTCCGCTCTCCCGGCCTGGTGGCTCTGCCCAGTTCCTTCTCTTCCCAAGGCAGCAGGCCACCCGTCTTTTAAAAGGCCTCAGGGTTGTCAGTGCCTGCCCCGAAGGTCACTGAGGAGCTGACACAGGGTAGTAGTGAGCCAGAGGCAGGCGCCTTCCTGGGGAGACTGGCACAGTGAGAGTGTGTTTGTGTGTGTGTGTATATGTGAGAGAGAGTGTGTGTGAGAGAGTGTGTGTGTGAGTGAGTGAGTGTGTGTGTGAGAGAGAGTGAGAGTGTGTGTGTGTGTGTGTGTGAGAGAGAGAGAGAGAGAGGGCAGGAGGGCATGTAATGTAGCTCCAGGCCGACTTCTGAAAGGATGATCTGCTCAGGAATCCAGAAAACTCAACTCTGGAGCAGGCAGGGTAGGGGGTTGGGCAGGGGACCCCACCAGTGAGGGGCCAGGGTGTCATTGCAGAGCCAAGCTGGGCACAGCCAGCTCCCACCTCCCCTCTGCAGGCTCCAGATCCTGGGAGGGCCCCCCACCCCCCTGGCCACAGCACCTTCATCCAAAGGCAGTGAGGCCACAACAAGCAGGGGATGGAAGGGTAAAGCCAGGCCCTCAAGGGGTGGCCTCCTGTTGGGTGAGACCTGACCCAGGCCCACTGGGATCTGAAAGGCAAAGGGAGAATAAGCCTTGCCCTGCTCTCCACGAGATCAGCATAGAAGCCCTGGCATGGGGACACGCTCAGAGCCCCCAGTCCTCAATGGTGCCAGGGTGGGGCGTCCCAGGGCAGGATGCGGGCCCGCAGCGCATCTTAGCCACTCCAGAGACGGCAAGAGGAGCTGCGGCGGGGGTGGGGGGTGGATACCTGGACCCCACCGCTTGCAGGCTGGGTAGCCTTGGAACATCACTGACACTGTCTGAGCCTCAGTTTCCAGCCCTGTGTGGTGGGAGCGCTAGAGCTGTGACCGGCAGGGCTGCGGGCAATGGAACATCTTCCGTCAGCTCTGGCTGTTACACAGGCAGAAGAGGATGGCAGGACCCCGTCCCAGCCGCTGGAGCCGGCTGCTTCTGCTGGCCGTCGTGCTGGGCGCCAGCTTCCCAGGGGAAATGGGTGAGTGGGTCTGGCACACGTCTGCAGCACCCTTCTGGGCGGGGGCTCCCCTTTCGAGGTAGTGCCCTTCCACGGAGGCCAGCCACAGGGTGTCTTTCCCCTGACGCTCACTTGGCCACTCAACAGACAGCCAGGGCCCGCTGCGAGGGCTGGGGAGCACGAAGCCCAGAGCCCCGGGGAAACCGCCCACTCGGCGATCTGAGGCACTCGCAGGTGTTTCTCGTGGGAACTTGGAGGAGAGACCCATGACTCTCTTCCGGTCGGCTCCTACCATGGAAATTTGGCCTTCAGAACAAGCTGTGTTGGGGCGCCTGGGATAGGCCACGACGGGAACATGGGTGATGCCACAAGGCAGGGCTTCCCTGCCCCCACCAGAACCAGTGTTGAACACTGACCACCCACCATCGTCTGGAGCCCAGGAGGCCCCCCACCGTGTATACTGAGTGTACACCGTAGGTCCTCACTGTGATTTTTTTAATTACAAATTTTCTTTTTGTTAAGATTTTATTTATTTATTTGAGAGAGACAGAGCACCTGTGAGCATGAATGGGGGGGCAAGGGGCAGAGGGAGAAGCAGACTCCCCACTGAGCAGGGAGCCCGATGCGGGGCTCGATCCCAGGACTCCAGGGTGATGACCTGAGCCCAAGGCAGACGCTTCACCAACTGAGCCACCCAGGCATCCCCCTCGCTGTGATTTTAACTGAGCAGAACCAAAGAGAATCCTTGTAACCCTTGGGGAAACTCCGTAGTTTTCTTTCATTCATTTACTAACAATTTTTTGTGTGCGGGGCTTGGGCTGGGGACTGGAAACAGCAATAAGCAAGACAGACACGGTCCCCTGTGCCCTGGAGGAGCAGGGGAGGGATGGCCAGGGTGTCCCCACCAGCAAATGGGCCAGCCCTGCACCATCCGGGCTTGAGTGGAAAGCTCAGGTGTGAGACCCGGCTCTGCCCTGGCCACGCTGGGCGGACAGACCACCTACACCGGCCTCCGCTTCCTCCTCCGTAAAGCGGGAGAGAACCCCTGCCTCTCTCCAGTGCTCACGGGAAACGTCTTGGCCCCTGGTGAGGTTCATCTCACTGGGTCTGCTCGTCTCTGCCTTCCAGCGAACCGCTGCAAGAGGGCCCAGGTGAAGAGCTGCACCGAGTGCATCCGTGTGGACAGGGAATGCGCCTACTGCACAGACGAGGTGAGCTTCTGTCGCCTGCCTACCTTCCTGAGCCCAGTCCCAACGCGGCTGCCCCACCCCACCCCACCGTGCCCCACCCCGCCATGCCCCACCCTGCGCTCTGGCCCAGTCCACACCTGCCGCACCCTAAGCCCAGCCTCAGGCCAGGCGGGTGTGGAACAGGCAAGGGTCAGGAGAGATCCAGGGCTGGGACAGCCGGGGGATGGGCACAGGCCCCCCTGACCCCATCTCCTCTGGCCAGATGTTCAAGGAGCGGCGCTGCAACACCCAGGCAGAGCTGCTGGCTGCGGGCTGCCGGTGGGAGAGCCTGGTGGTCATGGAGAGCAGCTTCGAGATCACAGAGGTGCCCGGAGTGGGGGTCAAGGGAAGCGGGCTGGCCCATGCTCGAGTCCAGCTGTCTACAGGGGTCCGCCATGTCCGCTGGCTGGGCTGAGAGGCTCCCTATCAGATCTCTGGAGTGACCCTCCAGCCTCCCCTGTCCCCCTCCCCTGGACACAGGACACCCAGATCAACATGAACCTGCAGCGCAGCCAGGTATCGCCCCAGGGGCTACGGGTCCGGCTGCGGCCTGGCGAGGAGCAGCACTTTGAGATGAAGGTGTTCGAGCCCGAGAAGAGCCCGATGGACCTGTACATCCTCATGGACTTCTCCAACTCCATGTCCGACGATCTGGACAACCTCAAGCAGATGGGGGAGAGACTGGGTATGGCTGGGCCAGCACAGAGGACGGTGGGGTGGGGAGCGGAGAGGGTGGCCTCATCTTGTTGGCTGGGCCCCCGCTCGGAGGACCTGGGCTCAGGATGGCTACAGCCATGCCACGAGGAAGGATAGGATATCTGAGCCCCCCAAGAATTCCCTCCCCTCCCATTCTGAGGCAGGGGTCCCAGCCAGACCCCACTAACCACTCAGGACTTCGGAAAAGGCCCAGCTGGGTGGGCAACAGAACCATCTGGCCCCTACAGGGAGCATACCCGGGGCTGTGGGCCAAGACTCTGCCCCAGCTCTTCTCCAGTCCCCTGGCTGCCCCCTCCCTTGCTCCATGCGTGACTCTGCCCCCCACCCCGAGTGCCATTTCCCTCAATCTGTGGACAGGGAGAAGGGCTACTGTGAGCCTGAACTGATGTTCACACGCGAGGTATCGGCAGGAGGTTATTTTCCGTCTTCCTCCTTCCCGAGCCAGCCCCTGGCCCCCTCTGCTGATTGGGAGGTGTTGGGGCTCAGTTATCCCCTCTTTTTCCTGTTGAAATCCAGCCCAGGTCCTGAAGACGCTCACTGATGACTACACTATCGGATTTGGCAAGTTTGTGGACAAAGTCAGTGTCCCTCAGACAGACATGAGGCCTGAGAAGTGAGTGGCAGAGGGGCACATGGGGGGCTCCATTGGTGAAGCGTCTACCTTCGGTTCAGGTCATGATCCCGGGGTCCTGGGATGGAGCCCTGCGTCAGGGTCCCTGCTCAGTGGGGAGTCTGGGAGTCTGTTCCTCCCTCTCCCTATGACCCCACCTCTCGCTTGCTTGCTCTCCAATGAATAAAAATCTTTCTAAAAAGTAAAATAAATAAAGTGCTCGCTTCGGCAGCACATACACTAAAATGGGAACGATACAGTGAAGATTAGCATAGCCCCTGCGCAAGGATGACAACGCATATTCGTGAAGCGTTCCGTATTTTTCATTTGCTTCCAGACTGTGGTAGACCATGGGTGTCTGAAAGCACAGATAAGGGGGCGACTTCTGTATATTAAATCATCACATTGTGCATTTTAAACATGTTACAGCTTTGTCAGTTCTACCTCAGTAAAGCTGAGAAGAAAGCCAAGTTGAATAAATAAAATGAAATGAAATAAAATAAAGTAAAATAAAATAAAATAAAATAATAAAATAGTCTAAAAAAAAAGGACTGAGTGACTGAGTGATCAGGTGTCCCAGCCACAGGGCTCACCTCCTCTCAACCAGGGCACTTACAAGTGTTCTGGTCGAAGCAGGCCAGTGGGACACTTTTAGAGAGGGTGGACACAGGATGGGCACAGGGTCTTCTCCCCTGACTCTGTCCCCCTCTCCCTCCGCCTCTGCCCAGGCTGAAGGAGCCCTGGCCCAACAGCGACCCCCCCTTCTCCTTCAAGAACGTCATCAGCCTGACAAACAACTTGGACGAGTTTCGGAATAAACTGCTAGGGGAGCGGATCTCAGGCAACCTGGATGCTCCTGAAGGAGGTTTTGATGCCATCCTGCAGGTGGCCGTGTGCACGGTGAGTGTCAGGGACAGCCCTGCCCACCCACATCAGGGCTGTGCTTCTCTGCAAGGGCATGAGCTGCCCACTGGCCGGCTCTGTTGCCAGGCAATGACCCCCAGGCCCAAAGACAAGTTCAGACCCTCCAGGGAGCCCTCAGTTACAAGCCAGGCTGAGATGTGCTGGGATCCAAGGCCCCCCAGCCTGAGCAGTCAGTCTGCTTTTGTACCAACCAGCAAAGCAGATGTGAATTCTGGGGTTCTGGAATCTTCCATGCCCTGAAGCCAACCTACCCCCAATCTCCTTGCTAATGCCAGTCTTCGAGGACCCACAGTCTCCAACTGCACTGGGCAGCTGAAGAGGGTGGTTTTTACGTGCATGGTGATTTTTTTCATTTTTGAAAATAATATACCTATCAAATAAACAATTTGGAAAACAGAGAGCAGAAATTGCCCATAATTTCATCACAACCAGCCAGCCAATCATTTGGTACCCCACCAGCATATTTTGCACACTTTTCCTTACTTTATATAGCTGAAATCAGTATACTTATAATTCTGAAACTTACTTTTTCTTTAATTAACACTATCACAAGCATTTTCACTTGTAATACATAGTTTTCCAAATTATCCGTATATTTTTCTAACTGCCATGCACAGCTGTATCTATTTTAACTGGTCTTTTCTTTCTTTCTTTTTATTTATTTATTTATTTGTTCATTTGGGAGAAAGAGAGAGAGCACAATCAGGGAGAGCTGCAGAGGGAGAAGTAGAAGCAGGCTCCCCGCTGAGCAGGGAGCTTGACGTGGGGCTCCATCCCAGGACCCTGGGACCATGACCTGAGCCAAAGACAGACACTCAAAAGACTAAGCCACCCAGGTGCCCCTAACCAGACTTTTCGTTCACCAGTTGCATGTATGCATTTTCCCATGCAGTTGAAATATTCCCACCAGGGCGCCTGGGGGGCTCAGTCGTTAAGCAGCTACCTTTGGCTCAGGTCATGGTCTCAGGGTCCTGGGATCAAGTCCCGCATGGGGCTCCTTGCTCGGCGGGAAGCCTGCTTCTCCCTCTCCCACTTCCCCTGCTTGTGTTCCCTCTCACTGTTTCTTTCTCTCTGCCAAATATATAAATTTTAAAAATCTTTAAAAAAAAATCGATGAAACAAGATGGGATCGGGAGGGAGACAAACCATAAGAGACTCTTAATCTCACGAAACAAACTGAGGATTGCTGGGGGGAGGTGAGGGAGGGTTAAGGTGGTTGGGTTATGGACGTTGGGGAGGGTATGTGCTATGGTCAGTGCTGTGAAATGTGTAAGCCTGATGATTCACAGACCTGTACCCCGGGGGCAAATAATACATTATATGTTTAAAAAAATGTTTTTTTTTTAAATCAAATTTAAAAAAAGAAAGAAAGAAATATTCCCACAGAGTAACTATGAAGCCTTGGGAGGCCAGTCAGATGACACTGGCTCGGGTCTCGCGTGGTGACCATGTGTGCACAGAGCCCGTCCGCATCCATCCTGATCCTGGTCGCGGCTTTCTGCCACCCACGGGCTGTTGGTCACATGGTCCCTGATGGGAGCACCTGCGGCTCAGCTGAGCTCGTGCTGGGTCCTGTTCTCTCTATCACACTCTGCACTGAGACCTAGGTCCTCAGCAGGCGGCCTGCTCAATGGGCCTCCCCACTCCTTGTCGTTCCCAGAGGGACATTGGCTGGCGCCCCGACAGCACGCACGTGCTGGTGTTCTCCACCGAGTCCGCTTTCCACTACGAGGCAGACGGCGCCAACGTGCTGGCGGGCATCCTAAGCCGCAACGACGAGGCGTGCCACCTGGACTCCTCGGGCACCTACACGCAGTACAAGATGCAGGACTACCCGTCCGTGCCCACCCTGGTGCGCCTGCTGGGCAAGCACAACATCATCCCCATCTTCGCCGTCACCAACTACTCCTACAGCTATTATGAGGTGCGGGGCTGAGGCCGCCCCGGGCCGGAGGGGGCAGGAGGGGGCTGCGCGGGACTTCTCAGACGTCCTCCCCCCCGCTCCTTCCAGCTCCTCCTTCTTTCCTTCCCAAAGCCTTTGGCTGCCCCAAGGGTGGACCCCGATGGGAAGGGGAGTTCAGGTGCCCATCCCCCTACCCCACTCCCAAGCGAGGAGGGGTGAGGAGGGCAGGTTCCAGAGCACACCAGGCCTTCAGGGAAGATAACGGCAAAGCTCCTGGCCGCATTCAGTGAGGTGAGACTTGTGGAGGGCTTAGCCCCGGGCTGGCACTCTCCCCCGCAGAAGCTGCACACGTACTTCCCCGTCTCCTCGCTGGGAGTGCTCCAGGAGGACTCCTCCAACATCGTGGACTTGCTGCAGGAAGCCTTCCAGGTGAGGCCCGAGCGTGGCCCCGGTCGGAGACCTTCAGGGGCAGGGCTGGAGGAGGCAAAGTAGGCAAAGGATGGCTCAGGCGGAGGTTGAGAAGTAGGCCAGGCATGTGAGGAAGGGCTCTGCTGTTCCCTGGGGACCCTGAGATGCCCCCCTCTTAGCCTGGCCCCAAGTTCCTGCGGGCTCTGCCACCCTGACCCCCCACCCAGTCCACCTCAGTCCTCCATGCGGAGTGGGGGCAGCCCAGCCAGACCGGGCCAGAGTGGGTGAGCCCAGGCTCCCCCTCCCAGACCGCTCATTGCTTGTCCTCCTCCAGCTCATTCGTTCCAACCTGGACATCCGGGCCCTGGAAAGCCCCCGAGGCCTGCGGACAGAGGTCACCTCTGCTATGTTTCACAAGACGGACACTGGGTCCTTTCACATCACGCGGGGGATACCGGTAGGCCTCTGTGGGGTTTTGGGTAGGGGAGGATGGGCACAAGGCCCTGCAAAGGGGGTGGGGGTGTCTGCCCGAGCAGGGGTCAAGAGCATCGCCTTTATAGGCTCCTGGCTGACCCTCGATCTCGGGGTCATGGGCATAGAGATTACTTAATAAAAAAAAAAAGATTGGTTTAAATAATAATAATAAAAAAGAGCGGTGCCTTCCGAGTCAGACAGGCCTGGGTTCGAAGCCCCCTGGGTTAACCACTTGGATGACCTGGGCGCCTTTCTAGCTTGTCCTCGTCTGCGGAATGAGGATTAATCACAGAGCTCGGAGGGCTGCCTGGAGGAGGGAGTGGGCCACAGGTGCCTCTCATCAACGTCCATGTGGCTGGGGTCTTTGCAGGGCACTTACCAGGTGCAGCTGCGGGCTATGGAGGTGGTGGACGGGACCCACGTGTGCCAGCTGGGAGAGGAGGACCGGAAGGGCACCATTCACCTGAAGCCCTCCTTCTCCGACGGCCTCTGGATGGATGCCGGCATCATCTGCGACGTGTGCCCGTGTGAGCTGGTGCGATGCGGCCCCGCCAGGCGGGAGGGAAGGGCTGGCCCCCTGCCCAGGGAGGGCCCCGGGGGGTGAAGCAGAGCCTCTGGGGGGCCGCGTCTGCCTTGCGGGGTGCCCTGAGGGGCAGAGGCAGCGGAAGGGTCCAGGGGCCCTGTGACACCCGCCATGATCTCCTTCCAGCAAAAAGAGGAGCTTTCAGCTCGCTGCAACTACCACGGAGACTTCATGTGCGGGCACTGTGTGTGCAGCGAGGGCTGGTGAGTGCGCGGGAGGCCCCGGCCGCTGCAAGGCTCTGACGTCGGCCGCACGGTGGACGCCCGGCTGAGGGCGGGATGGCGGGTCACAGAAAGGCTTGGAAAGGGTCTGGCCCCATAGCGAGGTGACTCCAGCTCAAAGTGCTTCGAAACGTGTAGACATAAAGGATGTTTCCGGGAAGAGGTGCAAGTATCAGGACAGTGGTGGACAGCAGAGTGTGGGACTGGCTGATGGGGACAGACACGAGAGGGACCCTTGCTTTTCACTCCATCCCGCTGTGGTAGCCTTCTGAACCATGCGTACATGGGATCTGATCAGAAACAAGCTCATCGGGGCGCCTGGGGGGCTCAGTGGGTTAAAGCCTCTGCCTTTGGCTCGGGTCAGGATCTCAGGGTCCTGGGATCGAGCCCCGGTATCAGGCTTTCTGCTCAGCAGGGTGCCTCTTCCCCCTCTCTCTCTGCCTGCTTGTGATCTCTGTCTGTCAAATAAACAAATAAAATATTTAAAAAAAAGAAAAGAAAGAAAGAAACAAGCTCACCGTAAGGGTAGTGAGGGCTTTTAAAGCTACAAGACACTGAACAAGCCCATGGTGACTTGAGGAAGGGACACTGGGAGGGTTTTGGGAGGGACCGGCATTTGGGTCTCAGCTCAGGCAGGCACTGCTGTCTGTGTGACGTGGACCCTCGGAGGCCCTCTCAAAGCCTCAGCTTCCTCATCTGTATAATGGGTCGGCAAAAGCCCCAGCCTTCCTCTGAGGCTGTGGGGAAGTAACTGGCTCCTTCCGCAGGAGCGGCAAGACCTGCAGCTGCTCCACGGGCTCGCTGAGCGACATAAAGCCGTGCCTGCGGGAGGGCGAGGACAAGCCGTGCTCCGGCCGCGGCGAATGCCAGTGCGGCCACTGCATCTGCTACGGAGAAGGCCGCTACGAGGGTCCATTCTGCGAGTATGACAACTTCCAGTGTCCCCGTGCCTCCGGGGTCCTGTGTAATGGTGAGCTCAGTGGCCCCTGTGGCCAGTGTTGGGGGGGCTCGGGACACCAAGGGCCACCTGGGTATCCTGACCCGGGGGGAGGGCCAGGCCAGGAGTCAGAATCCCCAAGTTTGGACCTAGCCCCTCTCGTGGCTCCCCAGGTGCCTCCCCTAAGTCCCTCCCAGGCAGGACCTCCCTCCCCTCTACAAACTTGATGTCCAAGGCCCCTGTTTATGCTTGAGACTCTCCCCCTGAGGTCCTGCCTTCTCTGCCCACCCTCACTGTCCAATGAGGGGGGGGTCCCAGTGCCGCGATGGTCCTCCCTCTCCCAGGAGATGGCACGTTTGCAGCAGGCAGACCTGGGGTCCTGCGCCCACCATAGTCCCACGGGCTTTGTGCCTTGAAACCAGGGCTTCCGAGCAGGGCACGGAAGTCATACAGAGGCCCCAAGAAGGATTGGGTGGTTGAATGGGGGAGAATCAACAAAAATCCAGCCCTCACATGCTTACTTAGCCCCAGCCATCTTCTTGCCCCTGGAGGTCAAGCCCTTGCTTTCCTACCTCTCCTCCCTTCTTGCCTTTGTCTGTCATGTTTCCCCTTCAGTCCTCCACGTGGGAGTGGGTTCAAAGAAAGGAAAGGAGAACTGGCTGTATCTGGAGGAAGGCAGACATTTGGCACAGACAGAGCTGTGGGAGACGAGGGGAGGTAGAGGCTGCTGGAGAAGGAGGCAGGACCAGAATGCAGGGCTGTGGGTTCCAGTTCTAGCCGGGTCCCAACTTTTCTTAAAGGGCCAGAAAGGAAATACTTTTGGCTTTATGAGCTCTATGGTCTCCGCCACGACTACTCAGCTCTGCCACTGTAGCAGAAAGCAGCGATAGACGATATATTAACAAGTGAATGTGGCTCCATTCCAATAAAACTTCAGCAGAAGTAGGTAGTGAGTTGGATTTGGCCTGCAGGCTGTGGTTAATCAATGCTTATTCTGGTTTAAGGATAGTAGACTTCATCCTTCGGCAAAAAGGGAGTTATTGGAGGGTTTGACTTCATTTTCAAGCTATTTGTATGTTAATCTTGTATCCAGCCACTTTGGTAAAATCACTTATGAATGGGGCACCTCAGTGGCTCAGTCAGTTAAGCATCTGCCTTTGGCTCAGGTCATGATCTCGGGTCCTGGCATGGAGTCCTGTGTTGGGTTCCCTGCTCTGTCTCGCTTTCAAATGAAATCTTAAAACAAAAAAAAAGGGCATTATAACTTAGAAAAAATTTTTAAACACTTATAAAACTTAGTAACTTATCTGCAGGTTCTTTTTGCTATTTTGCAACATGTCCCTAATATATTTTAAGATTTTATTTTTAAGTAATCTCTACACCCAACGTGGGGCTTGAACTTCCAACCCTGAGATCAAGAGTCCCACACTTCACTGACTGAGCCAGCCAGGCACCCCTTGTTCCTAACATTTGAAATAATGGAAGTTTTATTTCTTCCTTTCCAATACTTCCATGTTCTATTTCTATTTTTTTTTTTTTTTAATCTTATTGCATTGGCCAGAACTCGTTAGGCGTTCTTAAACCAGAGAGGCACACAATTGGATTTGTGTTTTGGGATAATGACTCTGGCTGTAGAGCGGAAAGTAGAAGACAGAATGGAATCAGAGAGATGGCGGGAAGGAGATTCCAAGAAAGTGAGGAAGAGAGGGATCAGCCTCCGACTGGAGAAATCCCAGCTCGGGCTGAGCAGCCACAGGCCCTCCTGGGCAGAGGGGCAGCGTGGACTGCAGGAGTGAATGTGGCTCTCCTCTCCTCTCCCTCCCCACTCTCTGCAGACCGGGGACGCTGCTCCATGGGCCAGTGTGCGTGTGAGCCTGGCTGGACAGGCTTGAGCTGTGACTGCCCTCTCAGCAATGCCACCTGCATTGACAGCAGCGGGGTAGGCGGGGGCACGAGGAGGGAGGGCAGGGTGGCAGAAGGGACTGTAGCCAGAATCACCCGCCCTCTCGGGCAGGGATGGGAGCACTGGTGCCTCACCAGGGCCTCCTCTTGTTCTAGGGCATCTGTAACGGGCGTGGCTACTGCGAGTGTGGCCGCTGCCACTGCAACCAGCAGTCGCTCTACACGGACACCATCTGTGAGATCAACTACTCAGCGGTGAGGCCCAGATCACTGGGGTGTGGGCATGGGAAACTGAGGCACCGGGCAGGGCCAACAGGAGGCGCCGAGCCTGATGACAGAGGAGCTGGCCAGGGGTGTGAGTTAGGCTAAGGGAGCCACAGTCCCCATCTCCCCTCCTCTCCCACCCAGATACGCCTGGGCCTCTGCGAGGACCTGCGCTCCTGTGTGCAGTGCCAAGCCTGGGGCACTGGTGAGAAGAAGGGCCGTATGTGCGAGGAGTGCAGCTTCAAGGTCAAGATGGTGGATGAGCTCAAGACAGGTGTGAGGCAGAGTTGAGGACGGGGCTGCTAATAACCTAGGCAGAGGGCGTCCGATGGGTAGGGGGTGTCACTCAGCTGGGCAGGGCGGTGGCGCTGGGCAGAGGGCTCACAATCCAGGTTGAAGTCATGCAGACCAGAGCGAGGGAAGCAATTGAAGACTGGGGTGAGGTCACAGAACGCAGACAGGACCCACAGACCCTGGCAGGAAGCCCAGCTGAGTGGGGACCGAAGAGTCCAGGGAGGGGGAACCTGGCTTAGGCGGAAGGCAGATAGCCAGGCTGGGATCTGAACACAGTAGAGGCACATAACTGGCCCAGGGGGGCGTACAGTCTCTTCTCCTCTGGGTCAGATAAACATTCTAGAAGCCAGGTTCCTCCTGAGTGACGCCCAGGATGGGGAGGAGGGGGCACAGACTGGCAGCCTTTAGATGCTCCTGGGCAAGGACAGGGCAGCGCCCCAGCTCGGCCTGGCTCTGTGCTCCGGACCTTGCGTTCTCCTCCCCGGGAAGGGGCCTCCCCCCCACAGTGGGCACGGTGGGCCCCAGGGTGGAGAACGCCTCCCCATGCCTGGGGTGCCCTGCTCACTGTCCACGGGCACAGCAGAGGAGGTGGTGGAGCACTGCTCCTTCCGGGACGAAGAGGACGACTGCACGTACAGCTACACGGTGGAGGGCGACGGCGCCCCCGGGCCCAACAGCACCGTCCTGGTGCACAAGAAGAAGGGTGAGCTGGGAGCCGGGGCCGGCGGGTGGCCTGGCAGGCTCCAGAGGGGAGTGGGCAGTGCCCCCCTCCTTCTCTTCCTCCCCTGCCTCCACAGACTGCCCACCCAGGTCCTTCTGGTGGCTCATCCCTCTGCTCCTCTTCCTCCTGCCGCTCCTGGCGCTGCTGCTGCTGCTGTGCTGGAAGTACTGCGCCTGCTGCAAGGTGGGGGCTCCTCGGGCCCGCCCCCCACAGGGGGCCCTGCTCAGCTTAGGGGCCCCACCCCCTACCGGGTCCCCACTAACCCAGGGGTTCCCATCCCCCATGAGGGGCCCCATCCCCTGCCAGAGTCCCCACTTACCCCAGTCAGGGTCCCCACCCCCGCCAGAGTTCCCATCCCCCACCAGGTTCCCACCTCCCACCAGGGTCCCCCCTTACCCCAGGGGCACCACTCACCTGAGAGCCCCACCCCACCAAGGTCCTCATAGGTGACAGAGGCCAGGTGAGCTCACGTCTTCTGCCTAGCTCTAGTGGCCTCCCCACCCCAGCCCTTTGCCTCTGCCAACCATCAGTGGCCGGGACCTGAGACGACTTGCTCTCAGGTCAGGCACATGTGAAGGGCCATGGGAGCCGACAGGGAAGAGAGGGCCTTGCCCGCCAGGAGCTGATAGTCTCACTGGTCAGAAGAGCTAAAAAGGCAGGAAAGCATGGAGCAGGGCCCAGCACAGAATACTGAGTTGTAGGAACAGAGAAGACACCGTGTAGTAGCCCCAGGATTGTGGGATATTAATGTATATTACAGAGAAAAAGACATCTACGATCAAGTACATTTGAGAAAGAGGCTTCTTCTCTGCAGGACATCTCAGAGCCTTTGATCTAGCTATATGCATAGCGAAACACTAAGAGTGGCATGGGGAATGACATCAGTGCTTCTCCAATGGATTTGATCATAGATCCTTTACTTAAGAGACATTCTGGCAGGACCAGGGTCCCGTGGCACAAACTTTGAGAATCCTCTGCCCCCATCACCCTCTGTACTCACTCAGTATGCTCCACACCTAGACCCCTTCAACTTCTGTGATATCCTGGTGTCTGGGGAAGGCACTGTTGCCCCACTGGACCATTGGCATGGAGAGGGGGGTACCTGGAGGGGCTTCCGTGGGCTGAGGCAGCTGTCCCAGCCCTTATCCACCCCCCCACCCTGTCTTCTAGGCTTGCCTGGCACTTCTCCCTTGCTGCAACCGAGGTAATGGCCCAGCACCTGCGGTGGTGGCAAGGGCTCTGACCACTCCTTCTCCTGGATAGGGTCGAAGGGAAGTAGGGGCTGAGTCTGGAACAGAGGCAGGTGGTCTGGGGTCCCACCCAGAGTGGGTGTGGTGGGGAGGGTCTAGGGAGAGGCCCCATGTGGAGGACCCCGTCCCGCAGGTCACATGGTAGGCTTCAAGGAGGACCACTACATGCTGCGGGAGAACCTGATGGCCTCGGACCACCTGGACACGCCCATGCTTCGCAGTGGGAACCTCAAGGGACGGGACATGGTCCGATGGAAAATCACCAACAATGTGCAGCGGCCTGGCTTTGCCAGCCACACCTCCAGCACCAACCCCACAGAGCTGGGTGAGGATGGGAGCTTGGCACCATGGCTCCCGGCAGTGTCCCTGGGGCTTGGGGCCTGGGGCCCATTCCCCACCGTCCCAGGGTTCCAGTCACAGCATTCCTGTTCTCTCTGGGTGTTGGGTGCACACAGGGGCTTGGCTTCGACCCTTCCTGATGGGGCTCTGGACCTCAGGATCTCGGCCTGCCGGCCCCCCCGCCCCCCACCATCTTAGCATGGAGGGTCTCCCAGGGTGCCTGCCACGCGGGGGGCTGATGACCCCCATCCCTGCCTGTCCCTAGTGCCCTATGGGCTGTCCCTGCGCCTCGCCCGCCTTTGCACTGAGAACCTGCTGAAGCCTGACACGCGAGAGTGTAACCAGCTGCGCCAGGAGGTGGAGGAGAATGTAAGGGCCAGAAAAGCTGATCTCTGGGCACGGGTGTGATCCCGGGAGAGGGAGAGCAGAGGCAAAGCTGCTGTGGAACCTGGATTTTTCCAAGTAGGAAAGAGGAAAGAGGGGCTTCCTTGAATATGTGCCCGGCCTGGGGTCATCCTATGAATGTTTCCAGAAGGGGACAAGGCAATGTGCAGGCCCCTGTGCATGTCCCTGGCCAACCATGCCCATTAGGCCTGGATGGCTCTAAGTAGGGAGGCTTATCCAGGGCCCCAGCCTCATGCCTTTCCTTGCCCGGCAGCTGAATGAGGTGTACCGACAGATCACAGACTCACACAAGCTCCAGCAGACCAAGTTCCGGTGGGTCCTGGGGGCCCAGGGAGAGTGGGGGGAGCTGCCCAAGCCTCCCACTCTAGGGGACACCCCCCAAGCAGGGCATGGATGCACCCCCACACTGTGCGGCTCACAGCCCCCTCTTGGTCCCCTACAGGCAGCAGCCCAACGCCGGGAAAAAGTGAGTTGAAGGCACACAGGTGGGGCAACCCCAGTTCAAGTGTCCTGCCCCCAGTTACCTGGTTAGTGAGAACTAGAGCCCGGATTTGAGCCCAGCCTGTCTGACTCCAGCGCCCATACCCATAGCATCTTTTCTGTCCTGCATCTGCTCCTGAGAGCCTGCCTAAAGGGGGGTGGCTGGGAGGGTCTAGGGAGAGGCCCCACTTTGTAGATGAGGACCCTGAGGCTCCAGGGGGCAGAGTGGCTCGACTGAGGCTCAGGGTGAGGTGGCGGACCAGCCTGGGCCACCAGGACGGCCGGGTTCCAAAGACCCCGCACCTTTTGCTGCCAGGCTTCTTGTCCCACGCTGGGGAGAGGACAGGCAGGGGCAAGTGCCAGCATCGTGGCTGGCCTGACATCCCCACCTAACTGCCTGTCCCCGCCCCCGCCCCAGGCAGGACCACACCATCGTGGACACGGTGCTGATGGCGCCCCGCTCCGCCAAGCAGGCCCTGCTGAAGCTGACAGAGAAGCACGTGGAACAGGGGTCCTTCCATGAGCTCAAGGTGGCCCCAGGATACTATACCATCACGGCAGACCAGGGTAGGTGGGCAGGCTCCCCGCACCGCTCCCTTGGGCCTCCTACCCCGCTGGGGCCCCCCGGCTGCTATCTGACTGCCCCCCGCCAACACCCACCCAGATGCCCGGGGCATGGTGGAGTTCCAGGAGGGCGTGGAGCTCGTAGACGTGCGGGTACCCCTCTTCATCCGGCCCGAGGACGACGACGAGAAGCAGCTGCTGGTGGAGGCCATCGACGTCCCCATGGGCACCGCCACCCTCGGCCGCCGCCTGGTGAACATCACCATCATCAAGGAGCAAGGTAGGTCAGGGCAGAGGGAGCAGGGGGCTTAGAAAGGGGGCTCTGGGAACCCCTGTTCCTCCTGGTGTCTGAGCAGAAATGGGGCCATGTCGCCTAGGCAAGTCACTTAACCTCTGTGAGCCTTGGTTTCTCCATCTGTAAAATGGGCATCAGGCTCCTGAGAGGCGTATGTGTCTGTTCATCGCTGCACAGTGTCTGGTCGTGACGCTCATAAGGGAGCTTCTGTTCTAACCGTCGTAGGGTGCTGGGTCCTCCTGAAGCTGCCACGTCCATCCTCCTGTTCTCCCGTCCCTTCTGGCCTCCGAACTTCGGAGGTTGAATGAATGTCCCTAGGATGCCAGGACAGCAGACAGGAAGGGCTGTGGGAGTTGGTTTACCCACGCCGGTCCAGAGGGGACACACGGCACCGCACAGGCGATGCTCTCGTTGTCTTCCCTACCTGCTCCTCGGGGAAGCCCGGGGTGTTGATGACCATCCCCCTGCATCCGGAGGGCCTGCTGGGCCCCTGAGCCCTCCTGCCCATCTGCTCCAGCAAACACAGGACTCCGTCCTGCTCTGCCCCAGCCCTCGGTCTCGGGGCCTCCTCTCTGGCTGTGCCCCTGCCTGGCCTCCTTTCTCTGCCCTGAAACATCCAGGATGCCAGTGCGACTCTGTTCCAGCCCCCTTGCTCTTCTCCGGAAGAATTTTCCACTCCCTTGCTCTGCTCTCCCCAGACGGCAGTGGGATGAGGAAGGCTGGGCAGGGCCAGAGGGCAGGTGGTTGTTGAGAAGGGGCCGCGGCCGGCCGGGTCGCCCTGACTGCCGCCTGGGTCCTTGCAGCCAGCGGGGTCGTGTCTTTTGAGAAGGCCGAGTACGCGGTCAGCGGTGGGGATCAAGTGGCCCGCATTCCTGTCATCCGGCGCATCCTGGACAATGGCAAGTCCCAGGTCTCCTACCGCACGCAGGACAACACGGCTCAGGGCAACCGGGTAAGTCCCCACTGTGGGGTCAGTAGCGTTTCCACGGTGCCCAGCGAGAGCAGGACATGGCCACTTGGCAGCAGCGGTGTCTCGCTCCCCGAAAGGGCCTGTGGTGCCTGAGGTCAGTGAGGCCCCATCACTGCCAGCGACACATCTAGATCATTCATGTCTCCTTCCAACAAACCAAGGGTCTCAGGGCTGCCAGACCCTTCAGACTGAAATGGACTTCTCTATCTGCCCCAATCCTGGGGCTTTAGGCTTCTTTTTTTTCCCCCTTAAGATTTTATTTGTTTGTTTATTTATCTATTTATTTATTTGAGAGCGAGAATGAGCAGTGAGGAGGGGCAGAGGGAGAGGGACAAGCAGACTCCGTGCCAAGGACGGAGCCCAATGCGGGGCTCGATCCCAGGACCCTGAGGTCATGACCCGAGCCGAAATCAGGAGTTTGATGCTTAACCGACTGAGCCACCACCCCCAGGGCTTTGGGCTTCTAGATGTGGGATCAGAGGCCACATGGCCCCTGGGCAGACTCCCCAAGGAACTGTCTCAGTTTGCCTGGCAGGCCCTCCCAGGGCCAGGAGCAAGAGGCAACCCTTGAAGGCAGGGAGTGCCTGGCACACGGGCCCGGTGCCCTCTGTCACGGGGCCCGAGTCTCTGGGAAGAACCAAACCCAGGTGTTGCATGTGCTGTGTTGGCTTCCAGGTTTGTGTTTCTGAATTTATTATCAACATGTACAAGCTAAAAATATTTATACCAGCAGTTGACTCAGCGAGTAATAGAATGTGGTCTCCCTGGGCCCACAGGCCTGTTAGGCAAACGCAGGGGAGCATGTGCACGAGCTCCGGCTCCGGCAGGCTGGCCGCACCCTCTTCTGCCTTTTAGTCTCGAACAGTTCCCATCATCACTCTCGTAATCCCAGTGAAAGTTCCAAAGAATTGTAGGTCCGTAAGTTTTACTGAATACACCGTATTATTTAAGAGATTCTGGCAATCCTGTGTGCTTTTATAAAGATACTTGGTATTTATGTGTTTTTAGATACATTATTATTATTCCCCAACTTTCTATTTTGAAAAACTTCAAGCCTGCAGAGAAAAGAAAAGACTAATAAAATCAGCACCCACTTACCCTTTACAGAGAGTCGCCAACTAATACTGGTTTTCTCTCTCTCCTTCCCTACAAGATGCCCGTACCTAGACACAGAATTATGCATGGATGTAGGTCTCTTATCTGTAACTGTAGAGACCCAGGGAGAGAGAGTTGTGTTCCATTTCATTTTGTTTGACGAACTATTCAAAGTAAGCATGAAGGCTCCTGCTGAGAACAAGGCTATGCTACACAACGTTGTCATTATCAACTTTAAGAAAGCTCACAGTGTTGCATTATCTAATAACCGGTCCATATTCAGATCTCCCCTTGTTCACATGTCCTCACAATGTCCTTGATACCTCTTTCCCTCACCCCACTCTTTTAATTTGGTACAATTCTCCTGCTTTGTCTTTTGTGACTTTGACTTTGGAAATGTTCTAGCAGGGAACTCCTGCTTTCCTTAAATTTCCGTGAATTTGCCCCCTGCTGGGCCTGGGCTTGAAATGTTAGTTTGCAGCGCCACCTAGTGGTCACAGCGCACCCCAGTTGCAGCTGATGGCCCCATTCTACTACACTCGCGTTCCAGAAACTCAGGAGAGTTCTGATGCTTTGAATGCAGAAAGCTGGAGGGGTGCCTGGGTGGCTCAGTCAATTAAGCATCTGCCTTTGGGTCAGGTCATGGTCTCAGGGTCTTGGGATCGAGACCCGTGGCGGGTTCCCTGCTCAACAGGGTGTCTTCTTCTTCCTCTCCCTATGACCCTACCCCTGCTCTCTCTCTCTCTCTCTCTCTCTCAAATAAATAAAAGCTTAAAAAAAAAAAAAAAGGAAAAGAAAAGAAAGAAGAAAGCTGGAGCTGATGGAGGCATCCTACCCAGAAGGCAAGGCCTGGGGCCTGGTGGGATCCCAAACTTCAGAGCTACATTTGGGGGCAGGGGTTCCTCCTCCCTGGGTGGAGCCTGCCAGTGTGGGACTCTCTGTATGTTCACATCCCCAGCTCTGGGTCTTGGTTCAAAGCTCAGCTCTACCACAATTACCTGTGCAAACTTGGGCAAGTTTCTCCACCTGTGTGTGCCTCGGTTCCCCATCTGTGAACGGGGGACAGTAGTAGCTCCAACTCACAGCTGTGGGGGTCAAATGAGCTAGTATTTGTAGAGTGCTTGATGCATGGGGCGGGTTGGAGGGAGCAGGGAGGTGCTGTAGCAACATAAGCCATTTCGTGTCCATGTGGGGTGGTCTCTGTCGGATATACAAGATCGGGATGGAGGGCCCGTCTGACCCTAACCCCACCCCACTCCCAGGACTACATCCCCGCAGAGGGTGAGCTGCTCTTCCAACCTGGGGAGACCTGGAAGGAATTACAGGTGAAGCTCCTGGAGCTACAGGAGATGGACTCCCTCCTGCGGGGCCGCCAGACCCGCCGCTTCCACATTCAGCTCACCAATCCCAAGTTTGGGGCCCGGCTGGGCCAGCCCCACTCAGCCACCGTCACCATTGGGGACCCAGGTGCGCCGAGCCAGGGATGTGGTTAAGCAGGTGCAGAGGGAGGGCTGGGGGTGGGGGGCCTCTTCACGGAGGCTGCCAGTCTTGGCAAGTAAAAATACAGGTCTGGGGGGACAGCTGTCCTCTGAGTGCTGGTGGGCAAGGGTGGGGGAGAGCCCCCTGGCGGCGAGGGTGGATTCTTGCCTCCATCAAAGAGGGGGTGGCTGAGCTGGCTGCCCCGCTCAGGCTTGGCTCCCTACAGACGAACTGGACCGGAACTTCACAAGCCAGACACTGGCATCATTCCCTCACCATGGTGACCTGGGCGCCCCACAGAACCCCAACGCCAAGGCTGCCGGGTCCCGGAAAATCCACTTCAACTGGCTACCCCCTCCTGGCAAGCCAGCAGGGTACAGGGTAAGGTGGAAGGCAGAGGGGTGTGGAGGGGGAGGCCTGGTATCCGCTGGGGACGTGAGCCACCTGCGGCCAGAGGGCCCCTGAGGTGGTGGAGAGGGCATGCTTGGCCCACCGGGGACAGGGGGAACCGCCATCTGCCCAGGGAAGAGGAAAGACCCATCCCTGACGTTTTCAGACATTTGCCCTCCTTCCCGGAATGTGGCCCCTCGACCCACCCCGGAGACACCCCAGTTCTGTCCCAGCCCTGTTGTGTGAACCTGGCAAGTCACCAACCGCTCGGTGTCTCATCTGCTCAAAGGGGACGATAAGAGCAGGAGGTCCGTGGAGGGACGAGCAGCTCTGGCCACTGCCGCTACCCACTGACCTGTTCCTCCCCCGGGGGCAGGTCAAATATTGGATCCAGGGTGACCCTGAGTCCGAAGCCCACCTGCTTGACAGCAAGGTGCCCTCGGCAGAGCTCACCAACCTGTACCCGTATTGCGACTATGAGATGAAGGTGTGCGCCTACGGGCCCCAGGGCGAGGGCCCCTACAGCTCCTTGGTGTCCTGCCGCACACACCAGGAAGGTGAGGCCACACCACCTGTGTCTGTCCCTGACTACCCTGATGCCCGGCTCTGCCCCCCTCCCCCAGCACCTCCCAGAACCCGGCCCTCCCTCTGCTGCTGCTGACAGCTTTCTACCTGTACTGCCCCCCTCCCCTGCCCCAGTACCCAGTGAGCCAGGGCGGCTGGCCTTCAACGTCGTCTCCTCCACCGTGACCCAGCTGAGCTGGGCTGAGCCCGCGGAGACCAATGGTGAAATCACGGCCTATGAGGTCTGCTATGGCTTGGTCAACGAGGACAACCGTAAGGACCTGGACCCCTCCAACCACCCCCCCACTCCCCCCACCCCCTGGGGACAGCAGGAAGGGGAGGGGACAAAGAGCAGGAGGGAAGTTATGGCATCCCTGTGGCCCGCCCCCATGGCTGCCTGAGGCATCATCAGGTTTGCGGTCAGGTTTGGGCTGGCCCCGTGCCAAGGCCAAGCGCAGAAGCACACAGGGCAGGTGGGGACAGGAGGCGTGAGACAGGTGTGCAGTGAGGTCGACCGATCAGGGGTGCCTTCCCATACAGGGAATCAGGGTGCCTCATTTTCGCATGGTTCTACTGGGGCCAAAGAAGAGTTGCCAGATTTAGCAAATAGAGGATACCCTGAGTTTCAGATAAACATTTATTTTAGCCCAGCTTATGTAACATTTTACTTGGCCGCATCGTTATTTCCTCCCAGGCCTGGAAGGGAGGAGAGGGTGGGTAACCGCACCAATTTCCAAGACGAGGCAGTGAGGGGAATCAGCTCCACGGCCACCTGGTGCAGGGACCTCCTCCTTGTGCCCTCGCTTCTCCTTGGTCCGTCCCAGGGACGGGGAGCTCACCATCGCATACGACCTCTGGGCCTTAACGCGGGTCAGGCTCAGCACTCCCGGCACAGCCCAGTAGGGTGGAGAGCCGAGAGATCATTCCAGATGTCAGATTTGTTGCTCTTTAGCAGCCAAGCAGACCACACACGGCATCACCAGCTGCGTCCCACCTTTGGTGCATCCTGGGTTTCTAACCCACCCATGACCACTATTACAGAGACACTGTTATGCCTCTAATCCCAGGACTGATATGTATCCTGTCGAAAGCTCATTTCCGATGATTTCAGCCATGGCTTCAGCCTGCTGAGGTCTCCGCTGTGTCCTGGAATGCACCAGATGGCCCACCTGGCCGAAGGCATCAGGACTTTGGCGGGTGCCCCTCTCCCTCTCTCCCTCTAGCTGACAGGGATGTGAGGGGTGGGCCAAGAAACAGTGCCCACCTTGGAAGCTAGAGACCTCCTCCGGGCTGAGAGGCCTCCACCAGCCATTTCTTTTAAAGCACAGTTGTTTGCTAGGGGCCAACACTAAGCTTATGAGGTATCATTTTCCAGAAGCCTCCTTTGGACCTCTTTGGAGATGGGGACCTTTTCTGGCCTCCAGTCTTTTGTGCCTTCTCTGGTTTCCCAGAAGCCTTCCAGCAGGGCAGACCCCTTCTTTTTTATTTTCTCTCTCTCTTTTTTTTTAAAGATTTTGTGTATTTATTTGACAGATAGACACAGCGAGAGAGGGAACACAAGCAGGGGGAGTGGGGGAGGGAGAAGCAGGCTTCCCATTGAGCCGGGAGCCCGATGCGAGGCTTGATCCCAGGACCCCGGGATCAGGGCCTAAGCTGAAGGCAGACACCTAACAACTGAGCCACCCCACGGCAGACCCCTTCTTGGTTGGGCCTGGGCCTAAACCCGGAACTTGCCCTGAGCTACGGGGGTCACGTTCTCCTTTCTGCCAGGGCTGTGTGTCCACCCTTCTAGGTGCTCGTGGGTTAGGGTAAGAGGACCCCATGGCAACTGTGGTGGGTGTTGGGCCATCTCTGCCCTCAGCACCTGGGGTCTGGCGGTGGGCAACGAGGCACCTACGCCTTCACCGCCAAAACATGTGTCCAGTGGAGGTGCCCTGGACACAGGGCCATCGCAGCGCCAATCCTAGAGGTGACATTGAAGCCACCTTGAGTCTTGTCCTCGCTCTGCCACTTAAGGATGAGCCCTTCAGAGAGTCGGTGACACTTCTTGAAACCAGTCTTGCCCAGGTTCTCAGGGCTTGGCGTGACCCGGGATTCCCGCAGCTGCTTGCTCCCAGCTTGTCTCCTGTGCTCTCTCTGGGAAGTAAAGAGCCCACACGGGGGGCTGCTGCATCAGAGCGGGGCTAGGCCAGGCAGGAAGCTAGAATGACCCGTCTGAGGCGCTCTCCCTGCCCCAGGACCCATCGGGCCCATGAAGAAGGTATTGGTGGACAGTCCCAAGAAGCGGACGCTGCTCATTGAGAACCTTCGGGAGTCCCAGCCATACCGCTACACGGTGAAGGCGCGCAATGGGGCAGGCTGGGGCCCAGAGCGGGAGGCCATCATCAACCTGGCCACCCAGCCCAAGCGACCCATGTCCAGTGAGTGGGGGCGGGGAGCAGAGGAGGGGGGCAGGCGGGACAGAGGAAGCTGGGAGGCCAGGGCTGGGGCCCTGGTTCACCCCTCCCCCTCCTGCAGTCCCCATCATCCCGGACATCCCCATTGTGGACGCCCAGTGCGGGGAAGACTACGAAAGCTTCCTCATGTACAGCGATGACGTTCTCCGCTCCCCTGCTGGCAGCCAGAGGCCTAGCGTCTCCGATGACACTGGTGAGTGGGTCTGGGATCCGTGACAGCAAGTCTCGGGGAGGAGGTGGGGCGGTCCTTGGTGTCCAGAGAAAGCAAAGGGGCCAGTGACCACCGGGCATAGAGAGCAAGACCAGAAGCCCCTCTCGGTTCCACACGGGTATCGGCAGAGCCTGCTACTTGGCAGGTGCCCCGCTGGCATGGGGGACAGAGGGGACAAAGCCAGCGTTGCCCACAGACAGTTGTGCACACATCTGTGTATAAGCACAGGCCAACAGACTTGCCGGGGAGCAGAGGCACCCACATACACGGGCCCATGCGGGAACACAGCCTCACACCTGGAAGGCTGTGCCGTGGACTCAGGTCATCCAGGCCACCTCCCAGGGACAAGGCCATGTGGGAGGTGGCAGGCATGGCCCCCTGCCCTGCCCTCCCCCCTGACTCCCCGCAGCGTGGGATAAATGGCCCTCGGCTGGCCTCCCTGGCACTCAGTTTGAGCGCAGCTCCGCTGTGGGACATCAGATGGACTGCTCACCCTCTCTGTGCCTCAGTGCTCTGATCTGTAGTGCTCTGCTGCCTGTCATACCATGCCAGCAGTCACAGTCCTCCGGGAGTCCTGCTCTCTTCCATCTTTGCCCTGGCAGGGTTGAGCTTGGGCTTAAGGAACCCAAGCCCAAAGGTTGTGGGGGTTTTGAAGCTGTGAGAAAGCGCAGCAGGTATGAATCAGGTGCCCAAACTCAGGGCCTAACTCTACCTGGGACGCACTCTGTGGCTTCTGGAACTGTCCCTGGGAGGCAGGCAGGGGAGAGGTTACTTTCTCCAGTCCACAGATAAGAAACCGAGGTGACAGAGCCGGTGACAGAGCCAGCGCCACCCCGGGGGGGCGTCTTGCCTCACCAGCCGCAGCCCCGGCTGCCCCAGCTCCCACGGAAGGGCTCCTCTTCCGCTCAGGGGCCGAGGGTCCCGGCCATCGCCTGCTGCGCGACCACCCGCGCCCCTCCCGCACACTCGGATTCCGGAGAGCCCGAGGACCGGCTCACGTCGCTGGTCTCCGCCCCGCCGCGCCCCCTCCCGCAGCCGCCCGCAGCCGCTGGCGGTGCCAACGCGGCCCTTCGTTGTTCCCAAGGCGGCGGCTGGAAGTTCGAGCCCCTGCTGGGGGAGGAGCTGGACCTGCGGCGCATCACGTGGCGGCTGCCCCCGGAGCTCATCCCGCGCCTGTCGGCCAGCAGCGGGCGCTCCTCCGACGGCGAGCCGCCCCGCGGCCCCCCAGACGACCGCTCGGACGCGGGCACGGGCGGGGAGGGTGGCGGCCTAGCCCGCGGCGCCACACCCAGGCCCCCTGGAGGTGACGGGCTTGCCCGGCCTGCCCCGACCCCGCACCCAGCTAGGCACGTTCCTTGGCTGCCTGGGCCTGGCCCGAGCCTCCTGTAGCCAGGCTGCCCAGGAAGGCTCCCCGCCGGCCTGGGCAGGTGCCGCTGTGCCAGGACGACCCCCAGAGCCAACGGACCCCTAAGGCAGGCATTTGGCTGGCCTCAAAGCAGGACCACCCACAGCAGTGTATGACCTCATAAATCTGTTGTGTCCAGGGGACAAGCTGTAGTACCCAAGGAGACCCCTCAGAGGCCTGAAGGGACACAGGGCAGACATTTGCCACCCCACCCCCCAAGGCAGGGCTAACTACAAGGTCTCCTAGCTGGGGTCAGCAACCCTCAGACTATCCACACTGGCATCCTGAACACCAGCAGGACATGGGCTGTAGAAGCCTGTGTGGCCCCTTGGGACCCCACCAGGAACACAGACCTTCTGTCCCTGGTGGCCAAGGAAGGCTGGGTTTCTTTACGCCACCACCAACCACCCCCCATAGGTAATCCTAGGAATTCCCAGGGCAGCCTGCCCCACGGGGCTCTGGGTCTGGTACAGGTCTGTCCCCGTGACCCTGCTCTCCTCCTGCAGAGCACCTGGTGAACGGGCGGATGGACTTTGCCTTCCCGGGCAGTGCCAACTCCCTGCACAGGATGACTGTGGCCAACGCTGCCTACGGCACCCACCTGAGCCCGCACCTGCCGCACCGGGTGCTGAGCACGTCCTCCACCCTCACGCGTGACTACCACTCGCTGACCCGCACAGAGAACTCCCACTCCGCCACGCTGCCCAGAGACTACTCTACCCTCTCCTCCATCTCCTCCCACAGTGAGTGTCTGCCACCAGCCCTGCGTCTCCCCCGGACCCCTCTTCTCTTCCAGCTCCAGCAGGCTTGGGGTTCTGTTCCCGCCGCCCATCCTCCAACACACCCTTCCCGCGCGCTCACTCTTGTTTTGTCCTGCCGCAGGCCTCCCTCCCATCTGGGAAGAGGGGAGGAGCAGGCTTCCGCTGTCCTGGGCCCTGGGGGCCCTGAGTCGGGCTCAGATGAAGGGGTTCCCTCCCTCTGGGGACTCACGGGACACTATAATCCTGGCTGGGCAGCCAGCAGCGCCCATCCGCCCAGGTAGTACAGGGATGGCCACCCCGTGTCTCCACAGCTGTCCTGCTCCATCTGTCATCCATCTGCTCATTGCAGCCGTGCCCGTGCCCAGACCCAGCATCTCACCCTCCATTCCACCCCCATCAGTGCTGATGCCTCATCCAGCCTCTGTCCTTCCAGGGGCGCTGGGCTGGGGGAGGAGAGGCGCCAGACCAGTGGGGGAGGGCCATCTCACGGTGCTCACCCTCGAGCCCACAGCCACTCTGAGACGGGCGGGAGGGGCTGGGTGGCCTGGCCAGGGTGTGGCAGGGTGAGCGAGCTGCCAGGCGGGTGCTGAGCAGAGACCTGACAGCCCAGGGAGGTCAGGGGACAGAGGTCCCGCCCAGGGAGCCCCGCCACAAACTGACCATGGCCTCCCATCTTCAGACCCCCGCTTGGCTGCCGGTGTGCCCAACACACCCACCCGCCTGGTGTTCTCGGCCCTGGGACCCACATCTCTGAAAGTGAGCTGGCAGGAGCCACAGTGCGAGCAGGTGCTGCAGGGTTACAGCGTGGAGTACCAGCTGCTGAGCGGCGGTGAGGCACAGCTGCTGTTGCCGGGGCTGCGGGGGTGATGTCTTGCCAGGCTCAGCTCCGGGTCGGGACACTTTGGAGCATCCAGCTGGATAGGAATCCCTCCAAATCCCTCAAACGCTAATGATCCCCACCAGACTTTCGGAGTCTCTCTTCCATGCTCCTCACTGCCCTTCATGGCCTTCTCTCTCCGGAGTTCTCATCCACCTCCCTGGGCCTCTCTCCAGGTTATTCCCTCTGCTAGGTTTTGCCTAACAAGGCTTCACTGGCCTAGGGGACCTAGAGCCTCTGCTGGCATGGGAGGTGGGAAGTGGGGCTTCCCTGGGAAGACAAACTCACGGCAGCATGACCGGGGCCCATCAACAGCCAAAACATAGTGGAATTTTAGACTGCACTTATCCCTTGTATAGTGTACAACCTAAACAACCAACCATACCATACCAGGCTGATCCCACCTGCCCCCAAACCACAACTAATCCTGGGTGAGCGATGACTAGATCTTGGTGGCAGCCTAGGACAGGTGTGGGATCAGGCTGGGGCTGGGAATAATATTGCTCCCCTGTCTCCCACCCCCATCACAGGAGAGCTGTATCACCTAAACATCCCCAACCCCAGCCAGACGTCAGTGGTGGTGGAAGACCTTCTGCCCAACCATTCCTATGTGTTCCGTGTGCGGGCCCAGAGCCAAGAAGGTTGGGGCCCAGAGCGCGAGGGTGTCATCACCATTGAGTCACAGGTGCACCCCCAGAGTCCACTCTGCCCCCTGCCAGGTGAGCTGCCTCCCCACCGCGTGGCTGCCTCCATGAGGTCTCCTACGGACACAGACACTGACATCCTTGCTCTGCTATGTCCAGGCTCCACCTTCACTTTGAGCACACCTAGTGCCCCGGGCCCACTGGTGTTTACTGCCCTGAGCCCAGACTCGCTGCAGTTGAGCTGGGAGCGGCCACGCAGGCCGGATGGGAACATCCTTGGCTACCTGGTGACCTGCGAGATGGCCCATGGAGGAGGTACTGCCTGCCCCCAGGTCAGGGGTGGCCACGGGAGGGATGGAGAGGGAGCTGCAGAGGCTAAAGCCATCATGTTCCCTGTCCAGAGCCAGCCACCACGTTCCTGGTGGATGGTGACAGCCCTGAGAGCCGGCTGACCGTGCCGGGCCTCAGCGAGAACGTGCCCTACAAGTTCAAGGTGCAGGCCAAGACCACCGAAGGTTACGGGCCAGAGCGTGAGGGCATCATCACCATTGAGTCCCAGGATGGAGGTAGGCTGCCTCACCCCTTCTTAGCCCCTGCCCCTTCTCTGGCCACCTCTTCTCTTGGCCTCATCTCTGACTGGCCTATCTGCCCATGCCAGGCCCTTTCCCACAACTGGGCAGCCATGCTGGGCTCTTCCAACACTCACTGCCAGGCGAGTACAGTAGCATCACCACCACCCACACCAGTACCACCGAGCCCTTCCTACTGGGTGAGTTACTGGGCAGGGGATCCAGCTCTCCTTGCGGGGAAGTGGGAGATACGGAGCTCACGGAGCAGGAGAGGCAGGGGCCCCAGGCAGAGTCCTTCAGTGCGTCCTCCCCTGCAGATGGACTGAGCCTAGGGACCCAACGCCTGGAAGCAGGTGGCTCCCTTACCCGCCACGTGACCCAGGAGTTTGTGAGCCGGACGCTGACCACCAGTGGAACGCTCAGCACCCAGGTGGACCAACAGTTCTTCCAGACCTGAGCCCCCCAACCCTTACCCACCCGGGTGCAGGAACCTGGGCCCCCACCCCGCCACCTCTCTCTGGCTCTGGCTTGGCTCCTCCACCCGTGGACTCCTCGCGGCTCAGCACACCCAAATGCTGACCACAGGGCCACTGCCTCTGGCTACGGAGGACGGAAGGTGTCCTCTGGGAGGAATAAAGGGCGCAGAGGTCCCAGAAGGCCCTTCTGGCAGCAACGCCCCTACCCCAGGCCCAAGCCCATTTGCACGTAACCAAAGAGCTGGAACCAGCATGACAAGGCCCCTGCTTTGTTCCACACTTAATAAAAGATTTTGCTACCGATTGGCCCTGCCCAGTCGTTCTCCCAGGGAAAGCCTGCACAGCACGGGGGAAGTGCTTCCGACGTTGCTCCTTGGATACCCAAGCACACACCCACCTCTAGAGGCAGGCAGGCGGGTCAGTGGTGGGAGGCACAAATTTATTGAGCACCCAGATGCAGAGGGCAGGTGTCCGGGGCCTGGAGCTTTGTGCCTTGCTGCCTGGCAGGCCCCATGCCCACCGGGTGCCATCCCCGGGGAAGGCCTCACCAGTGCAGCACCTTGGCGCCATCGGCCGCCTGAGAGAGGTAGAAGGTGGCGGTGCCAGCATACTGCTCCTGCGGGAGAGGCAGGTGGGGGTCTCAGCACAGCATGGCCCTGGGAACCCACCCCTCCTACCTCTGCGTGCCGGCGCCCGCCCACCTGTATGTGCTGCATGGCTTGGGAGGTGGAGGCGGCCTCCAGCAGGGTCACGGTGCAGCCTCCAAAGCCACCACCAGTCATGCGGCTGCCGTAAACCCCGGGTGCAGACAGCGCAGCCTCGACGAGCTGGTCCAGCTCAGGACAGCTCACCTCATAGTCATCCCTGCGGAGAGGACGGAGGACAGGAGGAAGGACCTAGCATGGCCCCGTCCCAGGGCTTAGCCTCACCCTGGGCTATCTGGGCACCCCAGGGTCCTCACCTGAGCGAGTGGTGGCTCTCCACCATGAGGCGGCCAAAGGCTCGGTAGTCCCCACGGCTCAGGGCGGCTGCCGCCTGGGCTGTGCGCCGAATCTCACCGACCACGTGCCGCGCACGCCGGAAGCCTTCCTTGCTCACCAGGTCTCTGCCAGCTGGGGAGGGAACGGGGTCAACGGACCTGCCACCCACCACCTCTGAGCCCCTACCGATGTGGGGATGGGGACGCCAGGCGGTGGCCTGGGGGTGGGCTGCGAGTTGGGAGACCTCATTCGGACAAAGCTGTGCCCAGAACTTTGTGTTGGTGACTCAGGTTCGGAGTCTCTCCCCCACCCCCCGACTATAAAATGTCACTTGGGGGGGGGGGGGGCGGCTAGGTGGCTCAGTGGGTTAAAGCCTCTGCCTTTGGCTCAGGTCATGATCTCAGGGTCCTGGGATCAAGCCCTGCGTCACACTCTCTGCTCAGCAGGGAGCCTGCTTCCTCCTCTCTCTCTCTGCCTGCCTCTCTGCCTACTTGTGATCTCTGTCAAATAAATAAATAAAATTAAAAAAAAAAAGTCACTTGGGGGCGCAGCAAACATTGAGAGAACCCACAGAGAGCCCCCCCTCCCAGCAGGGGGCCTGGTGCACAGTGGGTGCTCAGTAAACAGTAGGGGAAGCCCCAGACCCTTGATGCTTCCAAGCTAAGGAGCAACACATGGCTGCCTCCCGGAGCCCACGGTAGTGCAAGCGGGAGAAGTCCTCCTGCTGCCGCTCATGCTGGAGCACCAGTGGAGCCTCCACTGGAGAGGCTGGGGCCCCGGAGCCGGGGGGCAGCCCAGGCACACATCAAGCTGCAGGGCACACCAGCATTGGGCTGTCCTCGCCAGTTCATGCGGAGGTGGGGAGAGCAAGCCGATTCGGTAGGGTCAGCCCTGACTGCCAAAGGCTTTGCTGCTGAATTCTGAGGGCCACGGCGGTTTGGGAACAGGCAAGGGTTTAGCGTTGAACTAGGTGACCAAAGCGACCACCTTGGGCAGAGAGGCCGAGCTGGGAGACCCAGGCACCAGGAGCCAGACAGCAGCCGCTAAATCCTCAGAAAGCCATGGTGTGGGGGGAGGAAGGCATGGAAGGGACAGAGATGGGAGAGGGGACATAAGGACACAGGTGACCAAGGTCTCACATAGCAGTGACAAGGGTGAGAAATAACCACCAAGGGGAAGTCAGCAGGGGAAGCCTCTGGGGAGGATGGATGCAGAGTTCCATTGGGAATCAGGTGGAGGCTCCGGAACCAGAGGTGGAAATGGGGGGAGGCTCCAGCCGGGGGAGCAACGGGCTGCAGGCCCCAACCCCAGGTGGCGGCGGCGGCGGCTGAGGACTGAGAAGTGAACATAGACAACAAAGTGAGCCATGAGCATTATGGCACAGGAAAGAGGTTCAATTTTCAAAGAGAAGAGAACTGGCCGTGTTTCCAAGCAAGAGAGGAGCCAGGCAGGGCATAGGAACCAGGCAAAGGCCTTTTTACACAGGACTCTGCAGAAGGCAGAGGCAGCACTGGGGTCCCCAGGGAGGGAAGACCCCCCCACACACGAGTGGTGGGGAAGGTGTGCAGTGGAGCGGAGGGATGCCCAACGTGTTCCAGCATGAAAACCTCCGTCAAGGTCACCTACAATGAGCAGGCGGGGCAGTTCTGAACGGGATAGTTCACCAAGAAGGACAAGACAGTCCCACAGGGCTGGCCAGCGTCCCGGCAAGGGGCACCTGCACCCTGCCAGGGAGCGCGCGGCTCCCGAGGCCAGCAGCCTGGCCCGCAGCTGAGAGTACAGGCTGGGGGCCGAGCTGCCCACTTCGAGGCTCAGCACTGCCTCATCCAAAACACGCAGAGTAGTAACAGCCTCTGCTCTACACGGTATGGCAGAACAAGGGGATGTTGACCTGAGCTTCAAACTATCAAATATACTATCTTCCCGGCCACATGTACCAGGAACCATTCAGATACATGCACCTTTGGACTCTGCAATCCTACTCCTCTGAATCCAATCCTAAGAAAATACCGAGAGAACACGGAGACACTTATGTATGAAACTGATCGTCACGGCGTCATGTGCAATCGTCAGCAAATGGTCATGTTACAGCACACTCGTATGCCGAACTTGTCTGTAGCTTTCACAGGCCCTGCTGATGACGTGCCTCTGCCGGCCCAGGTAAGAGTTCTCAGATAACGTTAGAAAAAGAGAAACAGGGCGCCTGGATGGCTCAGTCGTTAAGTGTCTGCCTTTGGCTCAGATCATGATCCCGGGATCCTAGGATCAAGACCCGCATCGGGCTCTCTGCTCAGCAAGGAGCCTGCGCCCCCTGCCCCTCTGCCTGCCTCTCTGCCTACTTGTGATCTCTCTGTCAAACAAATAAATAAAATCTTTAAAAAAAAAAAAAGGAGAAAACAATATGAAGATTCCAAGCAGCCCTGCTGAGGTTGGCGGGTCTACAAGGTTGGGGGAGCAGGCAGAGCATAGCGGAGGTCCCTGGAAATGAGGGGTTCGTGGCAAGGTCAAGGCTACACGGAGGGCCCGGCTGCCCCTCAGGGCCCCCAGCCAGCTCTCACCCTCTAGCTCCTCCAGCCGCACCTCCCGAAGGCTCTCCTTGCCCAGCGCCCGGGCCACCTCTTCGCACTGCTGCCGCCGCAGCGGGTACTCGCTGGAGCCCAGGGAGTGGCGGACATTGGAGTTGGTGATGAGCACGGCCAGCTTGGGTTCTGACAGCGGCACCAGGCTTGTCTCCAGGGACCTGGCATTGAGTTGGAGTGAGGAAGAGGACAAGCCCAAGGGTCCGCATGCCACACGGGGCAGCCAGGGGGCCCTGCTCCACCCAGAAGCTCCTGATGATGGGGGGGAGGGTACAAGGGGAGCCCCTGACCTGCAGTCAATGAGCAGCGCGTGGCCTTTCTGCCCCAACAGTGCGATGAGCTGGTCCATGATGCCACAGGGCACCCCTGCGAAGCTGTGCTCGGCCCGCTGACACACCTGAGCCCGGGCAGCTATGGACCCCGAGTCTGCGGCACAGGGGAACTTGGGGAGGCTAGGGCCCAGGAGGGGGTGTGTGGGTTGGGAGCCATGGGAGCTCCAGTGACACGCCAGGGAGGTTCCCCACACCCTTCCCGAAGGCACAGCAGAGGGAAGCTCTGACAAGCAGAGGAGGGCTGGATCGGGGGCTGGGATCTAGGAAGTACCTGGGCAGAGCTGCTGCAGGAAGGTGTATGTGGCCACTTCCAGGGACGCGGAGCTGGACAGCCCACCCCCCAGGGGCACGGAGCTGACCACCACTGCGCTGAAGCCAGGGAGGGGCGCAGCTGGAAAGAACGGGTGGTGGTGAGATGGGCCGTCTGGGACGACAGGCCCGCAAAAGGCAAGTATTTTAGCAATGAAGGGAGGTGACAGCCTGAAAGCTGCTTCCAGGGACAGGTCTCAATTGTCAGAGGCCACCTTGGGCCCAGCACCCTTCATCCTACCCTCCTAAGGTAAGCTACTTAACCAGCAGCTGAGGTACCTGGCACACAGTCTTCCTAGCTCTCCTCCTGGTTTAGGTCTCTGGAGGCCAGCGGGCTAGAGGTTCGAATCCTGGCTCCTCCCATCATCTAATGGGCAGTTGAGGGAAAGTTCTGGAACCTCTCTGGGCATCAGTCTCATCATCTGTACAATGGGGATACTCTCCTCCTCCTGCAAGCTACCGGGAGGGTGGACTAGATGAGCTAAGGAGCTTTGTAGCTGAGAGGTGGTGCTCCTAGTACTAGTGCAAACTTGACCCTGGCCTCAGCCCCATACCTGGGTAGTGCTGAATCACTCCCTTGACATAGTTGGCCCAGCGGGGGGTTCCGGGCTCCAGTGACCTCTGGGCTGTGGGCAGCGGAAACTGCAGCCGCCGGGGTTCATCAGCATCCTCCGAGGTGGTGAGGAGGGAGACAAGGCCATCCGCCCGGGGGCTGCCCACCAGCACAGTCACAAGCTCCAGCGCCTGGCGGGAGAGACAGGGAGTATGTAAAGCTTCTGCCTGCTGACCAGTGAAGGAGGCTCCCTCCCATACTAAAGTTCTGAAGAATGAGAGGTTTCAGTCCCTTGGAGGCTCAACAGGAAAGGAATGGGGGGTGTTTCTGGGAAGAACCAGAGTGCTGAGTTGGCCCTGGGGGCTTGGGTCCTGCCTCTGTGTCTTCAGAGGCAGGGCGGGAGCAGCAGACGTGCAGTCCTGGACTCTGCCCTGAACACGGGCTCCCAGCTATGGGGCGAGGGGGAGGAGAGCTCGGAAGGCAAAGAGAGTCAGAGGAGCTCCAGCTGATGCCTTGCCATCGTGGAGTAGTCTCAGGTGCGCGCGGAACCCACTCACTTGCCAAGCTGCACCAGGTGAAAAGGGCCCCAGCTCTAATCGCTGCCCCAGGAAGAATCAGCTCTGTGACCTTGAGCAAATCAGTAGCCCTCTCTGGGCCTCAGTTTCCTGTCTGTAAACTGAACCGGCTGGGCCCGGAGCTCTAGGGCTAGCTTCCTCAAGTCTGCAGTCGGGGGCCCCTGGAAGACAGAGCCCGAAGCGTCCCCTTCCGCATGCTCCGTCGGGGCCCAAGTCGAGGTGGCTCCCAGATTGATGGCGAGGATCGTCAGTCTACAGAGGGCGGGCTCGAGCGACGAGGCGTCGGCACACCCCCTCCTAGCTTACTTCCTCGCGGATCCCCCGCTTTCTCCCTTCCCACGTGGGAAACTCCCCCTCCCCGGGTCTCTCCCATGCGCTCGTCCCCCAAACTCCGGGGAGGTTGGCTAAAGTTCGGTGCGGCCGCCCAGCATCCATGCAGGGACTAGGCACCTCCCCGCGCGCCGCAGGCCTGCCCTGCCTCGGGGGAGGCTCGGGGTTCCCCTCCCGGCCCCTCACCATGGGCAGCACCAGGCCCTGGTTGTAGTCCGTGTGCTCCCCGATCAGGTTGACCCGGCCGGGCGCCGACACCGCCAGCTCGGGCTCGGCCCCGAACTCCTCCCGGAAAGCTCTGCGGGCCTCGGCCAGCAGCTCCGCAGCCTGGGGCTGTCTCGAAGCGGCCATGACGCCTGCCCTGCAGCGAGGCCCGGTAGGCGCGGGATGCTCGGGGCGGGGCGGCGCGGGGGCGGCGCGCATTCCTGTACGCGCCCCCCGCCCCCACCCGGGGCTCCTCCCGCCCCCGCCGAGCCGGGCCCGCCCCGCCCCGCCTCCCGCCCCCAGCCACCTGCTGGGCGCGCTCCGCCGCGTCTCCCCCTGACGCCCCCACCGGGCAGGCGGCGGACTTTGCGAAAGACCGGCGGGTGCCCAGTAGAGCGGTATTGGCTGGGCTGGAAGATCTGGGCTGCCCTTCCCCGACCCTGGCGCCGCGTTCTGTGCTCCCCACACCGGCCCGTCCGTCCACCTACAGCCTGAGCTGGGGGAGCCCGCGTCCAGCGGACCTGGATTTCCCAAAGGGCTCTCCTAGGTCCTAGAGTCCTGCCTCTGTGCGAGGGCGTCAGACCCTGATCCTGAGTCTCCGAGAGGGGCCTAGCACGCGGAGTAAATTGAGACCAAGAAAGCCAAGTTTGGTGGTGACCAGGGAGTCGCTTTCTACAGGCCCCTTTTCTAGACTGGCCCCGCCGGGATAGCTGTTAGCAGTGGAAGACTGAAGGAGGGTGGCAGTGGCCAGCCTCTCCCGGAAGGACCGACGGCAGCGGGATTGTGGGCCTCAGCAGGTGCTTCCTCAGTCCTGAGCCTGGGATGCGGAGGCTGACACTCGCCACTTCCTCTTTCACCAGCCTGCATCCTGAACCTTTAAGCGGGTCCCAACCCCCACCTGGACACGGGTCTGCGGTTGCTCCGATAGGAAGCCGCGGGGCAGAAACGATGAAATGTTAGCAGCCTGTTTGGGACGAGGGTGGGGGCTTGGTGGAGAGTTGTGGCCAGAGATAGAGCTTGGGATCTGCTCAGGGGTTTGCCCAAAATGTAGCACTGAGACTCTTACCGTGATGAGCACCAGTAGTGCATAGAATTGTTGAATCTTTATATCCTGTGCCCGCAACTCATGTAACACTATATGTAACTTATGCTTCAGTTTAAAAAAATGCAGCTCTGAAGACTGCTGAAATAAACATGGGGGTAAATCTTTGTGACCCTGGCTTAGTCAGGGGCTTTTTAGATGTGACACCCAACGCACAAGAGACAATAGGAAAATGGATAAGCTGCACTTCATCAAAATTAAATACTTTTGTGCCTCAGGGGGCAGCATCAAGAAAGTGAAAAGACTGACTGAGCCACCCAGGCGCCCCACCAAAAAAGTTTTTTTTTTTTTTAAAGATTTTATTTATTTATTTGACAGAGAGAAATCACAAGCAGATGGAGAGGCAGGCAGAGAGAGAGGAAGGGAAGCAGGCTCCCCGCTGAGCAGAGAGCCCGATGCGGGACTCGATCCCAGGACCCTGAGATCATGACCCGAGCCGAAGGCAGCGGCTCAACCCACTGAGCCACCCAGGCGCCCCCAAAAAAGTTTTTAAAAACAGTTTTGAGGGGGCACCTGGGTGGCTCAGTGGGTTAAAGCCTCTGCCTTTGGCTCAGGTCATGATCCCAGGGTCTTGGGATCAAGCCCCGCATGGGGCTCTCCGCTCAGTGGGGAGCCTGCTTCCCTTCCTCTCTCTACCTGCCTCTCTGCCTACTTGTGGATCTCTGTCAAATAAATAAATAAATGAAATCTTAAAAAAAAACTTTTTTGTTTTTGAGCCACCTGGGTGGCTCAGTCAGTTAAACGCCTCTTGATTTCAGCTAAGGTCATGATCTCAGGGTAGTGAGATGGAGCTCTGAGTCAGGCTCTGTGCCCAGCGGGAAATACTCTTGAGATTCTGTTTGTCTGCCTCTGCCCCTCTACCGTTTGCCTGTGCGCTCTTTCTCTTACTCTCTCTCTCTATAAAATAAATAAATCTTAAAAGAAAAAAAAAAAACCTTTGGGAAATATGACAATTCCAAATTTCATCTAATGGCCTGCTTCTTTCAAGCACTCAGTAAAGCATTTTTTGGCATAGGCAAAACAAGAGGATCAGTGGCCCTTGAGGCCAGTTGAAATGGGATTAAACTCACAAACCACACCTTCCAGGGGGTACCACTCTCCGAGAAGGGTGGTCTGCACTCCTCTGTGAAAGCAACTCCTCTGTGAATCCTTTACCCGCCTGAGCTTTGACGTCTCATAGTTCTGCGCCCAGATCTCTGCCCAAATCTCTGACTATCTGTGTGATCTGAGATTTGTGTGATTTCAGGCAGATGACTGCACCTCTCTGAGCCTCCTCAGTCTCTTACCTGTGAAATGGGGCTAGTGATTGCCGTGGTAGAAAAGCCTAATGAGGGGCGCCTGGGTGGCTCAGTGGGTTAAGCCGCTGCCTTTGGCTCAGGTCATGATCCCAGGGTCCTGGGATCGAGTCCCACATCAGGCTCTCTGCTCGGCAGGGAGCCTGCTTCTTCCTCTCTCTCTCTTTCAGCCTGCCTCTCTGCCTACTTGTGATCTCTGTCAAATAAATAAATAAAATCTTTATAAATAAATAAATAAAAGGTGATTTCCTTTAAAAAAAGAAAAAGAAAAGCCTAATGAGCTTATCTTCTAAGAGGGCCCAGCCCAGCACCTGGCACTTAGTAAGCACAGAATAAACGTTTGCTGTTATCATCAGTCATCCATTAATTCAACAGATATCATGGACTGTCCTGTGCAATTGGCCAGATAAAAGATAAAAGGTGCTGGTGCTCTCTGGGAGAGGAAGACACAATCTGGCTCCCTATGGCTAAGGGCTCTGCAGGAGGAAAGCGCTATCTGAGGGAGGAAGGGAGAGGAAGGCTCCTAATCCCTGTGCGGCCTCTCTCTTTTTTATTTCCGTTGTGTCAGTTTGCTTGAAAACACACCTATTTGCCCAAGGTTCGTTATTTGTATTGTTTTGGTTGTTCTCAGAGAACTTGGCTTCAACGGAGGGTCAGTGCTCCTGTTTGCTCGCCGATGAACTCTGAAACATTGATTTTCATTTGGAAGATGTGTTTACTCTCGGTTTTTGAGTCCCATCTAGCATGTTACGTGAAATCTGTTCGGAAGGAAGTCTGCCCCTGACTTTTCTTTTCTTTTTTTTTTTTTTTTAAAGATTTTATTTATTTATTTGACAGAGAGAGATTACAAGTAGGCAGAGAGGCAGGCAGAGAGAGAGAGGAGGAAGCAGGCTCCCTGCTGAGCAGAGAGCCCGATGCGGGACTCGATCCCAGGACGGTGAGATCATGACCTGAGCAGAAGGCAGTGGCTTAACCCACTGAGCCACCCAGGCGCCCCTGCCCCTGACTTTTCACCCTCCCTCCCATTTCCCCGGCCAGATGTGACAGCACCTCAGGGGAGGTGGCACCTTCGTAGGGACACTGCATCCCCAGCCAAAGTCTGTCCTCTGCTCTGCCGGCTGAAAACTCACCAATATCAGCACAGCCAGAGGCAACTGTCTCACAGGACTGAGGCATCATGAGAGAATTCCCAGGGATTCCCACCATGGGGATATACTGTCCAGTGATGGGAGCCGCAGCATGCCGGCCAGAAGCCCAGTGGCTGAGGCAGGCCTAGAGGTCGCTGACACACATCAGTCCAGGCCGTAGCACCAACTGGCTCCTGACTGAGGACAGGGCCTCTGGAGACGCCTCTTCTTTGCCGGAGTCCGTGGCTATCTTCACGCCCACTTCTTCACCCGTGGATCCTCCCTGCTAGACCCAGTTTTTCATGCGGCTGAGGTCTCTGGGCTCCCTGCCGCTCTGGTTCCTCAGTTGCAATGACAGCCTGGTTCCCTGATGGGACTTGGGTCCACATCTCTCGCTCTAGTATCTACAGACTTCGGTCTCTGAAAATGCAGACGGCCCACCCTCTCATTCATTCTGGGAGCTTCTTTTTGTGATTGTTCCCAGAGGGTTGACCTATCTCCTGATTTGGAACACCTTTGCCCTTCAGCAATATTAACGATAACCACTTCTGTAATATTGATACTACTAACCTCGAGCTTTGTGGTGAGCTCTGGTATCAGAGCTCGTGATCAAAGCCCAGTATCAGAGCCCCGGGCAGTGGCGCTGGTTGTTTACTACCAGGCTGTGCTCTGATTGGTCAGTGCCCTTGACTTCTATTGTCAAATATTTTTGGTCACCAGGCTTTGCACAGGTTATTTCATTAAATCCTTACAAGCCTATTAGGTAGTAACTGTGTTTATTCCCACTTTTACAGATAGAGGAGCACAGATGGGTGAAGGAACTCATCCCAATGGGAGAGCTGGGTCTTGAACCTGAGCCCAGCTGCCCCTGAGCCTGTCTTCTCAGTCACCACCTGTCCCCCGGAGCATCCTAACCAGCTACAGCTCCAGTGCAGTAAGGTGTGAAGACATAAAGCTCACATTGAAATAAGGGATTGTGGGGGGCGGGGGAGGGGGAGGCGGCTGCTCTCTCAGACCGTGGCAGCCCCAATTTCTACACAGAACACTCCCAATTCGGAAGCTAGGGCAGGACCCAAAGCTCTTGGGAACTGGGCTGATTCTTTGCTCCCTCCCCGTGCCAGGAGCAGATCCAGCCAGCTGTGCCGTGGGGCTGCCAGGGCCATCGGGCTGGTCAGCAAACACGTCCGGAGCCTCTGCTGGTTGCCAGGCATGACTCCAAAAGCAAGCGAGGCTCAGGCCTTGCCTTCAGAACATTGGGAGCTTCTTGTCCCTCTCTGGCCTCCAATGCTCCTGCTAAGAGGGGCCAGCTTCAGGCTTTGTCTTTTCTTTCTTTCTTTCTTTTTTAAACATTTATTTATTTGACAGAGAGAGCACTAACAGGGGGAGCAGCAGGCAGAGGGAGAAGCAGACTTCACGCTGAACAAGGAGACCAATGCAGGACTGGCTCCCAAGAGCCTGAAATCACGACCTGAGCCGAAGGCAGAGGCGCCACCAAATGAGTCACCTAGACGTCCCCAGGCCTTGTCTTTATTTGATGCTCCCACCGTGTCCTTGAAGTTCCCACCCTCTAGGCTGATGACCACCATGCCAATGGTCAGGGAGAAATCCAGACTCACGGGATGCAGGGGACAGCTTAGGGCCACAGCCATCTCTTCACACTGGGTGCTGCAGCTGGTCCGGGCCTCCAGGCCATAGCGGATTGGGCATGAGGACTGAGATTGGCCGGTCAGGGAGGGGAGCTCCAGGATGTAGCAAGACCCTCAGGCCCATGATGCCTGGGCCTTGGACCCAACCCCATCCATCCTGTCCCCTCTGCTGATGCTCTTGGCACAGTACTAGGTGGTGAGGAGTTTGTGGGGCAAGGTCCTGAGGCCCAACATGTCTAACAGAGAGGGTAGCAGAGGAGCGGGGACTAATGGAGCCCGGGTATCACCTCCATGGGGACGTGCACGGTCGCTCACACACCCCTCAGCAAAACGCCACCCAAAGCCCCCTAAGCTTGCAGCCCACCAGCCTCCCTTCCCAGAGCCTTTCTTCCTTTTTTTTTTTTTTTTAAGATTTTATTTATTTGACAGAGAGAGATCACAAGTAGGTAGAGAGACAGGCAGAGAAAGAGAGGGAGGCAGGCTCCCCGCCGAGTAGAGATCCTGATGTGGGGCTCAATCCCAGGACCCTGAGATCATGACCTGAGCCAAGGGCAGAGGAGAGGCTTTAACCCACTGAGCCACCCAGGTGAACCCCAGAGCCCTTCTTGTCAGTAGTATTGCTGGTGCCTGAGATGGGCTTCTCCCTTTCTGGCCACCCTCCATTCCACTATGTGCATTCCAGAACTACAGCTTTCTTTCTTTTTTTTTTTTTTTTTTTTTTTTTTTTAAGATTTATTTATTTGACAGAGAGAAATCACAAGTAGACAGAGAGGCAGCCAGAGAGAGAGAGAGAGAGAGGGAAGCAGGCTCCCTGCTGAGCAGAGAGCCCGACGTGGGACTCGATCCCAGGACCCTGAGATCATGACCTGAGCCGAAGGCAGCGGCTTAATCCACTGAGCCACCCAGGCGCCCCGAACTACAGCTTTCTGAACGAGAGCTGGCAGCTGCCTGGAAGAAGACCCCAGACGCTGGCACCCTTTCCAAGTCATGTATAATAACCTTAAAGCCCTTTCAGGTATCACAGCCTCACCAAAGCTCCCCTGCCCTTGCCTCTCTGGTAGAGGAGGTGACTGCAGAACTCTTAGCTTCTCCCTGGGGAAAGGCGATGGTGGAGAAGGAAGGTCCTCTGCTCAGGGCAGAAGACTAAGAAATGCTGCCTGGCCGACAGTCCTGGCCCTGGCAAACATCAGGCATGATGCTCAAGCAAGGACACCAGAAAGGGCAGGCACAGAGAAGTTCTATGATGCTGTTTGGAGCAATGGTGGGACCCCTCACTGCCAGGGGCTGCTGGGCCGTTAGCAGAGCCATGGAGAATAAGGACCCCCAGGAGGGAGGACAGAGGCTCTGGTCCTGCCTTACAGCACAGCCCTCTATGTATAAACTCAAAGCTGTCCCAGCTGCACTCACCTGGGCCTACAGCCTTGCTCATTCTCCATACGTGCTGACAAAGGGCTCAGGGAGCCAGAAGGGCAGCCATCTGGCCCAAGAGGGCACTTTCAGCCTTCTCCCTGGGGGTGGTTTGGGATTTGGGTCGGCAGCCTGGGCAGGGGCTTGGCTCTTCCTTCCTTCCCCTAGCCTTGGCCTCAGGAGGGCAGCTGGAAGGCCAGCTGTTTGTGCTGAAGTTCCTGGCCAAAAGCCAGGCCCAGCTGGATGGACATCCCTGAGGAATGTCCACAGGGGCAGGTGGGACTACCATTGGGCTGAGGGAAGGAAGAGGCTGTGGGGCCCCAACAAGGCAAGCCAACTGTGCTCGTCTCCCAGTGCCTGGGGTGGGACTGACCGTGGGACGCGGGCTGTGATCGCCTCAGTGAGGTGGCTATGAAGTGCTCCCAACCCAAGGGATGGGGAGGTCCGGGTGGGGACCGGATGTGCAGGGTGGGGTCTCAAAGCTCTTGGGCCCAGTGGACCACAGCACCACCAGAGAGACAACAGCTGCAGATGGGTGTGGTGAAAACTGCGCACCTCGCCCTTGTCCATGGCAGGCAAGGTTGGCCACAGGCCTGAGCGTCTGATCTCTGGCCCTCAGCTGTTGCCCTGAACACAGGATGGCCCTGTCGGCAGGAAATGAAGGGCAAGCCCGAGTCTCCCACCAGCCCAGTGGCAGACAGCTAGCTGGACTGCATCTACCCTCTACTACCCTACCTGAAAGTGACCCAGAGGGGCCTGCTTTCCCAGAGACCCCCACCCCAATGTGCCCACCAGGCAAGAGGCAGTCCTTTCAAGGAGCCAAGTAGGGAAGAGCCCTGAGGAGTGACTGAGGACATGAGTGGGAAAGACATTTCCAGTCCAGCCAGTGGGCTCAGGGTTTCTCTCTCTACACTTGTATGGGAGACGTTGGTCAGGCGGCAGCAGAGGCCCCTAGGGGGTTGGGGAGGCCTGGCAAGGGGCATAGGATGGTTCTTGCTGGCCTCTCACCCAACTGCTCTCCTTCCTTTCTGGCAGGGTGACAGGGACCAGTTGACTTGTTATGTATGGGCAGATCTCCGGAAGTCAGCCAGGTTCGATGTCCTTGCCTCTCTGGTGGTTTTCTTCCATACCACCTTAAATTCTGTAAATAGGATGTAACTTCTGTGTGTTGTCTAAATCATCTAGTCTACCTACTGACCAGCTTACGGATGAAGCAGGGATATTTTACAATCCAGCAGCATGGGCCCACGGGTGCACACTTACATTAAGTCTGCCTGGCAGAGAAAAGAGGGAGTGAAAGGTGAGACACGACGGAGCACGGAGGGAGAGCAATGGGGGTCACCCTCATAAGGGTGGACCTGGCTTGTGACCAGCAATTTCACAAACACCTAGGCCCTTCGGCTACCTTCTGAAGGGCACAGGCTAAGAGCTTCAAGACAAGGGCAATGAATGGCTTGGTTCAGAATCTCCTGGTAGCGGGCCAGAGTGCTGGCACTTCCAGCCCTTAACTGGTCTGGTTGAAACCAAGTCCGTGGACAGTCAAGAAATGCAATTATTAATACACAGGTTCACCAGGCATCACTTGGCCCTGTCCAAAGCAAATTGTGATGCGTATCACCTTTCAGAATAGGGGGTCTGCCTGTCATTACTGAAAGCACCCCCCACCCCCGGAGTCAGAAAGCAATTTTCCAGGCATTTCCCCACAGGAAATTTTGCGAAATAGAAGTTATCAATTCAAATGAAGACCACTAACAAGATGAAAGAGTCTCAACTTCAAAAACTTTATTTTTGTCTCATCCATCAAGGGCACAGGATACCTTCATCAGCTCCAGCTTTTGCCTTTCTCCTTACAGATTGTTCCATCACCTAAACCCAGGGTTATCCTGTGTGGGCAGCTTCCTAGAACCAAAAGATATTTTTGCCTTCTGGGTTAAGAATGCTCAAGCAAGTCTGGAAGCACAAACTGCACTATTTAAAGCAGCAAATTCCCAGCTGCCCAGTAAAATCCACAGACCTATAAGTCAGATGTAGGGAAGATGCGCTGGGGGAGAAGGTTCAAGTTTCACCTTACTTGGGTCATCACAACCAGTGAACTGAACAAACTGACATCACCGTAGTGGTCTATTCGAACTCAAGACACTGCCAGGTACACTCCCCATTAGGCCGTCCAGGATCGCGATGTCCTTCAGCAGCACAATGTTGGATCATCACAACTGGGAAGTCACTGTTCCAGAGCTGGTTACAATGAACGTTCTAGAAAACCAGCTCTTTTTATACTGGACTCCACCTCTGATGCGTCACGGAGGCTCATTAAGTTGCCAAGAATCAAACCTATTCTGGCTTGCCTCTCTCCCTAAGTCCCTTGAATTTGAAACCATTTTTAAAAAATGAAGCTACTTTATGAGGGCACAACTATCTTTCTATAGCTACCAGCTCCAAATACACAGAATGCTTGTCTGATGACCCGTGTGGCTCTTGCGCCCATGTCTTGCTGACATCTAGATACTATGCATACAGTGTACCATCAAGGGTTAAGAAAACTAGCTTTATACTGAAAAAGCAGCTTAGACCAACAAGGAGTTTTAAACTTATGTTGAAATAATTTGTATTTATACAAATTATTTTTGTGTATAAATGGTTCCTTTGTCTACCGAGCAAAACCAGGTATAAACTAAGCTCAAACTTCAGGATACAAAGAATCTAGATAATGGATGTATTTAAGCTTTGTATATTCAAATGTAGGTTTTTGACACTTGGTTGAATAAACAAGTTTATTTGTAAATTTAGTCAACATACATAATTAACCTTAAGACTTCAGTAGAAGGGTAATTTTTAAAAACCACCTGGAAGGCCATCTCTATAGTGATTTTCCCAGGACCATGTATCAGATGTAACCTAATCGACACCATCTTAATTGGCAGAGGTTCAAGCTGGAGTTGTGTGCCCCTCCCCCACAGCAAGTTTACTCTAAGGATTATTATAATACAAACTCCACAAGGAAAAGAACTTCGGTATTGTTTCCTCTTGGTAGAGAAGAACTCAACCTAGTTATGAGACCAACCACAACACAAAGAAAAGCTGCACTAACTAGTTTAGATTATTAACAGATGATGCTGGTGTGAATAACTTGGTATTATATTCTAGAGCCCTTATAAATAAAATCCCCCCATTAGTGTTTGCATTAATCAGCTAGAGGGTTAGTTAACATGTGGTAGAATGAGGACTTATGCAAGGTATAATTTGCAAAGCATTTTACTATTATGAAAACAAGTGCAGTCTAGTTAGGAGAAAACCAACTTGACTTTAAATTACACACACCTTAATGACAAGACTCCCCACCACATGTGAATGTAAAACATTTAATTTAAAAATGTTGACACTACAATATATAAAATAGCTATTATAAATGCACATAGTGTATTCTATAGCTGCCAGGTTTACTTTTTTTTTCTTTTTCCTTTTTTTTTTTTTTAAGGAAACTGTAAGTTACACTGTGGTTAAGACTTGTATCTTCACCCTTGAAAAAGCCCACATTCTATCACAGTGATGTATGGTCAGACTTAACAGCCCCAATTGTTAAACACTTGGATCAAGTCATAACCAGTTTTATTGCAAAAGGACCCTGTACACATTTATCAATTCTAGTACCTTAATAGCTACCCAACAAGTCATTAACATACAGAAACATGCATCATGAGAAGCAAGAAGTATCACCCATCCCTTCTGCATATTAGCAACTTGTCACTCCTGAGCAACAGTGCTCACATCACTGAGGTCTGTGAACAGTCACTTTTCGCATTCATCCTGAGTGAAAGATGGAATGACTTAAGTACAAATGCAACATATTATAAACAATTTCTTACAAAAAAAGTCACAAATTAAACCAAAGTATTTTACAGAATTTACTACAAAACACCATAAAAACTGCCTTCACTTAAGCTCTCTCTCCCCGTATCCGGCGAGCCAACTGGATGTCTTTGGGCATGATGGTGACTCTCTTAGCGTGGATGGCACACAGATTAGTATCTTCAAATAAACCCACCAGGTACGCTTCACTGGCCTCCTGTTGAGGACAAGAGCCACACTATTAAACTCTTCGCGGAGAAGCCACGCACGAGCCCTCCGACCCTACACAGCCGCGCTCGCCTTACCTGAAGCGCGCCAATGGCGGCGCTCTGAAACCTCAGATCGGTTTTGAAATCCTGGGCGATCTCCCTCACCAACCTCTGGAAAGGCAGCTTCCGGATCAGAAGCTCGGTGGATTTCTGGTAACGACGGATCTCCCGAAGCGCCACGGTCCCGGGCCTGCAGCGAGCAGGGGAGTGTAAGCGGACACCCGGGACGGACAGAGCGCGGCGCCAGCCCCAGGACGCGCTCCCGCACGGGCCGCGCGCCGCCCCGTCATTGTCTGCCTGCCGCCTCGCCTACCTGTAGCGATGAGGTTTTTTCACCCCACCGGTAGAAGGGGCGCTTTTCCGGGCGGCTTTAGTGGCCAGCTGTTTGCGGGGCGCTTTCCCACCCGTGGATTTACGGGCAGTCTGCTTGGTTCGGGCCATTTTCTTTTACCTAAGGAAGACATCCGTGATTCCGGGGCCCCGGCGCTCGTCCCCCTGGGGGGTCACGGGGGGACGGGCTCGGCGCCCCTGCCCTCCCGCCTCTTCACCGCGGCAGATGGCCCGGGGCCGCCGCCTCCTCCCCCTCCCCTAATGACTCAGGCTGCGAGGAGCGGCAGCAGCCTCCCCCGGGAGGGGGGGTGCGGGGAGGAGTCACTTCCCCTCCTCGACGGGCGGAGGCCCCGCTTGCCCGGAACCCGGCGTCAGGACCTCTGAATCACCACCGGGCAAAGAGGCGGAGACGCGGTTCCGGAACGAAGCCCCAAGGGAAAACCTCCCGGACCCACACCCGACGCCGGCAGCCCGAGCAGCCCGCACCAGCCAGCACTCCGCTCCCAACGGCTGAGGCCCGCGGCATTAACGGCCGACGGGGCCTCGAACCACGAACAAACCCCCCAACGCTTACCCAATGCCGAAGTCTTAGATCGCTTCTTCGACCGCCGCGCTGCTCCTGCTGCCCAGTAAAGAGCCGCAGTCGCCGAGCAAGAAAAAAGAAGAACCTTCAACGACCGACCAAACCGCTCTGTGCTCCAAACCCCCCCTTTGCCTCCGCTTTTATACCCACGCTTCACGCTGCGTCCCTGCGTCATAAGGGCCTCATTTGCATACACCAACGACTTTTTCTATTGGCGGGAGCTTTCGCCGACGCGCTGACATCCCCGACACAAAGGCCGTGCTTCGGCCCCGCTCCCGGATTGGTGGGCATCTAGGCCGCTGATTGGCTGTTAAAGTGGCCTAATGATTGGATGAATGCAAAGAGGAATGGACGAATCAGAGGTTAGCACGAAGCGGCTCTTCTGATTGGATAAAATGAAGCTATGTTTGGATCCTTCCCTTGGTTCCAAAGCTCTACAATAGAAAGTCAATGCAAATGAATTGCATTGGTCTGTATGAGGACTTCAGGGTCCGGATGGTTAGGAATCCAACCAAATTCGCATCTCGCCAATAAAATGCAGGAGGAGAGATTACTTCAGGGAAATTCTTATAAATGTTTTCCAATGTAAAATAAAATGTGTTCCTGTGACTATTTACTTTCCCATATTGATAGTTACGTACATAGAGTAAAAGAATTAGAATTCAGCAAATCATGTTGTGCCACCAAGTATTTCATGTATCACGCATATACATTTTAAGCAAAAAGCAGTTCTTTTGTTGGTGGTGTAGATAGGGGTAAATAATAGACAAAAAAATATGTCAGTGTATGGTTTTATAAGAACTGTTTTGTACATTCTTAGGCTATCACAAAATATTTTGTGATTTCAATAGCTTAAGGAAGTAGCCTTCTAAGCAATATTTTTTTGAATTATGTCATTCAACTGAATGAAATGACTGCAGACAAAATTGACATAGTCCTAGTACAACATTTACATGTCCATTCTAAATGTACATGTCCTTCTAAACAGAAGAAAATGAAATTAACACGTGCCCTTGTATTTAATGGTACATTGGCATAACTTCTAAGAAACACGACAAATGTATAAAAATGGTAATCCCTACTTTTGCCTAAATAAATGTCTTTGATAGATTGTAATGTTCAGTTCTCCTGATGATACAGGTATATAGAATACCAAAGCAGGGTAAAGTTTGAGACCAGCCAAACAAAACTCAGAAAACGGAAGTAGAGTTTTGTGCATTTTATTCCATAGTTCCCACTCTGGGTTTACTGAATTTTTTCCCCCTGAATACTTTAAATCATCCAAATTCCGTTTACATGTGGATTTCAACTCAAATAATTATTGTACATAAACACAAATACCTCAAAAATTTACTTGTGACATCAAAGGTCTGCTCTCAGTATCAGCAGCAGGGGTGGGGGGTGGGGGGTGGGAGAATGCTGGATATGAAGAAGCTGCTATGGTAAAAATATCTTTCACCCAATCTCTGGTACCAAATTCCTCTCATTTCTGCCCTCTCAATCTTAACAGGTACAATTTGTATTTAAATATCACCTATGTAAACTTTTATGCAATAATTTGGTGAACTTTAATTTCTGCCTTCGGCACAAAGTTTACAGTAGGGGAGGAATTAAGTTTTCTGTTTCATTCATGTAATGCTGAGAAACCAAGATGGAGGCTCTTGCCCTGTCCTCAGAACCTGAGGAAGCTAAGAATCAGGGCACTAGTTAGATCCCACACAAAAGGCTCTCAAATGTTCTGGGATGTAACCAGAAAAATACCCTGTTAACATTTTTTGACTGCCCAAATGGCCTGGAGAGGGAATTGGTTCCTAAATTAACAACCCGTTCGTGTTCCATGGATTTTCTAAAAGATCCAGAATCCTGTCTGTCCCAAGCCTCCAGAGGACAGAAACTCCAGTTTTGTTTTCTTTCTTGTAGCTTGGCTGATTACTAGAGGAGAACTAATTGCTCCAGCAAAAACTAGGTAAAGATTTACATTCATCCACTTAAAGGACCATTAGTGGGAATAGTTTGTCCTTACTCGGCTGTCATACAGCTTTTTCTTTTTCCTAAGTTAGCACAGGAGAGGAAAAGCAACACAGGAAATGGGAAAGAACTAAAAATGTTTATACAATCAAAACAATGTGGAATGTGATGCAGCATGTAGGCTACTATCCTAGTTCCTGTTCTGGCATGGGCTTGCTGAGTAACTCTGTGCAAGTTACTTCTCTGAGTTTCGGTTTCCTCTTTTGTAAATTAAACAGTTTGGATGATATCATCTCCCAATTTTACCAGTCCACACTCATTTTGAAGCTTATGGTATACAGCTTACTTAAAGCCTAGTGCTGTGAACTCTATTTCTTCATTCACATCGCGCTTAGGTATTTTGGGGATAACATACAAGTCAATTACTTGGATTTAATAACAGCGTTAAAACAATACACTACAACTTTTATTTGTCCTTTTGGAATTTTTCATCTTCACACGCCCCTAGTGGTTAAACAATTGATTTGGCCTGTTTAGGAAATACCAGTTTCTCAACTTTGTGGGCTGACAGTTTGGCTTCTGATGTGAGGTTACTGGGGACTAAATAAAATAAGTGTCATTCTCAAACATTAACAGTTTTCCATTCACTCCACCCTCCCGCATCCCTAAGGTTAATTGGGAACATTTCTCTTTAACGTGACAATCACTAGACTAGTTAACCTATCTAATCAAATATAAATCAGTCTTAAACACATGGGATTTAAATAGATTCATTATGGAAAGCAAAGTTAAATGACAAGCGTCAATATTTTATCTATGAAGAACTTCATAAGGGGGGGGCGCCTGGGTGGCTCAGTGTGTTAAAGCCTCAACCTTTGGCTCAAGTCATGATCCCAGGGTCCTGGGATGGAGCCCCCCATCTGGCTCTCTGCTCGGCAGGGAGCCTGCTTTCCTTCCTCTCTGCCTGCCTCTCTGCCTACTTGTGGTCTCTGTCAAATAAATAAAATCTTTAAAAAAAAAAAAAAAAACCTTCATAAAGGTGGAATTGGCTGATTTGACAAAAGCCACACAGTGAAGAACTTCGCCCGACGAGTGGGAATCGGGCTCGGAAAACCCAGAAAAGCTGACTTTCGGAGCAGGAAACTGCAGTGGGTCATCAACCGCACCCCCGACTCAACCCCAGGCTCGGCCTCTGGACACTAGGTGACGCTTCTCAACACCCCTGCAACTTGCTAGTGTACCTGAGACTGTTCTAGACGGAGATTAAATTCGTCCTTGGCCCCTAACGCACTGGAAACAAGTCGGTCAGGCCAGGCGTCGAGCAGGGGAGCGACCCAAGCCGTGGAGTTCCAGGTTTCAGGGTTGGTAAAGGTTTACGCGCGTCTCAGCAAAGGCGCGGGAACGGAGTACTGCGTCGTGCAGCTCTACTTTAGCAAAGATTTCTCAGGCTGACTTCTGGTAGGCAGACTTTCCTTCATGCCTCCCCCGTTAGCCTGGTCGCAGGCATGAAGAGGATGTTGGCGGACTGCAGGTGCCTGCAGCACAAAGGCCCAGAGCTAAGGACGGACAATACAGATTCTGAAGCACGGCTGGGGCCGGCATCAGCATTGAACCTAAGACCTTGTAAGTCTGGTGGCGAGATAATTATTACACTGTTGGTGGTGAAACTACACTTGGACTGTTTCACAGAGGTCGTCAGGGCCTCTCTAGCTGCGGGCCCTTTCCACTCCAGAGGCTCCAGTTTCAAGGAAAGCTCTCCTACGACACTGGAAACGCACTCTTAAGAAGCAGGGACGCAGCAGGACTGCAATCCCCACAAGCCGTGGCGGGCCCTGAGCATCCGGGACACCGTCCGCAAGGATCCCTGGGTATTGTGGTCCATTCCTTTGGCAGCAACCCTCTGCCGACGGTAAAATTCCAGCCGAACGGAGGACCACAACTCCCAGCAACCCTTGCTGCCGTGCGGGGGGTCTTCACGTTCTCGTGGCGCGGCGCAGGCGCACTGGGTCCTCGGCGCGGACCGCGCAGACTGAATAATAAAAGGGGAGCGGCGAAGAGGCAGGAAGACAGGACCATGTCGAAGGGCCCCGGGCCCGGCGGCTCCGCAGCTTCCTCGGCGCCCCCGGCCGCTACCGCTCAGGTGCTGCAGGCACAGCCCGAGAAACCGCAGCACTACACGTACGTAGAGCCCCCCCCGCCGCGCGCGCACGCCTGACGTCAGCGGCCAGCGTGAGTCACGCGCGCAGGGAGAGCGCGAGGCGGCCTCTCCCTCCCCCCCCTTCCTCCTCCGGCCCGGCCCAGACCGGTTCCAACCTGATGGGGCCGGTCCCAACTGCCTCCAACTGCTACCAACCCCTGGTCGGGCCGTGGGGCGGGAAAGCCGGGCCCCGCCGCTGAGTGGGGAAGGCGGGAGTGCGGGGTGCGGAGAGCGCACGTCTCAGGCCGGGCCTGTGAGGCCTAACTGTTCCTCAGACCGTAAAACCACAGTATCAGGCCCTTGGGGGGCGATCAGAAGCCCAGCCCAGAACCAGGATGAGCGCCCCGGGGGCCGGCCCTGCCGCCGCTGCGAATGACGGATGGCGCGAGGTTCTGTCAGGCGCCCCGCGTTCCGTGCCCGGGAGGCCTTTTGTGTCCCCGAAGCCCGTATGTTGTCTGTGGAGGCCCCTCTTGCTGGGAACTCGCAGGGACAGCCGACCCGGCCTGAGTCGGGGACCCCGAGGGCGATGGGGTCCGAGCGCGTCTTCAGGCCCAAGCGAAGTGCGGTAGCAGAGGGAACCCCGACGCTCGCCCCGCAGGAGTCCAGTAGATGGAAAACCCGCTCCCTGGGCATCTGCCTGTGTCTGAGGGGAGGTCCCTGCCTCCTCGTGTCCTTCCAGGCACGTTAAAGGACCACCTAGTGCGAGGTGCCTCGGGAGAAAGCAAGCTGCAGAGGCGGGCCCTCCTGTTCAGCAAAATGTTGGTTTCCAGCCCCCCGTCCCCCGCCTCCAATGCTCCTTGCGCGCCTCGCCTCCGCTTGGCGCTCCCAGGTGCTGTGCGTGTTTAGAAGGACCCCCAGGTGGACCTGAGGCTGGCAGCCCTGGAGAGCCACCCAGTACTGCCCCCCGGTGAGCCGGGAGCAGAGGGAACTAAACGAGACAGGAGGAGCTCCTGTGTGTCACTCACCGGAGTAAGCCCCGTTAGGAAGCTGTTCTGGGATTGGGGGACATGGGTTTTAGGAAGCATATTGGTTTCTTTGTGAGGTTCCCTGCTATTGGTTGAAAGAAGTTGAAGCTCTGTCTTTTCTTGGCTACAGTCGGACTCGTGTTAACTGTTACTTTTCTACTGTGGCCATTGCTTTGCGGGTCCTTCCTCCCTGGAGTTGTTTCTGCTGTCCTTCCATCGGTTTTGGTGAAATGATCTTACCTTAGAGACTTCTGATCGGTTGAGTGGTTTGGTCAAGCCACAGTATGGTTTTGATTTGAAAATCTGCAGACTTCCCATGATTGGAACTTCTTCATAAAGTGGTTGCTCGCATCATATTTTTCAGTAACCTACAATACTTGGGGTTATGTTTCAGCAACCTCTGTACGTTGTGTCATTGAGTAGACTGTGGAATCTGTATTAGGGTTTTCTTACCATTTGGAATTGACAGATGAAACAAGTCAACATCTGTGTAAATGTTAATAACTGATTTTTTGTTCTGTTGATGCTTATTTGTTTAAAATCTCTTATGGGGTAAGTGCAGAGTAATCACTCTGGACTCTCAAGGTGGCTTAGAAATCAACAGAAAGCCCAAGCTTAACTGGGTGATTGGAGGTTGTGGGTGTTCCCATCTTTTTATTTCCTGTTAAGTCTTCATTTGCATATATGTTTGCATTTTTATTTCCGAAAATCAGAGGTAGACATCTTTTGTCTTCCTTGGTAGATTTATGGGCTTTCAAAAGCTTTGATGATTTGGAAAACTTCATTTCCTTGTCATCTGAGGTCTTAGGAGCACAGGGAGTTTGAGGATACAGATGTCTGCACCTGTACACATACTGGCACTGATTTTCTTTTCTTTTTTCTTTCTCTCTTTTTTTTTTTTTTTTTTTTTTTTAAATTCTCACTTGCAACATGAATTTCCAGAATTTGTACCAGTCGAATATGGCCTTCTATATTGCATAGATCCCTTTATGGAATAGAGATATAAACCCTTTGTGTGTGTGTGTGTTTGTTTTGTTTTGTATGTTTGTATTTTTTTACCGGTTAATTTCTTTTTTAACTTTTTAAAACTTACTTGTACATAAATTACACTAACTTTGTGTGTTTTATATGCCTGATATTATTTGAGATAACGTGCTATGCAACCATCTTTGCACTAATCCAGAAGAACCTCTTAAAACTGAGTGCCACTCGAAGCACCTGGCTGGCTCAGTCAGAGCATGTGACTCTTGATCTTGAGGTTGTAAGTTCGAGCCCCGCACTGGGTGTAGAGATTACTTAAAAAATAAATAAACTTCAAAAAAAAGTTTAAAAATTGAGTGCCACTCATCATAATGGCAGACAGTCTTGGTAAACTTGGTTGAATCTACCAAAAATAAATGTTGCCTTTCCATAGGCAGTATTCCATAGACATTGCCTTGCCTTCTTGCCCCACAGATAAAATCCTAGAATTTGAGCTCTTTTTCCTAAACCAAGAGGAGTATTCATAACATAGTTTGAAAGATAGTTTTGTTGGTATATTCCCCCTAAACTCATGAATAATCTTGCTTTAAGAAAAACTTTGAAATAATCCTTTTAGCCAGTTGGTATAGTCGGCACTTGTGCTAGACCAGAGGAATTCAACCCTTTAGAAAATGGCTGTTAGAATTTCCTCTTACTCAGCTCCAAGTGTCCGATAGCAGGCAGTCAGATGATAATGTGCATGTATCAGTCCTCTTCCAGTACAAGAACCACCTGACGTCTTGCTAGGTAATTTGTCCTTTTATTTGATGAAGACTGAATTTGATCCATCTGTTTTCAGAACAGGTCCATCTTGTATATTATATTTGAAGAGTTTTATTAAAGCGGTTTTATGAATGGGAAATTTTGGAGCAATTGCATTCCAAAATCTATCTACGAATTTAGCTAACTTTGGATTTTTTACTGGATAACAGTTATATTATTTTAAGTGTATAGTTGAAAGGTCACCCAAAAAAACATGCCCTCCAACATATTCAGGTTTCTGCCTCATTATTTTGATCCTATAACAGGATGTAAGCCTTAAAGACATTAGATCATCTTTGGATTCCTTTGCTTGCAGTTGATTCCCAAACTTATTAATGCCCTTGAGGTAAAGGAAAAATGTAATTCTAGTTTCGTGAAGGTTTTTTTTGGACTTTTTCTGGCCACTGGGTGATTTCTTATAGGTAGAGGATAAATGCTTTATAGCGTCTTCTAGCCAAGTTTTTTTTTTTTTTTTTTAAACTTAGAGACTGTTCCTGAGCATCTTTAAACAGGGTTAATGTGGCAGTACTTCCATAGATAACTATTTTGAGGCAAATTTGTTAATTTATACATCATATAAATGTTCCGAATTTTACTTGATTGCATCAGACTGTGTTTTGGAAAACCCAGGAAATGAAAACATATTTAAATCATTATTGCAAATTGCAATAAAATTGTAAATACATTACTAGAGTACAACTTGTTGCACAACAGAAGTCACTGGAAGTGTTGCTAGGCAACCTCAGCAAGCATGAGTTCAATTACCAATAAATGTTTCTGGATCTTGTTTACTTGTTTATCAAGTAGAACTAATTTCTTACGGGACAAAAATTAAGAGCTCGTTGTGATCTTCACTCAGGCCCACACAATCCCCATTAATAATTAAGTGCCCATGCTAAGGGTAGAGTCAAGTGTAGCACCTAGTTGATATTTGCTGTGAAAGTAATGATTAAAATGAAGATTTGCTTAATGGTTAAGTTTTTTTGTTTTAATCCAGCTATGTTAGATACTAAAGAAGGCTTCCCCACAATCCATTTGCATCTGCTTTGACTGGTGGTTTCTATCAACCTACAAAGACTGACTTATTGGTGAGGGCAGCTGGACAACTCTGAGAGCAACTTAGAGAAATCCATCTTGGGCACACTCTATAAAGGAGCTCCTTCTCTGGAAATAGCACCCCAGATAAGTGCACAAAAGCAAGACACCCTCGTGGACCTACTTCCTCCCGCTTTCAACACCCTGATGCCTGAAGGTGAGGTCTCCTTCCTGTGTGTCTTAGAAGCCGTGAGCTCATTTAGGTAATGAGACCCTGCAGCAGCCCGAGCACCACATACCCGCAGGCTTTCCCGCCAGACCTTTGCCTAAAGGTTATTTTTCTCATAGGAGAAGCTCTAGGTCACAAGTATGCTAAAAGTAAGGTTGCATTTAAAGCTGCATTACTTTAAATACTGGACTGGTATAGGGATTATTTTCCCAAATGGGGCAGAATTTATTTAATGATTAAGTTTTCCGTTTTGTCGTTGTTACTGTTTTTAATCCAGCTATGCTTGGTACTAAAGGAGGTTTCCTACATTTGCATCTTCTGTAGTTTGAAATCGCAACTATGGACAGTTATGGCTAATCCTAGTACATTGTCTTCCCTTCTTTTAACATCTTGGATGAATTTGGGGCACACTAATGTGTTAAGTGAAGATGGATGTTGAATGTAAGTTTCTCTGCCATTCTTAGCCAATATATAAACATTACATTAGTGTAATTGCTAAAAATGCCAAGAATTTCGGTTCAGTATCCTTCTGGACAATGTAGCTTTCTTGTTTTCTTACCATAGAGATACTGTGTAGATTCACACCAGCCAGCCATCTTTAAATACCTGCATGGGCCACAGAGAGATCTGCGGAGAAAGTGTGGGTAAAATCAGTACATATGATAATAGGTATGGGATTCATTTGGGGGGTGATGGAATGTTCTGGAATTAGATAGTGATAGTAATGCTACAACATGGTGAATATCCTAAGAAGCACTGAGACGTACACTTTAAAATTGTGAAATTTTTATGTTGTGTCAGTTATATCTCAGTTATTGTTTTAAAAAGTATTTTTAAAAAAAATCAGCACGTGAGAGTCTGTCAGGCTCATGTGGCCTGTCAGGGCTTGGCAGCATGGTTTGGTGTGGAAAGCCTACAGTTTATGAGAACCTCCTTGGTGCCCCTTTTCCAGCCTTCTCAATAGCTCAGTCCTTTTATATCCATTCTAGGTGAATGACCCGTGTTCTGGGTCCGTGGAGATCCTTTGAGATAAGAAGTGCATATTCAGCAAGTTTGAGACTCCTGGATGTTGGTGGTTGTACTTCACTTTGTCTCTGAATTGATAGCCGTTGTAAGGAACAAGCACGTTGTCCCCACTGCCTGTGTAAAAACGAACTGAGCTTCCTAGAGTGGGTGGGAGATAGAAAGTTGTTCTTGCTGAAATGTGATGAATTTCACTCTCAGGTAGTTTATGGTGTTTTAATGTTCACATTGACATTTCTTTAAGGACGAGCCACATGTTTTAGGCATTTTAAATTCTATCAGTGGCTATATTTTAGTTCTAATAATCACAAATTTTTTATTATTTCTTTATACAATCCCTCAACTTTCACCCCTTTTTTCTTTGCCAGTGTGTAGAATTTGACAGCAGTATCAAGAGCTGATGAGGAAGAGAAGATGGAAAGGAGTCTAGCGACTTAAAAATCTCATAGCATTCTCTGTGAGGTGACCTTTTTCCTGCTGGGGCTCAACTTATTTAGGAGATAAAGAAGATACTCAGGCCTGTGATAGTATCAACATGTCCTATCTGAGCTTATTTGAAATGTTTCATCCCTTTCCTTATTCTTTATATTACAATTTACTTTTTGTGTTCCTAAGTCGACTCATTTGTTTCCTACTAGTATTTGAAACACCATGTGGCCAACATGAGTCCTAACAAATTGATTGCTGATGAGGAGGGGAAAGGCCCATGTGCCCACCTTCCGGTGAGATTTTGGCCTTGTCACAGAACTACCCCCATGGAGGAGATGTAGCTATGCTTAGCAAAGAAGAGGTTGAGAAAATCTTTTGGCCTGGTGTTTTATGATGTAAAAGTTTCAAATAGTAGTTTTTATATGTAAGTTTTTATTAATAATGGTAAGAATATTGCTATGTCTTTTTGATGTAACTTTTACTGCTTAGAGGTGCCAAGTATTTGGTAGCCCACCACATTAGGATTTGTGTAAATCAGTCTATCCAAATATAAAGTAGAAGCCCATGCTTGTATTTTCTTACTTTAAAAAAATCCAAAATTTAAATTTTATGATTGAACTAAAGAGTACTTTATAATGAATATATAAAATGAATATTAAATTTCCAGGAGAGTATGTTAAAGTTAACATTTTTGTTTTTTATTTTTAGTAACTTATTTCATGGTTATTGTAATTATGGCCTGTTAAAAACTCCCTTACAGGGGCCCCTGGGTGGCTCAGTGGGTTAAAACCTCTGCCTTCGGCTCAGGTCATGGTCCCAGGGTCCTGGGATCAAGCTCTGCATCAGACTCTTTGCTGAGGAGGGAGCCTGCTTCCCCCTCTCTCTCTGCCCACTTGTGATCTCTGTCAAATAAATAAAAATCTTTAAAAACAAAAAATCCCTAACATATTTTGAACAGCTTCTAGAGAATCACTTATGCTTATCTGCCCTTACTGTTGTTTTTCTTTGTAGCTCAATTGAGAAAAGCGTAATTAACAGTGCAGTGTTTAAGAGTACTGACTGCAGGGCCAGACTGATTGGGTTTGAAGCCTAGCTCTGCCACTTACTAGCTGTGGGACCTTAGGCAAGTGACTTTCCTCTTTGTATGTCATTTTCCTGAGGATACTAATGGTACCTACCTCATGGAGTTGTTACAAGGTCTAAGTGAGTTAATATATGTGAAGTGCTTAAAAGAGCACATGGCATTTAGCACAGTGTATCATTCTTACAAATATTTGAACAAGACCCAAGTTACTGCTTTCAGTTTCATTGCTACCTCCTTCAACAGCCTTAACCAAATGCTGCTTTAGCTACATCTACTCCGAAGTGGATTCATCAGTTCCTAGGGTACATGTGGGTCAGTGTTGTCTTAAGAGAACATATTCCTCCCCTCTGTGTCCATTCAAATTTCACTCCAGGTGCCCTTCTTCCAGTAGCCTCTGTCCGCTGCTTGTATTCTACATGATGGACTGGTGTTCCGAACGAAACAGATCTGCTCTTACAGGGCCAAAGACTTTGTTTTACAGAAAACAGTGTACAAAATAACACAGCAATTCAAATGTATATACTCACACATTCATCAAATTGGGGGTTTTTCAGGCCAGGAAGACTGAATTAAGTCAAGGTATTATTTTTTTTTTCTTTTAAAGATTTTATTTATTTGACAGACAGAGATCACAAGTAGGCAGAGAGACAGGCAGAGAGAGAGGAGGAAGCAGGCTCCCTGCTTAGCAGAGAACCCGATGTGGGGCTCGATCCCAGGACCCTGGGATCATGACCTGAGCCGAAGGCAGAGGCTTTAACCCACTGAGCCACCCAGGCGCCCCAAGTCAAGGTATTATTTAGGGAAGAATGAACCAGGGTTTTCAGTACTCCTCACATACATTCTCCAGAATCAGTGATGTGAGTGAACCTTCTGTGAATTTTCTCTCCTCAGTTTTATCAGTTCCAAAATCTTTGGGTCAAGGGCACAGTCCTAGGAAGAAGGAAATAGGGACATGGAGGACTGACTGCCAGCACTGTATCATTCAGGCCATTCATCATTCAGTTCTCCAGGCCAGCTCACAGGTGTCAGACCTTTCCCAGTGAAGAGTGGGCTGCAGTCATTTTCCCATGAACGGCGCCCCCATGTGAAAGCCTTTGCTTTTGTAAGTGCCTGTAGCACTTAAACTTGAGGTTCCTGTTTATGTTTCTGTGTGTTAGGATAGTTCCGTTGTATCCAGGAGGTACACACTGGCTCTGAGGTCCTACTATGTGAACTCTGGCTAAAAGTCAGTTACAGAATCAAAGCCTACCTTAAATGTTCAGACATACTCAGATTCATTAGACGCTGACTTTATTTGCAGTACTATCTGAGCTTGCTTTTCTGCCAGAGAGAATGTTTTAAACCAGGAGCACCTGAGATTTGGAAACCAAATCTCTATAGCCCTATAGTGCTTTTTCGGAATTGTCCAAATATTTGCCAATTAAATTTTAGCTTTATTTAGTCTTTTTAAAAAAATTTTTTAAAGGTTTTATTTATTTGACAGAGATCACAAGTAGGCAGAGAGGCAGGCAGCGGCGGGGCGGGTAGGGGAAGAAGCAGGCTCCCCACCAAGCAAAGAGTCCGATGCGGGGCTCGATCCCAGAACCCTGGGATCATGGCCTGAGCCTAAGGCAGACACTCAACCCATTTTATATATATATATATATATATATATATATATATATATATATATATATATATGTATTTATATATATAAATACATACTTATATATATAAATATATATCATGATCTGAGCCAAAGGCAGACGCTTAACGACTGAGCCACCCAGGTGCCGCAATATTGTGAATTTCTTAACGAACAAAAAGGTTTTAATTCTATAAGTTATTAATCATAATTCAATAAAGAAAAGTCAAGATAACTTCTAATGTCAGTAATACTGGATGTATTTTCCCTTCTAGGTCCCCTCTCCCCCAGTTATAGTCTGGTGACATACTTCCATAATTTTTCTTGATAAATCTTTGGTTTGTACCCAGTTTTTGCCAAATAGTCGTCATAATACCCCTTAGTTTTTGGAGGAAAAAGAAAAAGGAATTTAATATATCTCTAGTGATCACACATTCCCAGGAATTACAGAACAATCCTGGTTACTTTTCTATTCTGCGTGTGAGTCTGATCTCAAAATTAGCATTCAGGGTGAGGAACAAGGCTGTGCAGACATTGTGGGGAAGGTAGCTGGAGAGGTTACTGGTTTATAAGTCTCCAGGAGAAGCACGTAAATCAGAGATCGGAATTGCTTCTGTTTGGTGGGTTAGTGTACAGCTGCTGTGGACCAGGCTTGTACCACTTGCGAAGCTCTAACTTCTCTTGAATATCTGCTGTGGGCCAGCTCTTGCAGAGGTGCAGAAATGATAGACATGGTGACATACAAAGCAGTTGAAATCAACTGTTCTAGGGGCTCTCTGGGCTGTAGTCATACCTTGTAGTGAAAACCTGGAAGGAGCGTGACTAACTCCAGTGGGCTGTGTCAGGGAACCCTCATATGGAGAGGAAGCCACAGGGGGATCCAAACCCCAGGAGCGATATGATCAGAAGTGTAGGGATGTGAAGGGAGGGCTATGGCCTGTTGGGGAACACCAACTCCAGAGCAGAAGTCGGCAAACTATAGCTCGTAATGCCGAATGCAGCCTGCTGCCTGTCTTTGTATGGCCTGTGAGCTAAGAATGGCTTTTACTTTTTTTTTTTTTAAGATTTTATTTATTTATTTGACAGAGAGAGATCACAAGTAGGCAGAGAGGAAGGCAGAGAGAGAAGGGGAAAGCAGACTCCTCGCTGAGCAGAGAGCCCGATGCGGGGCTCGATCCCAGGACCCTGAGATCATGACCTGAGCCGAAGGCAGACACTTTAACCTACTGAGCCACCCAGTTTTACATTTTTAATGGTTTTTTACATTTTTAATGGTTGAAAAAGAATCGATATTATTTCATGACACATGAAAATTATGTGAATTTCACATTTGGGGATGCAGAAATAAAGCTTTAATGGAACCCCCCACCCCCATTGGTTTCCATGTTGTCCAGCTGTTTTTGCACCGTAACTGCAGGATTCCGTAGTTGTGGCAGAAACCGCACATGGCACTCTCCTTGCATGGTACTGCTGTTCGGTGTACTACAGATGGCAAGGACACTCTTAAAACGTGACAGTGTTTCAGTGTTTGCAGTGTGCTGTGTATTAGCACACCACGGTGTTTTGTTTATTCCTTATTAACAGTGCTTGCCAATCAGAACAAGCGAGGAGGAGAAAAATGGACTTTGGAATGTCATGTTTTCAGGGCACAATGGAGTGTAAATTCTTTTGTAACTAAATTAGATGGCAAAGCTGTCTTAGTAAAAGCTGTGCTGTGAGACCAATCAACATTACCAGACTAAGGAGTTGTCATTATAGTCCCAGTGCATAGGAAGGAAATGGTGAAAAAAATTAGAAATCTTAAAGGGACTGTTTTCATCACAGCAGAATTTCTTCACAAAAAAGAAAATGAGGCTATGACTGGAGTAGGTTTCTCGAGTGGCTCATTGATTAGCTGAGCTAGGAAAGCTGTCCTGATGATACTGATACTGATGATACTGAGTGAATTACATTGTGTGTGATTGCAGCAGCTGAAGAAACTTCTCCTGAGCAAACAAACTTGTTTAAAAGCATTAGCCTTTTGTCAAGAACAACTTCTCAAATGTGGAAGTCCGTGGGAGGAATAGCAGTAGTCACAATACCAGGCAAATGATTTCATGTGGTTTTCCTTCGGCTCTTGATGAGTCAACAGATGTCACTGTTAACTGTTCAGTTGATTCCTTCATGGAGTCAGTGCCTGATCTGAAGTGCCTGAAGAATTAGCATCAGTGAATAGTTACTTAAAACAGTGACAGCTGAATTAAAAAACAAAACAAAACAATGACAGCTGAGAATATTTTCAAAAAAGTTAAAAACTCAGTACATCCTGAAGTATGATCTGCTAATATCTGTTCCAGCTGATGGTGGTAAGAATAGAGGTATGGAGCAGAAAAAGATATAACTGGCCAAATAAACAAAGCTTTTGAGAATGTAAGCTCTTTAAAGCCTGTAGACTTATTCATTGTATTCATCCGCAGGTATTTTGCAGAAAAATATTTGAATCCACCGTTACTGAACTGTTAAGAGTCAGCAATGAACTTTACTTCCTCTCGTGGACTTCACCATGATAGTCAATGCCATGACTTTTTGTTAGAGAAGCTGAATATTCTGGCATGCCCTACTATACCGTAGTCTGATGGCTGAACAGTGGTAAAGTTTTCTTGTAAATTCCTGAGTTCAGGGCTGATGCTGAAACTTTTCTGAGTGAGAAGAATGATTCTCAGCCACTATTCTTGAATGTTGAAAAGCTTTGGAAATTGGCTTTTTTTGCATACTTGATAAGGCTAAAATTGCAAGGCAAACAGCCTCTTTGCAAATCGTAAGTTGTAGTAAAGTTTCTTCGACATCTAATGTTTGAATCATGTCATGTCAAGCTACTTTATACACTTCAGTTTAAAGGCAAGATTTCCATTCCTACACAAAGTTACTGTGGATGATTTCTGAACACAAACTACTGTTCCAGCAGTGATCTTGCTGCTGGATGTGGATGCAAAAGAAATTTCCTTATTTCAGAATCCATTTACCTGGCAACTAAAGAGTTTACATCAAACCTTCGATTGGAAGTGATTAAAAGGCAACTATCAAGACTCTAATAGAATTCTATAGCTGTCTTCTAAGAGAAGAATGTGCTCGATTAAAATCACGCTTGTGGAATGGTAACCGCATTGGGCAGTACCTGTCTATGAAAGACATTTTCTTTTTTTTTGTTAAAGATTTTATTTATGTATTTGACAGAGAGAGACAAAGCGAGAGAGGGAACACAAGCAGGGGAAGTAGGAGAGGGAGAAACCGGCTTCCCCCTGAGCAGGGAGCACAACATGGGGCTCTGGTCCCAAGACCCTGGGATCATGACCTGAGCTGAAGGCAGATGGTTAATGACTGAGCCACCCAGGAGCCCCGTGAAAAGATATTTTCAAAGATGAAATTTATAAAATCTGATGACAGAGTCTGCATTAACAGATAAACATTTGTAATCGATTTTTTTTTTTTTTTTTAGTTTTTTTTATTTATTTGACAGAGATCGCAAGTAGGCAGAGAGGCAGGAAGAGAGAGAAGGAAGCAGGCTCCCCGCTGAGCAGAGAGCCCCATGTGGGGCTCTATCCCAGGACCCCGGGATCATGACCTGAGCCGAAGGCAGAGGCTTAACCCACTGAGCCACCCAGGCGCCCCAACATTTGTAATCAATTTGATGAAGGGACCTTAACTTTCCAAATCTTATCTTATTAGAGCCTCTACAAAACTCGTAGTCAATTACTATGTTTTGAATTTCATCAAAAAATGTGGAAGTTTTGGGGCACCTGGGTGGCTCAGTGGGTTAAAGCCTTTGCCTTTGGCTCGGGTCATGATCCCGGGGTCCTGGGATCAAGCCCCATATCGGACTCTGCTCAGCAGGAGCCTGCTTCCCCCTCTCTCTCTGCCTGCCTCTCTGCCTACTTGTGATCTCTGTCTGTCAAATACATAAATAAAGTCTTTAAAAAAAAAAAAAATGTGGAAGTTTGTTTTCTCTTGTTCTGTGAGTACATATTATTCTCAGTTTGGCCTCCTGGCCCTCAAGGTCTAAAATACTAACTGGTCCTTTATAGGAAAAGTTTGCTGACCCTGCTGTAGTCTGGTTTGTTGTTGGGGAAGAGAATAGGTCAGGGGCAGCAAAGCAGTAGAGCCCAAGTGAGGCCATGCAACACTATTCTAGAATCCGTGGGGGAACTAGATAGGGATTAGAATACCAGCTCCTTTCTCCCCATTGCCTCTAAACATATGTAGTTTTTCTTTCTTTTTTTTAAAAGATTTTATTTATTTACTTGACAGACAGAGATCACAAGTAGACAGAGAGACAGGCAGAGAGAGAGAGGAGGAAGCAGGCTCCCCGTGGAGCAGAGAGCCCGATGCGGGGCTCGATCCCAGACCCTGGGATCATAATCTGAGCCAAAGCAGAGGCTTTAACCCACTGAGCCACCAAGGTGCCCCAACATATGTAGTTTTTCTGTCACTTCTGATACTTTTCTGTTTATTTAAATTCTCTTTGTGTGAAACACCCACACTGATAAATCTATTAAGTTAGTGTGGAATAGGATTTAAGGTTTAGCTGGAAATTGAACTGGTAGCAGTTGAATGCTTGATACAAGCTTGATATAACACCTCCTTCGGGGTGATGTAATTTTCTGAATTTATTAATCCCTTATGCGCTATCACTGTTAGTGGAGCAAGTGATTGAATTTAGATTTCCAATAGCCTGCTTTTTGCTGTTACTTACAGTTTTGGAAAATAAAAATAACCCAATAAATATTGAAAGTACTTTTGATTTTTTTTTTAAAGATTTTATTTATTTATTTGATAGAGATCACAAGTAGGCAGAGAGGCAGGCAGAGAGCAAGAGAGAGAGGGAAGCAGGCTCCCTGCAGAGCAGAGAGCCTGACGCAGGGCTCGATCCCAGGACCCTGAGATCATGACTTGAGCCGAAGGCAGCGGCTTAACCCACTGAGCCACCCAGGCGCCCCAGTACTTTTGATTTTTTTAATGAGGCTTCATATATTTGATTTGAAAAGATTTTAGGAAAAGTATTAATAGTTGTATAAAGTGGGATAACAATATGATAGGTACAGTATGGTCATATCTGTGTAAAAATACCAAGAGAAAATTTACCAAAAGGCTGATAACATTAGTGATGGGATCAAGGGCAACTTTGCCAGTTTTCTAAAGTTTTTATAAGTGGGCATGTGACTTTCATAATAATCTTTTGCATTTACAGATAAACCAGTGGTGGGATAATTAATGTGATGTCCTGAAAAGGAGTGAAAGGTAGCTTTGATTTAAGCTCAGCCATGGGCAGACAGGGCAGACGTGACGGGCACTGCTTAGAAAAGGTAAATCTCTGAGCAGTCGAGGTCCATCCCTTTTTCTGATTGAAGGCGTGGCTTTCTCGAACAGAGCTCTTACTTGCCCAGGGCCTGTGTGGTGTCTGGACTTACTCTAGCCATAGTAGTTCACCAAGGCCTTGCAGTTTGGAACTGTTCTGTGTTCCTGGCTTTTACCCCTGAGTGTGGGTATTCCCAGGAGATGGGAGTGTGAAGAGCTTGGTGGTGTGGCCCTTGTGCCTTCCTCAGAGCTGGCAGGGAGAGTGAGTAGTTGGTATGTCTTCTCTCCTCAGACCCCAGGACTTCTTGGGTTTCCCGAGAGTTGGTTGAATTAGAGTGAATTTCAACCTGTTTAGTTCCTTAGATCTTGAACTTTCAAAGCCTTAAGATGTAGAGATGAGTTGGAGCATAATAGTGACAGTTTGGTTCATTTCAATCCATGAGAATAGGAAAGTGATTTCTAAGTGCTTTTCTCCCTGCATCCTGGGCACTGCATTGCCTGTGAGCACAGGGTCAGAGTGGGAGGGGGAGGATGGGAAATTCTGGACAAGTGTTTTGATTCCTAGGTAGGGGGTGGTACAGTTCCATTCACGGTTTTAGCAAAAATGTTAGAAGTTTCTCTCCTGATTGTCGTTGGCTAAAAGTGGGCTCTGTGTCTGCATGAATTTGGTCACTCAGCCCCTTCTCTCATGAGGGCTTTTCTGCAGGATATTCTGCCCCATGTGCGGAGTTGCAGGTTTCCTGCAGTGTGGTGCTTTTCACAAGGGAATGGGGATGAGGCTCTCACCTCTCCGCGCTTTGTCTGCTGCTTTGTCTGCTGGCGGTATCCTAAAGCTGTAGGGGTTCTGCGGGCTTTGCCTTTTCTGTGACTTCAGTTCTTGTGTTCATCCAGCAGACTATTTGGTTCTTACTTGCTGCCAAGGATTTTATAATCTAGTAGTAGAGAAAAATGTACGATTATTAATATGCATTGCAGGATAAAGGCTATAAAAATGTCTAGAGAACATGCTGACAAAACTTCAGAGATTCTTTTTTTTTTTTTTTTTAAAGATTTTATTTATTTATTTGACAGAGAGAAATCACAAGTAGATGGAGAGGCAGGCAGAGAGAGAGAGAGGGAAGCAGGCTCCCCGCTGAGCAGAGAGCCCGATGCGGGCCTCGATCCCAGGACCCCGAGATCATGACCTGAGCCGAAGGCAGCGGCCCAACCCACTGAGCCACCCAGGCGCCCAACTTCAGAGATTCTAACTTTTAGCTGAGGATAAGGGCAGAAAGGGAAGGACCAGTGGAAGCCAAGGCACCATGGAGGTAGTGGTATCAGATTTATTACCGTTGAAGTCAGTCTCCAAAGAGGTCTGCAGGTAAGGAAAGGGACATAAAGGGAAGTTAAAGATCTATTTGCAAGACACCAAGGACTCCAGTTTTAGCAGCTGGAATGGAGAGGAATCAAGGGAAATAAGGCTGGAAAAAAATACTGGGCCAGATGCTTAGGGCCTAGAATGCCAGGCTGAATAGTCCATGTTTATCTGGAACTACTGGGGGAAACTAAAAGACTTTTAAGAAAGTGAGAATTAAATTTGGGCTCTAGGAAGAATAAAGGAATGCTGTGTAGTAGAAATTGGATAGGGGGAGAGGCTGGAAGCAGAGACTGGTTTATTAAAAAGTACAAAGTCCCTGGCCTACCACTTAACGTGAGACAATTTGTTGCCTCTTGTCTGTCCTCTGGTATCCCTGCGAGTCAGTGCCCTTGGGGAGCCCTGGTATTTGTGTGTGGCACTGTGGACAGGGCTGTCCCAAGCAAGCATGTTGCCGAGGCTCTCCTCCAAGAGGACAGACTATGCCCAAAGTCAGGGGGACCACATCTTAGAGTTCTTCCCTGGCTGCCTCCTGGTTTTTTACTGAGGCACTGATACCAAGCAGACAAGTACCACTCAGGGTTGGCACGTTTAGCAGATAAAAATACAGGATGCCGGTTATATTGCAATTTCAAATAATGGGTACATTATTATTATTAGTGTGCCCCCTGAAATGCTTGGTTTATCTGAAGTTCTGATTTAACTGGGTGTCCCGGGGTCTGACAGTCCTAACTGCTCTTCACTCTTCTCTGCTCCTGGCCCCGGACTCTGCTTCCTTCTCTTTCATTTTCCACCTCTTAGCTCCTGAGTTCGTCTCCTAGTGGGTCCAGAGTCAAATGAAGTATGTGCTGCCCAGGAGGGAGGAGCCAGGGGTTAGGAAGGTGGCTGTCCCGTCTCAGTGCCAGGGTTTGGGACGTGGGTGCCGCACGAGGTACAGCTTTCTCTCTCACCAGACAGAAAGGAAGACCTTGTGTTCCGGCGCCACACCTTACCTCCTTCCCCTTTCCAGTTCCTCTCCACCCCACTCACATCCCACAAAGGTACTTGGAACTCTGGACCCAAACATACTTTCTAAGCTCATACTTAGCCCTTTGCCTTAAACATCCTTCCCACATTCTTCACCCACTAGCACCTCCCCATTTCCCTTCCTCTGTCCTAGCCTGTGCCCTTGGTGCTGGGTTCCCAAGGAACCCTCAGCCAACCCCCTTTAGAACCTTTCCCGCACTTGATTGATTCTGCCTGTTACTTGTATGTCTCTCCCAAGAAATTATGGGCTTTCAGGGGCAAGGATCTGCTTCTTCATTAGGGTCCTCAGTGCGTGCTACCGTGCTTGCACCTAGTAGCTGCTCAGTAAACGTGTGCTGCATGAGCAGCAGGCTCTATTTGGAAGTTTTTACTGCCCCTTAAACCGTTCTTCAGGGAGCACCCAGCCCTAGCTTCCCCTGCCCAGTGCATACGTCTGAACACACTCCACACATCAATGAGGAGAGGGTTTTTCAGCACTTTTCGTTAGCGTTAAAGAAAACTTGTCTGGAAAGTCTCACCCTCAATCTGCCTGTCCCTATACCTTCTGTACGCCCAGACTAGTCAGGCCCCCAGTATCCGGCCGTGAGCCACATCCTCTCACCTTTGTCCCATGCCTTCTAGTTCGGGTGCGGCTCCAAGCCTTCAGGTTGTTGCTCCCTCTGTGCCGCCTTCTGCACACAATCTTCTGTGCCTTCTAGAATCATCCTCTTAGCTGGCATCAGATGCCCTCTATCAAGCCATTTGTTGCCTGCATTGTTAGGGCTTAAGGGAATGAATAAAGAGAACTACACTGCCTGCCTGTCCCCACTGTGTAGGGGCTCCCAAGTCTAAGACCCCCTTCACCTGGATACATAGAGTGAGCCAAAACACAGATAGATGGCATGTTCTGTAAAGGGGGTAAGTGGGTCTGGGGCCCTCCACTGGGTGGTGCATGGGCGAGTGCTCTGTTGGGGTCTCTTGGCTGTTATGTGCAGAGTAGAGGGACAGAGGTTGGGAGGAGGCCAAAAGGGCAGTGCCCCCAAGTCTCCGGGTTAGTCAGGATGTAAACCGCCCCAGCTGCTGTGGGTGTGCAGTTGGGAGACCATTGGGGGCAGGCAAGGCTGGGAGGAAGAGTCCCTGCAGATGCTTCTGTAAAAGGAGCTCCTTCCCAGGCACGAACCTGTGTCATGCTAGGAAGTGTCTCTGGGAGCCAGCAGGTAGACGGGACCTTTTTTTTTCTGACTCAGTAGTTCAGAGGAATGCCTTGTGACTTTCAGTTCCAAAGTAGGAGCCTCCCTAGCCCTCAGCCTGGAGCCTCTCCCCTACTCCTGGGACAGATGAGACCCTCAGGGATCTGGGTCCCCTAGGCAGCAGAGGGCCCTACAGGAGTTAGGGAAAAGCTCCTCATGCTCTTGTTTGCAGCCCTGTGATCAGTAGTTTGGCCTGGGAAACCTCAGGCAGGTCTCAGAGAGTTAAGCCGCTGGTTAAGGCCTCCACTGGCTGCCATGGGAGACCGCTGACGCCTGTGGTCTGTGGTTCTCGCTCTTCAGGCTGGCTTGGGATCGGGGTACTGGGAGGGGTCTGGATGCTAAGGTCCACCCTTAGCTCTGGGCTTCTGCCGCTGTCCTAATGGAGCTAGCACCCCAGCGTAGGGCCCTCAGAGGACTTGGTGGCTCACTTCTTGCTGGGAAGCAAGGGGCTTAAGTCTCTGCTCCTGGCCCACCCTCCGTGGGGGCTCTCCCTGCAGGTACCTGAAGGAATTCCGCACAGAGCAGTGCCCACTCTTCGTGCAGCACAAATGCACTCAGCACCGGCCCTACACCTGCTTCCACTGGCACTTCGTGAACCAGCGACGTCGCCGTTCCATCCGCCGTCGGGACGGCACCTTCAACTACAGCCCGGACGTCTACTGCACCAAGTACGACGAGGCCACAGGCCTCTGCCCGGAGGGCGACGAGTGAGTGTCCCACCCCCGCCCCTCGGAACCTGCCCTCAGAGGAGCCTTATGTCTCCTGGGTCAGGTGCCCTCAGAACAGGTCGGGCAGAGTCTGGGAAGCCAGCCAGAGGCTACTTTGGGGAGTACTCCTGTTGCCCGGCCTGCCTTCCTGTGGCCTGGACCTGGGGCTCAGACCCCGCCATCCTGTGGGGGAGTCCTCTTCTTCTTTACCCACTTTTGGGAAACCTGTATAGCCTTTTCTTCTCCTAAGTAGAAGAAAAGGCAGGCCTGGGCACATCACTGAGAGGGAATGTTTGTTGACCCTGCTTGTTTGAGCCCTGCAGAGGTGTAGTGGGAAGCACTGCTGGGGATCTGTGGGTACAGCTCACTGAGCCATCCCTGTACTCACACTTTTCCCAGAGGTCCAAGGCTTATTCTCTCCCACCCCCTGAGCCCCGTGCCCCCAGCCTGGTGAAGCACTGGGGCATGAGAGGTGGCCCATGCTCGGAGCAGGCCGTTCTCTGTGGAGCGCTGCAGATCCAGGCAGCACTTGTTCTCCCAGGAATGTGCCCCCCCCACCCCCGGAGCTTTTCTTCAAGTCAGCCCAGGGCCCTGGCCAAGTAGCCTGAGAGGACTCGCTAAGCAGGCTGAAGTGGGAATCCTGGGCCCTTGTGGGCCCCCTTCAAGCTACAGCGTCTGACAGGTGGTGGGAGCGGGGGTTCTGTCCCCGAAGCAGGGCCTGTCAGCGCTGGCCTCCTCAACCAGCGCGCTGTCCGGGTGGTGGGGAGAGACTTCAAGGGGGAGGTGGCGCTCGTGGGCTAATGGCCCAGGTTCCATGGGGCAAAGGTGAGTGACCCCCCACCCCATACACAACGTTTCAGGTGCCCATTCCTGCACAGGACCACAGGGGACACTGAGCGCAGGTACCACCTCCGCTACTACAAAACTGGAATCTGTATCCACGAGACAGACTCAAAAGGCAACTGCACCAAAAACGGCCTGCACTGCGCTTTTGCCCACGGGCCCCATGACCTCCGTTCCCCTGTCTACGACATCAGGTGGGCTGGATGCCATGCTGGGCTCATGGCTCTGGGCCAGGGTGGGGGGCCTGGCTGCTGACACGGGGACTGCCGTAGATGGAGTGCAGGGGCCGGCACTCTGGGTCTCCCCTCATGCCCCGTCCCCACTCTCTGTCCTCTCCTTTCCTCCCAGAGAGCTCCAGGCCATGGAGGCCTTGCAGAACGGCCAGACCGCAGTAGAGGGCAGCACAGAGGGCCAGACAGCTGGGGCTGCGAGCCACGCTATGATAGAAAAAATCCTCAGCGAGGAGCCACGGTGGCAAGGTAAAGGTGGCCCCACAGATGGCTGTGCCTCCTCCTGCCCAGTGTCTGTTCCTCTCCTCTTCTGCCCGGAGCGGCCCTAAGGGTTTGGCTCACCGCCACTTCTTCATCCCACCTTGCAGCCAGCCACAGCCCTTCCATTCGGGGCGTTTCTGGGGAGTTTCTCCAGACATGCCTTGCCCGTAGGCGTGCTTATGTACGTGTGTTGTTGACCCTCGTGACGCTGCCCTTTTTGATCCTGTGAGCCTTGAGTGTCTCTGGTGCGGGGGGTGGGTCTCAGTCTTGGCATTGGCACATGAGGCGGTCTGAGCTCCTGGTCTGAGCTCCTGGCTTCTCCTGCCTCACCTACATGACCCCTGCCTCTGGCCCCCTTGTGTAGAGACTGCTTATGTGCTGGGGAACTATAAGACGGAGCCATGCAAGAAGCCCCCGAGGTTGTGTCGCCAGGGCTATGCCTGTCCCTACTACCACAACAGCAAGGACCGGCGGCGGAGTCCCCGGAAACACAAATACAGGTCCTTTGGCCTAGGCAGGCCAGTCATGGGAGGGGGGGGCGGCAGGGAAGGGATTGCGGCGGGGGCTGCTTCCGGGGTGCTTGCAGGGAGGCTGGAAGGCCAGCCCTGGGGATTACAGGCTTGCAGGTCCCAGATATAAGGGGAGGAAATAGTCAGGACAGCTGAATGATGGGGAGTCCTCTGGGATCCTCCTCTGGCATGAAATGAGGATCTTGGGTCAGACGATCTCCAGGGCCCCTCCTGTTCTGATTCTGAGGGGCAACTGCAGGGGCCAAGCCATCGTGTAGGAAATATGGTTCTGGCTATAGGCTAGCTCTCCTGGAGCGACAGAGTGCTTGGCAGTAGGATCTGGCAGAAGGGGAAAGAAAGTGTCCTTCTTGCTGATAACAGCCATGCTGCACCACAGAAGCAGAGCCAGCTTCTGGCCGCAGTAAGGCTCTTACTCGGCAGCACATCTTTTCTGTTGCGAGCCTGGCCCTGTGAAGCAGGGAGACCAGAGACGACCCTGAATAGGCATGTAGTCGGCATTCCCCAGCTCCTCCTCTCTCCCTCTCCTGCATCCCGCTGACCCCACTGTCTGATTGTACCAGGTCATCTCCGTGTCCGAACGTAAAACATGGGGATGAGTGGGGAGACCCTGGCAAGTGTGAGAACGGAGACGCCTGCCAGTACTGCCACACGCGCACGGAGCAGCAGTTCCACCCGGAGGTGGGCGTCAGCCTGGGGCTGGGGCCCTGTGAGGTCTGTGGGTGGCTTTACGTGCCCTTTTGGGGAAGCCAGGAGACAGGAAAGGAGGGCCTGGGCAGGTGTGGGCAGAACTCACACCGACCTCATCCTGGAAGAGGCCCCCACCCGTGCAGTGCCTCAAGGAGCCCTGCACCCGACTTTGGCAACTTGCCTTATTCTGAGCCCATAGTCCCCGAGCATCCTCCGCTCCCGATTTTGTTTCCCCTCCGCCTCCTGACTGGGAAGGCATGGCCTGGGCGAAGTGACCTGGCCATTCTGGGTCACTCGTGATGCTTACAGTCCAGTGACATGAGGATTCAAAAGACAAGAAAACCCCTTCTAGGTGTTGTGTTTGTTGCAGATCAGAGCTTATGGTAGCTGCTGCCTCCTACCTACCTCCCTGCTGTACTTCCCCCACCCACTGGCCCCATGGGTAGCCTTGGGCTATGTCAGTGTCCCCAAAATCTGGGATAGGGTATGTAGAGGCACATGCTGTGCATGGTCCATGGAGGCTAGGACATCCTGAGGTAGACATATGGACAGAGGCCTCCTTATGGGGGTCGTAGACAGCAGGATGGAAAGTTAGATGTAGATCCCACCCTGGTGGGTGAGTGCTGCCTGTGATCTTGGCTTCCTTGACACCCAAGAGGGACATTTGGAAGTCACAAACCTGAGTGGAGAAGCACCATGGAGAAGATCCCTTTGTGAGGGCCGAAGCAAGGCTGGTTGAACCTGCGACCCTAGAATGGAGGCTGTCTTTGGCATGGGGATGGCCTTATCCGCTTCAGGAGTTTGAATATCAAGAATCAGTAGGGAGAAGCTTAGGGAAGTGGCACGGGAGGAGAAAGATTCCTCAGCCGACCCTCCTGTGTTGAAGGCACCCATGTCTGCCTGTTCCTCTTTGCCTAAACCTGACCTGCCTCTGCTCTACCCTCCAGATCTATAAATCCACCAAGTGCAATGACATGCAGCAGTCGGGCAGCTGTCCCCGAGGACCCTTCTGCGCCTTCGCCCACGTAGAACGTACGCTGCTCCCGTTGCCCTCTCCGCCCTCTCCCCTCACCCTCTGCTCGGGCTGTCAGAGGAGCGGCCTCTCGTCGGCTGGCCAGCAGCGGGCTCTGGCCTCACTGGAAGTTCTGGTCCCCCCAGCACACACCCCCCGGAACTGGCCTCAAACCCTGGAGCTTCCAAGGTCGTGAGACAGAGAGCAGGACCGGGCCCCTGGTCAGGCATTCACAGTCCCAGGCAGGGTGAGGCGCCCTCCCAGAGCCAACTAGGCAGATCTCAGCAGCCACCCTGTGCCACATCCGTGGCAGTCACTAACTGAACCTGGCGCTCCGTCCTCCTAAGAGCACAACTGTGCAATGAAAATTGACTGAAACTTCGTCGTGTTATTTTATTATTTTTTAATATTTTATTTATTTGTTTTTTGAAAGACAAAGATCACAAGTAGGCAGAGAGGCAGGCAGAGAGAGAGGAGGAAGCAGGCTCCCTGCTGAGCTGAGAGCCTGACGTGGGGCTGGATCCCAGGACCCTGAGATCATTACCTGAGCAGAAGGCAGAGGCTTTAACCCACTGAGCCACCCAGGTGCCCCCCCCTCGTGTTATTTTAGATTTTCTAGTAACTATGTTTTTTTAAAAAAAGTTAAATTTTAACATGATACAAAAATGATAATCCTTTCAAAAATAGTATAGAAAAAAATATTTTTACTTTTTTCCCTCCAAACGAGGTCTTTGAATTCTGTTGCACACTTGAGTAGGTGGGTGTAGCACGTTTCAGTTTAGACCAGCCCCTGGTAGCCACATGGGGCTCACAGCTGCTGCGACCGACAGCGTGGCTCTCGATTCTTTTTTTTTTTTTTTTTTTAAAGATTTTTATTTATTTATTTGGCAGAGAGGCAGGCAGAGAGAGAGGAGGAAGCAGGCTCCCTGCCGAGCAGAGAGCCCGATGCGGGGCTCGATCCCAGGACCCTGAGATCAAGCCGAGCCAAAGGCAGTGGCTTAACCACTGAGCCACCCAGGCGCCCCACGGCTCTCGGTTCTTATATCATGCTCCAGACCACTGCCCGGGTCAGAGATGGAGCTCAAATTAGAACCCCCGTCCGCCACAAACCACTGCTCCGGCTGTCCTTCCCCTCTTTTCAGGCTCAGGCGTTATTTCTGGGATTAGAGGCCCTTGGGAACGGGGAGTGTATTCTCGGCACGGAGGTCATCCCCAGCTGGGTCCACTGATTGAGACAACACAAAGAAGTGATTAATGGCTCAGGCTCTGGAGTAGTACAGACCAGAGTTCGCCACCCAGGGAGATTAACTTACCTCTCCGAGCCCCGGTTTTCTTATCTGTAAAATGAAAACCACAATATTATTTGCATCTTCCGATTATTGTGAAGTTTGCAGTTAATACAAATTGCTTGGTGCAAAGTAAGTGCACAGTATGCAGTATTAATAGAAAGAAGGTAGGACCCTTCCCTTTGTGTACAGGGGCATGGTCTCCTTTGAAAAACACCCAGATGTGGTTTTGGAGGGACAGAGCTGGCACCGAGCCTGCTGACACCCTGATCCTGTCTTTTGCAGAGCCGCCTCTCGGTGATGATCTACAACCTTCTTCAACTGTGTCAAGCCCCACTCAGCCGGGTCCCGTCTTGTACATGCCATCTGCTGCCGGAGACTCGGTGCCCGTGAGCCCCTCCAGCCCGCATGCCCCTGACCTCAGTGCTGTACGTGCCTGTCCAGGGAGTGGGTGGGCACTGTGCCTAGCCAGGAGCCAACACCTGCCTCTGATGCCCCCACTTCCTCACAGCCTGTGCTTGGGACGGGCACCCTGGTATTTTGCCTCAGGCCAAGGGGTTCTACTCTTTCTGCCCCAGGGTTTTTCTGTCAAAATCTGGTGGAGGGTGGTGTACCCACAGCCTGTGTTGGTCAGCCTGGATAGAGCTGGTAGAAGGGATACAGGCCTTCCGTCACACTCCCCCCAGAATCTCCTCATGAGGTTCGGGGGTCCCCGCATGGTAGCTGATGCCCATTGGCAGATGGAAACAGAACTGAGCTCCCTGCTGAAGAACCTCCTTCTGAGAAGGGGATAGAGGATGGGCCATGCCCCAGCCCACATTTTGCCCACCAAGCCACTCCCTTTCTTTTCTGCAGCTCCTCTGTAGAAACAGCAATCTAGGAAGCCCATCTAATCTCTGTGGCTCCCCCCCGGGCTCCATCAGGAAGCCCCCGAACCTGGAAGGCATTGTCTTCCCTGGGGAGTCTGGCCTCGCCCCTGGCAGCTATAAGAAGGCTCCTGGCTTTGAGAGGGAAGACCAGGTGGGAGCCGAGTACCTGAAAAATTTTAAATGCCAGGTAAGGGATATAAGGGGAAGCCCAGTGAGGTTAGCCTTGTCCCTGCATGGGGCAGGAGAAGCCCTGGAGGGCTGTCTTGGCCCAACTGTGGGGAACAGGACTGCGAGCTAGGAGGCCCCTGTCTTCAGCCTCTGCAACGCTAAGCAGAGGGAGTGAGGCTGTCCCATTTTACAAACGAAGGCAGGAAGGTTAGCGCAGCCAGGTACCTCACTCACCCTGTGAGCCAGTTAACAGAGGAGCAGGGACTCCTGTCTGTCTTGTGACCCCAGAGCTCATCTTCCCCCTGCCCTGTGCTGCCTTGGTGGAGTGGCAGGGCCTTGAGGAGTAGGACAGAGGGTCCTAATTGGACTTAACTGAGGCTTGGAGTCACCAGGGAGAAGAACAGTTCCCTTGACTCCTAGCGTAGGGAAAGGAGTAGGGGTGGGGAGGGAGAGCAGGGTATGTGTACAGAGGGGAACTGCATGACACGGACCTTCACCCATAACGGGCCATGGCAGGTTGATGCTTGGGAGGACTCCTGGACTCAGGGGCCCTCCCTAGCACCACATTCATCTCCTGTTCTGACTTTTCTCTCTTAGGCCAAGTTAAAACCCCATTCACTAGAGGCCAGGAGCCAAGAGCAACCTCTGCTTCAACCCAAACAGGTATACAGCCCTCAGCCCCCTTTCTGCCCTTCTGGCATTGCTATCGATAGGACAGGCCCAGAGTCCCAGGCCTCAGCGAGTAGGGCCACTGCTTACCCACAAGCCGAGGGCAGGACTGAAGTGGGGCCCCAGCCCCAGCTCCGGAGAGGGTAGGGTCAAGCCCAGGAACCCCTGACCTCAACTGCCTCACGTGATCAACTGCCAAAAACAGTATTTCTTGCGCATCCGTACTATGCTAGGCACGGGGCTGACTTCTCCCTTCCCCTGCTACAGGACTTAGGGGGAGTGGGCCCTGCAGCCTGGGAGCCACAGTTCTCCCACCTCCAGCCTGTCGACAAGGTGTCGAGTGGGTGGGGTCCTGTCTGGGCATGGGGGCGTCCGGAGGCAAGCGGGGATTCGCCGTTCCCGTCCGCGCCTCCCAGCCCCCATCTCTCGTCCCGCCCTGGCCTCCCTGAGCGGCCGTCCCATCGCCGCCGCCTCCCTCTCTCGTTGCAGGACGTGCTGGGCATCCTTCCCGCTGGCAGCCCCCTGACCTCAAGCATCTCTTCCAGCATCACCTCCAGCCTGGCAGCTACTCCCCCTAGCCCTGCTGGCACCAGCAGCGTCCCTGGCATGAACGCGAACGCTCTGCCCTTCTATCCCACCAGCGACACGGTAGAGTCCGTCATAGGTAATTAGGCCATTTCTGATGCCAAGTCCAGGACTGGATCTGGAGTTAGAGAAACTAGGTCTCTGGAGTGATATTCAAACCAGCGTACTTGTTACTTCAGACATTTGTCTTGGGAGAGTCAGAGGGCGGGCACTTTGAGCCCTTTGGAAAGGGAAAATGAGCCCAAGGTGTGCGCCAAGACTAGCCCTTATAGGAAAGTAGCCTCCAGTTTGCTCGTCATGCAAATTAGAAAGAGATACCTCCTCCTCTGGACAAGCACAGTTTCATTCCATGACATAGGTCATTCAGCCCTCACTCATTTTCTCAGTAGGTATTCTTGTATAGCGAACAACTTGTGCAACTGTCCTCAGAGCTCCTGGTCAGTAGAAGCCACTGCCCTTCTGTCTAAGCAGTCATTTGTGGGTTCTGCTTTGTGCCAGATCCTGTTTTAAGCACTGGGATGTTAAGAGATGCCAACACCTGCCCTCAAGGAGGGGCGTGGTTCCCAGCCTCCCCATCTAGTCTAGCAGAGGGCTGTGGGTATTCATCAAGCACCTGCTGTGCACTAGCCACTGAGGGCCCAAAGGCTTGCTTGCCCCCGGAGAACTCAGGGCTGAGACATCTGAGCGGTAACACCAGGAGACAAGACCAGACCTCTGTCCGAGTCAGGAAGTCTGCACTGGGTCCCCTGGAGGTATCCGTGAAGGCTTCAGAAAAGAGCCACTGGAGCTGGACTTGGCAGGACAGACAGCACAGGGCATCTGTGTTGGCAGAGGAGCAGCCCGACAGGCAGAGGCTTGAGAGCATGGGTCTAGAGGGACTGAGCACGAAGAGGCGGCAGAGGAGGGCAGGTGGGGCCCGGAGGCCTGGAACCTCAGGGTGGTGTGGCCTCTCGGCCGGCAAGGAGGCTCACCCCCCTCTCTCTGTCTCCAGAGTCTGCCTTGGATGACCTGGACCTGAACGAGTTCGGGGTGGCTGCCCTAGAGAAGACTTTCGATAACAGCACAGTGCCCCACCCAGGCGGCATCACAATTGGTACTGGGCAGCGGGTGGGCGGCATGCGAGGGTGGGCTCCTAGGCCCAGGGTGGGCATGGGCTGCCCCCTGCTGGTGCGGCTCTGCATAGCTTGCCCTGCCCTCACTGGGCCTCCGGGGCCTCTCTTCCAGGTGGCAGTTTGCTGCAGAGCTCTGCGCCCGTGAACATCCCCGGCTCCTTGGGCAGTTCTGCTTCCTTCCACTCGGCATCCCCGTCCCCTCCTGTCAGCCTCTCCTCACATTTCCTGCAGCAGCCCCAGGGCCACCTGAGCCAGTCAGAAAACACATTTCTGGGGACCTCAGCATCACATGGATCTTTGGGTAAGAGGGGGTGCGTGTCTCTGAGACCTGGGGCAGGTTTGGAAAGTGCTTTGGAAGGTGCTTTGGCCACTCTGTCCACAGCCAGAGGCAGCGTAGAATGGAGGTTGAAGCCAGTGACTTATGGCTTGGAGGTGGGTTGGGTCCCTGTCCTACGTCTCCCTTAGCTGATAAACCTAGACAAGCAACTTAGCCTCTCAGTTTCCTCTGCTTTAAAATTTGTATCATGGCAGCATCCTCCTCGTAAGACGGTGATGAGGCTTAAGTGGAATAACGTGAGGAAGGGCTGGGTCTGGGGCCTGCGTGCAGTGAGAAGCCGCAGCCTCCAGCGCCAGGGCCCAGGTGCTGCTCACGCCCGCGTGCTGGTTCTGCCCGGTCACCCAGAACTGGGGGAGGTGGGCTCCCAATAGCCAGCTTCACAGGAGACAAAGGGAAAAGTCTGAGTAGGCTCAGAGTGGTCTTCCTAGTAAACAGAGACACCAAGCAGACCTCACTGGAACCCCCAAGGCTATTTGCTGCACAGCGGCGTCAGAATGGTGCGGACTGTGGCTTCTGGAGGGCACGTCCGTCACAGCCGGTAGAAGCAGGGGGTGGCGAGCCACAGGCTCCCCAACCGGTGGGCAGGCGGGTGTGGGTATTCAACGGCTCGGTACCCAACGTGCCACCTCTGCTCTTCGTTCCCCAGCCCCAGTGGCTGCTGGAGCAGATCAGGACTAACCCCCACTGAGGGTGCTGGGCTTCCTGGTCACACAGAGCCTCAGCCTCTGAGCCACATTTGATGTCCTGACTAGGCTGGGAGCTCGCTAATCTCACTCCAGAGATTAGGGCAGCACGTTGCTGTCTTAGCATATTTCTGGTTTGGAAGGGGCTATTCCATTTTATGTTGAGTCTGTCAGGGTTCGATGCTTTCGGTTACATTTGTCTGACCTGTTCGGATTCTGGAAGCATCTTGACTGTAGCCCTTTCGGTGGCCGCACATTCGTTCATTCCTTCTCCGTGTAGTTGAGCAGAGCTTCTAGGTGCACTGTGAGCTCAGCGGTCCCTGCTGGCGTGGAGCCATGGTCTGGTCAGGGAGGCAGAGGAGCACAGACATCCAGAGCACACTTAGGGACTGTCGCTGTTGGGTGGAGCCAGAGGCCTCGTTTGTGATTCAGAGTAAAGGGGACCTGACCTGGATGGTCAAAAGAGAGGAAGTGGCTCCTCTCCAAGAGAGAAAATACTGCCTGAGTATGGAGTGGAGGGCCTGGGAAGAGCTCGCTGCTGGGGCGGGCTGGGTGGTTCTGAGTTCTCTCCCCTGAGCACATAGGCTCATAGATTGTGCACCTCTCAGGCTCTCCACACAGGATGGCATCGCTCATATTTTGGATACACTTATATTGCTTGGAGGGTTCTGGAACATCCTGGCTAGATAAGTGGGGAAGGGAGTAAGACAGAAATTATTAGAAGGATGTGTGGGCAGAAGGAGGCCAGACGTGGATATGGATCCCCCTCTGGAAGATAGGGGCTGCCCCAGGGGCCGCAGAGCAAGACACATGGTGTTTTGACAGAGGTAATCCGCTGTCAAAAGACAGCAAGTGTGTGGTTGGAGGACCACGCGGCTTAGCGTACTGGAAGGAGTGAGCCTTCGGAGTCAGATGCCCTGAATGTGTATTGGGTTTATTACTTCCTGTGTGTGTGTGTCTGTGTAAGATTTACTTATTTATGGGGTGCCTGGGTGGCTCAGTTGGTTGAGCATCTGCCTTAGATTCAGGTCATGATCTCAGGGTCCTGGGATCAAGCCTGGTGTCGGGCTCCCCGCTCTGTGGGGAGTCTGCTTCTGTCCTTATGCCCCACTTATATTCTCTCAAATACAATTTGAAAAAATACATATTTAAGAGAAAGAGAGCATAGGAGCGCTTGGGTGGCTCAGTAGGTTAAAGCCTCTGCCTTCCGCTCAGGTCATGATATCAGAGTCCTGGGATTAAGCCCTGCATCGGGCTCTCTGTTTAGCAGGGAGCCTGCTTCCCCCTCTCTGCCTGCTGCTCTGCCTACTTGTGATCTCTTTCTCTGTGTCACATAAATAAATAAGATCTTTTAAAAAAAGAAAAAAAGAGAGCATAGGAAAGGACAGAGGAGAGAGAATCTCAAGCAGACCCTCTGCTGAGGGTGGGACCTGACACGGGGCTTGATCCCAGGACCCATGAGATCATGACTTGAGCTGATACCAAGAGTGAGATGCCCCACTGACTGAGCCACCTAGACGCCCCTACTATTTGCATGATTCTTAGCAACAGTGTATTTGTTTTTTTTTTTTTTAAAGATTTTTTAATTTATTCATTTAACAGAGATCACAGGTAGGCAGAGAAGCAAGCAGAGAGAGGAGGAAGCAGGCTCCCTGCTGAGCAGAGAGCCCGACATGGGGCTTGATCCCAGGACCCCAGAATCATGACCGGAGCCGAAGGCAGCGGCTCTCACCCACTGAGCCGCCCAGGCGCCCCTATTTGTTTATCGTAAGACAAGGGGAAAGAACCCAAGGCTCCCCGAACTACTCCTGCTCTAGCTGTGCCATCATCTGAGGCTCTGGGCTGCATTTTTGCCCCTGAACTCCTCCCAAGCCTTACAGAAGGTGCAAGAAGGCTCCCCCTCCCTCTAGCCCAGAAGTCAGTTCACAGTCACAGATTGCCATCTGCAAAGCTCCTCTCCCTGCCGCACTTCCCAAGTCCCCTGAATCACCCTATGAGGCAAATGCTGAGGATGCCAAGCCTCCAAAGTGCCAAACTTGGAGTAGCAGGTGGTGCTCAAGTAGGTCTGATGCGACCGTGGGCCCTGCACACTCCTGTGAGGCTCCCCAGCCTGACATTGCTGAGGCCTTGCCCAGCTCGCCTCTTGAAGCTTCCCAGACAGGGTGGGACAGGACCAGGGCCTGGGCTCAGGCCTGAAACCCTCCGGGCTCTAATGCTCCTCCCTTTCCTGAGGCAGGTCTGAACGGGATGAATAGCAGCATCTGGGAGCATTTTGCCTCTGGTAGCTTCTCCCCAGGCACTTCCCCGGCCTTCCTGTCAGGGCCAGGGGCTGCTGAGCTGGCCCGGCTGAGGCAAGAGCTCGAGGAAGCCAACGGCACCATCAAGCAGTGGGAGGAGTCCTGGAAGCAGGCTAAGCAGGTACTGGGCGCCCACACCCACTCGCCTTCCCAGGGCCAGTCGGCATCCAGCCCGAGCCCATCTTAGAGCAGGTGCAGGAGCGGGAGGGCAGCAGAAACTCAGTTGTATTCCCTCCTTTCTCCCGTGGAAACACTTACCTTGCCAGTCAGGACCCTGGGGTGGCTGGTGTCCCAGGCCCGGAATTCCCACTGTGAGTTATTTGGTTTGGTCCCACAGCACCGCTGGCCTCTCCCCAGAAGCCCTAACTTCCCAGGGCTCCAGGTCCAAGGTTCTAGATTCTAAGAATGGCTCCTCTGTCCATCTGCGGCATCCCCAGATCTGCCTAGTGCTCCCCTGCTGTGTTGGGCTCAGCCCCCTTCCCTGCCTACAGAGGGTCTCTCGCGGGCCCTGACATCTCTCTTCTCTGCAGGCAGTGCCCGCCTCCTCCCTCCCCAGCAGGCCCTGCAGCCACAAGTGGCCCATGCAGGCTCCCAGAGAGGTGCTTGCAGGGGACACGGGGGCAGGGGGCCGTCATGATGAGGCGCTGTGTGTTGGGCCCACAGGCTTGTGATGCCTGGAAGAAGGAGGCAGAGGAGGCCGGTGAGCGGGCCAGTGCAGCCGGCGCCGAGTGCGAGCTGGCCCGGGAGCAGCGGGACGCACTGGAGGGGCAGGTTAAGAAGCTGCAGGAAGAGCTGGAGCGGCTGCACTCGGGCCCCGACCCGCAGGCCTTGCCCACCTTCTCTGACCTGGAGGCCCTCTCGCTCTCCACGCTCTACTCCCTCCAGAAGCAGCTGCGGGCCCACCTGGAACAAGTGGACAAGGTCAGCCCAGGAGGTTAGGGGAGTGCTGGGCGGGGCATACAGTAGCCTCAGGACTTTGACTCTGATGGGTCCATGGTTCTTCCTTCTGAGAGCCTCTGCCCACCTGCTGGGCCGACCCAGGATGCTGCCCTGGAGGGGAGGAAGTGTCCCTTCTGGGGGAGGTGACAAAGGTGGAGGTGGAGACGCAGCAGTGCCCGCCGCACCCCCGTTCTGGGCAGTGCTGACCCAGGACACGTCACTAGGCCTGGGCCTTCAGTGGCATCAAGGTGCTTCTCCCCTCGTGAGTTCCGCACATACCAGCACACGTTCCAGAACGGTTAGGTCCCCAGGGCTACTTTGCATTCCTAGGTGCCCGGCTGGATGCCCAGGGAGCATGGCACAGCAGAAAAGCACATTCTTTCCTTCTCCGGGCATTTGTAGCCAGGCCTCACTGTTCTGTGGGGACTGAGGGTCGCTGCAGGAGCAAACAAGGCAGAGGCTTTGTGGGAGGAAGAGCCTGTCGGGGCAGGAGCTGTGGAGCAGCCCTGGGCCTCCCCCCTCCCCGGGGGGGGGGGCTGGGAGCAGACTTTGGGAGCCTTGAGGGCAGCACCCTGAACTCCAGCTCTGCTCTCTGGCTTGCTGGCGGAGGCCTGCGAGTGTGCTGCGGAGCTCTGTGCCTCGGAGCTCTGTGCCTCGGTTTCCTCGCCGCAAGGGGGCTGAAGCGGATGCGGAGCGCGCTGCCGGTCTGCCAGGGCCGGGCCAGTGAACACCGCCTCCTCCTCCCCCCCCAGGCCGTGTTCCGCCTGCAGTCGGTGAGATGCCTTAAGTGTCAGGAGCAGAACCGAGCGCTGCTGCCATGCCAACACGCCGTGCTGTGCGAGCTCTGTGCTGAGGGCAGCGACTGCCCGGTCTGCCAGCCCAGCCGCGCCCACACCCTCCAGTCGTGACCCTGCAGGCCTGGCCCCGGCCCGGCTCAGATCTTCTTACCTAGGACTTTTTAAAGTATATATATATGTATGTATGTATGTATGTATGTATATGTATATGATTATATGTATACATTTCTGTACGTGTGCAGGTATGCGTGGGCAGCAGTGTGTGAACAGTGTCCGTGTGTATATCTGTACATAGATATAGACACACACTTTAAAACAGACTTACCAAGCACTTTTTAAAAGAAACTATTTTGCAGCCCTGCCCTTGCCCACTCTCTCCTTTTCCACCGCAGAGACAAAGGCCCCTCATTGCCCTCCGTCTTTTTGGCAGGGGATATGTTTCTGTCTCTTTTTAATGTAGGAAAACTAACTAGTTTGAACTTTTTCCTGGGGCCCGAGCAGGAAGCTGAAAGGGGCCAAGGGGAGGAGCCAGGCCTTCAGAGCAGGCCCTGTTCACTGCGCCTCCCCAGGCCATGGCCAGAGCCAGGGGTGTGGACATCCCCAGGGCCAGACCTGGTTCCCAGCCACGAGGCTTGAGAAGGGGGGTGTGCTGGGGTCTAAGCCAGCCTAGCTCCTAGGTTTACCAAATGTGTATTTAGTCTGGGGTTGGCAGGCCAAAGCTGCAGGGGCCAGCCCTGCTCCCATGCCTGGGCCCTTGAAGCTCCTTGAGGGGCAAGGCCCGGGAGTTCTACCCCTCAGGTTCCTGAGGCCAGGAGTCCTCCTCAGTCCTCTCCCTCCGGGCCCCCAGAGCAGCCTCCCTGGCCCCAGGACCCCTTACCAGACTGGCACTGCCCTCTTCATAACCCTCTAGCTGCTGTCAGCGACCCCCTCCCTGCCCTCCCTCCGGCAGCTAGCGGGGCAAATGGCAGGAAGGAGCTGCGGACTGGGGACCAAGGCGGGGCGTAGGCCCTGCGCTCCTCACCGGGAGGGGCTCCGTATGCATTCCTTGGTGCTCTCTTGAGTGCAGCTGACGTCCTGCCCGTTTGGAGCAGACGCCTGTGTACGTGTGTGTGCGTGCCTGTCCAATGTATATTGTGTCTTAGCTTCCATTTTAAAAATTGTTCTGTACAGAAAGATGCAGCGGGGGCGGGAGGGGCAGAGCGGGCGGAGGGAAGCCGCCCTTGTCCCAGCGCTCGGGGTCTGGGGTGGGAGCGAGAGGGCTGTGAAGGGTCTGGCCTGGCCCAGGCTCCCCCTTGGGCTCAGCACGAAAGGGCTTTCAATGAATTAAGTGAAAACTTTTTTTACAAAAATCAAAAATCAAGCTCCAAACCTATTGGAAATAAAATATGAACTTACAGCCGTAGCTTGTTCACATGGGGGTGAGGGAGAGTAGGGCCCCAAGTAAGAGCCTCTGATGAGTTAGCGGGCCCCCCTCAGCCCCGCGCCAGCCCCAGCGGGGCCACGGAGGAGCTCAGGCCTCTACCCAAGGTGTGGCTAGGCAGCTGCCGCCACCTTCAAGCCCCCAGGTGGCTCCAGGCCCCTAGACGGAGCTCAAGTGCCCTCCCACCCAGGCCTGCTCGTGCAAATGAGTTGGGAGACCTTTAGTCCTGGGGACTTCCTAGGCTTGGGACCCACTTATTGGCTGGAACCTGATGCCTGTTTGGTGAAAGACGACAGGCCCCTCGTCTCCCAGAGAGGCAGACACCTACTGCTCTCTCAAAAGGAGGAGGAGGGTCTCCGCCTTTGAGCCACCTGCTTCCCCTGCTCAGAGCTGGCCTAGCCTGTGCCTTGAGAAAATGCACCCACTGGGCTCTGTGTGGGGCTCAGGTTCAGAGCTGGAGGAGTCTTGAAGATGATCTCATCTGATCTCCAGCCCACATCGTACAAAGGTTAAGGGACCCAAACAGGGTCATATAGCTAGAATGACAACCTGGCCTTGGGCTCTGACTACCAATACAGGGTCCACCTGGACTAAGTCCCAGCCTGGCCTAGGACCTGCTCCTCTCAGCCTTCACTCATGGGAGAACCCCCCCTCCCCGGACTCCCAGTGCTCCCATCGGAGTGCCGGGCAGCACCCACAAACGGACATGCCTAGTCGTGTTTTGTGTGAAGCCCTGTTTGTGCATCAGTTACTCCCACGCCTGCTCTAGAACATGGGGGAGTGAGGGGTGGGCCAGGCCCCAGGTCGGGGGCAGCTCAAGGTCTCCTGACGGCTGAGGAGGGGGTTTGCATGGCCTGACTAATCTGGGCCCCAATGAAGGCCGACAGTATAGTTAGTTCCTTAGAGGACAATGGGTTTTTTCTTCTTTTATTTTTGCTAAGAAAGTCCCTAAGTGGCAGATACTGTCCCAGGGAGGAGGTGTCCTCAGCAGACCTGGCTGGCCAAGCTGACTTTTCTGCTTCTGCTTCTCCTCCTTGCCAACCCCACTGCCTGCCAGCCTTCACCTCTGAAAGCCAGAAGGTCCTTGGCTCGAGGCTCCCCGGCCTGGGAGAGGACTGAGGCTCCCTCCCCTCATTACAGCCGCTGCCCTAGCCACCAGGGCAGCTGTAGCCTGGTCTCTGGCAGGGTCCCCTCCCCTCCGCAGGAGGCTTTGTTCACTAGCCCCAGTGAACCAAGGTTAGGTGCTCAAGGGTGGAGACTGGAATGGGCCTGCCAGAAAGAGGGGGCTGAGCCGCCTCTGCCAGAGCCCGGCGCGGCGTCTCCCCCAGGGGCCACAGACCGCTGCCCCGCGCCCCCCCCCCCCCCCCGGCGCTGCTGTCTGTCAGGTAGAGAAGGCAGAGGCCACTGCTGAAGGCGGCCTCAGGGCAGGAAGGAGGGAAGATAAATACTAACAGGGTCCTGGCACCAGCACCACAGGCCCCTGCTCTGGCAGAAGGACCAGAGGTGATCTTCACGCTGGGGTTCCCCAGACTTGCAGGGTCCTTCTGGAGCATTCGGCCAGGCTGGGGGGCTGGCACTAGGGTGGGGAGAACCCAGACCTTTCAGGAAAGCCGGCCCCTGCTGGGCACGCAGCCCCATCCCTAACCTCCACTGCTACTGCCCTGGCCTTGGGGCGTGCTGGGAGGCCTGCTTGGCCCGCTGCCGCCGCAGCCTCACAAACACCTGGGCCTCCCGATCACCCTTCCGGCTCTCCAGCAGCTGCAGGACGGGATCCCCTGTGGAGAGAGGCGTTCGGGCGTCAGACTGTGGCGGGGGGAGGCAGTGCCTGGGTAGTGGCAGGGGGCACAGCATAGACCCATTCTCCAGCCATTCTGGAAACCAGGAAACACACCAGCCAAGCTCACAAGACAGCCTGACGGATAAGGCGAGACGCATGACGGCGCTGGCACCGACACTCCGACCCAACGTGCACTGGAAGAGGCCAAGTGAGATGTGCCTCGGGGTCCAACTGTTAGAACCGCAGGCTAGCTAGTTAACCTCTCTGTGCCTCAGTTTACCCGTCTGTAACATAGCTGTACTAGCAGCTGACACATGAGGCGGCCCGTAGTAAGTGCTCAGACGTGTCACCTGTTCTTACCGTCCAGCCTGGAGAATGCCTGGCGTGTGCACCCCCGTCGGAGACCCAGCCTCTCCCCCCACCACACTGCAGAGTCACACGGCACTTGGCCTCCCAGATTTCACTGCTCTCCCGATCAGCCCGAGAGATCCACTCAGCAACACGAGACCCCACACTGACTCCGCTGGCTTCCACGTCCAAGGGGGGGGTTCCTCTGACCCCAACTTCATTCGCTTCCCTTGGGGCCACTGCCTGACCTTCACGGGCCGCCCCTCCCCTGTACCCCCAATGCTGGGCCACAGCCTCTGCCCCGGGGCTCAGGCCTACCGTTGAGTGCAGGGTAGGTGAGGGGCAGGCGGGTCTGAGGCACCTCGCCAGGCTCCTCAGTCCCGGTCAGGCCTGGCACCGAGCGCAGTGGCAGAAAGGCCTCCCCTTCCAAGTCATCAGCCCCCAGCGTGTCATGGTCCAGCACCGTTAGCAGGAGGCAAGCTCCGTCCTTCAGGCATGGCTCAGCGGGCACCAGGCTGAATGGGAGAGAGAGTCCGGCTCGGCGGCCTGCCCCCTACATGGTCCCTGGCACCCCCCCCACACCGTTCATCTCTGATTCGTGAGGACAGGCCGGAGCTGAGGGCAGACAGATGGGGGTTAGGATGGCAAAGGCGTTTCTCAGCCGCCTCTGCGGGCTGGGACTTTAAACCCGGGGCCTGTGTTCCCCAGACCCTCCTGTCTTGGGGAACAGAGCACCTCAGGAGCAGGACCATTTCCTGGAAGCAAGCCTCTAAGTCCAACAGGCAGGGGCCTTCTCCCCTGCAGTCCCACTCCTCGCAGGTCCCGGCAAAGCCCTGTTCCAGTGGCCCCTCCCGGGGACCCAAATGCGTTCGTTTCAGAACTGGCCTCAGGCGGCAGGAGCAGGGCTGAGGGGAGTCCAGGGCTGGGGAAGGGGGGGCAAGCAGGGGAACCCACTCACAATTCAAAGGTCTCATCAAACAGAGGGTGAAGGTCCTTCTTGTGCTTTTGGGTTTCCCGGGGGGCCAGCTCAGGGAACTCGTGCCTGGGCTCCAAGGTCAGCTGGACAAAGGGGTCGCTGGAGCCTGGCAAGTGGGGAGGTCACCCGGGGAGATGACGTTGCCAAGGATATCCAGCTCCCCGCCTCCAGTGCCCAGCTCCGGCCGCTGTGCCCTGCTCAGCAGCACTGCCCCCTCCTGGGGGCACGAAGGAAATGCACCCAGCGCTCCCTCCCGGGAGAGCGGCCAGCCAGGGACGCGGGGGGACGTTGTGGGGTACAGAGTGAGGACGCGGGGAGAAGCCGGTGGGCAGCCCGCACTCACCGTTGGAGTCCAGGGGCAGCAGGCTGGAGGCGCTGAGCAGTTCCACACGCAGCTTCTGCTCAGAGGCGCGGTAGGAAGCCTTGACTGTGACCGCCCCCAGCTCCTCAGAAGTGGTTTCCGCCTAGGGGTGGAGCGCGGGGCCCGTGAGGGGCAGAGGGGAGGGGAGGCGGGGCTGCAGGTGCGCCGGGGGCGGCGCGGAGGGAAAGAGCCTCACCTGGCGCTGGATGCGGCTGCAGAAGTACTTCCGGATGAGCTCCCGACTGGAAGCCGCCTGCAGCTCCAGGTCCCTCTGCAGAGCCTGGGAACGAGGCGCAGCTGAGAAGCCCCCTAAGCTGTCCCCAGTCACCCCCGTCCGGTGCCGGCAGCGATGTGATAGCAAAGCTCCGGCTGTCGGGGAGCCTCGGCTGGGGAACGCACCCTTGGGGTGGCCCCGGGGGACAGCCGAGGCACAGACAGGGTGGGCGTCACAACTGTGCACCCCCCCCCACAGTTGCACAGCCGCCCCGTCACCGAGTTTAAAGAAGCTTCTGCTTGGTTGAATGCTCTGTTGTTGCTGTCTTTCAATTCTTAGTAATTTTTGGAAAAGGGGACCCACATTTTCTTTCTGTGCCGGGCCCTGTAAATTACGCAGCTCGTCCTGGACACAGGTGAGCACAGAAAGGCAGGTTCCCCCTACCCCGCCAGCTCACCAAAAGCCCCCTACCTGGAAGTCGTCTGTGTGCAGCGCCGCGGGTGGCAGGCCACAGCCCTCTGCGTAGAAGCAGATCTCCAGATTCTAGGGGTGAGACGGCAGAGGTGACCTCACCCGGATTATCACTTGTCTCCAGCCAGCGTGATCACTTGTTGGCCCGGCTGTTCTTACCTGCAGCGCAATCTTCAGCCTGCTGGAGGCCAGGGGGCAGCTCCGCTGGGAGGCAGCCGCGTCCGTGAGCACCTTGAGCGTGTGGGTCCAGAGCAGGGTCAGGAGACTGTGCGGGGGGAGGTGGGGAGGTGCAGAGGGACACCAGTCCAGCCCAGGAGAGTGGAAGAGGAGGAAGCAGAGACACTCTTGAGAAAGAGACCCAGGCTCACCCCCAGCTCTTCCCCAGCCCACGCTCCCACTCCCACTGGCTTCTCAGGTAAGGCGGGGACCAGGGCAGCAGGCAGGAGTAGAGGGAGGGAGGCAGGGCTGGTCTCCTGAGGGAAGACAAGTGCAGGGGAGCAGGGGGAGGGGGCAGATGGGGCCAGTCCCAGCCAACACGCTTCACAACCTAGCAAAGAACCTTCCTCAGTAGGATTATCAAACCCCCACAAGAAGGTGGGGCGGGGAGCCTGGAACCCCAGTGACAGAATGATGATTCAATATGGGAGTGGCCAGAAGGAATAGGAGGTCGACCCGGATTAGCATCTACTACCCCTTGGGGAGAAAAAAGTAGCAACCAAGCCACAGTCCTGCTAACTACCTGAAATAACGGAAATCACATGTCAAAGGAGAGTCACATGGTTCAGCACAGAAAGCAAAAATGGGGTTGCATCATTAAGAGTGGGGAAGGTCGCATTCATGGCAGGTAATGGACTGAGTGTGTTCGTGATTCGCGTGCTTCCTGTGCACCAATTGTTCTAACTGCCTTTGAGACTGTAGTGAGTCAAGTCCGTGCAGTGGAGATTTAACTGTTTCGGCTGAACATTTGGCATACTGTGCCCCGAGAAATAACAACAGTGGGCTCCCTGGGGCCCCCCCGAGCCACCAGGAGTGGACCTCCGGGGGGAGGGGCAGCAGCCTCAGAGCCCAGTTCCTGTGGGGAGAACCCACGGTCATCGTCGGGCAGCTCAGCACCGACCACTTCCTTTGCACAGGGGCTGCGCTTGGGACCCCATGTGACTCACTTGATCCTCACTAGAGGCCAGAACTGTGACTGTCGGCATGGAAAACTTGAGTAATCCGCTGAACGCACCCACCCAGCAGCAGCAGAACTAGAGTCTGAATCCAGGTGGGCCAGAGCCCACGTCCTTGACCTCTAATCCTGCTGCCTGCCTGGTGTGCCGGACCCCTGCTTTAAGAGAGACCCCAACGAGAAGTTCCCCTGGATCCTGGGAGAGACACCAGTTGCCTGTAATGTTAGGAGGGACAGAAAGCCCAGGGCTAAGGGAGAAAGGGCAGGCAGCTTTCTGCTCAGCCTGAAGGGAAATGGGCAGGTGTGTGAAGTAGTGAGCTCCCTGTCTCTAGGAGTGAGCACTTAAGCAGAGGCTGGTTGCATCCTCCCCTGAAAATGGCTGAGGCCAGGGAAGAGGGGCGGGGCGGGGGGGGCACGGAGCGGGAGGCCGCCGCATACCTGCTGAAGTTCTCCTGCACCAAGTTGGTGTTCATGTAGCAGAGCTTCACCTCCAGAAACTTCATCAGGGGCAGAATGGCCTGGGGAGAGGTGGGTGGGCGGCAAGTCTGGCTCTGGCCCACGCCCATGCCCTGACTGCCCATGCCCTGACTCAGAAGAGGAAAGAGGGCCAGGAGCGTTCGCCTGCTCCATTCAGAACGTGTGCCGGAGCTGAGGGAGCCCTGCCCGCGAGGGGCTCCGGCCGCCCCTGCCTCCTCCAGGGCCCTCCAGCGGCCCGTGCACTGTCCTGCTGCAGGGTCTGGCCATGCCCTCCCCTAGAAACCCTCAGGGATCTTTCTCTCGCTTCCTCGAGGTCCTGACTCAGCTGTCACCCTCTGAGTAAGGCCTTCTCTACCACTGTCTAAAAATATCTTTAAAAAAAAGCACAGGGGCGCCTGGGTGGCTCAGTGGGTTAAAGCCTCTGCCTTCAGCTCAGGTCAGGATCTCAGGGTCCTGGGATCGAGCCCCACATCGGGCTCTCTGCTCAGCAGGGAGCCTGCTTCCTCCCTGCCTCTCTGCCTACTTGTGATCTCTGTCAAATAAATAAATAAATTTTTTTTTAAAAAAAGCACAAATATGAATACAAATCTTCATTTTCTCCTGTACTTACTAACACGTCACCGCACACACACACTCATGTAATTCTAGGCACAGCTATGGTTCTGGCTCTTCCTCCACCTCCCCTGGCAGAATGTGAGCTCCGGGAAGGCAGGAGTTTTATCACTTTTCCTCCCCGATCCACACCTCCGTACCTAAATCTATGCCCGTGACAGAGCACTTAGAGGGTTGCTGAATTACGGAGTGACCTTCTCGCAGACCACAAAGGTGGCATCACTCGGTCTGCCCCCGGACAGGTGGGCACGCCGGAGTCAGCGGGCTCGCAGAAACAGGGAACTCAGAAGGCTGCACACCCCTATCAGTTCGGCTGCAAGGCTAAGCCCTCCCCACCTGCGTGCGGTCCCCAGGCGGATTTGGGGACAGCCCGCGGAATGACCCACCCCTGCCCCCTTAAGCATCCAAGCAGGAAACCGAGGCCCAGGAGGGAACATTTCCTGCCCAAGTCTGGGGGACTCATCTCTGACACCCAAGGCCTTCTTGCCCCTACCACCCTAAGCCCCTTTGGCAACGGTGACTGGGGAGGGCCACTCACATCCTCAGGCAGGACAGACTCCTTGACGCCCACGAGTTTCTGGATGTGCGTGGCGATGCCCACCTCCAGCTGGGGACACAGAACAGCAGGAGGGAGGCCGGGGGGTGAGCATGTGGGGACAGGTGAGGTCACAGGGAGCCTGAGTTTCGGTTCAGGGAGGGGTGGCAAGTCCTGCTGGGGGTGCTTCAGGCCGAAGAGGCCGAGGATGGGCAGGGTGGGGTCCCTGCGAGGGGGACAGACTACCTGCTGCGCCAGGGTGCGGACGCCGGTGCGGATCTCGTGGCCCAGCCCGGCCAGCGCGCCCTGCAGCTGGGCGTGCAGCGTGTTCTGCAGCTGGTCCTGCTCCAGCACGGCCCCGACGCGCTGTTCCAGGGCCTCCCAGGCCAGCTGGGCGGGCAGCTTGCCGATCACCAGCCGCAGCTGCTCCATGTCATTCACCACCACGCACAGCTGAGGGCAGGCACGCGGGGCTGTGGCCTCCTGAGCTCGCCGGGAATGGCCGTCCCTACCCGCACCCCCGGGCCGACAACCGGCTCTGGTCCTTACCATGTTGGCTGCCTGGCCCTGGTCCTTCTGGCCTGCCGAGAGCTCACGGGCCCGGGCCTTTATAAGGCTGCAGTAGACCAGAGCCAGCCGACAGGTGTCCTGGGGTGGGGAGAGGACAATTGGGGGCCCCAATGCGGGGAGGCACGGAAATCTCAGTGACTTGGGGATTTAAGACTTAGCCCCTTGGAGGCTGCTAGGGCAGGAGCTTGGGAGAATCAGGGCACGTCAAACGAGGCTGTCCTAGGAAGATGGGGAAGGACACGTGAAGTCGCTGCACCTCCACAAACTTGACGGTGATCATGAAGGCCTCCTCTGGGTCGGGCCAGTCCAGCTGCCGGGCAGTGTGGCTGATCTGAGCGAAGCAGGTGGACAGGTCCACGGCAGATGTGCTGTGCTTGGTCAGTTCACCCAGGGGCACCAGCTGCGGGGGGAGGGTGCAGACCGGAGGGCTCAGGGCTGGCCAGATTCATGCCCCTCCCTCCCTCCTTCCTTCCCCAGGCATTCAGAGCCTCTACGGCCACCAAGCAGGTGGGCAGGGGGCCACAAGGGGCAGGCAGGCTCCACCCAGACCCCCAGGCTGCAAAGATCAGTCTGGAAAGGAAAGCCACAGTTAAAACCAGGGGTATCGGGAGGCAGCGGGGTACACACAACTGGCCTCAAGAGCTGGTCACCAACTCTGCGCATCCTAGAGGTCCCAGCAGAGCCCCAAACCCCATAGCCGGGCCCCCGTCTCAGGCCCCGCGCCTACCTCATCCATCTGCACGGCACGTTGCACCCGCGCCAGGGCCACGCTGTAAGTCTTCTGCAGCCAAGAAGGGACGGCGGGCTGGAACCAGCGCTGAAAGCCCTCCAGGGCCAGGACTCCATCCCTACGGAGAGCTGGGGCTCAGCCTGGAGAATGCCCGAGAATGCCCGGGCTAGTGCGGACCCGCCTTGACTTTCTCTTCTCTTTTGTGCCAACAGCCGGCTGCCCACCTACCTGTCTGTGGGGCCTGGTCGCAGCTGGTAGAGCTCCTTGAGGCTGACATAGAGCTGGAATAGACTCTCGCCCATCTCCGGGGACACGGGGCTGCCCGCCACCGCCGCTGTGTGGTCCTGTACCTGCTTGGCCACCTGCAAAGGGCAGGCAGTGGGACAGGTCTCCGGAGCCAGGGTGCCGGGCAAACGCTGGAGACCCAGGGGGAGACTCACCAGCCACTGAAGCTCCACAAAAGCCATGGAGAAGAGGTCGACCTTGAGCGTGCTGCAAGGAAGGCCACAGGTGTGACCCGGGAGCACCTCCGGGGCCCTGCTGGTCCCCATCCTGAGCCCCTGCCGCGTGACCTCCCTACCCAGCCACCTGCTCACTTCTGGAAGATCTTGTTCCACGTGTGCCGGCACTGCAGTAGGTCGCCGATGACGTCCTGTACCAGGCTCAGCAGGGCTTTGCCTGCCTCCAGCAAGCCCTGGCAGGGACAGAGGGGCGCTGAGCAGGCCCGCAGGGCCTGAGCACCCCGCCCACGCCCCCTCCTGCCCTGCCCAAGCCCCCCCACCTGCACCATGGGCTGATGGTGCTGCTGCTTCAGGTGGAACCACTCGGTGGTGCCGGTCTGTGGGCAAAGAGGCGGTGAGCGGGGAGGGCTGCCAGGCTCAAGGTCCGTGCCCACCTCGTCCCCAGCGTGAGCACCCCCCGCACCCTGAGCGTCTCGGTCACCAGCCGGGGCAGAGGGGCGCTGTCAGGGCACAGCTCTCCAAAGGCCTTCATCTTGCACATCTGTACCAGGACCCTGTGGAGACAGGCAGCTGTGCCCGGGACCCTCCACCCACCCACAGTGGCAGCGGGCGCCCCCCGAGGGGTCCCCTTGTTCCCAACCTCACTGAGGGAGCGGGAGGGGGAGCCGCTGACCTGAGCAGAGACTGCAGCCGGGCCGGGGAGTCGGCCATAGACAGGGGGAAGACAGAGCGGAACTTGCGGATGAGGGAGAGGCCGTAGGCCAGCAGGCTGCTGAACGAGGCGGCCAGCTCCTCCAGCTGCGGGCCAAGCATCGGGAGCTGAGCGGGGGGGGGCCCGGGGCCCAGAGCCAGCTCCCCCAGCCCTGCCTGCCCCGCGCGCTCCTCGTCCCCCTGCACGGCCCACCTGTTCTCCCTTGAGCCGGCCCTGGATCCACTGGTACTCGATGCTGGTGATGGGGTGCAGGAGGCAGCTGCTCGGGAACTCCAGGCTCTGGTAGAGCCTGCTGTAAGCCAGCCACTGCCTGCGGCACATGGGAAGCCCTCAGCCGGCCAGCGGGGGGAGGGGGACTTGGGGGGGAACAGCGAGACGCCCTGCCCCCACCGACCTCCTGGGGAACCCCCATGAAGGTGCTTTTCAAACAGGTAAATTAAACTTGCGTCGCTCCCCACCTGTCTGGGGATACCGACCTGCTTGTGGTCCTACAAGCTGTCCCTGTCCCCACCTCCGTCCACCCCCTATTCAAGTGCCAAGTGTCCGCCGTGGCCCCGGGCACACCTCACCTGCACTCGAACACCTTCCCACAACGTACAAGGGCCCAGGGGACGTGGCGGGCCCTCGCCAGGGATTTGGAAATGCCAGCGCACCAATCTGTTGACTCCAGAGGCCTGGAGCTGGGGCGCAAGGCTACCTCTGGGGCAGGGGCAGCAAATTCAAATGCCCAGAAGGGACTCAGAGAGCGTCAGGGAGTGACTTGGGCCAATGGCAGCCGTGAGGGGCTGGGGAGGCCCCGCGCTCTGCCATGTGTGACCCCTTGCAGCCCAGCAGGACGGCGGCACTTGGGGTACACAGTAAGCTGGAGCTGTGACTCTGTATGGAAAACCTCCAGATTTTTAAAGTGGGCAGTGGACTCAAAAGCCTGACACACGGTTGTGGCCAAACAGAGATCTTGCAAGGCTTAGACTCCGGCCTGCCAGTCTGTAGGCGCACAATCAGGGAGGGAGAGGCTGGCGCCTCCCAGGCGACTGACTCTCCCAGGCGCACTCACGCCATGGACTGGTGGAAGTCAGAGAGGTCCTTCTGTGTCGCGTGGAGAAAGAGGATGGTGGCAGCCTGGGGACTCAGCGACCCGTCCCAGGAGGTGCTGCCTGCCTGAGGGCACAGGCAGCAGGGTATCAGGACCTGGCCAGCAGGCCCCTCACCCCCCTCCTCCCCCAGCTCAGGGAGGGCAGTACCTGGTGCCGGGTGACCTCATGGGACACCAGCTGCTGGAGCAGGTGCAGGTGCACCGTGTAGCTGGGCTGGGAGCGGCTGGCTGCCGGAGCTCTCTGCAACGGGGCCGGCGTGGCCGTGAGGAGAGGACCCTGTCCCTGGGGGCAGCCTGCCCAACCCGGACAGGTCACTGGAAGACGCCCTTCTCCCGGCCCCGGACCTACCCGCTTGTGAATGAACTGGAACTGGAGGTGGCACTGGCCGCGGTCCGGGTAGGTCTCGGTGCAGGGCTCCAGAGGGTACCAGTGGTCCTCTCGGCAGCGGAGGTCCTGGGGGGCCAGAGAGGCAGGAGCGGCCCAGGCCCATGCTTGGTGTGGGTCCAGAGTCCCTCCCCCAAAACCCTATTTCCTGACCCCACTCACCTGTAGCCTCACGACGATGTTCCCCAGAAAATCGTCCTGGCCTTTGTCCTTCCGAGCCTCCTTGAAGATCCTGTTCCAGGCAGGGGCCATGAGAGGGGTGGGCCAAGACACTGAGGTGTCTGGCGGGGATCTGTCCCCCTCCTGCGCCCCCCTGGGCCTGGACAGAGCCTGTAGCCCAGCGACCGACATGCACACACGGGGAGGGCAGAAAGAGCCCACACTGCTTCCCCCAGGAGCCTCTTCCCGGGCCCTTCACCTTCGCAGCCCGTGCAGATCTGTGAGCTCCCCGAGCTTCTGCCTGACGGACTCCACCGCGTCCATGTCCCTGCGGGGGCCAAGGTGTGGGCAGGAGACAGAGAGGCTGTCCCGGGAGCCCTTGACCTCTTTGGGAGAAGGTCCTGCCATCCTGAATGCCCACCCTTCCCTCCCGGACCCCTACGGGCATGGTAGGCCCCTCACCACATGTCCAGATGGAAGCTCGAGCTGTTTATGTCCTCAAACTCCCTATGGGAGGAAAAGGACCAGGCTGAGGGCCTTGGAGGGCCGGACCCCACCAGAGCCTGTCCTGGGAAGCTCCCAAGCCCCCCCTTAGCCACTGTCCCCTTTGAGCCCCTTCTTGCAAACTCCTCCTCCCTCCCCTAAGGTAAGGCTTGGGCCTGGCCCCCAGATCAACCCAGCGGGGCCCAACCCTCCACACCCTCCACACTCTCTGGCCTAGAGAGCAGGCCCCGCCTCCAATCAAGCCAAGTCCCCTCCCCCGAGCCAGGAAGTACTGCTGCTCTCCCTGAGGGGACGGGGCCGGCGCTGGGCCACGCACAGGATGAAAGTCTCCTCCCAGACAGGGTTGAGGGTCTGCTCGATGACCTGGGTGCGGTGGGTGTGCTCCTCCGGGATGGTGTGCCTCACCACAGCCTTCTGCCGACGCCGGGACCCAGGGCTGCCCCCCTGAACGCTCACCCCCTGCTCAATGCCCAGCAGGCAGTAGGGGTCACTGAATCCTGGCGAGGAGGGGGAGGACAAGGCCACCTGGGTGTCGGCAGGGCTTCCCGGGGAGCTGCCCTCATCACCCCAATCCAGGGGCAGAGTCCCTCCCCATCCCAGATTCAAAGGCCCTGGGGCCAGCAGTGCCCAGGGGACATCTGGGAGCTGGGAGCTCCAGCTGGATTCTGGGACAGACAGACCGCTGGGGAGGAGGAGGGGCTGGGAAGGGGGCACTCAGGGTCCCTCCCCCACCTGCTCACCACTGACATCTTTGCCCAGAATGCCCTTGGCTTGTTTCACGGTTGCCTTCAGACAAAATATTGGCTTCTAGAAGGACAGAAGGGTGAGCCTGAGTCCCAGAGGGAGCTGGGCTTCCCAGCCGCTGCCCCAGGCTGGTCCTGGCCCAGGGTTACCTCAAGCTTCTGGACGCGCTGTAGCATCTCCTGGTGCTCCTCGGGCTCCACGTGGAAGGCCTGGTGGGGCAGGAGCGTGGGAGGCTGAGGGCCCAGGGCAGGGGAGAGAGGACTCCCTGGTGGGGGCAGCAGGTCGGCGGGCACAGCGGGGCCGCACTCACCTCCCGCAGGTACAACAGGAGCTCCGAGGTCTCGCGCACATGGCCGGGCTCAGGCTGCCCCAGACGGTGCAGGACGGTGTAGAGAGCTTCCTCGTAGAGCAGGGCCCGCTGAGACACAGCAGGGTCACCTCAGGAATCCCCGGCCGCCACTCCAAGGTGAGCCCCCGCCCCCCAAGCCCATCCTGGCACCAACACGGCACAGCCAAAGCTGGGACAAGGCGCCCACAGTGCACAGGCATGGCGGGTTAAGGCCCAGAAGGGCCCACCGCCCACCCCACCCCCGCCCCCTGCGCCCTGTGGCCACCTGCCTCAGCCAGTACCCAAGGACTGTGTTCCCAGCACCTCCCTGCCTCCCCAGCACTCCGATTCTTACCTCCTCAGGGGAGAGGTGGTGGGAGGCAGGCTCGATCTGGGGAGCAAGGTGAAAAGACAAGGTGGCCCCGAGGCTTGGACCAGGGCTCAGACAGCAGCAATGCCTCCTCCCAGGGCAGGCCAGGCCGGGCCCGGGGCTGAGGGCTCCCTAGTTCCCCGCCTCCAACCCACCAGCGCCGCACACCTGTTCCCACAGCAGGCCTCCTGCCAGTCCAGCCCCTGGGCCGCCCTCCTCAGCCCCCCGCCCGTGGCTGAGGTCCATTGGCGCTCAGCGGCCCCGGCAGCGTGAGCTCTCTGCACCCGTGGCCCCTTCCTTCCCCAGAGGAAGCAGCTCTGCTTATCGGGCGGCCACGCTCCGTACCCGAGCGGCGGAAGTGAGGCCCAGCAGTGGAGGTGGGAGACGGAGGGTCATGCCAGGCAGGCCGGGGACCGCTCAGCGGATCCCCAAGCCGCCCGGCCCACAGCAGGGCCACCCCCTGTCTAGTGGAGCAGGTGTCTTTAGAGCGGGAAGACCGGAGGCTAGGGCGGGCGGGTGGCCCCTCCAGAGGGAGGGGACTCAGAGAGGCTGCGACCCCAGACTGGAGGCCCAGGATGGCCCAGAGAACACACAGCAGACCCTGGCCGGCCAACCCAGAAGGCCCTGTCCAGGAGCCGCGACAGGCAGGGAAGGGGACCGCATCCTCAACCGCAGCCCGCGAGAGGACGACTCCCGCGCCCAGAGACCACAGAGCCCCACCCTGGCCACTCGCCTCCTCCTCGACGTCACCCCTACCTCCTGAGCGCTGTGGGCGGGCGGATCCTGCAGGTCTCTGACCCTGCGCCGCCTTATCTTGATGGCCTGGCGCACGAGGGGAGGGCGCCGCTGGAGGTGGGACAGCAGTGTCGCCATGGTGGCCGCTGCGCCGCCGGGGAGAGATAGAGAAGCCACAAGATTATGCAAAGAGCACGGGATGCCACCCTGCGCCAGGGAGGGGTGGGGCCGGGCAGGCCAGTGTGCGGGTTCTGGTCAGGGTTTCACCATCTCAAAGGCCTACAGCTCCCTGCCTCCCGCCGGCCTGGGATCCTGGGAGGAACTGTCTCCCGCTGGAGGTAGGTGGCCCCAGCAGGCGGGCCCAGCCCCACCCCACCCCACCCCGCCCTCCCACGGAAGCCCTGGTGCGCGTTTTGGGGTGCGGGGGTCCAGGACTCCCCGGCAGGGGGCGTCAGGGCCTGCCCCACAGTGACGGTGTGCCCAACTGGACCAGGGACCCAGGGGAGACACCCTGGCTTGGGGTGGGGGGCGGTTTCTCACCCACAGACTTCCCTGAACAGGCGAAGACCGAGGGTGGGGGTGGGCAGGGCACTGGGTGGAGGCTCCGGAGACGTCTCCCCAGCAGGCAGCCGGTGGCTCAACTTGCTCCAGCCCACAGGTGACATTCCACCAAGGTGAGCGGGGCGGAGACAGCCCTGAGCCCCCGCCCCCACAAGGAATGCCAGGAGGTGCTCCCTTCAGATGCCCTTGTAGGGGCCGGAGCCAACTCCAGGGGCTCCTGGGTGAGGCTGGCCGGAAGAGGTGGCTGGAGAGGCAGTGCTGCCCAGCCAGGAGGGACAGACACATGGACACTCCAGCGCTCCAGCGCTGGGCTTTCTCAGAGCTTCCAGACTCACTGGTGGCATGCCCACAGCCCCCTCCAGGCCAGGGCCCAGCAGTGTGCAGGCCCAGGGAAGTACTCTGGCTGTTTCCTCCGCACCCCTCCTCCCAGACACAGAGGTTCCCAAGAAGTCACACAGTGGAGGGACTGGGGGACATGTTCCTCCCGCAAATACCTCATGGCCCGAGACAGGGACCGGGTCTGCATTTCCCTGAGGTGGTGAGCACAGCAGGTCAGCGAGCGCCTCCAAGGCCTCGGGCCCAGGACAGCTGCTGGGCTGCGCCAGGCCCCAGGGCACCCCCGGGTGGACCAAGTTGCTGAGTAACCACCACAGAACAGTGGGAGGCCTTCCCGGCCCAGGCAGGCCTCAGAGTGCTGTGGGAACAACAGGCTCTCACACGGGGGAGGGCACCGTCTCCCCAGAGCCTCCCCCAGGGCCCTCAGCAGCCAGACCGGTCTCTTCTCCCAAGATCTCCCACTGGTCACCACACACAGAGCCAGAAAGGGTCCAGTCACTGCATTTTTACTACTTCACATTTTCAGCGAACAAATCAAGGTGCAAAGAGGGTTTATTTAACATTAATATATTAACTGGGTTTTTTTGTTTTTGTTTTTCGTCAAATAAATAGGGAATTCTCATTAAATAACCATCTCCTCACTTCACGGCCAGTCCAGAAGCAAATGAAGAGCAAATATTAGTGCATCCAGGGGGCAGATCACCAGTTAGGCATGAAGCTTAAAGGGAAGAGGGCAAGGGGACAGGGCTGGTGAGAGGTCACAGTCGGCACACAGGCTCAGGCCAGGCCCCCGGGGCAGGGACCTCTGTTCCAGCCCACCCAGCAGCCCCCAAGGGGTATGATGGAATGAACATGCATTCTCCAGTTCCAGTCGGAGAAGCCCCTTCTACAGGGAAAAGAGAGAAGGCAGAGGACAACAAAAGCCAAACGTATCCAGAGGGAAGCAGCGGCCTGGCCTAACGCCGCCCACCCCTTGGACACTCGCGTGGAAGCTCCCCAAGTCAAAGTGGTGGCAACAGGTGACCAAGGACAGGACAGGGAGGGGAAGGTGAGCGTGACCGGGCTGGAGGCTGGCTGGGATCGGAATGTGGGCTGACAGTCCGGCGGGAAGGTGGCCTTCCACGGTGAGGCACAGGCCGGAGCGGAGGGAATGTGGGGGGGCCCGGCGGGGGCCCCCAGGAAGACGGGAGGCTGGTCTGAGGGAGTTCACAAGGCAGAGTAGAAAGTGGATTCCAAAACGAGGGAGCTGGACTGCGGAAGAGGAGGTGGCCAGAGAGTCCCTCCGTGGGCAGAAGCTACTAGAGCAAGACAGGAACGAGACGAGGCCCGTGCTCCGAGCAGAGCTCCGGAGACAGCGGGAGGGAAGCGCTCCGAGCAGTGCCACGGGCTCCGAGCTAGAAGTGGGGAGGCACGGCTCCCGAGTCAAGGGCCCCCCCTTCCCTCAACACGAGTTCCTGGGAAGTGATTTATAATCAGACCTGGAGGAAGAACAAGGCCCTTCCCTCACCCCCCAGCCCCAGTCTCAGCCCCGAGGGGAAGGGAAGGGGAGGGGAGAGTGATGAGGGGTAGGAGGCAGGGGCGGGAGGGGTCTACTGGGTCTTCTTATCTTCTGGCGGGTAGTAGGGAGGCGGCGGAGGCTGGTTCTAAGGAAGGAAGGAAAAAAGATCTCAATTAGAACAATTAGAAGGTTCTTGACAAGACAAGGTCTCCCCGCCCCCCGAGCCCTGCACACTGGCCGCCCGCGCCCGGCGCCCGCTCACCGTGGGCATGTAGACGTTGTGCGGGTTGCCCGGGTTGTAGTAGGCACTGGCCGCCGCTTCCGCAGCCTTGGCTTCAGCTTGGAGAGCAAACACACTCGGTGTCAGCCCCAGCGGGGAGGGATTCCCACCAGGTCCCGCTCCCAACGGCTGGTGCTACCCGATTCCTTCCAGCTCCTTCCGAGCCCTCGCTCCCGACCTGATCCTCCCCAGGATCCCGCCCAGGGCACGCTGCCACCTTCCGGTTGCGGATGACCAGACTGACAGAGGGAGACCTTCCCTGCCCCAGGGTACCACCCGGCTAGCTGGGGGAGCAGAGGGGGCTGCGGTCCAGATCTCCACCAGCAGCCACCACACTGCTGGTCTCCTGGACTAGGCCAAGGGCACGGGTCATTCGCCATCTGGGGCTCCCGGGCCAACCTCTAGCCATTCTCTGTAGCTCTCCGTGCAGCCCTGGAGAGGAGCGGGCTGATCCCCCAGGAGTGGGAGCGGCCCAGGGTCTCACCTGCCGGAGTGGAGGGGACATCAGGGCCGCTGACTGGAGGTTCCATGGGCCCAGGGTAGGGCGGTGGGGGAGGCTGCACATACCCCATGGCCCCGTCCATCATGGGCGGTCCCGGATAGAACTCTGCTCAGCGAGAGAGAAAGGGACCCAGTGAGCAAGCCAGCCCCGGCTCCATCAGCGGGCACCTCCCGGGCCTCTCCAGCTCCTCTATCCGTCCTGAAGACTCCCCTCGGCAACCCCCTGGCCTGGGTGGGCGGGGTGAGGGCTGGGCAGCGAAGGACACACTCACCAGGTGGGGGCGGTGGGTAGGGGTAGCCAGGAGGGCAGGGGTACATTCCATTGGCGAATGGCGGGGGAAAGACATAGGCCCCGCCGGGCATGTGGGAATACCCATAGGCTCCATTGGGGGCTTCGCCTCGGGAGGCTACAAATAAGTACAAGGGGAGAGAGAAGTGAGTGTCACCTACCCAGGGGGGCTGCAGGGTCCCAGGAATGTGCAGAGCAGACACGCCTCACCCCGCCCCACTCCACTCCCCACCCATGCTAGAGCCGGCCTCGGTCGGGGAGGAAGTGAGGGATCTGGATGGGGACACAGGCCAGGGCCAGGACAGGGGTGGACAGACAGACGGATGGACACAGACAAAGAGGGAGGCTCGGGGATGGGGTCCCAGACGCGGCTGGGGTGAGCTGGGGACAACACGGGGATGTCTGCTGAACTTTAGACTGTTCTACGGGAGCTTAATGGTTGGGTTTCTTGTTTTTTTGAGGCCGCAGTAAAATGTCCTCGAGTCCCAAGAGTTTTGTCCCAATGTCCCATACAGGCTCCAGGCCGGGTATACCCGGCCTTTGAGGTACAGGCCAGAGTGATGCTAGTGACAAGTTTCCTTCCCAATTCCCAGCCCCGGTCGGCCCGGGGCCCAGAGACTTATCTCTCGAGTGCTTAAAAAACAAAACAAAAAGTGAACAAACTCAAACAAACAAATTAAGACCCACACATTTAAATATGTCTTCGCCCCGAACTTTCAGAGCGCTGGTACCTTGAGATGCCACCTGTAGCATCCGTTGTCCGAACTCGATGGCGCCCCCTGCTGTAAAGGTCAACTTGTAGGACGCAGCGCCTTCCCATCCACCTGGGAGGGAACAGGCCGGTCAACACCTCCAGAGAAGAACCCAGGTTACACCCAGAGAGCCGGCTCTCTGTTCTCCTGGGTCTCTGTCCGGCGCCCCTGGGGAAAGGGCAGACTCCGCAGCACCCACCCGCTTCCCGCACAGCTGCTTCTCGTGCGCTGCCCACATGGGGGCGTGTCCGCAGGACACTCTTGGGGACAGGGGACTTTTCTTTCTTGGAACAAGCTTCCCCAGTTATCCCATCCCCAGCCGGGGAAGATCATCAGCACTAGAGCCTCCCACACCTCCATGAAGCAAGTTCCCGAGCAGTTTCCTTCAGCAACAAGAGACATTCAAGTTCAGAGCAGATCCCTCCTGAGGGGCCTAAGGACGGACCCCTGGCCCCTCTAGCCTGGCTTCTGCCCAAGGGGAATTGTGAGCTTCTAGAGAGCAAGACTCAACCTGGCTGGGTGTGAGGGGGAGGCCAAGTTCAACACAGAGGTCTCTGGTGTCTCCTGCCCGCCACCAAGCAAGGCACCTTCAGGCAGGAGAGAGGCAGCTGGCTCTTCGTGGCCTTAGGGAAAAGGTCATTCCCCAGCCCTGACACAGGTCTTCGCACACCTCAAAGGTGAACACACTCCCCAGGTCACGATGATCATTTGTACTTATTTTTTCAAGTCACCTGGCCGATTTCACTCTGACAAGGTGAGATGAGCTGCTACCTTCAATGTCAGCCTCTCCTAGCTCTTGTCATTCAAAGGCCCACCTCTGCTCGACAGTTGGCAGCCCTGGCGGGGGGTGGTGGGAGCTAATCCAGAGCCAGGAAGAGGACAAGGCTGGGGCAGATTAAGAGAGCCAAAGACTGCGGCGCCCGCGTGGCTCAGCTGGTTGAGCATCTGCCTTCGGCTTGGGTCGTGATTTCAGGGTCCTGGGATTGAGCCCCAAGTCAGGCTTCTGGCTGGGCAGGGAGCCTGTTTCTCCCTTTCCTTCTACTGATCCCCTGTCTGTGCGTGCTTTCTCTCAAATGAATCAATAAAATCTTAAAAAAAATAGACAGCCAAAGAGGGTGTCTCCAAGACAGCAGAGGTGCAGCCAGAGCACTGCTCTGGGAGCCCCATCTGTGTCCCTGAACGCCATCACCCACCTCCTGCTTCAGCCTTCACTGTTCCCTTGATGTAATTTGCACCAAACACGGGTTGCTTGATCTCACAGTCCTTCATCAGATAAAACGGCATCATGAAGGACTGCATGGCATCTCTGCCTTTGGACAGAAAGATGATCTGCAGGGAGACAGGAGGAGAGCCATCAGTGCCCATGCCACAGCCTGCCCGTTCGGCTATCACTTCCTGCGTGTGAGGAGTCTGCCCCTGGCGCCAGGGCCCCGCAGCCCCAGGGCACACTCTGCACCAGAAGCTCCTGGAGAGCTCTGAAAGCGAAGGGCCTGGGAGGCTCCGACAGATAAGGGTCTGCCCTCGGCTCAGGTCACGATCCCAGGATCCTGGGACCGAGCCCTGCATCGGGTTCCCCGCTCAGTGGGGAGCCTGCTTCTCCTTTTCCCTCTGCCTGCTGCTCCCTGCTTGTGCTCTGTCAAATAAATAAAATCTGGAAAAAAAAAAAAAAAGTGAAAGGGCCTGCGTGCAGTCTGGCTGGAGAGGCTGAACGTGGGAGTGCACGAGAACATGCCGCTCACAGCCTCACAGCACATCCCAGAGGGACAGGCTGCTCTGGTGGATGTGCCGGGCAAGGGAAGGGCTACCAAGGTCGGGCAGGGGGGCTGGGGAGGGCAGGAGGTGCTGGCTCCCGGGAGAAGGGGGCTGCCCAAACAGCAGGAGGGTCCCAGCTGCACTTGGAAACCCTCTTTTAAAACCCTTCCATCTGGGACTGAAGACGCCACCAGAAAGGAGGTTTTCAGGCTCCTCTGTCTCCGCTAAGTCGAGGTGAGGAAAACTTGAAGATAGGCCCCTGTCTTCCAACCATCTTTAAATCTAACTCTCGGTAGCTATGGGCAGTGAACCTTTTCCAAGAATGGCCATTTGTCTTTCTCTGGAAGGCTCTCGGTCGGCCTGGGTCATTCGCAGGCAAGGCCCGAGCTGCAGTCTGGCACTCCTGGCTCCGCCGGGCTGTGGCGGGCTGTCTGCCCAGCCTGGAGGCTCTGCGTGCACTGCTGTATCCTGTTTACCACATTTGTCCCTCTGGTCATGCACAAAGGCCTTGTGGGCTGCTCTTACAGAAATCAAAGTCGTAAGAGCTCCCCACTCCGGGCCCAAGGCATCCCAGCAGCTGTACCCTGCGGATTTTACAGGGACTGCTCCAGATTCTGCATGGATTCAATGGCCTGGGGTTGGTTCAGCTGCTCAGAGAGGCTGGTGGTTCTAGAACCCAGGCACAAGTGACAGAAATATGTGGAGTGAGCAACTAACGCTCCTCAGGTTCAGAGGCCACCGGGCTCACGAAGCTGACCTAAGACTCACAATGCCCCCAGGAACCATGAACTTTCAAACCGTCACATGGTGAGACTCACCCGGTAAGGGGTAAGGTAGACGGTGCCTTTCTTGGTCCCTTTGAAGGCCTCGGGAACGTTCTTCATGTCATTGAATGTAAGTTCCACATGGTCATAAGACATCAGGATGCTGGGAGGAGAAACGAGAGGACAGACCCTGATGAGCCAGCTCGGAGCCAAGCCCTGCTTTCCCCAGAGACTGGACCCTCTCCCCGCAAGCAGGTGTCTGGCACATCGGGTCTCAAACCTGTCTGGACACTGCGGCAAGGAAACCGTTAATATAGCCTTGGAAGGGATGAGCAAGGTGGGGGTCTACAGAATTTCCCCAAGCCCCACATATACACCTCCAGGTGACCACAGCAGAAGAGCCGAGGACATTAAAGCCGTAACACCATCATCTCTTAAATCTCGTTAGATTACCTGGGTTGACTCCCCCATTTTCTTCTCAGTCCCTATGATAAGTGTCTGTTTTCATTGGCTTATTAGTACTGATATATAAACCCTCTAAGACACGATCACACATTACCAAAGAGCTTATGTACGGTTCCTTTAAACCTGGGCTTCCTGAACTGGGTCTGCAGGGCTGGGAGTCCACGAAGCCCTTGAGATGACGGTGTCCGCGCACTTTCCTGGAAGAATCTGCAGCTTTCATCGCTCTCAAAGGGACTCATTGCTTGAAGAGTAAGGCTTGATATTTTACCATGAAATTTTATTGGTTTTTTTTTTTAATATTTATTTATTTGACAGACAGAGATCACAAGTAGGCAGAGAGGCAAGCAGAGAGAGAGGAGGAAGCAGGCTCCCTGCTGAGCAGAGAGCCCAATACGGGGCTCCATCAGGAACTCAGCTGAAGGCAGAGGCTTTAACCCACTGACCCACCCAGGCGCCCTACCCTGAAATTTTAAATGCTAATTTAAACTCCAACTGCCGTACACACGATTTTTTTCAGGAATGAGGCCGAAGTATCTTCTAAAGGCACCCCATTATTTAGCAGCACAGAGCCTGAAGCCAGGTAGGAGGTTCACCAGCACAGACACAGTCTTGTCCCACAAAGCCCCACTGAGAAAGAAAAATAGTCCCAGGAGATATTACCAAATGGCATCAAAAGTGTTTTTCCAGGCCCGGGACTGGCTCGCACACAGAGAGACTTACAAACCGGGGAACAATGTGAGGTTTCTCTGATTATACGATAACAAGGTCCAAGTTCACAGGGTTCCATTTGTCTTCTTCCTCCTCCCAAGCATCACAACTGTCTTCACTGGGGAAGGTAAGTGGGAAAGCGGACTGGCACCAGCACGGAGAAGTCCGGCTCAGAGAGGGCCTGAGTGGCTTGGCAGATCGGTTAAGTGGCCGACCCTTGGTTTCTGTTCAGGTCACGACCTCCGGGTCCTGGGACCGAGCCCCACATGGGGCTCTGAGCTCAGCAGGAAGCGTGCTTGTAGATTCTCTCTCTCCCTCTGCTCCTCCCCACGCCTGCGCTCGGGCCCTCTCCCTCTCTCTCAAATAAATAACTCTTAATATGTATATATATCGTATACGTATATATGTGCGTGTGTATTTACTTAAGAAGCACAGCTCAGAGAAAAGAGATCATTACCAGAACAGGCCGGTCCCGCAGACCCTGAGCAGGTAAGATGGTGGGACCATCAGCATTCTGAAGCCAGGGCACCCCAGGCGTTCTCCTGACTCATCAAGCATTCCTGGATGCTGGCCTGGCAGGCTACAAGGCTCTGATCCCACCAAGTCTCTTCTGGGGACTCAGACTCCTCATAAGCCTTCTGCCTTCAAGAGGCATTTCAGGGTCAGTACAGTTCAACCAAGGCTAGAGCAAGAGAGAAGCCCCCAAAAAGTCCAGAGAGGGGAGAAGAGACAACAGAATCGATCTGGGGTTGGCGGGGTGGAAGAGAAAGTCAGTCTAGGGCTGGGAGACCTCTGCTCTGGGAGGTGACCCAAGTCAACAGGCATTCAAGAGACAGACCCAAGGACGGACGCCGCGCTAGGAGACGTGTTGGGCATTTGACAAACATCTACTGAACTGGACCTCTGGGCCTCAGTTTCTCATCTGGGCGCTCAGCAGTTCTGGAATATGCCGGAAGGCTCTGTACTGTAGTTAAGCCTGCGACTTCAGAGCACAGTCGTCCTTCCCGGAAGCCCGTCTGTGTTATTCACAGCTCTGCGATCGCGGGCAAGTTACTCAGCCTCCCCGCGCCTCAGTTTCCCGAGCTGTAAGGTGTGCAGCACAGCATCCGCCGCGCCGCGCTCACACCTTGAATGAGGCGGAAGAGGAGCGCGGCCTGGCACGCAGCACCCGCCCCGAAAGCGGCAATTACTTTTGTCTAAAGCTCTTCCCACCTCTCGAAGTCCTCGACCCCCAGGGCCCCACCTGTCTCCCGCAGCCCCGTCCCCCTCCAGCCGCCCCACCCCCGGCCAATCGCGACATCCCGGCCGCTCCAGCCTCCGGCCCCGCCTCCAGCCGTTACCCCCACCCACCGCACCCCGACAGTTTACCCTGCTCACGGGTGTACCCCCCACCCGCCCGCCTCCCACGCCCGCCCTCCCCTCCTCCAGGATCCTTCCGCAGTGTTTTCACCTCTCCGTGTTGTTGACGATCACTCCGCCGCCCTCCGAGTGATTCTTGTTGAGCGCCATAGTCTCTCCGAAAAGGGTCCCGAGACTCCCAACGCAGTGCGCTTGCGCCCCTCTACGGCCCGCCCCTAGTGGCGTCGTTCGTATTAGAGTCAGCCAATCACAGCTCTTGTGCGGAGCCTGCCCAACCACCTGATCTCGAGCGTCACGTGGTAATAGTTTACTCGCTTCCCCCCGGCCCCCCAGTTTCGCCTGCATCACAAACAAGCTGAAGACTACAATTCCCAGAAGGCAATGCTCCCTCAGTCGGCTTTCCTCTACGCTTGCGGAGGGATGCATTCTGGAACTTGTAGTCTTTTGACTTCCTGATTGCATAACTAATCCGCCGGTGCGTTCCCCACTGCCCATCCCCTCTTCAAAGGAACAGGAATAAATAGTTGGACCTGCCACAAAGGAATTAATCGTAAAGGCCCTGAGCACAAAAGTGCACACTCACGAGATAGGGACAGTAATCTAAACCAGGTGTGGGGAATGGTGAACAGTCACCTGCTGGGGCATCTTTACTCGCTCAAAGAGCTTTTGCGAAACCCCAAGTCCGTGACTTTGCCCCCGGTTCGGGTCGTCACCGTAGCGTTGGAGATGAGGGCAAGGCCCGGGTCCAGGCCGTGGTGGCCCAGCGGGCTGGCTGGTAGAGAGGCGTCAAGAAAACTTCCCGTCCGAGTCATGAAGTCAGACCCAAGCCCTCCGAGGTTGGGGATGAGAATGTCCGTATGGGGAGGAGAACCCCCGTGCCCGGACCTGACACCTCCACCAGCCTCACAGTGCGGGCGGGAGGGCCCCCACCTTCCGGCCGCCTCCATCGCGGCGGGCCTAGCGGTGGCACTGCCCCTCCTAGAAAGTTCTGGCTCTCAGTCCGGCCCGCCCTGCAGCGACGCAGCTGGAAGACAGACACAAGATCGGCAGTAATTGAACCCCGCACGAGGCGAGACCTGCAGCCTCATTATTTGTCTCACAGAATAGAGCTGACTCATGGCAGCCTGGGACCCAGCCCTGGGCGGCGCCCTTGGGCAGCTGTAGTTATTATGGAAACTACCCCCGCCTCGGAGGTGGATCTTTAAGGGGGCGGGGGGGGGGAGGGGTGTCCCTCCCCACGGGGCGGTGCTGGTGCAACGTTAATCCTCAGGGATAAGGGATCAGAGTGTGAGTTGAAGCAGACAGCGGATTCCCTGGCACGTGATGCCCAAGCCTGGGGACTCATCTGCGATTTCTTAGGTGAAGTATCAAAATCCAGAAAAGGTTATGAGACGTGTAACAGCCTTTTGTGAAGTCTTAAGCACAAGCAGGTGGGACCCTGCAGGACAAGAGCAGTGAATTACTGCATAATGGACGCGGTGAGATCTGCCCCAGCAGTTAAATTAATTTTGGCACAGGAAGTCTATGCCGCTGTTTTTTAAAAAATGACGGCAAATTCTACATGCAGACAGAGAAAGACTGCCTGTCTGTTGGGTGCAAACACAGGTGTATGAATATGCTACAGCAAAAAAACCAAAACACAAAAAACTTCTGTTTGTATTAAAGTTAGGTTTTAGATCTACATATAAAATTTCTGGAAAGAGCCACCAGACATTGTTTTTGGCATGATCCCCATGCCACGTGGGTCTGGGAATTGGGGTGGGCTGGTAACTCCATATATTGTATACTTCCTCGTACTGTTTAGTTGTTTACTGTGCACATTCTAAATATTAATAACATTTCAAAAAGAGCGAGATCCACCCAGTAAAGGTTATGCAAGAATGAATGCTTTGAGGACCATAAAAGGGAAGGTGGGGAACAGTCCAGTACCGCCCCCCCCCCACACCCCTTTCAGGAACTCCATCCGTGGCAGAAGCACTTACAGCTTTTGGAGGCCTTGTTAAGAACTAAAATACGCAATCATGAAAACACGGTATACACAGCTGTAGCCACACTTAGGCCTCCTGACAGGAGAGGAAATGTATTGAAGAGGAAGTCAGAGTGGAGATGAGCTAGCAGGCTTAGCTGGTTCCAGTGTCAATGTCCAACTTCTCCAAGTTTAATAAAAACATATGACTCAGGGGCGCCTGGGTGGCTCAGTGGGTTAAAGTCTCTTGCCTTCAGCTCAGGTCGTGGTCCCAGGGTCCTGGGATCTAGCTCCAGACAGGCTCTCTGCTCAGCAGGGAGCCTGCTTCCTCCTCTCTCCTACCTGCTTCTCTGCCTACTTGTGATCTCTGTCAAATAAATAAATAAAATCTTAAACAAACAAACAAACAAAAATAGGACTCAGGGGCACTTGGGTGGCTCAGTTGTTAGGCTCAGGTAATGATCTCAGCGCTCTGGGATGGAGCCCTGCATCGGGCTCCCTGCTTGGCAGGCACCTGCTTCTCCCTCTCCCACTCCCTCTGCTTGTGTTCCCTCTCTTGCTGTGTCTCTCTCTCTGTCAAATAAATAAATAAATAAAATATTAAAAAAAAAAATATTGGGGCACCTGGGTGGCTCAGTGGATTGAGCCGCTGCCTTCGGCTCAGGTCATGATCTCAGGATCCTGGGATCGAGTCCCGCGTCGGGCTCTCTGCTCGGCAGGGAGCCTGCTTCCCTCTCTCTCTCTCTCTCTCTCTGGCTGCCTCTCTGTCTACTTGTGATTTCTCTCTGTCAAATAAATAAATCTTTAAAAAAAAAAAAAAATATATATATATATATATGACTCTGGGGCACCAGGCTGGCTTAGGAGAGCACGCGACTCTTGGTCTCAGGGCTGTGAGATTGAGCCCCATGTTGTGTGGAGATTACCTAAAAATAAAATTTTTAAAAATAAAAAGAAAATCTTAAAAAATAATAACAGTAAAATTAAAATATATGACCATGTGACCACATTGTTAGAGTTACTTCCAGCTGTGAATTGGGCAGTGGTTTCCAGCACCCATGCCGAGGGGCTCAAGGGGAGTTCATTGCTGAACCAAGACACTGGCAAAGGGCTCCATCTGAGCCCAGGGCTCAGACCTCAGACCTCTCCTGCCTTGGAGTCCGCACAGGCTCTGCGTGTTTCCAGAAATGGTCACTTTTTGCTGAGTTGTAACCGTTCCTATTCTCCAGAGGGAAGCTTTTTTTTTTTTTTTTTTTTAAGATTTTATTTATTTATTTGACAGAGAGCACAAGGAGGAAGAGAGGCAGGCGGGGGAGCGGTGGGGGGGAAGCAGGCTCCCTGCTCAGCAGGGGCTGGATGCGGGGCTGGAGCCCAGGATCCTGAGATCATGACCTGAGTGGAAGGCAGAGGCTTAACCCACTGTGCCACCGAGGCGCCCCCCACCCCAGACCAACTTTGGGACAATTTTTATTTTAGATTTTGTTGTTCTCTGCCATTTTCTAGTTTAGTTTGTCATTTGAAAAATTGCTAATTGCTATGCACTAAATTGATTTTTTTTTTTAAAGATTTTATTTATTTATCAGAGAGAGAGAGAGGGAAGAGAGCGAGCACAGGCAGACAGAATGGCAGGCAGAGGCAGAGGGAGAAGCAGGCTCTCTGCTGAGCAAGGAGCCCGATGTGGGACTCGATCCCAGGATGCTGGGATCATGACCTGAGCCGAAGGCAGCTGCTTAACCAACTGAGCCACCCAGGCGTCCCACACTAAATTGATTTTGCCACCTCCAGCTTGAAAACCTCTGTTCCAGAAGAAAGGCTGAGGTGGGGGGGCGCGATGGGCGAGGGAGAGAAGGGAAGGCTGGAGTTGAGGCCAGCACCACTCCGCCATGGGGACCTGCATCCACCCAGCGTCTAAAGCTGATACTGTCTCCTATTTAGGGTTCCCGAATTGGTATGCTAAGGGGCTGTATCCGTGTGCTGTAGGTAAGTCCCGGCCTCTTTGTGTGGTCCAGGAGTTGTGTGGATATTACCTCCTTTCTTCACTCTTCACGTGGTAGCCGACTCAAAGACAGAGAGCCATCATTCCCATCTCTTAGCCAAGAGGGCCGGCAAGCCTTCTTGATCCCGGGGTGGGCTTATGGGTTCTCTAGCGGGATGGCCTCCGTGCTGGCTGAGCACAGAAGTGGCTACCTCCTCCGAAGACAGAAAGGCCCACAGTGTGCAGCTGGGGCTGTAGGGCTGGACCGGGGTCAGTGGCTGGACCTAGAAAGGGGACGGGGTGCTTCCCAGAGCCCAGAGACAGGAGCAGAGTTTGGGGGATTCTCCAGGGGTAGGCCCCCTGCCCTGCTCCCACCCAGCAATCCCAGGAGGTGGGGTGTGGCTGTTGGGAGTAGGGGGGCTGAAGGCCAAGAACTGTGGTTTGGGGTTGTGTGAAAGGGTCCAGTCAAGAGGCAGAAACCACTGTGGCTACTGGACCTGGGAGCGTTCACTGTAGAGGATTAAAATAAAGCTATGGTAATGGAAAAGGTGAAGGAACCCAGGAGTGTGAGAAGCTGCCACCACGGGTGGGGGGGGGAGAGACTTCCTGCGATGCGGGGGGTGGGGGGTGTAGGGGGGGTGGGCCTGGGAGCAGCTAGAGACTTGGGGCTGCCCCCACTTTCCAGCCCAGCAAGCTCTCTAGTGCCCCCTGGTGGTCGAGCCTGGCAGGGAGCCGGCAGCGGTGGCCCCCAGACCCCAGCATCTGGAAGCCTGACGTAAGGAGTGAGAGTTATGGGTGGAATTGTGTCCTCCCCAAATTCATATGTTGACATCCTAACCCCTAGTACCTCCGAATGTGACCTTAAGTGGAAGTAGGCTTGTTGCTGATGTAATTAATAAAGATGAGGTCATTGGGGGGGGGCATCTCATCCATTAGGACAAGTGTCCTTATAAAAAAGGAGAAATTTGGACACAGTCAGGCACACAGAGAGAAGGCCAAGGCCATGAAGGCAGAGATCTACAAGCCAAGGATTGCCACATGTTGTCAGCAGACGGTCAGAAGCTAAGGGCCTGGTACCGATTCTCCCTCACAGTCTCAGAAAGGACGAAATCTGCCAAGACCTTGCTTTCAAACTCTGGCTTTCAGAACTCCAAGACTAGTTCAGAACTCCGAGAATAGTTTCTGTTGTTCAAGCCACCTATTTTGTCGTCCTTTGTTCTGACAGCTCTAGAGGACTGCGACAGTGGGTTTGGAGCAGAAGGACAACAGCTGGGCACGATCCCCAAACCTCGCTTGGCCCGGGGGAGAGGAGGCTCACCGTGCAAGGACCCTTGAGCCCAGACGATGGGCCTCTCAGCAGCGGTCCCCATGGAAAGAAGATTCCCAACCCCCAGAGAAGCTCTCCTGGTTCGAGGCACTGTGTAAACCCCAGATGATTGTTCTACCTAGGACCCCCACCACCCCTCCAAACGTCCCTGAGGTTGAACATCTGACTCTCTTGACAAAGGGCAGCTCTTCGCGACGTCGGAGTGGCAGACGCCACGTCAGGCCCGGGTGATGTGGACGTGAGCTATTTCGGGCCACGTCATTTTGACTGGGTCTTTCAGTGACGCCTGTTCCTTGCTCCTCCATGGGGAGGCAGAGCCAGGGCACGTCTGGGGTTTTTTCTGGTTGCTATGGAGATGAGCCCCACCCCACGTTCCCAGCCCAGACCTCCAGGCTCTGTCAAGTTCAATGTCCCCAGCGGCAGCTGCAGGGTCTGTTGCAGCCGTTCCCTGCTGAGTGTTTGCGCAAACCTCCCCCTGCCTGTTTCCACTTCTGTGCCTCCCAAACCCCAGAGAGCCAGAAAGACATGGGCGTCACCTCTGAAGGTGTCCCCTCCGCAGCACTGAGGAGCCACCCCTCGGATGGAGGGGCCTCAGGGAGAAGAGAGACCAGGAGAGACCAGGAGAGGCTGTCCTGGATATGGGCCCCTCCCTGCTTGGCTGGATGCTCCTTCCCAGAGGCTGGGGTGGGCTCCTCTTTCTGGAAAGACGCAAGGTGGGGGCATCCTTGGTCCTTCTCCCCCACTTTGCTGTCCTTAAACTCACGCCTCACCTAAACGACAGAGTGATTCTAGACTCTCAAATCTGATCGTACTGTTTCCGCATGTGACACCCTGCTCTCAGGAAAAGCCCAGAATCCTGAGCAGGCTCTGCCCAGCCAGACCTGGCTTGTCCAGCCGGTGCTGTTCCCTGCCCTCACTGCCCTCCCGCTCGGCCAGGCCCCGCCCGCACCCGCCCTGGTTGTCCTTGGCCAGCTGGCCTTGGCTCTCCATCTAGGAGGTCACCCTCGGAAATGCACCCCCGACTCTAGCAGGGTCCCAGGCCACCTTTTCTTTTTTTCCGTCTCTGGGGAAATGTGGGTTTTGTTTTGTTCTGTTTTATTGTGGTGGAGGGGAGGCAAAACGTTTCCTCTGTCTTCCTGGGGTCTCTAGTGGGACCTGAGAATTAAGTCAACATCAAACCGATTAACAGGAGAAAAGCAGACAGATTTTACTTTCGTAGGTACCCAGGAGACTTCCTGGGAAAAAAAGACCCCAAAATTTAGGCCTAACAAGAGGTTGCACCAAGAGGAGTAATTTTGGAGAAGAAGGCTTGAGGAAGTTGTTTTAACAAGGCTGATTTGTACAGATGTCTCTAGGCCTCAACATCCTCTCTCTGGTGATAAGAACGCCCTTTTCCAGCTGGCGTAGGGAGCCCATCTTCACATGGGAGTTTTATCTCCTATTTTCAGGAAGAAAAGGGGGAGGCCAGAAGGCACTTCCTGCGTCTGTTGTCTTTCAGGTCTCTCTCACACAGGAGACACGTTCTGAATCCCCTCAGCGGTAAGATACACATAACATAAAGTGTACTCTTTTGGGGTGTCTGGCTGGCTGTCAGGAGATCATGGGACTCTTGTTTTCGGGGTTTGAGTTTGAGCCCCAGACTGGAGGCACAGTTTACTTAAAAGAAATGAAGTGTTTTAGTATATATTTATTTATTTGAGAGAGAGAAAAAGAGAGCATAAGCAGGGGGAGGGGCAGAAGGGGAGGGAGAAGCAGGATCCCCAATGCGCAGGGAGCCCCGACTGACTGACTCGGGCTCCAACCCAGGACCCTGGGATCATGACCTGAACTGAAGGCAGAGGCTTAACCCACTGAGCCACGCAGGGGCCCCTGTTTTTTTTTTTTTTTTTAAAGATTTTTTATTTATTTATTTGACAGAGAGAGATCACAGGTAGGCAGAGAGGCAGGCAGAGAGAGAGGAGGAAGCAGGCTCCCTGCTGAGCAGAGAGCCCGATGCGGGACTCAATCCCAGGACCCTGAGATCATGACCTGAGCCGAAGGCAGCGGCTTAACCCACTGAGCCACCCAGGCGCCCGGGGCCCCTGTTTTAATCTTGTCAAGGGTACAGTTGGTGTCATGAAGCTCCTTGTCATGAGACCTCCGTCACTATCTCCAGATCTTTGTTATCATCCCAAACTGAAACTCTATCCCCACTAAAAGCTGTCTAGCCCTCTCCTCCCCCAGCTTCTGTTACCGACCATCCTCCTTTTTGTCTTTGAATTTGTCTAGCGTAGGAAACTCAAATAAATAGAGTCATACAAGAACTATCTTTTTTGCTTTTGGCTTATTTTACTTAGTGTAATGGCTTCGAGGTCCATCCATGTGGGAGCAGGTATCAGGTATCGTCCCTTTCTGAGGCTGAGTCATAGTCCGTTATATGTAAATACCACATTTTGTTTATCCGTTCATCTCTCGGTGGACATTTGAGTTGCTTCTACCATATGGCTACTGTGAATAACTGCGAGGAACATGGGTGTCGAAGTATCTGGTCAAGTTTCTCTGCTCAGTGCCCTTGGGTTTCTCCCAAAGTCCAGTCTCAGCCCTTGGGCAACAATTATCCTGTAGCCCTTTGTGAGGTCCCATGAGGGCAGGGCATGCCTATTTAGGTCCCTGATACCTGTATCCTTAGCACCGAACACAGTGCCCCACACTGAATAAATATTGTTAAATGAGTGAGCGAAAGTTTCCAGTCTTAGTGAGAGGATGTAATGTAGTGTCCTGGCAAACGAAGGTCTGGACTCATCCCAGCTCCTGAAGAACAGATCTGGAGATCTCCCAAGGATTGACAAATCCTCCAAGAGTACTGCTTTTGCTCAATTATTCTGGGGAATAATAACAATAGCAACAACACTTCTTGAAAACTCACTCTGGAGGCTCTTGGGTGGCTCAGCCAGTGAAGCGTCTGCCTTCAGCTCCAGTCATGATTTGGGGGTTCCTAGGATGGAGCCCCACATCGGGCTCTCTGCTCAGCAGGGAGTCCACTTTCCCTCCCAACCCTGCCTACTTGTGATTTCTCTCTTTCTGTCAAATAAATAAATAAATAAAATCTTAAAAAAAAAAAAAGAAAAAGAAAAAGATGGAAGGAAAGAAAACTCATTTTGTGCCAGGGCTTGTGCCAACCACGTCACCTAAATTATCTCTTTCAATCTTCGAAACAATGCTGTGCCATTCCAGTCTTATCCTGTTCCACCACGGAGGAAACCTAGGCATGGAGGGGCTCAGAACCTGCCCAAAGCTTATGGCCAGTAAATGGCGGAAGAGGAATTTTTAGCCCAAACTTTCTGATTCCAAAACTCACACTCGAAAACATTCTCCACTGCTGGGGCAGAAAAGCGTTGCTTTTTATATTAAAGCAAAATGGGAGCTCTTATGGAGTAATATTCAAAGTCTGAATGTCTTTTAAAGATCAGGTACACAGGATACCAAAGCCTATTTCCTGCCTGCCTCAGTGCTCTGCGCCATGGATCTCTGAACTTGGGTCACCCCAGCTCCTCCGAGGGTCCTGGGGAAGGAGGTGGAGGGTGAGGGTGAAGCCCATGACCGCCTCCTAAGGGACTCCTGCAGTTCCTAGAATCTTCTGGAAGATGTGCTGTGTAGCAAGGAAGTGGCCTACATCCCACTCTTTGCATGGTAGCATGTAATGGGAAAGCGTGTGTCATATGTGGGGCTGACTGGGCTGCAGACCCTGTAGCCAGATGCCACCTACACCCCAGCAGGACCTTTAGCACCAGCCCACAGGGCCAGTGGCAGCCCTCAGCCCCGCCCAGTCCAGCCCTGTCTTCCTGGCCAGGCCCTCTGGGCTTAGCCACAGTCTGGGTCCAGCCTCCTGCTGATCCTGGGAAGAGGGAAGTATAAGGAAGACTTCTCTGTGAGGGACGAGTAGGGAGAGGAGAGGATGGGGCCACTTTCCTCCTGGAGTGTGTGTGGGGGAGGGTGTGGGGGGTGCAAACGGGGGAGGATACAGGACCGCGCCTGCCTAGCCAGAGCCGTGCTTAAGGCCACAGCTCAGCCCATTGTTGGGAGCTCTGGAGTTCATTTTCCCACAGAGACAAAGCCCAAGTGGAGGTTGGCTCCCCGCCTGGCCCAAAGGAGCCAGATTTAACTAATAGCAACACAGCCTCTCCACCATTGTGTGTGACCAGCAGGGGCTGCTCGGCGGGGTGGGGGTGGGGTGGCTCTGGCCGAGACTCAGGCAGGAGCTTGGAGACCACAGGCTCTCGGGGCAGCTCTGCCAAGGGCTCTGGTGGCCGTGGGAACTGGGGTGCAGTGGAGGGCCATTCTTACACAGGCAACACTGCTGGGAAGCTCGGTGTGTGCACGTGTGTGTGTGTGTGTGTGTGTGTGTGTGTGTGTGTGTGTTTAGATTTCTAGGCACAGGACTTACCTAAGCCGTGGAATGTGGAGCTGATGTCCCGGACGGGGTGGAGCCAGGGCAGCTCCAGCACGGCCCCGTGCCTCAGTTTCTTCATCCGGAAATGATAGCGGTAGAAAGTTTGGACTAGATGGCTGGTTTTCTAATATTTTTTTTCTTTTCTTCTAAGATTTCATGTCTAAGAGACATAGAAAGAGAGCACAAGTAAGCAGAGCGGCAGGCAGAGGGAGAGAGAGAGAAGCAGGCTCCCTGCTGAGCAGAGAGCCTGATGTGGGGCTCAATCCTAAAACCCTGGAATCAGGACCTGAGCCAAAGGCAGCCACTTTAACCAACTGAGCCACCCAGGTGCTCTTAATATTTATTTTTATTTATTTTTTTAATTTTAGATTTTATTTGTTTATTTGACAGAAAAAGAGAGAGATCACAAGTAGGCAGAGAGACAGCAGAGAGACAGGGGGAAGCAGGCTCCCTGCTGAGCAGAGAGCCCGATGTGGGGCTCGATCCTAGGACCCTGGGATCATGACCTGAGCTGAAGGCAGAGGCTTAACCCACTGAGCCCCCCAGGCACCCCTATTTTTTTCTTTTATACACTTTCTCTTTTTGCCAGCCATCTGGATGAAGCATGCACTGCCTCCTCTGCCAGCCCGCCCTGCCTCAGTGTACCTCCTTGGAGCCTGAGATCTTCTCCAAGCACCTCTTTTTTTTTTTTTTTTAAAGATATTTATTTATTTATTTATTTAACAGACAGAGATCACAAGCACGCAGAGAGGCAGGCAGAGAGAGAAGGAGGTGAAGCAGACTCTGCTGAGCAGAGAGCCTGGTGCCAGGACCCTGGGATCATGACCTGAGCTGAAGGCAGAGGCTTTAACCCACTGAGCAACCCAGGCACCCCATTCTCCAAGCCTCTCTCACACAGACTGTCCCGCTTGCTCTAGCATATCCCAGAGTCACCAAGCAAGGGCAAGGTTGAGGAGAACGCCCCAGGTGGGAGACAGCGCTGAAAGCCGAAGTCCGGCCCGGATGGCCCAGGTGAGCCAGTCTCCTGCGCTGAGCTCTAAAGCTGTGGTCGCTGGGATTTGGCCTTATGATGCCTGAGGTTCCAGGAGCTCTGGAAGCCTGGGATCATTCTGCAAGCGGCAGGGCCCGCCATGGCTCCAGGCTTGGCTAGTCGGGGCCGAATTCCAGCCAGGGGCCCCCTCTGTCTAGCTTACGTTCCATGACATGCCAGGGCCCTGCAAAGCCAGGGACCCGAGGTTCCTTACAAAGGGAGCGTGTGAGGCAGGAAGTGCCAAGCCGGGGGAGGAAGGGCTGACACCCAGCAGAGGATGGGGCATTGGGGGGTGCTCTGTGGAAGGGGGGAGGCTGGCTGCAGGTGCCCGGACTCTAGCAAGCCCCCCTCAGTCCATGTGAGTGACGGTGACAGGAGCTGCCTTCCCCATTCTGGAGAGCTGGGGGCCCTGGCTGCCAAGGAAACCGTTTTGAAAACACAAAGCACCAGGAGCAAGGAGGCCCCGCCCGGAAAAACAACATCCTGGCTGCTGGGGCCAAGGCAGAGCTCTGAGGAGGGGCTATTTTTAGCAGCCCAGGCAGGGGAGGACTTGTATGGCCTTGCTGTCTGGCTGCATAACTCACCCATTGTCCCGTCTGACCTTGGGCTAGCGATGGAGAGGCCTCTGTCTGTCCCTGTCTTCCAGGCCCGGACGCCTCGAGGGGGCTCCTGGGCCACAGAGAACCCAGGGACCAGGACTGGCCTGGAAACACTCTCGCTGTGTAGCCTCTGGGGTGGGCACCCCAGGCCAGGCTGCGGGCCCTGGGGCAGCAGGGAGCGCCGGGCTTTATTGGGAGAGAAGCAAAGGCTCTGCTGGGGTGCAGGGCCCGCCCGTGCCTCAGTGTACCTCCTGCGTGGAGCCCCGTTCCAGCTGCGTGGCTGGGTGTGGACACGGTGAGGCCCGCTCTGGAGGACGAACCCTTTCTTGGAGATATTCTCGCCTCCAGCCACACCCTGGGGCCTGCTCGGCCACAACCCTCCCAGGCTGAGAAGGTGTGTGTGTGACAGACGCTGGAGCTCTCAAACTTTCTTGCCCATGCCCAGGAGTGGTGTCCTGCTCTGGAGGAGGGGGGCAGTGTGCGGTCCGCATTTAGCCTTGGACATGAACACCAGAAGGCAGGTCCAGGATTGGATTGTGGCATCCAGGATGAAAATAGCTCACAGGGATAGGCCATGAGGCAAAGGCTCCGGCAGCCAGAACAAGTGGGGGGCTGGTCCCCTTGGGAGAAGCCGCCTTAGCTCCCCCAGCCCAGAACTGGGGAGCGGGCTGCCCCAAAGGGCAGAGGCCTTTTTTCAGCCTCCTCCTCCTGGGCCAGGGCTCTCCCCCAACCTCTGCCCCCCACTCCAGGAATCCTGGAGACCAGATTTTCAAGACCAGCTCTCCAAAGATGAGATTTCTTGGTGGGTGGAGAGAAGGATAGAAAAAGGAGTCATTCATTCAACAAACATTTATTCAGAACCTACTGTATGCCAGGCACTGTCCCAGGAACCTGGAAAGGGTGGGGGCTGGGTAGCCTGGATATGCCCCTGCTCTGGCTTTCCCTCCCAGAAACAAGGCCTGTGGAGGAACAGGGTCCGAGGGGCACCGGAAGGGGCCTGGGGGCCTCCTCCTCGAGAGGCAGAAGGCCAAGTATAAGGAAGGTGGGGGCCTCTAGGAACGAGAAGCCTGGGGCGGTGGGGGGCTCCGAGGTGCCTTCCATCGGGCATCACCTCCTCTTCAACACGGAGATGCAGGACTTCTTGAGGGGCCCGATCTGCAGATGGGCGTCCACACTCTCTAGGAAGAAGGCGGGCTTGAGCCTGCGAGCGAAGAGTCCCGCAAAGTGGCTGTCCAGGCGGCTCTGGAAGGGGTCAATGGGCGAGGCCAGGGAGCTGCTCCGGCGGGCCCGGGAGGCCTTCAGCCTCCGAAGAAGGCTCATCTTGCCGTCCCGCACGGCATAGAAGGTCAGGGCACGGTCGGCGTATTCGAGGCAGATCCCGACGGTGGGCGAGAAGGGCTGGGGCAGGGGCGCCTCGAGCCCGTGGAACCAGACGGAGAAGCTCCGGCCGTTCCACTGCAGGCAGCAGGAGTGGGCGTTGCGGCCCAGGCGGCCCCGGTCGTAGGGCTCTTGCGGGGAGAAGTCTTCGGCCATGACCCCCACACTGACCCAGCCCTCGATGATCTCCACCTCCCAGTAGTAGGTGCCCCGGTCCAGGGCGCCCTCGCCCAGCACCTGCTCGCAGTGGGTGAAGCGGGTGGGTGACTCGGGGTAGTTGATGGGACACAGCACCCTCTTCACACCTTTGGTCCCGAACAGTTGCAAGTACTTGTCTGCCGTGTCACTGTCCAGGTCCACGATGTAGGCAACTGCTCCCGCGGAGGGGGGAGAGACAGGGGGCTCAGGCGCAGGCGCGGGCGGGACAGCCTCTCCCCCAGGTACCCCCCTCCCCACACACAGTCTCTCGGCTCCTTAGCGACCAGCACGCCTCAGCCCCACCGGAGAGCACCCCGAGAGCGGACCCAGTTTGCCCTAAGGATGAGGGGAGTGGGAATCCGGGTCTTCTCGTGCCAGGGCTCAGCCCAGCAGCCTTGGGAGGGCCTGGTGCAAGCCGAAGGGAGAGCCCAGGTGGCCACTTACACTTGAGGAAGTAATCCCTGGGAGCCTCACTCTCGAGGCTGTTGGTGCTGTCGGGGTCTTGGGACTCGGCATCGGCTGCAGAAGAGATAGTGGGGAGGGGTGCTCTGCAGTGGCCCGTGGCTGGGGAAGGGGTGCAAGGCGCCCCTGTGACCCAAATCCCTCACACCCGCGACAGGCACACACCCCAGTATGGCCCCCTGTCTTCACCTGCAAGCCTGGTCCTCCGGGTCTGTCCCTGCTCTACCTCCTCCCCGCTCAGCCCCTCTGAAGCTAGACGGCGGCGCAGGGGAAGCCCCCTCGGCACCCAAGGCTGTGGCTGAAGGGGCTGGACTGGTCATTACTGAGCTGTGGCTCCCCTCAGGACTCGTGACCCACCCTGCGCCCAGCGCACAGTTTCTGTCTTCCGTTCTTGAATGGATCCTGGGCCTGGGGGCCTGTGCAGGGAGCCTGGGGAAGGGTGAGTCACCTGGGGGGCCACCCACCTTCTGTGCCCAACTTCTGTAGCTCATCCTCGTCGCCGCCCAGCCCCCGCAGCTGCTCCCACTGGCTGGCACAGGCCACCGTCAGGGCGTCTCTCACCGCCCGCACAGCTTGGGAGGACTTGGTGAAGCTGAGCTCCCTCGGGGGACCGGGCCCAGGGCCACACCCCTCCTCCAGGGCCAGCCTCAGTGCCAGCAGCTCCTGTGCCGGATACGTGACTTTTAAGGCCTTGCTGGCGGCCGCTCCTTAGGCTGTGGGGGATTGCGCCGCTGGATGGATGGCACAGCCCCGGGGGCCCAGACCCCACCCCCCTGCCTTCCCTCTCCATCCCTTGCCTGTCCCGGCTTTGCGCCCTCTCTGCCCCCTACGAGCTGCGCTGACCTGCAGGAAGCTGACCGAGTCGGCCTCAGGGACCTGGCTGAGGTCCTGGCGTGCCCGGCTGAGCCTACTGCGCTGTTCCTCCTGTCGCCTCAGGTCGCCCTGGGAGCGGCCCAGCATGGTGGCCTCCCCTTCCTCAATGAAGCCCAGCACCTCCGTCTGGAACCCCTGCAGGACAGCTGCGGCCTCGGTGAAGAGCCGGCACACCCTCTCCCGCTCTGCCAAGGCTGCGCTCTGCATGGGATGACACGGGACTAGGGTGAGGGCAAGAACAGCCCCCTTCTTTCCAGACCCCCACCTTCCCACCCTGCCCTCTTGTGGGGACAGAGGGACCAGATGGCCCTGTCCCAGAGCTGCTCGGGCTCAGCGGTGCTGCAGGTGGTGCCGGGAGGGTAGGCTTCTTTGGAGAGGACCAGAGCACGCGGCCGACGCCCGTTGCCCGGAGCCCACTGCAGGACCGCACAGGCACAGGGTCAGCGTAGGGTCCAACCTTGATGAGGGCCACCGTGCGTCGGGACTGTGCGATGCCAGCACCCAGCTCGTCCATGCGGTCCTCCACGGCACTCAGGACTTTGGACTGCTCTGCCTGTGGGCAACACCATTAACTGACACGGGGCCGGCCGAGGCCGTAGCCCTACCTAGGGCTACCAGGCCTCAGCAAGAGGGAAAAGAGGGATGACCCGAGAGTGACATCTGTGTATGGGGGGGACTGGGAGTGGCCATGATGTCCCATAATAGGCCAGAGGTGCCTCAAGGCCAGGCAGGTGCCATTCCCAAGTGCCTGGCACTGGAGCACAGGCCGGCAAGCTTGTGGGCGGTCAGCCTCCCCTCTCTGACCAGTGGGCAAGTACAAGGCCATCCACGCTCCCTAACGCTGCTCCCACTCACTGGAGAGCTCCTTTCAGTGAGGTAGAGGCAGAGGTAGTGGGGTAGGTGCGGCACAGAGGGCGTTCAGCTGTCTTAGGGATCCCTGTCCCCAAAGAGCCTGTGTCCCCAATTTAGGCCTGAAAAATGGGGATTCCGGGCAAGTCCCCTGGGTCTTGTGAGTCACGGCTCCAGGCAGGAGAGACGGAAAATCCCAAGGCCAGCGGCGCCAAGACCGGGCTGGAGGCCAGAGGAAACTGGGGGTGGAGGTAGCTGACGACTGGGAACACATGCTCCCACCACGGGCCCCTGGACCAGCTGGACAAGAGCGGTCTGTATGCTGCGTCCACCCTCAGCCACACTCCTGTCGCCTGCCACACCCATCTCAACCTGATGCCTGAGCCCAGGCCAGATCTGAGCGGGAACCGGCAGGAACCCGGCCCGGCGGCGCAACAGCCGCTCTGCCAGAATCAGCCGGTGGGGACCCCGCGGGCCTGACTCTGCTCTCCCTTGCCTTAGACCCCCATCGGCCCAGACCCCGGCTTGCCCTACCAGTCTTTTTCGCGTTCTCTCTGGGCCCCTCCACACCCCATTCCCATCTCGAGCCGCGGTGTGGATGGATGACATTGTCAGAATTGGGAAGGACGGCAAAGAGTCTCAGGTTAGAGGAGGACATTAGGACCCTATCAGGAAAAGGGGTGGGAGGCGGGGATCCCTGGGCCCTCGGCGGCCCCCGCGCGGCCCTGACCCGCCCCGGCGCGCCCCCGGTGCCCGCGCCCACCTCCTGGAGGGCGCGCTCCTGCTCCAGTGGCACGAGCTCGTGGCCGCGGTGCTCCTGGGCGGCGCAGGCCTCGCACAGGCACACGCGCTCCACGCGGCAGTAGCGCTCGAGCGGCCGCAGGTGGCGCGGGCACAGGCTCTCCTCCAGCCGGCGCAGCGGCGGCACTAGGCGGTGTCCGCGCAGCGCGGGGCTGCGCTCATGCGGGCCCAAGTGCGCCGAGCAGAAGGAGGCGAGGCAGGAGAGGCAGGAGAGCGCGGCAGGCAGGGCGGCGCCCTCGGGGCACGCGTCGCAGCGCACCGGCTCTTCGCCGCCCGGCCAGGGCTCGGGCGCGCAGGGGGCCGAAGGCTCCGGGGCGCTGGGCGGCGCGCTGGGCGGCGTGGGCTCCGGGGCCGGCGCTCCCGGACCCGGACCCGGACCCGGACCCGGACCCGGACCCGGGCCGGGCCCGGGCGCGGAGCCCGAGCCCTGGCGGAGCTGCAGCAGCTCGGACAGCGTGTGGTTCTTGCGGAGCTGCAGGCCGTCGGGGAAGGGCTCCTGGCACAGCGGGCAGCGGGCCGCGCCTCCGGGCCCGCCGGTGCCACCCGCACCGCGGTGCGGCCACAGCGCGCTCAGGCAGGCCAGGCAGAAGTTGTGGCCGCAGGGCAGCGTCACCGGCTCGCGGAGCGGCTCCAGGCAGATGGGGCAGCTGAAGGGCCCGCTGCCGTCCATAGCTCCGCGGCCGCGCGGGCACCGCCTGTTCTGCTCCCGCCCAGGGAGGAACCCTGCCCGCTCGCGCTGCGGCACCGCCCCCTGGGACCGAGGCCAAGGGTCCAGCCCCCTTCCGTCCCCGGCTCGGACCGCCCCCAGCGCCGCAGACCCGCCTGTGGGTCTCGGTATACCCGGCGCTGGCCAAGACTTCGCGGGGGGTCTCCGCCCCCGTGTGCCCCACACCTCCGGCCCCGTGTGACCCCGAGGGGCTCCTGCACCACCGTCCCTGCTGGTCCAAGGGGAGCGCGGAGGGCAGAGAGTGCGAGGCGGGCACACTGGAAGGAAGCTGGGAAGTTCACCCCTCCATCACCCTCAGTTCCCCCCACAGCCGGGCCCCGGACTCCAGAGGGACCGGGCGTTCCCACCCGTTGCCACCGGGCCACTCCAGACCCTTCGCGCTCCAGACCTCCCCGAGGCACTTGTTAGCAAAGCTTCTGAGCTGCTGCTGACTGCAGAGAAAATTAACCGCTGATGTGCGCGTGTTTTTGCCCCTTAGCGACTCTATTTACCCCTTGTGGGGAACTTGGGCTTTTCTAACCCTGAAATGGGAAGTTGCTGTCACCCTCCAAGTCCCTCGTGTGAGGGAATTCAGTTCCCCTTCACGGACCCCCACCCCAACGCCCAGGCACTTGCGGTGTACCTGGGTCTGGGGGGTATGCCAGATGGAGGCATTGAAGGCTCATGCAGACATGCACTTAATGTTTAAAAAAATAAAAATGGCGGGACGCCTGGGTGGCTTAGTCGGGGAATCATCTGCCTTCCGCTCAGGTCAGGATCTCAGGGTCCTGGGATCGAGCCCCACATCCCCGCATCGGGCTCCCTCCCCGCCCCCTCCTGCTAGGCTGGAGTCTGCTTCTTCCTCTGCCACTCCTCTCTGCTCCTGCCAGCGCTCTGCGCTGGCTCGCTCTCTCGAGAGTGTTTTCTCAAATAAATAAATAAAATACTAAAAAAACCCTTTTTTTAAAATAAAGTGGCAACAAAATAGATTAGCTTATAACCCAAAGTATAAAATAAACATCCATGGGTTCATACTGATATAAATAAATGACCGGGTAAACAAATGAAGAAGCATAAGCAAATTTCCCATTGAGAAGATTGCAAAATAATTGTTGTGGATACTCTGAGTTGGAGCCTGATTTCCCACTCCTTTAAAGCAGACTGTGCATAGTGATTTTCTTCCAAAGGGAGCAAAAGAGTCACTTCACAGTGGCGAAGCCTGGCAAGCATGACCCCAGCAGGGTGATCAAGGTCACCATCAACATTGATAGTTCACGTTGACAGTAAGTACTGCTGACAAGACGGTCTTCCTCCCCCAAGCCCTTAGCCCAGTCTAATCAGGATCAAAACACCACACAGGGCGCATGGCTGGCTCTGGGTCCTGGGATTGCTTCCCACCTCCTGCTCCCCTCTGTTCAGGAAGTCTGCTTCTCCCTCTCCCTCTGCCCCTCCCCACCACTGTGTGATGGCTCTCCCTGAATTAAATAAATAAAATCTTTTTTAAAAATAAAAATAAAAAATATAGAAGAATGGAGACAACCCTTCCTTATCTGCCAGACCTCCTGCTGATGAGAGTCCAAAGAGGAAGAAATAAGAGGGTCAGGGGAGGGCCATTCCATCCAGAAGTGGGGCTGAACTTTTCTCACTGCCAGAGCCTTTCTTGAAGCTAGGTGCACCCCTTTCCGAAGTAATGCTTTTATTTATTTATTTGCTTGTTTATTTATTAAAAAAATTTATTTATTTATCAGAGAGAGAGAGCACAAGCAGGGGAAGCAGCAGATGCAGAAGGAGAAGCAGGCCCCCCACTGAGCAGGGAGTCGGAGGCAGGACTCCATCCCAGCACCCTGGGATCGTCGCCTGAGCCCGAGGCAGACGCTTCACCTACTGAGACACCCAGGCAACCCCAAGTAAGGCTTTTAAATGTACAAAGCAAAATGCATAGGATTTCATGGAAACTGATTACACTGAAATACAGGTACAAAATATTAAGAAGATAAATTTGTGATATCTGTGTTTCTTTTAACATCTGATGGAGGCCTAATCATTTATTTTTTTTAATTTTTAAAGATTTTATTTATTTACTTGACAGAGAGAGAGAGATCACAAGTAGGCAGAGAGGCAGGCAGAGGGAGAGGGAGAAGCAGGCTTCCCGCTGAGCAGAGAACCCAATGCAGGGCTCGATCCTAGGACCCCGGGATCATGACCTGAACGGAAGGCAGAGGCTTAACCCACTGAGCCACCCAGGCGCCCCATATCATTTATTTTTGAAATAGTGATGAACGTAAGTGATATTTCAGGTTCTGTGTGACCACGTAATATACTGTGAAACTCTCTGTAATTTCTCCTGGTGACAAGTCACAGAACTGCTAACTCCACTGTGGTATGTTCTCTCCGTTTGTAACAGAAATGCCAAATTTCAGTTTAGAGAAGAGTGAAAATACAGAGAATTTTCTCACCAAAACTCCCAGCTTAAGAATGTCTAATTTAGGGGCGCCTGGGTGGCTCAGTGGGTTAAAGCCTCCGCCTTTGGCTCGGGTCATGGTCCCAGGGTCCTGGATTGAGCCCCGCATCAGGCTTTCTGCTCCGCAGGGAGCCTGCTTCCCTTCCTCTCTCTCTGCCTACTTGTGATCTCTGTCAAATAAATAAATAAAATCTTAAAAAAAAAAAAAAGAATTCTAATTTAGAAAGATGCTATGCAGAGCCTCCTTCCGTCTTTCCTGGAAGGAGAGAAGAAAACGAAGATCTATGAAATACTAAATGAGGGGTGCAATCCGGGGGGACTCACTGGAAGAGGGGGGCGGATCCTGGAGGGCCCTGTGGATGAAGGAGCATCTGGGCTTTCACAGGTTGCTAGGATGCGGGCATGCAGAAACTAGAGCGGGAAAAGCTCCTCCAGCTGAGGAGTAGCAGAGGAAACCGGCCTGGGTGTGCCCAATTTGGCAGGAAGGCGGGTAATGAGTTCCATACGTTGGTTTCCACAGGGATCACCACTCGCTCATGACTGTTGCTGTTTGCCAAGCCCCAGGATCAGTTGGGAGGCTCAGGCATAGTGCCACCAAGCTCCAAGGCTTGGCAGGCAGGCTGCCCAGGCTCGCTGAGACCACAGACCCGCCTGGCTCTGGAGGGGTGAGGGGTGCCAGTTGGGCTGGGGCGTGTTCATGGACAAGTGCCAGCCGGCCTCCGGCTTCCCAGCCCAGAGCCTGCCCAGGAAGATCTGCATCCCTAGGAAAGTATAGAGCTGTGATTTGTCAAGACAGTGGTGATGTTTTTTTTTTTTCTTTTCTTTCAAGATTTTATTTAAAATCTTTACATAGGGACACCTGGGTGGCTCAGTGGGTTAAAGCCTCTGCCTTCAGCTCAGGTCATGATCCCAGGGCGCTGGGATCAAGCCTCGCATCGGGCTCTCTGCTTAGCAGGGAGCCTGCTTCCTCCTCTCTCTCTGCTTGCCTCTCTGCCAACTTGTGATCTCTGTCAAATAAAATCTTGAAAAAAAAAAAAACTTTAAATAAAAATTTTAAAAATTTAAAACCTCCGAGCCGAAGGCGGAGGTTTTAACCCACTAAGCCACCCAGGTGCCCCTCCATCATCGTAGCTTTAAGATTGCCCAACATATTCATTCTCTTTTTGGAATGAATTGTCTCCTAAGGGGAGAAGGTAATGCATTTTTGAGGTCTGCAGGAGCACGCTCACGCCTGCGTCTCACTCTGCCTTTGCAAGAACTATGTCTTGAAGGATGAGAAATGGAATTCCGACAGTTTACGTATCTTGCCAGAGGTCACACAACTCATCCAGAGGAGACAGAATGCAAACCCAGAAAGTGAAACCTGACAATGATCCTACACCTCATATATGAACCTGTCTACAGGGCTACAGTATTGCTTGAAAGGGAAAGAAAACGGTCAGACTGAAGCAAAAACAAGCAAAAGCCTCCCAGCAAACGGGAGTAATGAGCCAGCCATTCCCCCCAGCCTCGCTCGCATCGCATCTGTGAAATTGACACGGGACCCAGACCATGTCCCAAGGTAACACTGAATGGTTTTGATGTACTTTTCTTTTTACGTTTGTTTATTTATTTATTTTCAGTAATCTCTACACCCAACGTGGGGATCGAACCCATGACCCCAAGATTAAGAGTCGCATGCTCTTCAAACTGAGCCAGCCAGGCACCCCGTTTGGATCTGTATCCATTTCAAAATAATAGAATTTTAAAAGTAATTAAACTTTTTAAAATTTAAATTCAATTAATTAACATACAGTGAGTGTATTATTAGTTTCAGAGGTAGAGTTCAGTGATTCATCAGCTGTATGTAACACCCCGTGCTCACTACATCACGGGCCGTCCTTAGTGCTTAGTGCTCATCGCCCGTCACCCCATGCCCCCAGCAGCAACCCTCAGTTTGTTTCTTATGATTAAGGTCTCTTATGTTTTGTCTCCCTCTCTGATTTCCTCTTGTTCTGTTTCCCTCCCTTCCCCTATGCTCCTGTTTTGTTTCTTAAATTCCACATGAGTGAAATCATATTGTTTTTCTGATTGAATTATTTTGCTTAGCATAATACCCTCTGGTTCCATCCACGTCATTGGAAGTGGCAAGATTTTTCATTTTTTTGGTGGTTGAGGAATATTCCATTGTATCTATATACCCCATCTTCTTTAGCCATTCACCTGTTGATGGACATCTGCACTCTTTCCATAGTTCAGCTATTGTAGACATTCCTGCTATAAACATTCGGGTGCATGTGCCCCTTTGGATCACTATGTTTGTATCTTTAGAGTAAATACTCAGTAGTGCAATTGCTGGGTTGTAGGGTAGCTCTATTTTCAACTCTTTGAGGAACCTCCATGCTGTTTTCCAGAATGGCTGCACCAGCTTGCATTTCTACCAACAGTGTAAAAGCATCCTCACCAATATCTGTCGTTTCCCGACTTGTTAATACTTTACTACTTTTGGCCATTCTTACTGGTGTTAGATGGGATCTCATTGTGATTTGATTTGTATTTCCCTGATGTCAAGCGATGTTGAGTATTTTTTCACTTGTCTGTTGGCCATTTGTATGTCTTCTTTGGAGAATTATCTGTTCATGTCTTCTACCCATTTCTTGATTGCATTATCTGTTCTTTGGGTGTCGAGTTTGATAAGTTCTTTATAGATTTCGGATATTAGCCCTTTATCTAATAAGACATTAGCAAATATCTTGTCCCATTCTGTCTGCTGTCTTTTGGTTTTGTTGACTGTTTCCTTTGTTGTGCAAAAGCTTTTTTTTTTTTTTTTTAAAGATTTTATTTATTTATTTGACCGACAGGGATCACAAGTAGGCAGAGAGGCAGGCAGAGAGAGAGGGAAGGAAGGAGACTCTCTGACGAGGGGCTTGATCCCAGGACCCTGGGATCATGACCTGAGTCGAAGGCAGACGCTTAATGACTGAGCCACCCAGGTGCCCCAAGAGCTTTTTTTTTTTTTTTTTTTTAAAGGTTTTATTTATTTATTTGACAGACAGAGATCACAAGGAGGTATAGAGGCAGGCGGGGTCAGACAGAAGCAAGCTCCCTGCTAAGCAGAGAGCCCAATGTGGGGCTCAATCCCAGGACCCTGAGATCACGACCTGAGTCGAAGGCAGAGGCTTAACCTACTGAGCCACCCAGGGCCCCCGCCCCAAAAGCTTTTTATCTTGAAATCCCAATGGTTCATTTTGCCTTTGTTTCCCTGACCTTTGGAGACTTGTCCAGCAAGAAGTTGCTACAGCTGAGGTCACAGAGGTTGCTGCCTGTGTTCTCCTCTAGGATTTTTTGATAGATTCCTGTCTCACATTTAGGTCTTTCAACCGTTTTGAGTCTATTTTTGTGTATGGTATAAGAAAATGGTCCAGTTTCATTCTTCTGCATGTGGCTGTTCAATTTTCCAACACCATTTGTTGAAGAAACTGTCTTTTTCCATTGGACATTCTTCCCTGCTTTGTCGAAGATTAGTTGACCATAGAGTCGAGGGTCCATTTCTGGATTCTCTATTCTGTTCCCCTGATCTATGTGTCTGCTTTTGGGCCAGTACCAGGCTGCCTTGATGATTATAGCTTTGTCATAGACCTTGAAGTCTGGAATTGTGATACCATCAGGTTTGGTTTTCTTTTTCTACATTCCTGTGGCTATTCAGTGTCTTTTCTGGTTTCATACAAATTTTAGGATTATTTGTTCCAGCTCTGTGAAAAATATTGGTCATATTTTGATAGTAATGTGTAGATTGCTCTGGGAAGCATAAACATTTTATGCTTAAAATATGTTAAAATATTTTAATGTGCTTAATATGCTTAAAATATGTTAAAATATTTTAACAATATTTGTTCTTCCAATCCATGAACATGGAACATTTTTCCATTTTTTTTGTGTCTTCCTCAGTTTCTCTCATGAGTGCTCAATAGCTTTCGGAGTACGTATCTTTTCCCTCTTAGGGAAAGGTATCTTATGGTTTTTGGTGCAATTGTAAATGGGATCGACTCCTTAATTTCTTTCTTCTGTCTCATGGTTAGTATATAGAAATATAGCATTTCTGTGCCTTGACTTTATCTCCTGCCATGTTGCTGAATTCCTGTATGAGTTCTAGCAATTTTGGGGTGGAGTCTTTTGGGTTTTTCACATAGAGTATCATGTCATCTGCAGAGAGAGTTTGACTTCTTTGCTGATTTGGGTGTCTTTTATTCCTTTTTGTTAACTGATTGCTAAGGCTAGGTCTTCTAGTACAATGTTGGACAACAGTGGTGAGAGCGGACACCCCTGTCCTGTTCCTGCCCTTAGGGGAAAAGCTCTGTTTTTTCTCACTGAAAATTTCGCTGTGGGCTTTTGTATATGGCTTTTATGATATTGAGGTATGTTCTCTCTATCCCTACACTGTGAAGAGTTTTAATCAGGAAAGTATCCTGTACTTTGTCAGATTTTTTTCCCCTGCATCTCTTGAGAGGATCATACAGATCTTGTCCTTTCATTTATTAACGTCGTGTATCACAATGATTGATTTGTGGATGTTGAACCACCCTTGCAGCCCAGGAATAAATCCCTCTTGGTTGTGGTGAGTACTCTTTTTAATATACTGTTGGATCCTACTGGCTAGTTTCTTTCTTTCTTTCTTTCTTTTTAAAAAGATTTTATTTATTTATTTGACAGAGATCACAAGCAGGCAGAGAGGCAGGCAGAGAGAGAGAGAGAGGAGGAAGCAGGCTCCCTGCTGAGCAGAGAGCCCGATGCGGGGCTCGATCCCAGGACCCTGAGATCATGACCTGAGGCGAAGGTAGAGGCTTTAACCCACTGAGCCACCCAGGCGCCCCGTACTGGCTAGTTTCTTGGTGAGAATTTTTGTATCCGTGTTCATCAAGAATATTGGTTTGTAATACTTTCTGGTGGGGTTTGGATTGAGGTCTGTTTTTTTCTGGTTCTGGGATCAAGATAATGCTGTCCTCATAGAAGGAGTCTGGAAGTTTTCCTTCCATTTCTTTTTTTTTTTTTGAACAACTTCGGAAGAAAAGGTGTTACTTCTTCTTTAAATGTTGGGTAGAATTCCCCTGGGAAGCTGTCTGTCTCTTGTTTGTTGGGAGATTTTGATAACTGCTTCCGTTTCCTGGCTGATTATGGGTCTGTTCAGGTTTTCTATTTCTTCCTGTTTCAGTTTGGGTAGCTCAGTTTCTAGGAATGCATCCATTTCTTCCGGATTGCCTAATTTGCTGGCCTAGAGTTGCTCATAACATGTTCTTATAATTGTCTTTCTTCAGTGTTGGTTGTGATTTCTCTTCTTTCATTCATGATTTTATTTATTTGGGTCTTTTTTCTTTTTGATAAGTCTGGCCAGGGGGTCATCGATCTTATTATTTTTTTCCAAGAACTGACTCCTAGTTTCATCAATTTGTTCTACTGTTCTTTTGGTTTCTATTTCATTGATTTCTGCTCTAATCTTTATTCTCTCCTCCTGCTGGAGTTAGGTTTTATTTGTTGTTCTTTCTCCAAAAAGTAAATAATTTTGAGCCTTGTAACAAAAGCTGGCCGTTCTGTGTCCCAGCTGCTCCAGATGCTTGCTCCCATGACTGCCAGCTTCAACATCTTAGCTATTACTTTTTGCATTTAGTGCCTCATCTGCAAAGCACATGCTCGTTAGCCTTGAAAATCCTGGTGGATGTTCATGCTCAAGTTTCTGGAGACTTCAGTTCTTTTTTTTTTTTTTTAATATTTATTTATTTATTTATTTGAGAGAGACAGAATGAGAGCACAAGAGGGGAGGGGGGTCAGAAGCAGAGGGTGAAGGAGACTCCCCACCGAGCAGGGACCCCGGACATGGGACTCGATCCCAGGACCCCGAGATCATGATCTGGGATGAAGGCAAATGCTTAAGTGACTGAGCCACCTGGGTGCCCCGAGACTTCAGTTCTTTACCACTTCTCTTCTGTGTTGAGTTCCCTATTGCTTGGGTCTCAGGTCTTCCTTCCCCTTCATTGACTTTACTTCTTTCCTTTGGAAAAGCACATCTTCTGGGGGCTTCCTGAGAATGGATGTGAAAGTGCCTGCAATGGTCTTTGTTCAAGCTCTGACACTGTTTGGCTGGGTATAGAATTCTAGAATGGAAATCCTTTGTCCTCAGAAGCCTGGCTCCATAGTATTCTAGCTTCCTGTCCCATGTTACTAGAAGCCACATCTCCTACATTCGCCATGCTGTTCCCTCCCATCCCTTCCTGCCTGGGGAACAGCAACCTCCAACCCAACTCCCTCAACTCCCCTGGCACCTGAGGCGTCTTTTAAAATCTCTCCTGTCCCCTTGCCCTGTCTCGGTGTGCCTGTGTGCCCATCCTCCTGATTCGGCCTCAAAGAAGCCCCAATACTAGAGGGGCAGAGATTTTGGAAACACCCACAGGCTAATCAAATCCCTCTCACAAATGTTACACCCCCAAATCCATGCTCTTTTTTCCCCTCCCAATGTGTTTTTCCTGGAGAGGAGACAGACTTCTGTCAGAACTGGGTGGATTGAGAGCATTTCATTTGAAGCAGCTTTCTAATAATTTGCAAATGCCTGCCCCATGCCTACTTGAAAAGCACAGTCTACAAAAGGGCCAGCGGCATCTCATCTCATAAATAAGGTCAACAGTCACAATAAGGAACATTCCTATAGAACAATATGGAAAGGACTGACGACCTGATGAAACACAATATCATAGAATGAAGACCCCAAACCCTTCCCACCACAGAAGCAGAGGGGGCTCTCTTCCTTTCTCTCCCTCTTTCGGAGCATGGGAGCAGCCTGTCGCACATGCGTGCTGGGGCTTTGGGCTGGGGGGTGGGTTGGGGGTGGTGATGGTCAGAATCTGTACATGGCGAGAGCCACCAATGCTGGCCACTGGGCCAGCCCAATCCTGCTTCCCTCCCTGCTGGGTCTCTCAGCAACTGTTGGCCAAGCTGTGCAGCAAGGTGACTGTCTACTGTCACTCAGTCAGGATGTGCACTGCGAGAGCCCCCTCCCCATGTCTGGGGAGTCCCCAACTTCGGAGTCCTCCTTGAAGCTTGTTGCCCGGGCTGTACTGACCAGAGGCCTGGCCCCGCTCTTGAACAGAGCCACAGGCTGGGGAGGCACCTGCAGGATGGGGCGTGCAGCTGGGGGCCACAGCTGGGGCCACGGGATTGCATGTGTTATCCTTTAAAAAATTCTTGCAAAATAATTATTCACGAGTATGTAAAAATGCACGTATAGCACCAACAGTTGTAAAGCCAGCATCCTTGTAACCACCACCCAGATCAAGAAATGAAGTGTTCTGAGTAACAGAATTACAGCTGCTCTAGGTCACAGTGCCCACTTCCAGAAACACTAACAAACGTACGTCCTGGTATCATCAGGAAAGCATCGTTGGAGTAGGAAAAACAAAAACTTTTCTACTCGAAGTAGGAAAAACAAAACAAAAACAAAGTAGGAAAAACAAAAACAAAGCCAGTGCCAGCCCAGCGCTATACACAACACTGTACTTAGTTCCCACACCCTGGGTGATGGGGGCAGGGGCCAAGGCTGTGCCCAGCTAAGACGGCTGATCGGAGTGGGGGCGGGGAGGGTCTGCCTGCCTCAAGGTTGCTTCATTTTGACCACATGTATACAAAACAGAATCTTCAGGTGCTCATCATTATTATTATTTTTGAAGATTTTATTTATTTAAGGGGGGAGGGGTAGAGGGAGGGAGCGAAAGGGTCTTACGGAGACCCTGACATCAGGACCCCAGCAGAAACCAAGACACCCAGGTGCCCCTTATGCTTCTGTTGAGTAACTCCACTGAACTCAGCCTACCTACATAGCCACGGACAGGGGCAAAGCTTCCTGCTCAGAAATACACATTGTGGTGGAATTTTTACAGCCCCAAATAAAACAATGCCAACATGTCTGATATGGGGTCCCCTGAGCAATCCAAAAGTAGAGTGTCCTTACGAGAGCTTTCACAGGCAGACAGGGCACACAGTAGAGAGTATCCTTGGCTTGCCCAAGTTTGCCCCTCTGCCACCTTGCGTTACACAAGACCTCCAAAGGTACCTGTCCGCACTAACCAAAAGAAATCCGGAACCGTGCTGGGGCGCCTGGGTGGCTCAGTGGGTTAAGCCGCTGCCTTCGGCTCAGGTCATGATCTCAGGGTCCTGGGATCGAGTCCCGCATCGGGCTCTCTGCTCGGCAGGGAGCCTGCTTCTCTCTCTCTCTGCCTGCCTCTCCATCTACTTGTGATTTCTCTCTGTCAAATAAATAAATAAAATCTTTGAAAAAAAGAAATTTGGAACCATGCTAATGCAGGTCTTTTAGGAAAGCCAAGCGGCAGAATTTGAACTTTTGGAGAGTGGAGGGTACCTGTATTAGGGAAATAAATTCTGATATTCATTAGAAAGATTGTTTATATGGTAATCATTCAGGGGAAAATATGATTACCATGAAAAATGGGTATGCTAAATTACAAAAATGCAAAAAACACAGTGTTTTTAAAATGCAATCACAAGGATGTACAAAGGCAACGAAGATCTACCAAAATGTTAACAAAAACAAAAATAAAAGAGGAAAGAAGTAAAAAATCATTTTCTTTAGGTTTGCTGCAGGAATTGTCCATGCTTTGTGGCCCCCCACGACCTCCCGCCCACCGCCGCACTCCTTTGATCTACGTCACCTTCACGGGAGGCCAGCGGGCCGCGGAGTGTGTCCGTGCACCACACTGTGCGGGGAGGCCTGACTGCGCATGCTCTGCTGCAGGACCAGGAGCCCACGGGCGCTGCGCCAGCCTCAGACCGCCGCGGCAGCGTGGAGAAGTGGGCTGTGCTTGGGCAGCGTCCTCCCGTTTTAGTCCCTTTCTTGTCCCCGTGTCCTTCAGTGATGCTGGAGAGTGACCTCCGGTTGGGGGCGCCCTCCCAACCTCTCTTCCCAAGTGGCGCCGCCTAGTTCTGAGTTGATCTTCTGGCCCAAAGCTCGTCCCATTATCGCTGTGGCCTCAGGTCCCCAAGCTAGGGGCTGGGCAGCTTTTGGGCACAAAGGTATGGTGGCCCGTTCCTGGCCCAGAGCTCCATCCCGTTCCTTCCTCAGCTGGGCTCCGAGGCCTCTTCCTGGAGCTCCGAAGGGAGCCTGGCCTCGGGCTGATGGCACAGGGTCAAAGTCCTACCCTCCAGGAGCCAGAAGACAGGGTAGAGGGGCTGGGTGAAGATGGCATGGAAGGTATGCAGGGGCTGGGCCCTGGGCTCCAGGCTGTAGAAGGTGAGGCAGCCAGAAGCCAGGTCCAAGTCCATGCCCAGGAGCCGCCCCGACACCTCTGGGAGGAGCTGGGCCTCCCCGTTGTGCCAGGCCTGCGCCCTGTCCTCCTGAACACAGAGCCCCCAGGAGCTTGGCCCGCGCCCGATGTTGTCCGTGTGGGGCCCCTGCTTGCGCCGCGTCAGGTCTGGGTAGGCGACGCCCAGAGTCACCGAGTGGTTAGATGTGCGCACCTCCCAGTAGTGTCGCCCGTCCTGGAAGCTCTGGGTGCACCGCACCTGCCAGAGCTCGAAGCTGCTTGGCCCAGCCAGGTCCCGGGGCTTGTGACGGTGCTTTACCTGCTGGTCCTGCCGAGATAAGTAGAGGTGGCGATTGGCGCTGTCTGGGTCGAAGGTCAGATTGCGGTAATCTGTCAGGGACAGACGGACGGGTGGAAGGTGAGCGGGCAGGCGCCTGTGAGCCTTCACCGTCCTGTCCCCAGAGGCAGAGATGGCAACTGGAGCTCTGCCAGGGCAAAGCCACACGGCTGTCAGGCGTGCAGCCAGGGGCGATGTCCCCACAGCAGGCAGCCACCTCGTTTCAAAGATGAAAAAAAATGAGCCTCCCCAAGGTAACCTAACTCGGTAACTGGTGGGAGAATCATAACCAAGCCCAGGTTTGCGGGGCCAGAATCTGCTTACATGCTCTGTTGGGTCCACGTGTAAGAGCCTGTCCTCCTAGGACAGGTGCACAGAGGGGGAAGGGCATGGGGCAGACATCCTGGGCAGGGCAGTCATGGCATGTGCCCCCCCCCCCCCCGGTATACACGCACCTTCCCAGACATGCACAGTGTACACATGAACGCACAATGCACACACGTCTATGCACACACATGCCGGTCTCCTTACTCTGCCAGAGTTTCCTCCTCAGTGGACAAACTGGGCTTGGGACTGGTGCCAGGGGACCTGGGCCCTCTAGGAAGCAAAGAAGTGTTAGGGCAGCAATGGCCGGGGGAGTCCTGGTGGGCAGAGTTCTGACCCGCCCCCCAGCCCACCCGCCGTGGGGTCAGCCTTACCCACAGGGCCTGAATCAGCAGCCTCAGCAGGTGCCCTGGGGCGGTCCCCCTCCTCCAGGAGGAGGCCACACAGCTGGCTCAGTGACTCCTTCAGGCCGGCCAGCTGCTTATCTGCGTCCCACTTCAGAGGAGTCAGAGGCCCAAGAGGCGCTGGGGGGGCCAGGAGCTGCGATTCCTGAGCCCCAGGGACAGTTGCAGTGAGCCTGTGCGCTGGGGGCAGGGACGCTGGTCTCCCCAACCTGCCCTGAGGCCTGCTACCTGGAGGAAGGTGCGGTCATCCAGCTGCTGCAGGAGGTCCTGGACCCTGCGGTCATAACAAACCAGGGCCTCCCGGTGGCCCTGCAGTCGCTGTTCTGCTTCCTGGGCCTGTGCTAGTGCCTGGGTCTCGGCCACCTTGATGTCCTTCAGTGCCAAGGCCCGTCGCATCTCCAGGGCCTGCAGCAGGCGGCTGAACTTGCCCGAGATCATGGAGGCCAGGGTGCAGGCTGAGCTCTGTGTGGGCGAAGGAGTGGTGGCCTAGGGCGGCCCAGGCCAAGGCTGCCCTCCGGGCTGAGGGGTGGGGATGTGGGGAGCCAGGGCCCCTGGAACCTTTCCCCCCGACCTGCCTGCCGCCCAGAGGCATTTTCAAGGCAGCTCACACCTACGACCCAGTGTCCTGGGAGGGCCTGGGGGCTGCCCACAGGACACAGCCTGAGCACGCAGTGGGGTAGAGCAGGTGGGCCCGGTACCTGGATCTGGCTGCTTTGCTGCTGCAGCTCCTCCAGCTGCCTCTCCGCCTGGGTCACCTGCTGCTGGCTGACCTCCAGCGTGGCTCTCAGCTGCGCCTGGGTGCCCACCAGGGAACAAGTGACAAGAGGGGACTGGGGATAGCTGTGAAGTCCTCCCCTCAATCAAGAAACAGGAGGGGATATGGGGAAACCCCTCCTCGTGCTGCCCCAGGCAAGGCTGACCAGTGGACCGGCCCGGTCTGAGACAGGCGTGAACGGGGTCAGAGTCCCCGGGAGACCCAGACAGAGCCCATTCCCAACCCGCAGCGGGGAGGTACACAGGCAGAGCAGAGGCCTGGGGCTTTAAACCTGGCCTCCAGTTCTCTTGCAGGCTGAGCAACCTGGAGAGAGCACCCAAGGTCTCTGGGCTGTAAACACCCCGCACTACCCCCGTCACTAAATAGAGGGAGCCACACTTCCGGCTTCCGCAGCCGTGCAGGGAAGGGGGGACAGGTCCAAGCACCGAAGCTATGACCAGCGGGCAGTGTGGCACACGCACAGGGCGGGTTCTTCCAAATGCCTGGCCAGCCAGACCTCAGCCCCAGCTCTGGGCACGGGGAAGAGTTCACCCCTGTTTGTGACTCCTCTGGTGCCCTGGAGGGTCAGAATGTTGTGCTCTTATGGGAGCAGGACAAAGCAGCATTCCCAGCCCCTGGTCAAGAGTCTTTTGCTTCTGCTTCTCCAGGCCACACTTCCTTTATGAGTCAAGATCCCCACTTCACAGATGAGAAAACAGGACAGAGAAGTTGTTAAACTGGCTGAAGCTGTCAGATCTTGCCAGACCCATTGTCTCTGCCCAGGCCCATGGCCTCCCCCACTCTACAATGTGCCACAGGCAGGAAGTGGGGAGGGGCACTCTCCTAGTTCCACCCGACTGTCCCCCAGGGATGCACGTCTGTCCTCTCACACCTTGGGCGTGCACATGCCCCTTCAGCCTGCACCTGCCATTTGCTTGTACCATCTGCCACTCCCTCCCTCCCTGTCGCTGTCACCTGCTGGCCTGCGCTGCCCACTTGCATGGCCAGAGCCTCAGCGGTAACATCTCACCGTCATTCTCTGTGACTTCTGAAGCCACAGGGGCGCCCTCCAGCGCGCTAACATAGTCGCCTGCAGAGCTCTTTCCTTCACTCCATTTCAGCCCCTCCGTGCTGGGGTCGTAACCCTGGGCCTGTCACCAACTCCGAAATCTCTATTCCAAGCACCTGTTTTCCCCTATTATTCGGGAACACACACGAACATCCCAAAGCCGCCTCCTGCTGAAGCTGCCCGCCCCAGCCCGGGCGCCGAGAGACAGGGCAGGGGACCCCGGTGTCACCTCGCGCTCCCGACGCTCATCGTCCAGTAGGGCCCGCTCGTGGAGGAGACACTCGTTCACGGTGCACGCGCTGCATATGCAACGAGCCTCGGTGCGGCAGAAGAGGTCGAGCGGCCGCCCGTGCCGGGGACAGCGCGCGCCCAGGGCGGAGCCAGAGGCGGAGGCCGAGTCCGGGCCAGGCCCCGCGCGCATCGCCTCGAGCACTGCGCTGAGCGCCACATTGCGGCGCAGCTCGGCGCCGTCGGGGAAGGGCTTCCGGCACTCGGGGCACGCCTTGTCGCAGCCGCGTCCCCAGTCCCCGATGCAGGCCCCGCAGAAGTTGTGGCCGCAGGACAGCGTCACCGGCTCCACGTAGAGCCCCAGGCAGATGGAGCAGGTCAGCACGTCCTCCAGCCGCGGCGCGGCCATGGCGAAGGCCGCAGCGAAGCTCTGCAGGCGGGGGCCGAAAGCGGGCGGGGCTAGGGGCGGGGCCTCCAGGGTCGGGTGGGCGGGGCGGCGAGGGGCGGGCCCAGCGGGGCCCCGCGCAGGACGCGGGTCCTCCAGAGCCTGCGGGGGAAGCGAGGGCGCGTCTAGCTGGAGCGGGATCGGCTGTCGCCTCCCCTACCACCGACCTGGGCCCTCGCGGCTCCCACTTTCTTCCGTTCGTCCGGGCTCCGAGCCACCCTTGCTGCCTCACGCCGCCCCGGGGTGGGAGTTGCGGTCCGCCTGTCGGTGGTCCCACCCTGGGAGCTCCACCCTTTCCCCCAGACCCTCTAAGCAGCTCCTGTGTAGGGGAGCGGCCCCCGCCTCCAGGGACCAGAAACTTTGGGAACCCCGTTGGGCTTCGGAGCCTCTTCCTGGCTGAAGTCCCCCACGCAACACCTCTGGGCCCATCTGGAAACCTGGACCACAGCAGCTACTTCCGGCCGTTTTGGCGATGAAAGGAGACCGCACGAGGTCGCCGGGTCAGTGAGAGCGCTGGGCACGGGCTGGGCTCCTTGGCGGGCTCTCCTGCCGGAAAGTGCTCCGCGGCCCTATTCCTTGTGCTGTTTCAGCCATCTGCCAGATTGGGGTGTCTCCTTTCTCTAAGCTGCGACAAACTTTGGTGCTTTTAAAGTAAACAGTGAGGTGGAAATTTCTGGTCACCAACTCAGAGACCAATCGAGTGTTTTTCTTCACCTCCCCCCCCACAGTTCAATTGCTCTTGGAATCCACTCTCCGTGTGGGCCCCCTGCTGGGGAGTTCATTGTTCGCAGGTGGGGAGTTCTTCTGGGAGCTTTTATTTATTTATTTAAAGATTTTATTTATTTACTTGACAGAGATCACAAGTAGGCAGAGAGGCAGGCAGAGAGGCAGGCAGAGAGGCAGGCAGAGAGAGAGGCGGAAGCAGGCTCCCTGCTGAGCAGAGAGGCCGTCGCGGGGGTTTGATCCCAGAACCCTGGGATCATGACCTGCGGGGAAGGCAGAGGCTTTAACCCACTGAGCCACCCAGGCGCCCCTCTTTTTTTAATTTAAAGAGTTTATTTGAAGGAAAGAGAGCAGAGAGCGAGCACACGAGGGGTGGGGGTGTACCAGAGGGAGAGGGAGAAGCAGAACTCCTGCTCAACACGGAGCCCAATGCAGGGCTTGATTCCAGGACCCCAAGATTATTACCTGAGCCGCCCAGACGCCCCTGGAGCCTCACTCTTTATAGAGGATTAGCAGAGGAGAGGGGTTCTGGGTCTAACCCACCTGCCCTGGGGCAGTGTGCTGGGCCACAGGGAGTTGAAGGAGGATTAATTCCTTTTTTTGCTAACCAACCTGGCCTAATTTTGAGGCAGGGTTCCCTCTCGTGCAATGCAGCACTCCAGCTTCTGTGTTGTAATATGGGGAAAGTAGGTCTCCTCTTGACTGGCTACTTAGAGAGAGGAGAAAAAACACACTAACCACACAGAAGGGTACAGGGGCTTCTGGGTGTGCCCAGAGGTCTCACACCTGCTGCTCAGAGCACCCCAGCCTGCCCCCGGGAGCCTGCCACTAGCCATGCTGTGAATATCCAGCCAGGAGCCAACGCTCAGGGCTGGCAAAGCTCTTTCAAGAGCTCTGTGGGAGCAGCCAAGCCCCACTGCCTTTCTTCTGGACCCATCTCCAGCCCCCTGATCTCAGGGCCCGACACCCTTCAGAGGCAGAGTTGAGGGGCTCACCTCTTGAGGTAGGAGCCAGTTCTCTTTCCATCCACGGAGGATTACAGAGCCATCGTGGGGTTGGAGCGCTCCCAGAACACAGATCCAGACTAGCTACAGCAAAAATCCTCTTTATTCACAAGTCCTACCCCTGCCACCACTCCCAACAGTTCTTTTCATTCCCAAACCCTGCCCCTGCTGGGAGAGCCACAAAGGGGCTGCCTCAGGCAGGGCCTAGAAGCCCACAGCCCCGCCCAGTGGAGCTGTGTCTTTATTGTCCCTGCTGGCGGATCCCGAGGCCTGGTCTGCTTTCTGAGGTGGGTGGCACTCTGGCCACTTAGTAGATGCCGTAGGTGGGTTCGTGACTGTCCCTATACCGGTCCAGGTAGCGCAGGGGCTGCCGGTGGGGGAAGCGCTTCTGCTTGGGGTGGTAAGGGGGTGGCCGCACGAACTCAAACACAGGCTCCCGCATGTCTGTAGGAAGAGGGGGTACGGGTGTGGACTGACGCTGGACTGAGCCCCTCTCCCTCGTCTGTTAGCCTGCGACTGCCCAGCCCGCCCACCCAAGAAGGGGCGTGCCTGCCAGTGGCACTTCCCCCTGGCAGGTCAGGAGAGGCCTGTGAGCTCAGGCCAGCTGCCCCTGCCCCCCCCCCAGCCCACTCTGGCCTTACCCAGAAGCTGGTGGAAGATGTGGGTGACCGAATCATCCCAGCGGCACTGGAAAAAGGCCAGGCCAGCTGGTGTCATGGCTTCCTGGTGCTTCTTGTAGAAATCAAAGGTATGGAAGGTCCGCTGGGCAAGCTGGTAGCTGTAAGAAGATGGGGAGCATTTAAGAGCAGGGAATGGGGCCTCAGAGCCCCACACCCCTCCTGCAGCCCCACAGGGAATCCTGAGAAGCCCCTTAGGATCTGCCTAGCACGACTACCCACCTGCTGCCCACCTCAAGCCCAAGTTAAGAGACAGAGAACCGAGCAGGACAGACCATTTCTTGGGAAGGTGGCCCGAGAGGGGATAGAATGTGTTTGGGGGGTGGGAAGGGGGAGATTACCAGGGTGAGGGCCGGGTGTCCCCAGAGAAGTCAATTGGCTTATCCTGCTTGAAGAGCAGGAAGGCGAAGCGGTGGAAGCCGGAGCCGCGGGCAGGGAAGGGGGGCAGGTATGGACAAGTCTCCTGTCCTTCAGCCATGCTGTTGCCTGGGATATTGGTTCTGGAGAGAGGAAAAGTATCCATGAATTATCATGGATAATTCCCTAGATACTGATTTCACTTCCTGGGAGAACAAACCCTAAATGATCTTCATCCGACAGTCAAGTAGGAAGCCCAGCTCTGGGACCCCCTGGATAGATTCCAAACTTGTGAAGGAAACAGGAGGGGCTCAGAGGCTGGGGACGGATTCCTAGAGACGGTCAGGGAGAGAGTGAGGTCTAGCAGATCATTTACGAGGCCGCAGCGAGCCAGTGGGGCCGGCTGGAGAGCCACACCAGCTCTGGGCTGCATCTCTGTTTCCTGAAGGCTCCGGGGTTTGTGAGGGAGCATCTGCCCATCACGACACCATGATGGCCACTGACCTGCCCCACACAGAACTCCCCAGAGGGTCCCTCTGCTCAGACCGGTAACTGCAGTGACTAAAAATGAGAGAAACCAGCCTCCCAGTCACGCCCCTATCACCCAGAAGTCCCAAAGCTGGGGTCAGCCACCTGACCTCCACTACCCTGGTGCCAGAGCCAAAGACCACTGAAAAATAAGAAGAAACTCAGCTTGGGCAGCCACAACTGCCAGAGGCCTCTCGCCGTACTGTCACAGAGCCCCTCGGGGTGGCTAAGGCATGGGGTGGCATCGCCCTAGATTTCCAGAGGGGGAAAGGAGTTCAGGGAGACAAGAGGCCTGTGAGAACAGCCTACTGCCTGCTTTTTCTTCCGGACCTGTCTTCAGCCAGTGGATTACAGGGCTCTTGCCAGCATCCGGAAGCAGCAGTGTGGGCCGCCACCTCGGGGGTGGCGGGGACAGGGTGGAGGTTTAATCTAAAATCCCACTGCCAATCCCCGGTGGAGCCCAGACTGACGTTCAGGTGCAGCTCTTTCCAGCACGCCAGCGCCTCCTCACACGTCTCTGACCCCTTCCCCCCACCCAGGTACTCACACCAGCCAGTGGACGTATTCGGCATCTGGCTCCAGCAGGTGTCCGTCTGCACACAAAGAGACCCCACTCACTGCGGGGCCCTGCGGCCCTTGGCCCTGGCCCCGCCCCCAGCTCCCCAGAGCCCTGGCTCCTGGGAGGTGAGGGAGGCAGCGGCCTGGCGAGCCCCAGACACCTACCCAAGTTGGTGAGCAGCAGTGTCCACATGGAGCCCTTGTCTGCCTCATAGGTCACCTCCGGGGCCTGGGCAGCCTGATGGGGAGAAAACAGGGACAGTGTCACCCCCACCAGGGACAGACCAGCTGCTGTAAACTGACCTTCTGGAGGGCAGGAATCTGAGGGAGCTCTGGAGAAGGGAGAGCCCACCCTGAACCAAACGCCCCTGACGGTCCTTTGAGGGGGCAGGTCAGCAACGAGAAGCGCGTAGAAGGAACCCGCACAGTTGCCTGGCCAGCACTCCCTCTGAACCACAGGGTGGTCGGCACATCAATGCGCAGGGGCTAATGGCAGGAGCACGTCAAGATGGCGCTTCTTTTCATCTTATATTCCTTCCTTCGTAATCACCGTGCTGCTGTTTACCAGGAAACCAAAAGGGGGAGACGGAGAACAGAACCCCAAATCGGCCTACACAGGTACCATGCTTATACCCTTAACCACCGCAAAACCACCTCTGGAAGTGCTTTCAAAAAGGAGCTGTCTGGGGTCCCGTGGTGAGACGTGTCTGCACACACAGTGTGGGAAAGGGGACGAGCGAGCAGTTACCTCCGTGGGCGTGACCTCATTGCCGAGGTACACAGGCATCAAGTCGTCCTCACCCACGGCATAGGCCACATGCAGGGGGACTCGGGGCACAAAGGTGGCACCGTGGAACAGGTCTCGATAGAGGCCACAGTACTCAGCCAGACGCTGCTTGTGGTAGGGGCCACAGGTCTTCTCCCACTCGGCCCGCACAGCGTCCAGCGGGATGCGTGCTATAAGGGATGATGCTGGTTAGGATGCCCGGTGGGGGCAGTGACACTGACACGGTGGGGCCCCTCCCTGGGAGGGCTAACCTGTGCGGAGGCGGGCGGCTCGCTCCTCCTCTGAGTTCGCTCGCAGCTCTCGGAGGACCTGTTTCCGCTCCAGCAGCTGTTGGGTCCGGCAGACCTTGGGTGGGGGCAGCCCAATGTCAATCTTGTCTTTGGGATCTGGGGAGGGAAGATATGATGGAGAAAGTGGGATCAAGTCTCCGTGAAGCTTCCAGTCCTACCTAGTCCTCTCACTGGCCCAAGTTCTGCTGGTAAGCTATCCTTTATTCACAAGACTAAATCATACCGTGCAGTCGGTTTCACAGACCCGAGTAGGGTCCACCTGCTAAGCCAACTGGATTAGACTTGAGACTGCATTTTCTGATCCCTAAACCAGGTCACACTGTCTAGGTCATGGGTTATACAGGTAGATGATCATCTCAATTATGGTGGGGATGACCTTTAAGCCTGTTTACACCTGGCCACGGGCATCCATCTGAGTCCCTGGCAGAATTAGCTGAAGGTATAAAGACTTAAAAGCAGCAGGCGCGCCTGGGTGGCTCAAGCCTCTGCCTTCGGCTCAGGTCATGATCTCAGGGTCCTGGGATCGAGCCCCGCATCGGGCTCTCTGCTCAGCAGGGAGCCTGCTTCCCCCCTCTCTTGGTCTGCCTCTCTGCCTACTTATGATTTCTCTCTCTGTCAAATAAAGAAATAAAATATTAAAAAAAAAAAAAAGACTTAAAGAAGCATTTCTCATACTTTAACGGACTCACCATACAAGTCACTTGGGAAATTTGTTAAAATTCAGATTCTCAATCAACGGGTCAGTGTAGGGCCTGACTTTGCATTCCTAACAAGCTCCTAGGTAAAGTCTGTGCTGCTAGTCTCAGAACACACATTGAGTACAAAGGCCCAAGATGACTTTCGATCCAATACTTTTTCTGTTTACATTAGACAGCAACAATAAGATGCACTGAACCCTGATTAAAGATGGTTTTGTCTAAAAAAAATCCAATGGACAGTTTTTTTTTTTTTTTTTTTTAAAGTTTTTATTTATTTATTTGACAGAGAGAAATTACAAGTACATTGAGAGGCAGGCAGAGAGAGAGAGAAGGAAGCAGGCTCCCTGCTGAGCAGAGAGCCCGATGCGGGACTCGATCCCAGGACCCTGAGATCATGACCTGAGCCGAAGGCAGCGGCTTAACCCACTGAGCCACCCAGGCGCCCCGAACAGTTTTTTTTTTTTTTTAAAGGTTTTATTTATTTACAGAAAGAGAGAGGAGTGGGAGAGGGAGGAGCAGGCTTCCTCCAAGCAGGGAGCCCCATGTGGGGCTCGATCCCAGGACTCCGGGATTGTGACCTGAGCCAAAGGCAGACTCTAACGACTAAGCCACCCAGGCGCCCCAACTGCGACCTTTAATATGACAAATTTGTGACGGTTGTTTTATTTGACACCGAGGAAACTGAAGCTCAGGCAAGTCACTCTGATAGGGAAAATGAAGGACTCCACAAAAATACGCTTTTTGCTCCTTTTTCTGCTTTTTCTTTTTTCTTTTTTTTAAAGTAGACTCTATGCGAACATGGGGCTTGAACTCACAACCCCGAAATCAAGAGGTATGTGTTCTACCAACTGAGCCAGCCACTCACCCCTTCCTGCTTCTCTTTTTGCTAGGACCCACACCCCCACTTTATGGATGTCTTTTGTAAGGAATGAGGAATTAATGATGTCTTTAGAATAGCTAACATCTAAGGAAGAAGCAGGTAAGAATGACCGCATGAAGCCACAGCATGCGTGTTCCAGACAACCAGCTCTACACGTCTCAATGCCAAGATTCCCGGACTCCAAGGAATAACTCCTGGGCCCTTATCTTCGTTCTAACTGGTTCCTGGATGCCTGAGAGGACATATGCACCAGACCGCCATCCTCAATAAAAACCCCCAGGCCCCAAGCAAAGAAGAGATTCCCTCCTCTCCTTTCTGAATCTCCCGGGCACTGTCTGTACCTGCACTCTTTCTATACCTTCCAGAAACTCTGCTTGCACCTTCTGCTGCCTGGAATTTGATTCTCATGGGTCGTGCATCAGGGATCCTTCTCTAGGTCCCTGGACCTGGCCTGCCAGCATCGACTCCTACGAAGCTGATCTGGGTTTAAATCAGGCTCTGTGGATTCTATCCGTGCATCCTCGACCATCATAAAACTGCCTCCCTAAATGCCTTCCAAAGGGATGTACTCAGGAAGTACGTTGCTCAAGGGCAGGATCCCCGAGTCATTTTGCCCAGAGCTTTCAATTTCATTCAGGAAAGAACTGCACACCGATGTGCCCAGCACTATGCGGGCGCAAGGACCAAACAGTGGTCACGTCAGGCAAGATCCCTGTCTTCAGGGATCCCAATATGGGGAGAGGACCAGTGAAAAGAAAGTCAGGATAGAGTGTGGCCAGGGCTACACACAGTATTTTAGGACCACAGAAGAACGTTCTAACACGGAATTTGGGGCGGGGAAGAAATCTGGGAAGGATTTTAGGAGTATAATAAGGTTGAACTCTTAACAGCGGGGTAAGGGGATCTTCCAAATAAAGGAACCCAAAAGTGTGAAAAATCCTGCTGGGACTAAACCGCCCAAGCTGCGCACGTGGGCGCTGACAGACCCCCTCCGCCGGTGCTCGGGGAGGACGCCGGCGGCTCCCCAGCCCCCCGAGACGCGAGGCCGGCGCTCACAGCGCCTGCTCCGGTCGCCCCGCACCTGACTCCTCCCCGAAGTACTCCCGGTAGGTCCGCCACCAGTGCGGGTTCCTCGCCTCCTGCTCCGCCCGGCGCCGGTAGCGGTCGAAGCTGCGGTATTTCTCCAGCCGCTCCAGGTTGCTCACGTCGATGTCCTCGTTGGGCATCGGCCCTAGAGGGGCGGTCCGGCGGCTCAGGGCGGCTGCGGGCAGACAGCGGGACGTGAGGCTAGGCGCGGACGCTGGCTCGAGCCCCGGGGCTCGGGGTACACGGGGACCTCCACGAGCCTCCCCACCTCAGACCCCTCACCCGAGGTGCTGAAGCCCCGCCACCTCTGACTTCCAAACAGCGCGGCTCGCCACCAGGGCGCCGCCATCTTTCCCCAAGACGGCCCGCCGCCGCCGCCGCCGCCGCCGCCTAGGACCCCGCAGAGGTGGCCGGAGCAGCGCCTGAGCGCCCCGCCCGGCCCCGCCCCCGGGCTGGCGCCCTACGAGCCCCGCCCCCGCCGGGGCTCCGATTCCTCCTTCCCGAAAGGGTCGAGATATTTCCCACGGCGTCGAGCCCCGGAAGTGCCCGGTGGCCGGCGGGGCGGAGCTTCGGGCAGTGAGGAGGCGTGCGCTGCAGCCTGCCCCTCTGCAGAGGGCACCGAGAGCCTCCCAGCACCGAGGCAAGCGGCGCGCCGGTCCTCGAACCCCGGCGTCTTGTGTCCTAGGACGCTCCAAGGACGGGCTCGCTTGGAACTGAACTGTTTGAAAGTTGAGCACGGATTTCCACATGCATCAGTGGAAGCAAATAACGAGCACGGATGGCTCTTGAAGTGGAAGGAGGGCCCCTACCCCCCACCCCGTGTCTTTTCTCATTGTCACTTAACACCTGTACTTATGTCTACAGCAAAATGGGTTAAGCATGTTATGACCTCCTGCAGTTTATAACTTTGAAGGGAGAAGGAGCAGCAGCTACACAACTGTGTAGCCCTCTAGTCTGTGGGCTGGGGTAAAAATTGATGGAAAGAGAAGTAAGCTACCTCCCACACCTTAATGCCAGGGGCAGGGACACGGAGCAGTCAGAGGTACTAAGTATCATTACAACAAAGGGCGGTGACCCGTCTCTACTTGGCTGTCTCATCCAGTGACACCACCCAGTGGTCCAAGCCAGAAATCTGGGGGTCCTCCTCCAACCACTTCCTTCCTGACCCTCCATGCTAGACATCAGGTCCTGTGGGGTCACGTTTTCATGACACCTGACTGCCACCCCCAGGAGTGCTGTCCTCCGTCTCCCCTGCAAGCAGCCTTCTCACCTGCCCCCTCCAGTGTGTCCCCAGCCTGGATGTGGTTTCTAAAGTGCAAATAGAGGCTCACCGTTTAAGAGTGAGTGCGTACCCGCTGCCCTGAAGGTAAACGAGGCCATACAGACTGGCTTCCTAATTCTACGCTCATTTCTCTTTGTCTTGAAGGCCAAGCCCGCCCCTGTGGGTCTCCTTGCCCGGTGTCCCTTCTGTCAGGGGACTCAGTCAATGTCAGCTCCTGCCAGCTGTGCCCATGCTTACAGCCCTGCAGCTCTTCACACAGGGGCAACTCCTCTAGGTGTCTGTGGAGAGACGAAGCCGAATTCCCAGCTTCATGATGTTTCCAAGGGGACACTGATGCTTCCCTCCCCGGTGGAGGCACCACCCCAAGCAGCAGCTTGGAGATCTCGTGCCCCACAAGAGCTCAGTGTGCAGCATGGTCTTCTGGAAGGAGGCAGCGGAATGAGATGGCTGAGACACTGGGGCTTTGGAATCTGCCTCCAAGAAGAGGCCCTGCTATTTACTGTCACCTTGGGCAGGCGATTTAATCTCCCCAAGCCTCTGTCCCTTCATGTGTGAGGTAGGACAGAAGTCAGTGCAGCGATTCCAGAAGGTCCCAGCACCAGACAGCTTCACAGCAGTAACGGTGCTATAAGGGAACCTGTCTAAGAAATAAGCATAAACTCTCAGGAGTCCCGGCAAGTTCTAACAACGCAGTCGCTAAGAATACACCAATTTAATGGGTCCAAGACGAAGGCTGGAAATTGCTGGTAAATGAAGATCCTTCTGAAAGCGGTTCTGAAGGAGCAGAGAGACAAACGCAGCCTGCTGGTACCCCTCAGCCTCGTCCTGCTCTGCCCTTTGTCCTCCAGGGGAAGGTAACCAGTCGCTGGCCGAGGGAAGCCGCTTCAGGAGTGACCGTGGTTCTGTTAGTGGAATCCATCCATCCTCGAGTTTGTTGAGACAGTTGCCAAGCCGCCGCCCCTCTCCCGGCACCCCCGCAGGGAGAAGGGCAGAGGCGCCCTCCCAAGGGGCAGCAGTCTGGGTAAGGCCCCATGGGGGTCCTCGGGGCTCTCCACCCCCCACCCCAGCTGCAGCAGGGGCTCCCTTGTCTTTGGCCCCAGCTGCTCTGGCTTCGTAGCAGGTGGACAGGAGAGAGGCCTCTCTACTGGTCCCTCACCTACCCCACTGTCACGCCCAGCCCTGCCTCTGGGAAGCCCTCGTTACAAGAAATGACAGGCCAGAGTTTGTGAGGGCTGGTCAGTGAGTCGGGCAGCTTGGAAGGAAGCGGGGACTTTCTGCCAGCCAACCTGAGAGCACAAGGCTGCGAGGTAACACCTGGCTGGGAACGTGCCCTCCCTGCCTCCTCTGTGACCCCACTCGCCTCCTCGGTCAGGAGGATAGAAGGCGCCTCAAAACATGTGCTCTGACTCTATGTCCCAGTTAGGGAGGCAAGTCCGTGCTGTCTCAGCTGACCGCTCAGACAGGGAGGCCAAGAGCCTACCCGTGGTGTCTCTCAAAAACACTCCCCTGCCTCAGAAGAGGCCCAGGAGAAAACATCTCCCAGCCACCTGCCTGCTGAGGATGGGGGGGGGGGGTGTGGCCCACGGAGCCCAGTGAGCCCTTGGATCTGAGCTGGAGGCCCGGGGGAGGAGAACCGAGGCTGTGGCTGCCTGGGTCATGGGGCACCCTTGGCATCACGTCTCCCCAGAGGCCACTGGTCCTCAGGCCCTAGAGGCTGGATGTGCTCGCACCCTGTCCCCAGAAGAAGCTGTAATCAGGCTGTGGGCGCTCCCTCCTCAGAGTCGGCAGCCAGGGCAGCTGTTGGGGGAGAGCTTTCCGGGGTTGGAGGCCTCCGCCGAGCAGCCAGCGGTGCCCTTCAGGCTGAATGGGATGTCATATTGTAGGAGGCTTTCTTCAGGGTCTCCAGGAAGAACTGCTCATTCTCCAAGAAGTCACGGTCCTGAAAGCAGAACTGGGTAAGCAGTGCCCCCCCTCCCCGGATCCCTCCTGCACCCCCTTCTGGGAACAGGGATGCTGGCTCGCAGGACTGAGGGCCACTTGCTCCCTGGCTCTGGGATGCAGTGGGGGTGGTGGGGGCACAGAAGTGAGACACAGCCATGGTGAGGCCCCTTGTCAGCACATGACTTCACCTCTGTAAGCCTGTCTCTAAACCGGGGATAATAACATCACCCGCCTATAGGACTGGGGCCCTGGGGATGGGTAGGGGCTCGTACTGCACAAACAGCTTTCAGCACGGAGCCTGGCACCCAGGGAATGCTCCGTAAGTGACCTCTCCTATCATTCCGATCACAGGGTTACTGGGAGGCTCAACCAAGATGGTGTAGGTGCTTCCCACAGAGCCAGGCCTGGAGCACGCGTCTTAGACATGCTTGGTGGGCATTCGGCCCATTATTCCGGGGTAGGGGGTGCTCAGCCCTCCCTGCAGCCAGACTGGGCTCCTTCCTGCCTCCCACCAGTGGGAAGAGAGGAGCCCTGGGCCCCAGGGGGCAGTGGGCAGCTCAGGCTGGGGCCGCCTGCTACTCAGGACACTTACCTGCTCAGCTGTGTGCCTCAGCAGCACCAACTTGGCGTGGAGGTGCGAGGGGCCCAGGCTGGTGGGGGGTCGGCCGCACTGGGACGTGGTGGGAGCAGGAGCCACAAAGGCTGCAAAGGTCGGGGCGGAGGAGGAGGTCAGGGGTGGCGGCGTAGCGGAGACAGCAGAACAGCCACAGCTTGACCCCTGGAGCCTTTCGCCATTGTGGTGGCAGCAGCCGGGCTAACCTTCTGGGCACTTCCACCGATTCTCAAAAGCCTTTGAAAATGCTCATGGGCGGCGCCTGGGTGGCTTAGTTGTTAAGTGTCTGCCTGCAGCTCAGGTCATGATCCCAGAGTAGTAGGATCGAGCTCCGAGCCCCACATCGGGCTCCCTGCTGGGCGGGAAGCCTGCTTCCCCCTCTCCCACTCCCCCTGCTTGTGTTCCCTCTCTCACTGTGTCTTTCTCTGTCAAATGGATAAATAAAATCGTTAAAACAAAACAAAAACAAAAAGAAAGATGCTCATGGGATCCTACCTGGCAAGTCCAATGCTAGGTATTTTCCCAGCAATAATCAGGCAAAAGTGTAGAGAGAAATAATCAGGGAAATAATCAGGCAAAGGTGTAGAGAGATATATATATATATATATACAAACACTTCCATTGAGGTGTTGATCTTAGTGACAAAAATACCCACTCAGTAGGGAATCAATAAAAACACAGAACATAACGGACAACGATGCTGATCAAGAATTATGGCCAGGGGCGCCTGGGTGGCTCAGTGGGTTAAAGCCTCTGCCTTCAGCTCCGGTCATGATCCCAGGGTCCTGGGATCGAGCCCCACATCGGGCTCTCTGCGTAGCAGGGAGCCTGCTTCCTCCTCTCTCTCTCTCTGCCTGCCTCTCTGCCTACTTGTGATCTCTCTCTGCCAAATAAATAAATAAAATCTTTATAAAAAAAAAAAAAAAAAAAAAAAAAAAAAAAAGAATTATGGCCAAATGTCAGGTGCCTGGGTGGCTCAGGGGGTTAAAGCCTCTGCCTTCTGCTCAGGTCATGATCCCAGAGTCTTGGGATCAAGCCCCACATTGGGCTCTCCGCTCAGCAGGGAGCCTGCTTTCCTCTTTCCTCTCTCTCTCTGCCTGCCTCTCTGCCTACTTGTGGTCTGTCAAATGAATAAATAAAATCTTAAAAAAAAAAAAAGAATTATAGTTAAATGTTTAATCACTGATAGGAAAACATGTTGCTTGTGCATGTTTCTGAATGAAAGAAATCAAGGTAGAAAACAACGAAGATGATCTTGATTTCTTTTTAAAACACACACAGTGTAGAATGCTGTGCCCCAAAACGTTAAAGAATGAGGTTGAGGGACGCCTGGGTGGCTCAGTTGGTTGGGCAGCTGCCTTCGGCTCAGGTCATGATCCCAGCGTCCTGGGATCGAGTCCCACATTGGGCTCCTTGCTCCGCAGGGAGCCTGCTTCTCCCTCTGCCTCTGCCTTCCACTCTGTCTGCCTGTGCTCGCTCTTGCTCACTCTCTCTCTCTCTGACAAATAAATAAATAAAATCTTTAAAAAAAAAAAAAAAAAAGAATGAGGTTGAGAGTAACTTTTTACAAAGCAGCTTTCCTCTCTCTTATCTCTTAGTTTTCCCTAACAAACGTGTTGCTTGTGTAACCAGGGACTGGCGAGAGGACTTGAACAGGCCCCGACCTCCAGTGGAGGGAAGCTGCTCTGGGCACTGGCCCCCCGCGGCCGGCCCAGCCCGCGGCCCATCCTTTGGAAGCACTCACCACTCAGGCAGGAGGCTGCCGGGCCCTGGGTCCTGGGGAGCAGCATCGAGGGGCTGGAGGGCAGGTCCTGTCGGACATGGTCCAGCCGCAGCCTCTGCTGGGCCAGACTCAGATGCTCCTGTCCCCGACCCGGAGAGAGAAGGACGTGGCTGTGAGGGCGGGAGGTGGGAGGGGGTGGAGGGGCTGGCCGGAGCTGGGGGGTGGCTTGCCTGGTGCACGCGCTGCTCCTGCTGCCACAGCCGCTCGTGCTGCTCCTGGACGAGCTGCAGCCGAGCCTGTTGCTCCTGCTGCACCTGCCGGGCCTCGCGCAGCGCCCGCTGCCCCTCCTCCAGCTTCTCCGAAGCCACCTGCAGGAAGGCCCCGGGGTCAGCGGCGGGGGCTGTGGGGGGCTGTGCGGGCACCCCCCGCCAGCCCAGCCGCCAGGCACCTGGCTCATGCTCTCCACTTCCTCGGCGTGGAGCCTGGTGCGCAGGGCGGCGGCACTGATCCTCTCCTTCTCCAGCCTCAGCTCCTGGCGCTCCCGCTCCACAGCCTCCCTCTCGGCCGCCAGCTGATCTTCCTTGGCGCGGAGCTCACTGGCCCTGATCTTTAGCTCGGCTTGCTCCTGGAGACCGCAAGGCCTTGGCTCCGTGCCCCCCTCCGGGGCAAACTCCCCCCACCCCCCTCCTCCGCGGCTCCAATCCACCCTGACTCTGGGGGAGGCGGTGGGGCAAGGGAGTCCCAGGACAGGTCAGAGAGGTCTGGGGCCAAGCCTCGGGGCTGCCTCTCACCCCGGGGCTCAACTCGTCTGAACCCCAGCCTCCTTGCTTCTAGAATATCTAAGGGGAACGTGATGACGACTGAATGCGAGAACGTGTATAAAGCACGGAGGGCAATCAAAGGAAGCTGTTATTACGAGATTATTGTTTTCATTTCTACGCTCCTGTTATCTCCAGGCACTCTGCTAGGCGGAATGCATCCCCAGAGAGGAGCAGTGGGGGCCGGGGAAGGAAGGGCAGGGCTGCTGAGCTCTCGGCTGCCCTGGAGGTTTGTGGTCTACCTTGGCCAGGGTGACGAGGGTGCCCTCCCGCTGCGCGTCTGCCTGCAGCGCCCTCTCCGCCTCACGCTCGGCCCGCTCCTTACTCAGCTTCTGCTGGGCATAGAACTCGGCCCACTCGGCCGCGAGGCGCCGCCGCTCCTCCCCACACTTGTGCATGACGGACTTCTGCTCCTCCAGCAAGGCGCTCTGGCACGAGGGGGCCCGGGCACGGGGTGAGCGTCCTTAGGCTTGTGGCAGGGGTCACCGCTACACCGCTGTACCCGGTGTGGTTGCACTCACCTTGGCTTTCTCCAGCTCCTCCCGCTCCATGGAGATCTGCTGGACCATGACCTTCCTCTGTTCTTCTAGAGCACGCTGCATGGACTCCGCCCGGGACTGCTCTGCATTCACCCGCCATCGCTCCTGGGGGCCAGGTGAGTGCTGAGAGCACACGTTCCCTGGACGCTCCGCCCGCCCCCCTGTCCGGCCTGACTGCGCCCCAGGGAGCTGTGCAAACCACCCCCGCCTCCGCCTCTCCCACACTATGCCCCAAACACCTCTAGAGAGAGGTGCAGGAGGACAGGTGCCGAGCCGGGCTCCCAGGGCCCAGCTGCTGGGGCTGGAAGCCCGGCCCTTGGTGAGCTACACCAAGGCCTAGGAGCTCCGCGCTACCGCCGAGAAGCACTGGGCCGCCCCACAGGGCTGAAGAGCAGCCACAGCCCTGGTCCCCAAAATGCCAGCTGTGGCACTCTGCCTGCCCATCTCCCGTCCACCCCAAGGGCAGGTGTGAAACGGTGTATGCCAGGGACTAGGGGCCATGCTAGCATGAGCTTAGAAACTTGACTGTGCCTGGCCCGGGCAGGAGATTAAGTCACCAGAGGAAGAACTGAACACGTAGGACTCACAACACAAACACACCTGTTATCTCATGCTGATAAGTCTAGGGGAGAGACAGGAGCGCCTCGGTGGCCATCTCTGGCCAGTGGGTAATTTAAATTCTCTTCTATTTGCTAACTGCATTTTAATTTTTTCAGCATAATATATCACGTTATAACCCAGCATGAAGGAAAGGATATGCAGGAGTTCAAAAATGCATCTCTTAGAGCCCAGGGGGCACAGGCTTCAGTGGATGGAGGAATGTGACGGGCCTGGGCAGGAAAGGCGGGAAGGGGAGCGCGGGGGGCATCCCTGGGGTGCCGGGGAGACAGGCCCTGCCGGCGGGAGGGCACGCACCTGCTCCAGCAGCCGGCTCTGCTCATTCAGGCGCGCCTCCATCTTCCCGATGATCTCCTGGAGCCGGCTCCTCTCCTCTTCCATGTCCCGCTGCTGCTGGCCCAGCCTCTCCTGCAGCGCTGGGGGGCCACGGGGCGCTCAGGGCCCGCCCACTGTCCCAGTGGGATGGAGGTGCAGGGAGTGGGGAGCCCATGGTCCACCTGGTACCTCGGAGCTGCTGGTCCCGCTGCCGGAGCCCCAGCTCCCGCTCCTGGGCGGTGGTGAGGTGCGAGGCCTCCACGCGGGAGGACAGCTCGTGCAGGCTGCTGGAGAACTTCTCCATCTGCTCGATGATGCCGTTCAGGGACCTGGGGCCGTGGGGACTGGGTCAGTCTGGCCTCGGGGGCCCAGCCCTGTGACTTGAGCCGGTGGGGCCCGGACGGCGCCCATACCGTGTGTGGGAGGTGGCGCTGGTGACCGCGTCGATCTCTCGGTCCTTCAGCAGCTTCAGCCGCTGCAGCTGCTCCTCGTGGTCACGGCGCATCTCCAGGATGGAGGCCCTGAGGGGAGGGGAGGCAGTGAGCACGGGCGCTGAGCTACGCCAGCGGGCTCGGCAGTCAGTGCTCGCGAGGTCCTTCCTTCTCGTCCTCCTCCAGGCACTGCCTCTGCTTCCCTGGCTCCCCATCCTTGTGCGTGTTGGGACCTGCATGCCACAGGCATTCTAATGGGGAGACTCCTTCTGTGACTTAGCAAAGGACACTTGACGTCGGTGTGTAGGTAGCCTTTTCCCGTCCGGCCAGTCTGAGAAGTAGGGAACAGCCTGCTCTGCCCACCGACCGGCTCCTTTATGTGCCCTTTCTTGGTTTTGTTCTCATCCAGACGGGCGCCTGGACGGACACGCCGGGCCCAGGAGTGTGAACCTCTTCCACAGTCTGTCCGTCACCAGACTCGGGCGCTAGCAGGCGAGGGCCTGGCCCTGTGCTGAGCTGGGTGGGGCCCTGCAGGGATGCCCATCCGGCTGCTGGAGGAGGGCTGGGCCCTCCACCCAAAGGGGGCACTGGGCCAGTGTGCCTGGCCTCGGTCCTCACGTGGAAGGGAAGGGGTCGCGCCTCTGCTGCTCAGCCACAGCTCAGGGTCTCAGACTTCCTCTGGCTGTCCTCAAAGACAGCCGGGCTCTGCCTGTACCCCCAGGGCCTCGCCCTCACCGCTGCAGCTCCCGGAGCCGCTCCATCTCCTGGTCCTTCTCTTGCATGGCAGCCGCCAAGCGCCGCTGGTGCTGGGCTGTGAGCTCCGCGCGGGCCTGCTCGGCTTCTTGGCACTGTGACAGATAGCGGGCCGACAGCTCCTCTTGCTCCCGCCGCAGCCGCTCATCCCGTTGCTGGTACGAAGTTTCTAGCACCTTCACACGGCTTCTGCCAACAAAATACACAGCCATGGGGCTCAGAGGGTGAGGGCGGACAGCCGAAGAGCCGCTCCGGGCACATCGGCTAGGGCCGGCCCCGAGGCTGGGGAAGCCCGGGCGGGAGGAGCGGTGGGCACCTGTGAGCATTCTCGATGAGCTCCAGGTCGGCCTGGTGCTGCTGCTGCAGGCTCTCCAGCAACAGCCGCTGCTGGGCCCGCTCCAGCTCCAGCTTCCGCACCTGAAGAGGGCGGGAGGGTGGGGAGGTGGGCTCCCTGGGCCACCCTCCAGGTTGCACAGCCTTGCCCCCCGCAGCCCGGAGCTCCTCCGTCCTTCACCTGGGCTTCTAGCTCCGCCAGCCGGGCCTGGCTCTGCAGAAGGTCGGCCTGGAGCTCGGCGGTGCTGCCCCGCAGCTGCACCTGTGCGGCCAGGAGCTGCCTCTGATATTCTGAGCCCGGCAACAGGCTCCGCGCCAGGGACTCGGGGAGCAGGGGCTGGAGGAGAGGGGGAAGATGGTCCAGGTAGGGCACAGGGACTCAGCGGAGCGCAGCTACCTCCGGCCCTCCCAGGCCCTGCTCCTGATCTGTGGCCGCAGATGGGGACCGAGATGTGACACCAGGAGGCCGAGGATGAGGCCTTGGAGTTGTGCGGTCGTTGTCCGTCCCGTCCTCCCTCAGCACATGCTCCCCAGCAGGTGTTCCAGATTCTTAGAGCAGCAGCTGAGCCCCAGCAGCATCTCAGCTGTGACAGAAGCTTCCTTTGGCCAGGCCGCGTGTCCAGATGTTGGGCGCCTCTGGACTTCCTGCAGGCTGCCCGCTGCCCACCACCTCCAAAGGTGCTGCTGGGTTCCTGGGGCTTGGTCTCTGGGGTCTCCTCCCGGCCAGGCCCAGAGGTGACTGCCTCCCACGCCTGGGGAACAGGCGGCACAGCAGGGGGAGGCGGCAGCCATAGAGGCCGCTTTCTAGACGGAACAACGGGACACCCGCGGCCCTGCTTTCTGATTGGGGGATTCCTGGCTGCCCCCGTACAGATGCCAACCTCTACCTCCCTCCCGGAGTTGGCAAAGTAGCGGCCACATCTGCCTGACAGTGGCGAGGCTAGAGGGTGAGGGAAGCGCTGGCAGGGGGCATCAGACCCGCCGACATGCAACTCCCTGCAGGCCATCGGCTCAAACCACGGCCGTTGCCTCTGAGCACCGGAGGGTGGCTCCGTGGGCCCGAGGCCTATTCCTGTGTGTCCGCCCTGCCTACCTGGATGGGCACAGGGGGCCCTGGGTGTTCCTCGGAGCTGGGGACACAAGCTGCGGGCTCTGAAAATGAGCAGCAGAGAAGTGAGCAGGAGGCCCTCCCAAGGCCGGGAGGTCACATGTGTCCCTGTGACTTCGGGAGTCCGGCCCTATTTGTCTTCCCAGACCCCAAAGGAAGTTCAGCACCTCTTCCCCCGACAGAGGGGAAGCACAAACAAAGCAGAAAACCAACCAGTGCTGCAGAGGTCTCCGAGAGCTGTCCCCCTCTCTGGGTCACCTCCAGGTAGGGTCAAGGCAGTCTGGTTCCACGTCACAGGGGACCTGAGGACACAGAGATTGCGGGGGGCAGTGGTGGCAAGATGAGCAGCCTGCTGTGTAGAACACAGGGAGGCCAGGAGAGGGTTGGCGTGGGCTGTGAAGGAATAGGTTCAGAGAGCTGACTGGAAAGGCCTGGTGGCTGGCCATTTACTGAGAATGAGGACTTGGTCGCATAAAGGAGACGGGGCTGGCTTCAGGTCCCCTCGGTGGGTAGGCCCCATTCAAGGTGTCAAATACCATATGTCAGATGCGCTGAATCGGAGCCCAGCATGGCTGCCCCTCATCTCTAAGGACGGAGGCCCATGCAGGCCCAACCCAGCCTCTCACCCGCCCCGGCCCCTGGGACATACCTGGAGGCGGCAGGCCTTGTTGGTAGCTTCTGTGCCGCTGTTCCCAAGGGCCCTCCAGCGGCTGCTTGCTCAAACACCTGAGTGCTGGGAACAGGTTGGCTGAGGAAGTAAATGCTACAGCAAAGGTGGCAGAAGGTTCCGTTAGGCTGGACATGGCTGGGCCGGGACAAGGCCAGAGTATGAAGCTGCTGGCCATTTGTCCCCTCAGCGCCTCTCCTGTTCCATCATCCATCTTAGGAATTCTCCTCCTGAGTCTGAGCCCCTGGGCTTCCACGACCCCTTCCTGATGGCAGAGCCTGCTAGGACACAGTGGATGGCAAGGACCATCTGTTGACAGTCTAAGGAAAAACAATCCACACCTTGCAGACACCAGAGTTAAGTTCAAGTTCAAGGCCTTATTCTGGCCCACATGGTTTTGTTGAGTTAGACCGGGGCTCTGCTTACTCTCTGGCCAGGTCCAGCTCCCTTTGGACTCCTCTCTTCTGCTGTCTGTGGTTCCCGCCCACCTTGGTTGGCTCTCAGGGCCAAAGGGAAGCTTTTCCCTCGGTTTCAGATGGAGGTCAAAGCTACTCTCCTCCTTGACCTCAGCCCTGGGGTTGGGTTACGTCCCCGGCCTGTCACACAATTGCCTACTTCACCTCTTCCTCGCTCGGGCCACACGGCATCTTGCCACTTCCTCCAGACGATCCCAGTCTTGCCCTCTTGCTCCGAGAGGTCACTCACTGTCCTGCCCGACAGGACTGCCACTTGGTGGCTTTTCCCAGGAGTCGCCCCTTACCCACTGTCTTCTCTGGGACTCCCCCAAAGCACGAACACATGTCATGTCCCTTAGCTCAGGCCAGCAGAGGCCCCAATAATTTGGACACGGGATTTTTTGGGACCCCAAGGGCACCGTGGGCAGGGCCCTTGCTCAGAGGCACCAGGATGGCTGCGCCTTCGTCACATCAGGTTACCCTCTGTCCCCACCTGATCAAGTCAGCCCTTGTGCACACGGCAGTCAGGGTAGGAGTGTCAACAGCCCCCCGCCTCCGATCCCCTCATGTCTGCACCGGGGCAAGGATGGGGAGCTCTCTCTGTAGTGTCCGGAGAGGTGAAGAGGCACAGCTAAGAGGCGGCGCAGGCCGGCACTCCTGACTGAGGCACCGAGACGGGCAAGGTTGGCCCCCCACCCCCCTAACCCGGCCTTCCCTCCCTTAAATAGAGGCCAAGCCTGTACCTGCTGGAAGGGGGACTTCCTACTGCCCCCACCAGGTTCTTCTGGCCTCTGGAGGCCTCCGTGTGCTCCTCCCTGGCCAGACCTTGCGACTTCTTCCGGGACAAGGCGTGGCTCAGCCAATCCTCTTCCTCCCTCTCCTCAGACGCTCCCAGCTGGGAAGCCTGGCTGGCTTTGGCAGGGAAACCCGCACCCTCCGTGGGTGGCTTTGGCCCCACAGAGGAGGAGGGCAGTCCAGCTGGGGCAGAGTGCCGGCTTGGGGCCGAGTGCTGGCTCTTGGAAGGGGGCATGGAAGGAGTGGAGAGTGCGGAGCCTCCCCTCTGAGGCTCTCTGACGGGAGAGGAGGGGAGCAGGTCGGCATCCTTGAGGCCCAACCAGTCGGCTCCTCCCTTCCTGGGGTGCGTGGGGCTGGAGGCCGCTGGCACGCTCTGCATGGAGCCTGGTTCCCCCTTGGTGTCTGCACCACCTTCTGCTAAGAACCTACTTCAAGACAGAGAGGAGGGGGTCTAAGACAGGGCAAGCAGCCATCCTAAGAGCCCCCCGACCAGCCCTTCCCTCTGTGGCTCCGGGCTGACTCCATGGCCCACATGAAGGAGTGAGAGGTTCCCTGGGGCTCCGTGCAGCCAGCCGCCGCCCAGCGAGCACAGTGCCCACGCCAGCTCAGGCGCAGTGGCCAGCTGAGCGCTGCGGGTAGAACGCCATCAAACGCAGACATCTTGAATTCTACCACGTGAACAGGGGACAAGTCCACCCCTAGCAAACAGCACCGAAGGACCACCATGGGCACGTCCAGAGAACAATGAGCTAGAGCAAGTGGTTTAGGTTTTCCCAACAATAACGTCTGTGTCCGTTTATTTGGCCACTGCCTAGAAGCATTACAGCCCCTGGCAGCGTGTTCTGAGGTCTAAGAATGTACTGGAAGTGGGAGAAATGTCAATTCGTGTGTAGGGTTATCTAGCTCGGAAGTGGCTGGCGAAGCCAACACAGCGTGGCATTGACACACGTGGCCGCTTACGCCTCCTCAGTCAGTTTGAGATTATTTCCAAATAGAAGACTGAAAATGTATCCCGGGAGAAAAACTCCAGATTCTGAAAATTCTATCCACTAACTGGAAGTTTTGCTACGCACAGGGATGCGCCTGCAGCCAGGCATCACAGTGGACCCCACGGCTGTTCTGGGGGAGCAGGTGGCGGGCAGGAGAGGCCACTAAAGTTCACGGTCTCCCTACCCTGGGACTGAACCACCTTCAGTGAGGTCGGCTGACCTCAGCTGTTTACGGCTTTAAGGGTTCCAGGTGGTGCGGGGGGCACCTCCTCCTTTTCCTTTCAAGGAGGCCGGAAGGAAATGGGCCTGGATGGGCAGGACCGGGCAGACCGCCCCCTGCTTCAGCACCCGCAGACAGCCACCCCTGGGCCTCGTACACCTGGGTCCCCAGTAGGACTGTTGGCGGGATGGGGGAGGCTGGGGCCCCTCCTCCTTCCTGGTGGGCACCTACCAGGCTCTCTTCAGGCCCTGCTTACCTGACCGACTGCCGGCGGGACTGGCGGCCCTCGCCGGAGCCCACGGTGGGCTGATAGGCCCCAAAGGTGAAGTCCTCATCGCCCCAGGAATCTTCCTTGTCTAGAAATGAAGAAGCCTATGATCTTGAGCAAGGGAATTTGACGCTTTTGCGGCTGCAGAGCTCTGTTTGAAAAGACTGAGTGGCGGGGCGCCTGGGTGGCTCAGTGGGTTAAAGCCTCTGCCTTTGGCTCAGGTCATGATCTCGGGGTCCTGGGATCGAGCCCCGCATCAGGCTCTGCTCAGCAGGGAGCCTGCTTCCCACTCTCTGTTTGCCTCTCTGCCTACCTGTGATCTCTGTCTGTCAAGTAAATAAAATCTTAAAATAAATAAATAAATAAAAAGACCAAGTGGCTAGCGTGATATGTCAGCAAGTGTGTAGGGGTGAAGCTGCCATAGGGGAGGCAGGGTGTGAGCTCGAGGCCTCAGGATCCTGCACACTGGGCATCACCTGTGAAAAAGGTACCGGTGGGGTCCTGCCCCAGGCCGTGAGAATGGGTTCTCAACAGCTGGCCCCTCGGCCGACATTTGGAGAAACACTGGTCTAGAGCGATCTTTTCCAAACTGTGGGCTGCTACTTATCGGCAGGTCAAGAAAACAATTCCGTGAGTCGCAACCAATGTATTTACACATCTGCTAGTGCAAAAATAAAAAAACAGAACACTGAACACGGCAGTGATCGTCCCGTGACTCTTGCCCCGGTTACGACAACATGTGTCGTGATACACGCGGTTTCTCATTACGGGCTGCAGTACGAGCGTGGTCTAGGAGCCCCCCCGCACCTCACTGCCCCTGCCCCGCAAGCGTCCTCACCCTGGGGCCTCTGGTACTTCTTGTCCAGCTTGAATTCCCTGTGCTCCCCAGTGCCCGGACGGGCCAGGAGTTTGGTGGCAGTGCCCCGACCCAGCAGCTCATCCAGCCTGGAGCGAGCAGGACGGGGCGCTTCCCTGCGGGACGGGACACACGCTGGTACACGTGAACGCGGGGGGCGCCGGAGGCCCTGTGCCGTGCCCGCCTTCTAGCGGGCCCCAGGCAGCTGTATGCACTGGGGTTCCCCGCTCCTAAGGACCCTTACTGGTCGCCCGTCCGCCTCCTCTCTGCTATGGGGCTGTCTCCAAACCCCAGGGTAGCCACAACATCATCTTCTTCATCAAACAGCACTTCTTCTTTCTTTCGGATCGGGGTGTCCCCAGGAGTGAGCGGGATAGATGGACCTAGAGGACAAAACGCAGCGCACAGGTGCCCACAGCCCATCGTGCCCTCAACTATGGTGTCTGAAGGGGTTGAGGGGGGTGCTTCTCTGCGACCTGGACCTCTGGGTGTGGCCGCAAGCAGTGCACGTGTCTGGTCTGCATGCGGGATCTGACTCCCCTCACCACCCCAAGGCTCCCACACCCCACCCCCTTGTTCAGAGACACTGCTAATCTCTTGGTCCAGGATCTGAGACCTGTGGTCCCGGCCTGGTGGGGTCTCTGGTTGGGCCAACTGCCTCTGCCCAGGACAAGCACAAGCCCATACTAACCTTGATCTCTGACTGGGGCTGGGCTCTTTTCGGAAGTCATTTTACTCTCGGTCTCAGGGGACTTCTTGGTGATTCCTTCCTCATCGTCAGAGAGCAGTCCTGCCAATGGGTCTTCCAAGTCTCACAGCCAGAAGGGAAAGCACAGGTCAGACTGCGTGCTTTGTTCAGGAAAACAAGCCCTAAACCATGTTGGTTGGGGGGGCGGCTATCACTCTAGGGGAGGTTTCTAGCTGCTCTAATACACGAACAGGCCACTCGGTACCCAGAGGACACACATCAGCCTTGGCAAGGAGACAGGGAGCTGGGGAGCAGCCCTGGGCCTGCCTGGGAGCCCCCAGACTCTGTTGTCTGTGCAGCCTTCTGGAAACGTCCCCCAGGCATCAGAAGTGAAGTAAAACATTCATGCATTTAGAAAAGGAAGGGAGGGCGCCTGGGTGGCTCAGTGGGTTAAAGCCTCTGCCTTCGGCTCAGATCATGATCCCAGGATTCTGGGATCGAGCCCCACATCGGGCTCTCTGCACAGCAGGGAGCCTGCTTCCCTTTCTCTCTCTCTGCCTGCCTCTCTGCCTACTTGTGGTCTCTTTCTCTGTCAAATAAATAAATAAAATCTTAAAAAAGAAAAAAAAAAGGAAGGGGAACTCTTCTTATGCTTTATAAAACCATCAGGTTGATATCTGGCTTCAAAGTCTTGCAAATAAGTGACCCAAATCTCCTCCACCCAACACAACACCATCAATCCCTCCCTGAATTCCTGAGGAGCTGAACCAGTGGCCCGCGCGGTCTGCTCCTCCTCTGACACACAAGGCAACCTGACCCCAGGAAGCGAGTGAGCATTCCCAGGATCCTCCACTCTCAAAACCAAAGTGTCCCAGAAGCGTGACCGCAGGGCCTACCATACCTTCGAAGGAAAACTTTCTGTACTGATGCCCAAAGCTGCTGGTAGAGGGAGGGGGCTTCTTGGCGGGAACAGCATCTCCTGTAAGAAGCAAACAGAAGGCAACGTCATAAGCTTCGGCCTCTCCCAGCCAAGGTCCTGTCACACCATGACAGAAGGACCCCGGGATGGCATGCCCTTCTGCCTGGGGGGCTGAGTGCTCATGGCCGTGGAGAGGACACCTCCCTAGTTCTCAAACAGGCTTCTGCCAGGGAAACGTGGTCTGGAGCCACCTCCTGTCCCCCAATCACATGTCACCCCAAACAGTCATGGACTTGGGAGGTACACAGGCTCTCACCACATTCCCCAGCTGAACTCAGATGGTTTCTCCGGGAGCTGCCATGTTGAACTCAGAGGGCCTGGAATCACACTAGGGAGGGAGGAAGCTGTCCCCTCCCCGACCACAGAGAGAGAAAACCCACAGGAATGAGAGCTCCCTTCTGAGTACCTTCCCGGTCCCCAGAGCGTCCCTCGATTCAAGGAGCTCTCTCCCACGCACCTTTCTCACTGGCTGTCACTATGCTGGCAGGTTTGGGCTGACTGGGCAGCTCTTCTTTCCCAGGACCCTTTGCAGCTTTTTTGCTAGAGGCCAGGTTAGACTTCTTCAGACCTAAGAGATCGGCATCCATGTCGTCCAGGTCCTGGAAAAGCGGGAGGGAGGGAGGACTCCTGAGCGATGCTCAGCTAGGCGGTGCTGAATGCCCCTGTGTTCCGAATGGCCTCGTGGTGATCCGGCTTCCATAGTCCATGGGGGACAAGTGGGGACCTGGTGTGGGGAACTGACCCTGACTGGCTTGCAGAACAGGCGAGAGGCCGGGCCGAAGCACAAGGTCCCCACCGGCTCTGTCGCAGAAGAGCCCAGACTCGGGTGGCACCTCCACGCCACTTCCGAGCAGGGTCACCAACACCCGGTCCCCACAGCTTCTCACATGGGCTTAGTAAGTGTGTGGGGGGGGGCTCTCTTCACAGTGGGAACAAGACAGCAGGACCCCAGAACTGAAGACTCCCAGAGGGACTGCCGCTGGGCCGTGACAAAGGGCCAGGCACCCGGCCAGCAGAGGAAGGCCGTCAGGGCCTCCCGCCACCACCCTCCCCTGCACAGACTTGCCAAATGTTGACCCTCACGAGGGGACGAGGACTTCCATCTGGGAGGGCGCTTGGCACCCCCGGGGCAGAGGTGTGACGAACACAGGGGAAAGGGGAAACTATGCAGGAAAAAGGGGAGTTGGGAAAGAAACCTGGATGATGGGGAGGCCAAGCGAGCTGGGGGGTGCGGGCCCAGCTCATGGGTCTGGAGGGGGAGACCTGAAGTCACCACCAGCAGCTCAGAGGACTGGAGGGCTGCGGCCAGGGGGGCCGACAGGCAGGCCCTGGGGGAAGAGTGATTTCAAGATGAGGTTAAAAAGGCTGAATATGGAGCCAAGAAGGGAACAGACTCCAATTCTTTAGCGCTCCCTTCCCACGCCCTCCACCCAAGGCTGAAAGCAAGCGCTCAGCCTCGGCCTGGGACCAAGAGTTAACAAGAGGGACGAGCAGCATGAGGTCAGGCGGGAGGGTGCTGCTGGCCAGCAGGGCGGGCGAAGTCAAGGCGACTTAAGGTTTCAGACCTTGGGTAGGCCACCTGAGCCCTGGGGGATTATCTTATAAACTCTACAGAATTTATGTCTTAAAATTCCATTCCCAAGCTTAGCTTTGGGCTTGATCCCATGAGCGCACAGCTAGACTGAGGGGGCCTTGGCAGAAGATGTGAAGAGAAACACAGGGAACAATCAAGAAGCAGCCTTAGAGGGGTGCCTGGGTGGCTTAGTGAGTTAAGCCTCTACCTTCGGCTCAGGTCATGATCCCAGCTGGGGTCATGAGATCGAACCCTGCATGGGGCTCTCTGCTCAGCGGGGAGCCTGCTTCCCTTCCACCCGGCCTACTTGTGATCGCTGTCAAATAAACAAATAAAATCTTTTTTTTTTTTTAGAAAAAAAAAGATTTTATTTGTTTATTTGACAGATAGCGATCACAAGCAGGCAGAGAGACAGTCAGAGAGACAGAGAGAGGAAGGGAAGCAGGCTCCCCACTGAGCAGAGAGCCCGATGCAGGGCTTGATCCCAGGACCCTGAGATCATGACCTGAGCCGAAGACAGAGGCTTAACCCACTGAGCCACCCAGGCGCCCCAATAAATAAAGTCTTAAAAAAAACAAAACAAAAAAGCAGCAGCCTTAGAGGAGATAGTCTCTCCTTCTTTTCCCTCCGTGCAGTTGTGTCTCTGAATGGGAGCCAGCCCACTGCACTTGGAGCCTGGTGCGTGACCATGGCTCCCAGGGCATGAATCTCCAGGCACCAGGAATATGGACTTCTATCCAGAAGGACATGAAGGGCAGCAGCTCATGGATGAGCTGGTCTCTCAACTAGGAAGGGCTCGGGAACACAGATTGTAAAGGGAAGCATGCGAGGGACAGGGAAGGCTTGGCACAGGACATTCCTACCGCCCGCTCCCGCTCCCAGAACTGTGCAAGCTGGTTCTGTACCTTCATCGTCTGGAGCAAAGTCTGTGGGTCCGCCTCTGAGACGTCGGACACCTAAGTCCGCGGGAGGGCAAGGACACATGTTAGCTGAGGTCCAGTGAAGCTCTGGCTCCTTGTTCCCTTGCTTCTGCGACGGCTGAGAGCTGAGCAGCGGCAGAGCCCTGCCAACGGGGCACTGGCAGGAGGTCCTGCCTTCTGCTGGGACTGAAGTGTCCCCAGACGTCAAACCTACCCACGTGTGGAGACCCAGAAAGCGCTGCCACTTTCCGTCCCTCCTCAGTGGAAAGAACCCTTCCACGACAGGCCGTGGCTATGCCACTTCCCAACTATGCAACCGGGCAGCCGGGCAGCTTACTGGGGGAAGCACACTTATAAGGGGCAACACCCGAGACTCCGACACTTCCTGGGAGCCCCACTTCCCAGCTCATCCCACTGGGAGGAAGGAAAAGCCCGTTGGGTTCATATTTGAGTCCACTTGGCAGCCCTTGGGTATTATTTTAAGAACACACTGGCGGGGCACCTGGGTGGCTCAGTTATTAAGCATCTGCCTTCAGCTCCCAGGGTTCTGGGATCGAGCCCCACGTCTGGCTCCTTGCTCGGAGGGAGGCCTGCCTCCCCCTCTCCCACTCCCCCTGCTTGTGTTCCCTCTCTTGCTATGTCTCGCAAAACTTCTAAACCTTTGTGTGAGCCACTCCCGGCCACCATCCCCATGTCACTGCTTCTGGGGTCGGGGGTAGGTGGGGTAGGGAGCAGGGTGGGCCAGGCTCACCTCAGCGTCAGGTCCTGTGAGGCCTGCCGTGGTGCTGAAGGCGTAGTCCTCCAGGAGGGACCTGCGAAGAGATTGATAGATAAATAAAATAAATTTAAAAATCTTTAAAAACAATCTGTTAAACCCATGTGGGGAGCATAGCATTGATGACAGACCTGTCTGATCGCCATGCGGGACACCTGAGACCATTTCAACACTGGAGATCGACTGTACTTCAAAAGAACAAAAATAGGGGCGCCTGGGTGGCTCAGGGGGTTAAAGCCTCTGCCTTCGGCTCAGGTCATGATCTCAGGGTCCTGGGATCAAGCCCCACATCAGGCTCTCTGCTCCTCAGGGAGCATGCTTCCTCCTCTCTCTGCCTGCCTCTCTGCCTACTTGTGATCTTTGTCAAATAAATAAATAAAATCTTTAAAAAAAAAAAAAAAAAGAACAAAAATAGCCACAGGATGGAAAAACAAGTGTTAACAACAGATAAGAGAGGAAAAACAGAGACTCTTGGGTGGCTCAGTCAGTTAAGCCTCTGCCTTCGGCTCAGATCACGATTCCAGGATTCTGGGATCAAGCCTCGCGTTGGGCTCCTTGCCTGGCAGGGAGTTCTGCTTCTCCCTCAGCCTGCTGCTCCCCGTGCTTGTGTGCTCTCTCTCTCTCTTTCAAATAAGTAAATAAAATCTTCAAAAAATAAATAAATAAATAAAAAAGAGAGAGGGAGAGAAACAGAAGTGCATTGGCTAAGATGAAGGCGGAGGGCAGAGCACTCAGAAAACTTCCTCTCAAATGTCGGAGCAATTTGGAAGAACAACCTGAAAGGCACGGATCTAGGCCAATTCTCTTACTCTGGGGTTGAGAACACTGATGCTCAGAGAGGTTCGGGAATCATCCAAGATCACACTGTAAGGAGCATTATGGGCGGGACTGGCAGCCAGGACTTCTGAGCCCTGGTCAGCTGGCTTTCCACTCCTCGGGTTCCTTCGAGGCCAAGGGGCGGAGGGGAGGGGAGGGACACCGGAGAGCAGGAGCGGGGCACACAGCAGGTGGAAAGCGGGGAGCATGAAGAGGTCACAGTACTTGGACTGAAGGGGTGATAGTCACTCAAGCCAGGCCTGCTCTTACTTCGTTCTAGCCCTGGAAGAAGGGAGCGTCTGGCCCACCCCTGTGGCGTCTCGGGCACGTGAAGCTAATTTAACAGGCTCCTCAGGTAGGGTCACTGCGAAGAGAACAGAAATGATGCCATTTGGTTAGTGAACTGGAGTCAGAAGAGGACTAGAAGTTCCCCCACCAAGCTCTCCCAGAAAAACCTCCCAGGAGGTTCACCCTAAATGCCAGTGGGGGCCCACTAAGGAGCCCAAGTCCACTGCACCCCACGAAGGGCAGGAAGAACGATCCACTTCCAGCACCCAGAGCTCTCGGCTGGAACACAAGGCCCAGGCTCCGTGGGTTCTTCTGGGCCAGGTTGGGGGAGCCTCAGCCCGGCCGCCCCCAGTGAGCTCTCCATGCCCCAGGAGCCCTGCTCCTCAGTACAGCAGAGGGGAACATGCACCATATCCAGAACATGTAAGAAACTCTTCCAACTCAATAGTAAAAACACAACCCAAGTTTAAAAAAGGATCTGGAGAGACCTTTCTCCAAAGAAGATACACAAATGGCCAATACGCCCATGAAAAAGATGCTCAGTGTCATTGATCACTGGGGAATTGGACACCACGAGCAGGCAAGGGTGGGGGGGATTGGGGGGTTGGGGGGGCTGGTGCCGGGCCATGAGGAGCGCGTGTGACGGAATGAGCACTGGGTGTTACTGGAGAGTCACTGACCTCCACCTCTGAAAGGAAAAACACTCTGGATGTTAATCAGTTGAATTTAAATTTAAAGAGATGAAAAAAAAAAACCCACGATGAGATGCAACTGTATCTGTCCACATGAGGGCGGGCCTGATCAAAAAGACAGAAAATCAGCAAGAGTGCGCAGGGGATGTGGAGAGACTCGAACCCTCCCAAGCTGCCGGTGGGAAAGCAAAATGGTGCGACTGCTGTGGAAAACGGTCTGGTGGTGCCACCAAAAGTTAACCACAGAGTTACCATATAAATGATTCCATCACTCAGGATACGCCCTCAAAAGACCTGAAAATGTATGGCCACATAAAAACGTGTACTTGAACGTTCCTGAGAGCATCACTCCTAAGAGCCCTGCCCAGATGTGGAAACCGCCCAGGTGTCCACCTGCTGTGATGGGCAGATGGTCGAGCCACACACTGGGAGACGGTCCAGCCACAGGAAGGAATGAAGACAGGAGCGGCTCAGCGTGAGTGAACCACGAGAGCACCGTGGTGAGTGAACCAAGTCAGGTGCAAAAGCCATGTATGGAGTGATTCCGTCTTGTACGGTATTTCTAGAACAGGGAGGGAACGTGGCTGTCTAGGGTTGTGGGAAGGGAGAACAGGAGTGACTGCTTATGGGTGTGGCGTTTCTTGATGAAAGTGTTCTGAAATTAGATCGCAGTGATAATTATGTAACTTTGTGAACATACTAAAAGCCAACAAATTGTCCACTTGAAAAGAGTGAATTTTCTGTGAATAAGATTTCAATTAAAAAAAAAAAGGAGGGGCGCCTGGATGGCTCCACTGGTGAAGCGTTCAACTCCTGATTTCCGTTCAGGTCATGATCTCTGGGTCATGAGACTGAGCCCTGAATCAGGCTCTGCACTCAGAGAGGGGGCGTCTGCTTGGGATTCTCTCTCTGCCTATCCCTCCGCTACCTGCCCCACTCTTGATGTTTCTCTCAAATAAATAATAGATCTTAAAAAAAAAAAAAAAAAAAAAAACAAGACTAAATCAAGGGATTCTGCAGAAGGAGCACTTACTCTCGTCCCCTAAAAGGTCACCAAGGACATCATCAATGGAGCCTAGAGCAAAGAGAAAAGGAACCGTCACGACTTCAGGAGGAAAGAAAGTCCTTCACAAGCCTCCTGACTTGAGACCTCCTCCCAATTCCAGGCTCTTTACCACCAGAGCATTCAGATGCTGGGACTGGGACCCAGCTCTCTCTGCGTTAACCATGAGACATTTCCCAACTCTCTAGCAACAGATCGCAACGCCTTGTCGAAGGACCCCAGGGTAGAAATGGAAAATAACTCTCTCAAAGGGTAACGGTGAGCATTTTCAGGAGAACCTGCATTCTACGGGACACACTGGCCAACAAGCCAATCTTCCAGACTCTGAATAAAGCCCCGTGTGCTTCTTTGAGAAAAGCGTCCATGATTTCTAGGCACACACAAGCCTCTTTTGTGCCAATAGCGTTCTCATGCCCGTCCATCTGAGACCTCCCCCTCCCCCAGTACTGGTCTTGAGACATACCTCCTTGGCCACTTTCCGAAGGGGGGGATCTGGGGGTAACCCAAAGTACAAGTACTAAATGAGGATTTGCACCCAGCTGAAGTGCCTTTACCATCCTCAATGCCAACTGTATACTTCTTGATATGGAGCCTGACAAGGCGTCCCTGGGGCCTCACCCCTATTTATTCCTGGATTACTCTGAGGGCCAATAGGCAGCACAAGGAGTCTCCTATGAAGACCAAAGCTTCTTGTGCAATTATGGCAGAAACTGGCAAGACTCATGTCAAGAACATTTAGATACAGGGGTGCCTGGGTTAAAGCCTCTGCCTTCGGCTCAGGTCATGATCTCAGAGTCCTGGGATCGAGCCCCACATCAGGCTCTCTGCTCAGAGGGAAGCCTGCTTCCTCCTCTCTCTCTGCCTGCCTCTCTGCCTACTTGAGATCTCTGTCTGTCAGATAAATAAATAAACAAATAAATAAATCTTAAAAAAACAAAACAAAACATTGAGATACAGACATGTCTAGGTTATTTTTGGATGAAAGATGGGGTATTATTTTTGCCTTAAGGGTGATATCCAATTTTTCCACTTACCTTTCAACCCCTTCTTGGTTTTTGGTGCCTAACATTGGAAAAACAAATCACATTAACAAAATCAGAACAGTGAACGTGGCTGAAACCAAGAATACAGAATAAATTGTTGTGCGTTTTGCCAGGTCACCAGAGGAAAAGGAGCACCAGTGGCATTTAGAGACAGAAGCTCTTTGTACTTTCCCAGAGTCTCTGAGAATAGACTCATTCAGAGCACGGAAACAGCCCAGCTGTGGACTCCACTGTGGGCGCCATGGCAGGGGGCGGGGGGAAGAGAAGAGGAGAAGTCTCTCCTCTTCCCTGATTTCCAGATGCCACCTGCAAACCCTCCCAGGAAAGAGGTAACACGACTGGGAAGGTTTTCCTCTCTTCTGTGTCCCTGACTTCTCAGCACCAGCAAGGGACACAGACTGCTTCCGGCTGGCTATCCAGAGGTTCAGAATATAATAAGTGTGGTATCAATTCTACCTCTACCTCTCATCATTCTTCTCCAGGGACCATATCCTGGTCCTTGTCACCCAGCCCCTAAAGATCTCCAGGCAGTCAAGACTGTGGGGGTGGGAGCAGGGGGTGAGAGCCTGCATTCTGCCTACCATCTCAAGGCTCTGGGAGCTGCTTGTAGCTTGTTCACGGCGCTGTCCAGCTCATCGGAATTCTGCTCACATCAGGCTCATTCTCCCTAATGAAGAAAATTCAAGTGGTTGCTTAAAAATGATGTAGCTTCAGGGGCGCCTGGGTGGTTCAGTGGGTTAAAGACTCTGCCTTTGGCTCAGGTCGTGATCCCGGGGTCCTGGCATCGAGCCCCCGCATGGGGCTCTCTGCTTAGCGGGAGGCCTGCTTCCTCCTCTCTCTCTCTCTCTGCCTCTCTTGTGATCTCTGTCGGTCAAATAAATAAATAAAATCTTAAAAAAAAAAATGATGTAGCTTTAACAGTGCTTGGGTCCAAGGCCCATCAAAGTGTCTCTCACTTTACCCCTTCAAGGGTTTAAAATCTAGTTCCATAAATTAAAAATTCCTGATAGGGAGAGCTACTTAGATGAGAAGCAAAGTGCTCGGGGTGACTTAACGAGCTTTCCGGAGGCCTGGAGATCACTCACATAAAGTGCATTGGTCCTCAAGTCTTACCCTTGAAAGAGGGTGTAGGAGATGGTAGGTACCCACTCAGAAAGGAGCTGGGTGCCTGGCGCCATGGCCCATACAGAAAACCAGGCAACACCCACGGCCACATTTGTGCATTCGGCACAAGGAGCGGATGTGAGCACTGGTTTTACTCGTTGAGACTATTTTCACCGACGGTGGAAAATTTCCCCTTCACGCTAACTGTAAAGCCGACTTAATCCATTAGCAGCCAAGGGTTTGCCTCAGACTGTCACCCTCTCCTTACCCGACCTGAGCATCACCAAGACCGACCTTCCCATGCCTCGGAAGAAAGGAGTCAGAGGGGGTCATCTCTGTTTGTCGGGTGTTGCAGGTCCTGTTAATAGAATGCAAAATTCATCTGAAATTACTTACAGGGGCCATTCTGAATGTTTGTGTTTCTCTTTCTTTGTAAGGGCAATTTTCACACGACCTACAACTCTACAGTTTTTGTCTCACACCACATCTGAGAGCTTCTGCCACCTCCTAGGGATTCCGACCCAGCCTCTCAGAGCGGGGGGGGTCGCTCAGAAGTTTGCGAAGGCCAAAAGTGCCACCGGGTACCATCGCGTCATCGCCTCTGCTCAGCCAGGTCCGTGCCCGGCATTTAAAAATCCTTCCGGGTCACCCTCTAGGTCCGGAGGCTCCGCGCCCCTCCCTGCGTCACCCCCTCCGCGCGCCCACCCCAGCTCAACCCCTCGCGCCGCCTCCTCCCCTCCCAGCCCCAGAGATCTCCCGGGTTACGCGCCATTCCCTGCGGAGGCGCAGCCGCTAGCCATAGCCGCGGGTCCAGACCCCACTCGAGCCCAACTCGCTTTGGCCTCCCACGCCGGAGCCCCGGGGACGCCAATATCTCAGTCGCTCGAAGTTCCAGAGAGCGGCGAGGCGCGAGGCATCCTGGGAGTTGTAGTCCTCGGTCTGTTCATTAACCAGAACCAAAGGAGCAGGGAACGCTGAGATAAACTACATTTCCCAGAGTGTCCCGCCACGGCCGTTAACCTCTGTTCGCGGCCCGGCGCGTTGCTAGGAGCTGCCTCCACGCCACTTGGGGAGAAGGGCGACCGGCTTCAAGGCCGTTGGGTTTCTTCCTCTCGCAGGCCCCGGGGACTGTCGGGACCTGGGTTCCAGTACCTCCTCTGAAGGCTGACCCGTGGCCGGGTGGGGCATGAGAAATGTATTAAGACTGAAAACTGACGTGTGAAACCATGAGCAATTATGTGTCCCACACCTCAAAGTTTAGGGAAGTGGCTGACGACCTACTGGCTCCATTGTGAAAATCAAAGCGGCGGGCGCCTGGGCGGCTCAGTCGGTCAAGCGTCCACCTTCGGTTCAGGTCACGATCCCAGGGTCCTCGCATCAAGCTCCGCATGGTGGACTCCCTGCTCCGTGGGGGTCTGCTTCTCCCGCTACTTCTCTCCTCCCGCTGCTTGCTTGCTCTCAAATAATTTTTGTTTTAAAGATTTTATTTGATAGAGATCTCAAGTAGGCAGAGAGGCAGGCAGAGAAAGAGAGGGGGAAGCAGGTCCCCTGCTCAGCAGAGAGCCAGATGGGGGGCTCCATGCGAGGTGAGATCATGACCTGAGCCAAAGGCAGAGGCTTTAACCCACTGAGCCACCCAGGCGCCCCTCAAATAATCTTTAAAAAGTAGTATCAAAACGGTGGAGCCAGAACAGAACCCAACATGGTCACCCAATAAAGGCACATAACACGTGTTAACCACAGGTTTTATTGAGGATTTTTTTCAATTTTACAAAGGAAAAAGGTTTGGCTTACCCACAGCCCCACGCCAAGCAGGGCTGCCGGGTCACAGCTGTCCAGTCATGGTTCAGAAGTTCTGGCCCCGAGCACCTCCTCGGTACTCGCACCTGCTCTGACAGGTCCAGCCAGGGATGGGTAACAATACATGCTAAATGCATCTTGTCAGGTAGGAACCAAACGCAAACCCTAACAGTAAAAGGGGGGAAGGGAGCAAGGAATTATACACTCTGAAGAATACAAGTAATATCCTTGAATCTACAGCAATTGGAACTAAAATGTTTACAAAGTAGTGAGCAGTCTGAACGTTATGTGGAAGGTTGTATGTTGGCTACCTGAACTGTGAAGTAGTCAACTGTATTGTGGCAAAACCACCTCTTTTGGTTCAGAATTCTTAAAATCCCTCCCCAATTTTTCATGATCTTCCTAAAATAATCAATGGCCCAATTAAATGTGTTGTTTAAAAATTTTTTGAGAGCCAGTGAACAATGGCGAGGAGGAGGGTTAGAGGGAGAAGGGGACTCCCTGCTGAGCAAGGTGCCTGACACAGTGCTCGATCCCAGGACCCGGGGATCATGACCTGGACAAAGGCAGACCCTTAGCCAACGGAGCCTCACAGATGCCCCGGTGGCCCAACTAAATTTTAAGCAAAATAAAAACAAAACAAAAATACCCTTGGACTCTGGGAATTTGCAGGTCTGCAACAGCTAACACCTGGTAACTCTAGATTCCTCATGTTTCTGTTTACCATCATGGAGCACAGGATTAGGTAGTGAGACTTTATAGTGTGTAGAGCTAAAAGCAGAAGTCTACTGGTATTTTAAAATAAAAAATCATTTCAGTCATTTACAATGTGACTTGGTCAATTCCTCCAAGAATGTAGTAAATACTTAGCTGAAATGACCTCTGCATTATTTCATGAAAAATCATCAAAATCTTTGAGTAAGGAGAATCAACAAGACTCTTGGTCTCAGGTGTTAGAACCCATTTCCTGGCACTGCTTGATGGCAACTATGACCGGGCATGCCCACCACATTTATAAAGATTAGCAGGAGTGCACACCTGCACCTTATCTCTGCCTTCCTAAAAGCTGGACAGAAAGCGCTCAGAAAAGGCAGGAGGGACTGTGAGCCATAGCCATCTAACCAATTTCTGTTCTCCATGATTTTGAACGGGTCCTGTTTCTCCAGCCAAAGCCCTGAGCTGAAGAAATCCCAAGAATGAAGACCTAGCCTATGTTTAGGATCTGTAAAATGCCTCCAGGTATATGAAATTTCAAATTACAGGCAGGGAGTTCTCAGAAAGCATATGAATATAGTTAATGTTGTAATTAAGTCAATGTTCTGAAGATAAGTAGATACTTAGCACTGCTATGTTCTTAAACCAAGAACATGAAAGGCCCCAAAGGCTTTGGAACCAACTGTGCTTTGAAGCCCTAAGGTTCAAACACTGAACTACTCCTCTGGATCGATCTAGTAGGGCATGAAGCAGAGCTCCCAACACTTCAGGAAGAATCAACCTTCATCCACGACAAATAGCAAAATCCTATTAAACCTCAAAATTCTGAGTTCTGTTCATAACACTTAAAAAAAAAAGGCTTCTATCAGTATCTAATAGAAAAAAATATCTCTTAGCATGTTATCATTTTGGAGAAGAGTAGGTTGAGTACTTTTGGTGCAAGTGGCTCACAAAAGAACCAAACTCACCTGCAACAGAGACCTGGCTTCTTTGGAAGATCAGACAGGACCTGTTGGTTGTTTGAAGAGCTGCCACCAGGCCCGCGGGCCTCCACTGCAGAGAGCAAAGTTTATGTTGTCTGCACCTGGTAACTTCGTAAACCTGGACCTTAAAATTCTTCGTACGTTTAATTATGTGGCATTCTCTTTTTCTTGTTATTGTACAAATTAAGAACGTCTTACTATATTCTTAGGTTACAGTGAATAAAGTACAAGACAAAACCCCAATGTTAATAAAAACAGTATCAAATATCAGATTTTGCTTTTAAATACTCCTCCCGGTGCCGTAAAGGCGGCTGGGCAGTGTTCGCAACCTGCTCACACCCACTGGGCGCCAGCCCAGGCGTCTGCAGCTGCACCAGGTAGGTGGGGTATCAGATCCCAACTACAGATGTTTGTCTGGGAATAAGGTATTTAGCCACTAATTCTAAAGCAATTCTACATTTAACAGATCAATATTATGCATTTTACTCTCCATTTCCAAGAATCTGAATTATGGTCCAGATATATCTCAAAGAAATGAACAGAGTTTGCTACTTCAATCTTAAAAAAAAAAATTCCCAGTCAGCTCTCTTGGTGGAAGGATTAAGGCTTAGTGGCCAACGAGTATTCTGACCGTGAGAGTCTCATATAACTGGTTCCACTGTGATAGATTTTATGCTGGGTCCCAAGGTAGGAATGACATTTCCCCTAAATTATACCACATTCTCCAGACCGATTCTCACTGGTTTTGTGAGACAGATGTCACAAATACAGTTAATAGGTTAAAAAAACAGAACAAAACAAACCAAGTGATGCTGTTTTACTTCGATTTTAAGAAAAAACTTCATTAGGAATTACGTGTTTAACCTTTAAATGCAGAATGATTGTGTTAATTAGATTTCAGCTCAAAGAACAAGATCACAATTCAGATCAAACGCCCAGGAAGAGACTGAAAACAAAGCCCATGTATAGTAAGAAAGACATTCTGTGAAATTTGCATTTATCCCTTAGCCATAGTTTTGATGATTATATTGATTCAATGATTTAAATCCCCAAACCAGACGACATGGTTTGTCACAGTTTTCTGTGGTGCTCCTGGGCAGAGGAGGTGGCCTGAGCGTCTACCTTTGCACTGCCGAACACTGTATCCTCCAAGCATTCAAATGGTTTAGGATAATGGCAGAATATAGAAAATCTGGATTGTTCCAAAATAGCCAGTGGTAGGGACAACACAACACAGTCCCAGTAGCCGCGACTAAGAGAGCTCTCCTTCTACCACAAAGGAGCTGTGACTCCTTTTCCTTTCTTAGCATCTCGTTCAGGACAGGGAGGGGGACAGAGATGAATCACCACTGCTGGAGATGCCATCAGTGGCCAAGGGTCAAAACTGCGCAGATAATTTTGCTTCCTGCCCCTTCCCGAGAAGTCTAGGACAAAGCGAGCTGTTGTGCCACCGCACCGATGACTTAGGGATCTCTCAAATGGAAGACTGATTTCTAATGACATGGGACAGTGACCCTAGGCGAGGCCTGTGCCGAAGAGCTCCACGTGCCAGGAAGATGCTACCGTGAACAGAGGTGGAAGCAACAGGTCGGCAAAGAGGGGCGAACAGCTGGAGTCGTGTCAGTGCGCCGCGCACACACTTCACTCGCACTCAAGTTTCCTGATTCGCGTCTTTCCCCGAATCCCTTCTCTTCAGTCCTGCTGCTGAGCGAAGCCCCGTAGCAGGAGTGGTAGGACGTTTAGCAGAAAAGGTGGGAAGGGCTTTACCCCCCATATAAAATACCTTTGCTTAAAAACACTTATATACCCAGTGATTAGCGCTTAAGAGGTGAAAATAATTAACTACTCAGTAGTTAAATTCTACGAATTATCCAAGGTCATGGCCTACTGGGGTCAGCAGCACTACAGATGGAAGTCACGCTGTATCTCTTAAAGCTCTTTCTGGGGCTTGACAGGCCTCTTGCCGTGTTAAGTGCACTTCAAACACATCTGGGTTTTTTTTTCATTTAATCTCTGAAATCTGTTCATTTTTCTTCATGTATCAAAAGAGGAAAGGGCTCAATTTATCATTTGCTCCACAGCTCTCTGAGTTTGGTAAAGATTCCAAGCAGATCTGCATGACAAGTGTTAAGGGGTGTTGAGTCCTGCTGCTTCCTGGAGCGAGTGGAACTTGTCCCCACGACCCTTCAGAGCTTGGACTGCAGTGGCTTCAGGTACTTGTAGTAAGACTCATGGACCTGCAGGGAAGGGTGAGAACAGGAGCAGTGAGGAGGGGCTGCAGCGTAAACCAGTGCGCTTTCACCCGAGAAGGTGGAGAGACACGTACTGAGATATCCACGGATAAAGTCATCTGCTGTCTTGCCTTTGTCTCACCACAGTTACCAGGGGAGATGCAGGGGAGGGGAGTGTTCACGTGAAACACAATGGCCAGGAGACTAGTCACTGAGGTGTGACAAAGGGTACACGGGGGTTGTATGACAGTATTCCATTTTTGTATATGTTTGAATGTGTCCAATACTTTTTTTTTTTAAGATTTTATTTATTTGGTAGAGAGAGACAGCAAGAGAGGGAACACAAGCAGGAGGAATGGGAGAGGGAGAAGCAGGCTTCCCACCGAGCATAAAGCCCGATGCGGGATTTGATCCCAGGACCCTGGGACCATGACCTGAGCCGAAAGCAGACGCCCAACGACTGAGCCACCCAGGCGCCCCTGTCCAACAGTTATTAAACAGTCAAGGAGATGAAAGACCTGTGATCTATAGGAACGACCCAGTTCCCTTCTGAATCTGTTCCTCAAAAAAAGGGACTGTCCAAAGAGGCCACAGGAGCTTCCAGAACTTTCACAGAGGACTCACCTCTGAGGTCTTTCCTGCCATAATATTTAAATGGAGAAGTTCAAAAGGTGGAAAGACACTGTTTTTTGTACCTCTGATTTGTTCAGTGGGGATTTCTTGGCCCACTCAAACAAATTTTCATACACATTCCCATCGTAACGGCCAAGCACAGAGCCAAGCGTCACATCCTGAAAATCAAACGCGTCCACCAGAGCAACAGCGTCTGGGCGAATTGCAGTCAGCAACTCCTTTATGCGTTGATTTACTTGGGTAATTTGAGACTCTGTCATGATGCTTCCCTAGAAAAGATAAAATAAGCAAACAAACAAAGATACACATATAAAGACAGACATTCACAGACATATGCACACACACAACTACAGAGTAGACCACAGTGACTTTTCTACAAAAAAAAAAAAAAAAAAAAAAGACTTAAATTCAGATAATACTCACCTGAAGAAAATCCCCTGCCTTCTGACTGATTCCATAGAGACAATACAAGAGACATAAATTCCTTAAGACGGAGTGGACAGATTTATCTTGAATTTTGAGGAGTTTTTCTGAGAAGAGCTTAACCGCCACATAGTGGCAATGTGCCTAGATAAAAAGAAAACGCCAGAGAGCCTTTGGAAAAGATTCAGCGCACAGCAACAAGGGTTTCTGCACTAAGAACACGGGCTGGGGGAAGGGGGGGGGTGTTGTCAAGGCTGGGGAGGGAGAGAGGGAAGATGAGAGACAGGGGAGCTACCACTGACCTCGCTGGCTCGAACAAGGTCCACGGAGGTTAGGTTCCATGCTACCTCCTTGCTTTCTCTCTGAATCACTTCATTTTGAAGGTTTTTTGCAGCAATTTCTACCAATCTGTTAAGAAATGAGAGAAAACTGGAGCTTGCAGGAAATGCTGGGCAGGACTCGGGCTTCCCGCTCTTCCATCAGGCCCCAGCCCCTAGAGGCTCCCCCGGCGGCCGACCCCAGGGCAGGTGGGGGGGCTAACCTGGCTGCACGAAGCTTGTACGCTTCTGTCAGGCTGTCAGGGCTGTCGATGTCCACCACGGTTGGCCACATCGCCACCTGCCGTGGCTGGATGCGCTGAGTGGGCAGGTCATTCAGGTAGGACACCATGCCGCCCACCAGCTTCCCTGAGTGCACCTGGTCGTAACTTTTCATCAGGAACCTAGAAACCACCAGGACACATGCTTTCAGCACCTACGCTTCTCGGCAGAGAGACACTCTTGCAACAACTTTAAGTAATGCAACAGGTGTCTTGACTTGCTCGGCCGCCCACGGGATAACACGGGCGGGTGAGATGGAGGCAAAACCACCTTTCTCAGGAACAAATGTAACGTGAAGCACAAACGTGGGAACAGGAACCGACGAAGAGGACTCAAGCAGTCTTAGTTATGTGAGAGACAGAGACACAGAGAGAGAGCGAGAGAGACAGAGAGAGAGAGAGAGAGCGCACACGCGCGCAGGCAGGGGCAACAGGCAGAGGGAGAGGGAGAGACAATCCCAAGCAGACTCCACACTGGGTGCGGAGCCTGGCACCAGGCTCAATCCCGGGACCCTGAGACCACGACCTGCGCTGAAACCAAGAGTCGGACACTTAACAGAGCCGCGAGGGCGCCCAACGCCATAAGGACAGCTAAAGCACAGAGCGGGTTCTCACCTCGCTGTCTGCAGCATCATGACGGTGTTCTCGCCCTCAAAGGTGCAGGTGGGGGTAAAAGTGACGTAGATATTCGGAAGGCCGCTGCAGTGAGAGTAGCCGTGCCCGCCGCACGCCATCCGACAGGCTTCGATAGCGGCATTCGTTGTCCAGGAGGTGAAAGCCTTCAGGCCGGCGACGAGGGCGTGGAGCTGAGGGGAAGCGAGGCTGTCAGGGAGCAGGGGGCGCCCCCAGTCCCAGCCACCCCAGGAAGCCCTCCCTTCCTCACCGGACAGTGCCAGCCACGCGCCCCATCCCCTGGCATGTGTACAAACTAGAGCACGGCCGTCTCAGTGGACTGAATTTGTACTGTTCCCCACACTCCCTTCCACAATGTTCCACTTGGCAAAAAAGTCACCACTATGTTCCTTTGATTAATAAACGACCACCGTGGTATCGTGCTTCTGAAACTTAAAAACAAAACCCAAGGGGCGCCTGGGTGGCTCAGTGGGTTAAGCCGCTGCCTTCGGCTCAGGTCATGATCTCAGGGTCCTGGGATCGAGTCCCACATCGGGCTCTCTGCTCAGCAGGGAGCCTGCTTCCTCCTCTCTATCTCTCTGCCTGCCTCTCTGCCTACTTGTAATCTCTGTCTGTCAAATAAAATAAATAAAATCTTAAAACAAACAAACAAAACAAAACAAAACCCACATATCTTCTGATCTGGTTCACTTTCAATGAAAAAAATGGCTGAATCTTTTGAGAACATGTGGATTCTTCTCAAGAAAGCCCTCCATGTACTTTTCCCTGGATGTTATCCAACCAGCGAATGTCAAACAGAAGGGAGCCCGCAAGTGAATGAGAAAACACATACCTCGGGCAGTTCACTCAGATCCCCTTGGCCAATACCCTCGTTAATCCGATGGTAGGTCTCCTTCACGTATGCGCCCACAAACTGGAAGGCATAGGCAGTGGCCAGGAGTGGGAAGAGTTTATACTGCTGGGTCTGAAAATCCAAAATCTGTGGTTCTGGTTCACTAAAGGACAGAGAAGAAACAAAAGTAAACATTGACACAGAACTTAATACGCACCAGATTCGGGTCTACACACTTCGACATACTGCGTACATTCTCCCCATTCCACCGAGGGGAAAACAGGTTAAGAACCTGTCTGAGGTCACACAGCCAGTAGGTGGCGGATCCTCTCTCAATTGAAATCTAGGTTATCTGGCTCCAGAAAACCATGTTCTCAACTACCTTGCTGAACTGCCTAGGCAGATCAATTTTCCGGCTGTGAAGTTCACATCCATCCTCGTCTCTGCAGTATGACGAAGGAAACTGTCGCAGAGCAACATTCAAAAATCAAAGTTAAGTTCCCAGAAGGAAAGCAATGATAAAGAAGTCTAACACACTACATGGCTGAATAAACTATTTTAACCACAATTCTGGAAAAGACCCAATGCACGGAGTTAAATATTTGACAACTAAGAGGGTCAGCTCTTACCGATTTCGTTACTCCTTCAATAGGAGTTAGAAAGGTCATGAGGGAGTCAGGCTCAAGTGAAAGGCAGCAAGACTGCACTGCGGCTATGAACACAGTCGGAGCCCCACTCATGCCATTCCCACCGTTCAGGACTTTCAAACTGCCTTTAGTGTTCTAAACATTTCATTTTTTGTTTAAAGATTTTAGTATTTATTTGAGAGCGAGCGAGCGAGCGTGAGCGTGTGTGCACACAAGCAGGGGAAAAGGGAGAAGCAGGTTCCACGCTGAGCAGAGAGCCCAACATGCGGCTTGATCCCACAGTCTGGGATCTTGACTCGAGCTAAAGGCTGACAACTTAGCCTCTAACCCAGGCACCTCTAATCATTTCATTTATAGAGTTCTAGTAATATTACTGATTTTCTTAGGTTAAAAATAGTAAGGTGGCTACCCTCATCTTTCTACTTAAGAAAAGGCAGTCTGGTTTCTAAGGAGCAGACCCAGCACACTGCCCCCTTGGCTGATTTTGCATGGCCAACTCACAGTCTCGAGATCACATTTGGGGATTTTGATATTGGAATGGGGTCGAAGGTGGGGGTCTTCAGCACTGAGCCCATCTCAGATGCCTCCCTTACCCTGGCTTGATTTCAGACTGGTGCCTCACAGCGCTATAGCGGATAGCAATGGTGCAGGCCTTGGACAGGGACCGGGCGGCTTCTCCCACGAGGAACGACCTCACAAAGACCATGGTCCCATAGGTCAGCTTGTTACTCACAGGTTTCACGTACGTGCCATCAGGCTTCACCTGGACAAAGAACACAGGACTGATGCTTCCCTCCATTAAAACTTGAGTGGCAGTCTGTGCTCATGATTCTCAAAGGGTGGTCCCCAGAATGGCAGCATCTCCTGGGAACTTGCTAGAAACACAAAATCTCATCCCCACCCTGACCTACTGGACACAGCCCTCCAGAGGGTTCTAACACATGCTGAAGTATGAGACCCACTGGTTTAGCAAACTAGAATATGTTCTTCATACCTGCCAACTGCTTTTGATTTCATGGTCATTAAGAAAAGCAGCATCAGAAGTAAAAACATGTTACTACTTTCTCAAAGAACAGACCCTCGCAACCCCGTGGTGACAGACAGCTACCGACCGAAACCCCACGTTGGACACCTCTGCTGCGCCAACATACCTGGGCGTACTTCATCAGCATGTTTTCTCTGGGAATACGGTAATTGTCCATCTTCAGGTAGCCGTTGTCCATCTCATCATAGCCAAATTTGGGCCCGATGTCTCCCACGGTAATACCTAACACAGATGAAAGGCAATCACAAGGTGTTCATGCTCCGCAATTCCAGGCTTGCCTGGCTCTCTCGTTGTGTTACACTTTTTGCAGAAGAATGTCATCAGTTTAGTTTCGCAACTCAACAGCAGATGAACGATTCTAACCTGGCAAAGGCTTATGCGTCCCAATTTCACGAATGGGTACGATGAAGGCGTGTAGCCCGTAGCACTTCCCCTTAGTGATAAGCTGGGCAAGAACTATTGCATGATTCGAAGTCTTTCCAACTGTAACATCAGAAAGGAGACAGAAGTGAGCAAACTCTTACACCTTTCAAAGGACAGAAATAGAAAAGATGGGGGGAAACCGGACGTAAAAACCAGCCTCCATCGATACAGTGGACCCAAGAAGCTTCTGATAGTCCCACACCCAGTTTTCTGAAAGAAATTCACTTAAGCTGATTGCCATTAAAATATATCGAATTCTGGCAAAGAAATCCTTCATTTTATATATATAAAAGCTTTTATACTCACTTTACTGAGACATTATGGACCTACAGTGTTTGTAAGTTTAAGGCATACAGCTTGTTTATTCGCTAGTAATCCTTCATTAAAAAAAAAACTTCACTAAAAAATTTACTTTCTTTTCTACTTATCTCTCATTCATTTACATGAAATTTTTTTTAGGATAACCATAAGAACATTAATTTATTTCCTTTTCCTCCCTTAATGAAGTGCTTTCCAAAACAATGGCCACTAGCCACAAGTGGCTATTTACATTTAAATTACTTATAACCACACAAGGAATACGAAGCTGGTTTAAATGGTGACTAAGGAAACTGCTAATGATGGGAATGCTCAGAGGAAAACTTAAAAGAGAGTAAGACAGCCGTCTCTCTGCGCCTTTAAGTGGAGGAAGGTCTACAACAGGCACCACAAGAGGCTGTTGACGGCTGTGAAGAGTCTGAGACTTCAGCGTTTCCCGTATTCCAAAACGATATTCTCATATATGCTAAACACTTGCATTTATAATTAATTATTAATTATAATAATTACAATTATTGTATAAGTCTTGTAGTAACTCTTCAAAACCCCCAATAAATGCTAAGAAATTCACATACGTCCACCAGGCCACCACTTGATGGAGGTCACAGTAGGGCTGTTGAGAATGAACTCCTGAGTTTCAGGGTCGTACGTGGCTGTGGTTTCCAAGCCTCGGAGATGAGTTCCTACGGAAGTAAGGTACATTCACCTTGGCTAAAGTATGGGAACAAACAAGCACAGGGTAAGATCTCCCGCCCCGTCCTTTCAGCTCTATTACCTCAGAGAACAACAAAATCTAACAACAAGAAGACATCTGTAGATAAGCTACAAATGGTTAATAACCAAGATACATACTTCCCTGTACTATTTTTTTTTTTTTTTTTTTTTTAAGTAAACCCAGTTGGGGCTTGAACTCATGACCCTGTGATCAAGAGTCACATGCTCTACCCACTGAGCCAGTGCCCCAGAATCTCTATACTCAAACCCGGCAGCTTCTATCAAGGGAAAACAAATGTCAAGCATGTTCTATCTGTGTACTTCAGTTAATGCACCTCTATTTAGATCAAAAGAAAATGTAAAGGCAGCTTAGAATCTTATTTTCACAAGGTCATAGGATAGGAACATAACAGGGAAGTTAACTGCCTTTCTAAAAATAACATCTCTAAGTTTAAGCGTGCCAATTTCAACCCATGTACGCTGTCTACACACCAGTTCAACACTCTGGGCTTCTCTGTTTACAAAGACTAAGATAACCGGTGACAGAAAGAGACTCCAGCCAAAGTTCTCATAAATTAAAGACTTATTTTAGAATGATTGCTAGAACGGAAAATAAGAACTTTAAAAAGATATAACCGCCATGGGGAAAAGAGACCTGGAACAATGACTTTTTTTTTTCTTTTTTGATTTCTAAAAGTCTGATAATAAGGTCTGAATGCGCTCTATGATATCCAATGTCAGGCCTTAACTTTGACCTGGCTGGTTCATTACTGTGAGTAGTCTCATGTTCCCAGTCTCATGTTGACTGGAGATGGACAAAGATTTGTGCTTTAAATCCTAATACAAATGCGCCAAAATCCTATGAAAACAGTTACAGATAAATGTTCTAAGTGATACTTCCTCTAATTATACTATCCCGAAGCAAATGCTGAGAACCTTTTCCCAAACTGCTTAGGTAACTCTAGATCTCATTAAAAACTTAAACTTTGGAACACTTAGGAACTTCCAAGTTGAGGAACAGAAATGATCACTTCATGTGTGATCCACAACCTTCTCCAGTACATGTGAGAACCAAGGAACCAGACACTTTCAGCAAAGAAGCTTTTTATAGGAAAAGAAGTAACAGAATAATAGAAAAGATAATGACAAAATGTTTGCAAATACACAATGGACTGGGTCTTGTGAGAACCCTGTAAATTACAACTTTGCAGCAGGAGCCAAATTAGCTATACAATTAAGATAAAGTTGCAGAGAAATGAACACGTAGCAAATATACATTAGATCGGTTGTGAAACCTCAAAGTCGGAAGAGAAGATGGAAGGAAACGAACAGCAAACAGACACACCAATTCAGACCAGATTCACAGGGACAGCCCCTCCCTCCAAAACCAACTGCCTGGAAGTACGGCTTATCTTTATCCCCCCCCCCCCAATAATCTTTGGCCAAGCTGCCTTCAGAACATGATTGAATTTACTGAATCAAGGCACAAAAAAGATCAAGGTATAAAATGTTCACATTATGGTAATATAAGCCACTCATTTCCCTCAAGCAAGTCAGAGAGCACCTGCACTACTGATCTGTGCTGCTTCTGGAATCTGGGCATGCTCATTAAGGTATCCCTAGGAAAGGTAATCAGACAGTGATGGAGAAAGATGGATCGGATGCTACATGCACCTAATTCTACACAACTCCAAGGAACTTGGAAAACCACTCAGTAAATAAATCCTGACTCGGTATTCTTGACCCCCAGAGGGGAACCACGAAAAAGAATAATCAGCATAGTTCTGTGATAACATAACCTTTCCTTTCCACTGACCAAAGCCATGTCTATGCCAAGACTCGCGTGTGCAGAAACCCTGGCCTCTGCAGGGGGATCAGGGCACACGGGTGCGCCCTTGCTACACGCGAGGGGCTGTCCACATACATACCTAAGCCTGCAGAGCCCCGCCCAGCCCCGAAGGTAGACTGAACGCATCGTACCATGGCCCATCTCTGTCTGGGCATAAGTGCCAATGATCTCCAAGTTCCAGGCGGGAATGAAGAAGCGCTCCTGCTGCTCCGCGGTCGCCTGGTGGAGTAAAGTGGGCAAGAACATGCCCAAGTGGAGATCCAGAGGCTCAGGCCGCCCTCGGTGCACAAAACTTCGAAGCAACACCAAGGACGGGCATTTGAGAGAAGAGTCATCAGGTGTGAGAGAAACGGCAATGTACAGAGTGAGAGGAAGGAGAGAAAAAACCTTCTGTAAGTATGAATTAGTTGGGTAGACATCATCATGGGTGGGAGTGCTGCCCCTTTCTGTATGACTTTCACCAACTCTCGGCAAATTTCATTTTTCTTAAGTGGGCGAGAAGTTTGTTCTTCTGCTGCTCGGCTCTGACACAATCGGTCTTGGCGAGCACTGGCTGCCGATTCTGAAGCCTGTGCCGCAAAAACGTGCGAGGCAGGGAGAGGAGTCCAGCCTTGCAATAAAGCAAAGACAATTAAAAAATCTGAAGCGGTTGTATGGGATGGAGAAGTTAAGCTGTGCAATGATTTACTCTGATGAGGTGAGACGGGGGAACTGTTCTCTCAAATGGACAAATGCTCCCCCAGACGAAAGGCTTTTCTAGAAGCAATTTTAATTGCTTCTAGGCTGGAATCCTTCGTGTGTGTCCATAAAACAACCAGCAAAAGCCACATTCCTTACATAAATCTGTTTTTTTAAAAAATCTGGTTGTTTCATTTAGGTTCATCACAAATATCCAGCCATGCCCTGTTGAAACAATTTAATGCAAAAACTGGCAGCACTCCTCACCCAGTGATTAATATCAGAAATAAAAAAAAGACATGCAATTTCTCGGAAAAGACCACAATAATAATTACAAATAACTGATTCATGCATAACAAGCCAATTATATGGGGATTATCACTGCTGATAATAAACACCTTAGTTTTAGTAATTCTGAATCCATTTATTTATTTATTTACGACTGAGCCAGACAGGCGCCCCTGAATCCACTTTCTTTCTTCTTCTTCTTCTTTTATTATTATTATTATTATTTAAAGATTTTATTTATTTATTTGACAGAGATCACAAGCAGGTAGAGAGGCAGGCAGAGAGAGAGAGGGAGAAGCAGGCTCCTTGCTGAGCAGAAAGTCCGACGCGGGGCTCGATCCCAGGACCCTGGGATCATGACCTGAGCCAAAGGCGGAGGCTTTAACCCACTGAGCCACCCAGGCGCCCCCTGAATCCACTTTCTAAAGTCATTCTTTTCCACTTAAAATTTGCAGATGCCTTAGACTTCTGTGTGAATTACTTTCTAGTGGGAAATAGATTGAAATGTCTTCGTTATCTTGTCACATTACTGGAATCCCACTGAACTTCCAAATCTAGCTTAACCGACTCTATACTGCTCCTTATTATTCTCTTTAATTATCTTAGAAATTAGCCTATGTGACCTTTCAGTTTTAAAACCTCTCAGTTTGGGGCACCTGGGTGGCTCAGTGGGTTAAAGCCTCTGCCTTCGGCTCAGGTCATGATCCCAGGGTCCTGGGATTGAGCCCCACATGGGGCTCTCTGCTCAGCGGGAAGCCTGATTCCTCCTGTCTGCCTGCTTGTGATCTCTGTCAAATAAATAAATAAATAAATAAATAATAAATAAAATCTTTTTTAAAAACCCCAAACCAAAACACCTTCTCAGTTTGTCCAGAAAGGAAGAAGGAAAATACCAGTGGAGCACTGGCTGCTCGCAGAGGGCTGATCAGCTCGGTCTTCTGATTGCAATGGTTACTTCGTTACCCAATCACAGAAAAGTCAAAGGTTGTTTGACCCACTTTTTAAAAAAATTAGGCTGAGGTGAGGGAAGTGCTCTCAGATCAGGAATATAATGGCAGAAGGAGGACAAGAATCCCACCACCTGATCACATCTTTTGATTGTGGAAATTCTCATACAGGTGCCGCCAGGACCCTGCTCTAGGAGGAGGACACCAGAGACACCCAGGAGAGCGGGCCGCAGCGCTGCGCTCTCTGCCAGTGGCAACTTTAGCCCTGGTGGAAACTGCGGGGGAGGCCCACGGAACCTCTCTGTACTACCTCTGCAGCTTCCTATGGATTTATAAGCATTTCAAAATAAAGAGTTAAAAACAGTGGAAACCCTCCAGAAAAACACAATCGCGTGAGGAGTACTCTCCCTCACAAGAAGGAATGCCTTCGCCTCTGGGTTTTAATTTAAAAGAACGGTGCCTAGGAAGAAAAATCAGCATACACCTGGGACCTGATAGGAGGAAACCGGTGGAACCAGGACTGACCCCTGTGGCCTGGGACCTGCCACTTTCAGTGCTGAAAGCCTACTTGGCATTGCTAGAACCCAGAGCGATTCCTGGGAAGGGACGGGCCACTCTGATGCAGTCCACCAGACCCACAGGAGGGGGTCTACATCAGTATGCTGGAAAAAAACAATGCCAGCGTTACCACAAAACACACAGAATAGGGCAGGGCAAAATACTGTAATCAGAAACCGCTCTGAGACTGAAGAACGTTTTTAGGAGAAAAAGATCTCTTGTGACTAGGGTAAGGATTATGCACAAGTGGATGAAATTTAGACATGTTACAAGGGGAAAGTGACCTGGATAGTTTCTTTGACTTGAAATTAAGTATTTGTTGTAAAAAGTTGGTTATGCATGATAAAGATTATATATTATTTTTAAATCCTTTATTTTAAAATCACAAAGCTCCAACATTTTACTTTGATGAAGTGCTACTGTTAATCTTTTTAAAACCATGACACTGAAAGGCCTTTCCAGTCTCTCCCTCTACACGACCTAGGGCTGGCAGCCAATGCTGAGGACAAAATGATTAGATTAATAATACATTAAAAAAGGAAGGACTTAAAATAGCATCTCTGTGGGCAGCATGATTATAATCCTAGGAATCAACAACAAAATACCACCGATAATAAATATATTTTAAAAAGCTGTACGCTCTAAGGAAAAGAAAAAAATCACTGCATTCTTATCCATCAGGACGCTTTAAGCAGAAACCTCAGTAAAGAGAAAAGCAATTTACAAACACAACAAAATATTTAAAATCTGTTACATAACTTTGCTCAGGATATTAACGATTTAACTAGGGAAAAAGAAATCAATACCTAATAGGATGAATAAAAGAAGTTATACCTAACAGGAAAGAAATTGCTAATTCCTAGGTCAAAAAGTCAGTCCTTTATTATAATAAAGATAATACTTCCCAAGAAATACAAGGATTTAATGTAACATGGATTTGAAATTCCTGCAGAATATAATTTAGAATTTAACAAATTAAGACTGGATTTCGCCTAGAAGAATAAATATACAAGAACACCAAATATGAGGGTCTTAAAATATAACAGGAGGCTTATCCTATCAGATTTTTAAATATCTTGCAAAGCAACAATGAACCAATCTTTATGATGTTAGGAGAAAAACAAAGGGACTAATAAATATATGTTAAGGTTCCAAAATAAACTGAAACTATTAATAAAACTCTACGAAGAACTGGAAAGAACAACCGGGAAAAAAAACTACTAGCTAATAAATAAAAACAGCACGGGATTCATTCATCATTCTACACCATATACAAGTCAAAACATTAAACATAAATTGAACAAAAATACTGGAAGAAAATAAGAGAATAATTATCCAAGATATGAAGAAAAAAAATGTGTACCCATTCAGAGAAGGATGCATTCTATACGTAAAGCCAAAATGTTTAACAAAACAGAAGGCAAGAGAAAAAAATACTTGAAGCATCCAACATAATCATGTAAGATCAATGTACAGATTTTATCCAATCAACACGCAAAGGAGAAAAACCCAGTTTATACACAGGAAATACAGACAGTAAGCCAACACGTCCAAGCTTGCTGGCATTGGAAAATGAAAACTTTAACTCTTAGATATGTATTAAAGTAGCAAAAAACATTAAAGCAACCACATTGATGGGGCTTCTGGAGACAGAGCACACAAATAATTTGCTAAATACACTATAAACCAGTTCTGTGTTTCCAGAAGTCTTAAACTATGCAACAAAAGCTATTGAATGGTCCCTCCTTTCAATGCAGTAGTTTACTTCTGAGAAAGTTATTCTGAAGGCATAACCTCAAAGGCCCTGGTTTTTGCAGTTTATATTGTTACAAACCATCATGTGGGGAATTAGAAGAGCCTCCAGACATAGGGAGCGAGCCACATGGGCTCCAACGGGGAAGAGACTCAGTGGGAAGGAAGACAGGAGACAGAGAAGTGAAAATACGGGGGAGAAAGACTAGTGATGGGCACAACCACGTTCACGATTTCTCAAGTCCCAAAGGAAGAGAGTGCGTTAGTTCCTATCTGAGTTCTGCACCAATCTGCAAGGAAGATAACTGGGTATTGCAGAAGCTCTATTTTCTTGGAGGACAACAGCAGAAAACAAAGGAAGGAGAATTGCCATAAGGTGGCCAAGAACTTGAAGTGACCACGTACCTGTGAAGACCAAGCATACTACCTGCTTTGGGACCTGGAGAAATGCAGGGTCAGGAGGGTTCCTGCTGGGCCACACTCCATGGACAGTCCCTTCGGCACCAGAACCCCCGGCAGAGGGCGCGCCCTTGAGCCTGGACCTCTGCCCTGGAGTAAAGAAGGCTCACGGACCCCTAGACCAAGCGGGCGTCGCAGTTTGTGGGCCTCTACAGACAGGCGAGTTATTTAGAGGAGGGACAAGAGAAAGCAGGTGATGGAGATGTCGTGCAGGGGACTGAATTTTAAGACTCTTCAGGATCCTGGAAGGTGCTGGAGCAGGGCTGTCTCCTCAATCCCAGCTGCATCCTAGAGCCCAGAGAATCCCACCTTGAAGGCAGAGCCAATTCCGAGACACCTGAGGTAATCACTGTTGGCCGGTCAACATTCTGGTCTTCAGATCGAACCTTCCACCCTCCATCTGCACGATGTCTCCATGCATGTTTCCAGTCTCTCTGATGTCAAAGGACTGATTGTTCTACACAAGGCTGCACTGTCACAGGACACAAATTCACCGACAGACTGACTGGTGCCCCCGGGGAAAAGGACAGCAGTGGGCGAAGCCCAACAAACCCCAATGTGAACGGACAAGGCCCCAGCGGGGAACAAGACCTGATGTCACAATTCTGTTCACGAAAATGCAAGAGATTAACACAAAGTTGGTTCAAGTACAAGAAATTACCTGAAAGAGAGAAGCAATAAGGGAAAGAAAACTCACAAAAAATGCCAACTCACCCAGAACAACACAGGACCTCAGATCAATTTCTGGGCTCCTCAGACCAGAAACTTCAAGTCCTCGTTTTTTCCTCTCCTTCAAAATTTAGGGCAAATATGCATTTACAACGTACTTTATAGAAGCGGAAGGGTTAGACCAGAGACACACATATCAAACTCATTTAGCCTCAGAAAAATTTAGATCTTTATGCCCCCTATGAATAGCATGGACTAGAAGTCAAAGAAATTCCACAAGGATGCATACTTAAACAAAAGAAGGGTTGTGTACCACAAAGCTATTTCAAGATTACAACACACACACACACACACACTCCCCCCCTTTCCCCCCTAGCCTCCAGCCCCTATCCCCCAGACAGGAAGACCTGGATGATGTTCCATTCCTTCCCTTAGGAACCTTTCTTGAGGCTGCTGATTTCAGTATCGGCTATCCTAAAGCCGAAGGGCTGGGTGTTCGGGCTGGGTGTTCGGAAGACAACGTCACAACCAGAATCTGCAGCTCTCAAGGGGATTATGATAAAGAACATTTCCTTAAACTATTCCACCAAACCCAAAAGCACCAAATCAAACACAAAAATGAAGTTTTCATGCTATTTGCATCTCCTTCTCTCCTTACTTACATAATGGTGGCCTTATGATAAATTAGGGAACGACAAGGCAGCTCAAATCTGAAACCCCCAAACCTCCCAATGGCCTTTGTCTGTGAAAACGAACGTTCTTTTCATTCAGACCAAACACAAACTTTCTGAAAGGAGCTGGCCTAAGTTTATAAACATTTTTTTTAAGTGGACAGCACGCCCAGCATGGAGTCCAATGTGGGGCTCAAACTCACGACTCTGAGATCAAGACCTCAGTTGGATGCTTAACCGACTGAGCCACCCAGGCACCCCATTATTATGAACAATTTAACCAAGAATGACTGGCAATCCAAAGTCCAGAAATATGTAAAGAAAACAAGTATAAAAAAAGACTGCTGTAACCAAATGAAAAGAATCATGCACTTTTTCCCAACCTGCCTTCTAAGCCTGCTAGTGGGCAATGAAAGAAAGAGTAATTAAATGCTCTAATCCTCTGTCCCCCTTAAAGTCCACATTTTTGGCTTCATGAAAGCAGAGAGGCAACCTTCAGATATTGCTAAGGCATTAACACTCCCAAGAATTTCCAACAAAGTCTCTCTTTATAATTAGACGCCAACGCAATTTTGCCACATTTTCAATCTCATCTTTCCAAACTGCTCAACAGCCATTAAAATGGGGTATACGTAGTAAGGGTAAAAAGACTTTTAGAAATAACAATGAAGGATGTTTCAGGCTAGAGTCTTGGACCAGTTTGTGGGGAAATGACTATGAGAAATGAGAAGCTGAATTTTAAGGCTTAACAACTGAAAGACAAAATCCCAAAAGTGTAGCAGCAGGAAAAACCAAACATCAGGAGTCATTTATCAGTTTAAGTCCTGAGGTGGGTTACCCCCTGACCCTCAAATGTGGACTAACCGTGGCCCATTTCCGTCTGGGCGTAGGTGCCAATTATCTGGAGTCCTTGGGATGAAAGCAGCCATTTCTCCTGCTGAGCAGTGGTGCCCTGATTCAGCAAGGTAGGAATAAACATGGAGAAATTGAGGCCCACAGGTTCCACAAAATTGACCATATGTATTCTACAGGAGAGAAAAGAAAAGGATCTCAGCCTTACTCCAGAAACTGCATTCTACCACACATTCTTGCCAGACAACTATGGCCTTCAGCATTGAGGCTGGGAAAATTCCAACCATTCTCTTAAGAAATTAAATGTAAAATTTACCCTTTTCCCACCTAAAAGGCCAAATCCAGTGCTATCCACCCCTTCCCCACCCAAGTCGTTTCACAACCAGAATTCTTTAATTCTACACTTCAGCCAGGAAGCAAATACTACCTCAGGTTTTAGCCTAAGAATCCCTTTTGGTTTATTTGGTTTTGTTGGTGTCATCTGTTGGTTTTATCGCATTCTCTGGAGTGGGTGTGTTTGCTTTATTTTCAAGTTTTACTTGTCTTGAAAATCAAAAAACTCCATGGAATATTTATTTGTAGAGCTAGGAACAACATCTGCTGAAGAATAGGTTAATCTTTCCCTAGGTAACACCAAAGCCAACATCCAGGATAGTAAATACACATTCCAGGGCCAAACCACAGATCTCTAAAGGTCTTCAGAGTCTGAAGGTGGGTCAACAGAAATGGGAGAATGTCACACATTTATCTCTGACGGTGTCTGATGTTTACTCCAGACTAAGGGAACTCCAATCACACTGAAATTCTGTCTCCAACTATTTTCTCATAAAACACAATCTTGAGGGGCGCCTGGGTGGCTCAGAGGGTTAAGGCCTCTGCCTTCGGCTCAGGTCATGATTCCAGGGTCCTGGGATCGAGCCCCGAGTCGGGCTCTCTGCTCAGCGGGAAGCCTGCTTCCTCCTCTCTCTCTCTCTGCCTGCCTCTCTGCCTGCTTGTGATCTCTCTCTCTGTCAAATAAATAAATAAAATCTTAAAAAACAAAAACAAAAACAAAAAACACCACAATCTTGAAACAGTCAAAATACAAACCATCTATACCAGTCAGCCTTGGCTATATTGTGAAAGGTCTTACTGGTGTCTACTTTGTTCTATCTCAATAAAGAGCTCAAAGTACAAAGTAAGGAGCACCTAACTGATCCTCATGACTGCTAGAGGAATGAATACGAAGCAGTGTCACCAGTTTATTGTGGTCTGTCCAGTGAGCAAGGCCTGAATTTAAAAAAAGGAGGCAGAAGGCTGCCAATTCACTTTGAGGCTCGAAGATCACCTTTTAGGGGTGCTGGGGACAGACTGAAACACCTAAGGAACGCTTGCATCCAAGGAATATAAAAAACGCCTTTTTAACCTGGAGGTTCCATAATGTTTACACCAATATTGAATGTCAATTTAAAGTGACTGGAGGGCGGAGCGCCTGGGTGGCTCAGTGGATTAAGCCTCTGCCTTCGGCTTGGGTCAAGATCCCAGGGTCCTGGGATCGAGCCCTGCATTGGGCTCTCTGCTCAGCGGGGAGCCTGCTTCCCCCTCTCTCTCTGCCTGCCTCTCTGCCTACTTATGATCTCTGCCTGTCAAATAAATAAAATCTTTATTAAAAAAAAAAAATAAAGTGACTGGAGGGAGAGGAAAAAGGGGAGGTGTGAACAGAAGTGAGTCAGCTTCCAAGTGACTTGGGTCAACAGGAGCTGGCGGCTGCTGGACAGTGGAGAAGCAGTGCCCGCCACACCGAAGTGGGAGTTCAAAGCCTGATGGGGTAGATAAATGCGGATGTCATTCTCTCAAAGGAAAGAGCCCCACAGCATTCCCCAACAATTACATTTCACTAAAAGAGGAAACGAACTTATGAGAGTTTCTGAGGAAGAGAAGCAGTTGTTTAGGTGCCCAAAATAGGGGCAACATAAGACACTCCTATTCCCTGGAAGGGAAGGGAGGCTGTGGGGTTGGTTATGTGAAATCATGATACCGACACAATATAATTCTAAGAAATTCAGAGGGAAAAACACAAAACAAAAACTGTGGACGGTTTATGTTAATAAACATACTGAGATTCTTTTTTGAGGATACTTGAAAATCAACTCATGAACAAAACATTAGTGCTCATTTTTCAATTATGTTTAATCACTCCTGAAGATGCTTTTCAAGCAATCGGCTTTAAAAACCTGGGGCGCCTGGGTGGCTCAGTGGGTTAAGGCCTCTGCCTTCGGCTCAGGTCATGATCCTAGGGTCCTGGGATCGAGCCCCGCGTCGGGCTCTCTGCTCTGCAGGGAGCCTGCTTCCTCCCCTCTCTCTCTCTGCCTGCCTCTCTGCCTACTTGTGATTTCTCTCTGTCAAATAAATAAAATCTTTAAAAAAAGAAAATAAATAAATAAATAAATAAAAATAAAAACCTAAGGAGGGGGATGCCTGTTAAGTGTCTGCCTTTAGCTCAGGTCATGGTCCTGCAGGCCTGCAGTCCTGGGATCAAGCCCTTGGGGTCTCTGCTCGGCGGGAAGCCTGCTTCTGCTCTCCTACTATCCCTGCTGTGTTCCCTCTCTAGCTGTCTCTCTATCAAACAAATAAATCAATCTTAAAAAGAGAAAAATTAAGAAATGAAAAACCTAAGGAGGGTAACAGAAACCATAGCTGATCTTCATTAGAATTTTAAATTACTTTAGTTTTCTCTTCATAGGAAACAGGATATTTAAAAGACAAAATTGTGGGAGAGGAGATTAGGAAAACAATTTTTACATTCCCCGAACAGCAAGGTTTTTTCACCAAGGCCTGAAGAGAACAATTCTGCTGCTCAAGTTGAGAAATCTCAAAGTATCTTACTAATTTTCCACCAACTTCAAGATATTCCCATATATGGGGGCACATGGGTGGCTCAGAGGGTTAAAGCCTCTGCCTTCAGCTCAGGTCATGATCCCAGGGTCCTGGGATCATGACCTGAGCTCTCTGCTCAGCAGGCAGCCTGCTTCCTCCTTTCTCTGCCTGCCTCTCTGCCTACTTGTGATCTCTCTGTCAAATAAATAAATAAAATCTTAAAAAAAAAAATTCCCATATATGAATTTTGAGATATGAGAAATAATTATAAAGAAACCAGTAAATGCTTAGGGTGCCTGGGTGGCTCAGTCATTAAGCATCTGCCTTTGGCTCAGGTATGATCCCAGGGTCCTGGGATTGAGCCCCACGTCAGGATCCTGGCTCAGCAAGGGAGTTGGCTTCTCCCTTTCCCATGCCTCCTGCTTGTGTTCCCTCTCTCACTGTCTCTCTCTCCGTCAAATAAATAAATAAAATCTTAAAGAAAACAGTAAATGTTCAAAATCCCTTTAAAGAGAAATACTACTATATTTCATCAGTTCTGGCAATACGGCACCAACGGAGCATTTACAAAATCAGACGCATCTTACAAGTAACAGGAGGTCATAGCTAATTGGCAGCACTTTTTCTTTCTTAGTGGTACATGAAACTTGGGTGTGAGCTACAGTCAATGGTGGGCTTGGATTCAACAGCATTTAGTACTGCCAAGACTCATTTTCAATCCCCTTCTTTCACATAAGCTGATCTCCCTAGAAATACAGGAAGGATGTCAAAAGGTGTGTTAAACTTTGTACTCTAGAGCCACCTGGCTCTCTCGGGCTCCGGTCATGCAAGATCCCGGCATCCTGGAATCAAGCCAGGCCCGGAGCCTGCTTCTCCCTCTCCCTCTGTCTGCTGCTTCCCCTACTTCTGCTCTCTCTGTGTCAAATAAGTAAGTAAAATCTTTAAAGAAACAAAACAAAAAAATCCTTTGTACCCTATAATCCCCAAACAGCAAGTTCTGTATCATAAAAAGTGACAGGCAAAATAACCGGGTCATGTCATCTGCTGTTTTAAGCCACATAAAGGCATGGGCTCTGTTTCATTGTGACTTCACTCCACTCTGCTTACACACTACAAACCAACACTGACTACGGTATCTCATCAATTCTGAAATGCACTGCATCGACCACTTAGAAGTAAAACAGAACAAATCTCTTTTTTGGGGATTGCTTAAAAAAGGGTAAAATCTTACATTTTTGAAGTTTACCTAAAACCCAACTCAGGTGATTGAGAAACATAATCTTCCAGGAGGCACTCTACCTCAATATCCCCACAGCCGTGAGTTACAAATGTCAAAAGCAAAAAAGGACATTTGGAATTTGATAAACAACTTTGATTCTGACTACTGAAAATAAGTAAATCATAATTTTATGACTAAAAGGAAGAGGAATTCTCAGTCCTAAGGCATACAGTAAATGATTCCATTCCCCCAAACACTAAACGGGTTAGACTGAAAAAATTAGATATTAAATGTCTGAGAGGCAGTAGAATAAAGAAGAAATTTCCATCACTGTATAAAGGCAAAACTTGTAACATGTTCCCTTTTTCTTGGCTCTTGAATACATACCATTCGTATCATTTAATCTTTATTGATGAAAATAATGGACTTCTAAAATGCTAAAAGCTCCCCAAAAAAGTAAGTGTCCAGGAATGAATAAGAAGTCTAAGACAGCATAGAGGTAAAAGAAATCTTGTACTCGGGTCCGGTAATTAGTGCTCATTGGGATAAAGGGAAAAAAAAAAGTGCTTTACTTCTAATTAAGAAACATAACACAACAAAAAACAGATGGCCTGGAAAAAGAAAAAGAACTACTCTTTCCAGCATTAGTACCAAGGCATGGTTTTAGGAGGTCTCCTATGCCCTTTAAGTAACACGAGCCATTTAGATAACACGGCCACCAAATTGAAGAATGCTAGGTTCTTTACATATTCGCTCTGAAGTTTGACTCGTGTTCTTCATCTACCCCACACGGCCCTTCAGTCTAAACTCAAGCTTTATACGCTCATACTGAAAAGCAATCTGTTATTGCTCCAAAACAGGGTTTGGTCTTGCAACCAAAAATCGAACTCCGCTTCTAAATTTAGCCAACCTTCTCGCTACACAGAGCAAAGGCATTTTGCAATTTGCAATTTAAATCACTCCGCACGGAGATGTCTAGGCCAAACGCAGTGGTACTGATTGCTGGGAACAGAGACGGCAGCCTCTCCATTCCCGATCAGCATTCTACCAACGTCATCCCTTTAAAAGGCCTCCACACAGAAGCCAACCCCGGTTTTCGCTCACATCACTTGCAGGTGGGGTGCAAATACGCAGGCTGAGCCGTCCGACGTCCAGCACGATGAAGGAGGCCACCGCGGGCTGCGCGTTTAAGAGAAGGTTTGCGCTCGGGCACTTAATCGGGGCGCAGGCATACCTACTTTTTAAACCACATGATCTCCTCGGGGTCCGCGATGCCGAACTCCCGCATCTTCCTCACCATGTTGGCACTCTTCCTAACGGCCACCTCGTAGCGCTGGCTGCGGGTGAGGAAATTCAAGTCCTCGTGCTGGAAGTCCGGGTCATTCAGAATCAGGTTCTCTGGAAGAAGGCGAGAGGGCATCAAGAGGAAGACCGAGACGCAGGGCTCCGCGACGCCTCCTGGAATCCCGGCGGGTTTTCCGAGCGCGGGCAGGTGGGCCGACACCCCTCACCCCGCCACAGGCCGGCCCCGGGGGTGGGGGTCCCGGCTCCCGCAAAAGCTGAGCCCGGCGCAGCGGCCCACGCTCCACAGCGCCCCCCGACTCGTCCTCGAGCGAGTGTGGGGCCGCGCCCGGGGAAGGAGGGAGGCCTGGCCCGCCGCCCTCACCGATCTCTCGGCGGCGCCGGGTGTTCTCGGGGCTGCCGTCCAGGACGTGCGTGAGCAGCTCCGGGTTGAAGCTGGCGGCTTCCCGCTCCCTGCGAAGATCTTGGTTCATGGTGGCGACACGCAACGGCGGTGGCGGCAGAGGTCGAAGCGGTGGCGGCGGCGGCGGCGGCGACGACGGGTCTGCGGCGGCGGCGCGGAGCCGGCCCTAAGAGCCGCCCCAGGACCGGCGAGGCCCCGCCCTCGCCCGCCCCGGCCCGCCCCTTCTCCTTCGCCGCGGGCCAGGCGGAGGCGGAGGCGGAGGTGGAGGCGGAGGCGGCGCCGGCGTGGGCGCGGCGACCGTACCCTGCGGTGGGACGGGCGAGTCCTCCGCTCTCGTTCCCGGGATCCCTAACAGCGGCCCCCCGCGGGGAGGCAACCCCGGAAGACCGCCAGGAGACTGCCCCGGGGGCGGGGAGGGAGGCCAGCCGGGCGCTCCTGGTAACCCGCCCCTCCCTCGTCACGCGACCGCGCGGGGCGGAAACGGGGCGCCCACGGGCCGCAGCGACGCCCCAACAGGTTGGCGAGGAGGTAGGGAAGGGGCGGGACAAGGCGGCTGAGGAGGAGTGCGCCTGCGCCGTGGGCCGCGTGGGTCGCGTGGCTTCCGGGTCCAGGTGCTGAGGCCTGAGGGCGGGCGGGGGTGATTTCAACTTCTGGGCCGCGCGGCGCGGCGTTGCCGGGGAGGGTTGGCGTAGGGCTTCGCCGGACCCTCCCGGACTGGAGGAAAGAGAGGAGGAGGACAAGAGTCGCCCTGGCAAGAGGCCTCCAGTGGTCTCGTGTTAAGATAATCGCCTCCTTGCTGCCAGAAACGCTGGCTTCGGGGAGCTGGGTGTGGGGTGCGGGCCCTCCTCCCCGGGTATGGGGTGGGTGCGGGCCGGAACGGGACCGAGCGGGCCGCTCACCCGGCTTGGAATGCAGACTTCGTTGCCTTCGCGGTTACCACCGTCGTCATCAAAGCAGTAGATGTCCAGGTGGAGGAAACCTGGTTTCGGAGCATTTGTAATGAAAAGCAAAAGCTCCCCATCCCCGGAGGCAGCGGCTTTTAACCAGTTGTGGTTTTAATTCCGATTACGTAAAATACGTGCTAGCTCTGGATTTTAGTTAGGTTTTGAGTTCCTACCACTGTAGTGAGGATGAGCTCGCAACGCCATCTCCTTTATCTCCCTAGCGCACCCTTAGAACCCGAAACGGGATAGTCATCCACTGCTTTTTATTTTTTATTTATTTTTATCATTTGCTTGACAGAGATCACAAGTAAGCGGGGAGGTGGGGGGGGGAGCAGGCTCTCCGTGGAGCAGAGAGCCCAACGCGGGGCTCGATCCCAGGACCCTGAGACCACGGCCCCAGCCGAAGGCCGAGGCGTAACCTGCTGTGCCACCGAGGCGCCCCATCCACTGTTTTTTTAAAACTATGCGCTTCGGCCTTATTTACTGCATCAGTTTTTAGGAGCAGTCCTGGGAATAGGGTAAGAGAAATGAGGCACTCACCTCCGGTGTAATTTAAGGGAGCACTAAGCAAGATCGAAGATAAGTTCGTTATTACTGATTTTTCTTTTTGCCCCGGACTCCCCAAGATTTCAGGGCTAGGCAGTGCTACTGATTGTTTCTAATGCCTCGCCCCCTGCTCCCCACCCCACCCTATTAAAATACTGAGTTGGCTGCTGTGTGTGGATTGTAGGCCTCTTGGGAAAAACTTGCTCTCCAGGTACCACCAATACAACATTGTAAGACGAAATGAGGTGGTTGCTATTCACGTAAGGAAAAACCCTGCAGAGCTTTGGCAGTGTCTAGAGCGAGGTAAAGCCAGAATTCATTGAGGGTTGTAAGTTTGGTCTAAGGTATGTCTTTCAGTGCAGGACTGGGTAAGATTACAAGGTTACAAGATTGGTGGAAACATCAAGGCCGGGGAACTCATAACCTCAGAAGGCAGACTGGCTGTTAGTGGTCAAACCATTTGCCTGGGCTGGACAGTCAAGAGGAGTAAAACAGACAAAATGCTAATGAAGGTCTGGGACCGCAAAGCCCCGGTGGGAGGCAGCAAGATGTGGTTTGGGTTCTCTGTGTCTGGGCGAGTGTGGGGGTAGATGGTTTTCTTCATGAATACACTCATCTATTCAATAAATATTTAATAGGGGCGCCTCGGTGGCTCAGTGGGTTAGGGCCTCTGCCTTCGGCTCAGGTCATGGTCCCAGAGTCCTGGGATCGAGCCCGGCATCAGGCTCTCTTCTCAGCGGGGAACCTGCTTTCCTTCCTCTCTGCCTGCCTCTCTGCCTGCTTGTGATCTCTGTCAAATAAATGGGTAAAATCTTTAAAAATAAATAAATAAATATTTAATAATGCCCAGGCACGGTTTTAGGCACAGGGGATACCTGAGGAATAATGCCTTTACGGAGCCGATAATCTGGTGGGAGACAGGCATTAAACAAGTAAACTAATCTCGCTCTGAAATTCTATTACTTAGTCAACGACAGTGGAGAAAAGAAATCGAGCTAAGGGGACAGAGAGACTGGGAGCGGTGGGCCGTGCTTCTTTGGATACGGAGAACAGCCAAGGCCTTGCTGAGGAGGAGGAGGAGGAGGAGGAGGAACTGGGCCCTAAATAGGGAAAGAGAACTGGTTCCGTGAAGGTCTGGGGAAGACTGCTCCAGTCTGAGGAGAAGCACGTATGGAGGTCTCGAGGGTGAGGGCGAGCCAGAGGAAGTGTGATGGCCAACGTGAGAGCCAAGACGTAGCCCATGTGGCATTGTGGGCTAACACAGAGACTTTCAGTGTTAATAGGAATTTACCATGGGAAGCCTTTAATCGATTTTCAGTGGGGTTTTGTGAGCTGATTTACATTTTTAAATATTAATTATGGAAATATTCAGCCATGTATAAAGGTAGAAGGGATAATACAATAAGCCCCATCTATGGTTCACCCAGGTCCAATAATTACCCCCTGTACCTCCCCTCAATTCCTCTCCATGTTAACTTAAAGGAAATCTGATATCATACCCATAAAGACTTTTAGGATATATCTTTAAACTATTTTTAACACACTCCCAATACCATTATCACAATTGGAAATTTTAAACATTTCTTGCAGTCATTACAATCAATACTCAAATGTTTCGTAAAAAACTCTCCACAGTTAGTTTGTTCAAATCAAGGTCCAGACAAAGTCTACCCGTCGCAGTCGGTTGATAAAGAATCCTTAGCCTCTTTTAATGCATAAGTTTCCACTCTACAATTTTTTTCTTTCACTTATTTGTTGAAAAAGCTAGGTTCAAGCAGCACCTGGGTGGCTCGGGTCATGATCTCGGGGTGGAGGGATCGAGTCCCGCATCGGGCTCCCTGCTCCGTGGGAAGCCTGCTTCTCCTCTCCCACTGCCCCTGCTTGTGTTCCCTCTCTCGCTGTGTGTCTCTCTCTCAAATAAATCAATAAAATCTTCAAAAATAAATAAAGTTTGTAATACTTCTCATGTGATAGAATTTTTTTTTAAAGATTTTATTATTTATCTGTTAGAGAGAGTGAGCACAGGCAGAGGCAGAGGGAGAGGGAGAAGCAGGCTCCCTGCTGAGCAAGGAGCCCAATGTGGGACTCGATCCCAGGACCCCGGGATCATGACCCAAGCCGAAGGCAGCCGCCCAACCTACTGAGCCACCCAGGTGTCCTGAAATTTTTTTTTTTTTTAAGATTATTTATTTATTTACTTATTTGACAGAGAAACAGTGGGAGAGGGAACACAAGCAGGGGGAGTGGGAGAGGGAGAAGCAGGCTTCGTGACCTGACCCGGAGGCAGGCTCTTCCTGACGGAGCCACCAGCCCTGCCCCAACCATGTGATAGACTCTTTTGAGGCCATAGTTCAAATCCTGTGGTGTAATGTGAGTTATAGTGGGTTTTTTTTTTTTTTTTTTTTTTTTTTAGTTGTAGTGTTGAAGACTCATTGTGCAATATGAACTAACAAAGAATCATGGCTTTATTTTTTTTTTTTTTTTTTTAAGATTTTATTTATTTATTTGTCAGAGAGAGAGCGAGCGAGAGCGAGCACAGGCAGACAGAGTGGAAGGCAGAGTCAGAGGGAGAAGCAGGCTCCCTGCGGAGCAAGGATCCCGATGTGGGACTCGATCCCAGGACGCTGGGATCATGACCTGAGCCGAAGGCAGCTGCTTAACCAACTGAGCCACCCAGGCGTCCCAGAATCATGGCTTTAAAAACACTTATGAGAGGTGCCTGGGGGGCTCAGCCAGTTAAGCATCTGCGTTTGCCTCAGGTCATGATCCCAGGGACCTGGGATGGAGCCCTTTGTGGGGCTCCCTGCTCAGCGAGGAGCCTGCTTCTCCCTCTGCCTTTCCCCCTCCGATCATGCTCTTCCTCTCAAAGAAATAAAATCTTTTAAAAAATAAAATAAAATCATTTATCAGTTGCCTCAGTGTTAGTGGGCAGAGTAAGGTGCCGAGTCTGTGGTGTGATCCGAGAGAGAGGGTGCAGGGCCCTTCCCACAGGCCTTGCTCAATGCATCTCTTCTATCTGGCTCTTCCTGACTTTCTGTCCTTGTTTTAATAAACTGGTTATCTACTCTAATTGTAGAGTAACAAACATGCACAATCGAGATTCTTATCTCCAAGAAGGAAACCCAAAGCTAATAAAAGCTATGACAACTTAGGTACAGCTATTACTTTTCTGACCTTTAGTCCTACTTAGCAATCGCTTCAGAAAAAAAGGAAAGAAGCAGTCACTGGCGGGTCACTCTCCTTCCTTTCCTTCCTGTACAGTATTTCTCAAATTTCCCAGTTGTTAAAAAGAGAAGACTATGTCACTTGTTCGTGCTGTGGGTTTTTCTCCCAGCAGTGGATGTTTTGTCTTGGGGAGTGAAGAGTGCAAAGCTCTACTGTACAGGTTATACCATTCCTCAGACTTGCAAAGACAGTACTTAAAACCTAGCTAAGCTGTAAGAAAAGCCAGTCTTTTTTTTTTTTTTTTTTTAAGATTTTTAAAATTTATTTATTTGAGGGGCACCTGGGTGGCTCAGTGGGTTAAAGCCTCTGCCTTCGGCTCAGGTCATGATCCCAGGGTCCTGGGATCGAGCCCTGCATCGGGCTCTCTGCTCAGCGGGGAGCCTGCTTCTCTTCCTCTGTCTCTGCCTGCCTCTCTGCCTACTTGTGATCTCTGTCTGTCAAATACATAAATAAACAAAATCTTAAAAAAAAAAAAAAGATTTATTTTAGAGGGGGCAGGGGTTGGGGGGGGACACAGAAAGAAAATCCTCAAGTATTCTCACCACTGGGCACAGAGCCCAATGCAGGGTTTGAGCCCAGGACCCTGAGATCACACATGACTTGAGCTGAAACCAAGAGTCAGATGCTTAACCGACTAAGCCATGCAGGTACCCCTAGGAAAATTACTCTTAGAAAAGAATCTAAGTTTTCACCTTTTTTTTTAAAAAAGATATTTATTTATATTTATTTATCAGAGAGAGAGAGAGAGAGCACACACAAGCAGGCAGAGTGACAGGCAGAGGCAGAGAGAGAAGCAGGCTCCCCGCTGAGCAAGGAGCCTGATGCAAGACTCGATCCCATGACTTGAGCCGAAAGCAACGGCTCAACCAACTGAGCCACCCGGGCATCCCAAGTTTTCACCTTTTTACTAGATTGGACAGAATTGTCACCATTATCCCCAAACAGGAACCAATACATTTTTTTCTTCTCTTGACTGATATTTGGTTTTTTGGTTTTGCTTTGTTTTTTGGTTTTTTTTTGTTTGTCTTTTTTTTTTGTTTTTTTTTGCTTCTCTCTCATTCCAAAGATGAATAGGGGGTGCTGTCATTACTGGGGACAGGAATGGTTCTGCTCCCTGGTCACAGGAATATGGAGCTTCTGCTCCTAGGACAGTAGGACTGGGCCTTGGCCAGTTGCCCGGGGGCTATTCTGTACCCAGCTGTCTTGAAATGATCTTTGAACATTGACCAAAGCCAATTGTGCAAGGTTCTAGCTAACATTAAGTTTCTTTGCTTGTCCCTTTTTTCTCTTTTTAAAGTGGGCTCCATACCCAGAGCAGAGCCCAGTGTGGGACTTGAACTCATGACCCTGAGATCAAGACCTGAGCTGAGATCAAGAGTTAGACGCTTAACTGACTGAGCCACCCAGGCACCCCCAACATTGAGCTTCTGTGCAAAAGCTGTATCATCTGGCTTCTGCAAGGGTCTGACTTGGGATGATTTAATTGCCATTTCCTGTGTTTCTGTCTCCTTTGGCTTATCCTATCGAACAGTTGAAGCCCATCACCTTCAGGGTCCCTTTGTCACTGAATAATTATTCCTGAATCCCCACTTCTCTAACATCTTCTACATGTGGATCCTGATGTTCTAGAGTGTTCTTTCACACATAAACAGTTGTACATATTATATGCACTTGTGTGCTCCTTACCTTTTTTCCTGATAGTCTGTCTTGGAGATCTTTTTTTTTTTTTTTTTTAAGATTTTATTTATTTATTTGTCAGAGAGAGAGAAAGAGAGAGAGTAGACAGAATGTGGCAGGCAGAGGCAGAGGGAGAAGCAGGCTCCCTGCTGAGCAAGGAGCCCAATGTGGGACTCGATCCTAGGATGCTGGGATCATGACCTGAGCGGAAGGCAGATGTTTAACCAACTGAGCCACCAGGTATCCCTATCTTGGAGATCTTGCCATATGAGAGTATACAATGTCTCATCTTCAGAAGCCTGCCAGGTGTCCTTTCTGTCATTATCACATGACTCATTTAAAAAAATAAATAAATAAAGACTTTATTTATTTATTTATTTGACAGACAGAGATCACAAGCAGGCAGAGAGGCAGAAGCAGGCTCCCTGCTCAGCAGAGAGCCTGATGCGGGGCTCAATCCCAGGACCCTGAGATCATGACCTGAGCTGAAGGAAGAGGCTTCACCCACTGAGCCACCCAGGCACCCTTCACATGAGTCATTTAACTGGTGTTATCTCTCTTTTTAAAATCACTAACAAAAACTCATAACCCTAGTCTAACCATGAGAAAAATACCAGACAAACCCAGATGGAAGATCATTCTACAAAATAACGTGAGTAGTGTACCTCAAAACTCTCAAGACCAAAAAAACAAGGAAAGTCTGAGAAACTGTTACAGCCCAGAAGCATCCAAAGAGACAACTGAATGTAATGCAGCATTCTGGATGGGACTAAGGAACTGAAAAGCGACATTAGGGGGAAAAAAACAGGATCCAAATAAAGTACGGTGTTGAGTTAATAACCTGTCGATACAGATTCATTAATTATGACCAATGCGTCATACCAAGGTACGATATTAATTATGGGGGGAACTGGGTATGACGTACCCTCTTTACAGGTTTGGGTTTTTTTTTTAAGAGGTAGGGAAAGGAAAAGGGAGAAAAAGAATATAAGCCGGCTCCTTGCCCACAACTGCCCACTCAAGTTGGACTCTGTTTCTCGAATAAATAAATAAAGATTTTGAAAATAAAGAAGTAAAAGAATAAATCATATTCTTCATCAGTGATGGGGCACCTGGCTGGTTCAGTCAGAAGATCTCCACGATCAAGACCAGAGCTGAGATCAAGTTGGACACCCGACCAGCTGAGCCACCCAGGCGCTCCTTCATTGTTTTTTAAATAAAGTTTTTATTTTAGAATAGTTTTAACTTTAGATTTCAGAAAACAAACCTGTAGGGGCATCTGAGCGGTTCAGCCAGTTTAGCATCCAACTCTTGATCTTAGCTTGGTTTAGGCCCCACACTGGGCTCTACACTGGGTGTGGAGCCTACTAAAAAAAAAAAAAGAAAGAAAAGAGCGCCTGGGTGGCTCAGTGGGTTAAGCGTCTGCCTTTGGTTCAGGTCATGATCCCAGGGTCCTGCATCAGGCTCCTCTGCCGTGCAGGGAGCCTGCCTCTCCCTCTCCTTCTGCCTGCCACTTCCCCAGCTTGTGCTCTCTCTCTCTCCATCAAATAGATAAATAAAATCTTAATAAAAAAAGGAAGGTGCACTTTATATACAATTTTGAAAGAATCTCAGAATATATTGGGACCCCCCGTAGCTCAGTTGGTTAAGCATCTGCCTTTGGCTAAGGTCATGATCCCAAAGTCCTGGGATTGAGTCCTACATCCTGCCTGCTTCTCCCTCTGCCTGCTATTACCCCTGCTTGTGCTCTCATTCTCTCTCTCTCTAATACATAAACAAAATCTTTTAAGGGAATCCCTCTTTTTTTTTTTTAAGATTTTATTTATTTATTTATTTGACAGAGAGAGAGATCACAAGTAGGCAGAGAGGCAGGCAGAGAGAGAGAGAGAGGAGGAAGCAGACTCCCCACCGAGCAGAGAGCCCGACACGGGACTCGATCCCAGGACCCCGAGATCATGACCTGAGCCGAAGGCAGAGGCTTAACCCACTGAGCCACCCAGGCGCCCAAAATCTTTAAAAAAAATATTAAGTGGAGGGGTGCCTGGGTGGCTCAGTGGGTGAAAGCCTCTGCCTTTGGCTCGGTTTATGGTCCCAGGATCCTAGGATCGAGCCCCACATTGGGCTCTCTGCTCAGTAGGGAGTCTGCTTCTCCCTCTCCCTCCATGTGCTCTCTCAAATAAATAAATAAATCTTAAAAAAATAAAAATAAAGGTTTACTTATTTATTTGAGAGAGAAAGTACACATATGCATGGTGGTGGGGCTCATGGGGGCAGAGGAGAGAGAAAGTCTCAAGCAGACTCCACGCAGAATGAGGAACCTGACCTAGGGCTCCATCTTATCACCTGAGATCACGACCCAAGCCGAAACCCAAGAGTCCCACACCCAAAGGACTGTGCCTTCCAGACACCCCAGATCTTTTTTATACTGTTTTGCTTTTTTAAATTAGTGAATGCATAACTGATCAAAAAAAATTGTTTAGGGGCTCCTGCATGGCTCAGTGGATTAAACCTCTGCCTTTGGCTCAGGTCATGGTCTCAGGGTCCTGGGATCGAGCCCTGAGTCAGGCTCTCTGCTCAGCAGGAAGCCTGCTTCCCCATCTTTCTCTGCCTACTTGTGCTTTCTCTGTCTCTGTCAAATAAATAAAATCAAAAAAATTGTTTAATATTAAACTACCACTCTTAAATATCTTTAAATATAAATATATATATATATATATATACATATATTTTTTTAAGATTTTATTTATTTGACAGGCAGAGAGGCAGGCAGAGAGAGAGGGGAAGCAGGTTCCCTGCCGAGCAGAGAGCCTGACTCGGGGCTCGATCCCAGGACTCTGGGATCATGACCTGAGCTGAAGGCAGATGCTTAACGACTGAGCCACCCAGATGCGCCCTTAAATATCTTTAAATATTAAAGTACCACGGGAACTAGCCTTTCAGGTGTCTCTGGTCTCAAGTACCTGCTAATCTCAGCCTGTGGTCTGGTTGGTTTTTCAGGAGTCTTCAGAAATCCATTCCAGTTCTTGGCGATGCTGCCCAAACCTGGGATCTATTACTTCCCCTGGGAAGTCAGTGCTGGCCAAGTTCCCGACGGGGGCACACTGAGAACATTTGGCAGGTGAGAACGTGGTTTTTTTTCCTCGTGTGTGGGGATATTTCAGTTCCTCCCCAACACATACCCCAGGCCTGCCAGAAAAAAACCAAACAATTAAAATGTTATTTTAAGTTTGTCTAGTTTTTTTTTTTTTTTAAGTTTTACTTTTTCAAGTAATCTCTACCCAACGTGGGGCTTGAACTCATGACCCAAGATCAAGAGTTGCACGCACCTCTTACTGAGCCAACAGAGCATCCCCATCAACGTATTTCTTAAATGCCAAAACATGAATTTGTTTTCATTGGAAAAAAGATAGATAGTCCGTAGAAGTGTGAAGAAAGCAAGCAAAAGTACCAGTAATCCCACTCTCTGGACCGCCACTGCTAACCTTTTGGTGATTAATTTAGACACACTCATGTGTATGGATGTACGTGAGCGTGTGAATGGGTGTGTGTTCACACCATGTATGTATGTATCGCATCATCAGGGAAGTGCAAATTCACACCACAGCAGGATACTCCTACGGGCCCAGTGGACTGGCTGGATTTGCAAAGACTGTTGAAACCAGAAGCCGATGAGGGTGTGGAACAGCTGTAATTCCTCGACTCTCCCCATGGAAATGTCAAATGGCACAACTACTTTGGAAAACAGCCTGCAGTTTCTTTGAAAAGCTAAACACATGTTTAAACACGGGGTGCTCAGTCAGTAGAACATGCAACTCTCCATCTCAGGGTTGTGAGTTCGAGCTGCACGTTGGGTGTAGAGATCACTTTAAAAAAATAAAATCTTTGGGCTCAGTGGGTTAATCTCTGCCTTCAGCTCAGGTCATGATCTCAGGGTCCTGGGATCGAGTCCCACATCGGGCTCTCTGCTCAGCAGGGATCCTGCTTCCCCCTCTCTCTCTGCCTACTTGTGATCTCTCTCTGTCAAGTAAATAAATAAAATCTTTAAAAAAATTTTTTTAATTAAAAAAAATCTTTAATAATAATAATAAAATATAAATAAATAAATAGAGTCTTAGAAAGAAAGAAAGGAACCAGGCCAAAAAAAAGAAAAAAATTACATGTTGTATGGCTCTATTTATATAAAAGTTTAGGAAATGCCAAAAAAAAAAAAAAATTCCAAAGTGGGGAAAAAAAAAAAGCAGGCCTGTTGCCCGCAAGGATTGCCTGGGTATACCGTATTGGAGGATTGTGAAAATGCACTAGGGAACAATGTGTTCATTATCGATTGTGTGGACAGTTGCTCAAGTGTATGTGGCGTCAAAGTGTGTCCTTTAAATATGTGTGGTCAACTTTAATTCAGTTATCCCAAGTAAAATCAGAGGGGGAAAGCACATGTTACAGAATCTTAAACAGGAGGAGGGCAAAAGACTTGAACAGACATTTCACAAAAGAGAGTGTACATAACACCTAGCAGTCATCCAAAAAGTAAATAGTTTTGCATATGACAGTTAAAAAATGCACATATAGGGGGACACCTGGGTGGCTCAGTTGTTAAGCCTCTGCCTTTGGCTCAGGTCTTGATCTCAGGGTCCTGGGACCGAGCCCTGCGTCGGGCTCTCTGCTCAGCGGGAAGCCTGCTTCTCCCTCTCCCACTACCCCTGCTTGTGTTCTTCTCTCACTGTTAAATAAATAAATAAAAATCTTTAAAAATACATATATACACATATATACACACACACACATGGATAATAAGCATATGAAAAGATGGTAAACATCGTTAGTCACAGTGCAAATTAAAACCACAACAGGGGCACCTGGCTGGCTCAGTGGGTTAAGTGTCTGCCTTCTGCTCAGGTCAGGATCCCAGAGTCCTGGGATCGAGCCCCCGCCCCCCTCCCGCTGCTTTAACCATCCCCCCCCCCAGTCTCTCTTTCACTTCTCTCTCAAATAAATTAATAAAATCTTTTAAAAACCAACCAACCAACCAACCAACAGCCACAACGATACAGTATTTTCCTGCCCACTAGGACACTAGGACGGCTAAAATTTAAAAGACTGACCATACCAAAGTCCTGGCCAGATGTGGAGCCACTAGAACCCTCAGTTGCTGCTGGGAGTGTAAAGTAGCACACCCGTTTTTGAAAAACAATTCGCTCATTTCTCTTAGAGTTGAACAGACAGGTTGGTCGAATGACTTCGTGATCCCACCTGGGTATTTACCTAAGAGAAATGAAAATATATGTCAGCAAAGAGATTGGTCTGCAGAAGTTCCTGCCCGTTTATTCATCATAGCCCGACACTGGCAGGAAACCAAACAAGCTGATGAACGGATACACAGACTGTTTTCAGTCATTTCAACAGAATTGCTGCTGAGGGATAGAAGGAGAAAAGCACTGATTTACCCAGCAGTACAGTGACTCTCGAAACCACCGTGCTGAGTGAAGGAAGCTTGGCACGAGAGAGGACGTGCTGTTGTGCCCCCATGTACATGAGGTGCCAGAGTGAGAAAACGAACCCGTAGATCAGCGGTTGCCTGGCGTGGGAGATGGGGAGCTTGAGTAGTGGCACAAGGGAACTTTTGGGGGCAATGGAAATGGGCCACATCTTAATTGGGATGCTGGTTACACCTGTGTATACTTTTGTCAACACCCCTTAAACAGGTGCCTTATGGGGCGCCTGGGTGGCTCAGTGGGTTAAAGCCTCTGCCTTCAGCTCGGGTCATGATCTCAGGGTCCTGGGATCGAGCCCCGCCTCGGGCTCTCTGCTCACCAGGGAGCCTACTTCCTCCTCTCTCTCTGCCTGCCTCTCTGCCTACTGTCAAATAAATAAATAAAATCTTTTTAAAAAAATAAACAGTTGCCTTGTAATGCATGTATTTCCATCTTCACAGTTTAGACTGAAAACAGTTTCTCTGACTTGTGGCCGCCGTTTTTATTTCTCTGATCAGAGACGCATGGGTTTGCCAGAGCCCTTTGAGCTTTCCGCGTTTGTGCTGTTTGTGGACAGAACTGATTGATTGCACTTTCCCTGACCTGCAGGTTGTTGCTCTACGACATGACCCAATCTCGAGTGACCCTGAGAGCTCAGCACGGATCTGACGAGCACCAGATCCTGGTCTGCACCAAGTTGGTGGAGCCGTTCCAAGCCCAGATGAACTACCTATACCTCGTCCTTGGAGAGCTGGAGCACCAGGGTAAGCCCCTGGCTTCATGTTCCCTTTCCACGCTGGGTCCTGGGCGGGGCAGTCTTCGGTTAGGACTGGGTCTGGCTTCTGCCCGAGCAGGAGTCCCTCCCTGGGGTTAGCTTCCCTCCAGATCAGCCCACAAGTTCAAGGACTCCTGGAAACAGATGTGATCAGGCTCAGTGGACCTGCTCCTGGGGCGTGCAAGGGGAGAGAAATCATTAATTTCTAAAGGCCAACCACGTGCCAGGCCTCGTCCTACACCATTGCCTTCAGTCTTTTTTTTTTTTTTTTTAATACTTTATTTATTTGACAGAGCGATCATAAGCAGGCAGAGAGAGAGGGAAGCAGGCTCCCTGCAGAGCAGATGTGGGGCTTGATCCCAGGGCCCTGGGATCATGACCTGAGCCGAAGGCAGAGGCTTTACCCACTGAGCCACCCAGGCGCCCTGCCTTCAGTCTTTTTGAATTTGCCGAGCTGGTCTTAAACTGAGTCTTACTGTTGCTGTTCCACAGATGAGAAAAGTCAGGCAAGGAGAAGACGGGGCTCGGGAGTCAGAGTAAGAGAAACAGAAGGGAAGGAATCCCAGCAACCAGGGGAATCTCGCTGGCATCCAAAGTTGAAGGCTCGGGGCATCTGGGTGGCTCAGTCGGTTAAGCATCTGCCTTTGGCTCAGGTCATGATCCCAGCATCCTGGGATCGAGTCCCAAGTCAGGCTCCCAAATCAGTGGGGAACCTCTTCTCCCACTGTGTGCTCCCTCATCTCTCTCTCTCGCTCTGTCTCTCAATTAAATAAATCACATCTTTAGAGTTGAAGGTTGCAGGGGCGCCTACGTGGCGCAGTCGTTAAGTGTCTGCGTTCGGCTCAGGTCATGATCCCGGGGTCCTGGGATCCAGCCCCACATCAAGCTCCCTGCTCTTCGAGAAGCCTGCTTCTCCCTCTCCCACTCCCCATACTTGTGTTCCTTTCTTGCTGTCTCTCTCTGTGTCAAATAAATAAATAAAATCATTTTTTTTAAATACTGTAGTTAAGGGGCGCCTGGGTGGCTCAGTGGGTTAAAGCCTCTGCCTTCAGCTCAGGTCATGATCCCAGGGTCCTGGGATCGAGCCCCACGTCAGGCTCTCTGCTCAGTGGGGAGCCTGCTTCCTCCTCTCTCTCTCTGCCTGCCTCTCTGCCTACTTGTGATCTCTGCCTGTCAAATAAATAAATAAAATCTTGAAAAACTAACTAACTAACTAAATAAATAAAATAAAATACTGTAGTTAATATCCTCATGCACAGTCTTTGTCCATTTTCTGATTATTTCTTCATGATCGTTTCCTAAAAGTAGAATTGCTCTATTGAAGAATGCAAACATGCCAACTTCCTTTCTAAAAGTCACCGTGGGTGTTTTTTTTTTTTTTTAAGATTTTATTTATTTATTTGACAGGCAGAGATCACAAGTAGACAGACACACAGGCAGAGAGGAGGCAGAGAGGAGGAAGCAGGCCCCCTGCTGAGCAGAGAGCCAGATGTGGGGCTCGATCCCAGGACCCTGAGATCATGACCTGAGCTGAAGGCAGAGGATTAACCCACTGAGCCACCCAGGCGCCCCACGGTGGGGTTTTTTTTTTTTAAGATTTTATTTATTTACTTGACAGAGAGAGACACAGTAAGAGAGGGAATATAAGCAGGGGGAGTGGGAGAGGGAGATGCAGGCTTCCTACCAAGCAGGGAGCCCGACGAGGTACTCGATCCCAGGTACCTGAGATCGTGACCTGAGTCAAAGACGGACGCTTAACAACTGAGCCACCCAGGGGCCCTAGTCATGATGGTTTTTATTTATATATATTTTTAAAGATTTTATTTATTTATTTGACAGAGAGAGGGAGAGACACAGCAAGAGAGGGAATCCAAGTAAGGGGAGTGGAAAGGGAGAAGCAGGCTTCCCACCGGGATCATGACCTGAGCTGACGGCAGATGTTTAAAAACTGAGCCACCCAGGCACCCCAGGGGTGATGGTTTTTAACTCTAGATGAAATGTGCTAGAAAAAATGTTATTAGATGGTGCTTACTTTAACTACCTTTGATTTAATAGAAGTGAATCTTTATTTAGGGCTAAGCTCACGGAGTTCCGGCCTTCGTATTGATTTGAGAGAGACATCAGGGATGGGGGTGGGAACATGTACAGAGGGGGTTTTGCACAAGTGATTTCCACGTTAACCGCAGCCCAGGTCCCTGAGGCTTTCTCCTGTACCCCCAGCCCTCCAGTGCATCCTGGGAGCTCCCAGGAGCCCACCGCCCAGTGTCAGGGATGCTAAGGCGCAGACACAGAGAGGGGTGAAAGTCGGGTGATGCAGCAGGCCCGGACAAGAAGAGGACCGGGAGCGGACAGTTAGAATCTCTTGTGGCGGGGGGAGAAAAATGGGAAGAGACCTTTGTATGTTCAACACATGTAACTTTTTCTATCGACTGTTCCAGTGAGATGCGCACAGAAATAGAGTGGTAGAGCCCACAGTCAGCCGTTGCTGAGTCTCCGCTGCCTGCATTTACCTATTTATTTTGCTGGGGTCTTTTGGAGCAAAGCTGATGTCACTTCATTTCCCCATAAACACGTCCCTGCCTCTGCCACTACCCATCATACCCAACAAAGCAGCTGTCCCTCGACAGAATCGCACACCTTGTCCGCGCTTACCCCCTTCCGCTCCATGGCTTCTCAAACTTGGCTAGTTCAGATCCCCTCCAAAGTCCATTTGTTGCATTTGGCTAACAAACCCCAAGTCTCTGTACGAGTTCTGCCCTCCCGCCCTTTTTTTTTTTTAATGCCATTTATTAGAGAACTTGGGTCTGGAATCGACTGATTGCTTCCTCCTGGCTACCCTAAACCTTCTTTCCCTTGCCTTTTTCTGAATGGACTGTGGTTCAGGGACAGCTCTCATTTGATGAGGAAAAGTTCTTTAGAGAAGATCTAAAGTCACCTCTTTAAAAGTCCTGATGAAATAATGAATCCAGGCAACGATGTTATCACTGGCCTGCTCCTATCGCTCCCTCCCTGCAGAAAGGGCAGGGCGGCAGGAACGCTGCACAGCAGGGATCGGCCAAGCAGCACCCGGCCCTGCCCCATGGCCACGCTGGAGAAGCCTGTGGATCAGCCGGCCACACAGCTGGAGGTCATAGGCAGCAACACCTCCAGGTGACCTTGCCCCCGCCCCCGCCCCCAACCTGAACCCGAATGATCAAGCCTCAGGTCAGGCAGCATTCGCCCTGGGCTCTGGCTCCTTGCCTGCTTCTCATTCTTTTCATCACCAACTGAGTTTTTTTCTTAAAAAAAAAGCTTTCCCCCTGGGGCGCCTGGGTGGCTCAGCGGGTTAAAGCCTCTGCCTTCAGCTCAGGTCATGATCCCAGGGGCCTGGGATCGAGCCCCGCATCGGGCTCTCTACTTGGCGGGGAGTCTGCTTCCCTTCCTCTCTCTCTGCCTGCCTCTCTGCCTACTTGTGATCTCTATCAAATAAATAAATAAAATCTTAAAAAAAAAAAAAAAGCTTTCCCCCTAAATTTCTAATTTCTCAGTAAGACGTGTTCATCGTTTGCAGCTGACACACAGTTGTAAGAGCATGTGGCTCTTGATCTCGGGGGTTGTGCATTCGAGCCCCACATGGGGTGTAGAGATTACGTAAATAAATAAAAATTAAAAGGAAAAATAAAGGGGCACCTGGGTGGCTCAGTGTTTAAAGCCTTCTCCTTCGGCTCAGGTCATGATCTCTGGGTCCTGGGATCGAGCCCCACATTGGGCTCCCTGCTCAGCAGAGAGTCTGCTTCTCTCTCTCCCTCTGCCTGCCACTCTGCTTACTTATGCTCTCTGTCAATTAAATAAATAAAATCTTTTTAAAAAAGAGAGTGAGAAATAAATAGTGCCACCTTCTTGAAATTTGTGCACACAGTGAGCTGAGGAGGCCAAAAAGGTGAAGAAATGCCTACCACGTGAGAAACCCACTGGTTCTTTAAACTTTTTTTTTGACAGATCACAAGCAGAGAGGCAGCCATAAATCCCATAAACTCTACCTGCCTGGTTTTCTTTTCTTTTCTTTTTTTTTTTTTTTCTAAGATTTTATTTATTTATCTGACAGACAGAGAGATCAAAAGTAGGCAGAGAGGCAGGCAGAGAGAGAGAGAGAGAGAGAGGAGGAAGCAGGCTCCCTATTGAGCAGAGAGCCTGATGCGGGGCTCGATCCTAGGACCCTGAGATCATGACCCAAGCCATAGGCAGAGGCTTCAACCCACTGAGCCACCCAGGCGCCCCCTGCCTGGTTTTCTCGGAGCTGACCGCTGCTCCCTGCCCTCTCAAGCCTTCCTGTTGTGTCTTTTGGAACCTTCGCTCCGCCCCGAAAGGCTCCCTTTTACCTGCCTTCACTGGGATGTGCCTGAAACCTGGCTCTTTCGCAGGACCGCAGTTCCCTCCCGTCCCCGCGTGGAGCTGGGTCAGCCTCCCCGATCTCACACACCACAGGGCCCAGAGGTGCGGCCAGCAGCCTGCTGGCTGCTCAGGTTTGCCATTCACAGCTTTGCCTTTCTCGTCGGCCAACCAGTTCTGCCCACTTCGGCCTCCCACAGCCACCCCTTTGCCACCTGAGACTGCAGCCGTGACTCCTGGTACCTCCCTGCTCTGCAGCCCATGGGACCTGTGCACCTCGGGCTCTTCCTTTTTCTCCCTCCTTCTCTCCTGTTCACTTTCCTCCGCTCCGACCGGGCCTCTTGCCACAGCAACCCCTTTTCTGAGGGAAGTTTCCGGCCCTCGCCTTCCATCACCGCAGCCTGACAAAGCCCCAACCTCCGCCCTCTTCTGCTGCTCGAGAAGGTTCATGCGTTTGGGGTTATTCCTAGCACAATTTCAAGGCCTCTTACTGCGTGTCCTGGCCCACCCCCTCCCACTGTGGGCAGTAGCTGTTTCTGGCACTCCCTGGTCCCCGGAGACCCCTACTTCATCACCTCCCGCCCCCGTCAGGGTGGGTGACTGCCTCACCTCCTACGTCCCAGGTAGGATGTAGCCCCTCCTAAAGTGACCTGTGTCCACACCTGCCCGTGGCTCCTTTCTTCCCCTCTGGGAGGAAGAGGGGCTTGTCTTCCGTGCGGGCCTGTGCTGTGACTCCCGGCCTGCCCTCCCACAGGGACTTTGCCCTCTCAACTGAGTCCTCAGCCTGTTCCCACTGCGTCTTCCCTCTGAGGATATAAATCACCCAAGCTTATTCTTTTTTTTTTTTTTTAAAGATTTTATTTATTTATTTGGCAGACGGAGATCACAAGTAGGCAGAGAAGTAGGCAGAGAGAGGGGGAAGCAGACTCCCCGCTGAGCAAAGAGCCTGATGTGGGGCTTGATCCCAGGACCCCGGGACCATGACCTGAGCCGAACGCAGAGGCTTTAACCCACTGAGCCACCCAGGCGCCCGTCAAGCTTATTCTATACTAAAATAATAACACTCTCATCAGCTTCTGCTCCTCTCTCTGACCCGCCACCTGCTCGGGCAGACGTCCTAAAGGAAGCTCTGTTCTTCCTCTCACCCCTTCCCTCTCTCCTGCCCACGCCTCCACCCACTGCATTCCTGCTCACTTGTCATTCAGTGCCTCCATTGCTCTGCGTTCGTCCAACTTGCAAGATATTCCCCTAAAGGACTCTGTAGCCGTCTTGTCTGTAGACTCTCTCCTCCCCTCCCTGCAGTAGTTCTTCAAATGCTGTTCCTTGATCACAGTTATAAGGACCTGTAGATGGACTGCTGGATCTGCCCCGTTCGTCCCTTATGACAATCCTGTATCTTAAGGTCACTCCACGTTTAATAATGTTTTTCACTGGGGCGCCTGGGTGGCTCTGGTCAGGCTCTAAGTAGTCTAAGAAGTCTTCTTCGGGGTCTTTTCTGGTTCCACACAAATGTTAGGATTATTTGTTTCATTTTGGTTCCTCAGTGTAAATCTAGGAGGGAGGGTTCTCCCACACTGACAGGAGGAAAGAGCTGATAGGCATCATGTAAGGAAAGCTCTGTGCAGAGCGCCTGGGTGGCTCTGGCAGTTAAGCGTCTGCCTTCAGCTTGGGTCATGATCCCAGAGTCCTGGGACCGAGTCCTGCATCGGGCTCCCTGCTCAACAGGGATTCCGCTTCTCCCTCTCCCTCTGCTCGCACTCTCTCTCTCTCAAAATAAATAAAATATTAAATAAATAAATGAATGAAAAGAAAGGAAAGGGAGAGAAGAAGGAAGGAAAAGAGGTCTAGACTAGGAGGAAGGCCAGGCATGACCTATCTAACCAAAGAGCCTGTATCTCAAAACCACATCAAAAGGAAACAGGTTATCTAGCACATTGAATGTGTTTATTGACCTGACCAGAGCATATAAAGAACATGGATGAAAAAAAATTAAAAAAAATTAAATAAACCTGGGCACCTGGGCGGCTCAGTCAGTTGAGCATCTGACTCGATCTCAGTTCAGGTCTTGATCTCAGGGTTGTGAGTTGTGGAGCCTGCTTTTAAAAAAACGAAAACACAAATAAGCAAACGTGTCAGGGCAGGCGCAGTTGTCTTTTCTGCTTGCCATCACCCGCACGCTGACAGGTCTTTCCATCGGGTCAACACAGCATGTGCCAGAAGCACCTCCCAGCCCGTCGTCTGGGGTGGGGTGACTTGGCCCTACAAGGCCAAACTCTCATCTTGGATTTACTAATTATGCGGTTCTCTTTGCCTCAATTTCCAATGTCAGTGGAGCCCAGTATGCCCCAAGGGGACCCTTCCCTTAGTACAAATGGAGAAGTGGGATGGTGCACACGAGGTAGGGAAGGAGTCAGGAATTAAGATGACAAAGGACAGAGGTTGAGGGGGCAGCTGTCCGGCCATTCCTCCGTGGAGAAGTGGGATTTGCGGGCTATCCCCTAAGTTCGAGACACATGCGATAGTGTGCAACAGGCCCACTATTCTGAGGCCCAAGTAGAGAAGAATTCCCAGTATCCAGGATGCCATCCTTTTAGCTCATCCTGAGAGCAAGTCCGGGGGAAGCAGCTGCAATGCATCCGGGGCGTTGCTGACACGGGGGTCAGTCCCTGCTAGTGCCTTGTGCTTGTGTCTTTCAGATGGAGGGTCCGTGGTGAAGGCCCGGGTGCTGACTTGTGTGGAAGGAATGAATCTACCCTTGTTAGAGCAAGCTATCCAGGAGCAGAGGCGATACCAGCAAGAGAGGGACAGCAGCCAGTAGCAAATTGCACTTCCTGGCAACTGTCTCCCCCCCCCCCTCCCAGCGTGCTCCTGAGGCCAAGCCCACCAGAGATGCCTGAGCAGAGAAGATGCAGACCTTCCCCAGAGTGACAGCCCTTTCCTGGAGCCTGAGAGAAGAGGAGGGGTTGCTTATTTGGATTGTTACACACACACACACACGCCGGGCCAGGAGCCTGTGGGAGGCTGAGCTGTGGGGTGCTGGGGGCTGAACCTCAAGGGGGCATATGGAGGGTTCTGGAAGGTACTCATGAATAAAGGCCCCAGTGGGGGAGACCTTGCGTTGTGTGCATGTGGTGCAGCGCCGGCGGGGGCCAGGAGGGGGAGCCGTGGAGCCGGCAGCCTGCCAGCAGTGAGGCCCCTGGAGCACAGGGTTTCTGGTGAATTCTGGGCTGGGGTTTGTGGGAAGGGTGTTAGGTTCCCCCATGGGCCCTGGGGGTGGGCTCCAGATGCAGGGGGGCTGTCCCCACTGAACTTCTGCCCTCAGAGAAGGCCGGGCTATCCCAGAAGGTCGGGGCATGGCCCCTCAGCCTGGCCGTGCGGCCTAGGGCAGGGCTGTGGCTCTAGAAACCCTTCCTGACCCCTGACCTCTGTCCCGGGGCTGACTCCAGCCCCCCAGGCCACCCTTCTGGGAAGCCTTGGCCCCCAGAGCCTGGGCCTGGCAGGGCCCAAGGCAGGGGCCCTGCTGAGAAGTTTGGGCCCTCCTGCGCCCCGTAGCCGGGTGCCTTCCTGCTTGGGCTGGAGGAGGCCTGGGCTGGGCTGGTTCCTGGGGATTGGGGGTGGGGCAGTGGGAGGCTGGGCCCGGGTGGGGGCTGGGCAGGGTGTTCTGTGGGGGCCGGAGGGGCAGCAGGGGTGCTGGGTGTGGCGGTGAATGCCCCAGGCGCCCTCTGTTTCCTGGGCAGCTCTGCGGCTATGGATGTGTTCCAGAAGGTAGAGAAGATCGGAGAGGGCACCTACGGGGTGGTGTATAAGGCCAAGAACAAGGAGACCGGGCAGCTTGTGGCCCTCAAGAAGATCAGGCTGGATCTGTGAGTGCCGCCACGGCCCCGGAGACACCAGACCCCTCCTCCCGCTGGGGGGCGACCCCTGTCCCTCACCTCAGGGCCTTACGCGCAGCTCCGCGTCTGCCCGTGCGGGTGGGGGCGGTGGAGGGGACATGGGAGACGGCGGTGGGGGACACGGGGGCAGCCCTCGCCGTCCTCCCGGCCACACCTCGCCCAGGGCCCTCTTGCTGGGGGCCAGGCCCTTCTTTCGGAACACGGAACACACAGGGACTCCCTCGGGGCAGAAGCCTCCATTGCCCTCCCCTCCTTTCCCGCAGGGAAACGGAGGGAGTCCCCAGCACGGCCATCAGGGAGATCTCTCTGCTCAAAGAGCTTAAGCACCCCAACATCGTCAGGTGAGGTGGGCAAGGAGGTGGGGAGGCCGGGTCCGCCCGGGGGGCCGCGTAGTGACCGGTGTCCCCTGGCCAGGCTGCTGGATGTGGTGCACAGTGAGAAGAAGCTTTACCTGGTGTTTGAGTTCCTCAGCCAGGACCTGAAGAAGTACATGGACTCGGCCCCAGCCTCCGAGCTGCCGCTGCGCTCGGTCAAGGTAGCGAGGGAAGGCCGGTGGGAGGCCTGGAACGCCGCGCCCAGCCAGCCCGGCTTCCGCTCACCGCCAACCCCACTCCGCTCACTCTCGCTCGGGCAGAGCTACCTCTTCCAGCTGCTGCAGGGCGTGAATTTCTGCCACTCGCATCGGGTCATCCACCGAGACCTGAAGCCCCAGAATCTGCTCATCAATGAGTTGGGTGCCATCAAGCTGGCGGACTTTGGACTGGCTCGAGCCTTCGGGGTGCCCCTGCGCACCTACACCCACGAGGTACTGCCGCACAGGCGGGAGGAGGAGGCCAGCCGAAGGGGGCATCACCGGGGCACTCGGCCGCCCCACTGGCGCTGCTTTCTCGCCCCCACAGGTGGTGACGCTCTGGTATCGCGCCCCCGAGATCCTCTTGGGCAGCAAGTTCTACTCCACGGCCGTGGATGTCTGGAGCATCGGCTGCATCTTTGCCGAGATGGTAGAGGGAGGGACAGATGTGGCCACGGGAAGCCGCAGGCAGGGTCCTGCTGGGGTAGGGCTGGGACTCCCATTCTCCTGAGAGAGGTGGCCTCGGGTGTTTGGGACTGGCTGCGTGACTAAGGAAGCAAACCGTATTCCAGGAAAAAGCCGGGATTCTTAGCAGAGCCCTGGGAAACTTACCTTATCTGGGGTTGGATTCTGTAGGATTAGAGGAGGGACCGGACCCCACACCTCCTCTTTCTCATTTCAGGTGACCCGCAGAGCCCTGTTTCCTGGTGACTCTGAGATTGACCAGCTCTTCCGAATCTTTCGGACCCTGGGGACACCCAGTGAAGCCGTGTGGCCAGGGGTCACCCAGCTGCCCGACTATAAGGGCAGCTTCCCCAAGTGGACCAGGAAGGGGCTGGAGGAGATCGTGCCCAGTCTGGAACCAGAGGGCAAGGACCTGCTCATGGTAGGTCCAGGAGGGGGGCAGGGGAGGGCAAGAGCGGCCACTGCGCCACCAGAAGTGTCTCTGTCAGCCGACCCTGTGTCGCCCCAGAGCCCCCTGAGTCCAGCGGGGACTCTTTTCTGACCCTGAACACAGCCAGCTTGTCCCTGTCTCTCTTGATCGTTCAACCCGGAGGCTCCTTCCTGGACAAGTCCAGCATTCACATGTCCTTTTAAAACATCTTTCTTCTGATTAGCTTTTGTTTTTATGCTCTGATACTTGTCCCCCACCCTTTTTATTTATTTATTTATTTATTTTTATTTTTATTTTTTTAAAGATTGTATTTATTTAGTTGACAGAGAAAGATCACAAGTAGGCAGAGAGGCAGGCAGAGAGAGAGAGGAGGAAGCAGGCTCCCTGCCGAGCAGAGAGCCCGATGCGGGACTCGATCCCAGGACCCTGAGATCATGACCTGAGCCGAAGGCAGCGGCTTAACCCACTGAGCCACCCAGGCACCCTTATTTTTTTTTTTTTTAAGATTTTATTTTATTTTATTTTATTTTAGATTTTATTTATTTATTTGACAGACACATCACAAGTAGGCAGAGAGGCAGGCAGAGAGAGGAGGAAGCAGGCTCCCTGCCGAGCAGAGAGCTTGATGCAGGACTCGATCCCAGGACCCTGGGACCATGACCTGAGCCGAAGGCAGAGGCTTTAACCCACCACGCCACCCAGGCACCCCCACCTTTTTTTTTTTTTTTTTTTTTTTTAGATTTTTATTTATTTATTTGAGAGAGAGAGAAAGAGAGCAGGGGGGAGAGGGAGAAGCAGGCTCCCAGATGAGCAGAGAACCCGACACGAGGCTCCATCCCAGTACCCTGGGATTGAGACCCAGAGCCAAAGGCAGACGCTCAACTGTGTCACCCAGGTGCCCAATTCTTACCCTTTTTCTGTGAGCTTCTGCCGGTGGGGAGCACGCCTCCTTGCATAGTCACTGCTCTTCCCGTGAGGCTGTTTCCTGCTCTCTGGGCCCCTGCCACAGTCCAAGCTACCCTATGCTATAGCACCATCCTGACCTACTGGGCTGGCCCAGGCCAGACTACCCAGAAGGCCTCCGGCAGAACTGTCCATTGCCCGCAAAGACTCGGGACCACATCTGTCTCTTTAATCTAGTGTTGGGCCAGAAGAAGGCAGGGCAGTATTTTCATCTTTCCAGGGGCCTGTGTGTGTCTACCAGCCCAGCGCCAGCAGGAAGGCGTATGCCTCCAGCCCAGGCTCTTAGGGCTCCATCCGGCTACCGCCAGGCAAGGGGTCCTTCCACAGCCTAGCTGAGTCTTAGAGTTCCTAATATGTTCCCGAGACAGGTTTGACCCTCTCCTTCCTGGAACCTAGAGAGAGAAGTCTGTCTGCACCAGAAGCAGGCACAGAGGCCAGGGAACCCCAGGTGGGAAGAAGGTGGACGGACTCAGCCTCTAGTCTTAACGGAGCCGGGGATGACTTTCCGGGCCGGCCTAGAACTAGTTCCTTGTCCCCGGATCCCGGGAGTGGCCAGAACTGGCTGGTGAGCCCGGAGGCAGTGGTTACACGCAGTTCTAGTTTGAAGGCAGCTGTTCTGGGGCTCGGGGCCCGCCACCTGGGGCCTGGAGGGCATCTCCTTTCCCGGCGTGGCCACCCCCACGGCTCAGTGTTTGCTCCTCCTCCTTCCTCCCCAGCAACTCCTGCAGTACGACCCCAGCCGGCGGATCTCAGCCAAGGCCGCCCTTGTGCATCCATACTTCTCGTCCACGGGGACCCCCCCGGCACCCCACCAGTGCGTGCTGGAGCGGTTCTGCCGCTGAGAAGGCCCGAGCCTCCCAGCCTCTCTCCAGCCGCTGCCCCTGCTGCCTCCCCAACCCACTGCCCCAGGAAGAGAACAGCAAAGCTCTGAGTTTGGCCTTGGCCACCAGAGGGCTGAGTTTGAGTTAGTTCTGCCCACAGGTTAGCAAGTTCCCGTGTTGTTGGTTGGTTTGACGTTGCCATTTCCAGATGGGGGCACGGGGGATCGGTAGAGAATGTGTCCCTGGGCTCTGGAACAAGAGTCGCCCAGGTGAGCGCGAAGCCTGCTCCAGCTGGCAGCAGGATAGAGCCAGACCCGCCCGCCCCGCCCCGCCCCGCTCCGCCCCTGCCCCAGCAAAAGGGTGCCCCCTGCTGGTCATTATGGCTTTAAAATGTTTTGGGGGGAAGAGTTGCATTCCAGGGAAGAAAGCAAGTTAAACAGGAAGCGGGGCAAGGGAGAGAGGACATTTTCCCCGATCGCGGCGTGGGTGAGAGTGTGCGTACCTGTTCTGAGTCGTCGTCTTGTACTTAGCATATACTTAACGTTTGTTTGCCTCTGGTTTTAAGAACAGGAAATAAAAGTGATGTATTCCTGAATTTTCCAGTGTTTTTCTCCTCAAGGGGTAACCAGGGACTTGCAGACGAGGGGGAGGTAGACAGAGAGCCGGAAAGCATTCCCGGCCCGACCCGAGAGACCCAGAACAGAGGTGATGGGGAGAGGCTGTTCATGATCTTCCCATGACCTGGCAACATGCCCTCCCGGGTCCAGGGAGCTGAAGCCCCTGCAGGCACCTGTTGTTCCCTTGGCAGGACTGGTTGGCGTGTCCACATCCCACCTGGGAAGGACCCCAAGCCATCTGTCCCTTGTGCTCGTGGCTCAGACAAATCAATTCTGCATTCCCAAATGTGCACTAGACGCTGGGAGAATTCGTTTATTGGAAGCACTGGGTCGGGGGGGGGGGTAGGTAAAACAGCTGTGCTGATCTCGGGATCTGGGGATGGACTGGGCATCAGAGTTAGGGGAGGGGGCCCAACACCACAAACTTTTGAGTAATAGCACCGTGATCAGACAGAGGGAAGGCCCGCCCCCTCGGGTTGGGCTGCTCTGGGGTAAGGGGTGCCTGCGTCCCCCTCCCCACCACACGCGCTCCCCACGACTGCTTGGGCCCCTCAGCGCCGGCAGCGCAGCAGCCGGGGCGAGGCGGGGCGGTAGCAGTGGTACCCCTCCAGCGTGGCGGGGAGCAGCAGCAGGCCGCTCAGGGGGTCTCTCCGGCAGCGCCCCATGGCCTCCTTGTAGCTTATGCGCTCCTTGGAGATGGGGTCTGTCAAATCCTTCTCGTAGCTGGCCTCCTCCCGCAGGAGCTGGGCCAGCTCTTCGCTGATCATTCCGGAGAGCACGGCCTGGGGAACAGGGATGCGGCCGGTCCTCTTGGGATCGATGAGCCCCCCAGTCAGGTGCTGCGCCTGCAGGTGCGGGAGCACGCTCTCCTGCGGCATCCAGCCCTTCTGAATGGCCTCGCCCACCGACAGCCTCTTCTTGGTGACGGGATCCTCGATGCCGGTGAAGGCCTTCTGGGCGTTGAGCAGCCTCTGCGTCGAGGAGTTCTCGATCAGCCCCCTCTCCATAGCCTTGTGCACGGAGTAGCGCTCCCGGCTGAGGAGGTCCACGATGCCCCCGGTGGCCGCCTGGGCCTCCAGCAGCTTCTGCCCGGTGATGGGATCCAGCATGTTCTTGGCCACGGCCGTCTTGATGGTGCATTTGTTGTCTGTGGTTGTGTCATAGATGCCGGCGATGGGGAAGCTGTCATCGGCGAGCCCGAGATTGACGCTGGGAGAGAAGAAGCCGGGGCTCTGGGGGGTGGGGGAGGCGAGCGGGGACTTGGAGATGATGGAGCCAATGGAGAGTGAGGAGCTGGGCTTAGTCTCCCCGGCCACGAGCAGCGCGAACTCGGAGATGGGGAGGTGGCCGTCCTTGTAGAGATGGTACTCCTCCTTGGAGATGCGCCGGCAGCGCAGGGCGGCCTCGATGGAGTACTGCTTCCCGCTCTTGCGGTCCAGGAGCACGGACTCCTCGCCACAGGGGCCCGAGGTGGTGACCTCCTCCCAGTCGCACTCCAGCTCCTGGAGCTGGAGGTACTGGCCTCGGTCGATGACGCCCCTCTTGTAGGCCTCATACGGGGACATGTCCTTGCCGGTGTCAGGTTCGAGGATGGAGATCTTGGTGGAAAGGTTGGTCTCTCGCGTCTGGGTCTCCTGGTGGAGCTCCTCCCTGCTCACCTTGGCGTGGAGGTCCCGGAGGGTCCTCTCCTTCTCATAGATCTGGTCCTTCTCGCAGAGGATGGCCGCCTCGAGCTGCGAGAGCTCCTGGCCCCGCTGGGCCGCCTTCTGGCGCTCGCTCTCCGTCTTCTGGTTCAGCAGCTCTGCCTCCTCCTGCAGCTGCAGCACTTTCTGCTGCTTCTGTCTCTCCAGCTCCCGCAGCTCCTGCCGCAGCTGCCGGCGCTCCTGGTCCGCCTGGTCCCGGGCCTTGTGGAGCTCAGCCTCCTCCCGGGCCCAGGTCCGACCCAGCGCCTCCGCCCGGTCCAGCCGCTCCCGGAGGTGCCGCACGTCCTCCTCCCGGCTCTGGCGGGCCGCGCGCTCCCTGTTGAGCGCCTCCCACGCCCGGGACCGCTCGCCCTCCAGCACCCGGTCCTTCTCCACCCTGATCACCTCCTTATAGATGGTCTTCTCTTGCGACTTGGTGGTCTGGAGGACGTCGATCTGGACCTGCAGGTTCTTGCACTCCCGGTGCAGCTCTGTTACCTGCGTCTTCTCCTGGTCCAGGTCCTGCCGCAGGGCCTCCGTGGACTTCTCCAGAGCCGGGTCCTTCTCCAGCTTGACCACCTCCTCCATGATGATCTTCTCTTGCACCACGGGAGGCCGCTTCTCGAGCTCCTGGATCCTGAGGGTCAGCTGCCGCAGCTCCCTCTCGGCGGCCAGCTTCTTGCTCCGGTCCTCGCGGAAGCTGAGCAGGCTCTCCTGCTCCTGCACGGCCGCCCGCAGCTGCTGCACCTCGCGCTCCAGCTGCCGCCGCCGGCCCGCCTCCTCGTCCAGGCTGCGGCTCAGCCGGCTGTGGTCCTCGCGGAGCTTGGGGTCCTTCTGGGTGACCACCACCTCCTGCACCACCACCTTCTCCTCGGGCCGCCTCCTTTCCAGCAGCAGGTACCTGTTCTGCAGCTCGTGGACGGCGTCCTCGGCGGCCCGCCG